>NC_084763.1:36722651-37948901 GCF_028858725.1 Colius striatus
TTGCAAAGAGGAATTGCTGCCACAGTGTTTCTATACTAGGCTGTCGTCTTTAGATCACCTTCAACTCATTTATGGCAACAAAGGTTTGGACTGGGCTTTTAAAGGATGTCAACACCAAGCCAAGTTGGATTTACATAAGGTAGCAATGGAGCGCAGTGCTAACAGACCTTTCCAGCATGCAGTGGTTTTGCCTGGTCAAGGTTTCTGGTAGAAGGGGGGGAGCTACAGGGGTGGCTTCATTAAACAAAGATCTGTCAGAAGCTTCCCCTGTAGCTGATAAGGCTGATGTCAGTCAATTCTAAGATGGACTCCGCAGCTGACCCAGGCCTGGCCAATTAGGGGTTGAGGTAATGCCTCTGTGAATAACATATTTGAGAAGGGGAAAAAGTTGCTGCGCAGTTGCTAAACTGCAGCAGCAACAGGGAGTGAGAATGTGAAACCATCTCCACAGGCATCAAGGTCAGTGGAGAGGAAGGGGGAGGTGGTGATTAGACTGTGAAAAAAAGACTCCCCTGTGACCTGTGGTGCAGCCCATGGTGAGGCAGCTGTGCCCCTGCAGTCCATGGAGGCCAGCGGGAAGCAGAGATCCATTCACAGACTATGAAGTGAGTGGATGCCTGAAGGAGGCTGTGACTCCATGGGAAGCTCACCCTGGAGCAAGTTCCTGGCAGGACCTGGGAGTTCGTGGGGAGAGAAGAGCCCACGCAGGTTTGCTGTCAGCACTTGTGATCCTGTGAGGGACTCAGGCTGGAGCAGTCGGTACCTGAAGCACTGTTCTCCTGGTGCATGGCCCACACTGGGGCAGGGTGTGAGGAGCTGCCCCCGTGGGAGGCCGCATGCTGGAGCAGTTTGTGAGGAACTGTAGCCCATGGGGAGGACCCTTGCTGGAGAAATTTGTGAGGGACTTTCTCCCATGGAAGGGACCCCACAGTGTAGCAGTGGGCACTGTGAGGAGGCCTTCCCCTGAGAAGAAGCAGCAGCAAAGTCCATCTGTAATGAACTGACCACAACCCCAGTTGCCCATCTCCTGCCCTGCTGGGGGGAAGGAAGGAGAGTCCTGGAGAAGGGAAGGGTGTGGGGAGTATTTTACGATTCGGTTTTATTTCTCATCTTCCTGTTACTGTAAATCTGAGTTTCCTCTTCTAACATCTCCAGGACTATATATAGAAGGGAATCTCCATCAGAGCAGATTTTCCTCTGAGGAGAAGAGGAGCCTGTATCTCAGAAGCACTAGCTTGACCTTTATTTGATGCTGCTGTGTACTCTCAGGTTTAGCTCAGGAACTGCCAAAACAGAGATCATCAGTGTGAAAGCAAGAACACTAAAGTGGAAGAGAGGACCTAAAAAGCTGTCCTTGGAAGTAAAATATGAAATCTGAAAAGGAAACACATGTATTTAAATGTTGAGACAAAGACAAGAAAAGTGTTAGACTTGAAAAAGATACAAATTTATATTGGGAAAGACAATGTAGTGAAAGCTGGCAAGCAAACAACAAATTTCAGAACATTATATAGCCATACCAGCAATGCTGTTTAATTGTGGAGTAGCTTGGAGTGTAGATGTTGAGTTTTGTCTGAAACTGATCTACAGTTGTTAATCTCTAAATTCAGCTTCTGATTTTCAGCTTGAAAACTGTTTACGTTTTGCGTCTACTGGCAAGTGTCTAAAAGGCATATGTACTTTGATAATGGCTTCAGATCCATATCTATAATCCAGATCTATAATCTGACAACATTTTGATCACTTTTATATTTCCAAAATGGAACTTAACATTCATTGAGACCCAAGTCAAGGAAACAGGTTAAATTCTGGCCTTGTTGCAGGCACAGTTAAATGAAATGACACGTGTGAAAACTCCATGAGTTCTCTGTGCATGTGTTTTTAAGGCTGCTAGCACCAAAGCAGAAGGAATTTGAGGCATAACATATTTTCTGGTTTAGATCTGTGGCATTATTACTTAAGTGGCCTAGAAATTAAAACTTATATTAAAAATCAGCCTTGTTCATCAATTAAGGAAATGTATAAAATCAAGAATGCTCACAGGGTGGATGCAGCTGCTGCTGCTATGTGAGGAATCCACAGAACAGCAATTCCCTGCCAATACTATGGAGTGTGGCGCAGGGCAAAGGCTCTGTGGTCAGACTCTGTGACGATACACGGGAACGAGATGGTCCTCTGGAACTGATAAGCAGCACTTTTGGTACTCTGAGCCAATGGTCTGTCAAGTCTTGACAAAATGTTGTCCTAGTGCAAATATCATTTTAATACCAAAACACATCTCTGTCCCAAAGGGTACCCGCCTCCAAGGTGCGACCACTCCTTGAGTCTGTGCCCTGATTTGTTTGTAAGCTATATCTTTAAATGTGAGGCGAGAGAATTTTACACCAATCGTAATAAAGGTATTTATGACTAAAGTCACTCAAACACCACCTTGAAAATGAAAAAAGGTATAAAAAGGTTAAAGAAAAGTGGGGTACTTGGGGGAAGACACCATCATGAACAAGTCAGGGAAGCTCCCTCACAAACTGTCTCTGGCTCCTGGGATCAGCTGATGGACTGAGGAGAGTTAGAACGCAAGGGGGTTTATTTTCTACCAAATCACTCTGTCCCCTTTTAATGCAACAAGGTGCTCCACGGAAGGCCAGAGGAAGGAGATAGTTCCTAAGAATCTTTTTTAAACCAGTTAATCACAGTAAAGGCTTTGCCTTTGATATGGATTCACCCACTGATTCCATAATTGGAACCCAGACACCTATTGGCAACAAAAGGAAGATTAGGAGGAATGTAGGGCTGCTGCTAAACACAGAGGGTGCCCTGGTGACAGAGGATGCAGATAAGGTCAAACTACTGAATGCCTTCTTTGCTTCAGTCTTTACAGCCAAGGCTGCCCTCCGGAAGTCCAGTCCAGCAAGGATAGTAGGATGGTCTGGACAACAGGGGACTTACCGTGGGTGGAAGAGGTTAAAGACTTGTTGGCCAAAGCTTAACGTTAATCAGTCAATGGGTCCTGATGGGATGCCTCTAAGTGTGCTGAGGGAGCTGGCTGATGTGATTGCTAAAGCTCTCTCCATCATCTTCGAATAATCGTGGAGGACAGGTGAGGTGCTTGAGGACTGGAGAAAGGCCAATGTTACTCCAGTCTTCAAAAAAGGCAGGAAGGATGACCCAGGAAACTACAGGCCAGTCGGTCTCACCTCCATCCCTGGAAAGGTGATGGAACAACTCATGCTTAATGTTATTACTAAACATATGAAGGAAAAGGTGGTTATCAGGGGCAGACCAACTTGGTAGCCTTCTATGAGGGCATTTCCCACTTAAACAAACAAACAAACAAACTTAACCTGTTTTATTTCTTCTTTTTTTTTTTTTTTTTAAATTTTCCTTTTTTTTTTCTCCCCCTCAAGTACACAGGATAGGATTCTTCTCCATCCATTAGTTAAACAAAACATTACCTAAATACACTGAGACACTGTGTTAGCATAGAATATTTTGCAGAAAGCATAAATTACTTCCAAAAAACCAAACAAGAAAGGCATGCTTTAATTATCAAAGAACAGCAGAATGACCGCTATGCTACACGGGACTCCTCAAATACAACTAGGAGACATATTTGTCTTGTAACAGGATTCATATAGTTCTTCCAATCCTTGCTTTTAAGAGTCCTCAGACATTCTCTTTTGGTTTTGCTAATTTTTTAGAGAGCTTCATCTGGAGTTTGATTTTTTTTTGTCAAGTAAGATACTAAAATACTTTCTTTTTAACACATTATTAAGTTTATAAAAATTTACCCTATGAGGAAAGACAAATAATCCTGAATATGAATTTAAATCATTTGAGGTGTTATAAGTTTATTTATATCTTTCAAAGTCTACTCATAACTTGTGACATAACTTCTATTTAAGACATTATTGTTAGCATAATTTTGATATAATCATAGCATGGTGGGGTTGGAAGGGACCTTTAGAGATCATCTAGTCCAACCCCCCTGCTAAAGCAGGTTCACCTAGATCAGGTCGCACAGGAACATGTCCAGGTGGGTCTTGAAGACCTCCAAGGAAGGAGACTCCACAACCCCTCTGGGCAGCCTGTGCCACTGCTACGTCACCCTCACAGTGAAATAGTTTTTTCTTATATTTAAGTGGAACTTTTTGTGTTCCAGCTTCATTCCATTACCTCTTGTCCTGTTGCTAGATACAATAGAAAAAGGGGATGTCCCAACCTCCTGACACTCACCCTTTAGATATTTATAAATGTTAATAAGATCTCCCCTCAATCTCCTCTTCTCCAGACTAAACAGCCCACAACACCCACAACAAGCACCTGTCACCTCTTCCTACAGTGTCCATTACCTACTGCAGGTGGAGTAGCTGATGGGTTGTTTAGTGGGTTTTCCCCTTTTGGAACTTGCTCATCAAAGTCCCTTGTCGCCAGTGCCTCATACTTATTTGTAGTGGGCACTCTGGAAGGAGGGCTTCGAAGACAAGCCTTTGTCCTTTTTTTTTGTAACCAGGTCCATGACTTGTTGGATTCACTGGAGGCTTGCACCTGATTGCGGAAGTCTCCATCTTTCTCCACTTCTTCCCCTCTAATACTACAGAGCCTACTTACAGTTTCCTGTAGCTCAGTTGCTGCAGTTCCTGAACTTGAGGGCACCTATGACACATAGTTGAATCAGAAGCATAGGTCTCTAAGCAGTCTAAACACTCCCTGCACTGCACCTGGACTGAAGCATCTCTACTAACTGGCTCAGTCTGGGTGGATGCATTGACCTTCACCTGGGTTTTGTCCACCTGAGCCATGGCTCTAGTCCTCAGGCGTGTGCTCACCATTTTGCTAGGTTGAAGCTGAAGCTGGGGCACTTCTCTGACTTCTGTTTCTCTAAATGGGCCATGGGATTGTTCCCTGCCCGTCCTCCCTGCTCGCCCTGTCTGCGCAAACTGCCGCGCCACACCTGGGTGCTGCGTCACTCCCTGTTTGCCCGGCCCTGTTAGCGGTGCTCCTGGTCACTCGTGCTCCCTGGGGACAATTAAATCTCCCGCAGCTACTGTGGCTCCGCCTTCAGGCAAGACCATCCCTCTCACAAGAGCTGCCTGGTCCTGACGGCTCTCCTTGCTTTTCCTCCGCTCCCCGTGCTCCAGGAACCCCTGGATTACCTCAACTGGCTGCACAGTTGCAAATAAACGAGCCTTGCCTCCGCCTTGTTTACCATCGATTTTGTTTAATTATTTTGTTTGGGATTGTAGTTCTTGGAAGATGAACAAGATTCCCTCTTTGAATGTCAGTACTTCTGATGAACTGTTTATTCATGACTGACATTAATCTTTTGAAGTCCACTTTATGTAGATTCTGACTGAAAACTGTAGGGCTTGATGAAAAACTGTCAGCATCTTCCAATATGTAGCAAATATTGAAACTTGGTTTCTCAGTGGAAGAGATATCAGCTGTGTCAAGTGCAGATATTCTCATCACATCAGTTATCTTCCAGAAGTCTTGTAAACCAGAGCCCATGGTTTCATCTGGTGATCCCTGACCTGGTTTGGTGCAGCACAGCTGTGAGACCTCGGCTCAGTTTTGCTAGGAAAGTAATTTTCATCTATAAGGAAGATTGTACGCTAAAACCATGTGAAAAAAAGAAAACTTCAGGCATCATTGAAATTACTCAGACAGAGACAAGTGGACATTGAGCAACCAAAAAGTATTGACATGTGAAGATACCAAAATCCTTAGGAAAAAAAAAAAAAAAAGAGAGAATGGAATGATGTCAACTAAACAAGACAGAGATACAGTTTGCACAAAGGAGCAAAGCATGCTTGGCCAGCAGAGATGCTCTGTATGTCACATTTAGGGTCATGCCCATAGTAATCTTTCACCCAATAGTGTATGAATCCTTGTTCTACACCGACACACAGGTCAGCCAGTAAATATTTGCTATATACTTTTAACTCGATGCCGTGCTCACGTGGTGTATTCATGCATGACAGAAAATACCTAAACAAACATGATCTACTGAACTAGGATTTGGGAAGATGATGGCAGTCTCACACTAAGCATCAGTGTCATGTGCACGGATTGAGTTGGAAATGTCAGAGCAAAGAATGAATTATTTTGCCCTTTACAATAACTCTACTTATCCTTCAGCCTGCAAAGTAGCGACTATGCAGAATTTGCTCCACGCTGTGCCATTCTTACATGCTTGGAATCATGTCATACACTGTTATTTGCTACCAGATGACTTCTGGTCCTGCTAATGTATACCAACTTAAAGAAATGTCCTTTTAGTTGAAAATCAGCATTTTGCAAATTTGTTTGAAAGTGATTTATACATCTTCTCTTGACTCATCATTTATAGTGTTTTTTGTTTGGGTTTTTTTTGCACTGAATACATAGTTTTTATGAGATAATTTTGCAAAACTTTTACAAATCTCCATCTGGAAGTAGCTTGAACCCTGATGAAGCAAGCAGGACAGACCAACTGCAGAGGAAAGTCTGAAGTTCAAATGACTTGATACCTTTTTCCCCAACGGGAAAAGATCTGAGATCTGTCCAAATCTGTCTAAAACTAAAATGAACTCAAATCTCTTGATATTCCATGTCACATATGAGACTTGCCTTTTTTTTTTTTTTTAAATAGAAAAGTCATCTTTGCAGGTGTGATTAAATCAAGCATTCTTCCCTTACGTGGAGGTTCACTTAAGTGAAAAGTTTGATAGACAATTCAGAATCTCCAGCAGCATGCATCAACATTGCAAATCTGTGCCCTTCTTGAAAAAGATGAAGTTCATTTTGTAGAACAGATTGCATTCTTCATACCTATGATGAGTCACACATCCTTTCCAAAGAAAGTGATATTTTACTTTTTACTTTTGATCAAAAAGTCTCGCTGTGCTGTAGAATTCTAGAGCACACCTGGTAAAAGCGATTATCCTTTTTTTTCCAGCTTCACTGCTGATAAAAGGCCTCTGACAACTGGCAAAAGCAAGGCCATCTGTCACTTTGAAAACCTGTATTTTTGGTGAAAGGAACAGAATCAACCTCTTTTACTTCAGAAAGGAAGAAAAAACCTAGAGGACACTTATCATACATAAAACATAAAGCAGATGAATAACACACAGGCAGTCTATCATGCTTCTCCTCAGGAGATTCCAAAGTACCATAGATACACTCTATCTTTCACATTATTACAACTGGGAGACCAAAGTGCGTGGAGGTGAAGTAACTGAGCATCAAGAAAAAGCCTTTGACCTGAGCTACAGAGAGTTGTGTCTCTTAACATCAGCCTACTGTGCCAGTGACAAGGGTTCACAGCATCATAAGTAAAAAGTGATCTAAGTGATTCAAGTTTCTTTTACAATTTTGGAAGGAAGCTGTCCATCAGGTTTCTAGCCAGTCTTTAACTTTCATTATTAAGTGTAGCAGTGGGAAGTGTGAGGAGGCCTTCCCCTGAGAAGAAGCAGCGGCAAAGTCCATCTGAAATTAACTGACCGCAACCCCAGTTGCCCATCTCCTGCCTTGCTGGGGGGGAAGGAAGGCGAGTCCTGGAGGAGGGAAGGGTGTGGGGCATGTTTTAAGATTCGGTTTTATTTCTCATCTCTCTGTTCTGATGGTTCATTAATAAATGAACCATATATATGGAATAAATGGTTCATTTTCTCCCCAGGTTGAGTCTGTTTTGCCCATGATGCTAATTGCTGAGCAATTTTCCTGTCCTTATCTCAGTTCACAAACTGAGATAAGGATTCATGATATTTCTCTCTCTTCTGTGACGTTTAGGAAGCAGAATGATACTCCAACTTGGTGGGCACCTGGCACCTAGCCAGGGCTAAACCACCACACAGCACTCCACAGATTTTGCAGCCCAATGAGAAAGAGGCTGTCATATGCAGCACAGACAGGCTCCCCTACTGCCCTTTGCTATCCACGGACACCGGGGCAAATCTGCAGAAAAATGAGAATCCCTAATCCTGAGAATCTTTCACCCTTCTCCTTGATAAAGAAAATCATGTAAATTTTGCACGATTTCCTGTCAGAACAAAAATATTATGGACCTACAGCCTTCTGGTAGTAAACCTAGATCTGAGAAAGGAAAACTGAAGCGGGAATACTGTATTCCATGAATACTCCCTTAAATAAGCTTGGAAGCACATTTAGCTGCCGGTAGCATTTCCTTTTGATGAAGAAAAAAATAATCATCATCTCCAGCTGTGACTCTAGCAATAAACACATTCCTATTATCATTCTCAGGCCAAAACACCACAGTTTCTCTGCTGGAAGCAAAGAATCATTCAGGTGCCAAGCATGAAGGCCTGTTAGTCATACAAAAAAAAGCCTTTATGGGAAGTTCACAATCAGTGTAAGAAGTTTATGTGTTTTCAAGCAGTGTGGATCCACCATTTTCATCAGTCTTCATATCATCTAGTTTATGTTGACTTCTTCTCAGCCACAGACGACATGGAGTTTAAAATATTACAATGTTTTTCCAATTCAATTTACCATCTTAGGCCTTAGATAGCTCACATGCTGTGGGCCTAATTCTACTCCCAGTTATATAAAGGTAAAGCAGCATGATAAACTGCTCCTAACCACAAGTTACATTGGAGGGGGGGAAAAAAAAGCTATACAAGTTCCTTTTTAGACAAGAACTACACAACAGCATCAAACATCTTAAGATGTAAATAAAGAGATTCCAAGAAACCATGACAATAATATACGTTTTGTCTTTGACTTCAGCAAAAGTGTGGGCCTACTATACTTACGGGATTATACTTCTGCAAAGGGAAAATAATTTTATATTATGAAGTAATAATTTTACTCTTTGAATGCAGGTACTCACATGTGTTGTTTTATTATTGACCAGCATTAGTCTTTCCTCTTGAAATTTTTTATGTCGTGTGGGGCATAGTGACATAGCAACAAAGCACATGATGAAAGTGGGTCAGAAAACTGTTTGCCAAGTTTCACCATCTCTATTTACTATGCAGATCACCCTATACGTTATTGCTCTTCCAGGGAACAGTAGTTTTACTATGCAAAGAAATTTGCATGTCTGTTATTTTGTGGGACAAAATTGCAGTTTCACTGAATTTCTACAGATACGGAGGCTGGTGAGAAAAGAAATAGTTGTACAAAATTCACTTTGAATGCATGTAACTTCTATACGGTTCACTTATAGCTATATCCTGGCATCCAGATCCAATCAGAAACCCTAAAGTTCAAGCAGTTTTCATGGTTTCTGTTGGGATGTCTTGGCTTTAATTTCTCTTTAGTAGGTGTTGAAAATCCAGATGAGTGCAAATTATGTTTACTTTCATTCTTGTTCATGTCATCACTGCAAATCCCTGCCCTTTGCACTGCTATTGGCTATAAGAAGGAGAACACAGCAATCTAGCTTCAAGTATACTGTCAAAAATCATTATATCTTCCAGACTTCTTATTGCAGGAAAGACAGATTGGTTAAAAAAAAAGAAAGAATCCCAGATTCTTGGAGTACATCTCAGGAAGATGTTTTATCCTTAGGATTCAGAGATGTTATATAATGGAGTGATAGAATTAGAAAGCATTGGGGGGGAGTTGTGTTTTGGTGGTATTTTTGGTGTTTGGGTTTTTTAGGGTTTTTTTTTTCCTTTTTTTCCTTTTTTTTCCTTTTTTCTTTTATTTTTTTTTTTTTTTTTTTTTTACTGCAGACATGCAGATCTGCTCAGCTATAATTACAGGCAGTATTTTGTGTGAATTGTCTGTCCTGACTGTCTCTGTGAAACTTGGGGAGTAAGCACGTTGCATAGCAGAAAGAACAGGACTAGCACCTTTCCATCTTTCCTACTCCTCTTCACACTCTATATGCTTTAATATTTCATATTCACTACTTGCTATCCACAAAACATGTGACCTGCTGAGTAACAATCGTTGCTCCATTGTCCACCCCATAGTTTCTGACTCTGCTATAGTCCTTTTTTCTCTGGCATGAAAATAGCTCCTGCTTTGGCTTTGGAAGATAAATTTGCAGGAGCTGGTGGTAGATGCTGGTCACTAGACTTGACTTTGGGGTTGACCAAAGCATGATAGTGCATAGAACCCCATCTTGGAAGGTGATGTAGAAATAGTGAGACTGAGGGAAGCCAGGTAAAATAACCTGTCATTTTGCACTCCTCAGAAGCAGTGATTGTGCTCCCTTTTATATCTGGCTGTAGAATTATATTGAGTTTCAAGTATGAGAGCCAAAACCAATGAAGACCAATACTAACATCTCTTTCTCCACTGACAGACTAGCAGTATCTTTGTTTAATTTCTTACAAAACGAGTAGGACAAGGAGCTAGACGATGCAACAAGTCCTAAGAATATCCTTTTAGCATCTAAAGACAATTTGGAAAAACTGCAGCAACACCTAAACCTTTGCGTAAAACAGCTCTTTTTCTATGCTCTGCTGCCCAACAAGCATTTTTTTGTTTTAAGGAGTGAATGCAAGCTGAAATAACACCTGGCTGTATATTCTATTCACGTGACAGGGAAGATGACGTATCATCCTTTCCTACAAACCTTTCTTCATCTTTCCCTAACCCTGTTTATTGTGTATAGTTAATTATCTTTTCTGAGATGCTGTTTAATTCTGAGAACAAAAGAGCTGGCTGTAATCATGTGGCATGTCCCCATAAATGCAGGCAGAGAAAGCATGTGTGAGAGAGAGAGATTTCAGTTACTCAGTAATTCCAGCTTCATAGTTGGTGACAAATAGCTCAGTCAGTTTTTGGCTGCCAGATGATAGGATTATCATAAATAAGCTCTGCAAGGGATCATTTTTATGCACATATACTCATCCAAATTAAGTTATAATCGTGTTGATACTGGAATTAAATAATAATGTGGCAATATCAGGCACGGATCACTTCAAACAACAATAAACACCAATCTGATATTTTATTAATCATTAAAATTAGCCTTGTGAAAAGCAGCTCTGGACTGATATTTCTCCACAGAAATCGGTGGTATCAGACTGTTTTTCCTGTGGGGATATTCAAACAACACTCCTCACTGCCTCCCCCATTATTAAATGTTACATTAGAGCTGGCACTTTGTTCAACCTCTGTAGAGATAGGTGTACATCAAAGAAAATTGTCATTATGATGGACTACATTGTGACACGATTCATTCAAAAGAGGAAGATATATGGGGCAGACAGAGGTGCAAAGCAGAGCATGTTATTTCAAGGAAAGATACGTGACTGACTGCATGCCAATTATTCTCCCTTATGCATCCCTACATTATAAGAAGAGGCAAAACTCCCCGGTGTTACTCAGTACAGCCATGAGCCAGAGATTGATATCTATTTGAGATCTGATCTAGGTTGATCTGCTTCTTCAGGGGGGCTGGACTAGATGACCTCTAAAGGTCCCTTCCAACCCTACCGTTCTATGATTCTATGATCTCATGCAGAGGCTTCCATTATAAAACAAGTTGTTTTATAACAGTTCTAATTATCAAAACTTGGCAACACAACTAAGGTGTTGTAATGGCCCATATGCACAACATAAGCCTCTACGGCACATTAATGCATGATAACTGAACTCTTTCATATGGAATTTTGGCCTTTTCATAATGCTAAGTAAAGGAACTTAGTTTAAAATTATTTCAATGAGTTACAATACAGTTCATTATATCTATTATGTGGCTGGCAGAGAGCATCTGATCAGTTGCTACAGTTCAGTTGATGATATACCAATTTTAATTGGGTAATTAATTTGAACCTTCAGTTGTTACATTGTAACTCAAATTTTCCTTGCCCATCTCAGGTGCACTGGTTTACCAAACTGAAAGTAACACTTCTTTCAAGCACAGGAAGGAAAAATTCTTCTCCTGTTAATTCAGTGCAAAATAGGAGCCACTCTTCTCTAGACATCCAGGTACTGTCTGCTTCAGCTCATGTCACACTATTGACTCCCATCAGCTGCCACCACTCTCTCTACTTTATGAACCAAAAGGAGACATGCTACCCCTTCAGGCCAACCTGTGCAACAGCATATAATTCCATCTAGTGACTCATTTTTCCTATCCAGTATTTTGTCTCAAACTGATCTTGGTTCAAAGACACTGACAATGAAGATTTTACTAATGATGTCTCACTCTGCTTTACAATATGTTCTGATTTCTGATTTGATTTGTCTAGATTTAATTTCCTCTCAGGGTCTTCATTTTTCCCATGCTTTGCCAAATTGCAAGGGTGCCAGAATCAGAGATGATGTCTTCTACAGGTACGTAGATATTGGACATAAGGGATAAACATAGTTCATTATTTCATTCCGTTCCTTTCAGTATTTTAAAAAGTTATTCATGTATAAAATTTTATGATGTAGATTGCCAGTTCTTTTCATTATCATTTTGTGATATAATCAGTTATAAAATCTTCAGTTAATTCAGAACACCCATGAATTAATACTACCAGCCCACTCTATCTTATTCAGCATCCTGACTAACTAGACTGTTGAGTCTGCTCTGAAGTAAGTTACACAAATTACCCATTGATTTCATAAGCGAGAAGATGACCTCTCATATATACTGTATTGACGGAGTGCAGCAGAAGGTGTTATCTATACTGAGTGTCTTTTCGCTTTGATATTTGGAGTTATTAACTCAGCTGCCTAGACTATAAAATACAATTGATGTGGTGTTTTGTCCGAGCTAACTAACCCTGTTTCTCTGAAGAGCTAATTAGCTTGGGTGCTGTGCTGGGGTGGCAGAGCTATATATATGATTCTGGCTCTACATTGTTTTCCTCCAGCTTAGGAATCTCTACAACTTTCTTTCATCCATGTTATACACACCAACCTAAACATGAAGACTACCTCACAACAAAAACCCTTGGGCAAATATTAAAAATACATCAGCTATTAGTCAGGGTATCAAGGGAAGTTCTTCTCCCTCTCTACTCTGCCCTGGTGAGGCCTCATTTGGAGTACTGTGTTCAGTTCTGAGCTCCTCAGCTCAAGAGGGACAGAGACTTTCTGGAGGAGTCCAGTGCAGGGCCACCAAGATGATCAGGAAACTGGAACATCTTTCATAAGAGGAAAGGCTGCAGAAACTGGGGCTATTTAGTCTAGAGAAGAGGAGACTAAGGGGAGAGCTTATTAACATTTACAAATATCTAAATGGTGGGTGTCATCACCGTGTTGAGACATCCCTTTTTTCTATAGTAGCTAGCAACAAGACAAGCGGTAATGGAATGAAGCTGGAACACAAAAAGTTCCACTTAAATATAAGAAAAAACTGTTTCACTGTGAGGGTGATGGAGCAGGGGAACAGACTGCCCAGAGGGGTTGTGGAGTCTCCTTCCTTGGAGGTCTTCAAGACCTGCCTCGTTCCTATGCAACCTAATCTAGGTGAACCTGCTTCTGCAGGGGGGCTGGACTAGATGATCTTTAAAGGTCCCTTCCAATCCCTACCATTCTATGATTCTATCAGGGAATGCTCATTCACCCTTTCTGAATGTACAAGGAAATATTTCAAGATCTGAAAAATGTTAACCAAAGTTACGTGTCTAAATCAGCAATGAAATCAGACTATCATAAAAAAAACCCCAAGTCATGTAACCAGAAGGAAAAGAGCTGGCAGAAGTTCTAAGTGAGGCTCTCCACACCTGTTTTGATTTTGGATCATTAATTCCAGGCATGGCTAATTACCTGAAGACCATCACTAGCAGTTGCCTGTGTGTGGCTTCTTCGTTTCTTTACCTCAATGTGCTGGAAAGACAAGATTTTTACGAAAAGCACTTTCAGCATCTTCATTCCTTGCTGGTCAGCATAAGAAGAAATGGGAGGAGATTCTCAAGGGCCAAATTTACTTTAGATAGAAAATCTTGCTAATTATCTTCTACAGTCAGGAGAGAGAGGAATATATTTCGCCCCCCCCAAAAAACTGAAACAGCTGAAATAAGCTTCTCCTTCGAATCAGGCTGTAGAGAGCCTCTCTGTCTCTGTTGACCACACTATAAAGTTGAAGAACCCGAAATCTCTGTGCTAAATACTGTCCCTACCAAAACAACAAGATATCTGATACAGATCTCAGGGAACAGTCTCATGCCCACTGTATGCCCACTCAAGGCCCTGGCTGGCTAAGGGTAGTAAATTCAGGAATTGTATCATACATCTGCCATGGGACTTGGACTTTCCAGCTTCATGATCCTAACATTATACAACATTGTTATCTGTCGATGTACAAGTGCAGAGTGTTCTCAGTTTAAGGAGGAATGAGGGAAGATTGTCTTAAGTCACTATGGAAGGCTCTGAACCCTACCTCTTAACCCCAGACTCACCTAAGAGAAGACATTATAAGAGGCTGACAGATATGACAGAAAAAGAAGGGAGGTTTGGGTAAAAGAATATTTGCTTTTGTTGAAGATCTCCAACTCTCCAAGCATTCAAAACATCAGCAACAATCATTGCAAGCTTCAAAACTTCAGGTGAACTGAAGGGAAGATGTATTAAGGGTATATTTATCTAGCAAATGGCAATGATCTGCCATGAACATGTTTGGTTTTAGAAGCTACCAATGTCATACTGACACTAGTTGTAAAGAATTCTGCTGATAAGGCTTGGATTCACAAAGTTATGGTTTCCTTGAAGCACTTTACACTTGGATGAAAACAGAACCTCCATAGAAATTAAGTGCAAAATACTTAACTAGTTGGAGTTCTCATGTCTGTATAAGAGTTTGTTTCTTAGTGGATGCTCTTTGGAGTAGATTCTGATGGCAAGACAATTTTTAATTGATGTTTGGAGAGGAATCCACTGGAATCCACTCACATCCAAGAGGAATCAAGGCAGTGATAAACTCAAGTGGCTATGGGAGGGAACATGCTAAAAGCTCATCGTAAACATTATTCTTTTACCGACTCTTGTGAAGCATAATTGAACACAGAAGTTTTTGTAATCAGTTTACAGTGAAGGGCAGAGAAGAATTAGGGCAGGACATACTTTCAGGCAATGCTTCCTTCTCTAGGTGGAAAAGCTGGAGAGTTTTTTAAATTAATCTTAACTCAGAGCAACCCAGTCCTTCTCTACACCAGCCATGTTCTGGCAACTGTGGAAGAAATTAGTCAGTTGCCCCTTCCACCTATTTGGAGTTGCTGGTGCTCTAGGAAATGTCAATGTTAATATGACATGCTTAAGAGAGTTGAAGGTTAATAAGGTATTATACTTGAGTCAAGATGAGTCCAGCTCTATGGCCACCCTGTGAAGGAAAGGATCCTAAGAGTCTTCATTTCTAACTTTCTACCTCTCATATAGATGAAGACTGTGGTGGGTTCACCTTGACTTGATGCCCACCAAATTTCTGTCACTCTCCTCATCGGGACAGAGAAGAGAAAAAAATTCTTTTAGGCTAAACCACAAAACCACAACACCATCCATCTCTGTTCTTTGACTATGCAGCTTCTTCCCTGATTAAGAAGAGTAGGACTCTACCTATTTACCTGGTCAATGAAAAAATTACTTTTATGATATGATTCATATAATATATTTTGTGCATCTTCTTTGAGTTTTGATCAATAACTCCTTGGCTATGAATGAATGGGAACTACTTCTGCTAGAAAAAAACCCACAGTATTATATCACATAAATATCTGTGTTCCTCTGAATTCTGGCTTAATTCCACTACAAGTTATAGACTACCTGGGTGGGGATACAAGAGAGGTCTACATTTCTGAATAACCAGTGAAACTGAGATAACTTGTTCATTTGTTTGCTAGTCCTATTGTAATATATGTCTGGAAGATTTTAGAGGTCTCTCCATTATTCATGACACATTTTATTTATCATTGTGTCTTTTGTTTGAAAAATGGTTTTGCACTGAAATAAAGGAAAAAACCCAAAAATAACGAGAAGAAACTTTCAGTAGATAGATATCTAGAATTTAAGAATTTTTGTAAGAGCTCAGTATTTCTGACTTTGATATACTGTTGATGTGTGCGGGTGTGGTGGTTTAGCCCAGTGGCCACCAAGTCCTAAAATCACTCTCCCTCCTAAACTAGACAGGAGAGAGAGAGAGAAATATAATGAACGGTTTGTGAGCTGAGATAAGGACGGAGAGATCACTCAGCAACAGTGTCATGGGCAAAACAGACTCAGGGAGAAAAGGGTTTGATTATTAAAGGAACAATAAGAGCAGGGAGATGAGAAATAAAACTATCTTAAAAACATCTCCCCCCACCCCTCCCTCTTCCCGGGACTCCCTTTCCTTACCCACCAGTGGCACAGGGGATGGGGGAGGGGGGTTGCGGTCAGTTCATTACAGATGGACTTTGCCGCTTTTTCTCAGGGGAAGGCCTCCTCACACTGCCCACTGCTACACTGTGGGGTCCCTCCCATGGGAGATAGTCCCTCATGAACTTCTCCAGCGTGGGTCCTTCCCATGGGCTACAGTTCCTCACAAACCACTCCAGCATGGGACCACCCACGGGGGCAGCTCCTCACACCCTGCACCAGTGTGGGTCATCCATCAGGAGAACACAAAAAGTTCCACTTCAGGGACAGACTGCTCCAACCTGGGTCCCTCATGGGATCACAAGTGCTGAGAGCAAACCTGCTCTGGCGTGGGCTCTTCTCTCCCCATGAACTCCCAGGTCCTGCCAGGAACTTGCTGTCACAGCGTCCTTCAGGCATCCACCTGCTCCAGTGTGGGCTGCTCCATGGACTGCAAGTGGATCTCTGCTTCCCAGTGGTCCCCCATGGACTGCAGGGGGACAACCTGCTTCACCACGATAGCCCTTCTCTCAGGGCCTAAGCCCCCTCCTCTCCCTCCTTCTCCATTGACTTTGGTGTCTGTGGAGATGTTTTCACATTCTTACTCCCTGTTGCTGCTGCTGTTTAGCAACTGTGCAGGAATTTTTCCCTTTCTCAAATATATTTTTCACAGAGGCATTTCTTAAATCACTAATTGGCCAGGCCTATGTCAAGTGTGGGGTCCAGCTTAAAATTGACTGGCCCTAACCCTATGAGCTACAGGGGAAGCTTCTGGCAGATCTTTGTTTAAAGAAGCCACTCCCGTAGTGCCCCCACTACCAAAAAATCTGGCCCAGATACCACTACAGCTAGATAGCTGCATCCTCGATATATGCAAAATTAACAGCAAGATATTCATAGAAAATTCTTAAAAAATGCTCATTAGGAAGTCATTGTTACCCAATTATGTTAATGATGCAGTGAACTGGTGAATAAGGAAATGTGAACTGGTGAATGAGGACTACTTTCTGCTGGATTGGGGGACATTTTAAGACAGTCTGCAGTAAAACATGAATGAAAAAATTCGTAGTATGGTGATATTTTAGGCAAGGCCATTGAATGAAGTTTTTTTCAGACAACCAAAAAATAAGCCATCTATTTAATTAAGTAATTAATTGTGCTTCCTTGGTGAAGAGTGTAATCCAACTGCCACCAATAGTGGGGATTTCAGGTATAACACAACGTCAGTGGTTACATTTAATAGATGCTCTAATAAGATTTGGTAAAAACAGAAGGCCACAGAAAAGAAATAATAGACTAATCTGTTGAGAAGAATTTTGTGTCTTTGCTATGCAAAACTTAGCTGACTATGCAAAATTAGACTCTTATGTACCTTCAATCCTTTGTGAAGAGAGATAAGCACTTATAGAGTGATTCATCTCATCTTAAACCAGTTATTTAAGATATCTGAAAAAATTGCCTTCTAGAGGTACCTAGAAGTACCTTTCTCTCTCTGTTGACTGTAAAAGGAACCTTAGCATCTAGATGAGACTACATATTTAAATTTTGAATAGTTGTCATTAGATTATAAATGGTGTTTGGAGTTTGTCTTTGAGACTGAGTAGGTGGTGATTCAAGTGCTCAGAAATAGTTCAAGTTGTTCTAGTGATGAGTATTTGATTAGAGAAAGTTGGAAATTTTCCAAGTTGATTTTTTTCACTTATGATGCATCAGAACAAGAGTGGTCCACAAAAAAAAAAAAAAAGTTTTGCAAGGATACTGCTGCATTAACTTGTCCCTACCATCTTTATTCAAGCTGGCTGGTCCAAACCACAGTTGTGCCTAAAAATACCATATAAATACATAATCCATAGTCTTAGTCTAACCCTGACACACACTTTAAAAAAGATTTCATGTGGGCAAGACCACCAAGTTTGGCTGTAGCCTGGTCTATAGTATATTACAGCATATAGACTTTCTTTCAAAGGTGTAACAGCCTAAATCTGGACCCTAATACACAGAATAGAATAGTAATTACCTTCTGCCACATAAAAGAGTTTCATTTTTGTTCTTCAGTGTAATATCTTCATCCCTCTGGCTTGTGGTGCTTTGATATAATTGCTGTAACACAGCAGTCACTTGCTGTATTTCTGTGTCCTTTCTAGACTGTATAAGCCTCCATGAATTCCTCTATGAGTGAGATTTCACTGTTTCGATATTTATCTGAACCGGTCAGTTCATGTTGCCTGCAAATCAAGAGTGATTAAATCAATATAATCAGTGTGTACAGTGTAACTGAGATCAAGCTAAAACAGGTGGCCTGAAAGAAGTATATTCAGAAAAAGTCATTAGTTATGGCTTACACTACTTTAAAGATATCATATTAAAACAAAAATTGTGGTACTATGATGTTATTTTGTGCTGTCTATGTATGGTAGTTTGACCCCGGCTGGATGCCAGGTGCCGACCTGGTGTTACTTCCCATCAACAACAATGTCCGGCCACCTCCCGAGAAGCAGGGCTTCAGTACGCATAACAGTTGCTTTTGAAAGGCCAGAAATGAATGTTGCCTCCTCTTCCTGCTCCTCTCCCCCAGTTTATATTACTGAGCTGATGTCATACAGTATGGAATATCTCCTTGGTCAGCCTGGGCCAGCTGTTCTGGCCGTGGTCCCTCCCAAGATTGTGCCCACCCACAGCTATTGGTGAAGGTGGGGGAAGGAATGCTGGAGGGACAGCCCTGATGCTGTGCAAGCGGTAGTCATAATATTGATACCAACAGTAAGCACAGCACTGCAAGAGCTGCTGTGGAAAATCACTACCATCTCAGACCCACTACAGGTGCAGTTTGAGATGTTAGTCTTTCATTGAGTGGACTTCATTAACTCCTGGCAGCATTTCACTGAAGGGACACAAAGGACGTGCTGATGATATCTAACTTGAAAGAACTTGTGGTGACCAGAGGCTTCATGACACTGTCTCTTAAGAACTTTTTTATTATTATTTTTCAACTAGGGCAAAAATTATCAAAGAGAATTTAACATTTTAGCGTTCTTGTTTTTACAAACGGACAACAAAGCAACAAAACAAAGCAAAGTCCTTTAGGACCTTGTTAAACACTGTCAAAAAAGACCAAAATACCATGTCAGACTGATTATCCCTGAGATTCACAATCACTTTTCTTCTCACTATTTTTTTTTTAACTTGCTACTGAGATTTTTTTTATATGTAGATTATGATGTTGTTTTGGAATCAAGCATTTTTTTCTTCTGGATTTTATATTCAACACTGCTGAGAAAGACAAGACAATCTGCAAAGAAAAGAAAGAATCTGTTCAATTCATAGAATGATGAAGAACACAGGCTTTTCTGACCCTTATTTTGACACTAAGCCAATGTCAATTATACCTTGATGCTCTCCATTGTCACAAAAAACTGGAAATAATGTGTTTCCCTGCCTTTTGAAAGTTACATTAATTTTGTTAAACATAACCATATTCTTAGTTTGTTAGTAACAAGTTATTTTAAAATGAGATTTACACATAGAAATATCTTTAAAGAATGCTCATTGAAATTTGTCAGCAAACACATTTATATTTGCAAATAGAGATACATTTCTTTGACTGAGAAGCTCCTCACATATGAATGGCTCAGTGTATGCTCTGCTACTCACAGTCCCTTTCTAGAAGACTGCCATGTATGCATAAATGTTTTCTTTCTTCCCTACTCCCTCACATTATTTCTGTATTCTATCTGTGGAACTATGCCAGCACCTAAGAGAGATGTTATTGATTTTTCAGAATTCCTTTGAGCATCATTGAATAACCTTGCTATAGTTATTCCCATATTCATCATACTTGGCCCAAATAGAGCTGTGTAACCTACATCTATGTATAAATTATTCAGAGCATCTTTATTGCTTCATAAGTTTAATGTGAGAACATCAGCTGATATAGATTAGCTGAACTCAGTTTGTTCAGAAGATGTATTAAAAACAATGCTTCAATGGTAAACCACCACAAGACTTTTTCAACATACTCTTTACACTCCATCAAGTAGCACAGGCAACATGCAAAACTTCTCTGCAATTAATGATATGGGGAAGATATGGAGAAGCAAATTTGAATTACCTCTACTGAATCTAGGTAGAAAATCAGGTTAATTATCCTATTTTAAGATACCACAGAGACTAAAAATGCAAATCACAGCTAAATAACATAAAGTGGTAACAGATAACAAGGCTTTTGAAAAGTTCATTGGGGTTTAGTGACCAAGTCCTGGGTTCATATCCTTTATGTAGATCATTGCATTCCAGTTCCATCATATCGGGCTTCAGAAGCATCTCATTGCACAACAGCTTGGAAACCTTGCAGGAGGGAATGTAAATTTATACTCATCATCTGTGGTCTAGGCCAGCTCCAAAAATAACCTTCAGAAATCATGGCAGGATGTTCAATGTCATAGGATCAGATGTGACTGTGAAATCGGCATGAGCAGTAGTGGGAATATTTATGAACGCAGACATGAGTTTGTGCTGTTGAGCACATCATTGGCCAGATACAGGCCAGTTCTGGTCTGGAAGATGTAGTTATCTAGTTACCCTAATATTTGAACATATATGCAGCAAAGGAAGAATTAAAGAATTTTGCTCTGTGGTTGTCCATGCACCATCATTTGCTGAATGGTGTGCACATGACAGGATTTAAGTGGACCCTCTAAAGATTTTAAATAGCGTTTCTGAAAACAGTAAAGTAACCGACCTCTGGATTTTAGCAACATCTTTCAGTATGTGAAAGTGTTCAGTATGTGTTCTACCCAAGAGCAAACTGTTTAACAAACAACTGCGCTGCATGTGAATGTGATCAGAGCAGCATGCAGTCTCACTAGGGTGCCCTGGGGTGCCCTGGAGAGCTAAAGCTAAAAGACAGCAAGGATAAAAGCAGTAAACAAAAAATAGAGAAAATAATTTTTTCTGCCTGTTGGCCAACAAGTAGAGACAAAAGCAGTATGTAAAAAGGAAAAATTTACACCATGGAATTATGGAGAGATAAATCCACAAAAGTTGTTTGGGGGCTTTTTACAATTTTTTTTTTCCAGTTCCTGAATTTTAGGAATCATAGAATGGTAGGATTGGAAGGGACCTTCAGAGATCATCTAGTCCAACAAATCTCACAGGTTCATGAGCTTCCTGTATATATAGCATTTGGAATCATGAGTACAAGAGAGAAATTAAAAACCAATTCTATTGTCCAAGGACTAACAACTGGGAAGGAAGACTTGTATTATATAACCTTCTAAATTTTTAAGTAATAGAAGGAGATACTAAGAGCTGCACTAATCCAGATTCCTTGAAGACTTTGGGATACTCTTCCATGAAGAAAAGAGTGGTGTTACGATGATTAATAAGCTGAAATGTAAGAAACAAGCTCAGTTGTCTTTATAGCCAAATATATAACCATTAGCAGGCATTTCTAAGCTGTCAGAAATCTTGAGTAGCAACTCAGAAGGTATTTAAGGAAATAATTGATGGACTTGGAACTCTAAATTTGCACCCACTACTAACAGCTTTGCGTGCATACTGCTCCAACTGAATTAAAAAAACTCACAATTTGGAAATTGTAAATAATTTTTATTTCTTTTGCTTGCTCATTCTTTCCCAATGCGACTTTATTCATTAATTTAAAATGAGAAAAGAGCTCTGAAATGGCCAGGCAAGAACTGAAATATCCTGGAAAAATAGAACTGATCTATGTAAATTGGAAACCATGTGATTATAAGAAATCATTTCCATTGCTTTGTCAAAGCAACCCTGTTAAAAGATTCTATGTTTTTGTCAGCAATGCATTTGGAAATTGTTACACTTAGAGGATTGTGATGATTAAAGTAGTCCACTTTCCAGAAAAGTATGCCTTGACTATGTTTAAATTGAATTATTTCCTTAGATCTACCTGTAATTGAACATGAAGTAAAAAAAGACCTTCTTCTTTTCTCAAACTGAAATGTTGGCAAATAAAAACCAAAATATATTGCTTGTCTTGGATCTTCCTTCTGGTTGGGTTTTATTTGTTTATTTTTTCCCAGAAGAACATTTGCTGTCTGGCACAGTGCAGGCATTTGAATATATCTCACAGTAATAGCTTTTACAAATCTGATGATATGTTTCAGAAGAGAAAGCTTTTCTCTTAAGTGTAATATCTCTTGTTAGTAACTTCAGTGAAGAAGTGAAGACGGTGTGAAAAATTATACTTAATGACTCAAGAGAGAGCTACAAATTACCACACTAGAGGAAAATGGAAATTCATAACCAGCTAGCCTTCTCTATAACAGATACATAATCAGACAATATGGTATCAAATAGCAGGATGATGGCTCAGTCAGTTTAGCAAAGATGTCCCACCAACAGAAACAAAACAGAAACGTATGATGGAAAGACAAGACATTTATCATGGTTTGAAAGAGACTGATGGAATTTTGCAAGGTCAACAATTGCCAGAATTGATTACTGAGATTAAACACATATTCATATTCAAAGGCTATAGAACATGGA
Organism: Colius striatus; assembly: GCF_028858725.1. Lineage (NCBI taxonomy): Eukaryota > Metazoa > Chordata > Aves > Coliiformes > Coliidae > Colius > Colius striatus. Next base: position 36,745,401 of record NC_084763.1, read on the forward strand.
AAGCATTTACAGACAAGTTGCAAACACCTGCTAAAGGTACAAATTTGCTAAACATCTTGCAAGTAGGGGGTTATCAAATGAGAAGAGAGGCTACCAAGACCAGGAAGTATTTATTCTTCTTAATGAATGTCCTATAATTCAGATATACTATATTAACCTGAAAAAAGCATTAGCTAGAAGGCTAATTAATTGTTTATTTTTAGAAACCTAATATGTACCTTGTTGTACATCTCCATTTGTTATGCCCCTTGACCTCTATTCAGGATCATGATGTACTACATCCTGTCTTCTTTGGCTCAGATACCACAATTTCCAGAAAAATCCAGCGAAAAATCAGATACTCTCCCACTGTACAGTTGCACAGCAATAATATGCTGCCGAACAGTTATTTAGGAGTCTCTTTTCCTGTTCAGCTGCTATCCCACATTAATAGCTATCAAGTCAGCCCCCAAAACTTGGTATAAAGGAGCACTTTAAAGTCTATTGCTACTCTAGTCATGTACTGGGTACTGCCACAGTGCAGTTGTACCTGTCTTACATTATTATGGTCTTGAGAGTGAACTGATTATGTCTCTCCAGGCACCCTGAAGCCATTCTTTAGATAACAGTCTTTTAGATAACAGAAAAATTACATTATTTCAATTATGAATGTAAAGTTTCAAGAAATTATTTAGAGGCAGAGGAGCATAAATAAATTATTATCAAAATTTATTAAAAATTACACAAATAAAAATTCATAAACTAAATAATGAGTTGGTTTTTATCCCAGCAGATTTTTCATCCAAAGGTAAAAAATTCTGTCAGAAAGTTTATTCAACTGTCCTAATTGATGTCCAGTCTTCAAGCCATACTTTTATCCTAGCTACTTCCTCTGTTGAATAAATCTTGATCTGAGAGCATGACTGTCCTCATATATCCATTTATACAAATATCCACTGTCCTCAGATATTCTTGATCATATTGCAAACTTCTGAGAAAAGTTTTAGGTTTATTCTGTTTATAATTTTCTAAATGTGTCTGAGAGGATTACAGACCACGTCTGCTACAGTAAATTAAACAACCAGGGCAGTAACCAAGGCAATATCTCACAAACATTTTTATGTCATCTGTAACCGGGATTCCTGGCATAGTTTTAGACCAAATCCACATATATACTGCCAAACATTTTCCAGGCATCATCCAGGAATTAACACGAGCAAGAGACCATTCCTGGTAAACAGTATAAGTACTCAATCTCATTTTGAAAGCTAAATGACTTTCACAGTACAGGCAGAAGCTGTGCTGTGCCAGTTATTGTCACAGCTCTCAAATGGTCTCCAGACTATTTCAATTATTAATATAGTTTTATTCCTGTTCCAGAGTCTCAGAAATGCTAATATCTTATCAGAGGTCTGTATGGAATAATCAAATGGGAGAAGCAGTAAACAAAGGTTGCTACTGCCAAGATAGAGTCCTAGCTTTAGCTGTAAAAATCATGTACCCATGTGAATGCTCTATCTCTTATAGGCTAATGAGGATCAATTTATGTTTTGAAAACTATGTAAGATAAAAGGTATACTAAAATATGTGCCTTTTATGAACATACAAAGAAGACTCATAGTGAAGTCCTGATTTTGGATACTTCAAGACAGTACACATGATACCAGCCAGAAAACACTGGAAATTACAGCAGGTTTGGGATGAGTGACCCTCTCTATCTATCTCTCAGAGGTCACAGGATGCCTTGATGATCTTCAACAGGACAACAGGAGCATGTTCCAGGCACCACTTGCTAAACCTGACTAATTAATTCAGCTCTCAGGGACTAACAGTGAAAATTCTGGAGAGCTGATGCATCCCATCAGTCACCATTCTAATTGTCACATATGAAAAAGAAGGCCCAGAATAGTTAATGAGAATAAATGTTCACAATTTGTTATGTATCATATCTGAAAACAGGAGCTTTTTAAACAGCACAGTACCTCCAGTGCAATCTGACTTTTCACTGGTGTGGTCAAAATTGACAGGTTTATTTGTTCCTAGATGATGATTTTCTGAAGATCTCATTATTGTCCTAATTCTGTCACCACTAATGTCATCAACTAACTTCCCACTCATATATCTAAAGACCAGAAGGTTTTTTAGATAATCCAGTTTTATTTGCTGTAGAACATTGTCCAGGGATTTCTCTAATTGATTCTCTAACAGATTTTCATTCAGATATTTGTGAAGAACATTCTGCAACAGTAACCTTCATCTAGGTACCTCAATAGCGCTATTATTTGCAGTTAATTTATCACATTTTGTTTTTAAATTACTAGGCAATGGAATCCTCTTGGAATTCAAATTACAATAATTTTTTCAGTCAAGTTTCCCTGAGAGTAGGATTTGACTTTATCCAAATTTTCAAATAGGTTACTAAATCCTCAGTGCATTCAATAGAGATCAGCAGCTCAGCACAGCTGTCTGGATAAAGATGAGTTTCTTGGTTGATCAGCCAGATCATGCTGTAAGCTTTACTGATGGTGTAGGCTAGATCTCCACTGCCTATAGCATGAATTTAAACACCTTAAGTCACTTATGTTAGATAACACAAAGGTAGCATTCTTAAATTGGACCTGAATACCTCTCTAGGATTTGCTTCAGTGGCCTAACAATAGTCTAATGCATTTTGTCTTAGATGATATGTCTGCTCAAAACTGATAGGAGAAGGTCCACAGGAAACCCATGATCTTCACGAGTAGAAATGTGAAAAACATGCTACCTAAAAAAATCACTAGATGCCCTATCTAAGCAAACTCAGTCCTGCCCTAAATATACATTGTGTTCAACCAGCCAGTCACCTAGTCCAGACAGTGAAATATTTGATGATCTACCTTTTGGAAATGGAGAAAGACTCTTTATCAGTGAATATTGCTTCAATATGCACTTTGTTTCTCTCCTCTGTAAATGGCTTTGCAAGCATAAAACTGTTGATTCTCCCTTGCAAGTAGAGGTAGTAGGGGTTGGAAATATGCCTGTTTCTGCCTGTAAGTTTGATCCACACAGGAGCTATTGCTGTTAATATGGTGCAAAGAAATGGCTTTTAAGCTGAAGTGTATTCCTTCATCCACTTCTATTACTGAGCTCATAGGTATTAATAAATGCTCTTGTTATGCTGTGTGCATCATGACATACAAAGCACTAGAGCAAATACACACTAACTCCACAAATTGCAAAATATAAATGGAACTATAACATATGAAACACAAAGTGATATTAGTTTAAGGTTTATTGTTTTTATTCTACATTTGTACTCATGTTGATTTCTGGATGCTGTGCTGCATCCTGGGGATACACCACTCTGTATTCTCTGTGTCAGATATATAAACACCTGTTGACAGAAACATGTGTCCAAAACACCTACATCTAAGAGGAAGTACTTTGCAAGTAGTCTAGTTATGTCCCTGTGCATGCAAACAATGAGTCCTGCTTTTGAGCCTTTGTTTTATTTTAAGCTATCTTTTCATAATTTTTATATTAATTATACATTGTAAACAAATTTTCCCTCTAAATCACCAGAAAAAAACCAGTATATAATATTTAAATAAGGTTATAAATCATTTTAGAACTATTTTGTGCTCAGTGCAAATTTGTCTTATACATCTCACCAAGAAATAGTTTAGTATGTGACTTGTAGATGCTACTGAAGACTGTATTGAAATATAAATTCCTAAATTCTGAAACTTTCCTCAGAGAACATCAACCATGAAGTACTGTTTGCCCTAGTGAAAAAAATACTAGAGATTGTAAATTCAATCACTTCTTGGATGTCAGACATCTCTTAATTTCATTCCTCTTTTTAGGTCTCCAGGGTTTAATTTTTTAACATTTTTTGAAGAGTGAACAGCTTGCAACATCATATCCTCTCAAATTCTGAGAATGGAATTTCTGACAATATATTTTACAGATACTGTTTACACTACATATGAAAAGAGAGGGTGCAACAAGTGAGTAGAATATGGGATGAAGGTAAAGAGAAAAATAACACAAGAAGGGTTTTCCTTTTCACTTATAGTTCACTGAACCTGTATTTTTATTTTTTTTACTTTTTTCCAACAAAAAGGATTTCTAGTTTTGGATCTGTCAAAGCACTGTCATTTGCAGTATCAAATAATAACAACAGGCATGATACATATACAACATCTATTTGTTTTCCTCTAAATTCTTTAAGTGAAAAAATAGAGTTCATGAATACATTTGCAAACATTCTTGCTGAACTTCTTAAAAATACGTTTTTTACCTTCCTTGTTCAAAGATGGCAAATAGAAACTGGATTACAGAAGAGGTAATTGGAGATCATTCAAAACCTAGAGATATTATGTTAATTTGCCTATTTCTTGTCAGGTATCTTCCAAATGCATGTCTGCATTACCCTATAATTCAGCTTTGATTTTTGTTTGCTACATCTGTCTGACCCATGAATAAGAAATTAAGCTTTTCTTTATACTTAGCATTTTTTATTTCTTATTTGTATTTGAAACTTAACTTTAATTAAAAATCATGTGTAATAAATTGGGATTTTGTCATATGGAGTTATTTTTTAGATCATATGTTTAGTACAGTTATTACACAGTTAAAGAGTTTACCATTACAGTTTGATCAAAATCTGGTTTTGTTTCCAAAATCTTATCTGCTTCTACCACTACTCAGCAGAACTTACATGTTGAAATAATATACACAATTAGAATAGTCTTGAACACACAAACTGTTTACATGGACGTTTGTATCCCCTCTGAATGAAGGATCCCATAGGAAATTTCAATAATTAAGATATCCTGCAAAATAGTTTAGACTTCAAAAAAAATCTGAGTGGGTTTTTTTTTTTTTTTAGCTCTGTTTGTATCTGCTGTTTGCAAAATGGATAGAATGATTAGTTGATGCTTAGTGTACATGAAGAATAACACATTTTGATAATTACAATATCCAAAACAATTTTTCTCATTAGTAATGTTCTTCTTTCTGTTATCCTAGCCATTGAGTTGGTAGCATTTATTGGTTTAAGAATATTGGATTGGCTACTGTACAAAGAGTAAGTAAATGACTTATCAAAAGTTTAGCATCTGAATAGTCCTTAAATAAAGAATTTGTGTGTGTGTGCTTAGATGAAACATCTGAATAGTCAAGTTGTATTCACTCTAACTTGTCTTTTGCCTAAGTCCTTTGCTACATGGGTACACAGAGCTCCATTTCCCATCAGAGGACTGAAGAGGACTTCAAAGAGCAGAAATGAATTATACATATGTTCAGAAATATTCTCCAAACCAGGCTGTGAGCTTTCAAAAATACAAATGTTAGAACTGTAAAAACAAAATTGAGAACCTAAAAATTATTAATCTGTTCCCATAAAAGTGATTCCAGGTGCCTATTTGGATAAGAAGGGGTTTTGTGCTGCCAGGGGGGAAGTTACAGTTCCAAATGACAATTCAAACCTTCCCATGTTCTAAATAGGAGCATGCACAGGCCATACAGGCATTCAGATACAGAGACAAATCCTTTCTTGTGTCAGGCATCCGACTTCACAGGACTCACTTTCTTTAACTTAGTTTTAGTGGCAAGACATCCCAATTTTAGCTAATGCCTTGGAAAGCATGTAGTAGGAAGCAACTGGTTTGGTTTCAGTTTCATACTCAAACAAAGCAAATTCAAATTCACTTCTTCTGCTACCTAGGAATTTGAAGTTTCACAACCAGATTAAGGGGAAAAAACAAATAATTATGGAAATACATATTCTTCATTTTATCATTTTAGCTTAGTGATGGACATGATTTTGCAGTGGCAGGTCACATAGCATTCATGTTTGGAACTATTCTACTTACAACACTATTGTAAGTGGATCAGATTTGTTATACTTTTTAAAATTTCTATTAAATTTGCTATCAAACTGCATTCCTTTTTTTTCACTCTTCCAGTACTATTGAAGTTTTTTTTTCTTCTTCATCAGAAATATTTACTCAGTTAATGAAGAAGTTTTCCATTAGCTGTGTGCTGCTATGCATTTCTGCTCTTCACTGGCTGCTCATTGGCTAGCATATTATGTTTCAGATATTGTTCTAATAATTTTTGATATCTTCAACATCTCTTTAATTTTTCAAATAACAGTCTGTTGGTGTTACTAAGTTCCTGACAATAAAAGTATCAACTTTAATTTCTCTCTCATTAACAGGATGACCAGTATTTCAAGGAATGACCAGACAGTATTTCAAGGAATTTTACATGTCAACGAGTGAGACGATATTAACCTTTTGTAGCTGTCAAAGTACTCCTACATTTCTCTCCTTGAATTTGCACATATTTCACAGTAATTGGATAGTTGTTTGGGTCACATATAGAGTTCCATCACTATAGGAGTGGTGGCTACTGAGACCAAGATTCAGATGGGGCAGGGGGACTGAAAAGATGCCTGGATGGAAAAAGACCTTGGGGTGTTGATCAACAGCAGCTGAATATAAGCCAGCAGCTTGCCCAGGTGTCCAAGAAGGCCAATGACATCCTGGCTTGTATTAGAAATAGTGTGGCCAGCAGGACCAGGGCATTGATTGTCTCCCTGTACTCAGTGCTGGCAGGGCTGCACGTTGACTAATGTGTTTCATGTTGGGCCCCTCACACCAAGAGATACTGAGTAGCTGGAGTGTGCCCAGAGACAGACACTGGAGCTGGGGAAGGGTCTGGAGCACAATTCTGATGCGGAGTGGCTGAGGGAACAGGGAGTGTTTAGTCTGAAGTAAAGAAGGCCAAAGGGAGACCTTGCTTTCCCTAACATCCTGACAGCAGGTTGTAGTGAGGTGGGGATTGGTCTCTGCTCCCAACTAACAAGCAACAGGACAAGAGGAAAAAGCCTCAAGTTACACCAGAGAAGGTTTAGATTGGAGACTAAGAAAAATTTCTTCACTAAAGTGTTGTCAAACATTTGAGCAGCCTGCCCAGGAAAATGGTTGAGTCTTTATCCCTGGATATATTTGAAAGACATGTAGGTATGGCACTGAGGGACACAGTTTAGTGGTGTCCATGGCAGTGCTGGGTTAATGTTCAGACTTAATAATCTTAAAGGTCTTTTTCAACCTAAATGATTTTATAATTCTATAACTATATGAAATATTAAATAAGTCTTCTGTACTGCTTGCCAGAGGGAAACAACCATGTAGCCACAGCATGAATTATAACTCTGAAACGTTTTTGTTTTGTCTTAGCTGAATCACTCCTGTCTGTATGGCTGGATGTGAGTCTTGATCGAATGATAATCAACATTGTAAGGTACTTCACTGTCTTCTGTCAAAAGTGGCTGACACAGAGCGATTAGTACATTAGCTCTTCCACACTGGAGACCAGTGTTCAATGTGTAATTTAGGATTCAAACCCTTGGCAGATAATAGTCCATTGATCTTGGTGGAGTCAAACTACATTCTCTGAGTAGTGGGGCCATGAACCCAGGTGAAAAAAATCACTTGATGGCTTCCTTCTTCCCTCTCATTCATTCAGTCATCTATTCACCACTGTGGGAAGCTGGAATAAATGGAAAATATTTTGAAGACAGAGGCTCGCAAAGTGTATCCAAGTAATTTCCACATAGTTTGAATTGTTTTGTTTTTTCATCACAGAAGCATAACTGAGATATTTTTAACTTATCTGTTCTTTTGATGACACTCATCCCAAATATGCCGGAATACAATTTGGTATCTTTGAAAACCCTGACCAGGAAGACCAAGGAAGAATAATTCTGTGAGCCTGGGAAAAACAACTGTTAATACTGACAGAGTCAGGTATTATTAGGGGAAAGAATAATTGTTACCTGAAGGTAACTAAGTAAAGAAGTTAAAAATAAATGGATTAAGTCACTTTCTAAGAGCACGTTGCTTCAAAAACTTGATGAGAGTTTAGAGTAGAAAAAATCTTGCTGCTGAATGCCATTATTACTCTTAAGATGGATAAAAAAGCCCGCCTCTTGGTAATGCAACCTCTTAGCCACCACAATTATGAGATTTAAATTGTTCCTGTTAATATTTTAAGACATAAATAAATATTTATTCTGGTCTGAGCCCTGTACTCTTCAAATAAAGCTCAATTTTGAGGCTGGAACTCCAGATTGTATCCATGAGAGGTAGATTCTCAGAGTCCAAGACTTGTCTTCATTAATAAAACATGCACATTTCACTTGCAAACTTCTTTTTTACTGTCTTATTAAAAAAGTGCTAAGACAACGGTTTGCTTGTTTTGTGAAGTAAGTCCAATGCAGTGAAATCTTTACCCAGGTTTGGGTTGACTTTTGTGAAAATTCCTACTAGTCTCTTTTATTTCATAACTTCACTGCAGGAGAGACACAGATGTTAGCGTTCCTGCCATAGAAAATGGAGTTTTTTAAAGTAATGACTATGAAATTCTTTCCTCCTACTGAATTAAGGCATGATAGCCTACGTTACTGCTTCCATAGCTGCATGAATGTTTTTTAAAAACAGAAAAACTTGGAAAAGCTTTATTATAGATATTTATTCAGGTAAGATATTCTTAATTAGTACAGAAATATGTCTCATATTTACATTTAAGCTTCCACGGATGTTTTGTCTCCAGATTCTCCTGCTTTACATCTCTACAGTATATGTAAGTGTATTATCTCTGCACACTTTTACTGTCAGATGTTATTCTCATATCAATGACTCTGCAGGACTGAATTTGCCGATTAATGAGAAAATCCATTAAAAATAGCTTTCTAAATCAGATATCTATTCTAAGTGATATCACTGTGTGTCTTCATAGGTATGATTCTGGGATGCAACAAGAAGAATGTGGGCAGCAGGTCACGGCAGGTTTTCCTTCCCCTCTACTCTGCACTGGTGAGGCCTTGTCTGGAGTACTATCTCCAGTTCTGGGCTCCCCAGCTCAAGAGGAACGGGGAACTGCAAGAGAGTGTCCAGCACAGGGCTACCAAGATGATCAGGGGACTAAAGCATCTTTCTTATGAGGAAAGGCTGCAGGAACTGGGGCCGTTTAGTCTGGAGATGAGGAGACTGCAGGGGGATCTCATTAATGTTTACAAATATCTAAATGGTGGATGTCAGGAGGTTGGGGCATCACTTTTTTCTGTTGTCTCAAGTGACAGGATAAGGGGTAATGGACAAAAGCTAGAACACAAAATGTTCTGTTTAAACAAAAGGAAAAACTATTTCACTGTTCAGGTGAGAGAGCCCTGGCACAGGCTGCCCAGGGAGGCTGTAGAGTCTCCTTCTCTGGAGGTCTTCAAAACCTGCCTGGACGCGTTCCTGTGCAACCTGATCTAAGTGGACCTGCTTTGGCAGGGGAATTGGACTAGAGGATCTCTAAAAGTCCCTTCCAGTCCCTACCATTCTACGATTCTAGGATTTCCTCAGGCAAATGAAACCCACCTAAAGGACCTTTGCTCTTCTTGGAAATCACTTCTTCAAATAAGGAATCTCTAGAGTGGGAGAAGAATTGGACAAGTAATTGTGTGCCACCAAGTTATACAGTGAAGTCCACCAAAAAGGAAATACTTCTGACCATCTTTGATCTTTGCAAGCATCTTACCAAGTAGGCTACAGTCCATAGACATCCCAAATAGAAAATAAATACAACATAAAAGTGTTGGTAATCCATGAGCAGAAACTGTTAGATATAAGTGAAGATCACAGCAAAAATCATAGACTTCAAACCTAACAGTCTTTCTACTTTTGTTATGTAAGAGAGAAGGTGTTCCTAATTTTCCACCTCTATGGGCTTATAATGTATTTACCTCTACAAGAAGCTGTTCTAAAAATATATTGGAGAGAGGAGAATCATGTGGCTCAGTCTGCCTTGTCATGGTGTTACTTTAATGCCTGTAACATATCTTTTTAGTCAGCACATTTAATCTTGATGATAGTCCTGCAGAAGATTACTAGATTGACAATACAAATGGCCTTGTTTTCCTCCTATACACTGAAGCTGGAGTACCAGCGGTAATTAGTTTTGTCACTAAGGCAACTACTTGGAAGGGAGAAGAAAGCGGTTTACAGAGTAATTCTCCCATGGAAGCTATGCAGCAGTTTTTCTAACACAAAGATTCCTTCCTTTCCTTGAAACAAATGAATGCCTGGTTTACTGCATGTGAAATTATTTATCTCTGCAATAATAAGGGAGAAGACAAGGGCTATGGGTTATAAAAGAGGTGAAGCTGCTTGCTGCAGTCCTATCTGTGCTTTTTTTCCTCAGTCTTGGCATGTGTTTCATGACTAGATGAACATCAACCAGCTTAAAGCAAAGCAAGATGCCTTCCTTCTACCTCCCCCTCCCACTTCCCCAACATAACACAAACCAGAAGCTATTACGATCATGCCAGAATGAGAGAATCAACTAGATCTCTGGCTCTTAGGAAGATGCAGAGCCTATAATGCAGATGTTTGAACAGCTGTGAGTTTATTCATAATTTAATACTTTAGGATAATTGGCCCCTACCATATTTGTTTTTACATATGAAGGGGGATAAAGGTTCAAGGAGGAAAAAGAGAAGAGAGTGATAAATAAAGTAACATAGGATGTGAGCTCCTATTCATTTCGATTTGACAGGATAGAGCACTTAAAAATGTCTAAAAGAAACAGTTTGGTGACAGACCTAGCAGCCAGAACAGGAGCAATTCTACCTCTTACTGAGTCCTGATTGTCTCTGGAGATGCCAGTGTATCTCAAATTCACAGTGCTTCCTATTTTGAATACAGTCTTTGCTTTGAAAGACAAACACAACTCACAGATTTGTTTCCTGCACTAGTAAATATTTCTCCCCTCTAACTGCATTATCCATGTGTCAGAGTATCAAGTTTACTATTGATGCCTTTGTTGTAATATAAAGTCATGACCCTTCTGGTCCCTATTATCTAATAATGGGACAGCAAACAGCTAGCCTTGGTGTTTATTTTTCCAGCATCATCATTTTAGAGTACAGCATAAACAAGAAAATGCTAGTCCCAGGACACTGACGCATATTCTTTTTTCTTCTCTTTTCGTCTATATAGATAACATTAAAGACTGACCTTAGTCACATTAAAAGAAACGAACAGATCTGCATTATTATCCTTGTCAGCTTCAACAGAAGAAATATTTTTTAGGTATAAATAACAAGAGGAGGAGATTTCAGTGAGATGGTGAAATTCTCCAGCTCTTACATTACTTAACACACAACCAGGAGTGGGAACTTCTTGATCATAGGTGCCAGTGCCTTAAGAAATGCCTCAGTTGGTCTCACTTGGCCTTCCAGCTGCAAAGAAGAGGTCTGCTGTAGATCCTGTACCCTCCACAAATACTCAGCACACATGTGTGGGCTCCGGCACTAGGCATAGTATTTTGGAAAAGAATCACACTCTACATGTCTAAAAGATGGATTCCAAATTGGTCATAAATACAAGAATTTGTGTTCTTGTACCGATCAGTTAATTATAGTGGATCTGTGTAGCCTTAAAATCCAGGTTTATGGTTTTCCCAACTGTTAAAATCAGATAGGTGTCGGATTTAATAGATTATACATTAAAAAGAGAGTAATTGTTACCATTATTGATGGGTGAATAATAATAAAAATAGATCGAATCTTTCTGATCTTACATACCATTGCAATGTATTACTGACCTGTTGTAAAAGCTAAGCATGAGTTATGTAACAATCCTTGCTTACAAAAATTCTTGCAAAGACAATAATCTCCACATGAAACATGAGGAATTTATTAACTTGCAATCACATCTATTTTAAGTTCAGTAAACACAATCCAGGTCTTGCACATGGCCAGTTACCTCATTCATAAATAGAATCTACTTCATTGTAGGAACATAGTATGTTTCTGGGTAGTTGCAGGATTTTTGGAGAGGACATTTTTGTAGCTTCTGAGAATATCCAACAAGTCTGTGCAATTCTACCTCCAGCATCCATCTTCTTTCCATCTGTAAAGTTCTTTCCTTCATGATGACCATGTAAAGTAACAGTAATGGGAAACACCGGAAGCAAATATTTCTCAGTAGCCTCCACCTTAGACACTGAAACCCTCATTTTACCCTTCTGCATTCTTATGCTTCTGTCATTGTTTGGCAACTGATAGACAGCCTGATAGCCTTCTATGAGAGCATAACTGGCTGGCTAGATGAGTAGATGTCAGTCTATTCCATAAAAGTACTAGTTGAATTGCAACAGATTTACAAGTACAGCCAGGATTTTTTGCTGTACAGGGTGAGTGATCACTTCCAGAAATAAACTTTTAGCTTCAGCATTTTTGAGCATTATCTTGTAGCCCTTCTGAACTTTAAAATACACTAATCACTGCTTCTTATTTGGAGTGAAAAAAGATTCTCACTATCAATCCATGAGCTGGAAGAAACACACCTAAACCAACAAAACAATAAACCAAACTTTGAAACGATTAAATATAAAAGACATTTTAAAATGCACCCCATTAAACGAATTCTGATATTGTATGGTACCAGAGTGTTTTAACTGTCAGACAGAAATGATTCAGGAAATAATATGCTACAAAATTGCTGCAAGATTTCATAGAATTGTAGTGACATGTTAAACGTGTCAAGAAAAGCCTACTCATGAACACTTACAAATTGTCATGTTTGAACAGTGATCCATTAATAATGTTTCAATACAATGTTTTGATGAGATTAAAGACATGAGAGAGAGAAATGAGATATTTATGAAGCTGTACCTTGAGGTGCTTTCTTGTGTCCTACCACCTTGTATTTGGACAGGGGTTTAAAAAACAGACACTGATTTTGGAAACTCACCTTGTGCTATACATATCTGGAGATGTTTTCAAGTGTTTGAAAGCATTTGACCTGCTTCTGCAGGGGGGCTGGACTAGATGATCTCTAAAAGTCCCTTCCAACCATACCATTCTATGATTCTATGATGCAGCCTTTTAAAATCTAGTTTGAATTCTACTGCCAAAGACTGCAATGCTTATGAAGTCTTTTGGATGTATTGGTCAGGATCCTTTGCACTCATCTCCTTCTAATGGAAAGGAATAAATAAAATTTTGTAGTATGAATAGCAATGTTTTATATATTCATACATTAGCAAGTTCTCTCTTGGATCATTTGCAAAGAAATTTTCAAATACAGATACATCTATTTAGCCCAAATTAACGATAGGTATATTTAGAGTGAATCATTGACAAATTATCAGAGCAGAGCCATCTCCACTAGTAAACATTTGAGTGGTTTCCATCCTTCCCAGATATGAGCCTATTAATCATTAATTCTCCATTTGTGTTGAGCAGGCAGCTCTTCCAAAAGTCAGTCATTCGTTCTAGTTAAAGATGAAGGCTGCAGAATACATTGGAACTGATCTCCAGATCATTTCAATGTTCTCAGTCACCTTACCAAGGACTATGTTTTCTGTCATGAGCTAGCCAGCATTTCACTTTAACGTACTGAAAAATGTGTCCATGTTTAAGGTATTAATTAAGAGTTTGTGCAGACTTGAGTTTTCATTTCTCTGGGCTTCCTTGCACAGACTAAGATTCAGTCTTCACTATGTGAAGAAAATGGATGCAATGTCCTGTCCAATGGGTCAAACAAATCATCCACTGCATTTTAACTCCCACAAAATATGCACTGGCATATTTTTTGAGACAATGTAATTTAAAGAAACAGAGGAGTCATTATGGAACCTGGAGTTTAAAGATTCATAAATCTTTGTTGGAAAAAATTTGCTTTCTGACTCATGATAAGGGGGAATATGATTCATAGGAGTCTCTTATGATTTATACTTTTATGTATGCATTTTGTCAAAAGAGAATTTTCTATAGAGAAGATGGAAGTGTGAGTAAAGTTGAAAAATAGCATCTAGAACCAATCAAGAATGTTTAGATATATTACTTTGATTGACAGTCACTTGGTTAGTTGATTAAAAAAAAAAATAATATTTTCGACAGAAAGCAGTCCTTGTCAAGAGTAGTTCCAGCTGAAAATGTCTGGCAAGCCCCATCCACAACTGCACTGTTGTTAATACACGACAGAGTAATCCATCTTACAGATGAGCATCGCTTCACTCTGTGATGAAATGCAGCTACCCTGAGCTGAACATGCCATTACGAGTGCCACAACAGATAGGAAATACATTGCAAATGCAAAAGTAAAGGCACATTTTAAATTCTCAGTCTTATAAAATGATAATCATCCTTTCTTTCCATGTAGCGGTGTTAATGCTTCAACTTTCAAATCCACTGTTTAAAAATCTGCACAAACTTTCTACATATGTAGAAATACATGTTTGCACTTTTCTCCTTATCTGTCTACCTGTCATTGACTTTTCTGTTCACCATTCCAGTGTCATACTTTTATTCACACACTATTACAGACCTTTGAATGTTAGTTACTCAATGAGATGAATGGTGAGCACAATTAAGAGAATTCACATTCCAGCTAGCTGTTTTCCTCTCTTTTTTTGGTCACTTGGATTAAGTCTTCTGCAAATCTATAAAAACATGCCAATCAATGCTTTCTGAACACTGTGTCTCCAAGCACGGTGGAAATGTTTACTCCCTGCTTCCTAGCCTAGATCCTGATCAATAAGAGGGTTATAACAAGAGAGTGCCTGTTAAGCACAGTAGCACTATGCTCTGTGCTTTCAAGTAAGACTGCCTTACACTCAGAGAAGTAAGGATAGACTTACATGGTTTAAGGATAGAAAAAAAAAGAAAGAAAATTAAAAAGAAAACAACCATCATGCCTCCTCTATGTGAATTGCTTCATGAACCATCACTGACAAATTCTCAGAAGTCAGCTTTTGATAAATACGTAAAGTCTTGTAATTTTTGAAATTACACTCAGGATCTTCTTGTAATACTGAGGCATTTTCCACTTTGGGGACCTGTTGTGACAAGTGCTGTATAGAGATGTAAAGATTAACAGCCCTTAGGATAAAGACTTTTAAAAACATAACAGACAGAGGAAATAAAGGGAAGTTGAAGATGGCAGTGGTAGAAATGAGTAGAGAGAAAGATTACAAAATTAATGGGGTATTTTAGCCCAGAAGATGAATATTTTAAAAAACAGCTGGAAAACTAATCACAGCATATCATTAATCTACTGATTACTATACAGTTGTGTGGTAGAGAAATCTTACTGGAAGAGAAAACTGCACATTTGTGTGTGGGCAGTGGGTGGTTTAGTTTTATAAAGAAATGGGGAATAGGCAATCATGTCGTT
The DNA here is from genome assembly GCF_028858725.1 of Colius striatus. NCBI lineage: Eukaryota > Metazoa > Chordata > Aves > Coliiformes > Coliidae > Colius > Colius striatus. The sequence continues at coordinate 36,760,601 of NC_084763.1, forward strand.
TGCCTCTCTATATTTTAATCAGTTTTCACTTAATAATGGCCAATTTCAGAGAAATTCACGTATCACTGTGTTAAAGACATTACATTCCGACACTGAAAAGTACAGCATGACCTGTAGTGCAGGAATTGCAGGTAACCCCAGTGTGATTTCTTTCATGTCAATGGTGAAGAATTGCAACAATCTCTATGGGATCCTGGGCAGATGATCAACCAGCACTGTCCTCTCTTGCTCTTCTACTCAAAAAGGCCAGTAGTGATGCTTGAGAGTCAATGATTTCATGGAGGGAGTGAGGGAGCTTGGAAAATCAGAAGATATAGAAGGATATTGCTCTAGAGATGAGGGACATGAGAGGTAGGGTATTGTAATAGATATGAAAAGGTAGAGAGGACTCGAGAGCAATTTGATCATACTATAGTAATCAACATGGAGTGAATTTCAGGGACCCTGAGGGTGCTACATTTCAACATGCACTGCCAAACATGGATGACCAAACCCCTCACACTTCTCAGTTTCAATGTTAACTTGAAATGATCTACATTTTTAAAAGTCTTAATAGAAAATGAGGCAGTCTGTGTTAGTCTGAGCTGCCTTGAAAACACAATTTGTTTTCTTGAAGAGAAGAAGCAGTGAAACACACTGTTTCTGATCAAAATCCACTTTGTTCCAAAGTCGTCTTATTTCCTGGTTGCTAAGGGCTACTATACATCAGCATTTCATGTTCAGGAAAAGCATTCCTATCACTCTGACACAGCATAAAGTACATATCTCTATGGAAAATCCTACCAGGGAGTTATGTCGATGCCACAAGTTCTAGGAGCAATTTTCCAAGATTAGCAAGCTTCATCCTCTCAAATCAATGAGACTCAGGCATTTTCTGTTCAGTGGTGTAACAGATTTAGCTTTCAGGAAATATTTTTTTATGTTATATTACGTTTTTATATTTATTCTAAAAGCTTGTCCTTTTATATGACTGAGTTGTCCTAACAGTCATGAGAGAAGTCACCTGTAAATATGACTTCTGTTAGTTTGTTTAGTTCTCTTTAAGGAACTATTTACTTAAGAGAATTAGGAAACTTAAGAGACAACTTCATCCAACATAACTCTCCCAAATCAAGACCATTAAACTAAAATCCTTTGTGAGAAGAAAAGAATAAACCTGCAGATATCTCTACAGAGATTTGCAAGACCAACTGTAACATCTCCACTGCAAATAGTAGGTTGGATATCTCTGAACTGCACATAGCAAGACTGGAGAATGTTTATCATATGGTTGTTTTCAGCTGACTTGTATTTATTCAAAGCCTGGTCCCTTTGAGCTATGATTTTATTTCCTAGATCATGCTCTTTCCCTTTCCAAAACCAATGAGTTTCCATCAGCCTTAAGCAACACAGGATGTTCCTGAATTCCATTTCACAAGCTCCTTCCTGAAAACCTCCAAGCTTATTTCCACACTTAATTCCACAAAAATTACATTCACTTCTGGTCTTTGGAGAAGTAATAAAGTTAAAACAAAACAGGTCCCTCTGGACATCACCTGGTCCAGCCTCCCACTCCAAGGGGCATAAAGATTTCAAATGACAGCAAAACCTTAAAGCACAATGATCTTCTTCCAGTGACCTGTTGTAGGACTCCATCATAACTTTGAAATATACATACAGAAGAGAGAACAATGTAGTGAATAATTAGAATGGAGAATGTTGACAGAAATCGTGTAACTGGTGCTTGCATGGAGAATTCTCCTCCCTGTTTCCAACCCACAGGTCTCATAATTACTCTGAGATTTTTGTGAAACAGGAAAAATTTATAATCATTCTGGTCCATACTGCCTTCCACTGCAAACAACTGTACTTTTATTTGCATGGGTTTCATGCCTCACCTTTTCTTTCCACTCCATTTGGGTTTGGATGTGGAGACCCATCACTGACTTCAGTAACAAGAGCATTTGTCTCCTAATGGGTTTTTCATGTTACTAGAGGAGGAATATGTTGTGATCATTGAAAGATTTTTGGCACTGTTTAAAGAGTTTTGTTGGTGAAACTATCTGGGAAGTCACTTAAATCTCTTCAAAACTGACGACAACATTTCCAAAGTTTGTCTTTTATTATTAGAAATGACTACATTGTTTGTCAGAACAGGAGAATTGCATGTGTTAAGTGACTAAAGGACTTCCTTATTTTTAGAAACGAATAATATTTTAAGGTGTTGCTATGGAAGCAGCTTTGAATGTGATCAGAATGGGGTAATACAGGACTTAAAATATACTTGCAAAAAATTGCCTACTCACTCTTTTAGCACCCTAAAGACCTTAGGAAACTCATAAGATTATATAAACTACAAATGTATGTAGAATCACTGTATAAGTCCAATTATTGAAATAACTTCAAAAATAGATTCTGAGATTTCTAGTGATGAGGTACACTCTTGAAACTCTAATATGCTCTGTGAGCTGTAAGATATAATCTCTGAAGGGAATTAAAACTTATTCAGTAAAAATCCTCCTGTGGAGCAAGACATTTCCTAAAGTACAGGGTACATATTGATATTCAGATTTGTACAATTTTGCATGTTTCAATCTCCTACTGTAGAAGTAAACAATTATATAAGATTATCTGTCCAGTTACACGTTCAGTAAACTCCTCCTAGTTGAACAAATAATGAATGAGATGTCTGTCAGAAGATTAAGACCTTCAGGCAATACATCTTGGGTCAAAAAGTCACCCACATTCTGTCAGCTTGGTGTATCTCACAGCATTAGGCACTTTATCTTTCTACAGTGGCAAATCATTCCTAAATAATTCACTAGAAGTACCAGTCTGAATTTCTTTTCCCATATGTTTATGTATGTTTATCTCCATTAAGGCTGGTTTAGTTTGGGAGTTTTTTTAATTGCATTTCAATGCATTAAAAAAAAAAATGAAATCCAAACAAAATCTTCATACATTTCAGCTGAAATCACCTTCCAGTAGTAAGTCCCTGTTGTTATCTTACCCAGAAGTGAAGGCCATTATTCAGTGATTTTGAAATCAAGCACATCTTGATTCAATATCTCTCATACTCTTACCTCCACAGAACATCTATAATGTGCTCCCTGTGGGAGAAATTGGAAGGAAAAGACCTAAAGAGCCTGTATGAATTCAAACCTCCTCCTCCTGCATTCAGTTTGCTCCAGACGTAATAGTAATGAATGCAAAAAAAAAAAAAAAATAGAATAACCATTGGAAACAAACAAACAAAAATGCAATGTGATTTGTAGGATTATTCTCTGTACCAGCATTTGACCTTATTTGTGTAAATTCAGTGAAGATTATTTTCATCCTTGAATGAGTGTTTCATTACTAATTACATTATCTATTTAAGAATTGAAAACAAAAGAAATAAACCCATATGTTCTCATTCTATACCTTGTCATTAATTTGCTCTTTTTCAATTGCATTTGCAATTTCAAAGAGAAAAAGAGAGCAAAAATCTGAAGAGAAAAACAAACATTAATAAAGGTAGTAAACCAATAACATTTGAATATGAACCTGATGCAAAAAAAGCATAAAGCACCTGTCTTCCATCTTCACACATATTACATCTTCCTTGAAACTAGATAAATTCAAGAAAAATAAACTTAAATCCCATGTTTGCCTCAAATTTGGACATTGCTTTGGCACATGTTAGTAGTCTCATATGAAAAGTCATCCGTGACCACTCCCCTTTACTGGTACTTGTGTTTCTGCAGCCAGACAGAGGAATTGGTTCAGCTGAAAGAAACACACACAGTTATTCAGTTTCCAGCTGATAAAATCTCTAATCTGTTCCTTTGTACAACCACAAGAAGGCTAGGATAGCACAAAAGATCCACGCAAAGCATCAGCTTGTGCTGGATTGAAGTGGCTGTGTACCTACTACAGCTTGAAAATTGCATTTATCTGTTTTGGAGAAATACTGTTACATCTCATAGTTTAATATCTGCAAAGGATATTCAGTGGTAAGTGTTGCAGAAGAACAGGTTATTTCAAAAATAACTACTCTTTTTGGCAGCTTTTCTCTCTTCCTTTATTTCCTGCATAGAATATATTATATATGACTGTCCTGTAAGATGTATGCATACTATTTCTGACATGAAATCCTCAAGACAATACTTTTCGTAGTGCTCAGTGCACAACACACAATGGGAGATTAGGTGACTTCACAGGTGACAAAGTTTTCAGTAGCTCTCAAATGCTTATGTCAGCGAAGTTGTCATATGTAGAAAATTTCATTCCCTATGACTAGGTATTATTACAGAAGTGATGAACCTATTCTAAATAAAATAAGAAACAAAATTAAACCAAAAAAAGAACCATTGAAAAACACCAAAAAAAAAGAAGAGAGAATGAAGAGAAAAAAATATGGTTTTCTGTTTAATCGATTTTACAGAGGCTTTTTTTGTGTGCTTCAATAATTTTCCCTGCTTTCATATTTTTCTAGAAAATAAATCTTACTTTTTCACTTCACAATTTCTAAGCTCCTTCCCATCAAAACTTTTCCTTCCTTCTTCTTTCATCTTCCAAAACCCCACAGTGCTCACTCATGTTCTTTCTACTAGTCTTTTTCTGTGCTTATTCTATGGTCCCAGCTTTGACTTTAATCTTCAGCTCTACTCTCATTTTCTTCTCAATAAGTGCAAGAACTTTCTCTTCTAATATTTTTTAAAGTAAAAAATAATTTAAAAAAACCAAACCATAGCATCGAACTTTATTTCCAACAACTTTCATTGTCCCTCTTTCATTGCCTGCAGCTGCCTGCTGGAGTTCCTCTATCATAATTCCATTTTACCCTTTCTTACCTCTGATTTTCTTTTTCCATACTCTCTTCTTACACCACTCTCGTCACCTTCCATCATGTCTTCCTAACAAAAAATCAGAATATGCATCTTCTCTCCTCTCTCTTGACCTACTACTCCTGTGCTCTAGAGCTGCTCAGATAGTTTTTTTTCAAATTTCTTGTAAGATCCATGATGTTTTCTTTTCCTATCCTCTAATTTCTCTAGACACTTTTCTCCTCTTTCAGAGAATCTTCATTCAGTCTTTCTCTACCCTTTTCCAGGTCACATGGCAGGGATCAGGTAGGTTCCTGAACTGGGAAGGTTCGGATTAATCAAATACTAATTATGTTCTCTGTTTTCCAAAGAATTATTGCCAGATGCTTCAAATCCAAAGGGGTTGTAGGTGAGTTCATAGTCTCTTCTCTAATTCACCATAGCATTTTCTTCATTAATCAATACATAAAGATAACTATCACACTGATCCATCAGTCCATTGAACTAGGAGTCTCCATCAACACAGACACTTCATATCTAAATCATTCTAATAATCTTTAAAGGCATTATATTCTATGTATGCAAGAAATTCCTGCTTAAGCTCTCAACCTCACACAGTATTTCTACTGTATCTTTCTCTTTGTTGTTGATACTGTTTTAAATCCCAGCAAAACCTGCTTTCTCTATCATCTGCTGTATCACATCACTGCCAGCCACTTCCTCTCCTTTGTTTGTTTCTAATAGCTTTTATCAAACTCACTCATCATTTTTTATTTACTAACAAGCTATTAACTTAAATTATCTGTCACCCTCAATAACCCTATTAATTGCCAAAGGCTTATTTACTTTGCATGTTCTGCCTTTCTCAGATGAGATAGGTTTCCCATTAATAACGGAAAAAACCCTATTTTGTTATTCACCTTTACATTTGTCTTCACAGCTTTTCTTCACCAAACACCTCAACCAGTCAGTGGGTTCTGTGCTCATAATATTGCCCATTGTGGTGACCAATGTTACATCATTCATTCCTTCTACTGTCTGTTTATCCATCCATGTCCAGCTTTATTTTCATGCCTTACTCTTTCTTGAAGATTCCTGCAGTAAGAAATATTTTATCTTATGTTTTCTGTCTTAGAGTTCCTTACATTTCTTCTTGAAGCTTTCAGAGAAAGTAACAATAAAGGGGGAAAGAAAAATTAGCTGCACTTCTAAATATACTCAGGCAAATAACAAATGTGAAATATCTTACTATAACAAAAATTAGTGCTAAATAGTGTTAATCCTACAAAAACGTCCTTGTTTGCAAAACAGAGTCAATTAATGAGTGTTTTTGTAAAATGTAGTGATTTCTGAGTTACTGCCAACTTCCCATGTAGTAGTAATACTGACCTGAAATTCCTCTTTCATTTTCGTCTGACTACCAGATCTGATCAGGAAATAGAAGGTATTTTACTCTTCAACATGTAGAGTTCATGGTGAAAAGGGAGTAAAAATCTTTAAGTGGGCCTAATATCAAAATCTTTCTTTTAGAGGATTCCCATCTGAGTACTCATGACTTGTTGATTCGTATTCCAATACAAAGGGTAGAAGTAGCACCATCTGAAAAACTAAGAAATCATTAATCTCAAAATGATATTTCTGATCCTAAAAATATGTCTTTCTTGGAAGACAAAAGTGATTACTTTACAGTGAGCTTGCACTCTTGTCCCAAGTGGCTTAGTCAGTGCTTGATAGTCTCACAAGATGGTTTCATTCAGCCAATCTAGGTTTTGTGACCTACACAACTATAAGACACAATATACTGTGATCATGTCTTCTGAGAGTGTTCATGAGCAGCAGAGTAGAAAGCTGTCATTGTTTGCTTCAGCTAGCAAATAAACACCACAACAGTCTCTCACTCAGTGTCCCCTATCCACTCCCACTCTCATTAGGATGACAGAGGCCCCAGTGAAATGGGAGGAAAAAGATAACCAAGGTCATTATGGATTAAGATAGGGGCAGGGAGGGCTCGCTGACAATTTCAGACAAAACAGACTCCAGTACTTGACTTAGGTAAGTAGGAAAGTTTACTCTACTATCTACAAGAAATAGAACAGAAGCAAAAAGGGAGTAGGTTGATGAGAAAATTACAACCAGCACTTTAAGATCTCCCTCTCCCATCCCTTCTTTCTTCCTGGTCCCAGATCACTGTTCCTGATATCTCTACCTCCTCTCCCCTAAAAGGCTCAGGAGGGCAGGGAATGGGAGATGTGGTCAGTCTCTCACAGATGGGCTCTGCCGCTTCTCTCCTCTCAGATGAGGACGACTCCTGGCATTCTTCCCCTGCTCTGATATGGAGTCCCTCCCACAGGACACAGTCCTTAACAAACTTCTCTGGTGTGGGTTCTTCCCAGCAGCTGCAACTTCTGCCGATACAGGGTCCCTCACACGGGACATAGTCTTTAGTGAATATTCTCTTGCGTGGATTCTTCACCATGGTTGCAGTTTCTGCAGATACAAAATCCCTCCCTCGGGATACAGCCTCTTCTGGGCATAATTTTAATGAGCTTCTTTAGTGTGGGTTCTTCGCCACAGTTATAGCTTCTGTGAATATGGGGTCCCTCATATGGGACATGGTCTCCTCTGGCCATAGTCACTGCCCCGGCACGGGGTCTTTAATGAAGAGAATCACTGCCCCTGATGCAGGATCCTTAGCAAAATGAGTCACTGTCTCTGATGCAGGATCTTTAATAAAACACAAACAAATCTCAGCTTCACCAGCCCTCTCCATAGAATGCAGGGGAGTCTCTGCACCAGCACACCTCTTCCTCTCTTTCCTCACTGACCTTGGAGTCTGCATGGCTGTTTCTCTCACTCTGCCCACTCCTTGCACCATCACCAGCCAGAAAAGAAGGGACAGAAGGAAAGCAGAAACTAGAAGAAGCCTCCTCTTCTGGCTTCTTCTTAAAAAGTGATCATGGAGGTGTCTAATTGGCTCAGCCCTAGAAGTGGGTCTGGCTCAGAGCTGGGGAGCGTTTCAAGCAACTCCTTACAGGAGCCATCTTTACAGCTACTTCCCCCTTACCAGAAAAGTCTGTCATGTCAAATCATGACACTGTTTTTCAGAGTATTCAAACCATCTAGAGTATCTCTCTAGTTCTACATCAATTTTGAACACACATCTGAAAAATGTGTCTTCAGTAACTGTCCTTAGTCTACTTCTACTTTGTGTGGCAAAACATGCAATGACAATGTTAATTACAGATTGCTCAAAGGCTGATCTCCTAGTAATACATCTTTTACTATTTCTCCTTTCAGATTAATCTGTTTCAGTCATCCTTCTACTTTGTTCATCAGCTGTAGGGGCCTGGGCTATAATGAACATTGTAGAGTTAGACAAAGACTGAGAAAGTTAGAAGTTCATGTTTGAATCACTTTCGGCAGTAGAAAAAGAAAAGAATGCCTATGTGACAGCAAGCTTGAGCAGGGAGGAAACTGAAACTACAGACTAACAGAGACAAGGTCAAAACAAGAAGACAGGATAGAGCATTCAATTAAGCATTGTGTGATCGCATGTATGTGACTAACAAATTGCAATATATGTAACTAACAATGGTATAAAGCTAAGCAAAATGTAAGGTAAGCATAACCATAGCCTAGTGTGAGAGAAAACTAACTGAAGGCCAAATAGATGGGGTGATATTTTAGGCACAATAAGGTTGATGTTTAAGTACAGTAAGGTTGGTGTTTTAACACAATAAGGTTGGTGTTTTAACACAATGAAGTTGATGTCTAAGTTGTTACAAAAACAAAACTTTGAAGCTTTATGCATAGCGCATGAACCTTAGTATTAAGTAATTATCATGAATTGTAGCACGTATACAGCATTTGGAAAAGTATATAAGTGATGATTATGTGACAGTAAATTTGGAGTTGATGCACATCATATTGGTGTCTGGTCACTCCCGTCTCACATGATGAAGAACAACCCCTGCAATCAGCTGCCTATAATTCACCCAAGCAACAGCTGTTCCTGAGATGTCTTGGGGAGAATCTTTCCATGTCATTTTTCCCAATATGGAAGATCACCCATGAGTTTTTCTTCACTCCAGTCACACTGCTTTTGAGTCACATTCTGTGCCTTTGCCATTGGCTGCTCTAAGGATCTGTTCTGATGGTGGAAATAATTTTTCTTTTTCACAGTATTCTCTCTCCAAAAAACACAAATGAGCATGTTTCCCTTGCCACACTTTTCCCTCCTGCAAATCCCACCTATGTGATTATTATATTAGATGTTGTCTTCTTTGTTCGCACATTTTTTTTGTAGAAGATACCATGGCAGAAAGCAATGTGCCCTCATAGCCAAGAAGGTCAATGGCATCCTGGGATGCATCAAGAAGAGTGTGTCCAGCAGGTCAAAGGAGGTTCTGCTCCCCCTCTACTCTGCCCGGGTAAGGCCTCATCTGGAGTCCTGTGTCCAGTTCTGGGCTCCTCAGCTCAAGAACAACAGAGAACTTCTGGAGAGAATCCAGCACAGAGCCACCAAGATGATCAGGGGACTCGAACATCTTTCATACAAGAAAAGGCTCGTAAGAAAGTCTAGAGAAGAGGAGACTGAGGGGAGATCTTATTAATATTTACAAGTATCTAAATGGTGAGTGTCAGGAGGTTGGGGCATCACTTTTTTTCAATGGTATCTAGCAACAGGGCAAGGGGTAATGGGATGAAGCTGAAACACAAAAAGTTCCATTTAAACCTAAGAAAAAAATATTTCACTGTGAGGGAGATGGAGCCCTGGCACAGGCTGCCCAGAGGGGTTGTGGAGTCTCCTTCCTTGGAGGTCTTCAAGACCCGCCTGGACATGTTCCCATGTGACCTGATCTAGGTGGACCTGCTTCTGCAGGGAGGTTAGACTAGATGATCTCTAAAGGCCCCTTCCAACCCTACCATTCTGTGATTCTATGATTCTATGAAATGGAGTCAACAAAATCAGAAGAAAAAGAAAAGACATGAAAAATGCAGAGTTAATGGCCCTTCCATGATTTAGGAGTATAGTTCAAGTTTCTTAAGCATCAGAAATCAAGGTGGATTTTTTTTAACACACATTTGTTCTATTTTGGAAGTATTTTGGAGCTTGGAGTGGGTGGAGTGGATGCCTTGTGAAGCATTCTGTTTGCAGGTCTGATTTTAATTTATCTAACTCCAAGTATCTAAAAGTTAGTCATCTAGGCTGACCTAGTCACAAAGTTCCTTCATCACGAATGACATAAAGACACCTTTAAAAGGTGACTTCTTGGTCTTTAGATAGTTATTTTGTTATGGACTGACTCTGAACAAACGTATCTTTCCGTTGTACTTCAAAGACAATTTACATGACTGGTCTATTTTTTAATGACTAGAATCAGGTGGAATGAATCCTGTTCTCTATACCAGTTCTATGGTTGCTTTCAGCTGTGGGAATCTGAGCATAGGGGTTAGCTTAATTCTTCTAGTGCTTCCTGTCTAACTTCTCTAAGAATTTCAGTAAATCCCACAAGTCGGCCATAATATATATGTATGTCTAAATTGTGTTTAAGATTTTTGACTCACCACAATGCTAAAGCTAATGCAGGTCACGTTTAAATGGGAAACTTCAGGAGTTCATCTGCAAACCTTACATTTTCTGCAAAAAGATGTGACTGATAATATTGTCCTTATAGTGCTTTTGGTTGATATAACCTGTAACTGCTAATGTATAAAGATGCTTTTTCAATAATTAAAAATGTGCTTTTAATATGAAAATACATTATTACCTAAAGCCTAGTTATGTTCAGTTACTGACATAATGGAAGAAGTTCAGTGACACAGAATATGGTCCTCATACAACAGCCCATCACACCAGTAAGAGTTTGGCCATTGACTTTATAGCCCAGTCCTGCAGCTACTGGATAATTTGTCTTCTTTTGGTGAGACTGTACTTCTACTGAAACTTTCACATTAATCATCATTTTGTCATAAAGATGCCTTGACAGGCAGTCGGACTGAAAGAATATGTAGAGAAGTAGAGGAGGTAAAGAAAACATTTTTTTACCCAGGTATGTCATCAGCCAAGCTCATAGTCTTGAGACTAGTGGGAAAGAAAATTTATGAAAGATTGGCAACACATACTATGTGTCCAATCACTGGAAAATAAAAACAAGGATAATCAAGACAGAACTTTTATGGAAAATAAAAATAAAGGAAAAAAAAAAAAACCTAAAGAAAAATCCACACACCTGATATAGAAAAGATATCTCTCTGAGTAATTGACCTGGACACTTTTACTTCAGTTTATAAGTCCCCTATAACTCTTAATCTATTTAATCACCACTTTAATATAATTTTCCCTAATGTAAAGATAGGCAACTAGAAGGCAAAAAAGAGTCATGCCATGACTAAGGTTATACAAGAAGTCCATGGCAAGTCAGAAAATTAATCGAGATCTCTTTACTTCTAGGCTAATATAATTATTTTAAATACCGGCCAAATCCCATCAGATAAATGAAAAAAACAAAACAAAACAAAACGAAACCAAAACCACATAAAAACATAAAACCAAAAAATCCAATTGAAAAGCCAGAAATCCTAAGATTTTTTCAAAATATCGCAAGGACTGAGTCACAAGGAACATTTTTCACCAGCAAGAGAAGACACCAAAGCCTCATGTTACATAAATTCAGAGCTGAATATCTCAAAGTGAACAGTCATTTGGAGACCCAGCAAAACCGATGAAATCACTCATAAGTTCTCTGCCATGTTTTCACTAGCTTTGTACACAAGCAGGCACATTTTTTTTGCCAATAGCTTTATGTAACTGAGAGCTTCTCTGTCAGCAATATGCTACTTCGTGCATGCAACTTGGCAAACAGACAGATCTTACCAGAAATAGGGTGTGAGATGACATAGTTTCTGTGTAAAGCTGTCTTCTTCAAAGTACAAATAACATTCTTAGTAAAGAATTTTAGGATATATCCTTTTCTGCTGAGTCTGTTCAAATCCCACATTCTATTATCCATACACATCATAGATGAAGTATTGTAAAACTGTCTTTTGTGTCTTTGTATTAACAGGCTGTAGAAGAAAGACATTATGATTCTCCTCATTGCTTTGACAACCAGATTTGGATTTAAAAGCAAGATTTCTTCCTGGGGAGATATATCTGACCATGGGAGACTATCCAGCTGGAGACAGTGTGGAAGGGTGCTGTAGGGATGACTCCACAGGGTGCTTCTCAAGTCTGTGAATAAGAATAGATGGAAATGTAACAGCCACAATGTTGACATGGATGGGAAAATTGTTGTGACATATATATTGGTCTGCGTTAAACTTTGGGTCTCTTCAGCTTTGTGAAAAAACATAAGAGCATTGCAAAAGACATTTAAACAATTTGAAATTCATATTTTGGGATCTGAGTTAGCTCTGCTGTGGAACACAAAACTGTATTCTTCCTCTAAAACATGGGAAGGGGATCAGAAAGAGGGATAGTTCAATAATGTAAGCAGATTCTCACATGAATGGTTCTAATTTACTGGTGAGGTCATCCTCCATACAGTAAAACAGAAGTAAACGCAGAAATGGGTATCTACTTTTTACAAGTGTGATAAATAAAGAGTGTATAAGACAAGCTCAGTACCGCGTGCTCCAGGATTCTGAAATGATGTCTCCTTGATGCTTTTTGCCTGTGTTTAATGCCTTTGCCACCACATACATCCCAAACAAAGACTTTTACTAGTGTTTTACAATCAGATACACGTAGAGGTGGAAGGATCATCTAGCCCACCTCCAAAATGAAAAATGGGATCAAACACTCTGATAGGTGTATTCTTGAAAGTATCCATTAATAAGCATTCCTCCATTGTTGTAGGTAGCTGTTGTAGGTAGTTGGTAGCGTTAAGGACCAGACTAATTTTACATTACTTTATATATGTATAAATACCTATATCATAGGTATTGACAGGTCAGCCATTACTTCGGGGTTCTTTTACAGTTGGTGAGATGAACAGAGATGTGGAGCATGTGATTCACTTAATTTGCTTCAGACATCTGCTCTGGCATGAGACATGCATTTTTTCTGCATCTACCTATTGAATAGAAGATGTTTCTGGTCATAGCTAAAATGGAGACAAATATATCTGTTACTTGAGTGCCACCTCAACTTTTAACAGTATGATTCTGTTTTGAATTCAAGTACAGACCAAAATTCAATGTTACCTCCAGGTCCTCTTTGAGTTTTACCTTGTGATTAACCAAATGTTTGTCATGTGAATTGTATATTAAATGTTACTTTTAAATCATCCTTATTTATTTAGCAATTTATTTATTTTAAGGATTGCTGTAATATATTTTAATTCTGTTTGACATGGTAGTAATTTTAAAATTTAATTAGATCCAGATTAATTATAATCCAAATGCTAAGTATGTGTATACACCTTTCTAAATACACACACCCCCTATACATGAAGATTCAGAAGTACAGATCTATTTTATGCATGAATGTAAATAAAATCCATTTGTGTATTTGAAGATAAATGTAGATTAAAAACTAAATAGTAAAGTTACTTATATTTCTTTGTGAAATTTTGCAGTTTAAAGCTTGAAAATAAACCTAGTATAGAAGACTTCAAATATAATGAGTTATGCCTAGCAACTACCTTCTTGTTTGCACCACCAAATTGGAATATACTTTTATCTTTGATTCAAATGTCTGTTCATTTTGAAAATGACAAATGAGGAGGAAAACATTTTCACTGACATTGGGACATTAAATTCTTAGAACTCACAGCTACAAAAGCACTGAGTGGTCAAAATTATGAAAAATGGTATTCCATTTTCCCTGGGAGATATATATCTTAGACTGCCCAATTTATTTTTATGCACTGCAACATTTATTACTATAGTAACAACATAGAGCTCTCTAATTTGCTTGATTGCGCTCTCAGAATCAGAGGAAAAAGCAGATTGGCAAAATTTTCAGTAAGATATGAATCTTTCTACTTAGAAAAATGTCCAAGAAGGAACATTCAGTCCTCTGTTGTAGCTAAACAAAAATGAAGACATTTTATTTTCATCTTCAAAAACACCTGATGGAAGAAAAAACCTCAACCACTTTCTGCTTTCTTTTAGCTTTTATTAATTCTAATTTTGACACTCTGAGTATGGAACTTTCAAAATAACTTGGGACTCCAATATTTCTTGATTTATATGGTTCTCAGCAGAATCACACCTTCCCCAGCATTAATGTTTTGATCCACTCTTTTTCATTTCATTATTTCATTTCATTTCATTTCATTTCATTTCATTTCATTTCATTTCATTTCATTTCATTTAGTTTCATTATTTTATTTCATATTTGTTAAAACACTAGTAACTCTAAAATTCAATGTAATTTTTTTTTTTCTTTCAAACTCCACATATAAGGATCCAGAATTTTTCTCATTGCTATTACTGGGAGAGATCAGGCTTGTTCTGGCTAATTGAAACATTCTGAATCCCTGGTACTTAATCTGTATTTGCCAAGGAGAGCGTCAATGGTATCTTTTTTCAGTCTAAATTTCCATTGCCGTCTTGACTGTGATTTCTCTAAATGAACATCTATGGTCAAAACAACCACTGTAGTTACAAACACCCAAAGAAATGTCCAGGGACTAATTATTTCATCTTTTTCTTGATATGTATTTCATTTGAGATCCTGTAGCAGAACTTCAGAAGCAGTATAGGCAGGTTCTTGATTCAGCTGCTCAGAGGAACTGGCACTGTGGCACAAAGAGTTTTGGCAATCTGCAGATCCAGTTTAACTCTGTAAAGGGAATCATGACCTTCCATCAGCTGATTCTCATTAATACTATTGGAAATTGCAGAGAAAGCAATCAAAAAAAAGAAAGGTAGGTCTTTCTGCTAGTTGCTCTGTGTATGAGGTTGAAAAAGCTACACACAGTTGAGTGAATGCATATTTTTTATTTCCTGTCTACACCTATTTTCAGGAAAAATTCACTTTTTACATCTGTAAAGATCTTGGTCAAATGCAAGCACTTTCATCCTCATTTTAAAGCACAGAAATTATTCTTTTTCCTACAAATTTCTTTTGATAACCTGTACTATTCAGACTTATTGAATCAAAAAGTGTTACCCTTCACTTGAATATAATGTGGAATACTGTTATTCTAGGAATGTAAAATAGGAAATGAGTTATATTTGGCATGAGAAAAAAAAAATATTTCTGGCAGAAAAAAGAATTCACTTGCCTAGAGATGTTATTATGTATGCTGAAACCAAAGTGCTATTCAGTTACCCTTAAAGCAGCATAATATACATAGAGAAAATTTATAAAGCAGAAACTCTGTCACTTACTCTCTAGTGTAATTCATTCACTGTATCCACCTCCTCTGAAGTCATTATACACTTGATAATAGAATAATCAAAAGCAAACAGATAATATTTTTTCTATAGTCTGTTCCGGCTGACATCAAAAGAGTCAGGAAAGCAGAAATGATATACAATTTGAGTAAACTAATTTCAGTGCTCTGCATTTGTTTAATGGTCAAAACAATGTGTGGGAGTAATGAGGGTTTTTTGGGTTTTTTTCTTTTTTAGTTCAATGGTGATTTATGTTATTATTTCCATACTAATGGCCACAGATTGTACTTTTGGAATGAACTCATAAGAGATGAAGTAGAAAATGAGAGAAGTAACAACACCTACTTGATAAACGCAGAGGTCATATAACTTCATGCTGCATTCGATCTATAAACTGATATTCCACCAAGCAAAATGACAACACTCTCTTGCAAACTCCTATAGACATAAAGCTGCCATGTCATGGAGAAGAATACCAGGGCTGCTAATGTACTGGATCTAGAAAATAGACCTCCTCACCATTTTCTCCAGGTTTCAGATTGCCTGGTGCTACTGAATTTATACAGAACAGGAGTTTAATGATCTCCTTCTGTATAATCCAGATATTTGGGTTGCAGCTACAGCAAAGAGAGTAAGGTACATTCTTACAGACATTACTTTGGCCCACTCTTAAACTGATATACAGGGCAGTTATGATGAACCACTATCTGTTGCCATCCTGTGCTATACAGGAGAAACAAAAATAGAGAGATAGTAAACATCCGTACTTTACCCTGCAACTGAGAGGAAAGGGGAAGAACTTTTACTGTATGCAGTACAATGAGTCAAAAATAAGTTGTATACTAGCTATTACCCTTGATAGTTGCTGCTTTGGATACCAAAGATCATCACTCTAGCTGTTTGTGTAATGTTGGAAATGGAAGTAAGATTTCATGAACATCATTTAATATTCAATGGCGGCTAATAAATATGCATAACTTAGAAGTAGTAGTTTTAGTAAGAAAATTAATTAGATTACCTACAAGCATTCCATCATGTCTTTTAAAATCCAAGCGTCATTCAGTTACCCACAGAGTACTATTGACGGATAAAGACAAAATTATTTAACTAACTACTTTGTTGTTTAACGCAGTGAGAATATACTATTCTTCAGTGTTTTGCTGAAATGGGGACTAATAATAAATTTGATTTTGCTTGGCTTTTTTTTTCAATGGAGACCTTTAAAATAATTATATATTTATACTTAATTTTATGTAAGAGTGTTCTGGTTTAGCAAGGAGCAGCTTTTGGCTTAGTAACAGGGGGAGCGGGTTGCAGTGAAGACCTGGTAAAAAGTTTGCGGACTCTCCCCCGGCTCCTGGGTTCACACCCACCTCCGGCCCGGCTGGGCCAATCTGGCACCTCTGCCATCACTATTTAGGGGACGGGAATTTGAATGCGAGGCAGGAGGTGTATGAGTGATACAAGATGGAGGCGACCACGCGGACCCTTCAGCCAGAGAAGGAGGAAGGAAGGAGAAGCAGTAGATCAGAGACCCTTCTGCAAGCCGTGGCGAGAATGCAAGCTGTGCCCCTGCAACCTATGGAGATCCATGGCAGGATCGAGAGTTACCAGTGAGTGAGCCCGGACGGGCGAGGGACTGTGTGGGGAGATGGCCATGGCCCTGGCCGTGCTGGAGAGCCTGCGCGCCGCAGAGCAGCCCCACACAAGAGGCAGAGAGGAGCTGCAGCCTTTGGAATAAGTGCGAGTCGGAGCAGCCCGTGCAGGGCTGCCATGCGTGTGAGTTACCCCACGGACTCGCAGGGAGGACTGGTGTGGAGTTCACCCGTCCTGAGGAGGGACAAATGGCAGAAGCTATCGGGAACAGACTAACTGAAACCCCCACTGCCTGCCCCCCCGAACCGTTCAGGAGGGGACAGGGTAAAAACACCGGGATCAGGGCTCTGAGCCCGGGAAGAGGGGAGGTGTGGCAAGAAGGTGTTCTTAAAAAGGCTGGTTGGACTCTTCATTGATGTATTACTCTGTGTTGTTTCATTTTGGTTATGTTTTGGGTTTTTGGGGGTATGTTTTAGTTGATGTTGCATTAAATGGGGTTTTTTTTTCAGTTTTCTTCCCCAAACCGAGTGGCCTGGTCTGTTTTGTCCTGAACCTTAAGCTGTAATTAAGCTCTCCCTGCCCTTGAGCAATTTTCAGCCTCTTAGGTACTCGAGGCTAATCGTGGTCTTTGTTCCCTGATGGGCCTAAACCACAGATTAGGCCTAAACCTAAAGGGACAGACCATTAGCTGGAAATCACTACATTTTTTTTCTACTGAGGAGAGACAGCTAGCTCTGCATTTCATGTTTTAAAACATTCAGAATGTTTTAAAACAACTGCAGGTTTCCTCCTCAGTTTCTAAAAATCCATGTTAAATGAATTATCTGTTGATACAGTCTCTTCTGCAGTTTCATACAGTAATTTAATCTGAAAATAAGATTTCTAATGAATACAGTAGAAAGTTCAAACATGTTTTGAGAAATTGAAAATAGGATTTTAGAAGGTGTTAATGAACCTTCAGTATAGCAACTCTTCTTGATCTCAAAAAAATCTAGGTACTCAAACTCTCAATACAAAAATTTTTCAACTTGGCTTCTTTGTACAGCAGATTTAACCCATCTGAGATATAGCATAATGGAAATTTTATCTGACATTTATATTATCTACTCATAGCTTGTAACTATAACTGTAAAAGGAAAGGAATCTCCAGTCCAATGCTCATCCAGTCCACTTTGGGGGTTTGTACCATTATATGAATTGTTTAGGTTGGAAAGGACCTTTAAAATCACTGAGTCCAACAATTCCCCCATCACTGCCATGGCCACCACTAAGCCATGTTCCTCAGCTATAGGGCTGGAGACTCAACCACTTTCCTGGCAGTCTGTTCCATGTCTTGATGACTCTCTTGGGAAATACTTTTTTTTCCTAATGTCCAATCTAAACCTCCCCTGGTTCAACTTTAGACCATTTCCTGTTGTCCTTTTGAATGTTACCTAGAAACAGAGATCAATCCCCACCCCAGCACAACCTTCTTTCAGGAAGTTATGGAGAGTGATAAGGTCACCACTCAGCCTCCTGTTCTTGAAGCTAAACATCTCCTTATCCTCAGCCTGCCCCCATAAGAATTGTGCTCCATATCTGTCCCCAGCTCTGGTATGCATCTCTGAAAATGCTCCAGCACCTCAGTGTGGGGTGAGGGTCCCAACACTGAACCCTATATTGAAAGTGCAGTCTCATCAGTGCTAAGGATCCTAAAGGATCTTTCCTGGAATTCCAGAAAGCAAGTTGCGTAAACATTCTCTGTAATATCTGTCAACTCCATGTAGATGTTTTGGATACCCAGTGACAGCTTAAATTGCAATAGATGTCTATACATAGGTACTTGGAGAGGGGTTCAGGCATCTAATTAATGTATGGAAATCTAGACTGCAACAGCTAAATTTTAGGTCTCTGAGTCTAAAACCTTAAGTTAGAAAACATGAATTACATACCTAAAAATAGATGCCATAGCTCCTGCAATTAGTGATTTCTCCCTCTTTTTCCAGGAAGACGTTTCCTTTCAATCTCAGTTAAAGGTGTAAAAATTCTACAGTCTAGACAATACAATCCAAACTTTTAAAGGCTAAAGGAAGAAAGATGTAAATACGGGTTGGATCCATTATTATTCATTATTGAATATTACATTTGCTAACATCTGAGGGGTAACAGTGATGTAAAGCTTTATACTAACATGTGCTAATAAACCTTATACTAACTTATTGCAATAGTATAAAGCTTATTTTTCAGACAGGACAAAATTCACACAAGCTGTAAAAGGTCACGCTTATCTCCTCACACAATACCTCCGGGGTCCTCCAACTTCCTTGAGGGCAGAAACCGGTTCTGCAAGGGGCCAAGTGATATCTGAAGATCAGGGGTGAGAAAGCCTCAGGACTTATCAGCCTTCATCTCCCAAGGCCCCAAAGACCATCACCGGCCATCACCGGGGGACATCACGCAAATGAAAGGAAGAAAAGACCTAATTTACATGCGAAATCGGGGACAGGTTGTGTCTGTCTAAGCAGATAATGTCATCATATGATTTTGTAACTTTGTAACAAATATAAGTCAAGCAAGTTGCCGAGTCGGGTGCACACGTTTGTGGTGGGGCGATCCCCCGTGTGCCTGGCGCCGAATAAACATACCTTCTTTATAACTCTTTGAGTTATAGAGTTTGATTCCGCAAGTCAACAGTTTAAATGAACTTAAAAGTTGCTGCAAATAAATGATCAAACATACACCACGTATTTTGTTCATTTAATTAAATACTGTGGCTTCTTTAACCACACAGCATCTTCCACTACATTTTTGTCTGTGAAGATTGCCTGAAACCATACAGCAGAACATTTTAATATTCATTTAGAATCAGAAGGGAAAAATCTCCCTTTTGAAAAAAAAAAAAGGGCTAATGGATTCAGAGGAACATGCTGGTGACAGAAGGGGAGGAAAGGAGTAGAAATACATTAAGGTCTTTAATTGAGCTCTATCACTTTTTAAACGAATAACATGCAATAGCTCTTTGGCAGTAGTAGCTAGGCTATTTTAAAGAACTGTCTGACAGTAACCACAGGCCATATTAATTTTCCTGATACTTGAAAGCATTAGACCATCACATGATAACTTAATACTCATTAGATTCTCTTCTAAACCACCTCTGATATGCTACAGGACTGACTAACAAAGAAGAAACAGACTTACCTAAATTAATGTTTCCAATTTCTGAGACAGATGCCTAAATTCTATTCCCTCGATCCTTTTCTGAAGGGTTTTTTTTCCTGATTGCAACATGAAAATGAGTGTATGGTGAAGTAAGCGACATGTGCATGATTCTGCCCTTTAGCCAAGTGGTGGTTGACCATGCTTAAGTTGATTATCAGTTGTGGTGTGAAGTGAAACAGATGAATTAATAAAATTTCAGAGTGTCTTGCAGTTTTCCCCTGAGAAGCAGCAGCTCCCTGCCAATTGGTGGTAACTCTTCACAAAATGCAAACTTGTTAGCAGCAATCACCTGCTGATTCTATGAGATGCTGCACACTCAAACTGTAGTGTTACGAAACTTCTGTTCAGAGATGTGAATGATAGCACCATATGCCAAAATATGGAACAGGACTTGCCAGAACTCATGTGAAAATCATGTTTTCTTTTTGAAAAGATCTATTTAACTTCTTTAGTAGTTAGTGGAGATAAGGGGTTTAGAACATGTTTTATTTAATCTATTTTAGATGTTTATTTCTCAAGGAGAGAGTAGGTTATACAATCCACTGACTATATTCACTAAATCTCCACTGTCTATAGAGGGAATAAAAAATTCTACATCATATATAGATATCTACATTATAAACATCTACACTTTGTCATATAAACCACCCACTTCATATTGAAAATTAGCCAGTCATCAAATTCCCAAATAGTGAGCCGGTAGGGCAGGAAAAAAGCAGCAGGCAGTGATCAAGAGCAATCTTCATATTAACAGAAACAATTCCTTGAGTGACTGCACTTCCACCAATCACCTTCCATGAGCTGATAAATATTGACTTTGGGGCATGCACAAAACCTTTTACATTCTGATGGCACTGAACGGTTAAGCATGTAGTTCACATTTCATAGAATCATAGAGTCATAGAATCATAGAACAGTAGGGATTGGAAGGGACTTTTAGAGATCATCTAGTCTAACCTCCCTGCAGAAGCAGGTCCACTTAGATCAGGGCACATAGGAACATGTCCAGGCAGGTCTTGAAGATCTCCAAGGAAGGAGACTCCACATCCTCCCTGGGCAGCCTGTACCAGGGCTCCATCATCCTCACACTCAAATATTTTTCTTAGGTTTAAATGGAACGTTTGGTGTTCCAGCTTCATCCCATTAGCCCTTGTCCTGTTGCTAGATACAACAGAAAAAAAGGATGTCCTAACCTCCTGACATCCACCATTTATGTACTTGTAAATAATAATAAGATCCTCCCTCAGTCTTCGCTTCTCTAGGCTAAACAATCCCAGTTCCTGGGGTCTTTCCTCATAAGACAGACGCTCAAGTCCCCTGATTGTTTTGGTGACCCTGCACTGGACTCTTTCCAGAAATTCTCTGTCCCTCTTGAACTGTGGAGCCCAGAACTGAAAAAAGTACTCCAGATGAAGTGTCACTAGGGCAGAGTAGAGGGGGAGCAGAACCTCTATTGACCTGCTGGTCACACTCTTCTTGATGCACTCCAGGATGCCACTGGCCTTCTTGGCCATGAGGGCAAATTGCTGGCTTATGTTTAGCTTATTATCAGTCAGGTCTCTCTCTGCAGAGCTGCTCTCCAGCAGGTCAGTCCCCAGTATGTATTGGTGAATGGGTTTGTTTGTCCCCAGGTGCAGGACTCTGCACTTGTCCTTGTTGAACATGTCCTCGTAGAAAGCTATCAGGTTGGTCAGACAGGATTTCCCCTTGGTGAATCTATGCTGACTGCACCCTGATAACCATCTTTTCCTTCATATATTTAGTCACTACATTCAAGATGAGTTGTTCCACCAACTTTCCAGAGATGGAGGTGAGGCTGACTGGCCTGTAGTTTCCCAGGTCATCCTTCCTGCAATTTTTGAAGACTGGAGAAATATTAGCCTTTCTGCAGTCCTCAGGCACCTCACCTGTCCTCCATGATTGTTCGAAAATCATGGAGAGTGGCTTAGCAACCATATCAACCAGCTCCCTCAGCACTCTAGGATGCATCCCATCAGGACCCATTGACTTATGAGCCTTAAGCTTGGCCAATGAGTCTTTAATCTATTCCTCTTCCATCCAGGGCAAATCCTCTGTTGTTCAGGCCATCATACGATCCTTGCTGGACTGGGCTTCCCAAGGGCTGGCCTGGGCCGTAAAGACTGAAGCAAAGAAGGCATTTAGTACTTCGGCCTTCTCTGCATCCTCAGACACCAGGACACCTCTGTGTTTATCAGTAGGCCCACATTCCCCCTCGTCTTCCTTCTGCTGCTGATGTACTTGAAAAATGCCTTATTACTGTCTTTAACTTCCCCAGCTAAATTTAATTCTAGAAGGGCTCTAGCCTTCCTAGTTGCACCCCTGCATGCCCTGGCAATGTTCCTATACTCTTCCCAAGAAGCCAGCCCCTGTTTCCACCTCTCATAGATGGCTGCTTTTTGCCTGAGTTTTCCCAGAAGATCCTTGCTCATCCATGGAGGCCTCCTATCTCCTTTTTTGTGCTTTCCTACATGTTGGGACACACTGATCCTGGGCTGGGAGGAAGTGGTGCTTGAAAACTGATCAGCTCTCTTGGGCACTTCTACCATCTAGGATCTTATCCGATGAGAACCCTCTAAACAGGTCTTTGAAGAGACTAGTCAATTCACCTGAAATCCAGGGTCATGGTCCTGCTTTGTGTCCTGCTTCTTCCACACAGGATCTTGGATTCTATCATCTCATGGTTGCTGCAGCCAAGGTTGCCTCCAGCCTTCACATCCCCAACCAGACCCTCCTTATTTGTCAGTACCAGGTCCAGCAGCACACCCCTTCTTGTTGGTTCCTTGATCACCTGTGACAGGAGGCTGTTGTCAACGATCTGTAGGAATCTCCTGGACTGTGTGTGCTCAGCTGTGTGGCTATCCCAGCGAATATCATGAGGATCCAGGACTTCTTGGACTTGTGGACTTCTGCTAAATACAAAGACGTTAGGGTCAGAGTTGGGTGCAGTTCAATAAGATCCTGAACATCTGCAGACCAGTGAGAGACCTCCAGAATTTGGAATAACAACCTGCAAAAGGTGTTAAAAAGGAGGTGAAAGTTAGTTCCTCTTCTAGTTTACCTCATCAGGTAGTTAAAGACACTGTTAAATTATTGCTGCTGTATTCTGGGAAAGGGATATTTTCTTCCTGTATGCTATTTTTTCCTCCTTCTTTTGTTCCATATCTCACAAAGAAGTGTTGTTTTGTTAAGACAGTTGATTCATAGTTTGGGACCAGAGCTCCTTATACTCAGGGGTTGATTTTAGCTTCCAGATCTCTGGGCAGGGTCTCAAGCTGGTATTTCCAGAAAGCTCCTGGAATTCAGTCATACTGCTACCAAACAAAATGAAGGAATTACAGAGAGTCTGTTTACTTCTATATCCAAACACATGATTTATAAAGGCTTAAGGATAGGAAAGATCATCAGTTTGTCTCAATCTTTCCCACTTCCATTTAGGCTTTTAATTTCATCCAGTCTCTTTAGCAAGGGGGCAAAGAGCTCTTGATGTCTTCAAATGGGCTCTGCTTTGAAAAGTGTCTTTTCAAAACCTATAGAATTGACTGCTGTGCTCAGAAGGAAGCTGAGGCGAGAGAAGAGAATCATTAAGTCACAGATTATTTGCTCTCATTATGAAAACTAAATTTTATTTTAATTTACTTTGTCTTCTTACTGTTGATCAACACAAGGCTTTCCTACACTAATACCTCTTTAGGATCACATATAGCCACTTTCATAAATCCTAATAACTGCAATTTCCCTTTCAATAAATCTAAACACTAGTGCAACCTGACTCAACATAAATAACTACAATAAAGTATAAACATTTATTTTAGAAAGAAAACCAGCCTCAGGATTAATTTGAAGGAGCTTTTTAATTGAGTTGCCCTCTCTTCCTTGTTCAATATGCAAGAAGAAAGAAATGAATTCCTAATATGCCCTAATTTTTCAGAAAACAAAATCTGTCTTCTCTCGCTCTTAGAGCAACGTAAGTCCTTCGTCTCCGTTCTTCCCCCTATACCTCAGATCATCGGCAGATGTTTATGGCATTCATTGTGTAAGAAAGTTTTTGCTTTCTTATGTACTGTTCAGGAACTGTCAACAAAGGAGGAGAATATTACAGCCCTGTAGCTACTGCTCAAACAAAAGGAATGTCCATGCGAGTGAATCGGTACCTACTTTAAGAACATCAGACAAGCTCTGAGTTTCCTTTATGCAGGCCTCACACTAATAATAATTATAGTCTATAGCTCTTTACTCATAGAAAGATATAAAGAAATTTGCAAATGTAATTTTTTTTTTTTTTAAAAGGGAAGAAAAATAGAGTCAACTTTTTAGGGTGTGATAAGGCAGAAATACATGTCACAGTGATGCCATTGGGTACAGTGGCCTGTCCCAGTGAATGATCTCACCTGAGAGTTCCTTGCTCCTCTCACAAAATCACAGAATCTCAAGGGCTGGAAGGGACCTCGGAAGATCATCTAGTCCAATCTCCCTGTCAGAGCAGGACCATCTAGAGTAGGTCACACAGGAACTCATCCAGGTGGGTTTTGAATGTCTCTAGAGAAGGAAACTCGACAATCCATATGGGCAGCCTGTTCCAGTGCTCCCTTACCCTAACAGTAAAGAAATTTTTCCTTGTATTTCTTTGGAACCTTGTATATTCCAGCTTATACCAATCATCCTATCACTGGACATCAGTGAGAATAGCCCAGCTCCATCCTCTTGACACCTGCCCTTTATGTATTTGTAAACATTAATGAGATGAGCGCTCAGTCTCCTCTTCTCCAAGCTCAAGAGCCCCAGCTCCCTCAGCCTTTCATCACAAGGGAGAAGCATCATCTTTGTGGCCCTGCACTCAACTCTGTCCAGCAGCTCCCTGTCCTTCTGAGGGGCCCAGAACTGGACCCAGTATTACAGATGTGGTCTCATGAGGGCAGAGTAGAGGGGGAGGAGAACCTCTCTCGACCTACTGCCCACAGTCCTTCTAAATTCCCTCCAAGGATGCCATTGGCCTTCTTGGCCACAAGGGCACATTGCTGGCTCGTGCTCATTCTGCTGTCCACCAGGACCCTCAGGTCCCTTTCACCTACACTACTCTCTAACAGTTCATTCCCCAACCTGTACTGGTACATGAGGTTACTCTTTCCCAGATGCAAGACTCTACACTTGGTTGAATTTCATTAGATTTCTCCCAGCCCAACTCTCCAGCCTGTCCAGGTCTCATTGAATGGCAGCACAGCCTTCTGGTGTGTCAGCTACTCCCTCCAGTTTAGTATCATCAGCAAACTTGCTGACAGTGCCTCTGTTCCGTCAGCAAGGTCATTAATGAATATATTGAACAGTACCAGTGCCAGCACTGACCCCTGAGGGACTCCACTAGATACAGGCCTCCAACTAGACCCTGCCCCATTGATCACAACTCTGCCTTCTTCCCTTCAACCAGTTAACAATCCATCTAATTATCTAATCATCCAGCCCACACTTTTTAAGTTTTGCTGTGAGGATGGTGTTGGAGACATGTCAAATCCTTTACTGTAATTGAGATAAACCACTGCACTACCACCATCTATCCAGTCCTCCAGGACTGTAATATGCACATGACAGTCACAAACCTGAAACTCTTGTTGAGGCTCTCATTTTATGCATATGGACACCATTCATCAATTTATAGATGAAATCATACAATGAGTGATGCTATCACTGAATCATCTTAAGTGACACCTTGAGCATATTTCTCTGAATTTAATGTGTATGAAGAAAATTAAAAAAAATAATTCAAATAAGAGCAAACCCTGACTAATTTAAAGTAAAAGCTGCCTCCGACGAAAGTCTGAGTTTCTTATAGTTACTTATCTTTACCTTAAGAACTCCAACTCTCAAAGAATCAGTAACTAATGGGAGGAAACTTCAAGAATTCTATTATCCACAAAACTTACTCCTCAAAAAATTTCAAGAAATATCCTTTCCCTTCTACACTTCAAAATATGATATCCTGTCCCGCTCAGAAATAAACAAAATGCAAATATATCCATTTCTAGAAGGTGCAGAAAAGAAGTAAAATGTATGTCTGCCTTTCCTTATATCCCTTTTTCTACTGAAGTGAGGAAAAGTTGATGGGAAATCAGTGTGGATTTTCTCAGTAATCTCTTAGGTATTTGATAAACGGTTTCATAATTAACGATGAAGTCAGTGATTGACCATAATCCAGTCAATTATATGAATGCTATTCACAGTGAACATCATTTCAAAAAATATTTTCACTGGGTGAACAGAGATTTGTCTCTTTTTTCCAAGCAATTGGGAATGTTCTCGTTACATGTTTGTTCATCCTGTGCATACTAGGCATTTTAGGCACTTTCTATATACTTATGAGTTAAATTAGTCCTCCTTAGAGGTGAACCTAATTTTCTAGATAAAAACACACCAATTTAATTGTCTAAATATCTGTATCTACAGATGTGCAAAGTGTTCATTGTGGTCAAGGAAGGTCTGAGCAATACTATGGAGCCTAAAGAGTTGTTCATAGAATCATAGGAGTTGGAAGGGACCTTTAGAGATCATCTAGTCCAACTCTCCTACCAAAGCAGCTCAACCTAGATCAGATCACACAGGAACACGTCCAGGTGCATCTTGAAGACCTCCAAGCATGGAGACTTCACAGCCTCCCTGGGTAGCCTGTGCCAGTGCTCAGTCATCGCTGTGGTTTGGTCCAGCCAGCAATGAATCGACATGACAGTCTCTAACTTGGTGCCCCTCATTCACCTCCACCCTCGTTAGGATGACAGAAGCCCCAGCAAAATGGGAGGAAAAAGATAACGAAGGATGTTGTGGATTAAGACAAGGGCAGGGAGGGCTCACTGACAGTTATGGTTCCAGGCAAAACAGACTCCAGTACTCGACTTAGAGAGGAAAGTAAGGAAAGTTTATTCTACTACCTACCAGAAACAGAACAGAACAAAATCAAAAAGTGAGTAGGATGATGAGAAAATTACAACTAGCACTTTAGGATCTCCCTCCTCCATCCCTCCTTTTTTCACGGGCCCAGCTCACTGCTCCCAATATCTCTACCCCCACTCAACAACTCAGAGGGGCAGGGAGTGGGGGATGTGGTCAGTCTCTCACAGATGAACTCTGCTGCTTCTCTCTTCTCAGATAAGGACGACTCCTTGCATTCTTCCCCTGATCCGATAAGGAGTCCCTCCCACGGGACACAGTCCTTAATGAACTTCTCTGGTGTGGGTTCTTCCCATGTCCCTCACACAGTCCTTGGTGAATATTCTCTTACATGGATTCTTCACCATGGTTGCAGTTTCTGCAGATCCAGGGTCCCTCCCTCGGGACATGGTCTCTTCTGGGCATAATTTTAATGAGCTTCTTTGGTGTGGGTTCTTCCCCACAATCATAGCTTCTGTGAATATGAGGTCCCTTACACAGGACACAGCCTCATCTGGCCGTAGTTATTGCACAAGGCTCGGGATCTTTAAAGAAAAGAATCACTGCCCCTGGCTTGGGGTCTTCAACAAAATGAGTCTCTGCCCTTGGTGCAAAATGCAAACAAATCTCTCCGTAGAATGCAGGGGAGTCTCTGCTCTAGCAAACTTCCTCCTCTCTTTCTTTACTGACCTTGGGGTCTGCATGGTTGCTTCTCTCTCTCTTCCATTCCTTGCACCACCACCAGCTGGAAAAGAAGAGGGGACAGAAGGAAGAAACAGGAAGCACCCTCCTCTTCCGGCTTCTTCTTAGAAAGTGATCATGGAGGTGTCTAATTGGCTCAGCCCCAGAAGTGGGTCTGGCTCAGAGCTGGGGAGAGTTTCAAGCAACGTTTTACAGAATCCATCTTTACAGTCACTTCCCCCTTACCAGAAAAGGCTGTCATATCAAACCATGACAGTCATCTTCAGAATAAAATAGTTTTTTCTTATGCTTAAATCAAACTTTTTGTGTTCCATCTTTTTTCTATTACCCTTTAACCTGTGGCTAGATACAACAGAAAAAAAGGGATGTCCCAACCTCCTAACATCCACCATTTATGTACTTGTAATTATTAATAAGATCCCATCTCAGTCTTCTCTTCTCTACATTAAATAGCCCCAGTTCCCACAGTCTTTCCTCATAAGACAGTCCCCTGATCATCTTGGTGGCCCTATGCTGGGTTCTCTCCAGCAGTTTCCCAGTCGTCTTGAGCTGGGGACCTCAGAACTGGACACAGTACTCCAGATGAGGCCTCATCAGGGCAGAGGAGAAAGACAACCTTCATCGACCTGCTGCCCACACTCTTCTTGATGCATTCCAGGATGCCATTGGCCTTCTTGGCCACGAGGGAACATTGCTTACTCATGGTTAGTTTATTATTAACCAGGACTCCCAGGTCTCTTTCTGCAGAGCTGCTCTCCAACAGGTCAGTCCCCAGCCTGTATGGGTGCATGGGGTTGTCTGTCCCCAGGTGCAGGACTCTGCACTTGTCCTTGTTGAACCTCATGAGGTTCCTCTCTGTCCAACTCTCAAGCCAGTCGAGATCCCACTGAATGGCAGCACAGTCCTCCTAGTTTGGTGTCATCAGCAAACTTGCTGTTCCACTCACCAGATGGAAGACAAATCTTCTAGGGCATACCACAGCAGGTCGGTTTTGGTTTTCTGTTGGTCTCTTGGGTCACCCACTGAGACACAGCATGAATGTCTCAGACATCTTGGCATGTCTCCAGTATTGTTTGTCACCTGTGTAATCAAGCTGTTCACTGACAGTAATGGGGGCCTGGACAACGTATACGCATTTGGATAAGATACTATTTATATAGAAAGAGACTAGAAATACAGCCTGTCTACTTTCAGTTGGGAAAATATTTGCAGATTATTAGCCCCTTTGGAGCTGGAATGAACAATTTTCTTCTCCAACAGAACAGAAAGAAAAGGTCACTCTGATTTTGAGCTAATGGCTGTTGTCATCGACAAGAGGGATAGGATGTAAGCATTGATGGTCTCACTTTGTGTATTCCCAACTAAAACTTTCAAATAGTACCTTATTCTGAGAATCTTTTACAGTGATGGCTACAAGATTTCTCTTCACTAATGAGTCATGAAGGAAGGAAGAAAATCTAAGAGATTAAAAAATATTTGAGACAAGATGCTTAGAGAACATTCATCGTACTCTCCCACTCACTTTTTGTTTTTCACTTTCTGGTTTGGGTGGTTTTCTTTTTGGCAACAGCTCCTGAAGTGTTATACTTAGCATTAGCATCTAATTTTCAACTCACTTCATTGTACCTCACTTTTTTACTCTAGAGAAATAACTGTCAGGGATTTACAATTCATTATGTCTCTGTTACAACAGGAAGGCTCTCTGGAGAACAGAGTTTGACTTGTGCATCTGACATTGAACTGTGGTATGTTTTTAGGTAAATCCCAGCTTGGTTGGTTGAAAAGTCTCATTAAATTTAATTTACTTTGTTTCCATCTCTCTCTTTCTGCTCTCAGGTGAGATTCATTTACGAAAGATAGGCAGGTTACCTGCCAAAGTCTGAACTTGTTACCCTGACAGTCACTGGAGAGAAATCAAAAGGGCAATAGAATAATTTGTCAAACTCTAAGATAAAAACTACTTCCCTAGGTGTCTATTTCTCTCTAATGACCATAAAAATATTCATAATTCGGTGAAGTGAATTATATGCTTTACGAGTAGGACCTCAGGCGAAAATGCTTTAAGTCTGTTGTTAAAGTGGTCCGAAAGGAGAGCTCTCACAGTAAAATCAATTACAATCAATTAACATCTCAATTTCAATGATTCTGTAAAGCTTCAGGAAGTGTAATTAAACAGTTGCTTGTATTGAGCAGCAGAACTGAGAAGAGATAGAAAAACATACAAGTGCAAAACTTGTTTTTTGTCAACTTTGATTTCTAGCATGTATGCAATATGTTAAAAAAGAACGGCAGAACACAGTCGTATTTGTTTGGTATTTGGGTTTTGAATGTCTGTGTGTACCTCAGTTGTATTTCTCTCTCTGGTATTTGATATCTTAATCTGTAGGATTTTCCAAATCTATCTGTTACATTCTGATTAGGAAGCCTGTATAAAATGAAAGAAGGAATAATTATGCTTTTGCATAAATAATTGCATTAGCAATTAAATAATTGTTAAATAATAATTATTTAATATATTTATATTTAATATAGTTAATATTAATAATTATTAATTGTTGTTTAATTGCTTTTGCAATTAAAATCCCCCATAACAGGCTTTTGAAGATATAAAATATGCCTGTCAAAAGGAAAGCTGTACATTCATATATGTATGTGGTTAAAACAAACAACAACAACAAAAAGGATTTAAATCTCAGCAAGAGATGTTTTAGGTAATTATAAAGGCATTAGTTCAAGAAGTGTCTCCAGATGGACCGCATTATTCTAATTTCTGGATTGCATCAGAAGCAGACTATATAAATATGTAAAATAATTCTTTAGGTAAGCAGGGCTTCCCTTGGGGAAAGAATATAGGTTAGGCAGCCTATTTAGGCCTTTCTAGATGTATTTTCAATATCTTTTTCATTTTGTGCTTAGCTGCAATGAAAAAGTAGAAAGCAAGTCTATCAGGACATGGATTTCATTGAGAGAAAATTGAAGGAAATCAGGACACAGGCTGCACAGAGAGCTTCAAAACAGAGCCAGCTAAATTACTTGTTATTGATACATGACTCAAAATGCACAATAATAATTTTGGACAATGATTGCAGATTGAAATTTCATGTTTATATGAGCTACAAAACTCATGTTATTATTCCTCTGTTAGCCTCTTCAATTACTTAACAGCACTGAACAAATAAATTGGCTCTTTTTAGACTACTTGGAAGATGCTTGATAGAGAAATGCATGATTTAGAGGACCAGTATGGGCTATAGATAAACCATTTGAGGTGATGGTTTAGTGGTGGACTTGGCAGCGTGAGGTTAGTGCTTGGACTTGATGATCTAGGTAGTCTTTTCCAATCTAAATGATGATTCTTTGATGTATAAAATATAAATGAAAGCAGACCTAAAAGCAGAGTACAGATTGACCTCTTCCTGATAAATTCAGTCTGATAAGGTAGCTGAAAAATAAATATTATTCCTCGTAAAGTTTAAAACTTATCATCTAAGGCCTAACTCATGCTCCTTTTTTGATTCTCTTGACATTTTTTTTTTTTTACAAAAATAAATGAAAATGATTAAACTTTGATAACCTTTAATCATAATTGCTAGGGAAAAAAATTATCTTACATCAGAAATACTATCCCATACAGCTGGATTTCATCTAATTCAAACCAAGATGCGTGTCTCAGGTTTCTTATGTAGTCAATAGGCTACACAGGCATTTCTAGAGAATGGTTACATTTTACCAAGCAGAACATGTAAGATAGTGACATGAACCAGACTACAGACATGCTATGACCAGTGGCTTTAGTTGTTAGCTACGCAACTTTAAGTATCTGTCCTGGTTTAGGCCCATCAGGGAACAAAAGACCATGATTAGCCGCAAGTACCGAAGAGGCTGAGAATTGCCAAAGGGCAGAGAGAGCTTAATTGCCGCTTAAGGTTCAGGAGAAAATAGACCAGGCTACTTGGTTTGGGGAAGAAAACAGAAAATAAATGCAACATCTACTAAAACATAACCTTAAAACCACCAAATATAACCAAAATAACGCAGATAATACAACAATGAAGAGTCCGACCAGCCTTTTTGCCACACCTCCCCTCTTCCCGGGCTCAGAGCCCTGATCCCCGTGTTTTTACCTCGTCCCGCCGTGAACGGCTCAGGGGGGCAGGGAGTGGGGGTTTCAGTCAGTCTATTCCTGATAGCTTCTGCCGTTTGTCCCTCCTCAGGACTAGCAGGCTCCACACCCATCCTCTCTTCAAGTCCGTGGGGTACCTCAAACACACGGCAGTCCTACACGGGCTGCTCCGACGCACATTTATTCCAAAGGCTGCAGCTCCTCTCTGCCTCTCGTGTGGGGCTGCTCTGCGGCGTGCAGGCTCTCCAACACGGCCTGGGCCATGGCCGTCTCCCCACACAGTCCCTCGCCCGTCCGGGCTCACTCACACGGAGCTGCTGGCAACTCTCAGTCCTGCCATGAGTCTCCATATGCAGGGGTACAGCCTGCATTCTCGCTACGGCTTGCAAAGGGGTCTATTGCCTCTCTTTCCTTCCTCCTTCTCTGGTTGTAGGGTCCACGTGGTCGCCTCCATCTTGTATCACGGTTACACCTCCTGCCAGCACTTCAAATTCCTGTCCCCTAAATAGTGATCGTAGAGGCGCCAGATTGGCCCAGCCGGGCCGGAGGTGGGTGTGAACCCAGGAGCCGGGGGAGAGTTCACAATCTCTTTACCGGGTCGTCACTGCAACCCGCTCCCCCTGTTACCAAGCAAAAGCTGCTCCTTGCAAAACCATGACAGTATCTAAACCACGGCATATGAATTCCAATTCAAGAATCAACAAACAATCCTGCCTCTATTGCATGTATGTGTAAGCATGCTTTTTTTTTTTTTTTTAAACTGAATTTCATCTGAAAGGGGGCTGAATGATTTTCACTACCACATTGCTTTCTACAGAAATAAGGCAGGTAGGATACTGAGAGTGAGAAGAAAAGTTAATAGAGAAACAGAATAAAAAGCAGAGGTGCTCTGTGACACTTTGCCGGTACAGAACATGAAAAAAGATGTTAAGTAGAGGTGCCCACAAAAGAAAATGGAACGGGACAGATCCTCCACTTTAAAATCGAGGCAATTGCTCTGTAGCAGGTGAAACAAGGTGAAGTTGGTGATAAATGTCAAAAACTATTCAATTGGCCCTCTTTTTGCTATTCTGCTTACTTCAGAGTCCTCTGTAGGACACTCAGGAGACACTCCTGGATATTTTCAACAGGTAAAATGTTTAGTTTATTCTTCTCACTTTTCAGACGTTAGGGCTGTAAAAAGGAGAATCCTGCTGCTGCATGTTCTGATTTTTTTTCCAGAGAGCAAACTGAAGAGATTAAATAGATCTGCATTGTGGTCCTTAGAGCTGACTTTCCCCATCTGCTTTTCTACACAACTGGTGTAGAACTGTTCAATCAGTGCTCATGAAATGAGATTTTGCAGAAACAAAAAAACAAAACCTTATCATCCCCTTTATTGTATCTTCAGGAGTTCAGTTTCAAAACAAGAGGTGAAAAAGTATCAGCTTTGCAGTCCTATGGTTTTTGTTATGCTCTACATTGAATTTGCCTCACAAGCTTTTTTCATACTAGCTTTCCTGTGTATTTCAAATATGACCTGTATTCATCCTTAGTCAATTAATTTCCATATACAATTCAAATACTTTGGGTAGAACTCGATTAGCTTAACAATAGAGTTCCAAACCTCCACTAGTCAAGCAAGACTCTATGAATAAGTGATGGAGAGAAACAAAGGTCTTTCAGAGAGCAGTACTCATGACCTTAGGCATAGTACTCTCAGATGAAATAAATTGTCCTCTCCTTAAATCCACCAAGGCCAAGAGGACAACTATGTCAGACGGAGACATCAGACTTCCAGTACCATGTTAAAGGAGACAAACTGTGTCCTGCATTCTAGAGCTGCAGAGAATTTTCTTCTTATTAATACATTGTTACGAGCATGTTTATGTTCACGAAAGAATGTAGGTGTTAGATATTGCTGAGAGATGGGACTGGTATCAGTTAAATCTGAACTTGTAAAAAACAACTAGATTCAGTTGTTCATAAAAGCCTGCTGCTGTTTGAGATGTCCTGAAAATCTTGTACATCAATGTTTTACTGATAAATATAGTGTAGGAGCTGCATGAAACCTATTGTCTTCTGACAAGAAAGTCAGGTAGAAACATGTCTTGGGGGAGAGCTAATTAGTTGGTGTCTTAAGATGTTAGTTATCTATTGTGGTGAACATGATATGAGCTGCTCATCATTTGGTTCCAAAGTAGTTATATGTGACTGACAGACAGGATCCAGGTCAGATAACTGATGTCTTAAAGCAGTGTAGTGGGTCTGGGACGGTAGTGATTTTCCACAGCAGCTCCTGCAGTGCTGTGCTTACTGTTGATATCAATATTATGACTACCGCTTGCACAACATCGGGGCTGTCCCTCCCGCATTCCTTCCCCCACCTTCACCAATAGCTGTGAGTGGGCATGATCTTGGGAGGGACTATGGCCAGGACAGCTGACCCAGGCTGACCAAGGAGATATTCCATACCATATGACGTCAGCTCAGTAATATAAACTGGGGGAGAGGAGCAGGAAGGGGAGGCGAGATTCATTTCTGGCCTTCCCAAAGCAACCGCTACGCGTACTGAAGCTCTGCTTCTCGGGAGGTGGCCGGACATCGCTGCTGATGGGAAGTAGAGAGTAACAGCTTTATCCGCTTTTGCTTTGCTTCCCGCGCGCGCGGCTTTGCTGCTTATTTATTAAACTGCTTTTATCTCAACCCACGAGACTCCCATCTTATTTTCTCCCCTTCCCTGGCTTGCTGAGGAGGTGGGGGATAAAGCGGTGTGGTGGGCACCTGGCATCCAGCCAGGCTCAAACTACCACAGCCCTTTTGGCGCCCAACGTGGGGCGAGATAATAGCAGTTTTACATTAACTCCATTGCAATTACAGTAAACCAATGAGAGCAAAGTTCCTGTGCTGGTCACGGAGCCTTGCTGTTATGCAGCTTATCTTACACTTTCTAATGTTTGGGAACACGATGCTCCTAACATTGACTATCTGCTGTGCTTTAACCTTAATAGCTTTGCTAAGCTGGCTATATAATTTTGTGAAAAGGATGAAAGGGCCTGGGAACATGATGGCCCAAATAATAATAGCAAGTCTCATTCTGTTACTGATGAATTTAGTGTGCTGTGGGAGCTATCTTGTGGAGGCCATGGGGCAAAGCACCTCTTTCTCCTCAGCTCGGACTGATCTAGACAATTTTGTTACACAGACTTCCCAGGTCCTTAGTCACCCTTATACGAGAGTTTTAATATTACTAATTAACATGGTTGGTATATTATATATCTTGTGGAATCTGGAGTCATCTGGGTATCAGAGAGTACAAATTTGCGATGGAAACATGTTAAAATGCCCCCTGAAGCGGCCAGTCCCTGGGTGGCAGGGTATGTGGATGAATTTAGGCAAATTCCTAGGACGGTTATCACCTCCTGTAATCTGGGATTTTACATCTGAACAGATAAAAAACCCTGCTCTACTGACACGCTACCTGATAGAAGGGTGTCTTACCTACCCTAATGAGGCCCATCAGGTTCAGGCACTATACTGGGGCCTAGCCTCTGCCTACCGAGCTGCATTCCAGTCCTCTCAGAGAACTATGATTGAAATGGAAACTCAAACGGTACCTGAGACCAACATAGTTGAGTCAGTCGCAGTCCAGCCCTCTCAGAGAACTATGGCCGAGGTGGAAATTCAAACTATACCTGAGACTACCATGGTTGAGTCAGGGAACCAAACAACAACTACAGTGGTTGCCCCAGTAGTGAAAAAGAAGCAGTGGATAAGGAGGTCAAGTCCATATCATCGATTAGTAAGGGCAGAAGAGGAGGAAGAGGAAAGGCTAGAAGAAGAAACTGGTCCTTCGGTAAGGAGATCAGGAGAA
The DNA here is from genome assembly GCF_028858725.1 of Colius striatus. Classification (NCBI taxonomy): domain Eukaryota; kingdom Metazoa; phylum Chordata; class Aves; order Coliiformes; family Coliidae; genus Colius; species Colius striatus. The sequence continues at coordinate 36,796,143 of NC_084763.1, forward strand.
GAAGTGAAAGAAATCGAAAAGGAAATGGAAACTACTCGGTCCCTCACCTCAACAGAACTTAGAGATATGCGAAAAGATTACAGTCGCCAGCCAGGTGAGCGGATTGGTGCCTGGCTGCTCCGATGTTGGGATAACGGGGCTGACAGTCAGCAATTGGAAGGCAGAGAAGCCCAACAGCTAGGATCTCTTGCTAGGGACCGGGGAATTGATAGAGGCATTGTAAAGAAGACCTCAATTTGTAGTCTCTGGAAAAGACTCCTCTCAAGTGTACGGGCAAGATACCCATTCAAGGAAGACCTTGTAAATGCCCGAGGAAAGTGGACTAGAGCTGATGAAGGGATACAATATTTAAGGGAATTAGCTGTGTTGGAAGTCATCTACGGTGATCTAGATAATGCCGAGGCCTCCACAGATCCAGACGATGTCCAGTGTACACGGGCCATGTTGAGAAAAGTGATTCAGAGTGCCCCAGCTACATATTCTAATATCCTGGCAATGGTGTATCATCCAGACATGGACATACCAACAGTGGAGAGGGTATCTTCTTGGTTACAGAACTATGAAGAGAGCCTCTGCACCTCCTCATCAGTATGGGATGATGGCCTGATTGTTAGATCTGCCTCAAGAATTCAGTCATCCACTGTCCCGACCAGGGGAAAAGGAAGTCCCAGACGCAGGAGTACACCGCGAAATGAACTCTGGCTCTTTTTGCGTGGCCAAGGAGAGGATATGAGGAAGTGGGATGGTGAACCCACTTTTAAGCTGGAAGCGCGTGTACGTGAACTAAGGGGGAAGACAGCTGTTAGAAAAGGACCGCCCAAGAGGGCTGTCAGCTGAGTGGCTGCCAAAACAAAGGAGGACAATCAACAATCTCCAAGACATAGAAGAACTGCAACTACTTCCTTCGATGCCAATGAGGAGACTTCAGGTCTGCAATTGCAAGGATCAGATAGCGAATACTCTGATGAAGAACAGAAATAGAGGGTCCCTGCCTCCAGCCAGGAGGAGGAAAGGGATGACCGAATCTACTGGACTGTGTGGGTTCGATGGCCTGGCACATCAAACCCACAAAGGTATAAAGCCTTAGTAGACACAGGGGCACAGTGCACATTGATGCCATCAAGGTATAGAGCCACAGATTCTGTCTGGATCTCTGGAGTGACAGGAGGATGTGAAGAATTATCTGTATTAGAGGCTGAAGTGAGCTTAACAGGGGACAAATGGAAAAAACACCCCATTGTGACTGGTCCAGAGGCCCCTTGTATTCTTGGCATAGATTACCTCAGGAGAGGGTACTTCAAAGACCCCAAGGGGTATCGATGGGCTTTTGGTATAGCCACTGTAGATACAGAGAAAATCAAACAACTCTCTAATTTACCTGGCCTCTCAGAAGACCCTTTTGTTGTGGGATTGCTGCAAGTTCAAGAGCAACAGGTACCAATTGCTACCAGGACAGTGCACCGGAGGCAATATCGCACGAACCGAGATTCCCTGACTCCCATCCGTGAGTTGATTCATCAACTGGAGGCTCAAGGAGTAATTAGCAAAACTCATTCTCCATTTAATAGTCCCATATGGCCTGTGAAAAAATCTGATGGAGGGTGGAGGTTAACAGTAGACTATCGTGGCCTGAATGAAGTGACACCACCACTGAGTGCTGCTGTACCAGACATGTTAGAGCTCCAGTATGAACTGGAGTCAAAAGCAGCCAAGTGGTATGCTACGATTGACATCGCTAATGCATTCTTCTCAATTCCATTGGCAGCAGAGTGCAGGCCACAATTTGCCTTCACATGGAGAGGTGTCCAATATACCTGGAATCGATTGCCCCAGGGGTGGAAACATAGTCCTACTATTTGCCATGGTCTAATCCAAACTGTGCTGGAAATGGGTGATGCCCCTGAACATTTACAGTACATTGATGACATAATTGTATGGGGCAACAAGGCAGAAGAAGTGTTTGAGAAAGGGAAAAGAATAATACAGATTCTCCTAAAAGCTGGTTTTGCTATAAAAAGAAACAAAGTAAAGGGACCTGCACAAGAGATACAGTTTTTGGGCATAAAATGGCAAGATGGGCGTGGGCATGTGCCTATGGATGTTGTGAATAAAATAGCTACTATGTCTCAACTGACTAATAAGAAAGAAACACAAGCTTTCCTGGGCCTTGTGGGATTCTGGAGGATGCATATCCCTGGTTATAGTCAGCTTGTGAGCCCTCTCTTTAGAGTAACCAGAAAGAAGAACTGTTTTGAGTGGGGCCTTGAGCAACAACAAGCTTTTCAACAAATTAAACAGGAAATAGCTCGTGCAGTCGCCCTTGGGCCCATCCGTACAGGATCAGATGTGCAGAATATCCTCTACACTGCCGCTGGAGAGCATGGTCTCACCTGGAGCCTCTGGCAGAAAACATCTGGAGAAACCCGAGGTCGACCATTAGGGTTTTGGAGCCGAGGATATCGAGGATCGGAAGCCCACTACACCCCAACTGAAAAAGAAATACTAGCAGCATATGAGGGACTTCGAGCTGCTTCAGAAGTCATTGGCACAGAAGCTCATCTCCTCTTGGCACCACGTCTGCCTGTGTTACACTGGATGTTCAAAGGGAAAACCCCTTCTATACATCATGCAACCAGCGCTACATGGAGTAAGTGGATGGCGTTGATTACACAACGATCTCGGCTGGGGAAATCTAATCGCCCAGGAATCCTGGAAGAAATCATGGACTGGCCAGAAGGCAGAGATTTTGGAGCATTGCCTGAGGAAGTAGCTCGCGCCCAAGAGGCACCACCATATAATGAACTATCAGAAGATGAGAGGCATTTTGCTTTGTTTACTGATGGATCTTGCCGCGTGGTAGGAAATCATCGTAAGTGGAAAGCTGCTGTGTGGAGTCCCACACGACGAGTTGTTGAGGCCACTGAAGGAGAAGGTGAGTCAAGTCAGTTTGCTGAAGTGAAGGCTATCCAACTAGCTCTAAAGATTGCAGAACGAGAGAAGTGGCCAGTACTCTATCTTTACACTGACTCCTGGATGGTGGCTAATGCTCTGTGGGGATGGCTACAGCAATGGAAGACCAACTGGCAGCGCAAGGGTAAACCCATCTGGGCTGCTGCATTATGGCAAGACATTGCTGCTCGGGTGGAAAATATGACTCTGAAAGTACGTCATGTAGATGCTCACGTGCCAAAAAGCCGTGCCAATGAAGAACAATGGAACAACCAACAGGTAGATAAAGCTGCTAAAATTGAACTAGCTCAGGTAGATCTAGACTGGGAGCGTAAAGGTGAGCTATTTATAGCTCGATGGGCCCATGAAACATCAGGACATCTGGGAAGAGATGCAACATATAGATGGGCTCGTGATCGAGGGGTGGACTTGACCATGGAAGCCATCACACAGGTCACCCATGAATGTGAAACATGTGCCGCAATCAAGCGAGCCACACGAATCAAGTCTCCCTGGAACAGAGGCCGATGGCTGGGTTTTCAGTATGGTGAGGCCTGGCAAATTGACTATGTTGGACCACTACCACGAACACATCAAGGCAAGCGGTATATACTCACCATGGTGGAAGCAACTACCGGTTGGTTGGAAATATACTCTGTAAACCACGCCACTGCCCGAAATACTGTCTTGGGTCTTGAAAGGCAAGTTTTGTGGCGACACAGCACTCCAGAAAGAATTGAATCAGATAATGGAACTCATTTTCGAAATAATCTCATAAACTCCTGGGCAAAGAAACATGGCATTGAGTGGATATACCACATCCCCTATCACCCACAAACCTCTGGAAAGATTGAGAGATATAATGGGTTACTAAAGACCATGTTGAGAGCACTGGGCAATGGGGCATGGAAGCAGTGGGATAAAAATTTAGCAGAAGCCACTTGGCTGGTCAATAGCAGAGGTTCAACTAACCATCCTGGTCCTGCCCAAACAAAACCACTACATACTGTGGGAGGAGATAAGGTCCCCGTAGTGCACCCAGGGAAATGACTGGGGAAGGCAGTATGGGTTGCACCTCCCATGGGAAAAGGCAAACCCATTTGTGGGATTGTCTTTGCTCAAGGGCCTGGCTGTACTTGGTGGGTGATGAGAAAGGATGGGGAAACTCGATGTGTACCTCAAGGAGACTTAACCTTGGGGGAAAAATAACCTGTTATGTGAGTTATCTGTTGTAGATGAACTTTGCAAGAAAAACTGGACAAGTGGACAAACCAAGCCGGTGCTGGTGCCCAACACTGAACATACTGTTTCCCCTGGCCTGGATATTCATCTTGATGGATGAGACAGAAGTTATGACCTGCTCCAGGGAACATCTACAGAGGATGAAAGATATAAGAATGTTGTTTGTTTGTTTGATGCAAGATGCAAGAGGGAATACAAGAATGATGTTTGTCTGTTGAAGAGTGGGGGTACTGGTTAATGAGAGTATATAAGAATGTATATGGGTTGTTAAGATGGTTTGTCTGAGCATGACGTAAATGGTATGGAATAAGGGGTGGAGACTGTAGTGGGTCTGGGATGGTAGTGATTTTCCACAGCAGCTCCTGCAGTGCTGTGCTTACTGTTGATATCAATATTATGACTACCGCTTGCACAGCATCAGGGCTGTCCCTCCAGCATTCCTTCCCCCACCTTCACCAATAGCTGTGAGTGGGCATGATCTTGGGAGGGACTATGGCCAGGACAGCTGACCCAGGCTGACCAAGGAGATATTCCATACCATATGACGTCAGCTCAGTAATATAAACTGGGGGAGAGGAGCAGGAAGGGGAGGCGAGATTCATTTCTGGCCTTCCCAAAGCAACCGCTACGTGTACTGCAGCCCTGCTTCTCGGGAGGTGGCCGGACATCGCTGCTGATGGGAAGTAGAGAGTAACAGCTTTATCTGCTTCTGCTTTGCTTCCCGCGTGCGCGGCTTTGCTGCTTATTTATTAAACTGCTTTTATCTCAACCCACGAGACTCCCATCTCATTTTCTCCCCTTCCCTGGCTTGCTGAGGAGGTGGGGGATAAAGCAGTGTGGTGGGCACCTGGCATCCAGCCAGGCTCAAACTACCACAAGCAGATATAAAAAAATTCTTTAGTTGTACAGGCAACTTGAGTTGTACTCAAGCACTACGGTTTATATCATGGACACTTGTATTTAGGAGTCTATAACTAAAGCTGAATCAAACTACTAAAAGTGGGAATATTAATACCAAGTGCTTAATGCAGTTGTACATGCACAGGACTTTTACGTTGTATGAGATGCCATAGACTACTCCGCTTAGCAGATCTGATTCCCATCAGATATGGTTACTCAATAAAATATGACAGAAATCCTAGAGGAGACCTGTGTCCTTGTGAACCATCTACTAGAGACCTAGTTAGGAATTTGATGGATGATCTTCAAGACCTGCCTGGACATGTTCCCATGCAACCTGATCTAGGTTGACTTGCTTCTGCAGGGGGGTTTGACAAGATGATCTCTAAAGGTCCCTTCCAACCCCTACCATTCTATGATTCTATGATCAATGTACATGTTCCTTGAGCTGCCAGATTGTGTGATAACTTATGCTGTGGATTATACTGACCTCAGCTTTTAGATATAATTATCATTATTGTTGTCTAATTTAGATGTTAGGATTTACTTGGTGTCCTGGTTATTTTTGAAAACAGTACCTTAAGAGAGACTGAGGTTTCTGACTGAGACTACCGACTCTCACTGTACGATAAAATAGTTTTTAACCTTCGACTGTACTGTATGATAAGGCAAAGCTTTCTCAGCCAATGAGTGAAGACTGATCATAGCATTTATTCAGTGACATTTTTGCTACATGATGTTGCTATTCAGGAAAAAAAAAATACTTTTAGTGTCTCTGTAGAGTTTAGAAGCCACAGGCAAGACCTTGTTCTTGTCTCTCACTGTAGTGTCCTCTCAAGAGGTTAAAAATAAAAGCATGAAGACTTCAAGAATTTAAGAGTTTCTGGTAAAACAGATTGAAAGAATGAGAACAGAAGAAGTTGAAGAAGCAGCATCTTCTTTTATGCAATATTTTTTTTTAATTTTATACAAAGAAAATACAACTTTGTAAAGGGAAATGAGCATAATCCCAAACAGTGCTCAGACAACTATGGCAAGCTGTTTAATTAGGTATGCAAATTTCAGAAGAATTAATCACAGTTTATGGACCCACAAAATATCATCGTAGTGTTCAGTTCTTTTAGATGACGTAAGATCTGAAAGCAGAAGACAGTCTTTGTGTATATTACTGCATTGGTGAATTTTTCAAATAGCATATTTTGTAATAATATAACAGATTTTGATGCATAAATCTGACTACATGCCAATTAAACCTGCAGAGCTAATTGCTTCTGGAAAGCTTAAAATCCTTAAGTTAGTTTGCATTGTTACTTCTAGACATTGCCTCTGGGGAGGCTGTGGGATATAAAGGAAGATAAAAATATGTGCAGGAAGACTTTAAAGATGAAAAAAGACTTAGTGAGTGGTGAAGAATAAATTAGTCCAAACAAAACAAGTGGGTTAAGTTATTTTACTTTCTATCAGCTATTCAGAAGTCAGAAATCAAATCTAAGTTGTAGATCATCTCTATAGTCAATAAAATTAAATCCCATGAAACAAAATCCAGAATTTTCAACTTCTAATTCATCCAGCCTCTGTTAGTCACAGTTTAAGGGAGATTGAACTGACATTTGGAAATGTCTATATGACCCTTTTGACCACCTACAAAATTAGCTTGAAGAAGAGGAGAGAATATGTTACATTGGAAAATGCCTACAATGATCATCTAGTCCAACTGCCTGACCAATGCAAGGCAAAAGACCCTTTCTTTTAAATGAGGTGAGTCTGGCTTTATCTGTCTATCCAAAAGAAAGTGTTTTTAAAATCATTGTTCATCCACATATGCAGTCTGTAGCTCATGAGAGTGCCACACACCAAGAATCTGAGTCCTAGATACCAAAGAGTATGAATTTAGACTTTTGACTTTTTAATTCTGAGCTTCCATGGACGTTAAATTTCTATTTCTCTCAATAAAGATAACCTTCCTCTCTCTCTAGTTTGAGAGTGCTTTAGAATCCAGGAAATTCTATCTGCAGAGGACAACCTAGAAGATATATACATGATTTATTTTCCCCTGGGTAAGGATATGAATCAGATTAATTACTTTTTCATAAGCAACTGCTGACAGGTTGACCCCAGCTATTATTACAACCATTAAGTAAGAAGGAAGATAATGTGTCAGTCAGTCTGTTGGACTTGCAATCTTGTCATCTGAAACAATCAAGCAGATATGTTCATCTGCCTGCTCATGTATTTTTCTGTCTATTAATATCTTCTAGATAACAATCTCTACCTGTCACCTAATAATCACTACTTTGGATGACACATTCTCAACTAGTACTAATGTAGAACTGTTCAAACCAGTTGAGTATTAGCAGTTTTCTTTTACTGATGGGTCAATCCAGTACTATTTCCTATTCATAGAGTGAAAATTGGATGTAAATGAAAGCAATTAACTGAAAGCAATGAACTGAAAAAAGGACAGCAGGATCAAAGGAATGCAGCAGAAACCCAGCACAGGAGAGGCACTCTCTCCTTTTCCATCTCCAGCAGATTTTACGTATTGAAGATAAGCATGTTATTATTCAGGACTTAATTAAAGATTCAGTCACTAATAAGCAACATTGTCAACAGCTGTTTCTGTTAAATATTGTATAAATCATCTCTCTACCCATTAATCAAGTGGACAGAGTTCTGCTCAGAAGAGATTTCCTACCACCTTTCTTCCACCATTCTTGTGATGCCTATTGTCTTCAAGGATGCCTTCTGTGCAATGAGACAGTCCTCAGTGTAAGAATGGACAAGAGGCAGCAAGAAAAACTCAATGATTGTTCGCACTCTGGAATGTCAGCAAAGCTCTTCCCTGTGCTATTAATGAGAATGGGACAGGCTACCCAGGAAGGGTGTGGAGTCTCCTTCTTTGCAGGTCTTCAGACCTGGACATGTTCCTGTGTGACCTGATCTAGGTGAATCTGCTTTGGAAGGTGAGTTGGACTAGATGATCTCTAAAGGTCCCTTCCAACCCCTACCATTCTGTGATTCTGCGGTTCTATGAAACCTGAACCGTGGAGCTTAATTTGTGTGATTTCCAGTGCATCTGTACTGAAAATGTGAAGGCAGTTCTCTTAAGATTTGGATTTTTTCCTAGAGGTTTTGTTGATTTATATCTTAGACAGAATCTGACTTAAGTGCCCCTTGCAGGAGGGAACTCTCACCAGCACTACCAATTTCTCCTTGTCTGAGTTCAGTCCATGTGCCTTCCCTGTCAAAATCCTTCTTTCTCCACTGCTGCAGAGGTCAGATACCTGCTCTCCAGCTGAGCATTTACAGTAAAGTAGTTAGTGACTACTCACCATATCTAGTTATTTGGGCTGCCCACATACCCCCTAGCAATGGGCTCTCACATTTTGGTTTTACCCAGCACATGTCAATTCCTGCAACTCCTTCACTTACAGGGTAAATTCACTTACAGGGAGACCAGACACAAAGGCCATTTACTTCTCTATTGTCTTTTCCTCTACACATTTCCCAATGTGGAAATAGCTACTTGGTGTTTGTGCAATTTTGCTGCTAAAAGCCTTGTTCTTCTCATTAACAACAACATCATCAAAAATCTATTCAGCATGTCACATCTCAAAAGCCTATAAGAGGGGACATGTTTGGTTTATGAGAATCTTCTATCACACTGCATTTCAGTGTTGCCCGTGTCCCCACTTGCTGATGCCACACACTGGCACAGATTCTAGTTCCAATCTCTTTATTGAGATCGAATTTCTCCTGAAATTGAGCTGTAGATCAAAGTTGTAAAATAATTTCAATAATTTCAATAGTTTAAGAATAGGCTGTCTTTATGAATTATCATTAAGTCATCAGCAGAAGACGTTTTAAGCGAATGTCTATTCCAATAGCCTAATGAAGGCCTAAGGAAAATGCAAAAGTAAAACATTCAAAAGGGTTTCATGGAGTCAAATTGTACTGAAATGTACAGGTCTGATATCTGAGTCTGCCTTTTACTTTTTCAGTTAGATCAAACATTTCATCATGAACTTCATAATCCTTCTTCAAAACCAATAATCTACACAAGACATCTTGTTTTGATTGAGGAAAGACTGTTGACTTCCAAAACTAACCAAGAAATCATTAAAAGAATGTTCTAGCCATCTGTAATAGAAACATTCTTGTTTTTTCTTTCTGTAATTTTAATGTTTCATTCCTCAAATATGTATCTGCAAAGAAAGACAAGTGGAGCACTAAAAGAAATATAGTACATGACCAAATGCTAAGCAGTCACCTATGAAGGGAAAGAACCTTAAAAATAGAAGAATATAGCTTCCTTTTGTCTCAGTATGTCATTATATGACTCACCAAATGTTCTTCTCCATCACATATCAGGAGTCAAGATACCAGTGTTCTGGCAGTTTTCTTGCTGGGTATGGAAATAACCACTTCCTGTTAAAACCATTTGAATTGTATTCAAGTAGCTGATAAATGCAAGCACCAACAGAAAAGAAGGGGAAAAAACAAAACAAAACCAAAAAGAAACAAAGAGAACCCAACATTTTAAATGTGAGCTGTGAATTTATCAAATTTAATCATATTCTCCACTGTGTGTCTGGGAGAAAAGAAAAATACCGGTGTTCCAATAGTTGCTCCTTTATTAAATGGCACTCTATTTTTTTTTTCAAAACTTTTAAAGCAGAGATAGACCAAGATTAAAATCCATCCACCAGTTAAAAGCTATTTTCCTTTTGTTATTGAGCTTCTGAAAGAACACTAAGGAAAACAGATGCAATAAAAGCTGAGGGATGAGGAAAGACAGCACTTGCACCTGCTTGCATTGCATTTTATCCTATGCCCATGCAAATCCCAGAAACAGCAAAGTAAATGCCACATGTCAGCAAATTAGGTAAGCACCTGCTTAAATAATGAAAAAAAATATTGGGATTTTCTGGAAAGTTAAGTGAGAGAAATCAGGATATGAAAAGACATTGGGTGTATTTATTAGTAAGCCTACAATTGCACTGGGGACTGAGACTGGGATTTAACTTTGTTTTTAACATGGCTAGGAAACTTTTTCCAATACCCAGGTCTCTCTGTGGTCCCACTTTGCTGATCTATGACAAAACAGGCTGCCACAAGCAATAATTCTTCAGCTGCAGCAGATCCAGCACACACAGGGTTATCTGCTGGAAAAGCCAACCCCAGGAATCGCACCAGGCAGACAGATTAGTCCAGGGGTCTGCATACCTAAGTAGGTCTCTGGGAGACTTCTGGATGCAAAACATCCTGCAAGGTCCTCACACTTCCTAGTGCAGGACAACAAAAGGGCTTATGAATGCATGAAGTACCCCATGGATGTCAAGCAAAACAGCTGACGGGTCACATCATAATAAAACTGGTCACTGATCAGAGCAGTCTTGAGGAGACTCCAGAATGGTCTTGAACGCTGTAATTTAGTACAGTGTCAGCACAGTGAGTGCAGGCAACGCTCACAACTTTCTGCCACTTGTCTGTATGCAGAAGCGCATACTGGCAGGGATCATTTGCCTAAACATCAGTCCATCTGCAGCTGATCTAGGTGGGCTTTCCTTTATTTTGGCTATAAAGACAGTCAGGACTGCCTGGCCTGAAATTAAGCATCTACCTCTTTGATGACTAGATAACATCAAGTGTATCCCATCTGCAGTGTATCCCATCAAGTGTATCCCATCAGCATCGAAAGTTTATGTTTCCAATACCTTCTTTGTTGCAGCCTTTTCTTTATCAACAGGAAAGTGAAAAAGCTATTTTCAGTCAAAATTGGAATGTTATTTTTTAATACCCTTTAATCTGTGATGGTGGCATGTGGAAAATAATTCTATTAAAAACCATTTAGCCATAAAATTTTCTTATTATTTGTTCTTTCTATTTTACTTATCCCCAAATACTCAAAAAAATTCTTGCCTAATTATCTCTGTACAATCACCTACTAGAACCAGATTACATCTGTATTTTAGTTTAGCCCTTATATCAAAACCAGTCCTCACAGAGGCCACAACAATTCTACAAGGTTTTCTCTCTAAAATCCATTTAAAAATATTAAAACACCTTAAACCATAGAATCATAGAATGGTCTTGAAGACCTCCAAAGAAGGAGACTCCACAACCCCTCTGGGCAGCCTGTGCCACTGCTCCGTCACCCTCACAGTAGAATAGTTTTTTCTTATATTTAAGTGGAACTTTTTGTGTTCCAGCTTCATTCCATTACCCCTTGTCCTGTTGCTAGCTACTATAGAAAAAAGGGATGTCCCAACCTCCTGACACCCACCCTTTAGATATTTGTAAATGTTAATAAGATCTCCCCTCAGTCTCCTCTAGACTGAATAGCCGCAGTTACTGCAGCATTTCCTCATATGAAAGATGTTCCAGTCCCCTGATCATCTTGGTAGCGCTGTGATGGACTCTAAATTCACTAATAAACTAAAATAAAGATAGGGAATTATTGGGATTTTGTCCCAATATTAGAGGGTCTCACATGATTTTTAGAGCTGACTTCATAAATGAATCCACTACTGTCCCAACTAAGTGACCGAGCCACCATGGAGACATCCGTCAGTGAGTTTTCTAAACTGTGAACAGCCAAACAGCTGTTGCATTAAGCCCTTGTCAGTTGTTAATTTTTTTCTTGGCATCTTAGGTGGATCTTAAAGCTTGAATTGATCTCCATACAATCACGGCAATACTGCTGCCTGTACCTGAGGTGCAGGCTTGCTCACAGAATCCATGTTTGCTGCTTGATATGGTATAGTCTGAGAGAGCCCTACTTCTGGCAGGAGGTGTTTTCACTCAAAACACCACTTCAAAGGCACTGATTGATACATTAAAATAATTCAGCTTTTGTTTTTTCAACTTTGCTATCTACCTGCTTCTCCATTGTCTGTCCAAATGGGAGGGGACAACCCCACAGAAGTCCATCTCCTCCCAGACACTCCCACCAACAATGCAAAGAGTTTTCACAGTTCCAAGAGGGACTGCAATGTATTCACTCCATGCTTGAAGTTGTCTATAGGCTGCCATGGTAAGCCATTATGACCCTGAATGGTCTCCAGTGTGGTTGTAAAAGTGAAGTGATACATACTCCATTCAGCTGTCAGTCAACAGTAGCCTTGCAAACATCTTGTGGGCTCCTCTCCAGCTGTGTTTAGTGGTCCAGGAGTCTGAAGACCATACTGAGGGATGAGTAGGAGTTTCATCCTGCCTGAGTCCACACTTACAGTCTCATAACCTATACAAGGCTTGAGAGGTTAGCCTCAAGGTTGCCTTGGGCTCGATCTGCTAAGGAATGTCCAGTGTAAAGACAAGGCATTACCCTGGAGTTGTCCCTAGGTGCCTTCATGATCATCTCAGCAATCCCAAGCAAGCAGAAAGGGAAAGAAAGATGTAAAGACCTGACTGTAGACTGGATAGAGGAGTCAATCAGTGCTGTACTGAATGCTGAGTCTCACTTGAAAGTTGGTAAAATAATTCATCCATTGAATAGAACATCTTAATAGCTCCCTGCGAAGGGAATTGCCAGAAGTACAACCTGGTTTCAGTGAGATGAGATCTGTGAAGGTCCTGGCTGCCATCTAGTGGAGCTGTGATGTGTCTTTATATTAAAATAAAGATATAAATTTCTACATATGGGAATAGCAGGGAACTGGCCTGGAAACTGTAGGTTAAATAGCCTCATTACTTGAGGGAAAAAAACAAACAAACCATACATAAAAAAATAAAGTAGCCTAGATACCAATGCAACTAAGGACAGAACCGCATCATAATTAAAGAAAATAGGGAATAAATGAACATTGAGGTTGTCTTACCAACTGTTTCTGAAAAGGTTTGTGTCCTCCCTCACCTCAGTGGAAAAACACACAAGTGTTTTCTTTCCCAGCTAAGGAAAAGTTGGGCTGTTCTCAGAGTAATCATATAGTATTTTATTTCCCTCCAACCCAAATTGTTTTCTAGCAGGTGCATTTTACCACACAACTGTCCCTTTTTTTTTTTTTTTTTTTTTTTTTGCTAGAAAAAGTGGCAGATGTCTTCATTGAAAGTTCACTTTATAATGTTCTTTCTGGCACCATTTGCTCACCCTCCTAACAGATCAGAACACACATCATGTCTAGCCTATACCTTCTCACTGATGGTGGCCAAAAATGACACCTCAGGAAGAGTGCAAGCGTAGGGCAGGCATTTCCTTTCCTTCACTGAGAACCTCCTAGACTCCAACCCACTTTTGACTGTTATTTTCCAAACTTTCCATTCCTTTCTCAACCCTTTGCAGGAAAGCCAGTGGTGTTCATGTGGGGATGCATATGGACAATGCAGAGCAGCCAATATAGTTGATACAAAACCGTTTATTGTTCACTCTCTTCTTCCTTATATACCATGATTGTTAGTTTCACCCAAGTGATCAGGCAAAGTCCAATTGATTGCTCTCACAGCACGTGCTCTTGAATGATTGGAAACAGCTTGCCAATTTCATCCTCTCAGCATTCCATTCCTGTAACAACTTGTTTCTCTTATCTCTTTCTAACTTCTTTGCTATACAAACCCTGTTTATTTAACCGTAACCTCTCTTGAAACTAAGGAAATATCTGGCTGGTCCAAATCATATCCTTTTTCAATTAAACACACACCCACAAACCTTGTGTTGAATCTATACAAAAAAATTACTTCAAGATGTTTCCTCCCACTTTCTTTCTCTACACTATGAAATTTCATCTGTATTGTAACAGGTAGCTATTATAAGAAATGAATATTTTTTCTAATATTTTAAACACAAAAAGTGTTGAGAGAGCAATCTGACTCAAATCACCTTTGGTGAAAGGAAGTGGATAGCTATAGTCCTCCAATTTGGAAGTGGATTGATGAGAAGAGGAACTACATAAGGTAAGCTTGGAGTGAGGAATATCATCACCATCATCTAGACAGCTCTGCACATGATCGAGTATCGTACAGATAAAATGGTCTTTCAAGTTAAGTGAGTGTAAAGGTGGAATAAAAAAACACATGTTCATGTAGACATTTGTGTGCACACTGCAATGTTAACTATTTATTGTATGTGGTATTTATTGTCCACTTTGATCCAGCAGTTCTGTTCAATCACATGCAAAATGTCAGGAAAATCCTATTGCTACATAAATTACAAATAAAATTTTCATTTTCTTTTATCATGTTATAAAATATTCAACTATATTAAAAATTTATAACATTTGAATGAAAATATAGTAGAAATAAACATTTCCAGTGATTTAATATTATGACATGAAATACAAATACAATGTACTTTTATTTGCAACTAAACAACTTTGATGTTCTGCAAGCATGAAATTTGTTGAATATTCATGCAAACTACAATTCCCTTTTTAACATCTTTAGTTATAAGATTTTCAAAGTATGTTATAAAAACATTTTAACTAACCAAAAACCTCACCATCATTCTGACATATTTTGCAATAGGCGAGATCTGACTAGAAGTTTTATTCCTTATGGATAACTACCTTAAGGATAATATCTTAATATCTTAATAATGAGAACAAAACTCAAGATAAACAGTGATTGTGTAGATGCAATTGTCTCTTTTGCCATCAAAGATGATGTGGATTACACGTGTCTGATCTCAATTTCAATCTCCAGGCCTCTCCCTGATCATCAGTGGATAGCACCATGATAAATAAAGGATGTTTCGTGCTTATTCCCAAGTTATTATATATAGATAAAGACATCTCCCTTTTCCTACAGATATGTACAGGAAATACAGAAGATGTGGGATCTTAACACATGGAAGGATTTCAGGTACAAATTGGTTTAGATGATAAATTTTATCACTGAGATTTTTGGCACTGGATACTTTTGCCACTTTGATTGCAATGATCAGTCTAAAACTCACTAAACACTTTGGGACACTTCTGATATTTTCATGTTTTCTCTTCTCTACAGTGTCTTTCAAAAAAATCAATGTCATCGTCATTGTTGGACATCCCTTTGTATAGGTACTGAGTGTTTACTGTATGACAGCTTGAATGTTAATTCAAATAAAGAATGAAAAACTGTTCTTACTTCACTCAAATTAGAAATTATTTCATGATGTAAAACAACAATAGTAACACTGTCTTGATGTTAAAGACAGAAGAACCATGATTACTTCCTGTTAGTCATAATATCAGTCATTGTATTAAGCATTCATTTTATTACTATACAATGTAAAATATATAATGTTTGTAGGAGAGACTTTGCCATTATTCTTGATTTCAATTGATGTTAGCAATAGTTATAATGTGTGGGGACGCAATATATGGCACAAAGCTAGATAGGAAAAAAAAAGAAGTACAAAAAGATGAGTACTTGACTGAGATAAGACTAAAAATTGATGATAAACTTATAGACAAGAGTCTAACAGAAAATGCTACTTGAATGTGTACAGAAGCAACTAATCAAATGGTGTACAGTGTGATCATAGAATCATGGAGTCATTTAGGTTGGAACAGACTCTTAGAATCAAGTCCAACCACTACCCTACCAGTGTCACATCCACCACTAAACTATATCCTTCAGCATCACATCAATGTGTATTTTAAATATCTCCGGGGACAGGGATCATATCACTTTCCTGGGCAGTCTGTGCCAGTGCTTGACAAACCTTTTGGTGAAGAAATTTTTCTTAACATCTAACCTAAACCTCCCTTGATGCAACTTGAGGCCATTTCCTCTTGTTCTGTCAATTGTAGCTTGGGAGAAGAGACAGACTCCCACCTCACTCAACCAGAATGTTCCAGAGAGTGATGTCTACCCTCAGTCTCCAGGCTGAATATCTCCATGTCCCTCATCTGCTCCCCATCAGACTGGTGCTACAGACTCTTCCCCAGTTTTGTTGCCTGTCTCTGGACACACTCCGTCACTTTAATGTCCTTCTTGTAGTGAGGAGCCAACATTGAACACAGCACTTGAGCTGCAGCCTCACCAGGGCCCAGTATAGTGGGACAATCACTATCCTGGTCTTGCTGGTCATACTATTTCTGATGCAAGCCAGGATGCTGTTGGCATTCTTGGCCACCTGGGCTACTGACTCATGTTCAGAAGGCTGCCAACCAACACTCCTGGGTCTTTTTCTACTAGATAGCTTTGCCCTCTGCCCCAAGTGTGTAGTGTTGCCTGAGGTTGTTGTGATCCAAGTGCAAGATCTACCACAAATATCTACATTGACAAGAATAATGGAAGGTAGGGTCTTTAGTGATGCCATGCTGTAAAATATATTACTTATGTTTAGAAATCTGGCAAGTGTCTTTTAAGGTAATAGGAGAAAAGTTAATCAGTTTTATACATTTTATTCTGATACAAGATAAAAGCCAAATCCAGGTGATTTAAGTTGCACCTAAGATGGCAGAAACCTGGGAGTTGCATCTAAAACTACTTACTGCACTGACAGCAGCTCAGCTGTTGCATCTGGAAGATCTGTTTTATTTCTGTCTTTGCTCATTGCAATGTAAATCCAGAAGCAATTTGCAGACCCTGAGAATCATTCTCTATCTTCAGGTCAATCTTCTACTGCTCTGGCCCTATTCCAAGTGAAAGTAAGTCACACATAGCAAAATTTACTCTTCAAAGGTTAAGGAGTTTCTGTTACTCACACTTTCCATACCTGTTTTATCAGACTTTGAATGTGACAGACAAGAACTTCTAGAAACATAATCTTATGTGATTAGTATGCACATGCTTCTAAACTAGTGGTAAGCTCAGTAAAAATAATTTCCATTCAATGCATTCCCTCTCCTTAAAAATGGAATTGCTTACGTTTTTTAATTCTGCTCAACATTTTATATTCATGATTGAATTTGCTAAAACAGTGAAGTTAATATTCATTCTATCAAAACTGATATTGATATCAAACTGATATTGATATAATTCTATCAAAACTGATATTGATATTCTGATTAAATCGAGTCACATCTTCTGATTTTAGCCACTTCTGTTTCCAGCTTCTGCTATCTCACGGGAGGATATTCCCTCCCTACTCTATGAGGATTCCTGCCTCCTGTCATATTGGAAAAAAGCTGACTAGAAAAGGACAAAGACCAAATGTTCAATAGCCCTGTTTAGGTGAGAACAGTTGCTCACATACTTTAATGCAGCTAAATAATTATTGTACATGATAGAAAGCCAATGGAAATTATTTGGACAGGCTGCTGGTATTCTTGCATCTGAGTGATCTGGGGCCAAGTCCTTAGTGCAGGCTTCTTTAAAAGCGGAAAACAAGAGCCCCAAGAAGTGTGTGTATTCATGTGCTTTCATATCTATTACTAACATGTCCATTTAATGTCAGAGTCATCATGCTAACACCATTTCAGAACTGTAGGACTTATTTACAAGCCAGAAAATTCATTAGATACAGTCAAAATTCACAAGTCGTAATATGAAGTGTTATATCACTGTTTGAGACATAGAGATAAGAATGTCATCATACATTTGAAAATCACTGGAGCCACACAAGAAGAGGTGATTTTTGTGTTTATTGTGATGCATAGTATATCGATAAGAGGATTATTTTGTGTTTAGAAGGATGGTCAGTGTTTAATCTGTTACTGCAGTGCTTGTCCTGCAAAAGGCACTCATTGAGGAGAATTGTTGTAGCAGTGGATTCTCCTTCAGTTTGCTCAGTATAAATTGCAATCATTATATTTTGGTGAGTTTGGATTTTTTCTGTCATTGGGTTTTAATTTTTTTCCTAATCAGGCTTTTATATGTAATTACTCCAGACCTTGAGATCTTTAGCACATGGATGTAGTCATTTTTATTCCAGAACTAGATGGCATGGTCCACCGTGTCCTCCTCCACACTCGCATAAGTCCATATCTCTTACCGTGCCACCTCCGGCCAATTTCCGTTTGCACCTCAAAAGGAAAGAGGAATGCTATGTTACAGTCATATACTGTTTGGGACTAGAGCGATGGGAAAGAGGAAAGACAGAAACAATGGATAAAGAAGTGTAAAATTTAGACATCTCAGTCCAAACTAGTTTCTCTGAGCTGCCTTTGTAGCTGATAGAAAAATGGCATCCTCCAGAGAATGTTTCATCTGGTCTCTCTCAGCATGCCCATTCCTCTGTGCTGATGAAAACATCTCATGTGGCTAGCTCGGAGTTAGCCTCTCATGTTGAAAAGAGTAAATGAACTCCACCCTGCTTTTCGAGAAGTAAGGACATACTTTATGTGAGTCCTATGTAATGACTATGAGCCCAATATGCAACATTTATCATTAGAGCTGTTACACAATTAAATAAGTGAAAAAAGGCCCATTTCTATTTTTAACTTACGTTGCTTCAATTTCTAGTTGTGTTCCTCAGTCCACCTTCCTATGCTGACCTGAAAAGTCTACCAATACTAAATAACATTCTCCTGTCAGAGTAGAATTATAGAATGGCAGGGGCTGGAAGGGACCTCCAGAGATCATCCAGTCCAATCCCTCTGCAGAAGCAGGTTCACCTAGATCAGGTTGCATAGGAACATATCCAGACGGGTCTTGAAGACCTCCAAGGAAGGAGACTCCACACCCTCCCTGGGCAGCCTGTGCCACTGCTATGTCACCATCACAGTGAAATAGGTTTTTCTTATGTTTAAGTGGAACTTTTTGTGTTCCAGCTTCATCCCATTACCCCTTGTCCTATTACTGTCTACTGTAGAAAAAAGGGATGCCCCAACCTCCTGACACCCATCCTTTAGATATTTGTAAATGTTAATAAGATCTCCCCTCAATCTCCTCTTCTCCACACTAAACAGCCCCAGGTCCCGCAGCCCTTCCTCATATGAAAGATGTTCCATTCCCCTGATCATCTTGGTGGCCCTGCGCTGGACTCTCTCCAGCACTTCCCTGTCCCTCTTGAGCTGAGGAGCCCAGAACTGGCATATATAATATATATTTATATTAATATTATATCTTTAGATTATAAATATTTATACCATCAGAAGAAATTAGATTTATTAACACATTAGTGAACAGGAATGTTAACTGAACACAAGCATCTTTAAAGCACCCAATAACTCATAGCCATAATCTCATTCAAAAGGCAAAGAAGTGTTAATATAATTGAAGACATTTGTTTTAATATTTTAGAAATTTATGATAAAATTGCATGGATCACAGCACACATAGACAATTAAATCTTCACTGAAAGCTTAATCTGCCCTAAATTTTAACATCAGAAAATGTAGATTTAGTCAATACAACTCAGGGAGTCTAGTGTGGTTCAGCTATCTCTAACACAGACAACTGTAGTTGGCTATTTCCATACTTTACTGACTGTGATGATTAGGGCCAAGTTTCCGCTCCTAAACACGTCTTTGACACTCTGTGAGATGCCCTGTGAAGTGATATGTATGAAGCAGAACTCTCTCTTTTTAGGACCTGCAGGTAAAACTAAGTGATCTGAAACTGAATCACAGTCCTACTCTAAATTAGGTATTTGGTTACACTGTAGGCAGAAAAGAGGTGGAAATTCCAGGGTTTCAAACCATCCTAAAATATGAAGGATAAAACATTATGTTTCCTATATGAGTAATTTAAGATGCACTCTTCTCATAACATCTGGATTCTAAGCTAAATTAAATTGTTCCAGTCCCATCAACAGTAGAATTCTGACATCCACTCTAAATGGAAAATGAGATTTATCAACATGAAAAACTATTGGGAAGCTTCATGAACATATTAAAAATACTGGAAAATAATGTTTGAGTGTTGGGCAATCAACATAAATATAAATTATTTCCAGTTCAATCATAGCCCTTTAGTCAATGGATAACTCTTTGCATCATTGCAGCAGACCGTACTTTCAGGTCAGGAGCTAGCATAGATTTTGCAAGACCTGTTATAGTACAAAAATATGCAGAAAAGATACAAAATGCTTGATGGAATAGCAAAATAGTAAAAGTCCGTTTCTCCACTAGATGGCTTCATTCCCATGAAGATAAATTCCCATGAATCTTCATTGATTCTCATGTTAACAAGAAATCCTAAGAAACTAAAAGGTTTGATTTTCTGCTTTTATGAAACTATTAACTTTGTATATCTGCCAGTGAAAGCAGTATTCAAAGGGATATAGTTCCTTTACCTCTTGGTTCAGGAAACAGTAGAGAACTGCTACAATAAACCCCTGAAAAAGATAAAACCAAAATTTAAAAAGTGTTCAATGTTAGACCTGTTTGAAAAAACTATTTGCAACATCTGACTTAATGATAATATTGTGTTTGTGAATTAATGCGTATAACTAGAGGCTAGAGGATTGCCATAAGTGGGAAAGTCCTTTATGTATCTCCAATGAAGGTGATCAGCCAGATAATAAACTAGTTAGTAACATTTCACCAAAATCAGTAATGTGATAAGCATTCATAAGAATAGAAAGTATGACAACTGAAGTTCTGCCACGTTTGTGCTTACAGAAGTATGGTCCATTCGACAGTTAAACACATTGAGAGCTAAATCTTTTTACGTTGTAAATCAGTAAGGAAACAAACTTTGTAAAGAACTCATACTGCTTTCCAGTCAACTTCTGTGTCATTCTTGTATGTCAGAGGAGATCAAATTCTGGCGTAATTAGTGCTTTCTATTAAGAATGTGAAATGAAATAAACCCAGGAAAATCCTAGGAGGTAGTTGGACCTATGTGATCAGATACTAGTTCAACAATTCACTCTTTTACTCAGCTAACTTATTCTTTACACTGTTAATTAATTCAATGCAGGCAAATTTCAAATCAGAGGTCAAGATCAAGGTTTGAAGGATATATTGGACAGGACTAACACAATCAATTAAATCCTCAAGAGGACTTAAGCAGCACAACTGCTGGATTTTTGGTGATGCTCGCTGGTAAATGCATATCCGCCAGTGAAAGCAACCATTCAGAGGGACGTTTCTTGTAGTCTCTGAGGTGCAGCTAAGGGAAAAGGAGGAAAGCAAAGGGCAGTTGGGCCCTGCCTTATTTATAACTCAGGTAGCAGACCCCTGGAGGGTATGTCAAAGGAACCGCATTAGCTGTTCTAGTCAGCACCAGGCTTCTCAAGCTGTCCATTTCCTGTGTGCCAATTCAGAGCAGGTGGTGGCATCCAAAGTACACCATTTTTATTACCCAGTTGAGAGACACATGTAGCACTCCTCAGGGAAGTAGTCTGTATGTGACTAATATGTACATCAGATCTCATTTTGGTATTTATATGTTTGCCTGCCAATTTATTATTTGCCAAAGACCTAGCAAGGGAGCTGGACCTATAACTTTAATTTGCCCTGGATAGTTTAACATCAGCCCAAATCAATTTGACCTCGTCAGTGACATCGGAGAAGATATATGGATTATTAATAATCCACATATGTAAGTATGTGGAATATATGAAGACTTTCCATGCTTGACTTTGACCCACCATCCAATTTATACATGCATCTGAAAGAATTTGGCTTGTATTTGAAAACTCTGCAAATACACAGTCTTTCTATCCTATAGCCAGGAGGATATAGGTCACACTTTCAGATATGGTAACCATGAACTCTATGAGGAGACACTAGCTTCAGAATTCAATGATTTTTATTGTTTTTCTGTGCAGTACTAGTTGTCATGTAGACACTAGATTAAATTAGAATAACTACTAAGAAGGAACTGAAGCTTTTGCAGTCATTTTACCTGAAAAGATCCAATGCAGAGGTCTAAGTAAAGACGAACCCCCAGGCTGGTATATTCTGGCAGAAAGTTGAAGACAATATAGTGGGTTCCAAATAATGGAATTAGAAGCAGAGTTGATCTTGAGAGACGTCTGACACAAAACATGAAAAGAATTAAGGTAATATTTCCCTGAGCAAAGACTAATGCATGCACAGAACCATGGAGTGGTAGGGTTCAGAAAGGACATCTAGAGATCATCTAGTCCTCTCAGCAGTCAACCCTCCTACTAAAGCAGGTTCACCTAGACCAGCTCATGCAGAAACATGTCCAGGTGGGTTTTCTTCTAGAGAAGGAGATTCCACAGTCTCCCTGAGAAACTTCTTTCGGTGCTCCTTCACCTTTACAGTAAAGTAGTTTTTGCTTATGTTCCAACATAAAGGAAATTTTCTGTGTTCCAGTTTTTCTCTATTACCCCTAGTCCTGTCACTTGAGACAATAGAAAAAAATGTCACCCCATCCTCCTCATATCCACCTTTCAAATACTTGTAATTATTAATGAGGTTGCCTCTCAGTCTCCTCATCACCAGGCTGCACAGACACAGATCCTGCAGCCCTTCCTCATAAGGAAGATGCTCTAGTCCCTGATCATTTTGGTAGCCCTGCATTGGACTCTCTAGAAGTTTCCTGTCCCTCTTCAGTTGGAGAGCCCAGAACTGGACACAGGCCTCACCAGGGCAGAGTAGAGGGGAGGGAGAACCTCCCTCAACCTGCTGGACATATTCTTCTTGATGCATCTCAGGATGCCATTGGCCTTCTTGGCCATGAGGGCACGTTACTGGCTTATGTTTAATTTGCTGTCCATCAGAACTCCCAGGTCCCTCTCTGCAGAGTTGCTCTCTAGCAGGTGAATCCCCAGCCTAGTAACACCCCTTATGTCACAGTAATGAATGGAAGTTAAAAACAGGATCTAGATGTCTAAATATGAAGTTTGTATATCTTGGGACTATAGTATTGGACAAAAAGCATAATGAGGAACCATCTGGAAACAGCTTTCTGATGCTCATTGCCTTATTAGTAACACATATTCACGGTTTTTCTTATGATGTTTTGGCAATCTATCTTTCTGAATGGGATTATAGTTCAGGAAAAGAGAAAGGAGTAGAAAATATTTTGCCCCGTTGTAACCATTGAATATTTGACAATTATTTGTAACTAAATATAGGTAATGTGGGCTCCTTTCATAGTCTGTATACAGGCAAAGACATCTATAATGGGTTATTTATCTCACTCTAAGTCAGAGGTCTAATGTAGATATAATGAATAGTTTCCTAATCTCCCCATTGATCAATTGGAACAGAGACATCTGAACTAATCTGAATACATTATGTTGAGATAGTCAATATTAGGTGAGATGAGTCTCATCCTTTTAATTATATCATTGGGAATGGGATAAGGTTTAAAATTTCTAAAATTCAATGCCAACCAACCCAAACCTGTCTGTGACACTGGACAAATGCTGCTCTGTTTAGAAAAGATTGTATATATATATTTAGCATTAAAATAATTGACTTTTCAAATTATTATTCCATACAGTACCTGTACTGAGAAGAGTTATTGAAGTTGATTTGTCTAGGATTTAGTTTTTTCAACAAAATTCTGATGATGTTGATAAATAGGACAAAATTGACCTGTTCACAATATTTAGGGGAGAAAAAAGGAGAAAAGTTTACTTTCTAATGTGAAACTTTGCAATGAAAATTTCTTTTTTAAATTCGGTTATTATGTAATATGTGCAGTTTGAGATCACCGTTGTAAGATTAGTAATGCAGTTCCTATTAGCAGCATTGAAGCATCTAAATAGTCTCCAGTCCTTAAAGAAATAGCTGAAGATGAATTTGACTCTGTTAAGCAAACAATTTTTGTTAATAATGTGAATGATTCTTTTTATTTTTCATTTGATGATGCATTATTTTGTCTAATATCTTTAGACGTTATTAGTAGACATCATCTGACTACATATAGGTATCTGCAATGGGATGACTGCATCTGAGCTAATCACCCTGTTCTGCTTTTGTAGTCAATGGAGAGACAACTAGCTTAGTCAATAGACACTCAGGTGGAGTTGGGGATGAGTCATCCCCTCCAAAGAGCATCTGAAGAGATCTCAGAAGCATTAACTCAGTTCCAAAGCTAGCTAAAGTCAACCCTAACTTGCAAATCAAATTTTGTACAAATACAATTTGGCACAACTTTACTATTGTAGCTGCTCAGTTTTACATAATCAGTTTCTCCCTATGCATTTTTGTGTGTCCATGCAGATCAATTCATCTTTAGATGAGGCTGAATGCTGAATTTTGACTAAGAATAGACACATTTTACCAGAAAGCAGAATCTCATTTTGCACATTGATTATGCCTTAAACATATTTTAGCAAAAAAAAATCATCACTGCAATCCCCCGAATCTCTTCACTTTAGATGTTGATGCCAGATGAACACTAGTAGGAGGGGAAATAACAGAGGTAGGAGGAAATTTAATACTTTATTAAAATATGGAAAAATAGAACCAAAATTCAACTTGAGCTTCTTTATTCATGGAGTTTGCATATATATGACTTATTGCATCTGTCCTTCGTAATCAGTGAAAGCTCAACTGTTTATTCAATAAATGTCAGCCTTAAGAGCTTTTATCATTGTTACCAGCTATGAGCAGAAAACTATTGCCCTTGAAAGTTTCTATTACAATTTATGGCTGATTCTGGACTCCTGAGCTAAAACTTTTCAGATATTATAAGGATGTTTAGACATTCACCTGCTGTTAATTTCAACCAAACTGACAACTCTGTGGAAGTTTTAATTTGTTCGAAGCATGATAGCTTGGGGGGAATGGCAGCTCTCTGCCTCTCTTTACTTTGCGCTAGACACAAGCAAGTTTACAGTAGAAATCGTGCCATTCCTT
Organism: Colius striatus; assembly: GCF_028858725.1. NCBI lineage: Eukaryota > Metazoa > Chordata > Aves > Coliiformes > Coliidae > Colius > Colius striatus. The sequence continues at coordinate 36,820,829 of NC_084763.1, forward strand.
GCTTCAACCAACATTTCAGCAAACATTAACCAGATTTTAATTTTGAAATCTTTTTTCTTCTAATCACTAATGACAAACTCAGAAGAACCTACCGCAACAGAAATTATAATAGGTCCTTTGATTAGCCACCAGTAAGGAGAGCCTTGATTAATATCCCAGCATCTGAGCAAATGACAAGAAGTTTACAAAAAAAGTGTGCATATAAAAACAGCAATGAATTAAAAATACAATCCAAGAATACAAAATAATGTGGGAAACAATTACTTACGCTGTGTCTTCAAAATAGAATTTTGCTAATGTCCATGTAAGGGTGAAAAGTGTTGGAAAGCCTGTGAGAAGTTAAACAAAAACTGTGGTTGTCTAGTTTCATCAATTAATCCAAATCTTGTCCACTGAAACTCTGTTGTGATGATATAGATCACTTGTTTTCAGAACTGCAATTATCCTTTAGATCCTATCCATGTAACAGGATTTACTTTAAACTTACAATAAAAACCTGAAAAGAAATCCCCTAATACTTATGAGGAAGTTAAACAAGTGATGACATTGGCTGTTTGGTGAGCACCCATCACTGTGAAGATGTAAAGGGACACAGGAGTTACTTTGCACATAGTTCTGCCGCAGAGGCCTGAACTTGCAACGTTTTATTAACATGAACACAGTTCACCAGTGTGACCTCACTTGAAGTTAGCACTTGCATGTAGATAGCACATTAAAGCTCATTTTTATGTAACAAGGCTGCCTTTAACTTGAGAAAATACTGGGGAATAGCACTTTTCAAACACATGATGCCGTCTGCCTTAAACCTTCCTAAAACACCATTTGAAGTCTCCCCAAAACACCAAGAATTTTGCTTAGTTGTACCTTAAACTTTGATAGCAACACATAAGGATTGCCTCCCTAAACTGACCAAAAATTCCCATAGGCAAGTGCATTCACCTGCCATAAAGGAGTTTTCTGCTTTTTCCTTTACGTTGCAACTGTATGTGGTCAGCCACTTAGTTTGTGATTTCTAAGGCATTACAAAGGTCAGAACAATTAAATTTATTGCAAACTGCAAGAAAAAAAGGAGTGTGGATGCTGCTGTCTCATGCCGGCACTATTATTTAATAGACTGAGCTACTTTATTCATGCAATTGTTCGAAGTATGGGATATAGCAATATCAGGACCACAAGCATGCCTGCTGTGACTCCAGATAGCCTCATTCTCAGAAGACTGTGTAACTATATTCTGCATGAACAAGAACAAGGTATACCTAACTTTTATGGTTGTGGTAACTCCCTAGGGGTATCTGTGTTTTCAAAAGGGAGAAGAAAGTTAAATGCACTGTAACTCCCTCTGTGGGTTCCCATATGTACTTAGTTTTCCACTTATTTCACAGAGAATTTGATGCTGTACTTTTAAAAAAACTGATAGTTTCTCATTAATATGCATGTAAAAACAAATTCCAAGTAATGCCCAAGCTAGGCACTTCAGTTAAAGTATTTTTAATGGAGTATTCCAGTATTTTTAAGGGAATGGATGAAGCCTTGCTTAACATCTTGCTTTTTTTAATTTCATATAAATGCCTTACTTACCCCATCCAAAGAGAACAAGCCACCAGAAGTATCTTCTTCCATGAGAAAGGGATGAGAGTAGTAGACAGTTTAGATAAAGAGCCTCTACTAGCAGCCACATGAAATTGGTCATCATGAAGTAGTGACAGAAAACAACTGAGATCTTGCATTCAGTCTAGGGAACAGGAAAGTCATAGTTTAAGCATTCATTGTGGATACATGTGTTTGATTTGTAGATGTAGCAGGCACCTGTAATTCTGGCTTCGATCTGCAAAGAACAAGATCTCACACTTACACGCATGTTTAAAGTGAGACCTTCAAATGTAATATGGCTTTCTGACATGAAGGACATAGGTCAGAATCATAGAATGGTAGGGGTTGGAAGAGACTTCGAGAGATCATCTAGTCCAACCCCCTGCTAAAACAGGTTCACTTAGATCAAGTCAAATCTAGATGATGTTTATCTATCACAATACTCTGAAATCTCCACTGTATTTTCCTTTAGGTCTCCCAAGTATGTGTTTTCTCCCACAAATACACTACCTTCAAAATATCTTAAATGACTAGAGTAAAATGCTCCATTAACCCTTGGTCAAATGTCCAAGAACCCACTTTCCTACTTGTGCTCAGTTTTAGATTTTTGTGTGGCAACAAGGAACACAGAAGAATCATACCCTAAGCATCTGAGCAAAAACATTGCCATGTTGCCAATATTTGTGACTGTATCAAAGGTAAGTTGGTTAACTAGTACCTTCTGTATATTGCAGTTTAGAATTCAGAGCTTCCAGACAGAACATGAAATCCAACATTTCCAGAAGAAATACCTTTAAAACGTGGTTCTATGAGGTAGTCAGAGATCTTAAATTTTAAGGTTCAGATTATAGAAGCATAACAGTGTAATCATACTACTTTAACAAAGTTTATATCTGATTTAGAGTACTGCAAGATCACAAATTAATGCGTTCAGAACATATTGAGTAGAAGAATTTTATAATTTTCATTATCAGGTTAGAAGGAAAAAAAATGTAAGTGGTGAAAAAGAGCCATGAAAAGTGAAACCATTTATAGATGGTATGCAAAAACAAGTGCTGCTTTTCATGTGCTTACTGTAGAGAAGGTGCAATGATCAATGTCTTCCTCTCGGAAAAGGACAGCATCCTTAATAAAAATGGCAATAGCTTTTAAGATAAAAGTGAAAAAGAGTTGTACATGGATATAATTCCTTGGACAACGAAGCCTCCTGGAATAAAAGAAGAGAGATCTTTCTGCAGTAATTAACTGATTTTTGCTGGCAGTAATTAAAAGACACAATAAGCCTTTGCTTCTTCTCAGGTACTTCCAGACATGTATAGAAAGAACATTTTTGCCCACTGAACTCTCTCTGCAGGCAGGGATAGAAACCTTCTTCATGTAAAACAGTTCACCCACAGTCTACATCTTAACCTCCTTCCATGTTAGATGGTGCCCTGGTGAAGTTCCCCGCCTGCTAGATTTCAGGAATTGCAGATTTAGTTTATGTTCAGTATACCAGAACCAGGGTTTTGATTGGCATTATTTTTGTGCCAAGAGAAATCTGCATTTGAAGATAGATTTTCACTGATACTATTCTGATTCTGGCTTAACCATTCCTCAATATGCAGGGATATTCTATACTAAATAGACAGCTCTCAAAGAAGAGAGTAATGATTCCTTAGCAAGATTTTTCTATACTCTATGCTATCAGTGAGTTAAATTGCATAAAACTCCCATATAGACAGCTTTATCCAGAATTACAGATTTTTTAATTAGTTTACCAAAGTTACTTTTATGTATTAAATTAACCCAGATTAAAATTTTTAAAACAATAAGGCAGATATATTTGAAACACTCAGTTAATTCAAATTAATTTTTGAACATTACTAAATACAGGCTTTTGGAGGTTTCAACTTTGTATTTTCATTTTGAGATTAAGATTTGAGCTAATAAGCAAAAAATTCCATTAAAAGCTGAATTCTATCCAGATCCAGTAATCTCAAGGTCACGTAATCTTACAGATCACATAGTGTGCAGAATTTTATTACTGAACTCAAATGCCAACCCCATTGTTAACTCAACTTTTTCCTCCCTACTGCTAACTTTCTTTATGTCCATTGTTTCTTTCCCCTTATTTGGGCCGGTTTGTTTTCCTGAGGTCAAAGTGGATGTCAATAAACATATCTGTTGACTTCCAGACATGAGCTAGGAGCCAACAGAGGTCAAGAAACTTTCCTTAGAGAAAGCTGATTCTCACAGCATAATAATAAATCTCTATTTTTTTTATCGTCTTGAAGAAATGCTAGAAATAAAGAAAGGTTAATAAAATAAATTCTACATGGCAGCAAACCCAAATCTACGTTAAATGAGGAAATAAACCAACATTTTTTTCTCTAGGTACTCTAAATTATACCTGAAATGGTTAATAGCTGCATAGCTCAGTAGGAAAAAAATTCTTACCAAATGTAGTCAAAATCAGAGCCTAACATTCAAAATATGTTTTTAGTTGTAAATGTTTAAATAGTAGTATATACAGTTCCATAGGAAAGTTGAATTAGAATCAAGTTTTTTGTGTATATTCTTCTTATTAATATAAAATTAACTGAAGCCATAAAAGGAAAGCCCACATAGTTTATAAAAATTATCTTCATTCCTGCTAAAGCAAGCATATTTATCTATTGAATATTTAGAATCAAAGTGACTTGCTGAGTTTTACCAATAAACAGACAACTTTTCATTTCTAGCCTCAATTTAATATTATTTAACAAATATGGCCAGAAATTTGTATTTTTGTTCTTTTGGATTTCTATCTATATTACTTTGTTGTGCCTAATACTGTCTTATGCAGTCTAAGATACCAAGAACTGTTAAAAGAATCGAGATCGGAGGATAACTTTACATACCTGAACGCAATAAGAACGGTAACAGCAATAATGAGAGAGGTGATGGATATACTGTATCCTACAGTGTAGATGATCTTTATTGTAGAAAAGTAGGATTGCTATAAAAGAATAGAATTATTTGTCACATAACTTGCAGCCAAATGACAGCTGGTTTATTTATTTTGGCAGTTTTGCTTTGTTTGATTCTTTCACTCTGTTCATATCCTTGACTGACTTCTTTTTTCTCTTTTAATCTCACAGTTAAACTCAATTGAAATCTTTCATCACATTTGCTTTGTGAAGACCTATTCCATAGCTATATCAATATAACCAAGTCATAGAAACAAATATGTATTGGCCAGGATGGTTTCAATCTCATTCACAAAACTGTAAAAAAAAAAAGCCAGTCTTCCATTAAGGCATTGTAAAAACTCTTCAGCATTTTTATAAGCTCTGCATTTTATCCCTTGTTTTCGTCCACAGTAGTAGCAGAACAATTCTTCTGGCAGCTGGCTGCATGATGAATACAGAATTCTGTCAGCCTTTCCTTATATTTCTCCACTTTCCTTCACTCTGCTTCCTTTCTCACAAATTTGCTATCTATTCTTTTTTATTTTTGTTGTGTTGTGCTGCTGATTTTTTTCTGGTCTGTTTTTTTTTTTTTTTGTTCTGGCAAACTCCATAGTTAGTCAGAATGTCAATCAAAATCCATTTCAATATAAGCAGCATCTCTATCAGACATGATCTCTGAGTGAGGATAACCTGACTTATCCTTATGACATGAAAGCAGAAAATAGACTGAATAAGCTGTAGGTTGCAAATCTTTCTCTTCCATCTAACATGGTAAGTCTATTGGATCCTATTAAAATGTTTTTATATCCTAAAATCTATGCAGCTGTGCATTGCTTTGATACAGTTCACTGTGGGGAAGGGCAGATACTTGTTTTCAGCTTTAAGTATAACTTACAACATTATAAGGTTGACATTGGGTAGAATTTATTTCATTTATTTTGAGTACTTAAAATTTAGCTAAGTCTTAGCAGCTGATATAGTGACATATGCATGGGAGAGAACGGCCACAGGCCTGTACTGTTTAATTGTTAACACAATCCTGTTTCTTTTTATTCTTTCATTTCTAGGTAATAAAGGGAAACAAGCACCCCCAGAAGACAATTCAATTCATTGTGAGGTAAAACCTTTTCACTTCCTGTCAGCAAGAACAAGGATGTGTCACTATATCTACCTTAACAAGTGCAGTTTGATAAGTCTGGTTTAGTAGAGCTAAACCTTTGGTGCTGATGTTCTTACATCTATTTTGTGTGCATTTCTGACCAGCCATAATCTAATCTCATGGATTTAACTTTTGCTAATGGTCAGGGCACACTAAGTGCACCCTGAATTTGTCTTCCAGTTTGCTTTCATCCATGGGAAGCCAGATTATCCTTTCTGAAAACATCCCTCAGTGTAAATGCAATAAGTAGGGATAGCCAAGAGATTTCCTTGAATATATCACACCTGACCCTGATCAACTATGTCAGGATTAGTTTGGGCATACATAGTAGTTTTTTGAGACTGATGAAGTTAAATGCTGTGGAAGCCATACATGGTGGCCTTTTCTGTCTGGTGTATGATTACTGGTGTACCAGGTTATTCAGGCACAATTCAAGCCAGAGCTCAGAAAAATCTCTCAGAGCTACAAAGCTAGCCAGGAAGTCTGGAAGACATCACTCCATAAAAAACATATCAAAGCTATGTAGATTGATCTCAATTGACAACCTCTGCTTACAAATCAGAAATGAAAAACACAGAAAATAATAAAATCCTTAAGAGGCTAAACCTGCAACTACTGAGTTTACCTTGAGGTAAAACGCAGGCTGCTCATTTAAGATTTGCATCACAAATGTAAAGAATAAAATAAAAGAAGGAGAGAAAGAGGAGAGTTGCATTTCAGTGTGTTTATTTATTGGGAGCAGAAAGTACTCTAATTTAGAGGCTGGAAAGGACATTTGAATTAAACAGCATTATCAGGGTGTTTGTTTATTGAGAGCAGCGAGTACTCTAGTTTAGAGGCTGGAAAGGACATTTGAGTTAAACAGCATTATAGTAGTCATTACAAAAAAATACGGGGAAGACAAGAGTAATCTCTCTGTGATGACATAAACTAAATTCTCTCCATCAGGTTGAATGGACTTTATCAACTACTATATTAAATTTATTTTCATCCTCTCCATAGTGGACAAAAAAGGACAGAATTCACTTGACTTGTATAAACAAAGACAAAAGTGCGGTGTTTAGCCTGTAGAGAGGAAAGGTAGAGATCAAAAGTTAGACTATTACTTAATCACTTAAAGTGATTTCAACCTCCTAGCGATTTTAAATTAGTAAAGACTTCTTCAAATTCTCCACAGCAGCTAATAGGACAGGAAAGCTTAAACACCAAAACACTTTCTGTAACCATAATTTTCAGGACCGTTGTATTTTTCATTAAAATATGAGACATTTTGACTTCTCTTGAAGAGAAGTTATGCAAAGCTGAGTTCATCTGTACAATAAGTTTATATCTTCATTAGATAGAAATCAAAAACTAAATTTTTTCCTGAACTTGTAATCTCTAAATACCACCAGTTGTGCAAATCTAGATTAAGAAATATGTCAAAATCTGATCTGCACTAGAGAGAGGTAGATTTGAAACTTTATTTTCCATGTTGAAATTGGTATTTTCTGCTAGGCAGAATGAGAAACCAGAAATACTCTTTGTCATTTTCAGTGGAGGCTGGTGCCTGGTTTTCGAATCATCTGTCAATCTCCAGCTCTGCTAGTCTAATACTTTGGAGTCTACAAGATGATGTTTAGATAAATCCTTAGATAATGCTGAGTTTGGAATAGTGATATTAAAACTGCACATTTGCTGTACTGATACTGTGATGTCATGAAATCATCTTGCTGACTGATATTTTTAAATGCCTTAATTCATGTTTTATGAACATTTTGTGATATATCTCTAGCTGTTATATCTACAAGTAAGTACAGCAGAGCTTCAAGATTGTATGGAATTTGGAGATGGCTTTATTTTTATTACCCTTTTATACCTGAATAATAAAACTTCTGTAGTAATTTTTAAAAATAAAAGACCAGAGTAAAATTTGAACTGCACTCCATATTTGGTAAGAAATTTCGGGTTCATGCGAGTTTCCTTCCCCAGTGATTTTCAGGAATAGAAAGGAATCCTCTAATGTCAGCACACCACTGATACGTATTTAGTTAAACTTACTTCTTCAAGTGAAATCTCATCTTCTACTGGACAAGCAGTATGGTAGGGAGGGAAAGGGTCAGACCAGCCTTTCTTTGTGCAGTTTCTTTTTATTATCCCAGCTGAAACAGAAATACTTTTTTTTTTTTTTTTTTTCTGATTAAGAGCCACATAACACAGAAAATAAAAGCCAGGAGAAGATCCCTTGCTGGTATGAATGCTATATCAGAGAAGACAAACATCTCCAACATCATCTCACAAAGTTGATAGGACATTTTGCATGTCTATATACAAGTAGTCAGATCAAAAGTTTTTACTTTATCTGAAGACAAACAATGGGAAGAATTGGGACAACCAAGGTGACAGAGGTAGAAGTGGGAATGAATAAGGAAGAAATTGTGTCAGGGACAAGGAACTCCATTGAAGAAGATTGGGAAGCACTGTTCCATCAGACTTCTGCCTCACTGAACATTCACCCCACTAATGTATCGCTTCTCACTCCCAACTCCCTAGGGGCTTACTCTTTCTTTACAGATCAGAGGCTGGGATAAGCAATTTGTTCTATGAGGACATCACATTTCTATAAAAGGATTTATGAGTCAGATGAAGGATAAATAAGAGAATCCCAGGGCTGGAAATTAATCTGCACATATGAAAGGGATTTTCCTTATCCGTCATTTATAACTAGCATGTGTCGGGTGAGACAGAGGTTGGGCTTTGCAGATTTTTTCTTGTAGAACTGACAAATCTAGGTATTTCCTGGAAGACTGTTCCCTTTTTAAGGGCTCACAGTTTGTTCCTAGCCATATTCACCCAGCAAGTAAGCAATCACAAAGGCATAAATTTTCAGTCTTGCATTTGACCCAACACATCTGCTACTCCAATGACAAAACTGTGCTTTGTATCTCCTTCCTTATTCCATCCATCCCATTATTCACTCCTCTGTCTTTCATTTCATCCCACACTAATCAGAAAATAAATCTCATGCCTAAGTTCTGACTCAGACAACCACTATATGAGTTCTGGAGAACTAGCACAACAAGTTGATCCCAAAGCCTATGGAAACCAATGAAAATAATTCCATTGATTTCGGCGTTTGTCTCGGGGCCTGATCACAGACTGTGAGATTGTATCCAGTTATGGACAATGCTTAAAGTATGAGAACTGCTAAAGTCCCTCAGATTCTACTGAAATCTTTGCAGTACAGCTCTGATCCAGCTAGAGAGCAGGAAGTTGCAATGTTCTGTCTTCATTCCCCAGTTTTAGAAATGCTCTTGCCAGTCATGCAACATAGCAATTGGAGTATAACCATGACAACACATCACCTGGCTCCTTCATGAAGTGAAAGAGGATGTTTGGGCATGGTAAGGCAAGAGTCTCTCCAGCATCTGCCTCTGGCCAGCACAATAATTTGTCCCAAGTTCTCTTGCAACCTCAGACAGAAAGTGAAATATATTTTTAAGCAAAATTATGTTTCAGCAAAATAAAAACCCAAGACTTTTTAAACATTGCCAGTACAGCCCTTGCATATCTTATTAAAATAGTTTAGCTACAATTTTTATTCTATAATGAGAAATAAACACCTCTAGAGTACTATTTAATTTGATTTAATTAGATCCTCCATATTAGACTGAAATGTGTTTTCAGAAATAATGCAATAAATGAAAATGTCTTGTGAAAATGGGGAGAGTGATGCTGGAAGAAAGACTAGGTTACAGTACCTTTTAAGGAGTTACTCTGTTTTTAAAGATCAACACACCCTCACATAGCAAGCATGATGGCATCCATTTGGGGAAGGAGTGGGAGAAAGACATAAGAGATTCACTCAGATAGATTAACTGTTCACATTTGAATGTGAAAATAATGTTGAGAAAAAGAAATGAAAGGAATGTGAGTAGATGGAACAAGAGCTGACTAGAGAAGAGGGATGTAGGGTAGGAAGTAAGACACTTAAATATGCACATCAGCAGTATAGCCATGTCTGAACTCTGGTAGAGTATCACTTCTCTCTCACTCTTTCCATCCCTCACACATGGATACCTGCTGGTGTTGCATTTCCACGTTCTTTCAAGTCCTCCAAACATTCAGCCTCCTTTTTCTTCAAGTCCATCATAAAATCACATTCTGGGTGGACATTCCCAGCAACCTAGAGAGAGAGGAGTTTCATTTGATTAGTAAGAAGAGTTTGGGTAGAATCTCATAAGCCTTTAAGTCCAGACCCACTTTTGCAAACTACCAAGGCTGTGTTAAGGACATAGAACATTAGCTGAAGGTTTAGCAGTCAAAGGGTGCCATTGTCTCTGCACAGACTGCAATACTTTCAGTAGATTAACCCAGCTGAGCTCTTTCAAAAAAGGTTACACTATGCTACTTTACATCGGAACAAATCATTAGGCATTATAGCTGCTAAAAAGATGTTATCCACAGCTCGGCACTAGAAAGCTTGTAAGATGTCTCTGGGTATGTTCATATTGAAAGACTATTTTACTAGGGCCTGCATTTGAGCGCAGGATTCATTTGCATCCTAACTTTAGCCCCTACTAAGTCTAGGGATATTGAGTGCACTTTTATAGGCTCTTTTACTTAATAGTGACGAGTCCAACACTGCAGGACATGCTGAGAGCTCACTTACCCCTCAGCACAGACAAGCCCATGTCGACCTCTGAAGAAACAACAGTTTGAAACTACATACAATAATTGTAAAATTGTCTTCTGAATGAGGTCTTCATTCCAAAAGAAATTAATCTGTTCTCTCCCTTCTGCCATCTGTCTTTCGTTACAGAAGGTGGGAGGCAAAACTCCCGTCTTTGGAAAGCACCAAAGCATTTGTTTGTTTCATATGCTATCATAAAGAAAAAAAAAATGACACCCAGTATTTTAACAGAGAGAACGTTATAGTTGCTTTAGTTCTTACTTAGACTTGTGCTTACATAGACACCATAAGATAATTAGAAGGCATTCAGAACACCTTGGCCAGCAAAGGAGAAAGTCTGCAGCAGGCTGTTGCACACCATGAGTGCTGTGGGTGGACCCACTGTGCAGAATTACAGAATCACAAAATCCTAGCATGGTGGGGTTGGAAGGGATCTCTAGATATCATGCAGTCCCATTGCCTGCTAAAGCAGGTTCCCCTTGTTCAGGGGACACGGGAACACATCCAGAGAACTCAGGAAGATTTGGGAACCTCTAGAGGAGACTTCCCATATTTCAGCTTGTGCCAGTTACCCCTTGTGCTGTTACTCGGTACTGCAGAAAAAAGACTGACCCCATCCTCTCAACACTCATCGTTTAGGTATTTATAAGTGTTGATAAGATCTTCCCTCAGTTTTCTCCAGTCCAAATAGCCCCACGTCTCACAGCCTTTCTTTATGAGAGAGATATCCCAGTCCCCTCATCATCTTGGCTCTGTGCTGGACTCTGTCTAGAATTTCCCCATCTGTCTTGAACTAGGGAGTCCAGAACTGGACACAATACTGCAGATGTGGCTTTACCAGGGCAAATTAGAGAAGGAGAAGGAGAAGGAGAAGAACCTCCCTTCACCTACTGGCCACACTCTTCTTCTCATATATCTATTTTTCACAAAGAAAGCGATATGTGCCTTGTCTAACCAAAACCATTGTCCTCAGTTCCAGAAGGCCAGTTGTCATCAGAGACATTAAGCTTTGCTGGTGCCAGTGTGCTCTGTATGAATATGAATATAAGGACACATATGCACAAACAGAAAATAAACTCAGGGTGAGTTTTGCATGAACAGGTGGCTGACATATGTCTCAGTTTTGAACTACCCAGGGAAGATTAATATTCAAGGAATTTGGAAAATAAATAGCTGGTTTTCAGTTCATTCAGGAGGTAGATCATATTTGTTCCAATAAGCTGATGTTTCCTCTCCATGTTAATGTCCATATTTCACGTTGGTTTGCAGAGCATTTGAAAGTCATATTGACTAACACTTTGAGACACTCTGGAGAATACCAGATTGATTTCACAGCCTTTGTTCTTTTGGGATTTGGACTCTGGCAGTTGAAAATGGAATGTATCTGTATTTGTCCTTCATGGAGACAGTCTGCTTCTCATTTACTGCACTTTAGCACAATATGGCATTCCTGCCAAAACAACAAAGTGCCATGGGGTCAGTTTAAGGCAGCAATGAAAAAGAGGGCCTCATACTCAAGGCTGAATGAAGTTTGGTGTATGTGAAAGGAAGGTAACCATGAATACATGAAACAGAGGCCAGCCACTGGTTTAGTCCCAAGAGGAGATCTAAAGTGGAAGATGTCTCAGTATTGTCAACACCAATCACTAAAAGCCAGCAGTTTAGGGATCCCACCAACCACACTAAGATACACATTGGCAGACAGGATGACAGAAAATGGGTGTCTATTTTGAACATCTTTGTTCAGTTGATATCTCTTATGCCAAAATATATTCTTCCCCTTTTATGCTCTGAACGATGAAAATCTGAAAATCTCTCTACCCATCATGTATGGTAGCTATCACAAAAACCAGATTTCTTAGTCAGTAGAAAAAGCACTCAAGCCATTTACTGAAAAAATGTTTTACAACTTTCTCCTAGTTTGGTGAACTATGCCCAGAAAAACCTCAATAGGCAGGAAATATACCCATTTGTGTGGTCCTGAATTATTTCTCCTGGCACAAAAGTGACTGGTTTTTGTCTATGAAAATTATCTTTGCTCACTGAACTGTTTATGACATGGACAAAGTTTGTTTGGCTTATTCACCAGTCCAGGAAATCTAAGACTTTTCTAAATCTTTTCTTTCTAAGAGTCGTGAGAACACTTTACCACATGCATCTCAAATAGAAAGGTGAGGTTAATCAAGTGTCAAGTATGCAAATTATTACCTCTTCCTTCAACAAGACCTGTCCTTAGGAGATGCTCTCACAGTTTATACTCATGTCAGTGCTAATCATTGCTTGAATAAACACTGAGTGCAAGATCTGCTATGACAGAAACTCAGTTAAAATTTGACTATCAGATCCGTATGCTTTCTGAACAGCTCTGAGTATTATTCCCAAACAAGGTGTAGAATCAGGTTCTCAGCTACTCTAAAAACATTGATAGACTTGTTCAATCTCATTTCCTACCTCCTTCTCCTCTGCCCACTTCTGGAAGTAGCAAATAATGGGAAAGAGGTCCTTCTTTAAGACAAGAATAAATGTCTTGTGTGTGATTCAGTTATCTTTGGTGTCTACCTCTACAGAAACTTCATCTAGTCATCTTAGGTTCCTTTCATGAAGATAACAGCAGATGCTGATAAATGCATTTGAAAATTTTTAATGCATTTACTTTTGTATGGAATGAGCTATAGTTTAGATTCAATTGACTGTAATTCCCCTGATAAATCCATGGATACTTTCTAAACTCAGGCTTCAGCAGTGAGTTAGATGAATATCAGTTCCTAAAGAAATGAAGCTCCATAAAATCTTTTGGTTTGTCATTTCGATAGTTCACATTTTAGAATCCTCTGTACAGAAACTCCCTCTGCAATTCACAGATCACAGAATGGCTGAATATAGCCACAATCTTTCAGTATTATCTAATGCTAATGGACAGATGTAAAGTACTACTTCATTCTGTAGACCTTCTTGAGTAGCTACAACCATTTCACAAAGCTGAGCAGAACATCTGTGTTTCCTTTTAAAATGCTTTATCACCAGGTGAATTGCTCACTTTTTTATGAGTTTATTGGTTGAAATGTTCATGTGGAGTGCAGCAAACCCACATTCAATTCCATGTAAAACCTGAGAAGTTTCTAAATTTTGTTTCCTATTTTTTTAGGGGAAAAATTATATATCCAATAAGTATATATCCAATATAGTATATCCAATAAGGCTTGTTTAGGCAGAAGGTTCCTAACCATGCAGCATGAAACCATTCTGAATCTGCACATACAACTTTCAAGTCAAAAGTGGGATGTGCCTGAAAAATTTTGATATCTCTTAGCAGGACTTGAAAGAAAAGGAAATGGAAGCAGATAAGAATAGATGGATGGCAGTTTCAGAAGGCATCTTTCCAAGTCCATGCCATTCTGAATATATCTATTTTAGATCAGTCTTTCAGCTGATTCCATAACTACTTTTTGGTGTTACTGATGAGCAAGCACATTTGGGCCCTGATTTTCCTAGAGCTTTGCATTCCCAAAACTTCCATAACAATTCACTAAGGCAGAGTAAATTGGACAGCAAACTTACCGGGCACTAGGTAACCTTTAAGGGACCTTGACAGTTGGAAGTCAGCAACATCTTCATGATGGTTCCACTATCATCAGATAAAATAAATGAACTTAACTCCAAACTGAGTTGCTGTCAGGCTCCTGAGTATACTTGGTGACACTGCTCAGCCTACTCTGGGGCCTTATCCTACTCTGCCTGTGGGCCCAGGACTCCTTTTCAGCACAGTCTCTATCCCAACAATGCTGTAAGATGGGGATTGCAAGCTCCACCACAGCTCTGCCATGCCCAGACATAGACCCCACTATGTCTCAGCCCATCCTTGTCCCCATGACCCTATCCAATCAACCTGGGCTATGTTGAACCCTAAATCCCCTCAGACAGGCTGATCTGGCCCTCAGTCTGTCCTGCCTCTTCACTGGAGATAGTAGGATGGGCTCTGTCTGGCAAGGTCCTGCTCTGCCAATCAAGCTATCACTTGCAGAAAAAATATAGCTTAGAAAAAATATAACTGCTTTTCCTGTAGTCATGTTAACTTCTCGTTTGGACTTAAGGAGGCAGATATTTCCCCAATATTATTTTTAGAAGGGTAAAAATTATAAGAATTGAGTAAAATTGAAAATCTTTTTGAGAGAACCATAGCTAATATTTCAGGAAAATTAAAATACAAATAAAACAAACACTGATATGTTTCAAATAGAAAATAAATTTACAGTTGCTATGTTCATCATCTAATGTATTAAATGGAGCTGTGAGTTAGCATAACCACTGAAAATCCAGCAAATCTTTACCCTTGTTAGAGAGTCCCTTCAGAAAGTCTTTTTAATGTGGTAAGATAAAAATCCCGAAAAGAAAACCTTCTTCCAGATCAGATTCTAAAGAGGTACATGAAATACACATGTAAGACATTTTAAAAATTATTCTCTGTGTTTTCATAACATCATGCAAAATTTGTTACTTGAATTATGCTTTTCCTCTGTTTTCTTTTATAAACAGCAGTATAGATGAATATTTGCATTATTTTCACATTTTAGTAGGCCCTATACAAGCAATATGAACAAAATAATCTCAGTTTATGGCAGCTGAGAGTCAGTCTCCTAAACATTGAAAATCTCTGCAAAAGTTAAGTTCAGATCGTCTTCATACCAAAAATGAAAACAGATGGCAGTTTTTCCACCCTTTTCTACTCAGATAGGAGTTATTTGCCTATCCTCTATTATAATAAAGCATGGAACACAGACTAGGAGATTTTAATTATACACATACATAAATTTATATTTGATCAATACATAATCATATTAAAACCAATCCAACTTTATAGAAGAAAGTGTTATTTCTCTCAGGTAAACAAAATTGAGTCTTACAGAGACCTTTAGTGATGCTTTTAACAATTAGCAATGGATCCTGATATTACACTTACGAGCAATCATACTTATCTGCTTCTGCTACAGAGAAGTAGAGCTTGTCACACAGATAATACAAAAGAAAGTGTAGTTACTCAACTGAAAATTCTTTTTAGTTATTTCAGAGTGTTTCATTTCTCTTGACTCAGAAAAAACAAGCTGCTATGCCACCTCTCATGAAAAGCTCCATCAGAAGAGAGATCCTCAGTGAACAGGAACAGATATAGAAGGATCACAAGAGGAAGATACTGAAAAAATACTCTCAGAAGGGAAAGGAAAGAAAGGAAAATATCCTTCCCTCACTTTTCACAGACATTTCCTGATACTATGTGATCCTGAATGCTGGTGTTTTGAGCAACTTTGTTGTTCAGAACAAAATATCAGCAAGACCTCTAGGCTTTTTCCAGCATTTAGATATTTATTACGCTGCTATATAAGCATCTCTGTGAGTTCAACTCATTTGCTATTTGTAGCATCTCAACTACTCACCTATTAAATAACATTCATGCTACCAATGAGGCAGATGAAATAGTAACTAATAAGACTGAATAATATAAAATACAGGAAAACTCTACCAAAACTTATCTGCTCTGATGTAACAGCTCTCCTCCACTTTCTTCTTAGCTACTGTCTTCTAAAGCCTACATACAAGAGTGTTTCTGCCAATTATATTGTTTCTCTTTAGTGATTGTGTGGTGAAGCAACAAAGTACATTGATATATAGATCCCACAATATGTGTCCCTTCCGCCACTGTTCACACTTTTTGTAGCATCTTGCCTTGTTTAACTGGAATCCAAAGCAAATACAGGGAAAAGATACTCATGCAAAAAGTAAAGCTGTATCTGACCATCTGCTCCAAGAAGAAAAGGAACAATTATTGAAAAACTAAGTAAAAGCTTTTTTTCATGCAATTACTTACAAGCACTGCCAGACACAGGGTGTAAAGAGCCCAGTGGTATAAAGCACTAGAGTTCATGTTGCAAAGCAAAAGTCAGATTTCACTTCTTTAGTTTTTCTTAGTGTCTTTCTTCTGCTTTTTTGACTTCTCTTTCTCTTATCTGTTGCTGATTTGAAGCATTTATCTCTTTGCACAGAAATGACGCAATGGTAGAGCAAAGTGGGAAATAAATATTAACAACTCTCTAAGCTGTATTTAACCTGCTTTCCATGGTTTTTTACTTTGCTGCATGACCAAAGACTGGATGAAGTGAGTGATTGATTCTAAGAGTATAATGACCATAGTACTATATTTTAAAATATAGAGTCAAAAACTACTTACAGGCATGTGAACTCAAACTCTGCTGGACACCTGATGGACATTGATTTGAAGGCAAAAATCACATGGAATCCTTCTCACATCAGACTTCTGAAAGTTCAATATCTAAATTTGAACTAGCTATTTTCTCTAGTTAAAGCAGAGAAATTTCTATACTCAGTTTATTTGTCTCATACTGAGCTTTAAAGTTGGCTAGATAAATCCCATTCTGGAAATACCCAGTCTAGACATCATGAAGTCAAATGTACTCCAGACATGCTCCGTATTTATGCAACCATCTATCAATTTACATTATTATTAGACACTGACACAGGCTGCCCAGGGAGGTGGTGGAGTCACCATCCCTGGAGATATCGCAAAGCTGTGGAGCTGAAGTGCCTAGGGCCATGGGTTAGTGGTGGGCTTGGCAGTGTGAGGGGAGGGGCTGGACTTGATCTTAAAGGGCTTTTCCAACCGAAATGCTTCTATGATTCTATGATCTTGAAGGACTTCAAATTCCACATCAACATTAAGCAAATGTGCCAAGTCAGAGACACAAGGTATGAAATACCTTCAAAATACTGTTCTCAACACTCCTATTCTCATATCATGCCATTGCTTAAAATCTGTTCTTAACCACATGGTCCATCCTACAATCTGATTTCACTTCTGTCCTTACTTTTTGTCCATCTTCCCCAGTTATCTTATATTAAGTGACCTCTTACTGCTTATCTACACAGGTTGAGTTGGGGAATGTCGAGAACTTGGAAATGAGCCTCCCAGCTCCTAGAGTGACCACAGCTATGAGGAATTAAAGTTGTACTTATGAAGAGCTGGGCTACATTTGGAAACATCTGTGGGCATGAAGACTTTAGGATCTGCTTGTACATTGGATCTGCAAGGGAATTGTATATGTACAATACAACAAGGTGTCTTTGGAGAGCCAAAGTTGGCAAGCTTTCTTTTCAATGTGTCTGTAAGCTTTTTTTTTTTTTTTTTTTTTCCACAAAACCTTATACCTTGTCTAAATTAGGCAAGTTTTCACAGGGCTGTCTAAAACAAAATTAGAGCTGTACTCCCAACAATTTTCGTAATCCAGTTCCAGAGGACAAAGGTCTAGATCTTCTAAATGAAGTCTTGTAAATATATTTATTGTGGACAAATTATCATCTTTTTCCTAACCTCATTTCAGAAGTTACAGAATACCAAGAACTGAAAGATTTCTCTGCAGAGATATAGCGTGGAAAAAAAATCAGACTATAGTGTTAAATTTAATTTTTCAGATGATATAGTTATGAAAAAAATCTGGTAAGAGAACTCAGAAGCACACAGCCTTGATTCACTGTGTCACTTGCCTTCAAAATAATGTCTGGCAACAGTATTCGATTCTTATCAGTGTTTTGAAAATTACCTCATATTACCATTTGAGGAGGTAGACAACCTGAGTATTTACACTACTCAAAGTGCTTTCAGGAGTAAGACTGCAACAAGGAGTTTTAGGTGCCTTAAAAATATTTAATATTGATATAGTCCTTAAAAATCTAATAAACCATAGTGACTGGTGCAGTTGTCCTAGGCCCATGCCAGCAGAGACTGTGTTGTAGTACTCAGGCACATTCCCTCCCCTTTCCTTTCCAAAGAGATTTCAAATTAAAGAAGAAGCTTTGGCTGAACATCCATCAGGTTTCCTGTCATGTATTTTCACTACTGAGGTTAATGGCCTAGACTATCCAACAAATGGTTTAGAAATCATGCACCCTACAGCCATTTCAACTAGTGTTTGAAAAAGAATTATAAAGAATCTCAAATTAGTAATATCTCACATTTCATGGGGATGCAGTTTTTTGGTCCATGTATTAGAAAAATATGTGTTCTATGAGTAAGCTTTTAATGTGAGTATTAGAATTTTCCGTTTCAGCCATCACATCAAAACCATTGTATGTGTTTGTTCAGTGCTGTTGAAGTCATGCCTATAAAAACTGCAGAAGTCATTACTTAACCATTTTTCAATGTAGCAAAACACATAGAGAACGCTTTGTAAGACATTTGAAAATGCTTTCATATTTCCGGTACAGAGAGCATTGGTATAGAGGGATCTCATACTGAAGTCCACACCATGGGTCATTTTGGAAAACCTGCCTTTTCTGTATTTTCAACCTTATTCAGTCAATCTGAAGTACAAATATTCCATTACAGTGAGTTTTTTTCTACTATAACTGTTCTGTGCGTATTTCCAGCTGTTTGCGGTCAAGGAGAAGGACATGTCTAAAAGAAAGTCATGGGATTATGGGTGTTCATTTTTTCCTTAAGAATGAGTGTTTTTTCATTTAAGCAAGACAGTTTCCTCAATAACTTACAGAACTTTGAGCTTTTTAGTTTCACCATAAAAGTACATCTGAAGGACCAGCACTCCACAAGCATAGACAAAGTTATCACCTCCTACCAGTTCTATCCAAGTTTTTCAGTCTTGAATACCACTACCCCTGCAATTCCACTCCCACACTTCTCCTGAGCAGAGGCAAATATTTGACAGAATAGTAACTACTCCATCTTCTCTCCACTCATCACCTCCATGATGCATGCAGCTCCTCTGCCAAGTTATTTCTAGTGCTAGCATCTTGCATTTAGGACAGCAGAGCTGCAGAGGAGAGGTTGAATATGCAGCAGAGGAAATGTGTTTTTCTCCATGGGCTCTCCAAAGGTGAAAGTCTGACATTTTCAAAGCTCTCTCAAGGATTCACTTGCTGCTTTTAGCAGAAAGATTTCAGCTTGTCCTGCCAGCTTGTGTAGTTTGTAAGATAATACCTGATTTCACAGCAACTTGCTGGTTCCTCCCAGTCCTGCTACCCCTGCGCTCTTCTCACACACAGAACAGCATCCCAAAATTTATATACAACTCTTGGGGGGGTTCTACTACTTTTTCTCCCTCTGCAAGACTCCCTTCATTATTGTAGCTACATGGACATTTACATAGAAATTGATCTTACATAGTTGAATTGTGGTTATTTTTTTTTAATTTCATTTAAACCATATTTTTAAAATGTCTGTGGAAATCTGCATTGTTTGGAGTCAATCTGGTTTGATTACTGGTTTTGATACTGTGACGAAGCATAAAAATAATAAAAGTAACCTACCAAAGCTAGATGGCTTCACTGAACAGAATAACTAGATTTCCCCAGGCATCAAGGCCAAGGGCATAATTATTTTAGATTACCATTGTTCTCTCTTCACAGTCTTGAAGGGTACAAGATCCTGGCTGGTGGTGACAGGGCTTAATTTCACCCATGGTATGAAACTTTAACCAGAACAATGTAGTCCAAAATTTGTGAATATTTCAACAACAGTTAATGATAACTTCTTGTCTTATGATGATACTATAAATAAATTTTTCACAATCTTAATATTTAACTAAAAAAGATAACAACAACAACTTATTTTATTGACATTAAAAAAGGAAAAATTGAGCCTCCAAAATCAAAAGTAAACAATTTAAGTTAAATAGTCAATTTTTCTGACATGAAATTGCTGCAGCTTCATATTTCATAGAATCATAGAATGGAAAAAGTTGGAAGGGACCAAGAATTTTCCAAGGTACATACCCACAAAAAAAGTATTAGGATTCAATATTGAGAAAAGAACTGCAGTTAGCATTTTGACTTGAGTATTTTGGGGATGCATCAAGAAGAAGGGATGCATGGAGAAGAGTGTGGCCAGCAGGTCAAGGAAGGTTTTCCTCCCCCTCTACTCTGCCCTGCTGAGGCCCCATCTGGAGTCCTGTCCCCAGTTCTGTACTCCTCAGCTCAAGAGGGGCAGAGAACTTCTGGAGAGAGTCCAGCATAGGGCCACCAAGATGATCAGGGGACTGGAACATCTTTCATATGAGGAAGGGCTGCAGGAACTGGGGCTGTTTAGTCTGGACAAGAGGAGACTGCAGGGGGATCTCATTTCTCTTTACAAATATCTAAATGGTGGATGTTAGGAGGCTGAGGCATCTTTTTTTTTTTCTATTGTATCTAGTGACAAGACAAGGGGTAATGGGATGAATCTGGAATACAAAATGTTTCAGTTAAACATAAGAAAAAACTATTTTACTGTGAGGGTGCCAGAGCCCTGGCACAGGCTGCCCAGGGAGGGTGTGGAGTCTCCTTCTCTGGAGTCTTCAAAACTTTCCTGGATGTTTTTCTATGTGACCTGATCTAGGTGGACCTGCTTTGGCAGGGAGTTGGACTACATGATCTCTAAATGTCCCTTCCAACTCCTACCATTCTATGATTCTATGATTTTTGTCATGACTCCCAGAGGACTGGAAGATGGCTTATGTGATACCCATCTACAAGAAGGGTCAGAAAGAGGATCCTGGGAACTATAGGCCTGTTAGCTTGACCTTGGTGTTGGGGAATGTTATGGAGCAGATCATCCTGAGCACCATTGTGAGGCATGTACAGGATAACCAAGGGTTGAGACCCAATCAACACGGCTTAATGAAGCTTAATGAAGCTCTGCAGGTTGTTTGATCAATCTCATCTCCTTCTATGACCTGCTTAGTGGATGAGGGAAAAGCTGTGGATGTGGTCTTCTTGGACTTCAGTAAGGCCTTCTATACAGTCTTCCACAGCAACCTCCTGGAGAAATTGACTGCTTGTGGCTTGGATGGACCTCCTCTGTGATGGGTGAAAAACTGGCTGGATGGCCAGGCCCAGAGAGTGGTGGGGAATGGAGTTAAATCCAGTTGGCAGTCACTGGTGATATTCCCCAGGGTTCGGTACTGGGGTCTGTTTTGTTTAGCACTTTTATCAATGATCTGGATGAGTGGATTGAGTGCACCCTTGGTCAGTTTTCAGATTACATGAAACTGGGTGGGTGTATAGATCTGCCTGAGGGTAGGAAGGCTGTTCAGGGAGATCGGGACAGGCTGGAGCAATGGGCTGAGGCCAATTGTATGAGGTTCAATGAGGACAAGTGACGAGTGCTGGGTGCTGCACTTGGGCCACAATAATCGTGCAATGCTACAGGCTTGGGATAGAGTGGCTTGAGGATTGCCTTGTGGAAAAGGATCTGGGGGTGTTAATGGACAGCCAGCTGAATATGAGCCAGCAGTGTGCCCAGGTGGCCAAGAAGACCAATGGCATCTTGGGATATATCACAAATAGTGTGACCAGGAGGACCAAAGAGGTGATCGTCCCCTTGTACTCAGCACTGCTGAGGCTGCACCTCGAATACTGTGTCCAGTTCTGGGCCCTTCTCTATAAGAAGGACATGAAGGTGCTGGAGCATGTCCAGAGACAGGCAACAAAGCTGGTGAAGGGTCTATAGAACAGGTCTTATGAAGACCAGCTGAGGGAGATAGGAGTGTTTAGACTGGTGAAGAGGAGACTGAGAGGAGACATGATCACTCTCTACAACTACCTGAAAGGAGATTGTAGAGAGGTAGCTGTTGGTCTCTTCTCTCCAGTAATGAATAATAGAACACAAGTATATGGATTTAAGTTTTGCCAGGGGATATTTATATTGGACATAAGGAAGAACTTTTTCACTGAGGGTGTTGCTAAGCATTGGAATGGGCTGCCCAGAGAGGTGGTGGAGGCACCATCCCTAGAGATATTCAAAAGATGCATAGATGAAGTACCAAAGGATGTGGTTTAGTGATGGTCTTGACAGTGTTAGGTGAGGTGAGTGGTTGCACTCAATGATCTTAAAGGTCTTTTCTAACCATAACAGTTCTATGATTCTGTGATAATCCAATCAACAGGGTCAAAAGTGAAAATGGACTCAGTACTGCTTTGGTTGTCTACCAAGGTCAGACCCACAGGCACACAGTGTCCTGATGAAGTTTGTAACATGAAGGTAAATCTACTGTTTAATAAAAGGAAATTTTATCAGTTTTATCATCAACTGATGAATGCAATAAACACTAGTTTCCGAACTGAGTTATCATCTGGACTCAGTATAAAAGGGTGAAATTTTTAACCAGAGGAAATTTTCTTTCCAAGTGAAAGATTACTCAGTCAAACAGAGTATTTGTTTCTAATACAAGATATATTGATTACTTTTCCCAGCTATATAGAAACATGAATACTGTGTGGTCCAAAATGGCACTGTTTTGGTTCTCATTTAATCAGTTTCTCACTAAGACCTTGCAAAATCTAAAATATGGTCTTTAGTTTTATCATCTGCCCTTATTTGTTGGTCTTACTCCACCAGTTCCTTAAATGAGAGAAGGAAAACAACCCACTTTCTGCATTAATAATTTCAGTGTATAACAAAATAAGCTGCAAAAACCAATACTGGTCTGGAAAAAAAAAAAAAGCACACAAAAACAATCAATGAAACTATTGTTTATGGAGCAAGTCTCTAGGAAGTCATTTGAGGGTCAAGGTGACTACAAAGGGGAATGTGGGCCCGCTGCTAAATGCTGAGGGTGCCCCTGGTGTCTGAGGATGCAGAAAAGGCCAAAGTACTGAATGTCTTCTTTGCTTCAGTCTTTACAGCCAAGGCCGACGAACGTATGAACATATGAAGGAAAAGATGGTTATCAGGGACAGCCAACATGGATTCACCAAGGGGAAATCCTGTTTGACCAACCTGATAGCCTTCTATGAGTGCATAACCAGCTGGCTAGATGAGGGGAGAGCAGCAGATGTCATCTACCTTGACTTCGGCAAGTCTTTTGACACTGTCTCCCATAACATCCTCATCAGAAAGCTCAAGCAGCGTGGCTTGGATGAGTGGACAGTGAGGTGGATTGAGAGCTGGCTGAATGACAGAGCCCAGAGGGTGGTGATCAATGGTACAGAATTGAGTTGGAGGCCTGTAGCCAGTGGAGTTCCAGAGGGATCGGTTCTGGGGCCAGTCTTGTTCAACGTCTTCCTCAACGACCTGGATGAGGGGACAGAGTGTACCCTCTGCACGTTGGCTGATGACACCAAACTGGGAGGACTGTCCGATTCCCCAGAAGGCTGTGCTGCCATTCAGTGGGATCTCGACCAGCTTGAGAGCTGGGCAGAGAGGAGCCTCATGAGGTTCAACAAGGACAAGTGCAGAGTCCTGCATCTGGGAAGGAACAACCCCACACACCAGTACAGGCTGGGGGTTGAACTGCTGAAGAGCAGCTCTCTCTTCTCTGCATGGAGAAGAGTGTGGCCAGCAGGTCAAGGAAGGTTCTCCTCCTCCTCTACTCTGCCCTTGTGAGGTCTCATCTGAAGTACTGTGTCCAGTTCTGGGCTCCTCAGCTCAAGAGGGACAGGGAAGTGCTGGAGAGAGTCCAGCATAGGGCCACCAAGATGATCAGGGGACTGGAACATCTTTCATACGAGGAAAGGCTGCAGGAACTGGAGCTGTTTAGTCTGGAGAAGAGGAGATTGAGGGGAGATCTTATTAACTTTTATAAATATCTAAAGGGTGGGTGTCAGGAGGTTGGGACATCCCTTTTTTCTATAGTAGCTAACAACAGGAAAAGAGGTAATGGGATGAATCTGGAACACAAAAAGTTCCACTTAAACATAAGAAAAAACTATTTCACTGTGAGGGTGACAGAGCACTGGCACAGGCTGCCCAGGGGGGTTGTGGAGTCTCCTTCCTTGGAGGTCTTCAAGACCTGCCTGGACATGTTCCTATGTGACCTGATCTAGGTGGACCTGCTTCTGCAGGGGATTGGACTAGATGATCTCTAAAGCTCCCCTCCAACCCCTACCATTCTATGATTCTTTGAGTCTATGAATGCTCCCCTCTCCCTGCACCCTTCTCCCCTGCCCCCAGCCCCTTTCTCTTAGCCTTTATTGATTAGCAGACATTGCATGGAAATATCCTTTTGGTCAGTCTGGGTCTTTGGCCTCTGCTGTTTCTTTCTTCTCAGATGAGAACAACTCCCTATATTCTTCCCCTGCTCCAATACAGGGTCCTTCCCACAGGACACAATCCTTACTGAATATCTCTTGTGTGGATTCTTCACCACGGTTGCAGTTTCTGCAGATACAGGGTCCCTCCCTTGGGACATGGCCTCTTCTGGTCATAATTTTAACGAGCTTCTTTGGCATGGATCCTTCCCCACAGTTACAGCTTCTGTGAATATTGTGTCCCTTCCACAGGACACGGCCTTCTCTGACCATAGTGATACAGGATCTCCCCCTTGGGACACAGTCTCTTCTGGCCATAGTTTTAATGAAGAAAATCACTGGCCCTGGTATGCGGCCTTTAATGAAGTAAATCTCTGCCCCTGGCTTGGGGTTCTTAGCAAAATGAGTCTCTGCCCCTGATTCAGGGTTTCTAGAAAAATTAGTCACTGCCCTTGATATGGGGTAATTATCAAAATAAGTCTCTGCCGCTGATGCGGGGTCATTAGTAAAATACAAACAAATCTCAGTTTCAGCAGTCCTCTCCGCAGGATGCAGGGGAGTCTCTGCTCCAGCACACCTCTTCCTCTCTTTCCTCACTGACCTTGGAGCCTGCACGGTTGTTTCTCTCATTCTTCCCACTCCTTGCACCACCACCAGCTGGAGAAGAAGAAGGGACAGAAGAAGGAAGAAACAGGAAGAACCCTCCTCTTCCGGCTTCTTCTTAAAAAGTGATTGTGAAGGCATCTAATTGGCTCAGCCCCGGAAGTAGGGCTTGCTCAGAGCTGGGGAGAGTTTCAAGCAACTTCTTACAGGAGCCATCTTTACAGCCCTTTCCCCCTTACCAGG
This sequence comes from Colius striatus, assembly GCF_028858725.1. NCBI lineage: Eukaryota > Metazoa > Chordata > Aves > Coliiformes > Coliidae > Colius > Colius striatus. The sequence continues at coordinate 36,846,057 of NC_084763.1, forward strand.
AAAGACTGCCATGTTAAACCATAACATACCCAAAGGAGGCTGTGACTGAATGGGAAGCAGCTCCTGGAAGGATCTGTGGAAAGAGGAGCCCACACTGGATCAAGTTTGTTGTCAGGATTGTCCTAGTGGTGCAAGCAGCATTCATTCAAAGATGTAGAGAGGCTAGGTAATGCATGTGCAGAGACATACATAGGCAACATAGTACAACCAACAGAGTTGACTCAAAGCCACCCTTTCTTTGCTAGCTACTTCCTTATATGCTGCTTCCACCCATGTGGACCGTGATCACCCAGGGCCCAACTGATTAACTTGCAGCACCTGTTTCTGATAATTGGAAGTAGCTTGCCATCTGCATTATCTTGTCCCTACCATCTTTATTCAAGCTGGCTGGTCCAAGCCACATTTGTGCCCACACAGGACTTTTGACCCTGTGAAGAACTCATGCTGGAGCAATTTGTGAAAAACTGAAGCCCATGGAAAGGATTCATGTTTCAGAACTTTATAGTGGGCTGTCTCCCATGCGGAGGATCCCACTCTGGAGGAGGGGAAGAATGTGAGGAGTCTTCCCCCTGAGGAGTAGCTAAAACAACGTGTGATGAACTAACTACAACAGCAATTCCACATCCCATTGTACTGCTGCCAGAGAGGAGATAGAGAAAATAAGGAGTAAAATTAAGCCCAGATGAAAGGGAGGGGTGGGGAATAAGTTATTTTTAAGATTTAGGTTTTCTTTTTCACTGTCCTGTTCTGATTTGATTGGTAACAAATTAAGCTAATTTCCCCAAGATGAGTATGTCTTGTCTGTGATGGTAATTGGTGAGTGATCTCCCAGTCATTACCTTGACTCAGGAGTCTTTTGTTGTATTTTCTCTCCCCAGTCCAGCTGCGGAGGGGGAGCGATAAAACAACTTAGTGGGCACCTGGTGTCCAGCCATGGTCAACCCACCACACTAATCACAGAAGTCCATTTATGATATGCTGCTTCTAGAATAAATAGGAAAGCAATTCACCTACAAAAGAAGGGTCAAATCTTGGGTGAGCTCAATTACTTGTTTTGCTTGGTCTAAGATCCTCATCTCTAGAGAGTTCAAAATTATTAGTCATACAGTGCCTAGCAGAATATGAGCTTGAACTGGAAGAACTATCCCTTAGCCCAGTCAAATAGTTAAGTCAATGATACCCAAGTGGTGGTCATAGTGTTGACTATGCAGTGTTAGCAGCAGCACAAGACGAGTTAAGTCAAGTGTTTGCTCTTGGTGGCCCATGGACCACAGAAAAGGCTAAGTCTGTAGTTATTCTGCAGATGGCTTAACACTCTAAAATGCTGGCCGAAAAAGTATGGGTTCTGGTTGCATTGGTTACAGTAGTAATGAGAAAAGAAACATATTATTATTTTGATTACACAGTAGTAACTGGGTAATTACACAATGTGGTAATTCAGGAATGATTAGAGAGAAAAGGGAACCATAATTAACTACTCCATCTTGCAACATAGACCCTTATTTGAGGAAATGACATAATAGCATTGAAGTAATAGCTCCTTATAAACCAAAGTACTATGGAAATAGTTCTCAGCTCAGACAATTTATTCACCTTAGAAAAGTACTGGCGTAATAACTTCTGAAGGAAAACAACAGGAATATGTGTACATATGAATGTACATATGATATACTTTAAGTTTTCTAGGAGACTAAATTCTGATTGTTTTCTAACTAGCCATCAGATTCAATGTCTTTTCATGTACAAGTTTGAACTGCCTTCTCGAAAGATCAGGATTTTACTTCTGTTTTGAAGACTACATTTTTAAAATCCTGAAACCATCTTCAGATCTCAGTAAAAAAGACCAAAGATGAGATTAACCCAATAAACAAAACCTCTGTTATAGTCATTCCAACCTCTTCAGATCATTCAGTATATCTACGGTGTAATTATTTTACTGAATCTGACCTCTGAGTAGCTCCATCATTTAGAGACTTTAAGCAGACTCAAGGTTTTTCTCTGTGAGAAATTCTGTGGTTTTTCTACAAATTGTCTATTTTTCGAAATTTTTAGCACTATCTTTAAAAATCATAATCCGTCAACATTGTTGTTTTTTGCCTGCTCCACTAAGAATCTTCCAGAAGTATTTATCTTCCTGGGCTAAAGCTCTAAGTAAGGAAAAAATATCCATACTTGCAAGAGTGAAGAAAGGAAGAGATACCTGTCAAAACAGTGATCCTTGTGAAACTAGCTCAAGAAATTTACCCATGGACAATTTTTAAGCCTTGTGTCTTCCCCACAAAATTGAAATGTCACATCTAAGCGAATCTCCTCAAAAAGTTGTCCCACACCAAATGAATCTCTTTGAAATATCTTAGTGCGTTATTACATCAGACTTACAGATTCTCATTTTTGTATCATCTCACAGATATATATCCTCTCTTAAGACAGTGCCAAACTGAGCGTTTAGACAATACTAGATGATGACCACAGATAGACAGAAAAAGGATACTCATCATGACGTTCTTTTCCACTGTCATTTAGACTAGCAAGGCGTATATGTACCTCCTTTCCTTACAAAGCTTTATAGGTTTATTTAGCTAGTAGGTTTATTTACAAGCAAGTATTGGAGTTTTACTGAAACTATTGCAAGTCTATTCTTCCCATATCGTATTACATTTGATGTATTTTGATGGTTTTCAATGATGGAGGAAATAGGAGAAAAATAGGAGGAAATAGGAGGAAAACCAAATAGTACCAGCTATGTTATTACACAGTTGCTCATAGACACAAGCCACAACACAAAATACCAAACCCCAAACAAAAAGCAAGGTTATCCATAAATATGAACAATTATGTATACGAGTTATGCAAGACTCACTTTAGCTACAATAACTGAGGTAATTAAGTATTTTTACTCTAATGTAACACTACTGCAAAGAGGATTTAATTCTGTGACAGATGGCTGCTTGACTGCAAAGATCTGCACTGATAGTGATTCACATCTTCCCTTGGCAACTGACTCCACAGTCTAGTTTTTTGGGTGGTTATGAGGTTTTTCCTAAAATTTGATCTAGTTCCTCCCTGCTGTATTGTAAACCCATTTCTTCTGCCCATGATGGTGACAAGGAATAAATGATGCTCGTCTCCTGTGTAATGTCTTTTTTTAGCTATCCTCAGTTAATCACCAATTCCATTTCTCTCTGGAATCGCATATTCAGTACTTTAGACTTTCTTCCTGAGAATTCATTTGCTCAACTTCCTCATTCTAGTAGGTTTCTCTGAGCTCCCTTTGGTCCCTTTGTCTTATTTAATGTCAAACTTGCAGTGCTTATAAACATATTGTGACTAAAAGAAAATACATAAGAATTTAAAAAATTATTTTGTATATCATGCAAAAGCCGATCCCATGTCAAAGTTTTCTCTTCTGTTAAGACCTAAATGTGACCAAAAGGGTCATAACACTTCATCCAAAACTGTGGTAAAGATAGTAACAAACAAAAAATTTTACACATTATTTCAGAATGTAAACTGCAGCTATAACTCTGTCCAGAAGACACAGAACAATTCATGTAAGGATTCAAGATGTCCTGCACATAATGCCTTCATTCGTACAAAGTCACTGAACTTGAATCTGTAGTAGCTGAGGTCTCTTAAAATGTGACACGAAAACTTATGCTCAGAAAAAAAAGAAAGTGAGGTATAACCTCAGCTTTTTTAATTTCTTTTAATGTCATATTTTCCACAGTAGTTACTCCAACAAGTAGTTAGGATGTATTTTAATTCAGTTCCAGCCAAAGGATGGATGAATATAACCTGGATGAGGGGACAGAGTGTACCCTCAGCAAGTTGGCTGATGACATCAAACTGGGAGGACTGGCTGATTCCCCATTCAACAGGATCTTGACTGGCTTGAGAGCTGGGCAGAGACGAACCTCATGAGGTTCAACAAGGACAAGTGCAGAGTCCTGCATCTGGGAAGGAACAACCCCATGTACCAGTACAGGCTGGGGATTGACCTGCTGGAGAGCAGCTCTTCAGAGAGAGACCTGGGATTCCTGGTTGATAATAAGCTAAATACGAACCAGCAACGTGCCCTCGTGGATAAGAAGGCCAATGGCATTCTAGGATGCATCATGAAGAGTGTGGCCAGCAGGTCCAGGTTCTTCTCCTTTACTCAGCCCTGGTGGGGCCTCATCTGCAGTCCTGTTTCCAGTTCTGGACTCCTCAGCTCAAGAGGGACTGAGAACTTCTGGAGAGAGTGCCCAGCACAGGGCCACCAAGATGATCAGGGGATTGGAGCATACGAGGAAAGGCTATGGGAACTGGAGCTGCTTAGTCTGGACAAGAGGAGACTGCAGGGGAATCTCATTTCTATTTACAAATATCTAAATAGTGGATGTCAGGAGGTTGGAGCATCCCTTTATTCCACTGTATCTAGCAACAGGACAAGGGGTAATGGGATGAAGCTGGAACACAAAAAGTTCCATTTAAACATAAGAAAACACTATTTTACTGTGAGGGTGACGGAGCAGTGGGACAGACTGCCCAGGGGGGTTATGGAGTCTCCTTCCTTGGAGGTCTTCAAGACCCCTCTGGACGTGTTCCTATGCAACCTGATCTAGGTGGACCTGCTTCTGCAGGGGATTGGACTAGGTGATCTCTAAAGGTCCCTTTCAACCCTACCATTCTATGAGGAGATCCTGCCTGGAGAGAATCAATCGGCTTCAATCCTCTGCCTATGAGAATTTTTCTTATTTAATTCTCTAACATACCTGGTGCTTATGGCCACCAGATCTGCAGATCAACTAGCCATACCTGTAGCATAATGGCCATCAGTTGAGTTGAACTTGCTGCTATACCGCAGCAACCTAGTCTCTCTTGCTCAGTGAATTAATCAGGTTTTGTAGAATTACAGTATTTCCAGATTAATAAGTTGTCTAGAAGGTTTTGTCATTTTTGTTGTAATGAAAGCGACTTTAAAAATATTTTCTCCTATCTGATCAAAAGCCTGTAGGAAAATTAACTGTGGGCATTATCTTGATTTTGGGTTTTTCCGAGCTTTGTTCCTCATAAAGACCAAAGGAGAGGATAGAGAAGGACTGAACCATAGGGCTGAGAATGAACAGTGTAACCAATTGACCTCTGAAATAGCAAAAGCCATCAAACTTGCCGTTTGTGCTCTGATCAGAAAGGAGGAAGTGTAGTAATTTCCCTTTCTCATTCCCATCTGACTATGTCAAGATGCTAGCATGCTAGCAAAACACCACTTGCATACTAAGGTGGGGCAGAGACTTGTACAGGAAGAAATAAAACTGCAAACAAAGCAGAGTGGTAAACTTATCAAGTAAGTCTTGACAGAAACAGGAAAAAATTTATAAATCTAGTCCATTTCTGGGAAGTTGGTGGTGTAGGATACGGTGATGGCAGAACTTGGGAAACAACGAATGTCCTCTGACATGTTCTTGAGGGATGAGCAAGAAGGCTCAAAAATTTCCTTTTTTTCCTGTGTCTTGGTAGACATATGCGCATGGACAAACAGTAATTGAAGATTACTGTTAATGACACTGCACTTACCTAATTTCTTGGGAAGCTACAAGTACTGAAATAATTCTTGACAACTCGTCCCTATGCAAGAACTATGTGTCATTTTCACAGCAAAGTGATGACATGATCTAAAGTCTGAAAGAGAGCAAGAGTCTTGATTTGTGTGACACAGGACACCTGAGTGTCTCATATGGAATGAGTATCTCCAGAACTGTAGAACTCGGTGTTGCACAGCAGGCATCTCGCTATGGTTATGAATTCAATGGATTTATGCTTGTCTCTGATCATGCATATTCACATGGTGTTGCTGAAATTCTCCATGAGTGTCATGAAAGAAGTTGTCTCTATGTGGTAAAATGTGAAACAGAAATTTTAAAAACATTCTAGATGATGGATTTGGGTTTAGATTTTGGTGTTGTGTTGCTAATTTCCTCTCCCCCCTCAATACATATAGAATCTGTTTTAACTTGGGGGTGAAAGGGTTTGTTGGTTTCTTTTGGTTTTAGGGTGAGAGGTTTTTTGTAAGAAACTGGATTTTTTTCTTACCCTTGGGTGTTACCATGCATTAGCCATACTCCTTTATAAAGTTTTTCCAAAGACTGTGTGACTAATATTGATTTTTTTTTTCAAGTCTATTTTGCAATTACTGTGGAATAAACAGCTTTCTTTTTTCTTTTTTTTTTTTTCTTTTCTGTTTTGGAATCTTATTTGCCTCAAAATAAAGCAAAGGTTAATCTTCAAGTTGCTACACTGATAGACTACATCTCTTGCTTTCTCATTACCTCATTGATAGAAAGCAAAAATTTACTCTTAGGGCCTGTCACTGACCATATCAGCTCTATCTTCCTCTTCCAGTGAGAATGTCTCAAAATATCCCAATTTTTTGGGAACTCTTGCTAATCAACAAGAGTCCAATAGTTTTCAAGTAGAAAATTTTCTCAAATTTAAGTTGTCATAACAAGCTCTAGTCCATGGAGTTCCTGAGTTCATTAATTTTTGTGCAAAATCCAATCTGGTACATGTGTTCTCACCAGCTATCAGTGTGAGCTAACTCACTTCTTGATGTGTTGGTCATATTCACACTAACAGTACATATGTGGGCAATTACTAGTTGTTGGGATGACAAATTTGTAGCCCCACTGGTTTCACAAAAATGTATTTGTCTATGCATAAGTCCCTTATTACACAATCTATCTTCTAGGCATGTAAAAAGGTGAGAAGTTCATTCCTCTTGACTCAGGCAAAATCAGACTTGTGACCAAAGATGAGAGTTTGAGCAATAGTTCTCAAAAGGGTGAAGGGAAACACCTATGAAGGAAGATATAAAGCTGTTTATATAACATGACTTATGGTAAATCATCAATGGGATCAGAGCAGTGCCAGCGTAATTGTGAAAGAGTACAAGTGAGTTGAAAACTCTATTTAAAAAGAACAAAACAATATAAGTGGTGTCGTCCTCTGCTCTGAAGCACTTGTAGCAAACTAAAAGTGAGGGAGTTATTTAAAAATCTTCAGAAGACTCAAAGAGGGCAGAAGTACCTGATGACAGTACTATCAAAGTCAGACATTTGAATACTCAAATAGATTATGTTTATTGAGGCTTATTTCTTTTCAGTTATTCCAGTTTAGTCAAGGAAATTGGAGTAATGCAGCTATATACTTCTTCAAAGCAATATTTGTTTCTTGTTTTCTTCATTGACAAGAGAGGAGTTGATGCAGCATTCATCAAGTAAGATGTTGTGACCTTTTGTCTACAGCCACTAGACACAGAACACTTTGAGTAATGAAAAATTATAGATGGGATATCTCTTTTTTTTTTTTTTTAAAAAAAAAGAATTCTACAGAATATGGAAAGTAAAGAAAACAATCTCACATCAAGTGGGACCCAGGTAACCTTTTAACAATCCTATCATATGATGTTGATCTTGCTAAGGCATTGCCATGATCTTTGCCATACTTTTTCATAATATTAAAAACACTCTCAGAACTACAGTTTAACAAGGACCATGTTTAAACTCCCAAAACCAAAGAAACTGATATTAAGCTAGAAATACTGGCCATAACTTCATCCTGTGAAATTACATCAATAAAATAATGGCAATAGACATGATCTGAAAACTGTACTTCAAAGTAGTTGCAAGTTAATAAGCAATTAAACCTCAAAACACCTTTATGAGGTAATAAAAGGTTCCTTTTGCAGTTCTAATATCAAAATATTCAGAGAGATCTTGCCCTTAGTGTGCTAATTGCTGCATAAATAGAGGCAATTAATTTCCACACACATCCCTCTGCCTCAGTATAGAAGTTCTGTCCAAGTCAGAAACAGGGAAACTGAGGTAATGACATATTGCAGACAAGATTTTCAGAAATACGAGTGAATTAGGGGAGTAAATACCCAGAAAATAACTTTGAGATATAAGTTCCTAATTCATTCCAATGTCTTATAACACCTCACTTCGGGGAAAGAAAAATCAAACTTAGATGTTCACCTCCTACATCCATATTTAGGTGCATGTTACAATTTGATGCTAGAGCATTCTGAAGTACTGCAGACATCCTCTGGGCTTTTTTATTGTATGTTCCTACTTGGACATTGCTTCTTTTTTCTTCAAAATAGCAAATATTGCCCAACATAATTTGCATGGGACTGTAAATGGATTGGTGCCTGGGACAGAAGCAAAATCCAGAGCCCTTCATCTGCTCTCATTTTCTAGACATTAGCTTTGTAGTTTTTTTTGAAAACTACATGCTATAACTTCATTGTTATCACAGTCTGTCTTAAGCTTTAGCTTGGGATGACTTGGCATCTGTTGTGATTAAATTGAATTCTTATCATAACCGAAATACAAGTTCTCATTGCGTGTTTTCCCAGAACACAACAATATTGGCTTGACACCAAGCTGGCACTCTGCACCCTAGACCTTGACTAGGAAATTATATCTGTAGATATGTACACATGCAAACATTGCTACATACACACACATGCGAACCCTCACACACCCACATCCCCACAGCTCTGCAAGCACGCAAGATATGGTGGTGACAGAGGATACTCCAAAATCTCCAAAAGACCAATGGAAGTTGCAAATTTATTTGCGATGTAAAATACACCTTGATCCAGTTTGAAACACCAATCCCCTGTGAGGCTTTTGAGGAAATTGAAGCCTTTCAGAGATCAACATTGATTCCGCATAACAGAGTTTCTTCAAATCTTTAAATGAAATTTAGAAAATTCTTGGGTTTTGTTTCATTTGACCACAACCCTAGTGCTACCCCTTCTTCTCCATCTCCTTTCTTCACTGTCTATATTTATTAAAGGCAAGCAGCCCCACTTTCCAGCTCTTTGTGAGCAGAGGTAGTGAAAGCACATTGGACTTCCCACTCATCTGAATGTCCTGGCAAATCACTTAGGTCTCACCATCTCATTATTCTGCTTGTTTGAGGGACCTATGCTATTTTTTTAAAGAACAGAGCCCTTCAAACTGATTAGTAACAAACTGTGTCTCCAAATGCCAAAGAGACAGCATAGAGCCACTTTTTAAAGTAGATTCGCTGTCCTCCCCACTTGGAGGTAGAAGGGCCTGATTGAGAAATGCACTCTGATGGCACTGAAGGTGGTTTGTCAAATTGTCAAAGTGTCTCTGCACCTTGTTGGAGCCAGCTTTGGGAGAGGGAGGAGGGAAATCTCTCTCCAGATACTGTCTGTCACACTGGAAGGTTAAGAATTAGCCTTTGTATGTAGTAAAATCAGGGAGAGGAGAGGCAACTCCTGGGAGTGTCAAAAGCACTTATGCCAACATTGTACCAATTTACCTTGGCAAACTCCACTAATCTTATCTCCTCCCAGTATCTTCAGTCTGCTTTTTGATTGTCTTCAAAGGGCATTTCTCCTCTGTTGAATCACATTATGTTTTGTTCATCCCTCTTTCCCAGAGAGTAAAAAGCTTGCTTTGCAAGAAGCACACAAAGAAATTACATGTAATAAATGCCCATGATGCCGGAGAGTAATTGTCTAGCAGGGCTCTGACACACAGCAGTTGCGAAGCTTTTCCATCAAATGACATCTGTGTGGGCAAAAATATTTCCTCATTGCTCTCATTCTTGCAACCTTCCTCTCCCCACTTCAACCATTGTCAACCTTTCAGCTGCAACTGCCACCCAGTTTGCCAGTTGTCATTACTTTTGGCCCCATTTCAGACAAAGACTGTTTTTAAACTGACAAAGCTGTACTAGGTTCACACTGCCTTGAAATAACAATCTGAGGTGAAAATGTTTGCAGATAATATTTGCTTGACTAAATGCTGGGTTCAGATTTCCAGCCCCTCTTTAAGTTCAGATGAGGAGGTAAATTCTCCAGTAGCAGGAAACAGACTAACATATTCATCATACAATGTGCCTTTCTGCTACTCATAGATTGCTTCAGTAACAGTCTGCAAAAGGCTTACAGTCTTTGAGTCCTTCCCTGACAGATCAGGGATGTGGTTTTCTCTTTATGCTTCTTCAGCATAAATGTTCTGCAGACTTCCATCATTCAAAGGGTAAAGGTTCGCTTGCACATCCTTCACCAACTTCATTGAATATTTGTCACTCACTGGACAAGATGTGAACTTTGCCCTTAGGAAGTTAAGCTTGTGTTATGCCCTTATTTGTTCACCAGTCTAATTTTCACAATTATTTCCATTTCTAATGAGATTTCTGAGTAAAAGCAAAAGTGAAGCTGGATATCCAGATATTTTCAGGTGCTGTGAGACAGCTAGTAACTTCTACAGTGTGCTATAGAAATGCCCTAGATCAAAATTAAGAAGAAAAACTAGGTATACAAAATGCTCTAGGGCACCTTTTTAAAACTTTATATATTTGAGGAACATTGCTTTATTTTGTGGTAAGAGAAAACTCAGAGAAAATCAAAATAAAGACCATAATAGAAACAAAAGGAAGGCTCCTTGATTGATGATCCCAGTCAAAGTTGCATATCTGAAATGCTACTGGATTTCTTAGCAGGAGAACCCAGACAGCAGATACATATAGTTATGTGTATCATACATTCTCTATGACACTTCAGAAACTAGTAGGTAAATTTTGTAAACTCAAGCTTTTAGTTACTTACCTCCACCCTTCAGAGTGGATTGTCTGTCTCCTTTCCTTCTCTTAGCCATCTCTTCCCCTCGTCTCTCCCTGCATCTTGTGCATTTAGTAATTAGGTAGCACTTATAAACACTTTTTTTTCCAGGAGGAAGGGAGTAGGGGTGGGTTTTTTTCCTATCAAAATATCTATATTATTGCACGCAGTTATACAATGATCCCAAGAAACCAGCAAGGGAAAGGTGAAAGTATCTTCCATTTATATGCTAATCACTGATGTTCCTCAAAGGACAGTGTATGTTTTTTGTGTCAATGCATAAATTAGCCCAACAGGACAAGACTGGATTCAAGACAACTATTTGCATTGCCTTTAACCCCATTTCATCCCAGATGCTGCTCTTTCACACCTCAGCAGAATCCAAACTTAGACTTTTTTCCATTTACTGTTTGTCTCCCCTATTGAGTCCAACCCATCTTTCCTGTCTTTCCTCAGGCCCTGATATTACTTGTTGTAGCACTTGTAAAGGTGGTTAGTAAGAACTCAGAGTCAGGAACCTGGTGGTTTGTCATATAGAGCAATGAAGAAATATTAGAAGAAGGAGCTTGGGAGAAGGGTGAAAAAAAAGCTATATGTCTCTTAAAGTCAAGTTGTCCATCAAATGTCTAGAAATTATTATGTTAACCAAGCCTGCTCCATGGAAACTAGCTGTATTTCAGGCCAAATTAAAGTGCTTATCATCCTTATACTTCCTTTTGACTTTCACCTCAATGTTTGACTTCTAATTTTCTGTACTCCTGAAAGTCTCCTTTCATTAATTATATTTAAATTCCAGACCCTGCTCAAACTGTCTGCCAAGTAGTAGTATGCTGGAATTACCAGACTCAGAGATGATATGAAATTCAACTTCTTGTTTTGAGTGGAAGCAAAAAAGAGGACAAGAGACCTCATTTTCAGAAAGGTGTTTGATGCAGGATGTAGTAAGTTCAGAGCATACAGAATGTGCAAGAGAGATATTAGGTCCTGAAATACAGCATCTGCAAGAAGCCCTATGAGAAGAATGGGAGCTGAGCAGCCCAGTTCCTGTTTTTGTGGTGTGCTGATGGATGAAGGACATCTGCTCTGAAAGTCAACAAGGAAAGATACTGCAGAGCTGAGAACAAATTCCCATTAAGGCAAAAGTGTGAAACATGGCACCATCAGGGCCAGGCACAAAGCAGAAATGGGATGGGTCCATTGACATATTCCAGTACGAAGCAGAAGACAGGCAAATCATATTGGGGTAAATGTTATTGAAGAAGTTCTGAAATAAAAAAGGATGGAAATATTGTGAGGTGCAAGAAAACAAAAGATTCAAAAAGGATGCATCGTTTTGACAAGGGATGTTCTTTGTGGAGCAGCAGACTTTGCAGTCTCTTTGGCTGAAGGGAGCAAAGCAGAATAATCTTTCTAAAAGTGTCTGAAAAGAATCGGAGAACTGTTCCCACTGTGGCTCATTCTTCAGTCTCCAGTTTGAACACACCAGTCTGTTTATTCCCACAGTGCAGGGCTGATCTTAAAAACTTTACGAGCTTTTACTAACCATTCCAGCCATCTCCTTCTATTTTTAAAACCCCAGGTTGCAAACAGAGTTGTTTGGCTGCCACTCTTCTGGGGACTGCATTAAACAGAACTGAACAAAGCTACCAGTCACCCTGTTAGCATCCCTGGTGCTCTGAGGGATTGAAATGCAACAGAAGAGGAGGCAGGACTGATCTTGTACAAATGAGAATGTTTAATGGAAGATCCATTCCTATTAAATCTCAACTTTGGAGGGACTAGGAGGCTTCACACTTCAGTATATAACCATCAGGCAGCAGTTAGGTCAACTGAGTTAGCTACCAGCTAAATTTGGGTATGGAGAATGTGGAAAACCAGAATTTTTGTGTCACTTTTAGAGAAAGATTTCTTAGTTTTAGGCAGATGTTGAAGGCCATAGACATGGATGGAGAAAGTTGTCTATTTGTTTGCTCTCCTGTTAAAAACAATGTACCCAAGTTCAAAGTTTCTCCTACACCCCAGCAGCCTGTAGGCTGCCCTTCCAGCTTACACCTCCATTAGAGTAGGTTTTGGCTGCAGTCATTCTCAGGGAATGACCCAAATCTGCCTTGGCTGTCCTGTCTCATGTATCTTGATCCCTGAGCTCAAAAATCTTCAGAGAACAGTCAAACCACTTCCACCAGCCTAAGGGACAAGTTAATGAGACAACTATGTACTAAAATACTAGAGTTCTTCTGAACTTTTATTACAGAAAAAGCAAATATTTTCTATCTAGATCTGGATGTGATTGGGAAATAGTCGATGTATAGGAATATAAGATCCTTCTTTCTCACCAGATAGGCTTTCCTGACAATAACGTCTACACTGAATGATTTCTCTGGTCCTTGACATTCATGCTGCAAGGATAGTTTTACTTTTTTCCTCTCCATAGTTTATACTTTTGCACTTTCAATGCTAAATTGAGCTATAAGTTTAAATCTGGAGTGTAAAGATCAAGATCAAATATTGCAAATGCTTCTAGTTTTGTTTTATGATGTTTTATTTTTTTATTTAAAATTACATATCCTGTGTTGCTGTTCTGCTTGCATATATATGGAGAGACATAGACAAGGAAGACAGGTCACTAATAGAGTGGATCAAGGCCTCATCAGTATAATCAGGGAAGTTTCCAGTTATTCAGCTAATTGTGTCATCTGAGTAGCTCTTTATGTTTCACTAACTGAATTCACTAAGACTTTCATAGGCCTTTAGAAAATTACCTCAAATGTGAACTCCTACCTTGCCAACATCTAAATTTAGATGGCTTGGCTTGTGAGTCAAAACACATCTTCTCTGGAATAACAGGACCACAATGCATCTCAATATTATTAAAATTAATGTTTTGTTAATGATTCAAAACATTTGCAGAATACACTATGACAAGATTATATTTCCCTCCTCCATGAAAGCATAGATATTAAAAAAAAACCCCACAACTAAACCAAAACAGTAAAGCAGATCTATCTAAATCGTGCCTACGAATATGCTATCAACTGCAATCTGAGTCTTCATCAAAACCCACCCAAGAACTGTGTTATGTCTTCGCTAAGAGGAGTTGGAAAAGTGTGTTCCACACAGATTCATTGGTAATTTTATATCACTCTGGCCCACACTCATGCTTTTCCCTATTTAGGACTACATGCATCTACACAAATGCACATTTTACTAATTTACATGGAAGTCATGCACTAGCTGCAGAATCTGGCTGGGTACAGTGCACCTACAAGAGTGTGTGATCCCACTGTTTTTCATACCTCAGCAGTCACTAGATGCCATAAGTTTCCAATTAATTACATCTGCAGACCTTGTAGATCTTCAATTTCTATTCCATTTTTTTTCATGCACACTAAACATTTAAGTGAGTTTACTATGCTAAGCTCATAGGACTGGGCACCATTTAAATCACTTTTGCAGATCTTTATTTGGAATAAATGCATACTAGTGAAACCCTACAATTTTCCAGAGGCCATTCTTAAAATTTAACAATGATTACAATGTTTGAATGGACTCAGGAAACAGCTATTTATCAAGAAACCAAAGTCAAGGCTTCTTAATGATATTGGACAAGACTAATTGGACAAACAATCCCCTAAGGAAAGAAAGAGGTTATTGTTCAGACAATAAAAAATGTAGCATAATAATTAACCACTCAATGTTTTGACAGATGCAATAGAAATGCAAAGTGCTTAAAAAGTCATGTGGAAAGTCCTCATGTGACAAGCCAAGGTGCTTGAAAGAGGACATAAACAGAACTAAAACAAATACTTAAATCACTTCAATGTCTACAGAGACTAGGTTGTGTTTAAGGTCTCTCAAAGCCTAAAGTTCCATACAGATCTACAGCTTCACTCTGGTCAAAGTTCAGTTAGGAGTCAGAAATCAAAGACTTCCGTAAGTCACCTGAAAACCGAAATTCCCCGATTGCATTTGATACGTATCAAGAAGACCAAGACTCTTACCAAAGGTCTCATTCACCTTACTTGATTTTAGTTTTCTAAAAGCCCATTTCTGTGTACCCACTGAACAGAGATAGGTGACAAATGAGATTAAGAAATTCCATCCTACAAATATCATGAAGACATATCCAGTTATTTCAGAATCTGCTAAGCCCAACAGCAAGTAGTATGACATGATTTGTAGCAATACAGTTAAACTCTTCTCCTCCCAGTCCAGGGTGGCTTTGTCTAAACTGCACATTTGGAACAACTTTGGCACATCCTACCTTCTCATCCTACTGAGTCTGAGCAGTGACACAACTATAGAAAGCATACAGTGGTCTTTGCTAGTGTGGATATAGTGTAAATACAGGTCTAGATCTACAGATGTAGATCTCTAGGAGGAAGGGAGCATCTGGTTCAGTCCCGAGTTGAGCAACATTGCACAAGTGATGAGCAGCATCTCAGGATCTGCTTGGGTCTAGAAAGATGCTCATGATACAGGTAGGTCCAGCCTGAGTTCTGGAACATCCTGTCAGGTCGATGAAGGAGAAGGATGTAAATGAATGAGAGGGGAGTGCATTAACATAAGTATTTAAAAGGTGTTTGTCAAGAGGATGTGACAGCATTCTTTCTGTGGTTTCCAGTGACAGGACAAGAGATAATGCACAAAGGGTGGAACAAAAAAAGTTCCACTTAAGGAAAAACTATTTTACCGTGAGGGTGAGGGAGCCCTGGCACAGGCTGCCCAGGGAGGATGTGGAGTGTCCTTCTATGGAGGATTTCACAACCCACCTGCATGCATTCCTGTGTGACCTGATCAAAATGGATCTGTTTATCAGGAGAGTATCAGGGGATTTGGACTTGAGGTTCTTCTCTCTGGAGGTTCCTTCTAATTCCCACCATCCTGCAATTCTACGATTCTGTAATTCCATGCTCCAAGTGCCACATCTAGACTAATGTGTTTTGGGGTTATGTTTTGTTTTGTTTTAAGGAACAGTTTAGAAAAAAAGATTTTCTTCAACATACGATGCACTATGGGCATCTTTGGCTACCACCCCCAGCAGCATATGGCAAGAGTTTTCTTCACAAAAAACAGGTGTTTCTTAAGTTTTTTTCAGTAATGAGGTAGGACTTTCACATTCCTGCGAGTCTTTTGCTTGCAAGCCATGTTAATGGAAATGTGAACATAGATTTACAAAGCATTTTCTCTGCATTCAACAGGCAAAGGTTAATGCAAAAAAGATGTAAGTATGTCAGCCTCAACAATGACAAGAAAGAAATTAAAATTTATGCTAGAGTGAAAATACCCACCTGTGGTAAATAAATCTCAGTCTGCCAGTTTATGTCTCCTTCATCAATAACCTGCGTAAAGAAAGACTCGATGAAGTACATTTGGAATATTAACAGAAATGAACCAATATGGATCTATAAGGATTAAGACCTAAAAAAAAAACCCCAGTCTCACAGTACAAAGCACACTTGTAGCAGAACATTCCAGGCTTCTCCACGAGCAGCAGACAGGTTAGTGCTGCTTGGACATAAAGGTAGTGTGTCAAATTGTCACATCACAGATCTTTCTAGCTCTCACAGATTGAAAGAAATGTTTGAGATTCAGTCCTGTGACTGGATAATGATCAGACATGTTTGAGATCAGATCTCTTACAGCAGATATGAAAGTGCTAGTGTCCACTCCCTAGTATCACAAAAAGCAATTTACACCACCATGACAACACAAAACACTGTAAAGCCAAATAGGAATATGATTTAGATCTTCTTTTACTCATTGAGCAATGCTAAAACACTTTTGAGCAAATCAGATCTGGCTCCAAGACAGAAAACACAGTCACGCTACAAGTGACCTCTCTTTCAATACTGCACGGTTAGGATTTAAATGCGGCAGGCCTATCACTTCCCCTTGTCCCCTGTAATTCATGTCAAATTCTTGATTAAGTAATAACATGAAATGATGAAACAAGAAAGCATTGGAAATCCTCAAAGGAAACCAAGTGTGTGCTGCAGCTTGTTGTTTTTGTAGTCACATCCGCCTTTTGGGAAGATTGCTACCTGTAAGTGCTCCATTTACTTTTCAGGAAAATAAAAAAAAAAACAAAAAACCAACATTACTGTTTCCAGCAATTGCACTTAATAACCACTTTTTGCCAAGAGTTGCTGTTTGTGTCCCATGCTTCCAGAGAACATTGGGTTTTTGTTTTCAATGGGGAAAAAAAAAAAAAAAAAAAAATTAGTCACAAATAGTGCCTCCAGGTTTTAGTCCAGGAGTAAGGATAGACCCTTTAGAAGAGGGAACTAACTGGAAGCTAAGGGCAGAAGAGATCAAATGGAGAGATCACCTTTCACTGATAGCAGTCCTCAGGACCTTGAAAATTAAGTGTGAAGGAAAAGAAGAGAAAAAGGAAAGGAATTTCTTAAAATGCTACAAAAATGGGAAAATGATTTCACTACATTGATCATTTTTTACAGACTTCTTAATTCATGTTCTAAGACAAGAATAGCAACAAAACAGAGGAAATGGCACAATGAGGGCAATTCATGGCAAATTTTAGATCATGAGAGATCAGGAAGTTCAAGAGATCAAGAAAAAGGGAGTATATTGAGTTTCTGTGGCCCTTTCTTATAAAAATCTATAAATCTCATAACACAATGATTGAAAAAGTTGAAGACTTTTAGTCCAAACAGTCACAGCTCAAGAGCAGTTGGATATATAGAATCATAGAATCATTACGGTTGGAAAAGACCTTTGAGATCATCAAGCCAGACAACTAGCTATAGAGAACTATATAGTTCAACCAAGGTGAAAGGAGAGTGAATCCTTGCTAATGATATCCACCACTTTTTATTCAATGTGTTGAATCTCTCCATCCATCCTTTGTTCCTACGTTTATTTTGTTCTCACCCTCTTTACCAGATTCTGAATATGCAGTAATTTATCACAGTTTTATAGGCAATAGGGCTGATGTCCATATCTGAAGACTAGTATAGCTGAGGTAGCTAACTGGTTCTGCCAATTACTATTAGCTGTCCACCTCTACCTGCAGGATTAGACAGGGTATAGAAGAACAGGAATAGCCATGAACTGACATTCATGGTGATACAGAAGTGTCAGGAATAGAGGAAAAACTTTTTCTTACAAGCAAGCACACAGCAATAAATAACTGATCTGGTGATAAATCAGGATTTTATCTGGTGATAACTGAGTATTTATCTGGTGATAAATAGTTAGGGTCAAAGTTTGATTTGCCAAAATAAGTAACAGACAATGACTGTGGCTTCAGTAAGAGCAGGATTTCACTGAGAGGGTTTAAGAGAAGTCCCTGTACTGTCAAATCAGAATTCAGAATTTAGTGTGTTATCTCCCATTGAAGATCTGAATATATTATATTTCTTAAACAACACAGGGGAGTCTTGAAATCAACAAGAATTGTGCCTTCTCATGAACAACATTCATAGCCCCATGTGGCATAGCATTTCAAGAACCTAAACTGATGTAATCTCATAGATGGCTAATTATAATTATCAATGAATCTATTTAAATAGAGGTTTGACTTCACAATTCATTTTTATAAAGTCTATAAAATTATACATTTGTCTTCAGAAGGAATTCTGGGAAAGTAACTTCTCTAATTTCAGAAAATATATAAATAAAAATATAGTCATTTCGAGGACAGCAGACTTGAGTAAAGCAAAACCCAGAAACATTCTTGACATGGTTGTTTACTAGAGCCAAGGCTTTGAATCTTAACAGTCATGTTCTTAATATAATATTGTTGTGTGACTCACGGCACAAAGAAACTTCAGCTGGGTAAAAGGAGGAAAAATGCTGAAACACTATGAAAAACTTTATTAGTATTATTGTGTTATTTTAATTTTTGAAAACATTAAGCTGTGAATTGTGACTGGTGCAGCTGGTGGATATGAAAAGACAATGGAAGCTTCCTGGCTTGTTGGCTGTCATGTTTCAATCGCCTTTCTTTCCTTACACGTGTTAGAAGTCTACATAGACTCAAGAAACATGAAATCTAAAATTAAATTAGCACTGTTACAATGGAGCGGCAGAGTATTTATTTACTACTAAAGACAGAACTAAAATTAGGACCAGTACGTCCAGTCTATAGAATTAGGACCAGTCTATAGAATCAGTGGAGCAGCAAGTTTTTTCTCTAGGGATAAATTCAAAGCACCTTACTCAGGCTTCTTCTAAGTTTCCCTGTGCTGGTACATGCAAAAATCAGATGGTATTTTGTCAAGTCTCTGAATCACAGGGTATAACTGAACTCCTGGTTCTCTCTGTCTCTGGGATGATATCTGGCCCTCAAACAAACCAAAGTGGGTCATCTTTGCATTTTTCAACTTTTCCCAGGAAAAGTTTGGAACAAAGTTAGCTGGAATGGCCCATACAAGCACTGAAAACTGTATTCCTGTACGTAGGAATGTTCCCCTGTGCTTTTTCATTTACTAGCATCACCTTTTCCTGATAGAATGTATGATAAATACAGAGGGCACAAACATGATATATTTGTCCATAGATCAGGAAATAATCAGCGCATACATCATGGAAGCTGTTTTAAACAACTGTGTTCCAGGATTCCTCTGGATGTAGGAAAGATTTTGTTGAATCACAGGGTGATCACAGGTAAATACTTTTTCCCACTTGGCGTTTGTTAGTGGGTTTTGATCCTTGCTCCTTCGTGCTTTTTGTTCCTTTGCTGGGTATCTTCCAAATATTTCACTGAGATGATGATAACTTAAGTATGCTTGTCTAGCACAAAACAAAACCGCTAGAGCTGAGTAGGGATACCATTAGGAGGTATGGCCTTGTGTTGTTTAGAAACTGCTGTTCTCAGTTCAGAATCTAAATACTATCAAAGGACTTTAAATGTATAATTAAGCAATTCCTTCATTATGAATAAGGGAGAGGTTTAAACCTGGAATTCAACTGAAATATATTTTCACTTAATTTCCAAGATCTTTACTGTAAGTTGTTTAAATGGTATCACTCTGAATAAATACTCCAAGTCACTTCATTTACTTTGACCTGTTTTTTGTTTCTTCACTGGAGAAGTAGTAATTGTACATCTTTCTTCTACATTATTTATTGTTGTCGTGAACATAAGCAGAAGCTAGAGTAACTAACATTGCTATTACACACTAAATGGAAAGGCACTACTTCCTGTCTTCAAAGTTTTAATATTGAAAACAGGGCAAGCTACTGCTCTTTGCAGGGTGTAGACTGAGGAACAAACCATGAATCTCACATTTTCTCTGGGTGACTTCTGCAACTATTTTGGCTCATAGATTCTGCATGATAAAAAGGGTCAATGAATGCACCAGGATATCAGCAAATAAAGTTGAAAAAAGATTCTGGAAAGTGAGCATGAGGTTGTGGTGTCCTTATTCATTGCTAAATATAATTTAGGTAGAGCTTATGGCTAGATGAGGATATACTTAGCCTGTGATACAAAGGAAGAGACTTCTTTTCCCCAAAGGCTAGCATCAAATCAAAGGATCAGTCAAGAGAGGAAAAGGACAAATTGTATGTGTCTTACAGGTTGTCATCTGAAGAACAGTATAGAAAATGAATTTGCATTGTGCTATAAGGGAAATTAAAAGTCAAGAATCATGAACACTTCACGTGGTAGCACAACGGATTTTGTTTATTTTTAAACCACCCCAAAATTCGGTCATGATGTATGTACATAGACAATACACAGGATAGCACATCAAATGTAGATAAGAAAGATACTGATTCCTATGTCAGCCCTCCCTCAAATCCCATGTCCACATTGTCTCTCTAACAGGAGACATCCATCATATTACCTCTGGGGCGTTTGTCTGAACGGTAAAGTGTGCAGCTTTTTATGTAGGTTTCTCTGGGCCTCATGTTTTGTGCAAAACTAATAGTGTAGAACAGGTGTATCATCATGTATCTGCTTTAACTATATCCTATAGTTAGTAGGTAAGACAAGCTAATGAGTTTCTCATGAAATCTTAAGTAGCACACACACAAAAACAAAACCAGAAAACAGTCTTCCACATCATTTAGAGTATTAATTTTCTTTACATTTCCAGTGTCATTTATTTTGCTAAGCACTGCTGCAATTCTTTCCACTTAATGATTTTATTTTCTTACAAAACAGTATACTAGGCTTCCTGTATAAAACAGATATATAAACAAATATATATATATATATATATATATATATAAAACCAAAGCAACAAACCCCAAAATGGACTTACACACAGGTATGAATGTATTTATTCCTTATTACAAAATATGCTGTGTGTATATCTATTCATTGTCCCTGAATGCCATAGCATTGGCTGTTAGAATGGTGTCAGGAAAAAAAGGGTCCTCTTTTTTTTTTTTCTCTCCTGATTTGCTGTAAAGCATACCGTTAAATTATGTAAGATGAACAAAAGCAGAATAGTGACAGGAATAATCATGTCCTGTTTATTGACACCATGTTATTCTTGTTGCTACTGTTATTACTGCTCTCCAATTTGACTTCTAGTTATCATTTCCCAGGAATTACTATATCTATAAATTTTTTGTTATATATTCTCTTCTCACAATGACCTGGATGCAGATTTGGGGAAAATGAAACACTAGGGAATCTAAATGGATCCTGAGACTCTGGAGATTCTTGCCCTGCTTAACTTTTCTGTCCCTCTTCCTCAGAGATTATAAATCATTTAGAAAACTAAGGTTAACTCTACATAACAAGTAATTTTACTGGCCTTTCCTTCCAAAAGATGCTTCTGGGCAGTTATTTGAGATTTTTTAAGTTTTTCACATGCACTACTGGCATTAAATACCAGCTTTGCATATTTGTATAAATAATTTTTTTCCAGAATAAAAGGGCCTATTTATTGGTATATATGGTCTTTTGCCTTCAGGATCTGTTCTTTCAGGAGAGTGGTCATTTGAACTCCTTATTACTACTGATGTGCTGGGAGAATGACTCCCACTAAACCCACCAGAAAATGTGATGGTGGTGAGGGGTGAGTTAAACTTCAGCTCAGTTTATGTAGCTTATACAAAAAATGACTAATGACTTCTTGGGCTGAAGACTCTGTAGTTGAAAAAACTCAGGTATAAAAATTCTATTAAGATTGGGGATAAAAAATGGAAAACCATATTGAATTAAAAACCCCAGAGTACTGCTGACTGGTTTACAAAGACTGATAAAACACTGATAAAATCTTCAGAAATCAATGTACTGTTGATTGCTTGGTTGGTTGGGGGTTTTTATATCTTATCCTTCTTTATTTTGGCTTCATTTCAACCCGGGAGTTCATATCATCGCCTTCCAGATCATACTCTTCTACTTGGCCACTGGTCCACACCTTTACACGGTCAGTCAGGTCACTGCTTCTGGGAGCCAGGATGAAGTCGTAGATCAGGGCAGCACTGGCTCCTCCAATGACTGGGCCAACCCAGAAGATCTGAAACACAGTTTCAAAACCCAGTTAATATATGAGGTGTTACCTATATGAGTTACCTATATCTTATTCCTTTACAAAGGAAAATATTTTTTTTCTGTGAAATTCTGAAAATACAATCTACTAACTTAGTTGCATTACTTTAGTAGTGTTTAAGTGTGAGATAATGGCAACATTTCCCCATTTACTATCGTGTTTTACTCTTTAGATTAAAATGGCGTCCATATCCACAATTTCAGAACTCGTTTTACCACTAAATTTCCATGAATGTCTACGCAACTGGTTGCCAAAATCATGAGTAGGAGAGTTGGAACATGTTACATTTTAAATACTCAAGAACACACACTAATTTAGGGCTTATGTATTGAGTTTCAGTGAAATATGAAATTTTTAATGAACTTCCTCATATTAACCACATTTAACCAGAGAGACTAACATAAATTTTCTAGTGTTTCCAGACCACTTATCCAAAAAGCATAAAAACAGATGCTTCAATTTAAGAAGATGAATATTTTATTAGCTTCAAAATATTGGATGATCCATTTCAGTTTATGAACCTGCATAAGAACCTTCCTAAATTGTTTTATCAGATTAAGCAGTGGAATTTTATAAATTCAATTCAGGATTCTATATAATGAGGATTTAATGTTTAAAATATTTGAAATCAATAAACATAAAGGGAAATAACCAAAGAAAGTCTGCTGTATTTCTTTAAACATACACTATCAGCTTGAAGACTCTGTGACCTCCTGAGACTGGTTAGGAACAAAAGGAGATTTTGCTTTGTTAAATGAAACAGAAATAGCAATTCACTGACTCAGTACTAATGTTATGTTTGTTTCTGAATTTGTAGATTATTTATGTGCAGAGCTCCTGATAAGCTATAAAAAAATATTCAACTTACCCAGTGGTTTTCAAAGTTGTTGGCAATCAGTGCTGAACCAAAAGATCTGGCTGGGTTAATTCCACAACCGGTGTAATCAATCTAGGAGGTGGAAAGAGAAACAATGGTGAGGCATTGATGCACATATGACACCTTCATTGCACAGCAGGGCAAGTGACAGCCTGCAGCATGGTTCAGATGCTCACAACAGCTTTGATCATCCCACCCTGCCTTCTTAGAAAAAACGGGAAAGACTGTTTGATATGTGCCCATCCCATCCTACCATGGAAACAGATCTTAGTGCAGTGATTCCCCACAGATATGCAACCTCATCAGTAACTGCCACAACCTCATGGGCCAAGAAAGAAAGGCCATACGCGGTGCAGAAACAAGGTTCACATCTGAAGTGAAAGAAAGAAGAAGCTGTCATCTTGTCTTCACCAGCCCATCCTGTGGTGGAACATTGCAGATATCAACTGTGAGAGATAAAACTTACAGCAAGAAGATGTCCCAAAGCAACAGAGAGACCAATGGCCAAAGGTGCTGATCCCGAGACATCATTTCTTCTCCGGTCTGTGGTGGCAAGGACACACAACACCAGCTGGAAGGTAGCAATAATTTCGATACCTAGTCCTTGGCCTGCATTGATTCCCTCTGAAAGCTGCATGGAAACAAGTAAGAAAATGTCGTTTGATATTCCTACCTGACTTCATTCAGAGTGACAAAGGTTTGCAGTAATACTTTCTCAATAGGAAAATTGTGAAAAAATTGTGAACAGAAATTAGTTTTGAAACACTCGTTGTTGTACTAAAGTTTATTTACAACTGACTTTTGCTGCTGATCCAACATAGTTCCATGGTTGCTACATCCAGATAAAGTGAATGCTCAACCACTAGACACAATGAGAATGTAAGTGATCTACGAGTGAGAAACAAATGACCCAAAGATTCACCTTCAGGAGAGTTTGTGAACTGTGAGAAGTTTATTCATTGCTTCTGGGAATGAGAATCCTGTGGTCATTTGTGGTCATCCTGTTGCCTTCAGCAACAGTTGCTAAGCAAACAGGAAGGAAAAGGAAGGGAAAAATAATAAGAAAATGTGTAGCTCTGGGTAGCTTGAGAGTACCTGTCTCTTCTATTGTCACTTAATCTTTCCTTCTCCCACCACTACTAAATTCTTGTAAAAGAAGATGAACTCTTTAAAACAATGACTTCACGTGGAGAACATCCTGAAAAATGCTGGCCCCATAGGCAGATTTCCACATTAAAACACCTATACTGTGATTCAATTGACTGAAAATATGCCTCTAATGCCACTTGAAATACCTTGAGATATTTAGGACATTCATGTGGGACTGGTAGAAGTAACAGAAGTCTTACAGAGGATCAAAGGTATCTTAAATGTTTCCAGATGTCAATGTTTAGGCAATGTATCTGTAGCTCGGATGAGATCCACTCAGCTGACGAAATGTAGGCAACCATTTGAGAGTCAAATTAATAGCTTTTTATTCACTAGATCTCATTTGACTACAGCAAGAGTTTAGATACTTAACTCACATGTAGACTAATTTTAGATGTCTTAGGCTCAAATTGAATCTTACTAAACTTCTTAGGGAGTCATAAAAAACACTCCACAATTCAGGAATCCTATGGAGTTGATGGGGGAAGCATTTCAATTTCTCACTGAAGTAAAGCAGATTCTCTAGAAAAACTGACTCCAGTAGACATAGATACTCCAACTATGTTATTAATCATGAAACCAGTAGAGTTCCTTATTAGTATAAATGCTGTAGAACATATTGTATCCACAGTAATTCACAAAAATGAGGGAATGAAATGCTATCATATTTCAGGAGTGCTCTTAGAAACTTGTGTGTAACAAGAAATCATGGAGCTAAGCCATTTGATTTTATCACCAGTTTTGAATTCTGCTTCTGATTGTTTATTCAGTGGTGTCTTGGTAAAGACAAGACAAGCCTATAGCCAAGCTGTTAAGCAGACATAAATACATTGCACAGATAGGATGAAACTTGTGCTTGGACACAGGTCAGAGAAACTGAGAATGTGAGTGACTCAGAATAACAAACAAACTCTGCAAAACATACTTAAGAATAGTGCTACCAGGAGGTTATCCCACCTGTCATAGTCTCTGCATTAAAAATTGCCAGGCCATGAATGGCAAAAATATAATTAAATGTTATTGAGACTTGTCCAGAACAATGAAACTATGGAAAATACTTTAAATCTGGTTTTGTGGTTTTACACTCTAATTTCCCCAAAACTAATATCTGAATAACCTTAAAACTTCAAGATGTTTAGCTAAACTTTTTTACTTTCCACCTTTGCTGTTTACTTTTCTTGCTTCTTCTCTGTAATAAAGCAGAAAAATATAAAATTCCTAAGCATTGGAAAAAAAAGAATCTAAACCTTCTGCCAGCATGAATCTGATTGGTTACATTAAAAATAGTGAAAACATATCCATTTTTAAAACTTTCAATCTGAAGCATTAATAATATATTTTTATATCTTGTTCTTTAATACATATGACTGATATCCTTTGAGTTAGAATCAGTTTACTCATGGATAGAAAGGAATTCTGGTTGAAATGGTGGGCATTTTGATTCCTTCAACATCCATACAGTAGAAACTGAAATCAGTTAATGAAACTTTCAGTATTAATAGGACTTACATGTAAGAAATGCAAGTCCGACATAAATATATCAGATGAGCTGACAGTAAAAATGACACGATCCAGAAATTGATGCTGCCTCATACATCAGTAAATGAATATTCTATTACTTTTAACCTTCCTAAAAATATTCTTTTTTTTTTTTTTTTCCTGAGGAAACAGTGATATTTGAGAACCTCTACAAATGCTTGAAATGGATCCCATTGATATCAATAGTATCATTTTAAGAATTTGGAAAATCCTGTTTACATTTGTAAGGTCAAATAGTGAAAAGGCAAGTGTATTGGCAAATAAGTGGGTGATACTGAGATGCACAAAAGTAGATAAGAAACTAAACTTTCTTCTATCATAATAGAAGAAAAGTAGATCTGAGTAAACACTGACCTACCATTAATCTTTCCCTTAGTTTGAAGGGCTTCTAGAAAAGAAAAAAGACAATAAGAGCAACATTATGCTTTTAAAACCTCTGATAATCCTTATCTTTGAGAGATCATACTCTTCCTTTCCCTGCAGGAAAACACAGTCTACAGCTGACGTGACTTGAGGTCATCATCCCTGGTAATCAACACTTATTGATGGGCTGTGTGGAATCAAAGAAAACCTGGAAATATCATAGGAAACCTTTTGCTTTCCTCTAGCGTGTAATTTTATACAGCTTGCCAGGGACGTAAGATTCCACTGTGAGAACAAGGACACTGGGCCATGTTCCAAAATGAGGCAAACTGAGGCAAACCCTAAACGTTCTGCTGCACTGCAGTCTGTGGATTTGCAGATAGAAGTGTATTATATACATTCATTATTTGCCTAAATTGTCAGAGCTATAGTATTACTACAGCAGCAGCCTGTTGATCCATGGTGCATCAACACATGGAACAGCATAAGTCTTCATCACTCTAACCATATTCCAGTTAAAGAAACACATGGGCAGGAGGAAGGTGTATTACCCAATTACATATGTATGTGTGTGTGTGTATTTATATAATCCCTGGTCATGTGGATTTTCAAATGTTACTCAGTTAAAAGTACAATATTAAACATTTTTCACATTTTTAGTCTGCTGGTTAAAGCCTTGACAGAACCTGACATGCATAACCAACATGAGCTGGTTACCCTTTTATTGTATTTTCCATGCCTTATTAATTTTTTTTTTAAGGAAAGATTGAATTTGTGTAGATACCTGACTCCAGAAGCTTCAGGCTTGTCTAAAGGTTAATCTGAATCCAGTAGGAAGTAGTACTATACATTACAGATACCTGACCAATTGAGGCTGTCAATAAAGTAAAAGTAAAAGTCAATCACTACTCTTAATATCCAGCATTCTGCAACTGAGACTATCCAGAGTATAAGGTGGCCATATTTCTGGTTCTTAGATAGGTAGAATAATGCCTTGAAACATAAGACATAGTCATCTCTACTGTAGTTTTGGGGTAAAGGGATCCTTGCCCAGTGATCTTTCCCTACCCTGCAATGACTTCTTTACCAGCAGTCACCAGTATGTGGTCAGCACATACAATCTGAATCTGCAGTTGCCCTTGATGTATCTGCTGGAAGACCTCTGACTTATTCTCATCTCAATCAAATAACTCTCATATCCTCTACATTTCAGATGATGCTCATTAAGGCAACTGAAAAAATGTCAGATGGCAAGAAACAGCACAATAGCTCTCTGAGCTTTTTCATAGTTGACACTTGGGTAGCTTGAAGAGTGGATTTGGTGCTTTATGGAATCAAATATACTCTAAGGGCTTAAAATGAAACACACAAGCCTGCATTTATGTCCAACAGCTTCCCACACCATGGAAGTCAATCCAGGCATCTTTTTTTGTTGAGATGAATTGCTGCACAAAACTTAATTTCTAAGTTGCTATTTTAACAAAAGAAGCACCAGAAACACACCCAAGAAATATTTTACATCATTGGCAAGATCTGATAGTCATATGCAGACATGTATCTGATCATCTGACTCAATCTTGACTACCTTAGCTTGCAGAGTAATTCTCCCTTGACTGTAGTAGCAGCCAGATGACAAGCAGAAGCCTACATGACGACACCTTTAAGTGAGGTGTATCCTGAGCTGAATTCCACTATCAATACTTTTTCCTGAGATCCCTATGATTCTGACTAAGTTCCTGGAAGAAAAATTCACTGATGTTTGGTAAATTCATAGAAATCACATCTCATACAGAAAGCTCCTGAGCTGCAACTGGTTGGAACATAAGGAAGTACTTGGGGAATTACAGAATCTCAAGGGCTGGAAGGGACCTTGAAAGATCATCTAGTTGAACCCCCCTGCCACCTACAGTAGGTCACACAGGAACTCATCCAGGTGGATTTTGAATGCCCCCAGAGAAGGAGACTCCACAACTCATCTGGGCAGTCTGTTCAGTGCTCTGTCACTCTAACAGTGAAGAAATTCTTCCTTGTATTTCTTTGGAACCTCTTATGTTCCAGCTTATACCCACTGCCCCTTGTCCTATCACTGGACATCACTGAGAAGAACTTGGCTCCATCCTCCTGACACCCATCCTTTACATAATACTGAAGCCCTCTGCTCTGCATTACTGGACATGAGATGAGGTATAATACCAATTCACCAATTATTTATCTAGTAATGTTACTGCTGCTCCAGAGCAATGAGGTTTGAATTCAATGTTTTTGAGCAAGAGGTTGGACTAGAGATCTCCCGAGGTCCTTTCCAAGTTGAAGTATCATATAAGAGACTTTGGTTCTTTGAAAAGGTTCTTCCTGTGGGACAGGGTTCGACAGAATTGTCACAGTGCTACTCTAGCTTGTCTTAGTTAATCTCTAGAGATAGATAATGACATATGCAGTTAGTGGATACACGGTCAGTGGATCAATCACTGTGAAGGCTCTACATAGAGAAAATACATATTGGTGAGGAGTGAGACATGGAATACAATTAAATGAGGACCATTGAACCCAAGGCAAAATTAATAGAAAATCATTATCTAGTCATGACTGTGAGAGTAACTAGATGAGACAAACACCTGCTTTTTGTTCTTGAAGAAATGAGTAGCAGTTGAATTTCTTCCATTTCTCCAACACATCAGACAGAAGACGGGAACTACAGAAGTTTATTTTTCAGAAGTGTACTTTATCATGTTTAGCTGACTCACTTCCACAGCTTCAAGCAATAATGTTTTCTTTCTTTTTGGATTTTTTTCTTTTTTGTTTGGTTGGTTGGTTGTTGTTTTGGGTTTTTTTTTTAGAGCAGGATATTTATTAGTTGTCTGCCTTCAGAAGAGAAGCGGAGACAGGAAATTAAACTGGCCCAAGGTAAACCCAACTCGGTGCTTCTCTAGTGCCTTCATATTTTTCTCATTATGAGTAAAAATATGTCAAATTCAAACTCGTTTCCCATTGTATGGATGAGACAGTTTGTTGTGCAAGATGGTTTCACCATGTGGTGCTATACTCCATCTCATCCAAAAAAATCTTAGCCGTGAGTTGTGTCTCCTAGGTCCATCTTACCTTCCTATAATGGAGTTTAGTTTCTCATTGCTCTAGAAAAAAAAATTAGGCCTCTAGAAATGCATGTCTATTTTTCACCAGTGAAATGTCAGCTTTCTGCATTCTTATGTAACACTTCACTGCAAGCCCTGATGGCTGATGTTTTTTAGAGAGAAAAGTTAAGTCATAGCAATTCAGTGCAACATACAGTATCACTGATGGCTAGGACTTCTCCTCTTTGCATATCTCAGAGAACCCCTAGTTAAGGCCACTATTACAGAACTCCAGAAATCAGGTCTGGCACAGAATATGAAGCATGTTGTGGATTGACTGTAAATGTAATGCCTTTCATTAAAGTGTTTTAAATATTCATGTTGGGAGAAAAACTGTTCTGCTGTCCACAAAATCTAGCATTTTAAGGAGCTGCACTGCAATGAATAATATCTTTATATCAGAGAGAACTCTTTCTTTGTGTGTTGAATTCAAACAAACAGCTAAGAACTTATGTTAAGTCTCCTCTTTTCAGCATTCCAAATTATTAGCTTATCTCTATCATGGCAGACTTTTTCTTAAAGAAAGACTTTAAGCATTTTATTCAAGAAATTTTTTCCTGTCATATTGCATTTTCCTGGTGAAAGCTTAAGCTTTCCTTTTTTTAATTTCCCTTATTTTCTTAATAAGGAAAACTCTTCACATTAGTTTAAATGGTTCATTCTCTTTTTTTTATCTCCACATTGTAAATATTAATTATGCTGCTTTATACCAACTAAGTGTTAGGCAAGTGTTTAGCTGAACAAAGTGGTTAATACATTGTTCTTCAAATGTAATCTCAGACACTAATCTCCCTACTTCCCTCAAAACCATCTTCCATGATCTGGCCTGTCATCCTGTCATTTTGTCTGTCTTATCATTCTTTCAGCTTTAGCTCTGTCATGAAAATAATTTGATAACTTTTATCTTGTTAATATACTTTTCTTCCACCAGAAATACGCCTGAGATCTCAATAGCTATAAACCTTCCTTTAACTCACAGTCAAAATATATTCAGAGACTCTATGCCCAGTTATTTAACTGCAGTTACTCTCTTTTTTCCATGCTATTTAACAGCATCACCCTTAATGGGTGTTTCTGTGCCCATTATTTAAGGTTAAGGATTCAGAGAATACAAAAATCTCATTTCTTTACTAAGCAGAGACAAGCAAAGATCTAAAGAGTTTAACTTAAAATTATACAACAGGAGCACTGAGAAGAAGCTGTTTATGAAGCAAAGTATTAGCTTTGGATCATATCCTAGATCAACAATAGAAGCATTCAGCAGAACCTAGGGACAAAACATATTGTCCTTTGCTAGATTATCCTTCCTATAAATACAGCCTTAAGAGCTCTAAAGGGAACTCATTCAACTCCCAAAACAGAAATCATATTTTCCATTCTTTGGACAGCAGACACCCTCCAGGAATGAGACAAACCTTCCTCCTCCCACTCTATCTTCAGGCTAATGAGAAACCATTCAGGGCTTTGTGCTGCAGCAGCCTGGTATGCCAGAAAAACAAAGGTGACGGTTTCATTTATATTAAACCAGAGCAAATAAAGTTTACATGTAAAGCCAGTGACAGGCAGAAATGTCAATTCCTCTATAGAACTTGCATTTAGCACAACCACTCATTTACACTTTTAAGTTTTGATGTGCCTGTGGGAAAGTTGCTTTGGGAAAACTTTTTTTAAAAAAATATATTTTAAATCTTGCTGCTGAGAAATCAGTTCTATTCGGAGGATGAGGAATAGTGAGTTAGGGTTTTGAGTTTTTTTGTCTTTACCCAGCAAAACCCAAACAAATAGTTCATTTTCCATAACACTTGTCAGCCCAGGGTCTTTCAATGAGGAATTTTGGACATATCTGAATTTTGAGCCAAATAGAATCTTCCTTTTCTGTGTTGTTTCTGGATTAACTCACTGGATTTACAGAAACCTCACAGTACGATTGTTGGCAATTGCACCAGAGTGATATTCATTTTATACTTCTAGATAAACACACCAGCAAACCTGTGAAGTTTTCAATCTTTCCAAGTCCGTATAGTCTTGTGCACAGCACTGAAGCTTTGGCATTTCCATGGAGTTAAAAAGTAGCTCTGAATATGGGTAATGGATTTCAGGAGTTAGGGGAACAATTCCAGCTTCTTCATTTCTCCACCTTGTTCCTCAAGCAATAACTCATATGAAAGGAAGGAAAAGGGGCCAAACCTGATTTTATTCATTCTGCAGTCCAAGTACAGTCATCATTAGCTTTAGGAGAAGTTTGTATATGTAAGGATGTGCCATAGTTCTGCTTTGAAAGCATTCATTGGCTTCACTTGGCCCAGAATCAGTGTCAAGAGCCTGGAAAAGTTTGATTATCAGCAGTTCTTTTCAGTGAAGCAGCTCTACCAGGAAAGTACATGAAGATTTCTTTGCTCCTTTTCGGTCCACAAATGCCAGAAGAGAAACCTCTTGCAGAGATTTCAGGACATATTTTTGCCTTTCTGTTGTCTTATAGTTTCCTCCAGGATGCCTGTCAGGTTGTCTGTATTTGATTTAACAGGTTGAAGTTGTGCCTTGGTCTCATCTCATTGACCTCAGTGGAGTTGCAGCAGTTAAAGACCAGAACTATCTGTGTTTCTACACCAGAAAGCTAAGTCGTTTTCTATCAGGTTGCACATTAATAAATACACAGGATCACATATTGCTTCCAGTCAGGCCAGGAAAACTCCAGGAGATACTCACTTGCTCCATGTAATTGGTATTAATCTTATTCTGGAGGCACTGAGGAGCACAGCTACAGACTATGATGTCTCATTGTGCAACATACCATGTTAGCCTACAATGAAATGAGTGCCTCTGCTTCTGCATATTTGTAATAAAAACCCAACAGTTTAAGACAGGAAATCACAGAAACTGAGGAATGCAGACACACAACATACAAATGATTTGCTATCTGGAATGGAGATTTTTCTAAAAACAAAGGTTTCGTTGACATCTTCAATTATGATACCAGGTAAGTGTTTCTCATTGAATTATCTTAATTAAACTAGAGACTGGACAAATCAGCAAAAATTTAGTACTGCTCTAAAGAAAACATGCCATTTCCCCTTGAGACAAACAGGAAATTTTTCAGGGGCTATTTTTTCTTCCTTTAATGTGGTTTAGCATCCTTTCTTTTAAAATGCTTCTCCTAAAGGTAGCCGTATGCAGCCCAGATAGTGACATTGTTTAGGTTCTCTAGTTAAAGAAATGCTATTCTCAACTCACCCAAAGGTTCACATGATCTGCTTGAAGTACCTGAGCCCCGCTACAGTGACTTACATGTTATTTTTACCACTGACTCCTACTAATAGATCTAAAAAAAAAAATCCAAACCCCAGTTAATTTAAATCAGAAAGTAAAATTTAGGTTTATCTCATCTGAAGAATCTTTCTGCCTATTGATCTATTCTACTCTAGTGTGTAAGTGTATGTGGAGGTGTGTATACACTTACATGTGGCATAATACATACAATGCTACAGAAAGGAAAACAATTTTAACTGCTTATTCACTGGTTGGGAAGGGTAGTGGCAAAAATTCATTTCCTTGTATTTCACACTTAATCCTACGTAGTTTCATAGCTGGTCAAAGTCAGAAAAAAATAAATCATTCTCCAAAATTATCAACATGACTTCATTTGGATTAGAGCACAAACCAATCTACCAAATTAATAATATTTTTAGGTCTGTCGCAATTCATTATTTTAAGACCCTTTGTGAAACCTTTTCATCAATTTCTATCATTTTTAAGTAAAAATAAATAAAGACAACCTTTAGTCTGAGGCTTGCAGAGTATTTTTCAGACAATACACCAATTATCCCTTGATCCTCTGGATGTAGACCCAGTTCAAGGTACAAATCACACCTGCAGGTGGATGATCACTAAGGGCCTTGCCTTCTGCCAGGAATGGCATGCTGCTGCATCTGCCAAAAGCTCAGGATATGACTATGTGATTATAGAAGCACTAAGCATATCTTCATAGAAATGAAAATAACTTCTGAAATCTGAGATAAGGATTAGAGCCAATCCCTGTTATCCCCAGATGCTCTGGAGTATGGTTGATAACCATCAAGTTTACATCTCAGCCCAGATGATTCTGTTGTCGCCATGTGAATACATCAGAACTGACCAAGATTATGGCCAGTTTCGAGCAGGTGCCTTTCCTGTGTCCCACCTCCCTGGCCTGGTGCAATTCAATACAATGCTGGCATGCCATAAAAGACTGCTGCTGCAAAATTCAAATTGAATAATGAGCTATTGTTGTGACACTCTTTGTTAAGAACTAAAAATCGCAGACTAATCTCATGTACAGGAACCATTTTACTCTCTCTGAATACATAAAAACTTCTGGTCCTTTGTAGAAGTTTGAGTGCTTAAGCACGCAAATGTCCCAAAGGAACAAGATTGGCCAGAGAAGCCTGCATTGAGTGGAACTATACTGAAACCTGAGAAAGCCTCAGTATATAATCTTCACTGGAAAACACATCCAAGGATATTTAACAAGCACTGGAGGTCAGGAACTCAGCTGCATGTCTCATCCTTCCAGCAGCACCTCTGGAACAGCAATTTTCCACACTGACTCAGAGGAAAAGCAGCATCACTTACTCAATTGTCCACTCGCACTGTCAAGCTCTCAGTTTATTTTGGAAGATCTTCCAACTCAACCCAACTTTTTTTAATTTGAAGCTTGAGGACTCATATGGTGCTGACACAGAGAGGGAGATCACAAGGTAAACACTGAGTCATCTGGACCAACCACACAAGTCCTGCTCCCCATGATCAGAGAGACACCATTGATGCACTGGTTGGGATCAATAGTGAGGAATCTGATTCCTGTCCATGGTCCACCTCTGAGGCAACTTTCTAAAGGATGGAAAAGATTAAGCAAGGAATATGAGCATCAGTTTTATTGTTTTTTTAAACACCACTAAAAGATGTGACAGGTCTCAACTTTATAAAAAAAACCTCTCAGTGCAGGGGCAATTTTATGCTTGCATTAGAGGCCTCTGTGCCTTGGAAATTCGTTGGGAAAAAGATCACCAACACTGGTGTTCTAGAGATAAGGTGATACACCTGAAGAAGCTAAGGATCCACAGATTGTGTTCTCTATCTTTTGTATGAGGAATCAAGGACATCAAAGGGTTCTTTTCTCCCTGTCTTTGAGAAATGTTTTGGAGTTGGACACTGTGTTTATCACAAAAAGATATTGCACCCATATATGCACCCACTGTTCTGCCACAGCTGATAAAATTTTGGGGACACTGCTGAGCAGTAGTGGCAGAGACACATCCAGTCCCACTGGAAATCCAAATGGTGTTCCAGCAACAAGTGACTTTCCACACTCCAAGAGTGGTGTCTCTGCGACTGTTCATTTGCCTTAAGAAAGCATTACAGACCCCTGAATCCACGGACCACAGATCTCTTCTGGCTTTTGCAGAAAGTTCTCCAGTTACACAAACAACATTTATCAGTTCACTGAGTGTTTTTTAAACCAAAGTCCCTCTATTTGTTATTCTTGGTTGTTTTCTTTCTCTTTGTCTACCCTGAGCAACACTACTTTTAGGTCTGTTTTCCTTGCCTACAATTTTTGATCCACTTATAAGCCGAAATTTTAAGGCACAGTTTTCAAATAGTTTCCAAATTGTAGCCCCAAGACTTAGGGGGCATGTTTCCTGGTGCTCTAATCAGTATGCCAAAACACAGAAACTATGAAATTGTAAAGCAGTGTCTGCATTTTTCACAAACACTGATTATTTTCTCTCTCTCTCACACACACACACACACAAGAAAAAGCTAAAGATATTTTCTAAGTATGTTTTTAAAAGCTTGATAAAAGTTCTCAAGATAATCATTACTGAACTGCAAATATTGCATTACTTTACAAGTACAGAAGTCTCCTCTCACTTGCATTTCCTGCTTAAGCATTTTGTTGCTTATTAACTACCCACGATTAATAGTTTCTTCCATTATCCAAACTACAGATCTGTCCTCGCCAGACCATAGCCAGCTATGCTGGCCAATGAGTGCATTTTGGATTAGACATTCTCTATTCTTACAGTTTTACCTTATGGAAATGTGTAAAATGTAGTTATCCAATTGCCAGCAGCAGCAACAACAACAAAAATGATTAAAAAAAAAAACCTAAAAAGCAAACAAAAAACAAACAAAAAACCCTCCACAAAACAAACAGAAAACAAAAAACCCATGAAACAGAAACAAAGCTTTTCCAATCTCTAAGTTTTTTCTTTGGCCACTACTAAAATGTACAGGAAGTTACGTATCTTAAAAAGATTAAGTAATCTAAATACCTCTCTAAACACTCTCCAGAATGTCTTATTCAGAACCAACCAAAGTAAAAATATTACCATCAACCTCAGTGAAGTTTGGATCGAGCTCTACATATGTAATTGTTTTACTCATGTATAAAACAGACTTTAATACTGAACATGTTAAAGGAGAATCCTGCTTTTTCATTTTCCTTTCCTTCTCTTCAGTCTTACACTTTCCATGGCTGGTTTGTGTTTCCCTTTTTTCCCTTTTAGCAATCAGAAAGGCAGAGATTCATTCAGGTTCATTCTGAATACTTAACAGAGGTTGCTAAGCCCTGGAACCTCGTCATGCCAAAGGAGAGCTGTCTGTCTTTGGAGCAAAGCTCACTTGACCTAAAGGCTATTCTCTGTGAATAGAGAAGCCCATGGAAGGGAGTTCCTCATTTGGCCCTTCAGTGCAGGACCTACAGCCAGGCAGGATAAATCTAAGTTCAGGTATGCAATCTCACCCAGTATCCACTGACTCCATTAAATTGCTTAAAAATGACTCTCCAAGAGCATGTCAGAGTCAGAGCAAAGGACACAGTCATGCACACCCAAGTCCTCTTCCCAATCTTGTCAAACAATCAGAACTCCAATTCTTTCTTCTCCTCAGTAGTGAATGTACAGCTCCACATGAAGTGCAAGAAGACAAAGCAGCTGAAAGGGATGCCAGCTCTGTTTCTCCCCTCATCCTCAGTTAAAGAGCGTGACATAAAAGCAAATCTGTTGGGTTTCTCATTATTGTCTATTTGTGCTGGATTGTGGTTTCAGGATACACCCTGTTCCTGATCTGCCTGTGATCTGCTCTGCACAAGGACAGTCATTCTGCTGTTCCCCCTGTGTTGGGTCCAGACTCATCTCACCCTTCAACTGCAAATTCTCCTCCACAGACAGTCCAAGCTAGTCAGTGGGAAATTAATGGATTTGCTTTCCTTTCTAGTTTGTTGTTTTGGTTTTTTTTTTTGCAAGGGAGAATAACATATGCTGCCTTCTCCATCCCCAGGGAGGTTTCTCCACTGGTCTACTAGCCAGAACATTTCTAACTGCATGTGAAAAATAAGACAAAAAAGACAAAATTCTGAGTATTTATGAATGACAAGTGCTGAAACTGAGGCTTTTAGGAACTATTTTATCCATTAATTCCCACACGAAGACTGCTGCCAGATTTGTAAAACTGGTATAACAGAGACTTACGCTGTCTAGTTTTGCCTACAGTGTACTTTATAGCCTTGAAAACAATATATTTGACTGTGTTCCAGAGGTGTTCCTCAGGGTGAAACAAGACATTCATCCTAACATATAATTTTTTTAGGTTTCTGAAGCAGTGTCCTAAAAACTTTCTAAAGCTTACTAAAAACAATGATTGCATTGATCTTTCCTGATCTTTTAATTTCTCCCCGTAGGCCCTTCTCTTCCTAGATGTCCTTGTACAGAGCTCTGGATTACATCTTTGTAGCTTGAAGAGCTACTGACTGTGGAGCAAGCAGAGCTTGGGGTTATCATCTACACCCCCTTTACAAAATGACAGCTTCAAAGCTTTTGGACAGAGGAAGGGGCAAGCCTTTGGGATTTTGCAGCAAGCAAAAGGGGAAGACGAAGCATGAGTGCTACTGAAACCAGACCTCCCATGTTTAATGGCAGTTGGACCTCTCAAGGAAACCACTTGGGCGGACACCCTGTCCCATGCGGTTGAGTACTTCCCTCTGGCAGTGGTTTCAGAGGAAAAGATCACATATCACACACATAGCCAGAGCCTTCTGGAGTTAATGAAAATGAAATGAAATTAAATGAAATTAAATTCTCCTTTCCCAAAATGTTTTGCTTTAACCCATCAAAATTTCCAAAATCATTGCATGACTGAATACCTGCAGGCACCAGGCTCGAGAGAGTTAAGCAGCCAATCTGCAGAGTAAAATGAGGGTGGATGACACCAGGCTGCTCAGGAATAATCTTCCTAATGTCAGATTTTATTATGCTTTCAAAAATGGTGTCATATTCTGAAAAAAACCCCAAACCTATAATTCCACAGCATGAAAAAATATATTACTATATTTTTTTATTTGATTTCTCTTTTCATCCTTTCTTGCCCTTTTTGCTTAAATGATTTCTGAAGAGATATTGTATTTGCAGTTTTATGGCTCTAATATCCTTGTGGCTTAAATGGTCGCAAAATTTCAAATTAGCTTAAGTTTCAAACTGCAGTCAGGAATATTCTGCAAGAAAGGGGACATATCAAAAATGTAACATACTTGTTCTTAACAAAATTAGGTGAAATAAGTCACCAGAAGGCATTTTCCATTTATAATACTCTGTACTGCACTGGGTGTAGCACTACCTCTGTCAGTGGGATGATTTCAAGTTTAAAAGTATATCTAACCTTTCTTTTTTTCCTCCTGTTATGGTGCACTGACAACAGTAAAATGACAACATTTTGAGCAGGAGGAGATGTGGCCAGGCAGTTTTCAGTTAGTATAATGTGAGCACCTGACTGGGAGAGGGCTAAAACCTGCACCCTTCACATCTTTTTCCAGTACATACTTGAGAATTATGGGGTTTTCCCATTTTTGCACAGCAAAAGGAAAAACACACAGAAAGTGCAGCTGCGGTTCTACGTCAGGCAGGACTGAGACTAACACAACAGGTAATGTTCACAGCTTTGGTGATAGGTTTTCTCTTGCTAGACACATCTCTCAGTATTCCCATAGATTTTCATAGGACACCACGCCGTTATACAAATCATTAATTAAGAATAGTTTCATAGAAGCAAAACCAACATTTGTATATGCACATTAATCAGTGCATTACTTGACACCTTCAGAACTGTGAAAGAGACTCAGTCATGCAACTGACAAAGGTTTCAATGCTAAATTGGTGTCAAAAGGCACCTTTCAGCAACTTAGGCATCCAAAACTGAACATAAGCAAAACTGATTACAATCACAACGTCCTAAAGCACCAAAACAGGAGTGGGAAGGAAGGAACTATACTTAGGACATAGATTCATTCTGGCATCAGTCAGAGCTGGATCCCCTGCTACAATAACCAATTGTAGGCTACAGGTATTACATTTCCACAAAAAAAAAAAAAAAAAGAAGGATGAGTTAAAAGTTCTTACTTACCGCATTTAGCCCCAGGAGGTTGTTTGGGAGAGAGGAGGTGACTCCTGACAGAATAGCTGTGGCCACCACTGCTCCCAGGCACTGGGCAATGATGTACATGAGTGCCTTGAAGATGCTGATCTGGCAGCTGAGCAGGAGGCCCAGAGTGACAGCAGGGTTCAGGTGAGCACCGCTGATGTGGCCCACGCTCTGTGCCATAGTTGCAATGGATAGCCCAAAAGCCAGAGAAACCTTTACGTTATCCTGAGACCTTGTTGATGTTTTGTTGCCCACCACTGGGAAGCTAAAACCCAGAGCTGAGCCAATACTGATAAAAATAAAAAGGCTCATGGCAAGGAACTCAGCCACCACAGCCCTCCAGAACATTTTCTTTTTGAATTCACTAGCCATCTTTCCTTTCCCCCTTTCTCTCACCCTCTCCTCCTCACTTTCCCTTCTCTCCTTTCTTTTGCCTGATACTTTTCCTTTGTGGTCTGAGGAGAGATCTGGAAAAAAAATACAATCCTTGGATTATTTATAGGGCTTTGGGTGGTCTGTAGGAGGGAAGGGGTGTTGCACAAAAGGAGGAAAGAACATCTACATAGATGCTGACTGCTAGATTGATGTAAGACACTGTATGCCTGCCAAAGTTTTTTCTTCCTTCTTTTTTTTTTTTCCTTCTCCCCTCCCTTAACAACAGTCAATCTCTGCTGCCGTTTTTAAGAGGCTTTTTTAAATTCTTGGAAAAGTCTATAGGAGTGCCTCCGGAATTTTACCCTCACTTTTTAAACTCCTGTATCACCATTCAGCACACGAGTTGGAAAGAAGGCTTTTATGGGTTTTCTGTCTTGAGGTGGACTGAAACAAAAAGCAAAGTTATCTGAGCAGGCTGGTAAGTTATTCACGCTCAGCTCCACCGGAGGCAGATAATATGTGAAAAGAGTAAACAAAATTGACAACTAAATCCACACTCTGGACATGTAAGTACCTCAGTTTCTTTAGAAAACAGGTAGAATGTCTCTTCTGCTGGCACTGTGGAGGCTTGGATTTGCTTTCGATGAACAGCTTGATGGCTGTACTGACAAGCACATGTATTGGCAAAGACTCACACAGGCTGATGTTAACTGATGAATACTAGGGATCGGTTTTAATCTCTGTGACTTCTGTGTAAATCTGACATAACTCTGACAGTAAGCTGGAAGCTTTCTATGTATGTAATTTGGTGCTAAAAGGCAGATGATTGGGGGGGCAGTGGGGGGAGGGGCAGTGTTCATTTTCTTTTTTTACTTTTAAATTACTTCTTCACTCTTTTTCTTTCAAGCACAGAGGTCCTGCAATGAAGACTTATCTCACATCACCCTGCTGAATGTCAGGCTTCCTGGTTGTCATCGGGGAGATTGGATGCTGATGCTGAGCTACAGGACTGCCCAGAGGCAGGGACAGCAAAGGAGAGGGAAATTACATGCTTGATTTTGCAGACAAAATGAATCTCCCAAGCAGTACTAGAACACTGTTCAGAGCAAAAGGTGTAACTGGCCCTATATGTTTCACAGCAGGACTTGTGTCCATGCCTCAGATTAAACCCTGTATTATCAGATCTCCACTGCCTTTAACAGCTGGTGGAACCTTCATCAGTGAATCAGAGGATTTGCTCTGACTTCAAACAGCGCAAAATCTGATCCAGACTCAGAAACTAACTCTCCAGGCACAAGTCTTGAATGATGTGTATTTAAAATCAGCCTACTTTTCTGCCTGCTCTTTTTTCTCCTTTTTTTTTTTTTGCTTTGTTTTTTTTGTTTGTTTGTTTTAACACACTGGTGTAAACTTCTAAATTGTACTTAATTCAAGGTTTTTTCACTTGGACAATATGAAGATAAAACCAAACACATCTGGATAGTATTAGAGAGTCAATAAGAGATTTTAAAATATATTTGATTTTCAAAATATAATTCATATACAAAGCTGAAGACTGTTTAAATAAAACTCCAGATGTCTGTAGGCTGTCATCCACAAGTTCTTATTCTCTCTAGACATCAGATGTTCTTCATTTTCCATATAACCTATTTTATTTCCTTCTGTTTTATAATGTACTTACACAACAGAACTGCACCAGCAAAAAAAAAAAAAAAAGGCAAACAAATGGGAACAAATGAATTTTTTGTTTCACCCTTCTGATTATACGAGACTTCAAAGAAAAACTATGTGACAGACAAATAAAAAAATCACATTTTGCCAAATATGGTATATGGTGGAAATTTAATACCATGGTTCTAACTGTAGTCTTTTCAGTGAGACTTTCTATTTGCTGCACACAGTCTCTGAGACTTGAAGGTCCCAAGTGTCCAGCCTCTCATGTCCTACCAAGCAGATGCTCAAGTGATTGAGCATGTATTACATAACTCAGGGAACTAAAGAAAGCAGCATAGGGTTCTGTGCAGTTTACAAGAGCTTTCATGTGTCTGAGATTGACACCTGTGGGATGGAGCTGCCTAGACATTTAACTGTGTCCACAGGAAATTCCCTTTTTACTCACTTCTTCCTACAATTAGGATCGGAATGACCAAGCAACCTCTGTACCAGTACTGATAAGGTGAGAAGGAATCCCTCACATGAGAATTTCTAAAAGCCAGGAAAATTAGCTGGGGAAGTATTACAAAATGTTTCCCTTATTTCTAGTTCCCACTAAGTATCCCTGACTGGCTTGTTTCAGTGACAGGGTAGCAGGCCAGCAAGATTTTTAGCCTGAGCAGTGACATATGTGAAGAATAAAAATTAAACATGCCTGGAGAGAAGCAAGTTGATCACTCCCCTTGAGAGCTGATTATTATGGTTATATTTTCATCCTAGGACTCTGTATTGGTCTCTGTATAATTACTGTCCCACCTGTCTTTACATATTTTTGAACTCCATGTCACAGTAACTCAATAAAATTGTCATTCAGAGAGAAAAGAAGAAAAAAAAAACCAATCTGAAATAAATTACAGAAAGAAACTGTTACTTATAAACAGGGGAAATACACACTTAAAAGATGTATGGAGCTGCTAGCTAATCTTACCTATCTGCATTCTGATGTGAACAAAAATTTGATCATCAGTACTGTGTTGTTATTAACTGCTTGCATGGTGATGATACCCAGGGCCTCTACATCTTCAGTTACACTCAAAGAGAGACAGCAGCCTTGTCCTAAGTGAAGAATTACCAAGTGAGGAAACGGAAGGATACAGAAGGAAAAGAACAAACCTTCTGCACAAGACTTAGAGGGAACTGTCAGAGTGAACAAGTTAAATCAACAACCTAAGAGCAACAAGGAAAAAGGAGAGAAATTAGGTGAGTAGAGCGGCAACACATCAGTTGGACTTCTTCAGAAGTATTCACTACAGCACAAGTCTAATTGGTACCCAACTCATTATGTCACTTTTCCCTCAAATGAGCTTCATTCTGTCTTACTTAGGCTGATGGCAAAGATGGGAATTTTCCATTTAGGTGAAGGAACAGTCAAAGTTGGAGGCCATAGGGAATGTATGTCAGTTCAGCAGCCAAATAATTGGCAGAATCGGGCAAAATTCAGCAAGCTGAGGTTCCAGATGTTCTTACCCCCACATCTCAGAAATGGAAAGGAGTCCAGAACTGCTGACTGGAGTGAAAATGTTTTCCCATGTATTCTGCTCTATGCTGTCCTTACAGAAAGCTGGAGTTCAGAGGTTGTGTTTCCTATAAGAGTAATATCACTGACTTAAATGGATTTACAGCAATATTCAGGAACTCCTTCCTGAGCTTGATTTACTTTCTAGCTAGAAGCAGAACCTGTCTCATTTTGCTAATGTAAAAAATGTGAGGTGGCAATTGAGTCAAAGTAAAGACAGTTGGGAATTTCTGCAAGAGAGGTGCCTGAGCACAAGAGAAACTTGACAGCATGAGTAAGGTGTCCAAGAACTGGGAAGGGTTTTAGACTGAATCTCTGACTTAAACTCTTAAATCTAGGAAGGATTGAAGATTTCAGACACATTCCACTCTTTAGCAATTGCTATTATCTGCTTTCAGTATCCATTTGCTCCCTATGCCAGCCACTGAAAATTCCCTCCTTAGCCACTTGTCCTTTTTGGTTTCCTGTACAGTAAATTCAGAGCCTATAATATCCGCGTAAAGAGCTGGACACTTAAGTCGCTTTTTGAAGCTGAACCTGAATTCTCAGAAATTCACCTAGGAGGAGCAGTAGTTATTTATCAGCCATATTAATCACCTGCTTCTGCAGGAGACAAGATATAATTGTCACTCTCTAATGAGCAAGTTTCAAAGGCATGAAGTCCACACTATTAATTCTGATTTGGGTATGATTCAGTGAAATCAAAGCAGGTTCTAAAGGCTGATTAATTTTTCCTTCTTCTCAGAAAAAAAAAAATATCTGTACATTCTCCATGTTTTCCTAGTTATAATATTTCTTTTTTAAC
Organism: Colius striatus; assembly: GCF_028858725.1. Taxonomy (NCBI): domain Eukaryota; kingdom Metazoa; phylum Chordata; class Aves; order Coliiformes; family Coliidae; genus Colius; species Colius striatus. Next base: position 36,889,094 of record NC_084763.1, read on the forward strand.
AGAATTTCTTCTTTTAAAAATATTTTCACTACATAGAGATCTATGAGCACTTCCCTACTTTTGTTGTTTATTTTCCTTTTTCTTTCCCTTCAGGCTGTAATAAGACACCAGAAAAAATTATGAGTCAATATACAAAGGGACAAAATCTGTGATTGTACAATTAAATGAAGGAAATTCAGTATCAGCAGAGGCAAACTTATCAACATCACTTACCAATTTAATCCAGACAGAGTGAGATGATTAAAAAAATTTTCTCTTGAAGGAGATATTGAAGGCCTCAGAGGAGAAAACTACTCATGAATGTCCTTGGAATTTACTTCAAATTTAATTTCAATTTGTTGTCTCCTTTGAGAGTAAAAGATTCTACTGCACTTCCTGAAAACATATATAAGACAGTGCTAAATGTGTTGGTACAGCACAATTTGTCACCACAAGTACAGTAAGGCTACATAGGTAGCATTTGTCTCCTCTATTTGAGGGTATCTACCATGAAAATATTTCCAACTGAGATGATGTCCTTTATTTGCCTCTTAGTGAATACATAGTATGTGCCTTGTCAGAATGCGATCAGAGCCTCAGTTTTAGCCATCTAAACTCTATTGGCTCCATTTACACAACTATTTAGGCTGCCTAGCTCCAGAGTCAACACCTACCTTTCCCTGGAAATCCCAAGTGTCTAGTCATCAAAGCTTTACAACTGCCACCCATGTCAGTGAAAAGGGTGTTATCTTTTTTTGTTTGTTTTTTTGACAATTCTGGGACATGAAATAGTAAATGTGACTCTCTTCCAACTGCTACATAAAAAGGAACTTCCCAGACAACTTCTAAACCAGCCTGCATCAGGAATCATATTTTTCTTTCACTTCATTCATCTTTCTTTCACTTTATTCTCTTATACCACCCAGTTGAACACAGGAGGTAGCATTGTGGACCATGAAGTCTTTATCACTGCCTGCTCTCTTGACATAGAGTTTGTAATGCTAGAGAGGGTGTATAGAAAAATTGGCTTTCATGAAGGCCATCCTTTATATGAAAGCATCTTCCAAAATAGGCCCTCTTTCTCCCCAGGCTTACTCAGGAGAGAGAAACCATATGCTCTACTGATTAGCAGCAGACAGCTTGAAACAGTATTAATATACTAATGTCTCTCTTTTATTAGCAATGGATGTTAACCAAACAAATGTCAATGCACTTCAGGAGCAAGCCATTTTTGCATGAGAAATGGGGTATGAATCTCTTACTATAAAACAGTAGAAAATCTTACATCCCTCTCCAAACAGAACATCTCATATATGTATTATTTAAACATGGCTGTCTTGTTAAATGTTTGGTTTGTTGGCAATGAAAAAAAAAAAATGTAACCACATTGAGGGTTAAATTCCAATTATTCTTTTCTTTTTTCTAAATAGACATATTTAGCAACAATTGTGCTTTTGAGTTTCCTGGGCACAGAGCATCACTGGGAGGTTGACCAACTTTTTTTCTTGAGGTTTTTTTTTGACCTGCACATTGTGTTACGTAAAATAAGAAGTCTGCTAGGAATACTGGGCATGAGACATCAGTGACTGTGCTAATGAAAGATCTGGTAGTTCATTACAAACACAGGAGGCAAATAAACCATTGTTATTGCCATAGGAAGCTTTTCAGTATAGATCACATCTTGCTTGGTGTTTTTTAATGTGCAGAGAAACCAGGTCCTATCTTCTCCCACCATAAGCTGCAAAGCTCCACTGGAGCAAGGCTGATTGTTTTATTGTTTTCAGGAAGGCTTTTTAATATAATTCTCCTGAGTTTTATTACACAGATTTCATCATTGTCATATAACCTATGCTCTGTTCCACCATTGCTCAACTGCTCAGGCTCACAGCATGTCTTTGGCACAGTCCAAGATGCTAATTCAACATCAGAGACTTCTTTACAACAGTGATTTTCTTTTAACTGCCAAGTGTTATAGGGCACTGGATGTTGAGCTGATATGAAAATAAAAGGGAGACCTTGAGGTGAAACTTGTGACCTATTTCCCAAGCAGGAAAAATCCTTGAAGTGAACTTTGTCAGCTTTATCAGGCAGCCACAGCCTGTGAAGTGTCAGCTGGACTTGTCAAATCTATGAGGTCACATTGCAGCAGCAAAGTAACTCTTCATCTTAATACAGTCTGCAGAAATATAGCAATAAAACAAAGTAAGCATAGGCAGAGCACTTCATAGTAAATGGATCATCTTGGGAAGTTGCTTGGTTTTTTCTGCATCTCCAGATGAACTTAGAATACTCCAGAAAGCAGTTTACTAGCCTGTCTTAAAGACCTTCATCAAGGACTGTGATTATTGAATGCTTTAGATACTCAATTCCAGAATTTACCAATAGAAAGTTTTCCTAACGTGCAAACTTGCCAAATCACCCTTGTTGCAATTAAAGCCTGACAATGTGCATCTTGGAGAACAATTTATTCCATTCCTCTCAAAAATATGCGAGTTTTTGAAAGATTTTTTTTTTCTAGCTTAATCAACTCCTTTACTTACAAACTTTCCTCTTTTGGTTCTTGACTTTTGTAAATATAGTTCTTTCTCTGGCATTTGTATGATTACAACACTGTGAATTTTCTCTATCGAATAACCTTCTTTGTACTTCAGACCAGTTTTGCAATTCACAACGTTCATCTTAAATTCTAATCTTGCACCTCCAGAATAATCCTACTCCTTCTAACTCTATATTGTTTGCACTTGTTCACTACTCCATCACTCAAGACATAAAAGGATTGAAAATAACACACCAGAACAAGATCTAAGTAAATCCGCTATCTCAATAACATCCTCGGTTTTGATAACAAACTATTGCTGTCTATCTTTCAGGTGTAGTTTTCCAATAGTCACGCACTTACTCTAATTTCACAGTCCTGGCTGCTGTTGTCCTCCCTTGCTTACAGGAACAGAAAACTCACAGTTTGGCTAAGGTCAAGAGTTAAAGTAACTACTGCAACTCAACTATATGTAAGCCTTAAACCAAAAGAAAATCCTTAGCAATAGCATCATTCATCTCATCTGACTTCAGAGATCTGCCATTGTTTCAGTTGCACTTATTTCCCTTGCAGCCAATGGAAAGAAATAGGCACTTTTGGCTCTTGACTCACTGAATCTGTTTATACATCTGCTTTGGATGTATGACACCACAGACATCATTGACCAGATCTTTATTTCAAAGTAAACTTTGTTACGTAAAACTACTATGCTTGGTTGCGAGACAAATTATTAACAAGACCTACCACATTTCTCCACGAACAAATGTAGAGCAGGTTGGCACTGGGGAAGCAGTAAGATCTGTTGACATTGTCTACTCTAGTTTTAACAAAACCAAAAGCTACAACTGTAAATGGACTATAGTCTTGTGAACATGAACATTACACAGTGAATCTGTTTCCTGGTGGTTAGATTTCAACAGGAAATAGTGTATTTAGCAACATGATTAACTAGCACACACATCAGTAAGTGTACTGATCCTCAGGAATCTAATTCTGAAGTTAATCTACAGACTTATATGGCCCAGGTATACAGGCACATATAAGCAAAGTATCTGCAAGGCCTTTAGCTAAGATCTATCCTTTTACACACTGAGTCTCATACTGATTGCATTCAATAACATTTGGGTTTACATAGCCTTGGCAGAAGTAGGTAGAACCATTTGTCTCACATCTGGCACCCTGCAAATCCCCTTGTGATCTGCATATGAAAGGACTGAAATGCTAAATACTACTTTTTATGAGGAGGATGGGTTTAAATGAAATGCAATGACCTCTAGGTCTAGGTAGAAAGATCTACCTTTCCTCTATCATACATCAAGATGATGCAAATCACATTCAGAAGGTTTCTGTCTTCCTCTGGTAGCTATAGAGACCTCTAACTCAGACTCACAAAGCAGTGACTTAACCCTTTAACTTGGACAAGATTCTGTTGTCAATGTGTACATTGCGTGGTGGTGTGTCTCACCTAGCTGGGTAGAAACTACCCTGTAATTGATGGTAAAGGACACCTGGGGAGGGACTCACGATGGCTAATGTGGCATAAGTAGAGATCTGAGCCACTTCCTTAATTTCTGTGTTCATGCCCTTCATTTAGAAAAGGCCGGAATAAGTATACACTCCACTAGGGTTTGCAGAGATCTCAGTAATTCCAGACTAAGTATTTCTATTCCACTGTGAAAGTGTGTGGTTTTATATCACACAGTTTTCCAAGCTTTTTCAACCAGTGGGACTATCAGAACAACTGTGAATTATTCAAACATTATCTTTGAATCTTAATATTGTTTAGCCAATTACAGCATATTAGCAACACAAGTTTTTCATTAGCATGTTAAAGTCCATAAAGTAAATTATTTTTTTTAAAAAAACTTATAAGCGTTGCTATATATGCCACAAGATTTCTTTAAAGGAAAAAAGAGATATTGAGAAAAAAGACTTGTAACACAAAATCTAAGTAAAATCATGGCAGTAGTAGACATATAAATTAAAAATCCAAATACCTGTTAATAGTGAGATTGGCTTAAACGAGCATCTTTTGAGTGAAATGCAGGAGTGTGTAGTCTTTAAAGAGTCATCCTTGCTTTGCATTTTCACTTTCATAGAATCATAGAATGGTAGTGGTTGGAAGGGACCTTTAGAGATCATCTAGTCCAACCCCCCTGCAGAAGCAGGTCACCTAGATCAGGTCACATAGGAACATGTCCAGGCGGGTCTTGAAGATGTCCAAGGAAGGAGACTCCACAACCTCTCTGGGCAGCCTGTGCCACTACTCCATCACCCTCACAGTGAAATAGTTTTTTCTTATGTTTAAGGGGAACTTTTTGTGTTCCAGCTTCATCTCATTACCCCTTGTCCCATTGCTAGCTACTATAGAAAAAAGGGATGTCCCAACCTCCTGACACCCACCATTTAGATATTTGTAAATGTCAATATGATCCTATCTCAGTTTCCTCTTTTCCAGACTAAACAGCCCCAGTTCCCACAGCCTTTCCTCGTATGAAAGATGTTGCATTCCCCTGATCATCTTGGTGATGATCATCTGGACTCTCTCCAGCAGTTCCCTGACCCTCTTGAGCTGAGGAGCTCAGAACTGGACACAGGACTCCAGATGAGACCTCACCAGGGCAGAGTAGAGGAGGAGAAGAACCTCCCTTGACCTGCTGGCCACACTCTTCTTGATGCATCCCAGGATGCCATTGGCCTTCTTGGCCATGAGGACACATGGCTGGCTCATGTTTAGTTTATTACCAATCAGGACTCCCGGGTCTCTCTCTGCACAGCTGCTCTTCAGCAGTTCAACCCCCAGGCTGCACTGGTGCATGGGGCTGATCCTTCCCAGGTGCAGGACTCTGCACTTGTCCTTGTTGAACCTCGTGAGGTTCCTCTCTGCCCAACTCTCAAGCCGGTCGAGATCCCGCTGAATGGCAGCACAGCCTTCTGCGGAATCAGCCAGTCCTCCCAGTTTGGTGTCATCAGCCAACTTGCTGAGGGTACACTGTCCCCTCATCCAGGTCGTGGATGAAGATGTTGAACAAGACTGGCCCCAGAACCCATCCCTGTGGAACTCCACTGGCCACAGGCCTCCAACTAGATTCTGTGCTTTTGATCAACACCCTCTGGGCTCTGTCATTCAGCCAGTTCTTGATCCACCTCACTGTCCACTCATCCAAGCCACACTGCCTGAGCTTTGTGATGAGGATGTTATGGGAGACAGTGTCAAAAGCCTTGCTGAAGTCAAGGTAGATGACATCCGCTGCTCTCCCCTCTTCTAGCCAGCTGCTTATGCACTCATAGAAGGCTATCAGATTGGTCAAACAGGATTTCCACTTGATGAATCTATGTTGACTGTCCCTGCTAACCATCTTTTCCTTCATATGTTCAGTGACTACATTCAGGATGAGTTATTCGATCACCTTTCCAGGGATGGAGGTGAGGCTGACCAGCCTGTAGTTTCCTGGGTCATCCTTCCTGCCCTTTTTGAAGACTGACATGACATTGACACGTGGATTGCATGAAGGAAGATTTGTGTCTTCACAGAGGGGAGAAAAATAGGAGGAAGGATGACGATGGCTAAGACTTTCTAAACAAGCAAGAAACCAGAAAAATCAGATAGTTGTCTGGTTCATTTCAAATAAAAGTCCTTTCCCCTCACAGAACAAACCTCACTCCAAGAAGATCTCTCCTATAATGTGGGGTGGTGTATCCACTAGCTCAAGGATATGGAGACAACATTCATCTCTCATTGATATAAGCGAGGAACAGCTGACTTGCATGAGAGTTGGATTAGACCATCATGGAATTGAAAGGAGGTTGACTTTCTTCTAATGTAGTGCATCTGCATTTCCTTTTTGCCTTTGTTGCGCAGGAAGTCTTTAAGAAAGGGGAGAAGCCCTTCTAGTCTGGTGATGTCCAGTAGAACTACTCAGCTTTTGGTTTTCAGCATCCAAGGGATTTCTGAAGCCCTCTGACACCTAATCTGCTTCAGCTGGTGGAATAAGGAACCAGCAGGAATGGAAATATATATAATAACCCAGGATTTCAGAATTTGCACTGAGAAAGATGGGTGTTGTAGAAGAATGTGTCTCTGCTTAGCTTGTTATTTGCAACACAGGCTAAATAGTGTTCCGTAAATTAAGTCTGCTCCAGTAATTAATTCACATTCTCACAATGACTGGACAATGGTTAGAGGAAGAGTGAGAATGGGTGATCTTCTATGTTCTGAAAGATGACATAAATAAGAAAATTTGGCAGATTTGAGAAAGTATATAGCTTGGACTAATGAGTAAACAGCATGAATGTAAGTTGTAGCTATGGGACTTCTTATATTGACTGTTCTCAAATTTGAAACCTCCTGAGATTTCCAAGGCACAGCTGGACTAAGTCAGGGAGTTGTCACTGCCACAGATCAGTGGTATTTCTTTTAGCAAAGGTGTTACTAATCCAGCTCTGGATTAGGGAGTGATACTGTTTGCTTTGGTTATCCACCAGCATAGATCCAGACAAGTGAAGAGCTGGAAAAGGAAAGCTAACAATCAAGCAAATGATCATTGTAAAGTTTGCCTCAACTGTGTATGTTTTACATCAGAATTATGCCAGGATTGAAAATTAGGAAAGGAAAATGTCAGTTCATCTGAGAGAGGGAACTTCAAGGGAAATTAAAAAAGGAATAGCTGTACTTTGTTGCTTGCATAGGGAAGCATTTTTTCCTGGTAATGATGTTGCACAAATTGTCTGAAACATAAACGTTATCTGAAACTCAGCAGGTCTTGCTAACAGCTGCTCCCAAAACCAAGAGCACACTCACCCTCTTGGAGTACTGAGTACATCTTCCAGACTATGGTCTTTTTAGTGCCACATAGATGTAAGCTCAACAGTGGCTTGAGTGTCCATCATTCTGTAACCATGTAAATGTCATCAAATAGTTATCATTGTTTTGGATTTTCAGGACAATAAGTTGCAATGGCTGAAAAGAGCAGTTCCCCCTTGCTGACTGTGATTCAAAAGTTATTTAAAATAATAGTCATACTAAACGTAGCCCTCACTCTTACTCCCTCTCTCTCTGTGTAACGTGAGGAGCCTGAAATAAGACTGAGATGAACAGTAAACAAGCAATTTCACACCAATTAAATGCACATTCTTCAATATTTCACATGCTCTTCCAAAGGATCGACAGTTCACATTATTTTGCCTACATTTCATGGCCTTTGCTCTTCAAGGGATATTAAGGAAGAATTATGGACAGCCAAAAAGGAGAAGGTTGTCTCTAGAATATCTCCTACCAGCTGGACAGGTTAAAAATCCAGCAAGATATAAGATTTGGATAGAAATTTCTGATGCCTCATCCTACTCCAAAATGTAATTGAACTCAAATATTTCAAGGTTGTTAATATGCTAGTGTTTCTTTTAGTTTTCTCTTTTCATCTACTGGAGAGCCACTATAAAGCCTGCTACAAGATTTTTCAGCCTTCTTGAGGAGATGGAGATGATAGTTCCAGATAGAGCCTTTGAGATAGCTTAAGGTTGTCAACCAAGGGCTTATTTTCATCAGATGGCATTGTGTCTTAGCTTTCCTTGCAACAAGCTGAAGAAATTAAGCTCCTTAGGCTACATAGTGAAAGATTTGTTTTCCTGCCCTGGATTGTATTTGCAGTTCTCCTTAAACTCTCTCCTTTGTTCACATGTCTTTTCTGAAATGTGCAGTCCAGATCTGGACACATAATTTAATAAATGTTGTAAATGGTATAGTTCATAGAGGCAAAGTCAATTCTTGTCTTCTACTGAATATTCTCCAACTACAACCAAAAGTTACACTTGCTTGGTTTTGTTATTCTTCACATTGAGGCAATTATCAATGTTTCATTTGACACTTGCCAAATAAATTTTTCCCCTCTCACACACAGAACCTGCAGTCTTTCAGACATTTAACCCTCAGTTTGATTTTATTAAAACAAATTTGATTGGACTGTGAATATTTAGTAATTCCTAGCCTATTGATTATTTACTAATCTACCTTTTTTTGTGATACCATAAAACTGAACTCATTATGTGATACTATGCTCTCTTGGGGTGTTTCATAGGAATTAGATACCATTGATTTTGCTTTTTCTCTCTTAGTTGCTTTCCTGAAGGCTTGAGTACTTGAAAGATCTCTGGAAAACTGGAACATGTAAAGTCATTGATTGACATCAGAAATCACTTCCAAAAGGGTGTCTTTGGATGACCCTTCGGATAATCTTATTTATTCTTGTTGCAAAGTCCTTCATTTTCTTATTGGGGAAGAGATAACTACTGCTGTTGGCTCACTGAAGAACACCCTCTTTCTTTCTTTTTTTTTTTAATATATGATCTTTATTATTTTAGTACAAGGATAATCTGTCTTTCCTACCCAGTCCTGGAGACTTTTTAATTCTGATGTCAACCAAGTTTAAGTTAATTGGTTTCTCAGTTCTCTTCTTTATATCCAAGTCTGTAACTTTTCCTGTGACAAGTCCTTATAGGCTGTTCTTGTCAATTGTTTTATTTATTGTGTTTTGAAGATATATTTTTCTTCTTTTTTTCCTCCAAGTTCCTAATGTTTGTATGTTCCTTAGTCTCTTGTTCTTATCTCTTGACTGTTTTGCACTCATTCAATCTACAACAGTATTGGGCAAATTCAAAAAACCTCCACATCATCTCTTCATACCCTTTGCAAAGTGGTCAGCAGTTAATGGACATCCAAACTCTTTAGTTCCTTCAGGATTATTAATATAAAGAGAAACACTTTGACTCACATTAAGTTTCCAAAATTTTCTTTAGGAGCCTTTATGCCAAAAGCTATAGTTACAAAGCAGACTTCCAGCACAAACAATAGGTGAATTACTTCTCTGTCTAACTGCACTTTATGTGTCCATGTGATCTGGAGAGTGGATGAAGAATGGCTTGGAGTTCAAGGCTCACACTCCTGTCCTTCGATGTGCTTAGCAATATCCAAAAACTCTCCAATAATTACAGTGTTACAGGTTTCACTCATGGTAACGACAGGAATCAGGGCAGATGAGAGGTGAGGCCTCAGATTCTCAAGATGTAGTTGAGGCCTAGATGAAACTGTTGATTTTCTAAACATTATTTTTCATGAGCTTTTCCAGGATCATCGAATAGCTCTTTACCCATAAAACCTGCGAAAAGGGGAGAATAACACATAATGCAGATTTCTAAATTATAAAGACCTTTTACACTTACAGGAACTTTTGCTTGCACTGTAGTGGGTACTGAATTGCTCAGAGAGCACACATAATACTAACCAGCTAAAGTCTTGATATCTTTGGCAGAATTGAATACATAATGTTTCTCTTAGAATAACATGTTCTTGAACTGTTTCTACAGTGTGTTTTCTGCACATATGTTTCCCATCAGTAGCAGATGGGGAAATCTTACCAGAGAGCACTAGTATGTCCAGTTTACAGAGATAAAAGGGAGAAAAGTTAAAGGTTTCTAAGACTGTCGTTAATTCTTTCTGGCCTGTCTCATTCTTCCTTAGAGTTGTCTATGTGTTCAAGGACACAAAACCTGTGCAAGGCTTTTGGCAGAATAGAATGGTTTCAGCTTAAAGAGACCTTTGAGATCATGGAGTCTAGCCCTTGTCCAAGTCCTATCAACCACTAAATCATTTCCTTAAATGCAACATCCAACCATCTCTTAAATGTCTCCAGGGATGGTGACTCCAGCATCTCCCTGGGCAGCTGTTCCAATGCCTAACAACCCTTTCAGTAAAGAAATTCCTCCTCATATCCAGCCTGAACCTCCCCTGGTGCAACTTGAGACCTTTTCCTCTTAATATTGCTTGTTACTAGGGAGAAGAGAACAACCCCTACCTCTCTACAGCTTCCTTTCAGGTATTTGTAGAGAGCGAGAAGGTCTCCCCTGACCCTTCTTTTCTCCAGCCCCAAATCCCTCAGCCATTCCTCACAGGAGATGTGATCTCTGAGAATTAGACAATTCTGTTAGGGGTGATGCAAGTGTTAAACACAATTGTAAGGAATATTGCAATATTATTATAAAATAAAACAAAGAATTCCTCTACATCAGTCACGAGGTAATCCCAGTTTAAGTGGACATGGAGGTAAAAAGTCATAATGGGTTAACATCAAGAACATACTGCATGGAAACTTCATATTGCTCAATGAATGTACACAACACAGTTTTACAGACCAGTAAACAGTCCAATTCTTCTGTCTAAGTATAAGTACCTGTGACAATTTTATGAGTTGCAGAAATATGGGATCTCCTTGTGCTGTTTCTACATCATATCTGCCACCTCATGTGAATATCTCAGCTACCTAATGGTAAAGAGCTTCCCAGCTTAAATGGCTAAATGATGATGTGTGGGAATTTAATATCAGTGCCCAGGCACGTGAAAGTTGTGTAGGCCCCTTTACCAACAATAGATAAAGATCAACATGGTCAGGTGGTAATGCACCCTGTCCCCTTACCATATCCAAAAACAAATGATGCAAACCATTTCCTGGAAGCACCAGCTTCTCCCTAGAGAGGAACTTACTGATTTATTTTGAGATAGCTAAAAGCAGATCCCAAGCTTTACATCATATTCCATGAATATTTGTCCAACACTGTTTCTCATACCAGCAGAGGATGAAATGTAAGTGATCCATAAGGAATCACTTCAGCCTCACTCAATTCCATTTGGAAGCCTCTCTGGCACACATGAGGGCTTGTGCTAACACTTTCCACTTTGACAAACATACAGGACTGACACAATCTCATTCCAGCAATGAAAACGTAATTAATGGTGTGTCAAAATGACTCACATTATCACTTACCTCATGTTTCTCTTACATCTTAATGCTGCATAGTCTCATTTTCCAGCTACCACCCCTGTCCACTGAATTATGTTCCTGCTCATTGTGGCTTTTTCTCCTCACTTCCCTTCGAGGATAAGTTCTAAAGTTTCATAGTCTTCAAAATTACCATATTGTTGGAAAGGTTGTCATGTCATTAGCCATCTCACCTTGCTCCAGTTAATATACTGTTGGAAATTACTTTTTCTGTCTGTACACAGAAAAGCAGATCTCATTTGGGCTGCTATCATCTTGTAAATTTGGTCTCAGATCTTCAGCTATGCAACTTTACCTTGCTGCTACACATCCCAAATTTTCCTTCACCTTTCCTTATCTAGGAGTTATTGATATTTCAACTGCCTTCTCTGGTCCCTGACTGCCGCGAAGTTTTCGGCTCTTGACCTGAAAAAACCAGACTCAAAGTCTGCAAACCAGGCTCGAAGCCTGAAACCAGGCTCGAAGCCTGAAAAATGAACCAGACTCAGCCTGAAAAACCCAGGCTTGAAGCCTGAAACCATACTCGAAGCCTGAACAACCAGCTCCAAGCCTACTTCATGCGGCAATCAACCCAGGGTCCGATTCTCAGCTGGGTGGGAAGAAATCAGTCCTACTCAATGTGAGTGATAGCAGAAACCTTCTCTTTATTAAAAGCAGGCTCTAAATTATATCCAGCAGCTTCAAAGCTAGCTCAGCAACAGCAGCTAATAGATTACATTTTCTTGTTCATCCTACTTGCGGTTTCTGTGATAAGCAAGCTCGCTCACATTTTCCCATCTTGTTTTTCTCCAAAGTTATTTTCCACCTTGAGCTGTTAGCTCGTTAGCTGAAAACAGCCCGACCTTGAAGGAGCAGAAAGCAGCTTGCTGTCTACATGACAGCAACTGCTTTAACCATGGCTCTGACTCTGGTCTTGATTGTGCATTAAATTCATATAACTAGAGCTCAGGCTGCCTTGCCCTAACAGGCCTAACATTATACCCCGGGATCCATGTCCATGCTCCCTTAACCATTTCTCCACACCTGACCTCATTCCTTTTCTATCATATAAAACAAACTACTCTTTTCAATCTCAGGGCCTTTCATGGAGGGTATTTATCTGCTTTTAGTTCAGTAGCAATGAGCTGATATAAACCTCTAGGCAGGCAGTGAAGACTCACTTCTTTACCTATTTGTTTAATTTTCAGGTGAATCCATCTGAGACTTTTTCCCAGGTTATGTTTTACATGCCAAAAAAAATATTTATATGTATGTTTAAAACATTCTTGGATGTTCTTTACCCAGCTCTTTGCAGAATCTCAGAATGGTTGAGGTTTGATTGGATGTCTGGAGGTCATTTGGTCCGACCACATCAGCAGGGTCAGCTAGACATAGTTACTCAGAGTCATGTCCAGACAGATTTTTAATGTCTCCAGGATGCAGATTCCACAACATCTCTTTTTGAAACCTATAATTTCTCTTCCAAGATCAGCTAAGAAATCATAAGATGTTCACATCTTAAACTAAAAATGTGCCAAAAAACCTCTCACTTATATCTTGAAAAATGTATTATCTATGCATTTGTTAAGAACAATTACTTTTATATTTATTTTTTCATTAATGGTGGTCTCCTGTGGCATTCAGCTCAAAAAAATCAGAAATTTGTGTTTGTATCTACATGTAAACTAGGTGCCTATATTATTAGGGAATTGAGATTCTTATATTAGGGAATTGAGATCTGGGATTTTATTCAGCTACCTTAATAAAGGCATCAAGGTGGCATATTTTTAAGTTAGGGGCATTTGAGTTTCCTTCTCCCATCTGATAACCAGTTACTAGTCCATATATCTGTATGTCCTCTGTAATGGCCATCATTTCTGTGTAGACCATCCCAAATGGCTCTACACTTTATCTTTAGGCAACTGAACCAGTTAGTATAAACAATGGATTGTAGGGACTTCAGAAGCTTCTATTGTAGAAAATGCATTCATTTGATCCTTGGATTATCCTCCAAACTTACCTGATTATATTGATTGGACATTCACAGATGGGAGACAAGACAGTTCCATGTGGAGATCTAGATGTAAACATCTAAATAAGAAGTGTTTTAATCTCTGAGGTGAAACCCAGCACATTTTCCTAGCCAACTTGCTTTCATAGTATGCTGTCTGCATCACATTGTGTTTCTTGAGAAGGTAGTTTCAAATAACAGCTGGAAAAGACACATTTAGAAGAGAAATACCAAATATTTGTCACATGTTCTTTTATAAGGCTGCATTTTTTTTTATTTGGAAGCAGAAGGTTTGGAGACCTTCCAAGAAAAGTGTAATCAGTATATATTATGTTTTGTTCAACAACCAAATGTTATAGACAATTCCAACTATATACAAAACTGAAAGGGTCATATTGAAGGATCAATTTATTTTTTATTAAAAAAACTCATCAAAGATAATACCTGGCTGCAAACATTGAGAAAGGAAATGTATTCCTTGCAGACCATTATGAGTCACTTTTAATTGTACCGTGTACGTATCGATTGTACACTTACTTACAGCAGTATTTTTGTACTCCTCTGTCCGACCTAAATTTAGATCTCTTAACTGGGAAGAATTATTTACTACCCTTGGAAAATTGTTCCAGCATATGACAGATCTCCCTATTATGAAGTTGTTTATTGCATTACATTTAAATAATTATACTTTTTCTTTCATTTTGTTCCATCCTCCTGGTTATATTCCAATGCATTTAGAGAATTGAGTCTCTTTTTCTCTGTTGCCCTCAAAGCTTTCATTACTTTGGGATTGTTCTTAGACCTCTCAACCATTGTTAGACAGTGTCATTTGGCAAAGTAATATACAAGTTATTCATAAGAACAAAAACACAGTGAACTCAAAATATCCAGTCTTTTTTTTTTTCTTACCACAGGTTAAAATTAGAAGAAAATAATCAGCTAGATATAAACATGGTGAACTTACAGTTTCCAGCTGTCCTTTACCACCTTAAAATGTGAAGTTAACTACCCTGGCTCCAGTTTTGAACTCGTTTACTCCAATGTAAATATGCAACAACTCTATTGAAACTGAGAACATACAGAATAGTAAGAATAGTAAGTTGGGACCCCTAGGTGATGTTATTTGCCAGCAGAGATTTTCCCAGCACAATAAATGGAAATGATCCAAGAGAAGAAAACAATGAAGCTATCTATGGTGGTGTACTGTGAAAGAATAACAGAGAAAAAAGCATTGTTGTTGGAGAAAGCAGTTGGAGTTGTAAGGTTGCCCTTCTTGCAATGTATTTATGATGCTGCAATCAGTTCTCTGAAAAAAAAGAGCATTCATGAATGAGCTATTATACAGTAACTTACTCCAGGGCCTGGCTCTTTTCCAAGTGATTGTCACTCTGCCTGCAGTGTGAATATGTTGGCCCTGGGCCTTTGTTTCAAGTACTCTTCAAAGATGCTCCTTCTCAGTGCAATTGTCCCACACACCAGAAATTGCAGATTCATGGTTAGTTATTCCTGCCACAGACCACAGCAGTCCATGATCTACAGCAAAGCCTGTATTCATAGAGCTTAAATGACATAAAAGCTTTCTTTAGGGCAGCACCATACCATGTAAATAATATACTAAGGCCTTCTCTGTTATGTGGCAAGACCACCCTCTGCTTTATGTCTCCTGACTCCTTTTGTGGAAGGTCACAAGAAAACCGGCTTAAGAAGATAACCTCTGATTTTCAGACCAGACAATTTTTTTTAATTTTTGCAAAAAAAAACCTGATACAGGTTGAAAAACACTCTTCGATTTTTCTGCAATTCTCATGAAGTAAAAAGTTAAGTCTCAGCAAAATAGTCTCAATAGTGGTTTGTAATCTGACAATACATGGAAATAGAATGTGAGAAAAAAGGCAAAAAAAAGAGTTCTAGAAAACAAGAAACAGAATTTAATCAGTGATACCAGGCCTTGTTAAGGTTATAGAGTGAAAGTAGATTTATTGTATTGTTTTGAAGATTTCAAAGAAAGAAAAGATAACATATTTCAATCTGGGGTTTAACTGGTATTTGGAAAACTTCCAGCGGTCAGTGGTCACTGATTGATCAAGCCACGTGCTTTAAAATAAAATACAAATGGCTTAACAAACCACTGGAAATTTGTGTAGCCAAGAAAAAGCAGGGAGCAAGACGGGTGGGATAGGCAGAGGCACATTTCCAACTCTCATCTGTATGGAATGCTACAGTGCACCAATCCTTGTCACATGTAAAGAATTTCTTGTTAAAGCAAGTCTGGGGATATGATGATGGAAAGTGTATTTTTAACTTTCAACTACATACTATTCTACATTTCCCTCTATATTAAAAAAAAAAACTTAGAGATTATAAGACCAAACAAAACTCAGGTGCCTACAACACGTGCTGTTAAAGAGAATAATTGATGAATCACAACCACCTAGGCTCAACTTCTCTACACATTCAGTGGGGAAACCAAGGTATTCTTAGAAGTTTAACTTGATACCTTCCACCAACACAGGTGAGAAACCAGTGAACCACAGCATTTCATTCTCACATATGTGGATGGGATCTACAACAAAGAGGTTCTCAGTTTCAGCACTTCAGCAAAGATATCTGGTGGACTGAAATCTTTCTATGGTGTTTCTGAAGAGTTGGTAGCCTAACTTTCCTAGTAGAAAGTCTGGAGAGCTGACCACATTATGCTAGAGATGATGGTAGCTACTTAATGAGATAAATGGTTGACTGCTGGAGATACATCCTGGGCCCTGGACTCTTTCAGTTTTCTAAGACAAACACAGACAATTTCAGTTACCTTGATCCACAAGGTACTGTTACAGGAGATGAGGTGATGTGACCTGTAGCTGGAACTCCTCTGTGGACTTTCATCAGGACTGCTTTTAGCTCACGTGGGTAAGCATTAGGATGACCGGAAATATTCCCAATTCTGGCATTTGTGACACAGTGAGAAGACAAAAATGACATCAGCAGCGAAAGAAATTTCCAGATTCTTTCACTTGCTATTTTTTTCAGTGTTCAAAAGTCACAAAATCAGAGTCTGTTTACACACCGTAAAATGCAGACAAAATTCCTCTACTTTTGACTTTTCTCAAATACTGGATTTATGAAGTAGTAGTACTACACTAGCAGTATACTAGTAGTAGCCTATCTGTAAACACTAGAAATATAACCAGTGAGCACTAGAAAAATTCCCATGATGACAACAAAGGTTTTATACAATGCAGGAGACAGGAACTTTTTTCTGACTTTTAAAGTCACTGAAATCTGATGCAGATTGAAAACCCTCAAGTACACCAAAGATTCTAAAAGGAACAGTAGTATTAAACTGGACTTAAAAGTCACCATCCTTAGCACTGGTTAATAGTGTCTAGAACAGAAATGAGTAGTGCAATTTTTCCAGTGGGGTAAACTATAATCTGCTTCCAGTTCTCACTCCACTGTTTCAAATTCATGAGCTGAATCAAAAAATGGCTCTGACATTACTGAATGCAACTAATTGGGCCATGAATGAGTAGCCTCAGTTATGTACTCCCATCAATTAGACTAAGTACATAATTTTATTGAACATAAAAAACCCTTTCATTTGCTGAGAACCACAGCATGATTTGAGAAGCAGTTCTCTGCTGAACTCTTCCATATTCTGTCTCTAATATCCTAAAATATCTCAGCCCTGGAGCAAAAGTATTTAAAAAACTCACATTTTCATTCCACGTACTTCCTCTGCTTGGATGTGAACAGTGTCCACAGTACTGTGTGGGGAGGTGGCCATGGCACAGGCCATGTTGGAGAGCCTGCGGGCCATAGAGCAGACCCACACGAGAGGCAGAAAGGAGCTGCAGCCTTTGTGGTGAATGGACATTGGAACTGCCTGTGCAGGGCTCCGTGTGTATGAGGTACCCCATGGAGGAGCAGGGAGGACTGGTGAGGAGCCCATCTGCCCTGAGGAGAAACAAACGGCAGAAGCCATCAGGAATAGACTGACTGAAACCCCCATTCCCTGCCCCCCCAAGCCATTTAGAGGGGGGAGAAGAAAAAGACACCAGGATCAGGGGTCTGAGTGCGGGAAGAGGGGAGGGGTGGGGAGAAGGTGGTCTTAAAGGGCTAGTTGTACCCTTTGTCATTGTACCACTCCATGTTGTTTTATGTTAGTTATGTTTTGGCATTTTATGATTATGTTTTAGTTGCTGTTGGATTAAATTCTTTTCTGTTTTCTTCCTCAAGGTGAGTAGCCTGCTCTGTTTTGTCCTGGACCATAAGTGCAATTAAGCTCTCCCTGCCCTTTGGCAATTCTCAAGTCTTTGGTACTTTGAGTCTAATCATGGTCTTTTGTTCCCTGATTGCCTAAACCAGGACACAGTAAAATAGTTTTTTCTTATATTTAAATGGAACTTTTTGTGTTCCAGATTCATCCCATTACCCCTTGCCCTGTTGCTAGATACAATAGAAAAAAAGGATGATACCTCAACCTCCTGACACCTACCATTCAGATATTTGTAAATATTAATGGGATCCCCCCTCAGTCTCCTCCTCTCCAGACTAAACAGCCCCAGCTCCTGCAGCCTTGCCTCATATGAAAGATGTTCTAGTCCCCTGATCATCTTGGTGGCCCTATGCTGGACTCTTTCCAGAAGTTCTCTGTCCCTCTTGAGCTGAGGAGTCCAGAACTGGACACAGGACTCCAGATGAGGCCTCAGCAGGGCAGAGTAGAGGGGGAGACCTTCTGTCTATATTCTTCTTGATGCATCCCAGGATGTCATTGGCCTTCTTGGCCACATGCCATGCTTTACTTTAAACAATTTTTCTCTTTCTCTTTCATCTTCCCTCAAAATTATCAGAAAGAACAGCCAAATCCTTTCCAGGAAATTGCTTTTAGACAAGTTATTATGCTCTGCTCTAGAGACAAGATGACCAATTTAAAACAGACATAGAAACACTCCAGAGTGTTCTAAATTGGAAAAAAAATTAAAAGTTTATAAAGGTGATATCTGACTCAAATTAGAGAGTATTTCAATTAAAATTCATCCCATCTGCTCACATTTCTATTCAAAGTGTCTATAATTTCTACAAGTCCTATGGTTAAGAAGTATTCCGGCACTGAATTTAAGCAGTTAACCTGGTTTCTCAGACTAATCTAGACTCTTCCATACAGGCATCCTTGGTATCATGTGAAGAACCTGACAATGTCTGTATGCAGTTTAGTTTGCACTTTATAGGAAATAAAATTTTACTTGGGTAAACACAAAACAAAACCAGAAAATCCTACTTTAGTCAATAATCTTACCAGGAAGCTCGCTCCTTCTTTCTTTTCTTTCTTTCTTTCTTTCTTTCTTTCTTTCTTTCTTTCTTTCTTTCTTTCTTTCTTTCTTTCTTTCTTTCTTTCTTTCTTTCTTTCTTTCTTTCTTTCTTTCTTTCTTTCTTTCTTTCTTTTTTCCCTCTGTTTCCCATACTTCCGGTTGTATTAGGGAGTCACTCTGTCCAGTCACTGTCTCCTTGCTAGCACATTAAAGATGTATTTCTCTCTCTTGTTTTTTTAGACAATTGAACTAAATTATCGCCAATGTGTTTTCTGGCCTCAAACTAAGAAAATTAGGTGGCTTGTATCAGGTCTAACCTTGTACTGATAACTGAGATTAATTATTCAGTTTACTTTCATATATCTAATATGAATGGGGCAAGGGGGATGTAGGAGCCTATTTATCCTGGCTGTTTGAGCCAGGTACTAGATTTGAGACCTGCATAGTCTAGGCTGGCTAGGCAGGATAAAGTGGAATGCTCCCATAGTTAAAATATTCCCAGTTAAATGAGGTTTAGATAGCTTAACAATGGAAATGCAAAGTGTACTTCTACAGCTACAGCTTTCAGATTTTTTTTTCCTCTTGACTTTCAGAGATAGAATATAATT
Organism: Colius striatus; assembly: GCF_028858725.1. Classification (NCBI taxonomy): domain Eukaryota; kingdom Metazoa; phylum Chordata; class Aves; order Coliiformes; family Coliidae; genus Colius; species Colius striatus. Next base: position 36,908,341 of record NC_084763.1, read on the forward strand.
TTTAGATATATTCTGGGCATTTGGATGCTAATCAAGATTGTCAAGCACTTTGCTGCTCTAAGAGACTTTTAGTTGTTCACTTGGAGCAAATGTTTTCCACCAAGCAGAGAAGCAGGATATTGGAGTAAAGATTAAGTGCCTCCATTTCCCAGCACTGAATCAAATAAAAGTTTCTTCTGCCCACGCATTGCTATCTCAGCTTAACAACAAAAACAACCTGCCAATCTCTCCCCACACAGAAACTTTCAGAGTTTTCATCAAAAGTAAAGTTCAAGTACAAAAAAAAATTCTCAAGTATTCCAGACAGAAATTGCCATCATTCCTTTCAAATCATCTGCTGTTATTTTATTTGAAATCACTGCATGAATCAGATTAGGAGCAAAGGAGTGGGCTATTTCCTGTACCAAAAATATGCTACAGATAAAGACAAGAAAGTTTTGCTCCCCTCTAGAGGAGCATTTGTTGGCCAAAACTATCAATGTTTCTTTAGCAAAAAACTTCAGTCTGAAAAGTCAGATCCAAATGCAAATGGGAGAATTTACTTGTAGTTGTAGGTATAGGGGAGATTAACCTGGGAAAGGCTACCAAAGCAAAAAAACAAAGTAAATTCCAGGACACCCTGCTCTAAACAGGGACAAGAAAGGAAACAACAATAAATAATAACAATAAAGCTGATATAGCTAGGGAAAAGAAAAGCATTTACACTGACAGAGAACAAAGAGCATTAAAGACAATTTATCTGAGTGTAATGGAAATAATATGGCAGATCAAGAAACTAAATTAATTCTCGAAACCTGGTTATTACTGTAGCCATGGGTCTGTGGTGACTTACTAGAAGCAAGATGGAGAAATTAATTAATAAGGAACTCATACAGGTCAATTATTCATCTAAACTGTAGTCAATACAAAGCTTTGGGGCGTCACATCACTAATGCGATGGAATATATTTGATATATATTTGAATCATTTGCATTATTTTAAACATCTCTCAGTATGCCCCTCTCTAATCTGCAACCAGGAACTTACTCAGCCCATTGATTCATATGAATCACAGTGTCCTGAAAACAAATAATAGAGACACTGGAAACCTCAGGACAAGATACAGCCAAATTCCAAAACCACCCAGGCAAAATATTCATTGCCTTTTGGCTCCCCAATGGCTTTATCCATAACATCCACTGTGAACCTGAGATCTATATTATTCACCTAAAGCATATCCAGGCCCTTTCTGGGAAGGTGCTGCTCATCCCGGATCAAAAATCAATTAGGAATTATACTGGAAAATCAATCAATATGGACAAGAGTGAGCAAGTTGTTGAGTCTCCCTCCTGACCCTCTACACTTAATGATGTAGGTGTAGCTTATGGGGTACACATCCAGCTCTGTCAAACTGCACCAGCATATGCATGGATAAAGGTGAACACTTAAGTCACCATAAGCAGCAGTAATCCTTCTGGGCATGTCTTCTGCTATGAGACAAGATATGAGGAGCATGGCAAGTGGATACAGGCTATTGGAAGATGCACAAGCTTGAACACAGATTTCATCTTACCGGTGAGTTACTCAGCAAGTTTGGGATTTTCTCTTTTTTTTTTTTTTTCTCTAATTTCTCTAGAATTTATTTGTAATTTTCTAACAGCTTTCTACTATTCAAATTTAGAAACTGGAAAAGCAATATGTCATTTATCTACCTTGGGCATTTTCTATTAATAGTTACACTGAAACATAGACCTACAATTAAAAAAATACCCCAAACAACAAACACAACAATAGAATTACCAAAATACATATTCACACATGTACACACACATAGATATATACACCTTTAGGTAAAGAAACTTACAAATTATCAAGGATGAAGGGAAACTTTGCCAATAAGACCTAATAGCTCTCTAATATCTCTCCTGGGGAAGTGATAAGCACATAATTTCTTGAAATACTGAGCATGAGCTTTTTCAAAGCCAACAAGTGTGCACTGGGAAGAAAATCTTTGTTGGCAAGGAACCAAACCATTTAACGATCCTTTAACGATCCTTTCCTGTCTCTACAGTTTGTGATTCCATGAAGATCTCTAGGAGTTAAATAAACAATGCTTTCCAGCAGTTTGTTCACAGTCAGAGGGACAAAAAAGCTGGGGAGTTACTAGAGCAGTTAATGCAATATTCCAAATCAGGTCAGACTAAACAACCTGTCACCTTGGTATATGACAGATCCAAGAGTGGAGATCATTAGTATCATGTGACTTTTGACTATGCTACCTATACTGATCTACTGTATAGACCTATACCCTGTCATAAGCAAAGACAATGATCATTAAATTCTTATTAATATAATGGGAAATATTCAGAAAAACAAGGAAGAAGACTCTCAAATCGGATAAAGCAGGGAACATTTTTCTTTTTCTCAGTTTTCTTTTCAGTGCAATCCTGTTGACCCACCTACCTCCAGGTCCTGGTCTGCAACCAGATAGCCAAGGGCTGTGCCTTTACTCAACAAACAAGCTTCTATACCCACTGCATGTGGGTTTTGTCTATGAATCATCTTCTGATGTCCCAGTTTTTTTCTGTGCATGTATTAAAAAACATTCCAAGAGCAGGATGGACATAAGATGAAAGATGACTCACTAGAAGAAGCTATAATTTCATATGGAATTGCTTCAGGATATAGCAATCTGAAGAAACTGCACAGATGTTGTCTTTCTAAGTGTTAACTTATCACTGAACAGACACTATTTCAATATAATTTATGTTTCACTCTTGGGATTTCCCTGATAACCTCCTCCAAATAATTTCTAGCTGTTAATGTCCTGTCAGATTTAATGATTCTGGCTTCTCTGATAGTTTTATCCTTACTGTGAAACAAATGCCTCCCTGATGCTTCACTGTCTGTTGCTAATAGGGTGGTAGCTCAGTGTTTGTATTCATGTTTGTCTTTTGGTCTTCAGAGGCTAACCAAAGTTGGCTGTTGAAGGCTATGAAATGGATCGTGCTGGCTTCACTGAAAGTCACATGAGTCTCCTAGCCAGGTGGGACTGCAACGGTCACTGAGGCAGATGTGGAGAGGATAAATCTCAAAGGAAGTAATTCCTGCTGGATAAGTCAAACCAGATGAGTTTCTTCAGAGAAAAAAAATATTTTTACCAGAGGAAGCAGAAAAAAGGGAATGTATTGGAGCTCTTAGGACATCATCACAGAAATAGAATCAGCTGCAGCAAGTATAACCAGAGGAAAGAAAGGTTTTGCTTACTAAAATTTCTTTAACTCTATACAACCAAATATCCGGGTTACATAGAGCACACAGTCTAGTGACAGCACCATAACCTGAATAACCAGCCCTGTGTATTAACCACAAGGATCTACTCCAGACACAGAGATGTCTGGGCTTCCTTTACTCAGCCCTTGCAAGAAGTAACATCCTTGACTTAGGTCAAGAATCTTCTATAAGGCTGTACTGTTTCCCCCTGCTCCTGTAATGTGGGAGAAAATCTGTTCAAAAGTATCATTGAGCAACAATTCCTTGATCTATCAAATGCTTCATTCAGTGAGATTGGGTCCAATCTGATGCCAGGAGGATAAGTATTCCTCTGGACAGTTATGATCTTTGCAAAGACTAAATCTGTTCCTCAGCATTTGCCTTTACTGGACTGCAGATCTCTATAAAGTACTCCTTAGAGATTGACTCTTGATAGAAGAGGATAACAGTTATGTGGTTTTCCTCCTAGATGTCAGTGTAAAGAGGACCAGAGTCTGTCACCACACAATCATCCCTCTCCTTTGAACAGGGAGAACTACATGGAGTCTAAACTGCTGTCTTTTGTAACAGACTGATGCTTAAAACTAGGTGACATGAGTATCTCACTTCCCATGGTATCTGTGCCACCATCAACTTTCTTAAGAGCCCAGGGATTTTGAGGTCCTTAGCCACAGAGGTGAAAGAGTGATACCATCAAGAAAATGATGACCTAGGTGACACAACTGTATGGAATGCTTGAAACACTGGCAGCACATTCTAATAGTAATAGAAGATAGAAACTTCCAATCTAGACTCCAAGGAGTAAAATTCTCTTCCCCCTTATTATGCAGGCTACTGAGGGATGCACATTGTTCTGAAAACATGATGACAGAAAAGCAAGACACTCAGAGAAACATCTTCCCCATGGCAAGAAGTGATTCTGTTTTATTGGAGTGATTTTTCTCTGCTTTCTTAATGTGAACATCTTCAGAACAAAAGAATACAAGAAAACAGACTGTCCCAGAAGCACAAAATGTGAGGTGGAGCAGCGGCTCTTGTCTCTAAGTCAGCAAATATTTCAGAGAACGTAATTTTTTATATTGTTTCCTCCTCTGATTTTTTAAATCTCTTTTTTTATTTCTTTCCACGGAATAAACCAGACCAAAAAAACCCTCCCCAAACTCAAAACTTTCTGAAAAGGTCAAAATGAAGATTAATATTTCCTACTGCAGGTTGTGGAGCCATTGCATTCCTTTTCAACAATGCTAGAACCACATGAGAAAGTCTGCAAACACCATTTGAGATAGTAGGGAATGACTCACATTATGTAAGACCTGTCCTCTTTAGGTAATACTTGGCTTAGCTAAAACTATAATAACTGGTACCAGTTATCAATATTAGTTACAACTATCCTATAGGAAAGTTATTCCTTCATCTGCCAGTACCAATGTCAATACTTAACTAATATGCTTAAAGGTCTGGTGCTGCCTCAGTGGGGAAAAAGAATGGTTTTTCCATCTATTTAGAGCTAAAACACAACCCAAATGCCATTTTTAGGCACTTGAATAGTGTCTGGTTTTCCAGATGAGTAAGACCATTCATTTCAATACCACAGCCAGCTAGTTGGTTTCTGAGCAGATTTAGAAGCCTAATTTCTGAGCTGAAAACATGGGGGTTTTTTTGTAATATCTGTAACATTTAAATACCTGGCACTCTGGTTATCCTTGGTCATCATTATTTTTCTTCTTTCTGTAAATGAATGTTCACTGAATAATTCATTCCCAGGGCATAATGGAGAGATAGACTAATTGTGTTTCACATGCAGTTTATGTACGTGAGAAACTCCAGGTTTACAACTGGTTTTTTTCAGTTCTTTTTTACTTCAGCCAAGCTACTGGAACGGGGAATTTTTTTCAGAAGCCACTGTGATATGAAGCTTATTCAATCCATAAGCATTGAATGGAAAATGCTGGTGTCTATAAGGAGGGCTCACATGGTGCATCCTTATGTGTTGGCACATTTAGTTTGCAATCATAAAAATCAACACTACATGTTGTGAGAGAAATAGTCTTTTGTTGTTGTTGTTTAGTGGTACCAGAAGAGCTTTCAACAGTCTTTGTAATATAGTAATTTATGGCTACTGGATATCAGTTTCATACAAATCCTTTCTCAAACTAACTTCTGAACCTCAATCATTTCTTTCAACAACAAAAAATATTAAAGTAATATTCTTGGGATTCTCCAACAATCAGTAATGCAGAAATGCAGGAAATAATAACAAAATCACTTTTAGAAAAAATTCACACGCATTTGCGAACTTCTCCCTTTTGGCCAATGAACACATCCAGCACAACCTGGAGTTCATCTGGTATCCATTTGCTTAAACAACTAAAGAACAATGAAACATTTCTGGACATTCCTGCAATTGCCTTCTATCCATCAGCTCTGGCAGCTGCTTGACAACTCTTCATATGGCCTCCAAAGTAAACCCACCCTCTGAAGAAAACACTGCAAAACCTCTACAGCTAGCCTGTTTTCTAGCAAAGTGATTAATTCGGAGTGCCTTGAAATCAAAGCCAGTGTGCTGATAACATGAAGCAGAGGGAGCAGTGTGTTGAACAGCTCAGAATGAATTGTTCCTGCCTTGCAAGCCAGGCTGATATTCTCACCATGCATTAGGTTCTCCAAGGGATGGAAAATGAGCAGCCCGGGCAGGGCTGAAAGTCTTGAGAGGAGATCTTCCTCATTATCCACCTCCTCATCTCTATGATTGTGGAGTCGCCCTTTGGTAAACTGACATTAAAGCTCTTTGTGTCGTTCAACTCTGAGATCAATCTCAGTTTCAGCTAAAATTCAAGGGCTCTCTGAAACATCCCTGGAAATTCCTTCCATTGTTCTATTGATAAAACAGGAATATTTCATGTAATAACATATACTGATAAGACACAAAGGCTGAGGTGAAGAGATTTCTTATGAAATCCAGTTAAGAAACACTTGGGTTATCTCAAACAAATGTTATTAAACCCACCACAGGAATTACTGGCTTAGAAATCTTGGCCTGTGTTAGGAAATACTCAAGCTCCATGATTAAAAGTCTTTTAGCTTTAAAATCCCTGTACCCTTGCAGCTATTGAACTTGTTTTTCCTTCTCTGGAATTCACATGACAATATCAGTTTATATAATCTTTTCAGAAAAGTGTTTGAAAGAAAAGCTTAAAAGCATCAAGAGAACAAAAGATTCCATTTTCCTTTAATAATTTTCAAGTCAATATTACAGTCTGGAGGGATTTGCCTCAGAATTTATAAGTTACAGGAAAAATTATGCTTACCTACCACAACTGCTTTTATCTCATGCTCATCCCATAGTTTCTGAATATGCCCAGTTTTAGCCAAGGAAAACATAACTAAACTTGACTTGAGTCAAGGTAAACAATTTAAAATATTTTAAAATGCTTTCTGGGACTCTAAAAAACCAAACAAATCATCTTCACTAATGGAACACATGATATCATTCCACAAATTATTGTTGAGGTTTCTTCAATTTAGTTGAACATCTGTAATGATTTTCTAAAAAGAAAGTATCATAGAATCATAGAATCATAGAACGGTAGGGGTTGGAAGGGACCTTTAGAGATCATCTAGTCCAATCCCCATGATCAGGTTGCAAAGGAGCTTGTCCAGGTGGATCTTAAAGTTCTCCAAGGAAGTAGGTCTTCACTCCACAACCCCTCTGGGTAGCCTGTGCCAGGGCTCCATCACCATCACAGTAAAATAGTTTTTTCTTATATTTAAATGGAACTTTTTGTGCTTCAGCTTCATCCCATTACCCCTTGCCTTGTTGCTAGCTACAATAGAAAAAAGGGATGTCCCAACCTCCTGACACCCATCATTTAGATATTTGTAAATATTAATGGGATCCCCCCTCAGTCTCCTCTTCTCCAGATTAAACAGCCCCAGCTCCTGCAGCCTTTCCTTGTATGAAAGATGTTCCAGTACCCTGATCAACTTGATGGTCCTTTGCTGGACTCTCTCCAGCAGTTCTCTGTCCTTCTTGAGCTGAGGACCCCAGAACTGGACACAGGACTCCAGTTGAGACCTCACCAGGGCAGAGTAGAAGGGGAGAAGAACCTCCCTTGTTCTTCTGGCCACAGTTTTCTTGATGCATCCCAGGATACCATTGGCTTTCTTGGCCATGAGGGCACATTGCTGGCTCATGGTTAATTTATTATCAATCAGGACTCCCAGATCTCTCTCTGCAGAGCTGCTCTTCAGTAGGTCAATCCCCAGCCTGTACTGCTGCATGGGGTTGCTCTTTCCCAGACGCAGGACTCTGCACTTGTCCTTGTTGAACCTCATGAGGTTCCTCTCTGCCCAATAGCCTGGAAAAATATCCAAGAGATACAAGATTGTTTATATTGCCTTCAAGACCCAGGCACATACGTAGGCAAGAGAGTGATCTGAAAAAGACACATTGAGATTGACAAACACAGTAAAAGCACAACAGTCATCACATTAAATTACACCATACAGGTCCATGACTCTCGGATCAGAGTACAGCTTCTAGGGAAATTTAAGGCAAAAATATCTGGTCTGTCTTGAGCCTTGGCATCCTGAATGGAAAAAGTTATGGAAACTGTACCTTAAGTAAAATGTAAAAGATTGGTGGGGTGGGGGGGAGGAAATTGGCAGTTTGTTTATTTCTTTGCAATTACAACGTGGAACTCCCTGTTGACTTATATAGGACAGCTCTGTGCAGATAAACTACTGACACTACTGACACTATATTTCAGTGCTCGGGAAGACATATCTTTAGAAAGCTGAGAAAGCTTCCTTTCAAAATTTCTTAACAGTCTTTACATTTACCATGCACAATATCACCAGAATAACAGTTGCAAAATGCTCTGCCATGCAAAAATCTTTTAAGGGAAAAGAAAAACTAAGATCTTATTCACCCCTTTTTCCGCCATATATGGGAAGGAGAAAGAGAATGTTTTTAGAGTACAGCTAAATTTTACTTTTGGGTAAAAGTCCAGGTTCTGTCAGTCACCGTGATGGAAACATGGTGTAAGTCAGCCTTAGTGAGCTGAGTTCTGCACTTCTTTATTCTGCCTGAATTTGAGCCCTTTATTATTCACATAAATATGGAAGCCTATAAAAAAAGTCACTCAAAACCAGTGAGTACACCCTCATCACCACAAGATCTCAGTCTGCAAAGCCTTTTTCATTTTCTTTATGTTCATTCACATATTTGGTTACTTTATAGTGATGATTTCTTCATAGCAACCTTTATTTCTTCATTATTCTTTCATTTCAGACATAGTTTTCAATTTGTTTCTCTTCCTCATATTTAATTGATGTTCTGAAATTTTAAAGATATAATTTTTTTTTTTTTTTTTTAATGGAAAGGGCTTTAAAAATGAAGGAATTCTCAAAAAACCAGAAAATACTACCCTGGTAGTGCATGTATGGTTGGCTACCCAGATATGACTGTTCAGGTGCACTGCAAGCCAATACCTTCTCTACAAGTCAACCAGAGCTGTGGAATTTATTGCAATTGAGCCTTGGGCAGTGAGTGTCAATAAAAATTAGCTGTAAGGGAAATTAAAAAAAAAAAAAAAAAGCAAAAAAAAAGCACAGAGGCAAGAAAATCTGAATCCTTAAAAAGCATTTCAGAACTTATTTTTGGCCCCAAGTCTTGTTTTGAATTCTGTTTTTGATAAAACAATGGCAATGAGATCAGAGCCAGGCATCTAGTGCCCATCTGGGCTGAGGCTCACAATCAATAGCTGGTGGGAGGCCCAGATAGGATGGGAAGTGGTGTTGCTGAAGTATCCCTTGTGGATTCCCTGGTGATGGGGGCATGTTTCTCTATGGGCTTCCTACACACCTCTCCCTCACGCAGTGGGGGAACACCAGCCAGGTGACTCAGATTCTGCCTCATGTTTACTGCAATAGTCCTCTCCACTGGGACTTGCTCACTATGTGGAGCCTGATTTTCCCAAGAACACCTCAAAGGGCTAATTTTAAACAAAACCTTTAGAAGGCAGGGAGAAGGGAAGGGGGAGGGGGATTTCTTGTAGGAGGAAAGAGATGGCAGAAATAGACTTCTTCCTTTTTCCTTTCTCTTGTCTAAGATAAGGAAACATCACACACCAAAGGCAATTAAAAAAAAAAAAAACAAAACAAACCAAAACCAACTTAAAAGGCAGATAAATTTAGTCACAAGTATTCTGCTCGGTCGATAATCAAGAAGTCTTCAGTCAGAAGGTTTTTAATAAAAACTAACAGCGATCAAGGCAAAATGGCAAAAATCAAGCAAATACTATTCATATTAAAGGTACCATAGAACCATGTCATAAACCACTTTAGAGGAAAGATGATTCAGTAATTAATACAATGGACTTAAATTTATGCATTTAATTTATGCCTTCCACATAGGTCTCCTGCTCTATTCTAGGCTTCCTCTCTAACTTTACAAAGTTACCCCAGCTTTTCTTGTGTCTCGTTTCTCCATTCATGTCATAATGACATTGACATGAAGGTGGCTAGGACCAACCTATGAATGGCTATGAGCTTTGGCTCAAATTATCATTACATTAATGAGAAGCTGAACCCAGATCTACAGAGGTCTATTGTACCCTGCAAAAAAAACAAGGTTGGAAAAATTCATTCTGAAGCTCAGATGCTCCTGTTGCTTTTCAATTCATGGTTCAAGTTTCTAACTAATTGATAAAGACTAAATATGCAAGTCCTGCAAACTGGTCCTGTAGAGAATGAGATTTGCTTCCTGAGTATATAAAGCCAATGGTGTGCGTTTATTGTTTGTCTCTTGGAAAGCTGAAAGCCAACACACTTACCATGGCAAAGGGAAGCTGCATTGGGTTGCCTTGATGTACTTTGGCTTGAAGTAGAAGGGGTGGACTGGCAGATGACAAGCACAAAAGTGTAAACTTCAGAAAGCCTAAAAGGACATGCCCTCTGCCATATTAAAGAGCTCATATTCCAGTTCTATCAAAACTCAACCTATTTCTGATCTTTAGAAGGGTGTGAGGATCTACAAAATGTGTCTCAACGTTGCCGACAGCTAAAACCACAATGCCCAAGCGCTTTCCATTAGAGGCGCTTGTACATCCTGGGGACTCAGAATGAAGTTTTGCCATCTTGAAAAGCATCACCTCTGCACACATGCCCAGGGTTGGCTAAGACTTGGAGGAGAGAGGGGGCTCGGACCCTCCAGAACTTTCCATGGATGGGACTGGGCATACACATATCAGTGAGGCAAGAGGCGTGGATATGGTGCAATGAAACAGTGTTATAAAGAGAAAGACCAGCAGAGATTGGGCAGTGGTGGCAGCGATGGCAGCAGCAGCAGAATATCATTTACCCCACGGGACTCAAGGGAACATCAGATGAAACATTGTTACAGGAGACCAGTGGACTGCTGGCATGTGGTGGACTCGCATTCGTGGTGACTATTGTAATCTCTCTCTCTCTCTCTTTTTTCTCTTCTTTCCCCTCCTGCTTCTCACATTGTTGATTATTGTTAGATAAAATAAAGTAGTTGAGTACTTGACTTCATTTCAGTCTTAATTCTGTTCCCGAGAATACACGAAACGTGATCACAAGAACCTGTTTGATCGGACATACCCTACAGGGGATTATGACAAAGGGCGAAGAAATTAATTATTCGAGGAGATAAAAAATGAAGATGGTGAATGAATTTTTCAGGCACTGCTACAGTCTGATGCTTCTTCTGTCCAGACTTGAGGGGACTTCTAGATCTGAGTCAGGGAGATAGCATCAGAAAATGACACTGGCAACGACTCCATAGAAGCAGAGGTTGTCATGGAACTAAACTCAATATAATCCCACTCTAGATTTAATACAAGAACTACAGTAAAGACTTCTCCTTTTATGTCTCTTGTTAACTGTCCTTTCACTACGCTTATTGATTGTTTTTTCAGAAGTCCTCGGTTTCTCAAATTGATCCAAGTTCTAAAGTTTGATGGGCCAACAAAGATATTCAATCTGTTATTGTGGTGAATATATACGAGCCATAGGTCAGCACTAGCTTGAGGATGTCTGTATAATGCTCCATTGCATTAAGTAAACATGTCTTTAATCTCTCTGTACCATCTGGAAAATAATAATATGTCTTTGATTTTTTTTCCCTTTGATTTTCTATTCTGTTGAGATTACAAGTATTAAAAGGCAAACTCTTTCTCTTATTACACAAGGATACTCGAAGCATGACAAACAGGCCAGGACCTTTGCCTTGGCCATGAATGCAAGTGATGTGATTCATCTCATGGCCATATGGCTAAACTTTCTTTCCTCACCCATAATGCCTACTGGGAACAGTTTGTGGCCCATGATATTACTTGAACTATCTCTGAGCATTATTTGGGAAAGAAGAAAATTACATGCAACAAAACTATTTCTGGGAGGGTGATAACAGTTGATCACTATACGGGTCCAGCCTGAGTCTTCTTTAACAACATAGACCAAATTTAAGTGCTCAATGCCCAAGATGAAGAGCCCAAAGGTTGGTTTAGGCCTGTAGGTATTATCATAAAACAAACAAACAAAATTTTCCAATTGACTTGTTGATTTTGCTTCTCTCAATTCAAATCATTAATCCCTGAAGGAAAATACAGACTTGAAGGCAGCATACAGTCTCTACACAATCACTCCTCCAGCAGACATCTTTGTGCATTCTCAGCCAACTCTGGAAAATCAGCACAATATGTTACACCAGTGCATGAGAGGAAAATGCCATTGAAGAACACAACTCTGCTGACAGAGAGGGGGAGATACATGTGCTTGGCTTGGCCATGGTGCACACCATTGTCAGGGGACTGGAGCATCTTTCTTATGAGGAAAAGCTGCAGGAGCTGGGGCTGTTTAGGAGCTGAAGACGAGACTGAGGGGAGATCTCAATAGTATTTACAAATATCTAAATGGTGGATATCAGGAAGTTGGGGTATCCCTTTTTTCTCTTGTATCCAGTGACAAAACAAGGGGTAATGGAAAGAAGCTGAAACACAAAAAGTTCCATTTAAACATAAGGAAAAACTATTTTACTACTGAGATGAGGGAGCCCTGGCACAGGCTGCCCAGAGAGGGTGTAGAGTCTCCTTCTCTGGAGGTTTTCAAAACCTGCCTGGGGGCATTCCTGTGTGACCTGATCTAGATGGACCTGCTTTGTCAGGATGATCTCTAAAGGTTCCTTTCAACACCTATCATTCTTTGATTCTGGCTGTGAAAGCAATATCACCCAGATAATCCTTCCCAATTGCAGTGAGAAGAAACTGCTGGTGCCACACAGCAAGATATCTTTCCAAAGCTTGATTTCCTGATTTTTAAAAAGAAATTGCTCATCTGTAACTAATCATATGGGTGCCTTTCGTTGTCTCCAAGAGCAACATTGTCAGAGACAAATTACTATTTGATTATGCTTCACAAGATTGTGGTACGTTCTAATGGATAATAACACAACAAAGATTGACCCTTTTCCCACTTAAATCAGTTGGACTGTTCTCTATGGTGGGACCAGATCCAGAATATAGTGATTAAAAATGTGTTTTGATGAAACATTGCTATGTAGTGCGAGGTGTGTAACCAGACAGATTAGGTTACAGAAGGAACACAGATGGATTTGACTTCCAAAGGGGAAGAGGCCAGGAGACGTCAAGGAGGTAGATTTTAAAACAGAGCACGGAGCAAGAGGAGCATCTGCAGAACCTCAGCCTCACATCTCATAGGGGCTTGGACCTTTCTGCACACATAGTGCTTTCAGCACACATAGTGCTGTAACCCCACCTACATTCTCAATCACTTTGCCAAGAGATAAAGGCATTTCTTTGTAACGAACAACTTCATATGCTTTGGCAGGAGAGAGGTGCTGAACAGTTGGGAAAGCGTTTTGACAGAGACAGTCTGACTGAAGGCTTGCCTACAACACTGTTTGCTAGAGCTCTGTTGGGATACTTTTCTCATTTACAATCTGTTCTGCTTTTGCTTTTTTTATTTCTTTCATTATTATTTTCAATCTATCTAAAAGAGCAAAACCCAGATGAAATTTTCAAAATTCTTAATTCAGTCTTTCATCAGGAAATTCTTCCCATTACCCACAAGCAACACGGTCTTGGTAGAAAGAAATTTTTTAAACTTTACAGTAATCACAAGAAGAAAGCTTCTGCACTTCCAGGTGCGATCTGTGGTTTGTCTGTCAACATACCTCACTCCTTTTTTGAAAACAAACATTGCTTAGAATTTGAGCATAGAATTTGAATCACTTTAACTTAAATTGAAAGAGTGTCAAAAGTTTATCCACAAATTCTATCCCAGAGGAAAACAGACTTTTTTTTCCGCTCTAGTCTTCTGATGATACACTGCTTTCGAACAAATGAAAACCTATTTAAGTTTTCTTCCATACCTTTCCTGACAAGTGAAAAATTGACTAAGTCTGTGAAATAATGTTTTCACTTACATGTTGTCTTTCTTTAGTACAACTGAGATTTGGCTAGGACAGAACATCAATCTGCCAGGATTATGCAGAAACCGTAGGATTTGTGGTGTTTCAGAAACATTCAACACAATTAAGCAAGCATTTTTTCTAATTTGATTCAGAGAACACATCCATCACTTTAGCAGTAACTTCCAGAAAGTTTTGGGTTGTTTTGCTCTTAAACCATGTTAGTTCCAGGCTGATTTCCAGAACACTTAAGTTTCAAACCCAGATAATCATATCTGAGGAGCCATCTGAACTGAATTTCCAGGTCTTTGAAAAGACTTACCTGTTGAGAAGAAGCAGATGTTCTTTCCACACAGAGTTCTATTTAGCTAAAGGCCTTCATGTAAGATCTTCTGTCACTAAAAAATTAGTATTTTCATCAATATTTAGACTCTTTCTGAGAAAAATTGAGCAAAAAGTTTCCAACAGCTGTCACCAAGATTTTTAGGCAAATTAAAATAATTTCAAAATACCTCCAATGTTCCATCAGTGCTGATCTATGTGGATATAAAAAAAAAACTCAGATGCCTACATTGAAAAATATTAAAAATTACTCTTATCTTTTTTTTTTCCCTGTCAATTGTAAAATCATTCAAACAATATAAAATTAAATCTAGCTCAGCATTTGCAGAGCTTTAATAATCCCAAAGCAAATTACATCCTTAGTTTACTGACAGGAGGATTAAGGGTCAGAATTCATCACTTTTCATCACTTCACTGTAGTGCCAGGGATTTTGGAACGAAAAAAAAGAAACACTAAATAAACTTCATATGTGTCTTAATAGATCTAAATATTTTAATAAAACTACACTGCTGCCCAGGACTATGTGCACGTAAGAGTCTCATCCATGTTTTATTCTGACATGTAAAATAAAACCTAATAAAAAGTAACCCTAGGTTTATGACATGAGAAAGTAGAGTATTGCTTTCACTTAATTTCCAAACTATTGCAGAGCCAGGAAGGGATAAGAAATTTTTGTGCCAGATACTATGATGTACAGTTTAAATTCTGGTTAGTGAATGTTGATTATTATATCATATCATCAGAGAGATGTGGAAAAGGAATAATTAGAAGGGACATTTTTGGCTTGTTGTACCCTGACTTTCCAGAAGAATTTTTGTAACCATTATGAATTTAACCATTATTTCTCTTCTAAAGCTTAGTGCTTCAAAATTACAAAGCAGGGTTCCATATTTCAATTATCTCACATCTCAAGAGAGACTTTTATTTATATGGGCAGGTAAATGTTAAGGAAGAAACATGCTTCTGAAAAATCAAATGGTTTATTGGGGATGTTTGGCATAAAGCTTCAAACTCAAGAAGCCCATTTTGATGTTTGTTTATTTGTTTTTTTTCCCTGATGGTATAACACTGCAATAGCCTCTCTTTTCTGATATTTGCCATGCTGGAGAAACATGTTTCACCTTACAGTTTGCAATTGAATATTTACAGTGTAGCAGGATTTCATCAGATATTAGTGTGCTTTAAGAAAATTGTTCAGACAGTGCTGGCACAATTTTCTGCAGGTGGCAGAAGTAAGGGAATTCTGTGGAATATTTTGCTCACCTAGGTTGTTAGAGGAAAACCTGGGACATTGGGATTTAAGGCATGGAAATTAATCACTTGGACTCCATTATCTGGCAACAAGTTCTTATTGCTCACATGACCCATGCATTAGAGGAGAATGTGAAACCCAAATAATTTTTTAGAAATAATATCTCGATATTATAAGGCAACTACATGATAAGTTAGACATCTCAATGAAATGGAAATGGGATCAATCTCATCCTTTGTTTCTAAGCACAAAGATAGGAAGCAAGGGAGTCCTGTCATTGTAACAGCAGTCCTTATAGGTCTCGTCGTCTTGATAGCTGTAAAGTTGTGAAAACCTTTTTAAAAGGACATAGATTTTCCAGAAATATCTTTAGAAAGTGGGGAATTGGGATGTCTTGGACAGATTTCTGTTCTCAGTTCTTATTCTTGCAAAGGGAGCCTAGGGAGAGGTTGATTAAATGCAATAGAAACAGATTCTTTTTGCTCCTTGGCATGCGAAGGCTCCAGGATTATCCACTCTGTAGAGCTTCCCTAAAAGGAGAGTAGGAGAGCATGTGGTTCTCTCTATAAATTGCTTCCCAGGGAATGTTAAGTGAGTGTTTAGGCAGTAATGATTCTCTTGTGCCTCCTTGGGCACGGAAAGGTCCCATTTGCTCTGGCTCAGATTAATTTTTCAGCATGTTTGCCTTGGTAGAAACATTGCAATTTTCACATCCCTATTTTCTGGCGAATCGGTGATTTGGTTGTTTCAGTTCCAAGTTTAGATATTTTCTTTTCTTTTTTTTTCCTTCAAACAGCCCTTCATTTGTCACGTCCTGACTGATTACTTTCACCTGGTTGATGGCGCTGCACTTTTCCTTCTTTGGTAAAAACTACATGGATGTAGCAATTTGTTCACTGTTGCAAAAGTTTTCACTCTAAATAACTGACAAAAATATATCCATATTTTGATGTAGCTTATTCTTTAGTCAAATAGCCATAGTGGGGTTTTTTTTGGTTTTTTTGATTTTTTTTTATCAAATGAACAGAATTTTCCTGTTTATATCAAGGCTACATTTTGTCTAGGAATCTCAAACTGCTAAGCCAATTTGTTGATCTGAAAGTGGCCATTTCTGTGGGGATCACTGACCATGATCCGCAACTTTGAACTGACAGTCCATCACGTCTATAAAACTGAGGACAGCTTAACTAGGCTGTCCCAATGGTCTAACACACAGATCTTTGACTTCAGTTGCCTCACACAGTATTTTATTTTATGCTTTGAGAGCTACCAAATTCAGGACTTATTCTCAATTACAGAATTTTATTTGATTTCAAATACCTCTAAGTTGATTTTTTTTTCAGTGAAATCCTCTTCATTTTGAAAATCATATTGATTTCAACAGAAATTGAATTTTGAAGCTCTTTAATGTTATACTGAACATTTACATGTTGTTAGTTTCCTTCATTCCTTGTCAAAACTGTTTTGTTTTTTTTTTCAAAGAAACATGTGGGTAGAGATGCAGTTAGTCTCATTAGTTGGTCATTAGAAACACATGGGCCTGTAAGTCTGTACTATGAATTACTCCACACATCTCATGCCAATATTGACAGGATATATGTAAGATCATGATACCGATGAATACTGAGAAGTATTTAAAAGCAAGTAAGAAATTCACTGATTAATTCTCATAGAAATGGTCCTTTTCTAATTTTACAATATCTCCTCAGGTTCACTTAGAAATTGTTTGATTTTGCAAGAAAGGAAAAATAAAACTCAGTCAACAAAGATCTTCCCAAATATCCTCATGTATATCAGGACAGAAATAAACATAAGACAATTGGATGGTGGTACTGTGCATATATTTGCTTTGAAGTGATATTCTTTCTTCTCTCAATTTCCCTTTGCCTTACTGCAATCATGTCTATTGCTTTTGCCATGTTTTTTTCTTTCATTTTCACATTACATAAGTGCAACCTGGAAGGTTTGGTTATTCACTTTCAATTTTACTTTTTTATTTTATGTATGTCAGTCTCTAAATATTCAGTATGGGCTTAGCTCTGGTTTTGCATATTTACTGTGAGTTTCAGAGTGGAAACCTTTGGAACACTTTGTTCATCTGTTTATTTTAAATGGCATTCTGAATCAGTAATATGGAACTGCTTAAAAAAATCAGTTTTATTCTTTTCCTCACTGCCTTTTCCTCAACTTAGAAGTCCAGTGCTCTAAGTAAATGAAGTTTGTTTAGAGATGTGCTGTTTTGTAACTTCCTGTGCTCAGAGGTGACAAAAAGAGTTTGTCCTCCCTGAACTTCTGAGGCACAAAGGGCTTGATGAAGCAAATGGTTAATTTTGTATACTGTGACTCTATCCTTGCACAACGGCTTGCTGTTTACTTATATTTTTATATTGGGTCTCTATTGCTTTCAGATGTCTTTTCTCTTGCTTCCTTTCCCAAGCTTAATAAACTGGGCCTTTTCACCAAATACTAACAAGTTAATAATAAATTGTAGTGTCATTTACAACATGGGCACATTCAGAAAGACACAGTCTTAAGTGGAGATGCCATACATTTAATATTGGATAGAGTATCAGTTTTATACTTCAGCTCATGAGCACTCACAGGTACAGTTCTCACTTCCGGTTTACAAAAAGGGCAGCTGCAGCATGGCTTAGTTTATTTGTTATAGTAGCAATCATCTTGGCACATGATGGCACTGGCACTGAAAACAGAATAATGTCACCAGAGGTCATTTCCTACACACTGCACTGAAATTGCTCAAGAATCTCAGCTGGAAAAAAAAAGCCTTCTGAATCCTGAGATTATAAAGGGCCTCTCGTGTGTAAATGACATTGATCCTGCCTGATGCTGGAACAAGTAGTTAAAACTTCAGCAGATCAGAAGGAACATCGAGAAAAAGCCCAGAAAATTACACTTGATTTAGTAATTTTTTCACTTTTTTTTTCACCAGTCTGTGGTCTGCACACAAATGCCACTGGCTATGATCCACAGAAAGGGAAGGAATAAAAAAACCCACACTGTACTGTTAGAGTTGCAAGCAGAGAGGGCTTTGAAGCGTCCTCTGAAGTTACAATTTGTCTTGTGTGCTGTGCTGTGTCTTGTGTGCATTTGTGTTCTCCTAAAGCAGCTGTAAAAGGCAGGTCAAGGCATCTGTTCATCTGACCCTAAAAGATAAGTAGTGTGATGAGTTCAGACATAACATTTCAAGAATAAAGTTACAACTGACAGCTTCCACTTCAAGTAGAAAACAATATTTAACAAAATTATGTTGTTCAGGTATGAGTGTGTCTTGTGAGTGCTCCAAATGAGACCATCACTTCACACATACACTAATAGCCTAAGATAGCCATATATCTTTCATAAGGGCATGAAAAAGCAAAGCTCTTTGCCTTATTTTGCTCCACTTTTGGTAAACAATGGAGAGCAGAGTAATATTGCAGTAAATAAAGTGCAAGGGAGACTTGTATGTAACAAGAACATGGTAGGCATGGTTTTGGGACAGAAACAGATAAAATCTGGATAAGTACTACTTTCCCTGTCTGCATGGTTTGTTTCCCTAGTTGTTCTTACACTTAAAATTTTTGTATGATTTGCAGCACAGCAACCAGTCATGAATACAAGAAAATTCCCAAAAAAACATGATCGAGATGTGGCTATTGGCTTGTTCACTCAAAAGGTCCATTATCTTCAAAATCCTTAGTAATAAACTGAAAAGCACAAGCCATAGATGAAAGCAAAAGTTGTGCACTGGCAAACGGCACTAAGCACATTTAAACACAAAATATTTTGAACATGAAGAATGGAGGAAGAGAGTAGATGTACCTTTACTGTAAGATCATGGCCAGAGGCTTCACTTTAGATTTTGACCACAGGCTAAAGTTGTTCATGATACAAATTCTCTTTGCTTGAATCTCTCTAGAGATCAAATGTTTTCTAGTAAGGAGAAACCTTTATATGTGAGCAGAACCTAGTATTAGTCAGAGATTCATTGGTGTGCTGTGGAGTTAAGAATCAGTAACAAAATTCTAGTTCAGACACCTGGCATTTAATTTTGGATTTGTTATTAATATTGGATGCGAAGAACAACATACTACTATGGCATTTTATAACTGTTCCCCTTTATTATAGAAAAGATGCTAGGAAACATTAACTCAGAAACCCATTGCACAGAAAACTCCTGCACCCGTCCAGGGAAACCTGTGTGTTTGAGTAAGCCCTTGCACTGCCTCTACACCAATGCATGCAGCCTGGGGAATAAGCAGGAGGAACTGTGTGTGGGTATGGATGCGGGGCTATGATCTCATTGCGGTCACAGAGACATGGTGGGACAGCTGCCATGACTGGAGCACAGCCATGGAGGGCTCTGGATTGTTCAGAAAGGACAGACTGACAAGGTGTGGAGGTGGAGTTGCTCTCTATGTGAGGGAGCAATTAATGTGTACCGAACTGTACCTGTGTGGGGATAAGGAGCGGGTAGAGTGCTTATGGGTAAAAATTAATGGGCAGGGCAAGGCAGGTGATATTGTTGTAGGAGTTTGCTACAGGCCACCTAATCAGGAGGAGGATGTGGATGAGGCCTTCTACGAACAGCTGAGAGCTGCCTCACAATCACAATCCCTGATTGGGGGTCCCCATGGGGGACTTCAACCACCCTGATATTTGCTGGGAAAGCCACACAGCCAAGCACAGGCAGTCCAGGAGATTCCTACAGATTGTTGATGACAACTTCCTGTAGCAGATGATCGAGGAACCAACAAGGAGGGGTGTGCTGCTGGACCTCTTACTGATGAATAGAGAGGGCCTGGCTGGGGATGTGAAGGTTGGAGGCAATCTCGGCTGCAGTGACTATGAGATGGTAGAGTTCAAGATCCTGTGTGGAAGAGGCAGAACACAAAGCAGGACTGTGACTCTGGATTTCAAGCAGGCCAACTTTGGCCTCTTCAAAGGAGGAAAAGGAGGTAGAAGGCCTCAATGGATGAGCAAGGATCTGCTGGGACAACTCAGGCAGAAAGCAGCCATCCATGAGAGGTGGAAACAGGGGCTGGCTTCTTGGGAAGAGTATAGGAACATTGCCAGGGCATGCAGGGGTGCAACTAGGAAGGCTAGAGCCCTTCTAGAATTAAATTTAGCCAAGGATGTTAAGAACAGTTATAAGGCATTTTTCAAGTACATCAGCAGCAGAAGGAAGGCGAGGGGGAATGTGGGCCTACTGATAAACACAGAGGGTGCCCTCGTGACTGAGGATGCAGAGGAGGTCGAAGTACTGAATGTCTTCTTTGCTTCAGTCTTTATGGCCAAGGCTGGACCCACTCCAGCCCACTCCAGCAAGGATAGTAGGATGGCCAGGACAGCAGAGGACTTGCCCTGGGTGGAAGAGGAAGAGGTTAAAGACTTGTTGGCCAAGCATAAGGCTCATAAATCAATGGGTCCTGATGGGATGCATCCTAGAGTGCTGAGGGATTTGATTGATGTGATTGCTAAGCCTGTCTCCATCATTTTTGAACAATCATGGAGGACAGGCAAGGTGCCTGAGGACTGGACAAAGGCCAATGTTACTCCAGTCTTCAAAAAGAGCAGGAAGGACAACCCAGGAAACTACAGGCCGGTCAGCCTCATCTCCATCCCTGGAAAGGTGATGGAACAACTCATCCTGAATGTCATCACTAAACATATGAAGGAAAAGATGGTTATCAGGGACGGTCAACATGGCTTCACCAAGGGGAAATCCTGTTTGACCAACCTCATAGCCTTCTATGAGTGCATAGCTGGCTGGCTAAATGAGGGGAGAGCAGCAGATATCATCTATTTTGACTTCAGCAAGACTTTTGACACTGTCTCCCATAACATCCTCATCAGAAACCTCAGAACCTATGCGACCTGATCTAGGTGACCCTGCTTCTGCAGGGAGGTTGGACTAGATGATCTCTAAAGGTCCCTTCCAACCACTACCATTCTATGATTCTATGAAAATATCATCTGAAGTGGTTAGTAAGCAGAAGTTGGAGAGAAAACCTCATGGAGGAGAAAATTGGAAAGCTCCTCAGACCAAAACTAGTGATAATGTGACTTTCACTACAGTGGGACGAAGGACCAGAGGGGGTTTGTCTGAGTTGCTGAACTCAACACACTACCTCCTACAATCCCTTTCAGGAACTTTGTTGTTCGAGGAACAAGTTCCCATCCCATTCACTCAGAGCACAGAAAGCTCAGAGGGTTTACAATTGTCCAGTATTTCTGTTAAAAGTCTTCAAAAGTATTAACATCAAATTTAGTTCATTTAATAGCTTAAAATAGGTAACCAAAAGCTTGGTCTCTCCCTTAGTGGAATACATCACATTATGTGATGGAAGCTAACCATCCTAAACACTGAAATCCAGTGAGGATCAGATGAACTGTGACTAGGGAGATCACAGGTCAGGATGGTGGATCTTAGAGGCAGTTGGATCGAAAAACCCAGTGGATGCGAGGCTGCCACAGCTCCATGTCTCAGCTCAGCTAGCTGTGAGCTACAGCCATGTATTCCCAATAAGCATGTACATGCACTCAAGATCTTTCCAGTAGCCCCTTCAGATACCCCAGTAGCTAACTTGCTAACCCTCTGATACCTCTAGTATTTAGAACTATGGCCTTACAGCTAGTCTGGTTTGAAGTTTGCTAGCAAATTAGGTATGCCCACATGCACACAGACAGGGGATTGCAGTTCCACAGGGAATCACTCACACACCACTCTCTTCAGTTCTTGGCACCAGAAGCACTAGAGTCCCATGAACCACAGCCCCTTCTCCAGCTGCTAGCACTCAGACCCATACACACATGCACACAGAGCAGAAAGCCCTTCACCCAGGAAAATATTTAGAAATGCAGTTTAATAAGGAGATGGGACAGGTCAAGCTAAGCAAGTGCTGAGTGTAGTCAGCCCTGAATCACACATATTCAATTGCTTTTATCCCCTTATCTCCCTGTTTTCCCACACTTGCTCCTCCCCAAGCCACACTGACTGGCCCTTCCCCTAAACATCCCATAATAACTCTTAAGTACTCTCGCAATTCCTGTAAAAACATCCCACAATAAGTTTTACACAATCCTCAAATGCTCCTCCCTTGAGAAGGACGCTATGAGTCCTGTTCCTGTGAAGGTAGTAAATCCCATCACTTTCAAGGCATTCTGGGAAGGTTATTAGGCCAAAGCTAAGCCATTTATTAGGTCAAGCCAAGCCATCCCAGTGTGTCTCAGCCCTGACCATGGGCTGACAACCCTCCCTGGGTACCCCAGGACTAACTGAGTCAGAGTACTCCATTGGCACTAATTATGTTATTGGGGTTCCTCCACCTATTATAGTTACTCAGCTCCTTGATAAGCCCTTGTGTTTATGGTGATTAGCTTTTAATCATGTATACTAAAATAGTTAGGAAAACATCCTGCCTGCTGACTAGTTTATTGGTCTTCTGGCCAGCCATTACATGGCATCTAACATGATTTGCCCATCTGCTGATCCAAAAATACCTCATTCTTTTCCTTTCCACTGCCCAGACTTCATTAAGCTCCCAAGGTCTGGGAAACCCTGTCTGGCCAACATCTCATCATGCTTTCATCCTTTCAGCCACCTTATATCAATCACCAGCTTCTTCTCAACCACATCTGCAGAGGTTTTGAGATTCTATAAAACTCTTCCTGATACACAACTTCTGTTTCATTTGTTATGGCATGTCTTTTCCTTTGGCTCCTTCCCTCCCATTAAGACTCTGTCTTTCCTCCTTCTCATTCACTCTGAGTCAAAGATGTGTGATGACTGCAATTCTGCCCCATTCATGTCCCTGCACAACACTGCTTTTCCCTGGAAGGCTCACTAAATCAGCTGGTGAAACATCTTCTCCATCACACTGTGAGATATAAAAGCAAGAATTAAGAGAGATAACAAAAAATAGCAGTTACTCCGCTTTATCAAGCAGATATACTAGATTACATGTTGGTTTTAAAGCCAAGAAATCAATTTTGAAGCAGGGTACATATGAAACTTTTTCCCTTTCCTAAACCTGGTAACAACCTGAGGGTAGATAATCTCTCCCTTCCAGACTCATTCAAGCAGCCACAGAACCTGCACAGCCCTTCTGCTGTCCCCAAGACTGACCACAATCGGGGCAAGGTCAATAAAACCTTCACCTCTCAGAGCTGTGTGTCATAAAGCTTGGCAGCACCTCAGCATACATTCTCCAAAGTTAATACTTTGAAGACCCCAATAAGACAGATTGTTCTTTACCAGCCATTGTAGGGCATTCTATTTCTTCACTCTTTGATGCTTTACTAGCACAGGGACTATGTGACAATGGCATGACTCAACTGAAGTCAGAGGATTTACGCAGACTGAAGACCTGGCCCTACATTTCACCTTGGCCTTTCCAGCATTATGATTTACTTTAACCCAAGGCCAAGGATTAAAATCAAAAAACAACAA
The DNA here is from genome assembly GCF_028858725.1 of Colius striatus. Taxonomy (NCBI): domain Eukaryota; kingdom Metazoa; phylum Chordata; class Aves; order Coliiformes; family Coliidae; genus Colius; species Colius striatus. The sequence continues at coordinate 36,932,096 of NC_084763.1, forward strand.
TTCATGCCTGGTTACATTTGTGCTTGTGACCTACGCCTGTCCGAACAGGAGTTGGGCAGGACAAAGCACAATGCACTTCCTTGCTTTTATTGCTTTCATTCACTTCATGTCATGCCAAAGAAGGTTGATTTAGGAAGTTCTAGTAATTAACTGTTGATGTTTTTGACTGCTATTCCCAAGAGACTTACAATGACTTGCAATGGCTGCTCTGCAGGAAACTCTTTCTGGAACGATTGCAGATAACACATACTCTCTGTATAGCTTTACTTTTACTTGATTATTTTTGTAACCAAGGAACATAATCTTTCCTTTAAGCAAAAATCATCTGTCCTTACATCCTGGAAACATCATAAATCACCCTTGTCTTCTCAGACCATGCTGACATTTTCTTGTCAGAGTCCATGAAAGAAAGAAGCTTCCTAATCCAGTTACAGTTTAGACATAGCATATAGAGAGTGAACAAAACAAGCAAGGAGAGAGTAAAATTAATGCTGTCTTTATACTGTAAATTATGGAGTGCCTTTCATTCCTCTTAGCAGTTGAAAAAAACTCAAAAGAAGGAAGCACAGGAGCAATGTGTATTTAGAGAGCACAAGTTGTTAAAATAATTTAAATCTAGGCTGGTGTCATCAGAGGAGACTTTAACAGCTCCTAACATGGTCTCGTGGCTGTTTAGTCTCACTCTTCATGATGCTTCCCTGCATGAAGTCACTGCTCTGTTAAAAATGAGCGGATACTTTAGCATCATTGCTTAGAACACAACAAATTGTACCCAAAATCAAAAAAAAGATAATAATCATCATTCTAATTCCTCTTTCTATGCCCTTTGCTTCTCATATGCATGAGTATTTCTCAAAGGCCATGGCATGCAGCTGTTGGACACTTATTTTCTCTCCTAGATGACTAAAGAGCTGGGTATCTAAGGCTCTATTTTATCCTGTAAAAAAAAACAAAAAAACCAAAAAAAACCCCACCACCAACAAAAAAACTTGATTTTCAAATTTTCATGTACTATGTTCATCTGCTACTGACATTGAAAACTCCCAAAATATAACGTCTATAAAATCAGAGTAGATTCTAAGGTGTGTGTGTCACATTTGTCAGGTTTGCAAACTGGAATCATTACTTTAATAAAAATAGACTTTTTCTTACAGAACTGACTTGACCAAGAGCAACTCAGGAAGGATATTGTGCATGATAGGAATTCAGTGCTGAGGAGGATGTCAGTCATAATAAAACTGTTCCGTACTGAAGTGCTCCTAAAAGAGTGGCTTGCTTCACACGCCATTGCAAAGCATTACTCATTTGTCACACCATCTAGGACTGACATTTACCAGCTGCAGTTTGCTAATGTGGTATCTTTCCCTTTTACTTCTAATCAAATGCAAACAGCATATGACAGCAGATTTGAAATCATACCAACAGTGTATTACAGCCACTTAAAAACAGGAATATGGAGATTATCGTAGACCATAAGACAGAGAGACACAAACAGCAAGACTTTTTCTCAGCCAGAATGTAATAGTGTAAAAGCTAGTTATCTTTCATGTGAAATAAATCACAATATGGAGCTCATTGAAAACGGTAATTAGCTGATTTGCACTTGCCATGAGTTTGGTCCTTAATATGTTGGGGTTTTTTTTCTGAATTCAATGGTCAATAAAGTAAATGAAGTGTAGGCATAAAACTGCATCACAAAGAAGAAAAAACAAAACCTGAACAACACAAAATCAGCAATTCCTGGTGTCCTATACCTCTAGAGTAAAATGATTTATTAGAAAAATCTAGGAGGAATTTTTCTTTTTACTTAAATTACTAAAACTAATTTACTGTTGCACCTTTTTCTGCCATTTATGATAATGCCTTCTTAATGTTTAGGACTTAATCCCTACCAAAATTTCATTAATGTGACCCATGTCATACACATATCTGACTGAGTAGCTACTCAGTAACTGTGTCATGTAGTTGGGGTTCTATCTTCTCTTTGAAACAACCATATGGAAACCCAGATGTCCTCCGAGGAACTGTGCCACACAGATCTGCATAGGTGGAGACCATGAACCACTCCCTTCCCTTAGCTAGAAGTTCTATTTTTCCATGCCCCCTGCAGCAATGACCCAGAATTCAAGGTCTGGAGACCTTGGCTCACACCAACACCATTTATCAAACCAAGTACCTCTTAGAAAAAGGTATGTTTGTAGAATGTGACTTTTAACCTCCTCTTCTTTGTGTACTGTACAGAGAGGAGTCAAACAGTTCTATTCTTTTTTTGTTACACATTCTGTACTAATGTTTTGTCAATTAATAAATATTTGCTGAATTCCAGTGCACGGAGCATTTTTACAAATTCCCAGAATATTTCTTAGGTTAACTTGATAGTCCTTGCCAAATGATAAGATGATGATAAGAAAGTAAGCAGAACACTCATACAAGTTACAGATATCTTGGCTGCTTTATCAGGATTTAAGATTGTGACATAGTTATAAAAGAAATCTATGCTTACCAATTCTCATGTCTAGGACATCTTCCAGGTCTCAACTCTGATACACCTCCTGTGTGCCCACATGAGCAACCAAATTTTATCAGTAGCTCCTTTTCCAAATGCTGGCAGATTCCTGCTGCTCAATTCTGCAATTTCTTTCACAAAGAGATGTTTCTGTCTAAAAGCTATGCAGTGGAACACAGAGGTTAAGAATGATGCAGGGGTCAGGAGGAATCAATCTCTAATCCATTATCTCCTTCACTTGTTTTGTCAAGTGTATGGGTCTATAAAAACATTGTTCTTCTTTTCTAACTTTACTATTCAGACACGGTAACTGACACACTTGTAGTACTCATCCCACTCTCCCAATAGTCAGTATAATCAGTGGAAATGCAGTCAACAGCAGGTAGGGAAGTAGAAAATGCAATTCACTTAGTAGGTGCCTAAAACAGGTCAGGGGGATCATGCTCATATAGTGCCTACAGTCCCGGGTCACTGGTTTCCATGTGTTTCCATCTACCCTGTAGAGACCTCTGACTATATGAGATGGATCCTGTCTGAGATAGACAGATAAGGTTAAACTTACTACAGCAAGAAGACACCTGAGCAGAATAATTATGGCAAAGAAAATGTTGAAAGCTTTTGGTTTGGAATGACCACTTGCAGACACATGAAAGACTGTGAGACTGAGATTGTGGATGCTCACTACTTTATATTCATCAGTACATCAAGCAAACAGATCATGTTCCAAACACCTCCTAGCAAGCAAAGCACAGACCAGCTGCAAAAATGAAATGTACTACATCTGAACCCATTAGCCTTGCTGCCTATCAGCCAATTAGTCTCCATAAAAGAATAAAAGTTTATAAATTCAGTTTCAGATCTGTATTCATGTCATATTGCTGCTTCCATATTTACTGAGTATCTGAACCTAGTCTCTGCACAGGATCACCTTGCCTCAGGCTGTCTACAACCAACCATTATACTTTATTTTTTCATATAAAAATCTCAGTTTTCTCAAATGGGCCTCAAAAATCCTGGCACCCAGATCCATGAGTTGCTACAAGGCATTTCAATGTGTGCAGACCAAGGATGTGCTATGTAAAGCACATAATGTGTACAGAGCCATGGAAACCACACACTACCTGAAAGTTGCCTTGATGCCAAGAGCCAGAGATCAAAGCAGCAGTGCCCTAGCTCAAGGGTCTAACACAAGCTCAATGCTGTCACTCTTATGAATAGCTAAGAGTTGTGCCATTAAGCACAAATTCCACGAAAGGTCAACTGTTGTAGTTTTGCACAACTCCTCCAAGCAAAAGATTTAAAAAAACATGAAATATGAAATCTTGGGCTACTGATAAATATTTATCTTAGAAAAAAAAATCCCTTCACATATTTAAGAGGGTTTTTCCTCTTAAAATAAGTTCTTGTTTCCATCATATATAGTTAACAACTATTGTTAATGAGGGACATGACAAAAATAGTTAACTTTCTGCTGAAAAAAGAATCCCTTCCCACTCTGGTTGAAATGAGACATAAAATATCTGACTGAAAATGCCCTTTTTCCTTCTCTCATTTTACAAACAAAGCTTCTAAGAAGAAACTGCTTCCTTACTTCAGAGCTAATATTGGATTTATTATCTTTTAGCCAATGAAAATAAGAGTGCTAGTATATACAAGCTGTTCTTAATGGGATGAGTTTTCCTTAGGTTACACAGCAGACTGGGTCCTGGTTCATACAAACCTGCAGGAGCAATCATTTTCTTTCCCTAAAGAAACTTCTCTCTTACTGATGAACAGAAAAATAAAATAATGCACATCAGTTGTAAAGAGTTTGGTGCTTGACTCTTACATTTTTAATTTCTACAAATATGAATTGAAGAGATTAATTATTACAAGACAAAAATTTGGTGTTGGTTAACTTTTTTATCGTCTACTCCTCAATAATTGTCCATGTACCAGATATGCTCAATGTGAAATAATTCAAGGCAGTTTCCTTCATAGTAAACTTACCCTGTGACAGGAAAAGGAAATGGAGTTAATAAAATAATATAAATATATATATTATGTCACATTATGTTTTGTAATCATACCCTAGATCAAGTAGGTACTCTAAAGAACTGATATTTTACTCCTTCAAAAACTTTCAGAAACATTATTTCCAGAAACAAGCAATGATTTGGGGTCCTCATGGTTTAAAAGAGTTCCCAACTACCCCCAGATAATCATGTCTTCTTCAAGTATTTCACTATCAGCAGTTGAATCTATAGAGCCTCTGAGCCAATTAACACTTCTGAGAAACTTGGCTTATGACTGTGTCATTTTTCCAAGCTCTTCAGGTCTGATTTCTAAAGTGACTATTTCCTGTCATTTCAAATTTGTCCATTGGATATATTAGGAACAAAACCAAATGGAATTCTCCCTCAGAAAAGTGAAGACCTGAAAGTAATTGACTCAAGTTGTCGTTTTTGTTCTACCTGAGAACAAAACACATTAACGACAGCAGAGATTCATTCATGACAGTCAGTCATCATATCTCAACGTTTTCCCAGATCTAACCAGTAGAAGGCTATATACATAGAAAAACAAGCACCAGCAGATTCATCGAATTAAGTCTGAATTTTACCCACAATGATGATTTTTTTTCACAAGTGTTTGCTGCTATAATGATAGCAGAATATGTTTTTTCTGCTGTGGAGTAAACCTTCAGATTGATAAGAAACCTCAGTGTGTGCACACACCCATTCTTCTCAGACTCGTGATAAAACTCTGCAAACACAACTGTGTCTGCTCTGATTTTGGTCAGGATGATGAGACTCATACCAGACTAAATAACAACAGGTAATGAGATATTCACAGTTTTCACTACTATCTGGGTAGGTTTCAAACAGAACACAATGGACATGTGTACACGGAGTCAGACCATACCTCTTGCTTTAAACTAGTTGGTTTAAGCATCTGTATCTGCCTCAGTGTGACAACACTGAGCTCAGCGGGCTCCTTTATCCCACTCTACACTGCAGTTCCTCTACACAGAAGAGGAGGCCTAACTTGTTATTCTGCTGACCTGATGAGGCCCATGAAATATTTATAACCTAAGCTCCCAGATTATTTTCCACTGGTAAATAAAATATTTAACAAATGAGGAGGAAATCTGGGCTTTTATTATTACCATTGTTTTAAATGTTTTATTTTGTGGGACATTCTGTACAAGACAAAGTTAAATATACATTTTGCAGAAAGCTGGCATGCATGACATTTTACCAAAATAGGATCTCGTCTTATATATTCATCTACATCCACAATATGCCATGTCTGTTGTTAGCTAAAGGGTCACTTTTCAGGAGAGGATGTAATTTTTTATGCCACAGAAAAAAAGAGAATGAAATTCAGACATCATTCAGACCAAATGCCTTTTCATGCTCAATTATCAAGTTGTCACTGTTTTGTCCATTTCAGGAAGTCACATTCATTGAGCAATGAAAAAGAAAATGAGAAACAATGAAGAGGGAAACATAATATAAAAAAAATAGATGCGTGCTGCTGGAACAGGATGTGATTCTACACAGATCTGTGCAAAGGTTTTTGCATTGTCCTATAAGATTTTGCAATGCCTTGTCCAATTGACACAAAAAGCCCTGTAATGTCATAAGGGGAAAACTGTTGGTGCTTTATATTCAGTAAAAATATGCAAGTCATCTTTTGGATGCAGCCAGTGATTGAGGTAATGCTCTGCAATCTTTTTTTTCAGAGAAGAACTAGATCTAAGTTAATGTTCTGGTCATACATTTCTTCTTTATGGAAAGATGCCCTGCCAGCTCTCTTGTCTAGTAAGGACACTGGCAATGAACCCTGGTGAAGGAAGATACTGCTTTTATGCTCCAGTAGCAAGGATGGTGGAAGAAGCCTACAATACTGAAGTTCCCAGAGCTTCAGTTTGGTGGAATCAGTCTACGCAGGTGAAACTGTCTGAAGGCTTTATTTGTGCCTTTGTAAGTGAGGGCACAGGCAAATATAGAGTTAGTTCATCTAAAATACTTGACAGCCAGACAATGGACTTTGCAGAACAAATTTAGGTGGGAACAATGGCAAACAGGTAAGAAAAATTCGTCTTACTGAGGTTCTGTTGTTATAGAAATTTTCAGCAAAATTGCTCTCCATAACTATTGATGAAGGAGCTCCAAAGTTCTTTGCAGTCTGTTTTACAAAGAGGGTCAGAATTCAGGGCCTCTCCTTATCTTCATTTACCCTCCAAGACAAACCATAAAACAAATTCTATTTATTAATCTATACTCTTCCTTATACCCTGAAAAATTCTTGTACCTTCATGGGTGAAACTCATTTGAGGCAAGCCTCTTGGGTTGCCTCACTCTATCATACTACAGACTAGAGCACAGTTCTTGTCATTCTAAACTAAAGATATATCATGCTCTGGTACCTCCTCTCCTCTGAAAGCATCAGATGAAATCCTGCCTGTCACGAGGAAGCTCCCTCCTTCCCCAAACGAACTCTTATCTTTGCTGTTCTGTCAGGGAGTGGAAGGTTATCTCTAAATTGACATTTAAAAGTAGTGCTTTAAAATGAATGATATAGACTAGAAAATCCAGAAAAGGATTTTTTTTGTTGTTAAATCTATTTCCAAAAATCTTCTATCAATTTTCAGCTCCACACTTTCTGTCCAAATGCGTCTGAAAAAAATCTTACTTTACATTATATATGCTCTTGAGGTAGGTGGGAAAATCAAACTATATTTGCTTTACAGCACTGTGTGGACAGTAGTTGCAAGAGGAAAAAAGACTTTGCATCTGGAATCCTTGACTCCTTGGGATCTTTCACTTCCCAAAAACACTGAAGCTCACACTGAGGCAAGCTCTTCCTGGGAAACTGAGTGTTTGAAGTATGGATGGTGTATGTATCTTAAAGGCAGTATTGAGTCCACCTGTAGCTGACAGTACAAACATATCCCCATATAGAAAAGATGAAAGGGTTTGCCAAAAGCCACACAACATTCCTGTAGTAGAGTCAGGTATTATATCATAATCCTTATCGTAAATTTTATGGCACAAGAAGAATTTTGTATAGGTCAGGCTTTATCTGAAAAGCCCATATGGTTATCAGTCAGTTTAGTGCAAAATGGTGCTTACTAATATCAGGTAAATAAGAGAATATATATTTCTTGGAGGATATTTTCTATTTGCAGTGGAGTTTTGTAGGTGAAGAACTAGGCAGTACAGGGAAGGCATGTACACTGACAGAAATCTGGGTTCAACATCTTTCATCAGATGTTTTGAAACAATTTCAGGATACAGAGTGGATCCAGAAAGAGACCTTAAGGGTACATTGACAACTTTACTGCTTCATCCATAACCCTGATTTGGTGGTGGAGACTCAGGCTACTCTCAGAAGTTTTATGTTAAAGGCAGTGACAAGGAATTTGCATAAGTGTTGTTTAATAAAATATCTGAAGCATGAGGTGATTGAGATGAAACACTTCCAGCCTGCAAACCATGTCACTCTTTCTCATTGTAAATTGCACAATTTTTGTCCTATTTCCTGTATCGGTGGGAATACGAATGTGCTAATTCAGTAATTTCCTTTTTCTCCTCACAAATACAGTGCAGGTCAGGTCAGTCACAAGATTGGTTCTGTGCCATTCCAGTCAATAACAGCTCCTTGCCACCTAGAAATGAAAGCAATCGTTTGATATCCATCAGTTAATCAGGTCATTGGAAAAGTAACCCAACACCCCTCAACCACCCAATGAACCTTAGAAAATTGGGATACTCATTTGAGATAATTAATCACATCTTCTGAAAAGAAAAGGAACTGAAGTGAGATACTTGTGCCCTCTAATTTTAGGTGCCCAAGCTTGGAGGTCAGTCTCTACCCTTCCTTCAATCTCTTCTAGGCAACTGAGAGTCCTCAGCAGCAGCTGATGCAGAACAAATACCTTTGTGTTGCAAACACCTTAGGGAAACCCCAAGATGGGTACAAGAATTAACCCTATATAACCAGAATGCCGAGTCTCAGCTGTTACTAGGAAATTTGCACACTCTCACACAGGTAGGCCTCTGATTAGGAACTCTGAGACCAGATCACTTCATTTAGCAGCTGTTTTTGCTCCTGTTCTTGGTTCCTCTACAGTAGTCAATGGCTCACTTCAATGGCAACGTTTTGCTTTTCCTATGCTGAGCTTTTGCTTTTTCTCTGCTCTCATTCCTTCTTCAGAATAACACTGAAGATGTATACCAAGAACGTTTCCAAATGAGTCCACACGCATGTGCCCAAAAACTTTTCATATTTTTAATTCCTGAGTCTATATGGGCTGTTACTGCTCAGCTGCCCAATTCAGCAATGTGACCAACACTGAATGCAAAGAAGGTATCACCCCTGCATCTGTCATCAAAAGTGTCTTCAAAGTAGGGCAGAAGACAAAGATCTAAACAAAGACTTGGTGAAAGCAGGATGACACTCTCCAGTGGACTCATTGGGTCGAAGTGAGTCAACTTACTGTAAAGTCAGAGCCATTCATTGCATTAATTGCACCCTTGTCCTTGGCATTTTCCATGTTTACAAGTTCATGGTCCACATTTTCTGACAACTCACTATTACATTCTCAGTATCAAGTATTCATATCTGTTCTGAAAATCTGTCTCAGAGTGCATGTGCACAGTAGCAAGACATTGCTGAGGGGGTGGAGACAATAGTGAGTTGCCAGAGTGCCACATTCTTTCTATCTATGAGGAAAGAATCCGTCAACAGGGGTACGGCAGCTCAGTCCTCTCACTGACCAAGTCAATTAAGTGTAAAACAAAACAAAAAGCTGGATTCAGGCAGTATTCTGTGCAAAGTCTCAAAGGAAGTGACTATCCAAAGGTTGTTGTGAAATTTTTCCTTTTTTTTTTTTAAATTTTGCTGAGAAAATAAAAATTGTGCAGAAAGACTGTGTTCATCCCAGGAGTTAGTAGGAATACACAAGAGTGATGCTGCTCATCTTAAGCTAAAAGGTCATGTTCTAGTAGCAGTGGTAAGAGCTGTCCCTGCCAGAGATTCAGAATAGCATCCGCAGAACAACCAAGTGCAGGTGGGAAGTACACTCACCACCTTTTGTCCTTCCTATTGTATTTTTCAGGTAAAGTCATCAAATCATCTTTTACCTTTGTATAGAGTTTTCCCAAGGCATTACCTTGTGTCTCCCCAGGGTGATGCAAGGTCTGAGAGAGATCCACAGAAACCCCACAGAGGCCAAAAGGCATCAAATGAATTCCTCTCTGAGACTACGCTGTACTTCATGAAAACACTAATGTGCTGATACTATTTTTGTCATTATGGTTTAAGGTGTTGCTAATCACTATGCGGTAAATAACTCACTTTTTAAAAACAGACTTTCAACAAAGACCTTAAGTAGAAAATTATGATTTGAAGTAGGATTCAAGGTGACTTTCACAACATGCCTGATCTCCTGTGCTGAATTTTGAACCATTTTTACTAAGCCATTTGTAGACTGAAAAGAAGTCTTTGGCTGTTTGCTTCTATGGAAATGGATTCAAAACTTTTTTTAATAATTGAATCTGCACAAGAAAAGGCTTCAAGCACTGAGGAACTTACTCACAGGTCTCACAGGTATTGTACAAGTCTTTTCTTTATAGATAGAAACAAAAGTGTCCTGACAATTCATTTCCCCAAACTATCCTGATACAATGTAATTCAAATGGAACTCAGGTTCTACCTGCTGATTCTATAAGAATTTATCAGATTGACAACATTAAAACCATATTTGACCCATTTGGTTCAACTACAACCTCACCCAAGGGTCATGCAGTTAACGGGAACACAAGAGGAAGCAGTTCAGGCTCCCAACAACGCTCAGTCTGGAATAACATTCATTGCACTAATCATTTGGTATTGTTTTAGAACACATCAATAGTTCAGGATGAAATGCCCATGTGCTCCTCTTTTCTTTCCCACTAAATTTCCACTGGATGCCTTACTTCAAGGCTAAACAGATGAACTAATGAATCATCCAGCCCCACTACCACAGAGGAAAGATGATGCTAGAGGGTTAACAAAATATACCACTGAATTTAGATCATAATGTCAGATCAAAGTTTTAGTCCCCTCAGGCAGAGCTAACAGATGTTATTTCTGCCAGTGCACAGATACTGAGGACTGCAACTGTGATGTAAGAGTATTCTTCAGCGAAGAATGGGATAAGACATCTGCACGGCATCTCCCAAACAACCCAGGGATGCACATTCCAGACATCTCTTGGTCAGAGTCTGGCTGCTTCTGCAGATGTCACAGGCTGAAAGCCACAATAAAAGCACATGTACTTGTAACAACTCTTTGGTTGGGACCCCGTAGGTCAAAGTGATACCTGTTGGTGAACAGTCATTCTAGCCATCTGAAGCCTTACCTGCTTTAAATTCAAACCTCACCCTTCTGACATTTTCTAGAACAGGGACTAAAAACATGAGTCTCTTCCTCTTGCAGATGAAAAACAACTCATCTCCTCTGATAATAATAATAACAAAAAGCTCTAAATACAGAAACAGTCTATTACTTATGCAGATTTCCCTTTCAGAGGGGATAAGAGAATGAACAGCAGACAGATGTCTGGCATATAACTCAGTGCATCACAAGACGGTGTTGTTCAGGTACTGGGGTAAACAATGGGTAAGGCTTTCCATGTGTTAGGCCAGAATTGAGAGATGTGAATTAAAGGAAAAACTCCAACTAACACTTCGAAACAACAATTAATCTTTTCAGTTCTGATTGTCTAGACTCTGGAATTCTCCACAGTGCCTGAGAAATTACCCTGCATTTTTTTATGAGAAACCTTTGATAAGATGCTTCATCATGAATGCTTGGTCAAGATAAGTAATGGCTCTTTGCTTGCTTGCTGGCTTGACTAAAAATTAGTTTAGGAGTATTTTTCATGGTTGTATAACAGAAAACATTTCTTTTTTTATCTTCCAATTTGTTAAAATATTGTTTAGCTTGTTTTTAATTTTACTTCCCTTTATATACTGTTTCACAGTTGTAAGAAAAAGTTCTTAAAACAAAAAGTAAAAATACAACATGAAAAACCTTTAGCAGCAAGGTCATGCTTAAATAAATAAGCTCAAAGCAAATGGAGAACACTGAAAACAAGAAGCTAAACTGATCAGGGTGTATCAGATAGTTCTAAAATGCTACAAAGAAAAACAAACTGACACTGTAATTTGCTGGTAATTTACTTCTCTAGTACATTAAAGCAGGGAATTAAAAAAAAAAAAAAAAACAAACATCACCACTACAGAAACTGTGTAACTTTGATACAATGCCAGGAATGGAAGATATTCTGAGAGCAACTTTAATCAGTTGCAGGCATTCTTCACCCCCACCACGTGGGTTTCTGAGGCTGTATGTAAATTATTTTAGATTTTAGTCATGCTTATGTGTCCCTGGAACAAAGGAATCACCACAATCTATATGTGCAGGGAGCCAGGACTAAAGTCACCACTGTCAAGTTACAGGATGCCTCTTCTACATTTCTGTAACTTTATAATGGCAGCTTTCCATGAATACACTATTAAGCAGCCACTGTCCCTATTTTTTTTGTATTCTTTTCCAGGACAAACTGTAACAAGGAGAGGAGGGAAATTACAAAAGAAATCTGAAGCTGCTTGGCTTGCTGATTTAAGAAATATTACAATATTTGAAAATGAAACTTTTAATTCTTGCTCCAGAGATATTCAGATGGTAGCTTTCAAAGTCAGGTTGATGGAGTTGATATAAAGGTGAATTTTCTACCCAGTTATATTTCTCCATTTTGCTTCTTTTATGTGTCATTAAATTGAAAATGTTCTCTTTAACTTCAGTATTACTTGGATAAATTGCTTAGAAGTCCATCGTTTAATATCATATAGATCTCAAAATGGCCATGAAAATGCTAACGTGACAGACACTAACCTGGTATTTAAGGAGAAAATATGACTTAAGAATTGCCAAGAACAACTTCAAATATACAATACAATAATGCACATTTAAATGTGTGACACATATTATCATAGCCTAGCCTACTCAGAGCCTTTTTTATTTTTAGGTAGTCATTTGGCAAGATTACTTGTTGCGACATTTTTTACCCCACGTCAACATTAACATTTACTATTTACATCAGTAACTGAACATATCTGTATGAATAAGAGTAGTTTCACTTACTTTGTCCTAATACAGTGCTCAAGTGGGGGAGTAAGATCATTTTCCTTATCTTCAGTACACATCTGAGTTGTGTCTGCAGAGACATTTCAGACATTATTAGTATATTTCTATTTATATAGAATACCACAGTAGCTCCTATGAAATCCATCCATGGAAGGGACTGACTGCCACTCACTGTGCATCTCCTAGTCCTAGCCCACAATAAGCATGTATCCATTTTGGATTGAAAAACCCTGGAAGGGAAGCACTGCTGGCAATTGAATGACATTTCATGCCCTCATTAACAACATCTGAGCAGAATGGTCCCATATAGGACCAGTAAGGCTCAGAGTGGATACCATGACAGCTCTTTGCAAATATCATAGGCTTTAGAAGCTGACCTTAGAATGGAGTGTTGATCATTGACTGTTTTGCCATCCCTTAAACCCTCTTAGCTCATGGCCTACTGCCTGTTCATGTAATGACAAACCAAAGGCTGAAAGGAGGTAGCTGAATGCAAATGTAGTTGGGAATGATCCTCAGATTGTGCCCAGTATTAGTTGTTCTGAACCAGAAACTTGGGCAAATTGTTCTGACTACTTAACAGTAAGAATGATTGTAGACAGTGTTCAGACACATGCCAGGTTATTTTACTAAAATAGAGATAGTTTCAAGCAAAACATGTATTAGAAGGTGAAAAAATATGCTGGAGGGCTGACAGGGTTTTCTTTTGCACCTGATGTTTTAACCACTAATAAAGCAATTTTAATTACTCAAACACAGTACACAGCAGTAGTTGAACGGGAAAATCCAAGTTCAGTCCAAACTGGGTTAAGATTCCTTTACCCTGGAAGACTGTCCCTTGACTGTCAATAAAGCAGTGCACAGACAGGAGAAATTGAGTTGTGTTGGATATAAGAAAGTTACCATCGGCTCTGTGCATTCCTTTGAGACCCAGAGGCAATTGCACTGTTCCAGGGAAAACAGAGAGGTCAGTGTCTCAGACATTAGATCTGTCAACAGTGAAAGTAGTCACTGAACTTCCCAGAGAGAAAACATCCTGCAACCAGCTTAGATGTCAGTCTGCTCAGCTGTTTCCTGTTTTGAAGTATAACATTTTAAACTGTAGCAGACCAGTTTTTTTTTTTCTTTTTTTCTTTTCTGTTATCCAGCCAATGGGTAGGTTGTGAGCAACAAATGATACCAAGATAGGGTGTAGAATATAGGTCTGCTTCAGAGAGACTGATCCAGACAGGATGGAAGGCAATTGCTCTTCCGTTCACAGCTGCTAGTCTCAGATATATCTGGTTTCCTCATGTCATAGGGAGAACCTGGCACTTCCTTGCTTGTTGATCTTGTTATAAATCCAGGCAGAAGAGTGTGAATGACTGTAAGGGCTGGAGTACTAGGGAAGGGACAATATTTAAAAGTACATAAAGAACTAGCAATTTTCTCCAAGTTTCTCAGAAACTTAGAAGTACATTTTAAGTTTCAAAGTGTCTCTTTTATCCTAATATTCACAAGTTTATAATCATAGAATCATAGAATGGTAGGGTTGGAAGGGACATTTAGAGATCATCTAGTCCAACCCCCTGCAGAAGCAAGTTCACATAGATCAGGTTGCATAGGAACATGTCCAGGTGGCTCTTGAAGACCTCCAAGGAAGGAGACTCCACAATCCCTCTGGGCAGCCTGTGCCAGGGCTCGCTCACCCTTATAGTAAAATTGTTTTTTCTTATGTTTAAGTGGAACTTTTTGTGTTCCAGCTTCATCTCATTACCCCTTGTCTTGTTACTATCTACTATAGAAAAGAGGGATGTCCCAAACTCCTGACATCCACCGTTTAGATATTTGTAAATGTTAATAAGATCTCCCCTCAATCTCCTCTTCTCCAGACCAAATAGCCCCAGTTCCCGCAGTCTTTCCTTGTATGAAAGATGTTCTATACCCTTGATGATCTTGGTGGCCCTGCGCTGGACTCTCTCCAGCAGTTCCCTGTCCCTCTTGAGCTGAGGAGCCCAGAACTGGACACAGGACTCCAGATGAGGCCTCACCAGAGCAGAGCAGAGGGGGAGAAGAACCTCACTCGACCTGCTGGCCACACTCTTCTTGATGCATCCCAAAATGCCATTGGTCTTCTTGGCCACAAGGGCACATTGCTGTCCCATGGTTAGTTTATTATCAATCAGGACTCCCAGGTCTCTCTCTGCAGGGCTGCTCTCTAGCAGGTCAATCCCCAGCCTGTGCTGGTGCATGGGGTTGTTCCTTCCCAGACGCAGGTCTCAGCACTTGTCCTTGTTGAACCTCATGAGGTTCCTCTCTGCCCAAATCTCAAGTTGGTCTAATGGTTCATTAGAGGTCTCCAACAGTATTGGGACCCCTCTAGGAATTTCTGATACTGATGTTCTGGATCCTCTCATAGTGAGAAGCATCACCCACTGTTGTTAACATAGTACTGGTAGCAGGATAGGGCATATGGAATATCTGCCTTTCCCAGTCACTCCCAATGTGCTTAATGTTGCCATTTTTAGACTTGAGTTCTTCCAACCAGAAGATTTGATTGGAGACAAGGAATAGGAAAAAAAGGTGTATCTTACTGGAGTAGGAAAGGAACATTTAGTTAAGTTAGTTAACTAAGAACTTGTGTTAAATGTTTCATGCACCTCAGCTAGCCAGCTTTGCAATATCTCCAAGGATGGCAACTCCACCATTTTCCTGGGCAGCCTGGGACAGTGTCTGACAACCCTCTCAGGGAAAAAGTTCTTCCTCATCTCCAGTCTAAACCTACCCTGGGGCAACTTGAGCCCATTTGCCTTTGTCCTATTACTCATTACTGGGGAGAAGAAACTGACCCTCACCTCACTACAACCCCCTTTCAGGTAATTGTAGAGAGTATATTAATTTAGCTACACTGGATTGTTTTCCTTCTCTGTCTATCAGAAATTTCTACAACAACGGAAAGGACTGAAGAACAATCATCTATTTAGGATAGAACACTGAATTCACTAGCAAGCATTACCAGCTTTTAGGAAAGAATTTTGTATGTCTTGTCTAAATTTTGGCAAATGGTTCTATGCAGAAGAAGCAGGGCAAATCCTCAATACAAAGTGGCAATTGCTATTACCCCCAAAATGTAATTCTTCCTATCTTTTTTTGTCTTTCTTGCCCAGTGTAATTTCTTCAGGATTTCCTGAAATGTGATCTTGACTGTAATCTTTCTAATTATTAACAAGATACATCAAGGAATTCACCTTCTTGCTAGAGTAAAGCAAAGAACCAGCATCAGTGACATGTAGCTGTGCAGCAACCAGGAACTCACATATCTCTAGTATCACTGCATAACCATCACAGCTTGTTGAAATTTTCGCAATGGAAATACCAGTAATACTTAGCATTCTGATATTTCCACCTGGTTTAGAGGTATGATTAATGTTAATATTTGAATGTAAAGTGTCATTTTTTTTCCCAGATCTAACAGAGGATTACTGTGGAGCCAGAGCTGAGAAAGCATTTCCCTGGAATGATGAAATTATTTGCATTTTACAGCCTTTTGCAGAATTTCACAGATAACAAAAGATTTACTAAGACACAGCCCTGGAAGAGGCTATAGTCGCAACAAAAAGATATCTGACTCTCAATGCAAGTTTAGTTTTGAGGAGAAATATACAATAAAGAGAAATTTTTTTTCATTCTGAGCATTCTCTCAACCAGGAATCTCAGAGTGATTAGTAGGTCTGGATTATGGAAACATTCCTGATTTATTAATGATGAAAAGACTGACAAGGACACCTGTTTTGGATCATATGGTACAACACAGTAGAAAATGTGTCTCTATTTCTCTAGGCCTATGCTGAATTATACCATCTGTGTCACTTGCAGAGAATCTTTCATTTGTGATAGACCATGGGAGAACCACTTGGCAATCATAGTCTCATAAAGGTTAAGTTCTTTCTTTTTTTTGACAATATATAATATGACCACTACAACAAAATGAAAACAAAATTAATTAAAATATGAGGATAAGTAAGAGACAGAAAGGCAATGAAATCTTGGGAGATGCTGAAGACCCTAGCTATCCCATTATATAAACAGTTTTGACCTGATCTAGGTGAACGTGCTTCTGCAAGGGGGTTGGACTAGATATCTCTAAAGGTCCCTTCCAACCCTACCATTCTATGATAGGCAACATTGGAACATACAACACCTGTGTATATAACTCATCCTGTCCAAGAATTAGAATGTATGTGCAGACAAGGAACACAGGTATCTTATCTTCAAGGAGTGGACTACAATAGAGTGGCTCCTTAAAACTGAAAAGGAATTTAATTAGGTAGCTTAGACATATCAAAGTAAAAAAAACACAAAAGATAAGTAGGATATTATTAGCAAATAGGAATTTGGTCATCAAAAAGATCTTAATATGGCAATATGTGGGAGCTTTCTAAGCACCAGAATACTATGTCTTGTCCAAATGCCTTCTACACATAATTACTGTAAAAGCAGATGCATAATTTGGCATGGTTTCCTGAAAGAATTTAAGAAGCTGAAAGATCTTTTGTATGCTTGTGTTTCCAGGTATGTTTACAAGCAGATAAGAGACCAGACTGTTAGTAGATTACTGCCATCCTCTGAAGCAGCTCGTTTTGGAGGCAAAGGATTTCATGCTTCCTTACCCTCTCTGTTCATTTTACAGCATGTAGAGCTGAGGAACAGGAGATTTGCACTTTCTGCTGTAGGATATAAGAAGATGTAGAGAATGGGAGCAGTTAAACACAGTTTACTGTACTGAGAGTATGAGTAGGCCAGATCACAATCTGTTCCTTGGAAATCAGTGTCACTGAAGGATTAATCAGTCTGTATAAAGTAGCACATGCTCAAATTTAACCCTTTTGTGACTTTACCCTCAAAATTTCCTTGTGAAATCTAATCTCCAATTAATCACCAAAACTAATTACAGAACTTAGGAAACAAGTATGTATATAATCTTTAATGCCCTACATCATAATTGTTTGTATTTTTGGATTCTTCTTTCTGTTGTGATGCTGTTGCCACCACCAGAGATTGAATGAAGAGTTAGTGAGTTGTACATACCCACTGTTAACCGTATTTCCTTTTCCTGGTTTGCCAAGCCATCATAATAATATAGATCAAATCTTCGCTCTGTTTTCCAGTCACCTAGTAAATCCTTTTCCAAACAAAAAAGTACACTGAAGTGGCTTTCACTGCACACCAGCCAAATTGGGTATTTAGGGGTTTTTAAGTAACAACCAACCTAAAAATAAAGAGAAACATAAAACGTTAGAATTTCACAGGGACAGGAGGAGAAGAAATTTATTCTTGAAAAAAAAAAGATATAAGATCACTTATTTATTACAGGATACAAACATTACTGAAGGCTTATTATATACTGCTGATGAAGCAGACCAGGATAGCTTTGGTAAATCATGAAATATCTGGCTTTAAGTTATAGGCAGGTAATGTACTGCAGCTGCAATATTCTTACAGCAGAAAGATCATATCTTAGATGATCAGAATGAAAAGGAACCCTTTACTCTGCAGTAGCTATAAAACCACAGTGAGTTTAGGTCAGGAATACTAGATGAGATCAACAGGAGACTGTGCTTTTATGCAATGATACCAGGTAAGAGACTTCATACGATCTCAAATGACATGAAACACCCCTGCGTAGCTAACCAAACTGAGCCTAAAATCTTTTATTGGATTAGAATATAATATATTCCCTGTACTTCACAGTCCAGATATGTAAAATATTTTCAGCTACGTCAAGTATGCAATAACAGCAGCAATTGTTTTCATTTGTTATTCTTTAAAAAGAAACAACTGAAAAAAACAATGATTCCTTTAAGAGATGCCTCTTCCAAATCTTTGTCTTCCTTTTGAAAGTTTGAAAGTATACTTATCTACTAATATTCTAAATATTCTGTATGAAATCGAATATATAGAATTTTCACACTCAAGAGTATTCCATACTCAAGAGCTTTAAACCAGAATGAATCGAGGAAGTGCATATCAACAAGAATGCAGTAAGTAATCAAAGGGTTGTCATGGCATCACCTGAGGGATCTCCAGATCTCTACCTGATGGAGAGCATCTGAGTAGGGATTTTGTGGGATGGAAAACAAAGAAGATACTATAGTGAGTGTCTACTACCAAGCTACCAGTCAGGAGGTGAGTACTGATGAGTTATTCTATAGAAGAAATTTCTGGAATAGTAGTTCTTGTCCTTACGCTAGATTTAATTTTCCGAGGCATCAACTGGGATCATCATACTTCTGTAATAAGTGAGTCTTGGAAATCCTTGAGGTTTGTAGGAGATAATTTCTTGTGACAAGTACTCATTGAGATAACTAGGAAAGATGCCTTCCTAGACCTGCTATTTGTGATTAGAAAAGGGTTTGTGGGGGATGTGATGGTAGGTGGCTGTCTTGGCCACAGTGATCATGAAATGATTGAGTTTAAAATTTTCAGTGTAACGAGAAAAAAAGACAGCAGAGTTGCTACTCTGAACTTCAGGAGAGCAAACTTCAAACTATACAGGCAGCTATTTAGCAGAGTACCCTAGAAATCTGCTTTTGAGGGCTTAGGAGGTCATGAGTTATGGTCAATCACCTTTAAAAGGAATCACCTTTTAGAAGCACAGAAGCAGGCAATTCCAGTGTGGCACATGAAATAACAAGGGCAGAAGACCAACTTGGCTGAACAGAGGACTCTTCATGGAGCTCAAGGGGAAAAGAAATGCTAAGATTTCTGGAAGCAAGGTAAGTTTTCACAGAAGAGCACAGAGCTGTGATTTTTTTTATGCAGGGAGAAGACACAAAGGCCAAAGCTCAATCAGAGTTGAAACTGGACAGAGTTGTTTCAGATTTGTTAATAGCAAGAAGAGGTCTAAGGAAAACATTGGACTGAAACCTGTTGAAGTTGGTCACCTGATTAATAAGGATGAAGAAAAAGCAGATGCATTTAATGCAGCTTTTGTCTCAGTCTTTAGAAATAATGATGGAACTTCGGCTGCTCGATCCACTAAGTCAGAGGAGCACAAGTGTGGGAACAGCAACTTTCTCTTTGTGGACACTGAAATTGTAAGGGACCAGTGGTATCTTCTGAAGACTCCCAAGTCCATGGGGCCTGATGGGATGCACCTCCAAGTTCTGAAGGAGCTATGGCAGGACCCCTGTCAATCATCAACCATAGGTCTTGGGAGTTTGGAGAGGTCCCTGCTGGCTGGAAGCTAGTCAGTATTATTCCAGTCTACAAAAAGAGTGTGAGGGAAGGCCTAGGGAACTATAGACCTCTTAGTCTATCCTCAGTTTCTGGAAAAATTATGGAGAAGATTATACTGGTTACTACTGAAAGGCATTTAAAGAATAATACAATCATCAGGCGCAGTCAACATGGGTTCACAAAGGGAAAGTTCTGTTTAACTAATTTGAAATCCTTCTATGATCAGGTCACCGGAAAAGTGGAAGAGGGGAATGAGGTGGATGGAGTTTTTCTGGATTTTAGGAAGACTTTTCATACTGTCCCTCACAGCATCCTTCTGGACAAGCTGTCCATCTGTAGGATGAGCTGCTTTATGGTGCTCTGTCTGAAGAATTGGTTGAAGGCCAGAGCTCAAAAGCCTCAGTGTTTAAGAACCATTTGGACAATGCCCTTAAAAATATGTTTTAGCTTTTGATCACCTCTGAATTGGTCAGGCAGTTGGACTAGATGATCGTTGTAGGTCCCTTCCAACTGATATAGTCCTATTCTATTCTACTCTATTTCATTTTATTCTCCTGACCTGAAATATTAGTCTTAAACCTATCAGTTATTTCAGATGTGCATTACTACAGTAAGCCTTTGGATTTGTGAGTAATTGCTTTTATCTATATACATATATCTGACTGCTTCATCCCAGTCTTTCAGATTCAACTCCAGCAAAAGAACCAAGGATAGTTTTATGTATATTTAGGCTTGTATCTACTATTTCTTACGGAATTCATGTTTTCAGGCAGGCATATATATTCCTTAATAGCTGCTGCAGTGCAACTGTGGTTTTAAAAATTAATATATGCTGATATAAAATGAGTCATGGAAGTGTCCTGCATCCCTTGAGGTGAGTGAATATCTTGCAGTATCTTCTCACCTCACACTTATGTGTTCTGATATAGATATCATCCTCCTGTTGTACAATGCGCTTTTAAGTTGCAGTATCCCTTAACAATCTTAGCCTCCTCAGTAGTAAATAGTAGAGTAAAAACAGTGAGTAGATGGCTTTGTGGAACAAATAAATCTTATTTCTACCAGCAATGGTTTTAATATTCAGCTGCAACAGATATTTATTACTAGCTACTTCCTGTCACTGAATTCTAAGTTGAAAATAATAGTGGTTTTCCCCCCATTGAATTGTTTGGGTTTG
This sequence comes from Colius striatus, assembly GCF_028858725.1. Classification (NCBI taxonomy): domain Eukaryota; kingdom Metazoa; phylum Chordata; class Aves; order Coliiformes; family Coliidae; genus Colius; species Colius striatus. The sequence continues at coordinate 36,953,179 of NC_084763.1, forward strand.
TATCTTTGATAAATCACTAAAACTAAAATCCAAGCTAAAAACTATTTTTTTTTTTTTTCCATTCAATGGAATGTTTCTAACTACAGCTCTGATTATTATTTTCACAGTAGATGGAATCACTACTGTGCAGGATGCTGGTGACAAGCATCTTTGCATTTGGAGGATGAAGGGATTCTGGAGGATGAAGGGATTGAGAGCAGACCTGCAGAGAAGAACTTAGGAGTACTGGAGGATGAAAAACTGGACATGAGCCGGCAGTGTGTGCTCACAGCACAGAACGACAAGTGTGTCCTAGTCTGCATCCAAAGCAGCGTGGCTAGCAGGATGTGGGAGGGGATTCTGCCCCACTACTCTGCTTCAGTGAGATCCCATCTGCAGTGCTGTGTCCAGCTCTTGTGTCCTTAGCACAGGAGAGACATGGAACAGGTCCAGAGGAGGACCACAAAAATGATCAGAGGTCTGGAGACTCTCTCCTCTGAGGAAGGGCTGAGAGAGTTGAGATTGTTTAGCCTGGAGAAGACACAGGTCTGGAGAGACTTTATTGTGGCCTTTCAGTACTTAAGGGGGACTTATAAGAAAGATGAGGACAGACTTTTTAGTAAGACTTGTTACGATGGCACAAGGATTAATGGTTATAAACTAAGAGAGGGTAGATTTAGGCTAGATATAAGGAAAAAAATATTATGATGAAGGTGGTAAAACATTGAAACAGGTTGCCCAAATAGATGGTAGTCACAACCCTGGAAACATTCAAGATCAGATTGGTGGGGCTCTGAGTAACTTCATCCAGTTGAAGTTGACCCTGTTTATTGCAAGGAGGGTGGACTAGATAACCTTTAAAGGTCCTTTCCAACCCAAACCACTCTGTGATTCTGTGATTCTGTGACACTCTGACCTTTATTTCATCACATTTTATGTATCCTTTGCTAAACAGATGTTGCATTGCCATTATGCCACTCTTCTGAAAAATCAGGAATGGCAGCCAAGTATGCAAATATACGTGCATAGAAATATAAGATCAGTTTCTGCCTCCCTAATATAGGCACATGAATGAAAGAAACCTTGATAGTTTAGAAACCCAGGTAGTTTTCAAGAGGTTTATATAGCAATAAGTGATATAACCTATAGAAATAATATCTTCCCATTGCTACATTTACCACAATGGCATCTAAATCCCGTATGCTTCAGCATTAGCAGTGAGTGTTAGTGGAAACTGGAATGCTTACAACAGAAAAATTCTAATGTTTTGTAGATATAAATATTTTTGGAATAGCAAGGATAATAGGATGGCCAGGACAGCAGAGGACTTGCCCTGGGTGGAAGAGGAAGAGGTTGTTGGCCAAGCTTAAGGCTCATAAGTCAATGGGTCTTTATGGGATGCATCCTAGAGTGCTGAGGGAGCTGGCTGACATGATTTCTACGCCTTTCTCCATCATTTTTGAACAATCATGGAGGACAGGCACTCCAGTCTTAAAAAAAGGCAGGAAGGATGACCCAGGAAACTACAGGCCTCACCTCCATCCCTGGAAAGGTGATCGAACAACTCATCCTGAATGTTATCATTGAACATATGAAGGAAAAGATGGTTAGCAGGGACAGTCAACATGGTATCACCAAGGGGAAATTCTGTTTGACCAACCTGATAGCCTTCTATGAGTGCATAACCAGCTGGCTAGATGAGGGGAGAGCAGCAGATGTCATCTACTTTGACTTCAGCAAGGCTTTTGACACTGTCTCTCACAACATCCTCATCAGAAAGCTCAGGCAGTGTGGCTTGGATGAGTGGACAGTGAGGTGGATCGAGAGCTGGCTGAATGACAGAGCCCAGAGGGTGATGATCAGTGGCACAGAATCGAGTTGGAGGCCTGTGGCCAGTGGAGTTCCACAGGGATGGGTTCTGGGGCCAGTCTTGTTCAACATCTTCATCAACGACCTGGATGAGGGGACAGAGTGCACCCTCAGCAAGTTGGCTGATGACACCAAACTAGGAGGACTGGCTGATTCAACAGAAGGCTGTGCTGCCATTCAGTGGGATCTCGACCGGCTTGAGAGCTGGGCAGAGAGGAACCTCATGAGGTTCAACAAGAACAAGTGCAGAGTCTTGAATCTGGGAAGGAACAACTGCATGCACCAGTACAGGCTGGGGTCGAACTGCTGAAGAGCAGCTAACTAAACATGAGCCAGCAATGTGCCCTCGTGGCCAAGAAGGCCAATGGCATCCTGGGATGCATCAAGAAAACTGTGGCCAGCAGGTCAAGGGAAGTTCTTCTCCCCCTGTACTCAGTCCTGGTGAGGCCACTTCACTGTGAGGGTGACGGAGCCCTGGCACAGGCTACCCAGAGGGATTGTGAGTCTCCTTCCTTGGAGATCTTCAAGATCCACTTGGACATGTTCCTATGCAACCTGATCTAGGTGAACCTGCTCCTGCAGGGGGGTTGAACTAGATGATCTCTAAATGTCCCTTCCAACCCTACCATTCTATGATTCTAAGTACAGGATCCCCTATCATCTTGTAGCCAGGTTAACAGAGTGGACCTAACTAAAAAAGTAAACAGCATCAAAAGTGATAATGAGTGGGAGTTTTATTATTACTGAGGTATAGAAATTATATCTGGAGTGTTATATGAGTACAAAATCAATTATTTTATCCAATGAGAATTTCTTCTTCTCTGAGGCAAGTCTCTGGCTAATTAAGTAACTTTCCTGACTCATTACTTTGCTAATATCTTTTTCAAAACAGCCCTTTATACAACAGTTTCACTTTTATGTGAATTCTTGGCTTAAAAGTAAAGAAATGTTTTTACAAGCTTACAAAAATACTTATAACAGGAATTATCAAGAACGGAAATATGCAGATGAAACAAAAGATGGCAAATTAGAAGAACACAGATGAAAAGACTCAGTCTCACAAGCATGCATGTTTTAACATGCAGATCAAAACCAAAAAGGAATAGTCAGTTTTGTCCTAGAAATGTGTTCTTCCTATATATGTCTCCTAAACTGACTTCTAAGCTTCATTAAACAATATTTGATAAATAAGATCAGAGACACACACAACTGCTTCAAAGCACGGATCTACTCCAGTTCTTACTCACATGAACAGTCCTGCTGAAAACAGAATAAATTGTTCAGATGAGTAAGGTCTGTAGGAACCTTTTCAAAATATATATAGTTTTTAATTAAAATGCTTGCAGAAGGTGGTGAGGTCAGGAACTTCAACACAATAAGGAGAGTATTTGACTGCAGGTCAAATCCTCATCTCCCATAAAAAGGGAGAAGTGTTCATTTCAGTTACATTCATTATACTGCTTGAGGATTAGCTGCTGCATTTAACATCAAGTTGTGTAACTGCTATTGGCTGGTCCTTGCAGGTTTGCTTCTCCCTGAAACACTGGCCACTCTGTCGCACTGCCATCACCTTCCAGGGGCTTCTGGCTCTCCAGATACCTCAAGTTGTTCCTGCACTTCAGCTTTAAGGTCAAGCAAGATGGAATGATTTTTATCCATGAGGCTAAAATTCTTTCCTTTCCTCAAAAATGTTACTTTGTCTAGTCTTCCTATAGGAAACGTCTCTCTCACATACTATTCCTCAAAACATGTCTAGAATTTTTCTGCATAACATAATATGGAACTCTATTACTGACTAAGGATGATCCTAACTGTGAGGATTAGTCTGCCTGTTCACATATCAGTTGTTGAGTGAACTAAACATATGTCCTCGTTTAAGCAGTTCAGCTGGTGTGTGGTGGGTGGTGATGCTTCTTCAATTGCCTGAACAGGGAGGTTGGTGGTAGTGATCCACAACAATGTTATAACAAGATCTTGAAGCAAGAAATGGAAGAACAAGCATGAACACCCAGTGCTCTGACTCTTCAGGAAATCCTTCAAAACTCCTAGTTTGTGTCATCCAACAAGTGCTTGCCAGAGAATGGGACCCTTCTTTCCAACTCTTATTTGCTGCTCCGAGTGTAATGCTGGCTCTGACTTCCAGAAGCAAATCAAGGATATGTGACTTGAATCTGTTTCATTATTTTAGTTAAGCGTTCAAGGATTGTATTTCTACTTTTTAGAACATAAAAAGGATCCCCTTTTTTTTTGCTGCTTGAAGTATTATTGTGCATTAAAAAATAATAATACATTACTATTTAAATATTTGTTTTCAAACATGCTCATTAATCTTCTACAGGCCTAAAAAAAAAAAAAAGGAAAGCAGTGGAATGAATTAGGTGTCTATTCATGCTGCATGTTTTCAATTCCTATGGAGACTTCACTATCCCTAATCCTCTCCCTTACAAATCCCTCAAGAATGCTCATAAATTTCAGGGACAGGCTTCTCATCTTTGGAAAATGTCAACCTTTCAAAGGCAAGCACTTTCAAAGGGATCATTTTCAACACTATGGGTGGTCTTTTTCCATATCTAACTTCAGTGTGCATTCACACAACAGTGAAATTAAATCTACAGACAAATATGTACTGCAGAAGAACTATTCCAATATGAGAATAAGTGTGTGGTACTTCATCCAAATTTTATTTGCTCATTGTATGAGGTTATCTTTTGCCATATGTACAACAAAACAAACACAACTCAGATTCTGTATTTGTGAGACTCCATTACACAATTTACCCTAAACAGAAAGAAACATTAGATTATCTCAACCGTGCAGTGGCCATGAATCAAAGAAGAGATGATATTAAAAGCAAAGAGGATCTCTGGATATGGCTAATTTGATGGCATTTTTTCTAGGGTTGTGTTAACAAAATTTCACATTCTTGTTTGTTGGACTTCAGTTTTTTTCCTTTTTTTTTTAATCCTAAAATTGTGTCAAATTACTTCTTGTTTTATGTTTGTTTGCCTGAATACAAATGTTACAGATGCTTATTTTCCAAAGTAATTGAACAGCATAGGACTGAGACTCATGTGACTCCACATAGGTCTGGGTTCTATCAAACTCAGTAATTGCTAGCTGTTCTGAATCAAATAGGATTGACGGGTACAAAGATAATTACACAAAGCTTTCACAGTTACAGGCCTCATCCTATTGTTTGTTCTGTCAATATTTTTTTTCTCCCCAATTCCAATGACCATAATAATAATATTAAACAATGTTCCAGAAGTGTGAAGACCAAAGTGCCAATGGTGTAAAAACAGATATCCATGCAATAGCCCTTGAGTAACCAAAAATACCACGGACTCAGTTCACCTATTCCATCAGCACTATTAAAACACCAGGTCATCCACACTATTATATTTGCATATAATTAAGAAATACTGTGAGGGTAAAGTTATTATAACTTTGTAGTTGTTCAATTAGACAAAAAAAATCAAATTAATGGTCACAAGATGTGACATTCAGAGTATACATAATGTAATGACTATGCCAAGTGAGGCAGAAATTGAAGAGTTTTTAGAAAATATTTATCACTTGTAGTAGAAAACACTGCTACATGAGAGCCCTACATAATTTCTCTGCACCTTTGAGTCTTCTTTGTTTCAGAAAAGCAAATTTTTCTGTTAATGAAATATGGGGGAAAAATGCAATATTAATGAAGAAGAACAGAAACAGATGTGTGTTCAAACCAAGGAGTACCAAAACAAAGACTCCTGAAAAGCATTGGCTTTTGACTAAAGTTCTCTTATGCTGCCATAACATAAGATAACAGTTGTGGCAAGGCAAATAGATGTCAGGGTACCAGCTAGTATCAAGAACTTTTCTTTATCCTTGTCCTATTCTACTGTGTTTCTGATACATCCCATCAAGTGAAGAAATGGTGAGGGAGATTCAGACTCCAGCACTTTGCCATTCCCCAAGTACACAGGAAAGGAGTTTATAATTAATTTAATCCATTACAAAGATAAGTCAAGATTCTGTCCACTTAACTCTTCAGTATCTATTTCTAGGACCTCTAACTTAGGTTAACCTCTAGTCTTTGACTGCCTGTAAAATCAAACAAGGAAGAAATGGTATTGTTAGAAATTTAGATCCCCTTGTTCAACAGCTGTAAAGGGAGTTGCTAAACTCTTATCTGAAGCATTTTCAGCCTCTAAAGGGCCTAAAGTTCAGATCCAAATGCAGGTATTTATAATCTAGGGAGACATGGAAAATATTTGACTTGTCATTTTATGCTTTGTCTGTATGCAAGTCACAGAAAACTCTTTTAAATGTGTAGGGTTTGTTATTGTTTTAAATAAAAAAGCTGTGTTTCTATTTTGTTTCAAGATAAGAAACTAATGACAATATCCCAGTAATGGTGACTGTGCTTTGAGAAAACAACTGTCCATGCAGGACAATAGGACTTCATTAAAGAAAATTTCAGTATCAGGCTAGAAAGAGAGACGTAAAAACAAGAATAAAGAAAGCTTTTTACATGGCCAGTGTTTTGTCAGACTTATTTCAGTCAAACTTGTGTTTCACATGTTTTTGCCCACAGTGGTGCTCAAAAACATCTTGCATAAATAGCAGGGTCCCTTGCTGAATGCATCTAGAGAAGCACAATATCTACCACGTACCCATTACTGAAAAATAAGCAGATAATTAAAACCAACCATCAGTTTCCATTTTGCACATGCATATTTTTGTTGTTGATTTCTTAAACGAGATGCTGAAAAACCTCTTTCTGAACCTCCCCCTCTGCAACCCCACCAATGACTTGGCTTGAATCCAGTCCATCTGACTGAGAAAGGCGCCTGTTTAGCAGAAGAATTTCCCAGCGAAGAAGGTTATAGGAAGGACGTTCCATAGGGCAAATAAACAGGTGAGGTGCCAGGAGACAGAGTATGTGTGCTGAATTTAATAATTCAAGTAAGTCTTGTTATAGCACAGAGCGTGCTGTTTTCATCAAAAGGACCAAAGATAATATTTCCCATCTGTGCAATTTTAATTAATAAATTCTGCTTACTGATGTTTCCCTCTCTTTTTCAAAAGAAATAAGAACAATGAGCATAACTTCTTTGCCAGTGCCACATTCTCTCTTCACTTTCAGAAATGCAAAACAAAAAAGCATCAGTCTCTTGAAATGCGGACAGCTCAGGCAGAGACTTACACATTGTCAAAAATCAGTAGAGTGAGTTTGGGAAGTCAGAGGACAGAAGGTTTAACTACTATAGCAGAACAGATTAAATGCAAGAGAGAACCACTGAAGAAAACAAGAATCACAGTGAAAGAAGAATCAAAGTTCAAAAGAGACAAGTAACCTTGAATATTTCCATTGCTTCACATTCAAAACCACATACCTAACGTGGTTTCAAAAAGCATTTCAGAAGGATTTCCAAGTTCATTAGCCATGATGAATGAGAGATTCAGAAGACCTGCACTTACTTTCAAGTTCAGGCACTAGCTAGCTTACTGGATGACTTACTGGGATAAGCCCTTTCTCCTGTTACCCTCTCTGTAAAATGGCAATGATATTTGTCTTTTTCAATGCAGATCTATTCATAGGAAATGACATGTAAGTGGGAGGTATTTTTATTGTTATTTTCATTATTAATAATAATAATGATAACAATAAGACATTTAAAATTTTTCAGATGAGAATCCAGATTATGTTTCCCTTTTGTTGCTGTCTCTTAAATTGTCTTGTATAAATATGAGCATCTGTTCCTACTTTTAATGTCACAATAAGTTTTGAAAAGAGCACTTCATCATTCAGAGTTTTTTCACCTGGAATGTTAATGTAGCATTTAGGCCAAGAGTCTGATCCAAATGCAGGGACCTTCTCATTCACAACTGCTATAATTGGCACTGCCCACTTCTGTGCCTCACTCCTTTCTCTGAGGTCTTGTCCTTCTGCAGAACCAACTAAAATTCCCTGAGACTACTGGTAAACTGCTGTATGCTGCAACTTAGCAGAGGAAAACTTACATCAATTCTACGTGGACTGCCCGGCTTTTGGAAATGTTTCTATTGCTTTACAAGCTCTAAAAAAAAATCTGGGAAACGCAAAATCTGAATTTAGGCTTCTAAGCTAAATGTGTTAAGATCAGATGGAATGAAAATAGCTTAAATATGGGCTTAGCACAAAGAAAAGAAATCCAAAGATGTGAAACTTGCCCACTGAAAAGTAACAGAATTGAACCTTTAGCATTTTTTCATTAAAATATGGAACCTCACTATAAAACTAAATGTTTGCATATGAAATAGATTGAATGAATCCATCAGTCACTGTAAAACCACTTGCAACAAGTAATTACATTACAAAACATACACTGAATATGTCAGGACTAAGTGTGATGAATAGACATTAACAATTCCAGACAAATTACATGAAGCACACATTTTTCTATTTAGCAAAGATAATACCTTTGGCATGATCTACTGAAAGAGATTAATGGATCAGCAACAGAAGGATTCTTCAGGCAATCACTGGAGAAAAAGGGACTGATCATTTTGTTTTGACATGCTACTGTTGAACTTTGACAGAAGGGTTAATTCAGTTCTTATGCCCTCATGATAACTTCATCTCAGAAGGCATGCCAAGGAAATTGTGGATTACATACAAATATGCCACATATTGTACAAGGGAGATAAAGTGATGTAGAAATCTTTTTCCATGTGGATTTACTGCATTTAGCCTGGAATCTCACATATATCTTCTAAAATGTATTGGTAAGTTGGAAGAAGTCTATTGTAGAGCAATAAAATAAGCTTCGAACAGGATGTACAACTGAAAAAGGGAGGAATTGTTACATCAGCTTGCAAATGTCTAGCAGATGGGGATGAATTGTTTAGAGGGCAAGTGGTATTAAAACTAAGAATGATAATCAAAGGAAACTAAGTAAATAAACAGTCAGATTTAATATTAGCATATCCAAAGCACAAGCTATGTAGAAGCTATCAAAATATCCACATTTGCAGGAACCTGCAAATCTGTATTTGTATTTCCTCATATTTAAAGCAGAGACTTGTGAGAAACAAGGTAAGATCACAGCCATATGCTCTACAATCAACTAATACGTGTCCATTTGAATACTTCATGGATATAGATTTTTAAAAGAAAGCCTGCTGTATAACAGGATATAAAAATATCCTGAATTATCCCTTGAGAGATTGGCTGGATATGACCTAAAGGGAGTTTTCCAATCCTAATGTCTATGATTCACCATACATCATGCTCAGGAATTTCTTACTCCTGGAAACAAACAAAAAAACCCAAACAAATAAAAATTACAATCCTTTTCCATGACTAGTTTCAGTTACCATCTTCATAGGCTCAGTGTAATTGGATGTAATTGGATGCTGAATCCACTTACTGAAACACTGAGAGGAAGAAAAGTGTCTGTTTGAAAGACTTACAGGCAGATGCTATTCTCAGTTTCACCACTGTAAACCATCAGTGACACTATTTTTCTCTTAACTGTACTAGCCTTGTATGTTCATAACAGAAAGTAGAACCTGGCCCCTCATGCTGAAGTCACAGTGGAGAGTCTTCACACTTGAGGCCAAAGTCCACCAGAATCCAACTTTTTTCCTAGTCCTAAGGCACTGCAACATATGACAAGTTGTACAAATAGAGAGGTGGATTACTTGCAGATGTTCTTAAAACCAGACAATTTGCATCAGATGCCTAACCAATGTAGTCTGAAAAGAGAAGAGAAGAGAAGAGAAGAGAAGAGAAGAGAAGAGAAGAGAAGAGAAGAGAAGAGAAGAGAAGAGAAGAGAAGAGAAGAGAAGAGAAGAGAAATGAAACTACGTTTGCTGGAGATTCTGTAACTAATTAAGACTTAGAGAAGTTTGGAAAAGAGATGACTGCTCAGGAGTCCAGGTCTCATCCAAGAGCACAGTAGCAGAAGAAACAGACCCCCTTCACCATATAATTTGCAGAATAAGTGGAAGACAGTGTCTGATTCTGTCTGACTTTTAATTTTATTTCTAGAGGGCAGATGGGAAAGAAATAGCTCTTACCTGCACTGACCTCACTTACCATTTTGTAACTTAGAAGTCATTTTCTTTACTAGAGAATGGAAAAATTGCTACAGTGGTACATAACCATTTTTTGAGGTATTAAATGTTACAGTTTATAGAAAAAGACAAGGAGCTTGAACTAGTCACAGAAGCTAATTCATGCTTAGCCCAGTTCGTTCTAAATTAATCTGATTTGTATATGCTGATATGTCGTCTTGACTGAATTCAAGCCTTATTATAATCTTGTGAATAATGTAAAGGATTATGTTTATTAAAAATAACAAAAATTATAGTTTGTCAGTAGTAGGAAAATGTAACTGACTTTAGCTTCTTGTTAATGACTGTCAAATTCTGATAGAGGCACTGACTGCGAATACAGATGGGACTGTTAAAATTACCTAATCTTGTATGTAACACAAGCAAGAGCACTTCAAATAATATCCTCACATCAAATACAAAAGTGTTTAAGACAGAACATGTCTTTAGGAAAGAATGTCCATCTTGAGAACAATACATATTGATGAAGAACCAGTGAAATCCTTATAAAAGCTTTTCCAGAGGTAAATCAATGTATTTGAAATGTCTTCGAAAATTTTAACCTGTCTTTTAATTTTCAAGATGACTACAATTCAAATACTAATGTCAAAGACATGTTAAAGGGAATATTCTCATTATATTGACAAGGTTTTTTAGGTTGTTGTTGTTTTGTTTAATTTTTTACTGCTAATGCAACATGACCACCTTTACAGCTTGCAGTAGAGTATTTAATCAATCTGGCTCTCCATCACATGGGAACTCGTGGAGAACTGAATATGTATGGTGAATTTCAGCTCCAGATTCCATTGTTTACATGATATACTAAGACATAGGTGTCCACATGTGAGCTGAGTGTCTCATCTCCACTATAATTAGTGGAGATCTGGTGAATACTGTCAGTGGAACTTGTTCAGCTCATCCTAGAGTACGCAGTTATATTTGGTTACATAAACAGTTTTCAGTTTCACAGACTGCACTGAGCAGGTCTCAGTTCATGTATACAGATCTATACAACAACCACTTAAACAGAAGTGTGTTAGTCTGTAAGCTGCTTCAGGAGATCAGTTAGAAAATGAAATAGGCACATAAGAGTTGGAAAGCATACCTGACAAACATCATAGTGCTCGAAGAGAGACAGCAAACCAATATCACTGCGGCTCGTGATACCTTTCAAAATTGTGATATTCCCATTTCCAGAGTCCAGCTCTATCACATTGTTGAAAACATTGGACACAGCTTTTCCAGTCAAAAGCAAGTTCACCAATTCCTGGTCGTGACATGTTTAAAAACAAAACCAAAAAACCCCAGTAGTCAAATATCTTGTCTCTAACAAACATCAGTACAAGACTGATCCGGGACTGATAAAGTTACAGATGCCAAACATCTAATTTATGTGGTCACTTTAAGTTAGGTTGAGGATTGCTTATGATTTTTTTTTCCAGATGTTTTGGGGAATGTCTATTCTCAAAGTAAAAAAAGGAAATATTGATGATGTTTTCAAAGTTTACATTTCCAGAAATGAACTACTGATAATCAATTTACTCTTACATTCCATTCTCAACCTTCTCATATTAGTGTTTTTATAAATTAAAACACTTTGGTGTCCCTTTTGCTCTACAATGAAAGCTTCAGTATGAATTACATTAATTAAAAACCTGTACCGTACTATCTGATATTCTGTATGTGCTTAGTGATGTATTTTGTACATCAGACAAGATTTGTGAAAAGGTTTTTTTTTCTTTCTTTCTCACTGACTATTCAGTAGGAGATTCATCCAAATGGCTTCACATCTGGTCCATATCACTAGTATACTCACTATAGCAGACTGTTGACTCTTTCCTGGCCAATTAAACTAGGAATATCTGTGTGTCAGAGGCTAAAAACATGTGAGACGATGTGTGTGTGTGTAAAGCTCAAGGAACATGGGCAGTAGATATTTTTCTTAGCATAAGATTCCACAAGGGCCAGCTAAGATGTAGCAGCACATAACAACATCTAGTAGCAGACTGTGCTGCAACAATGAATCAGTTAATGATTAATAAACAACATATGTTGAGAAACATGAGGCGAAATAATAAAAAGAAAGTTTCCAGAAAAAATCGTCCTAATTACCATTCCCAGAGACATAAATAACACTGCCAGTTTGGGCTTGAAGTATGATTTTTAAAATACTGCACACATTTATAGTCCTACGTTTCTCCTGAAGACTCCTCAAAGTTTATAGTTTCTTACTGATGTTTTAGGGCTTCTAATCCACCAGTGATGTTCCACCACATAACCATAATATAAAAGTCTTCTATTAACCATGGAAGAGCTTGTGTTTTGCAGACAAAATAGCAGTACGTTTAACAGTTGTGGATCATATTCCAACCACACAAATGTCCATGTCCCAGCTTTGAGGAAATCCATGTTCCAGAATTTTGGGATCTACACTCCACCTACATGTCCAAAGCAAAGCATTTCCAACCAAGTAGATGCCTCCACAGGCCCAGAGCCAGTGGGAGACATTTCATACAGGACATGAGCTGGAATTTAGGTTACATAGAGTTGTGGTCCTATGTGTCAGACAGAAATTCAGACTGCTTATTTTCACGCACCACAGGTTCTTTAAGACACATCTATAAGTCACTGTATCCAGTTGGAAGTATCAGTCAGCATCAGCTCAGATATCTGGGCAGTGACTGTTTATAGAGGAGCTGTATGATTATACACACAACCTCAGTCCCCTTTCTGAAACAGCACAGAGGAAACTCAGTTTTCAGTCTCAGTAGTATCTCAGCACTAAAATCAACTGGGGAATTCAAAAGAGACATATGGGAGGAGTAGGAGCATTTGAACAAACAGGTACAGGCACATGCAGATCACAGAACCAGGCCAAAAAGCAAAGGCTCTGAAAGTAAACACAAAAATATGCCACTGGTGTTAAAAAAACACCACCGGTGTTAAAAAAACACAAGGAAAAAAAGAATAAAGCATGAAGGTGCTTGACATAATGGGGAAAAAAAGGAAAAACATAAGGAACTTAAAACAAGAAATGACATCTCTTCCCAGAGGTCAGTACAATATCCCCAAGACCACATAGGTAACTTACCTGAGTACAATAGCCATGGTTGCCAATCAATCGGTTTGTAAGCACATCAAAATCATTGCGCACCCTGAAAAGGCGTGGAGAACATAATCACATTTAAATACAATTTATTCTTTTTATAAGAGTTAACATCTCTAAGTCTTGGGAAAAAAAAACAAAACAAAACAAAACCCTCTAAACTGTTTTCCAACCATAAATATAACTCTATATTTTGGAATCCTTTCAAGGTGATTTTTTGCATTGCAAAATCAAATGTATAGATCAACTAAACCTGTGACAAATACAAGTTTGTCAGAGCTATACCAAACAAAATAGCTGTAGAGAAGAAATTAATCCATTGTCACCACTAGTTAAAACTTTAGAAATTAGAACTACTGGATAGATTGTCTTACTGAATCAGAGAATAGGTGAGGTTGGAAGTGACCTTTGGAAGTCACCTTGTCCAACCCCTTCATTAAAGTAGGGACACCTAGAATCAGTTTCCCAGGACCATGTCCAGATTTTTCGTTAATATCTCTCAGGAAGTAGACTCACTATCTGCTTGGGCAACTTATTTCAATACTCAGATAAGATGCTCTCACAAACACATGAATTTGTTACTTCCCTTATCATTATTTAGCGTATACCCACAAACCGAAGATGATATAACCTATAAACTCTATTGTCCATGAAAAGAAGAAGCACTAAAAAAAATATCCCTAGTTATACACATCTGTAATACATTTGTGTGGTCACTTCTTCTGTTCTATAACAATAAAGTCCATGTCATTGCATTATTGATAATTATGGAATAAGACCTCCCTAGACTAAGTTCTATCTCCCATAACTCCTGGAATTATTGAATAGGGGATTGGTTGATGACCTAAAAAATAAAGATTGTAACTGTAATAATATTTATCCCACAGATATAATGTAATTGCAAACATTATTTTATATATAAATAAATGTCTAATCTGGTTTTGAGGAAAAACAGTGTACTATATTCTGGGACAGATTAATTCTGTGGTTCACAAAAAAAGCTATTTTCCTTCAGTATAAAGTATATCAAACTCAATTGTTTTGGCTACATCCTTATTTTGGTAGTGTTGCAAAAACAGAGGGAATGCCTGAGGGATCAATAATTAAAACTTAGTTATTGCACATACATCTGGCCTTCTCATTCTCATTTGACCTGTAAAATCTTCTATGCACCTAAATATCCATGTTTCTTCGTAATTAGGATAATATTTTTTTAAAAAATAAAACATTTTGTCTTTGATCAAACAAGAGGTGAACTGATGTGGTTAGAGATAGTCTGAAATTTCCCTTGTTCTGTTAAAAAAAACCTGATCTCTTAGGTAAAAAGAGGGACCATTCCCCAACTTCATTCCAAACTTTACATAATTATTTTGTCATGGAATTTCTTTGAACTCCAAAACCAGAGTGTAATATACAATTTGTAAGATTCAGAGCCCTAATGATACTTCAAATCATTCAAATCAAGTGGGAGCCATTGAATCACAATTCCCTTCTTGAAAAAATATTTTAAGGACAATTTACAAGTTAGTCTCAATCATAACAGTGTCACAATATAATCTCTTGCTAGTGTGAAGTCGAAGACCGTGGAAAATGTGCCCGTGTTATGGAAAATTCTCTCGTGCAACATTGCAAGGAATAGATGAGGCGATAATAATCTTTGGATTTTGGCCATTTTTTAGTTTTAGAAACAGTTTCATCTTGCAAACGCCATAACCTTGTTTGAAATGAGCAGACCATACAATATGCGTCAGTTAGGGACGATGGGACATACGACAAAGACAATAGGAGGAAGTTCTAATTTCATCTGTAGGTACAAACAATATGGGAATTTAAAGGTGTATCTCAGATTTTCAAAAAGAACATCTGCCTTTCAAATCACTCCTGCTAATGAGGAAACAAACATCAGGCATATAGTTACAAGATTTACACCTATTCTAAATTGTTTTAAAATTGTTACTCATACCTGCCTAAGAGTTGGGAGCTTCCGTGCAGGTATATTTATTGTAGGAGTAAGCTTTTAAGTGCAAGTATACTTCATGCAGTGCAAAAAATATCAGATCACTGTGGGGTTTTTTTCTGCTGGGCTGTGAAGACATGCATTGATAACAAGTAAATGTGAAGCATTTCTTCATTCTGGTGTCTTGGCTATCACATGTAAAAAACAATATAATGAATAATTCTGTAATATTAATGCTATTTTTTCCCTGCACAGTATTTTCCATTTATAATTTTAAAATCATTTTAGAACAAAAACTTTAATTAATTTTAAACCAGGAGAATTTTAAGAGTCCCAGTCACTACCACCAGATAATGAGTTTTAGGTTTGACTCTACTGAATTCCTCATTCTTAATTTACAACTCAGTGCTCTATGTGCTGTTTTGACAGAGATGATACTCAAAAAGTTGACAATGAAATCTGCTAAATTTCAGATCACTCTGTAAGATCTCCCAGTTTCATTCTTATTTTAGTTACAATATGTATAAAGTAATGTGGTTTATGTCTGTATCAAAACCAGGGAGGAGAGAGTTTGAATTCTCTATGGAATGAGTCAAGTTGTGGCTGCTGCTAAGCCAGAAGCAGCCTGTTGAGATGAGAAACTGACAGCAGTAAATATGCTCAGATTAACATACTTCTTAATATTCATAAAGTCACAGTCACAACTTTGCTGTGTTTCAGTTTTTTCCCTGGGACCCTTGAATAGCTGAATTCTCCATTCATCAGTGCTGGAATTGCTTAGTCCAGTTTTCATTATGACAACATGTGGGCGTATTTTTACACATGTGTCAAAACTAAATAACATGTCAAAACTCCACAGAATTCATTAATTTTGTACTGCTCTTTTACTAACAAAAAAAAAAAATATTTTTTTTTCCCCCCCATAACAGGATGATCAGCATAAGGTGCCTATATCCTGGGGCTTAACTGTCTTTTTGTTCAGCATGTAACCAAACATTTTTTCACACATTATTATTGCATAAGCCAAATATCATTAAGTGGCTAAACAAAAAAAATATCTAAAGTGGCTTCAGAACAAATATCTACTTTATAGAAGCTAGAGAAACAAAAATCAACAAAATACATCTGGTGTGAATTATACATATTTTTGTGTGTGTGTTTTCTAATGCTGCTGGTTTTAGGGCAGGAATGTCTGAAATGGCCTGCCCAGAATTATAATTACATGTAATAAATCTCATTTCTTCTTTATACTCCTGTTGGTGATTCTGTGTTAGATTTCAGCCTTGTTGAAATGGCTAGTTTCAAGTTATAAATAATGTGTTTATTAAGGGATGTAAAATACTGAAGATGTATTGATGTTCTGAGACGAATCTTTGCCACAGCCGTACTGACATTATTTGCAGACTTCAAGGTTACCAAGACAATTCTTATTAGGAATCTGCCTGATGTTTAAATTTTTTACATCCATTCTAGGATATAGAAATCATAGAAATATATTCTAAGAGTTTAAGACAGATGGATAAAAATACCAGAGTTTGGAGAAACTGTAATGGCAATATAAACCTTAGCACTGATAATGAAATAAATTAGAGTGATCTGCACAGATTCTACTAAATTTTAAAAAGTGCATAACTACACATCCAAAATATAAATATTTTGAGCACTGAATTCTACTAGAAAACATACACCATAATCGCATAAAATTTTCTTCACAAATAACCGTTAGATAAATAAGAGGTTTTAAAAATACTTCATACACATTAATTCTCACTGTATTTCCAGGAAAATTCTTGCCAAGTTTTAAATGATGAAAATCTGCATACTAAAAACCAAAATTCACATACAAACTGTACACTAGGTATATTTCTAAACTGTCAAAATATGAGGTGCTTCAAGTCAGTTGTTTACCCTAGATATTGTCCGGATTGATAGAAGAACAAAATAAAACAATATAAACCAAAAAATGGTGCATTCAAGTAAGTGCTAGCTGTTCTACAATCCTTAACTCTGATGCAAAGCTGTAACAGAAAACTGGTGACCTCACCTTGATCATAGCAACAGACAGCTATATTAACAAACACACAATTACAAGTCTACTCCGAAAATAGAATTGGGGTTGGGTGGGAGAAAAACTCGTCTTCAAGCACAAAGATTTAAATAATTACAATGGGGATGTGGAAAATGACAGGATGAGTGACTGGCTTATTGTGTAAATGTTCTATGTTTTTTTTTTTTTTTTTTTACTGGCATACTGTGTAGTTTTCAAATGAATGTTCAAAAAAGAAGGGAAGAACCTCTCTAAAAAAAAAAAATACTGTTTGGGATTCAAAGCCGTGGAAGCAAGAAAGTGGCTTCATCCTTTATTTATAACTTTTTTCACAAATATGCTAATTTCACAAAGTTCTTAAAATGTACTTGTATTGAGGTAATCATGCACATTTAATTCAGCAGCTCTGCTGCTACAGGGTGCTAACATACTATAGGAAGTATTTCTATTTCACAGGGATAAATCTGATGTAGAAAGTGTTTAATCTATTGGCACATTCAACCCACTATTTCATATTTTTAAAATAAATGATCTTTCCTACTGAATGCAGTATGTCTTCCTGAGTGCAACACATTAAGCAAAGATACTAAACTCAAATTTGGGCAACTATGTTGGCCACACACTGGCTGAAATTTGGCAATTAATATGGTGGTTTTATTACTGCTCTATATTGTAGTAGAATCACACTTATTCTTTCACATCTTTGGAGTCTTTTTAATAAATATGCTCTCTGCTCCTAAAATCAAGAGTTCATTTCTGAGTATCCACTTCTCCAGACTTACTACACCAGGGATGGAATTTTATTGTATGTTTTAATTAATTGTTTAATTAATTGTTTTATGGTTTTCACACTTTGACTAGGTTTATTGTGTCACAGGATAAGTTTACTGATACACTTTTATTTTGTACTAATGTTTTTTAAATTTAAATAACTCTTCTTGGTTCTTCTTATTTACTTACAACTGCTTCCTCTCATTCTTAGACACTAGGTATGTCCACTCTCAAAATTTGGGTTTTATGCTAGCAAAGATAAAAAATTTTGTTCTTCTTTCATAAGATAGATTTTTCATTCCCTGGTCTTCCCTTTCCCTACACTTGTTCCAGTTTTAATGAGTGAACATTATTTGACTTGGTATTTTAATGAGGACACATCAGTGCCTTGTACAGTCTATTTATATTTCTTCACCTCCTAAAACAATTTAAACACCCCAAGAGTAGATCAACACTGTTTTATACTGCTAGCTCAACATCACTGTGTTTTCAGTTCTTCATCCTGCCATTTACAACTTATGAACACCTACTGTACAGCAGTGAATAGTCTCTGTTTGCATGACCTTGTAGTTTCTGTTGTTAAAATAAATTCTTCTGCTCATCTTGAGGATGAGACAGCTTTTTGTACAACAAAGTTTTCTTTTTCATTAGCACACCACTCCCTTTTTCCAATATTACTATAGGGAGTAAGAACTACGTTTAATCCAAAACTCATAATTGAGAAACTCTATCAGAAAACACCGATAGCTCTTTTCTGAGTTCCTTTCCTTTGTCACCTTTACAATTCTTAAAAGATCTCTTATTTTTACATTAGCAAATGAACTCCCTTTCATTATCTATTAACTAATTTTTTATTATTTATTTTTTGAGTTTAACAAATCTCCATCAAGTACTCTAATTGCATTCTTTACTAAACTTCAAATCAAATTCATGTATTTCATTCCCCACTTTAAAAAATCAGCTCTTTTATCAAAGTAGAACATCAGATCAGTCCTGTATAACTTATCTTCTGTAAAATCAGACTGCATTTGCTGCCTTTTTCTGTTCACCTCTATTGTTAGTTGCTCTCTTTTGCCTACAGCTTTTCCACCTGCTGAGATAAAGGCTAAGTCACTTGGCCTGCTTTTCCATCTTTTTTAAATGTAAGCATTGTTTGCTATTGCACAGTTATGTGGTGATCTCTAATGCGAAAAGTATTAAACATCACTGTCGTATCTATGATTTTTAGATGCTAGTTATACCAGCTTTTGGAGAACATCCACTTCTCCAGACTTACTACATCAGGGATGGAATTTTACTGTATGTTTTAATATCATAGTATGACAAAGCATATAAGCTTTTAGGATCAAGTCCATTGATAAAGTCTGACAAAGCAAAAGAAAGCTCAGAAATTCTTGCATAAGTTTATGAATGAGATAGAGGCAAAAATATATCTGGTTCATTTTTTCCTTCATGCTGCACAGTCATCACTTTGTCAGGTTTACACAAAAATCCTCCCACAAAATGAAGCTAATTTCTATACATGTATTCCAATTATCTATCCTGACTCTGTACCATGTTGTTCTCCTTACTGAAATATAAGGAAGAGTATTAATTTAGATGTGGAGTACTTTTTACACTATTTGTAGTATCAGTCACAGAAATGTCACATCTATTCCTGACATTTTTTTATGGCTATGATAAGGAAATTGTTTGTAGTTTAATTTCCACAAAGTCTGGGTCTGACCTCATCTAAATAACATTTTTTCTGTATTTTACAACACTCAAGACTCAGATCATTGGTGCTAGAGCTATTCGTTGCTCACCATACTTTTGTCATTCCTTTGCACTATTCCTTTAGAGTCACATATATCTCCACTATTTGTGCAAATCCTAGGTTTTTTGTCTTTTTTTTTTTTTTGCATTATTACCCTATATTCCCATCCCTTACCTATCAAGATGTAAAACATCTCTTTTTTGCTAAATTTGGTTTCATTTTTTCAATTTCATTACTACTAACCTTGGTTTCTCTTTCTTCAGTGCAGCAAATTTCTTTAAACCTAATACAATTCTTCCTGTTCTTTTTGGTTACATTTCCACCTGGGTCACATTCCTTATTTTTCAGGCTATACAGCTTCCTTATCTCAAGATATCTTATTTGACAGATACCTATGTAACTATGTTTTGTCAGATCCTACTCACCTTTCCTGTATCTTGTCTTCAAAATCCTATTCTTCCATCATCTCTAGCTTTATTCTTTTATCCCTGGGTACTGTCTTTCTCGAGTGTAATGAGGTGACATTTCATACATCAATACATCCCACTGTTTATCCACTTTTGAAAAAATATAAATCCCATAGCTTCAAAACTTAGTCTCACATTCTTCCTTGAATATTGCTAAGGCTATCTCATTATCCCTATCTTCTTGACCCTCTTTAAAGGAAAAATGATAACTTATTTCAAGAAAACTACCTTTTATTGCCTCTTGGCATCTGAAGCTGCAATCTGTGGGTCATTAAGGTTTTATATTTATTAATATATTTACTAATATAGAAAGCAATATCTGCTCAGTGAACACCCCAGCTAGAAGGGCTTCTGTCAAATTCACATAACAGAGCCTCAAAGACAAAGAACATCCTGAAGATTACAAACTGCATGCAACCAATCAAGCAGGAGGTTCACTTAACCAAACAAATAAGGACCCAATTCTTCCCTATCAAGGACTGAATCCCATACAAACTCTCCTATTTTCTCTCCTCCTTCTGCTGCTAGTAAATATAATCTCATGCTTCCTCTATGTTGTAAAATCACAAATTAGTCTCAGAGAAGTCTGAGATTCTAAAATATGGATTTTTCAGTTAGGTCAAGCTGTTTGGTTTTTAGCACTGTAACGTAATTGACAGCTGTTTCCCCTTAAAAATAGCTGCTTCCCTATCTTTTTCAAATACCAACAGGCTGAGCTGTAAAACACAAGATGATATGTATTTTTATTGCATAATTATAAACACTGAATGAAAACTGCTCTCACAAGTGATTTCCACTTGCTGTTGGTCTCCCAGACATTCTCAATTTAGGGAGGTGGGGATGGGGGAAGCACCTTTAAAAAAGCTTTTCCCAGAAAACTGTCTCATAGAAAAATGTATTTCCATCAAGAACCAAGTATGCCCCATGTGATATGATCTTTTAGGTGAAGTTGTAATTGATTTTCTTATTAGACAAGCCAAATAGTCATGTTACAGAAAGCCTTTCTTCCTCAGCCAAATAGCAGGAAGAAAGTAGGTGCATTTTAAGGAAACTCTAAATTGGAGATTGGCTCTGAGACAGGAAAAGGTGTTAGTTAAGAAAAGTGGATTGACAGTGGAGGACCCATTGTTCCACCCACAATTCAACCACATACAGAGTATCACTTTCTTTTTCAATGCCTTACCTGATGGAAAGATTTAAAAAGTCAAGTAAAATATCAGAATCAGGGCTATAGGAAGGGTATAGAAAAGGAAATAGAAAAAAAAAAAAAAAAAGGCTTGATACAGATTACTACAATGACTATTTTCTGTTATACATCTCAATAAAATCTTGTCTTATTGAGTAAAGATAGTCTTCCCAGAGACTGGCTTTCAATACTTTTTAACTGCTCTAATATTTTGTAATTTTTATATGGTTATTTGAGGTTAAGATAATATATCATAATGAAGCGTACAGCTAATGAAGAGTGCTTATTCTGTCTTTGCAGCCATATGAAGTATTCCAGATGAAAATGAACCAGTAAATCATATCTGAAAGGCAGGTAACATCATGGACAGAGATGCCAAAGTTCAGCAGCTGATTTACAGTTTTTTCTCTTTGTGGCATCTTGTTCTCACCACAATAAAACAATGTACTCACATGCTTACAACACATAAACAACGAATTATACACATCTGGAAGCTCTTTGATAAATTAATGCCCATGGGCTTCTGCTTCCTATCTGTCACATGTTCCTCCTGTTCTATGAAAACTCTGTGAAGTAGGAATTGTGTGGCTATGAGTAAACAACTGATCTTCAGGTCAGGTAGAGTGTGATCTTTAATAATTGCATATATATATGCTCTTCTCCTGCATCCAATATGACATAACTTTCTCCTGTGTGACATAAGGATGAACACATCTGTTTTTCCCATAGAAGAGTGTATGTATGGTCAGAGCTATTGTTGAGTGGTGGGTAGCATGCTGAGGTGACTCTGGATGTGGCTTTACTTTTTCTGACTCTGGCAAGGAGAGCTTTGATCTTTATTACAGCCCATAGGTACTACTGCAGTATAACTATATAATGTACATATATAATAGTATGTCTCACTGTGAAATGCTGTCCTATGGAGACAAGACAGAACTTTTTTGTTTGGTTTGTTTTTTAAACTGATAGAATTAATTCTGGGAATATGACTTGCAACCACACAAGTAATTACAGAAGTAAAACCACGTTGACACATGGATATAGTATTGGGCATAATAAGGACAATAATGTACAGAATGTTCAACATTCTCTGAACACTTAAAAATCAGATTCCTCAGATGAGCAAGTCATACATTCAAGAAGGTATGCAAGTTCTCTAAATGCTGAGGCTAGATGCTCTGCATAACCAGAGAGATTGTGGCCACTGATCTTTCAGCCTGTCTCATCAGGCTTTTCTCTCACAGGGAGTTCAAACAAGTCAAAATTTCTCTCCCCTATAACACACTAAATGCAGTAGCTTCATTTATTATGGGAAAGATTTTTTAAAATCTAGAATAGTTATATTGAAGAGCTATTAACATGATTTGATGCTTGAGTTTGTTTATTTCAAGGATGGATTAGAATGAAAGATGGAGGAAATTTAACTTCCCTAGTTCATTAAAATTGGCTCCACAGGAAAGAAGAATAAGTGCTCATTGGCACAAAACAACATAGTTGCTGCAAATCAAAATGTGATTCATTCCAATTAATAAAAACTCAATAGAGTTTTGAAAAAAAAATCCTACAAAACAACACAAAAACAAACTAAAAACCTAAACCCAAACGACTAAAACTGCTACAGTATACATAATTTTGAAACAAAACTGTACATATTTCTGGAGCAGTAAAGATTATAGAAAGACAGTTATTAGAGTTGAGGTATCAGAATAACGCAAAAAGTGTTGACACATGTTTTCCTAGGTTTATAAGTGGCCAATCTTAATGAAATATCCAGCCTCAGCCTAGCAAAATCACTTCCCCTCCACAGTCCCATAAAGCCACTGTTTTCTTTATTCTTGAATTGAAAAGATACCCAAATGACCAATGCTGCCTGCAAAATTACATTTTTCATCTGCTATCAGTAAGTGCAGTAATTGATAAACTATCCCTCAGTCAGCAACAGAAATTACAAATACTGGTATTTTTATTCTATTGATCAACAAATTTATGAGTAGCAGAAAGAGTCTGTGTTTCAGATGAGGCTGTATTTCTTTTCTCCAGGTAGCTTGAAAACAGCAATCAGCTGCTTTTCCACTTCTAGTAATGATGATTTTACGATTTTATGCAATCAAGTTATTGCATTGATTAAGAAAAAATATGGAAATTATAACAGGCAGCAAAAAACCTGAAAATTTAAAGAAGGCTTTTCAATGAGTGGAACAGAATCAGCCACATTCCGATATAGCGATAGTTTTGCATGAGTAAGCACAGTGTGGAAGGTGGCAAGTATTAGAGGTGATGAGAGAGCATCTAGTAGAGAAAGCATGTGCTGCAGTTCCAGCATATATTGTAATTTACTAAGACTGTGGGGTTTACTGAAGCTGCCATTACTGGGTCGGTGTAAAACACTCTCGAGTGTTCATTAGTCTCCTACATCCAATGTGCCATTCTCAGATGCAACGGTGAGGCCTACATGAGGACTTGCAGACACCAGATACCTGGAAATATCTTGTAGCTCTTAATAACATGAAAATTTTTACACACAGTTTATACATTCAGGAGTATTAGTCCCCTGAGCTAGTACTATATGCCCACTATTTTTTAATTTTTTCACTGGTGGTAGAAAAAAACAAATTAGGTTACAATTGTTAGTGAGTAGCATTCCTTCCTGTACCAGAAGCAACAACACATTCTCAGCAACTTCCTCAGGAATTCTGACTCCTCTTTGGCCATTTGTTATCAGTTCTACTAGTGATGATCACTAGTGCATGGAGTATGATAAACTCATTACCAAAAATCTACAAAGCAGTGCAAATGCCTGCATTTCCTGACATGCATTGGCATTAAACAAAAATGCTTAGATTGTCAGTGATTTAGAACAACTAGACCTAGTTGAAATTTGGAATTTCTGTTTACAAGAAAAAACAGAAACAATATAAAAATTAAGGAGCCAGACCAAAAGTCAGTCTGTCCCAGTATCCAGTGAGCAGCAGTAGTAGCAAACATCAAGGCACAAAACTGCGCACATGGAGATTACATCTAGACACGTGGGCTTAAAGATACTGAAGCACATATGTTCCAGTAATTTGTCTAAATTAACTGAAAGTTACGTATGTTGGGAAAAAAAAAGTACCATGGATTGTTTTAAAATCAAAGTCTGAGCAACTCCATGACAGCCCTCAAGTTTTGGGACTCTTGAGAAATAATGCATAATCATTCCTATTCAATCTTGTCATGGAAGTCTAAATTCAGCAGAAGTTAGTCCATAGTAAAGGGAATTTTTGTTTTTCTCCTCCTGTATGTTGCAGTACTAATGAGTCTTTTACTGATCTGGGGAGACAAGGCTACATGCAAGATAAAGACATGAGATCATTTATTTATGTAGACATTACCATGTTTTTATTCTGTTCTCATTTCTAATTATCATAGTGTATTATTTCTTTTTCCTCTATCATAGGAAATTGAACTCATATGTTCAGATAATTAAATGACTAGTAGTGGTACCAGAATTTCTCTCCCTTTTTATAATAGACCCTTCAAAGCCGATGACTACATAAGTACTGTTGAGACTGTTTTGACATCACGTACAGTCATTATAGGACAGAATTCGTTTCATCACTTGATGCTTACAGTGTAAAGCTGCTATACAGGTAGGTCATATACTTTTTTTTTAATATAAGGGAGATAAGTAAAAATTTCAGGAGATGATTTATCTCATCTAAGCTAGACATTCAAAGTAAGACAACTGAATTATTATCTTTTGCTCTGTTTTTTGAGCATAAAGGAAGCCTAGATGCAAATATTTTCAAGGAAAATAAGTAAACAAAGTAAGATCATTACCTTCAAAATAGCAAACATCTAGGAAATGGGAGTCTTAGCTAATATCTTTTCCTCTAAAATGAAAGAAAAAAGATAGGTACTGCCCACAGCAATTCTCTTCACCTTTCTTGACACTTATTTTCAGATGGCAGGAGTCTGCCTTAAAGAAGCTTCTCTCTTTTCACTGATTATAGAGGGAGCTGGGAGAACGGACTTGGCATAATGTTTAGAAGGCTAAACTTAGATCTGAGATGACTCCATTGTCCACACTATGCGATCCTGCTGCACTGTTAGAATTTAGTCACAGATTTAAGAAGGTGCTGGCAGGTCTTGATCATTGTGAACTGCACAAACTACTGCATCTATCATGCCAGTTATGTGGCACAGGCACAACTGCATGCCATCTTCCATCTGTGCAGACAAAGCATCTTTCCACAAGATGTGACTGCTCTGAGGAAGTCTGTAAGCTTTGTGGTCTCATTATCCTGTACTCCTTCTCCATCAGTTCTGTATGGGTTGCACTACACAGTTCTTGGCAGAGTAGTACTTATCCTTCAACTAATCAACCTCACCATTTAGACAACATTCAGTGCTCTGCCTTTTAACTTGCAATTAAACCTTCCCCACCATATAAAATAAGGTATTATTACTTTATTTTAATGACATCCTGGAGTGAAAGCTTCAGTAAATACTTGTCATGGTTTGACATGACAGTCTTTTCTGGTAAGGGGGAAGACAGCTCCTATAAGAAGTTGTTCAAAACTCTCCCCAGCCCTGAGCCAGACCCACTTCTGGGGCTGAGCCAATTAGATACCTCCACGATCACTTTTTAAGAAGAAGCTGGAAGAGGAGGCTTCTTCCTGTTTCTTCCTTTCTTCTTCTGCCTCTTCCTCTTCTTTGGCTGGTGGTGGTGCAAGGAGTGGGAAGAGAGAGAGAAGCAACCATGCAGATTCCAAGGTCAGTGAGGGAAGAGAGGAGGAAGTGTGCTGGAGCAGAGAGTCCCCTGCATTCTGCGGAGAGGACTGGTGAATCTGAGATATGTTTGTATTTTGCTGAAGACCCCACATCAAGGGCAGAGACTTGTGAGACTCAGAATGGGGGGCACTGAGCAAGAGACTGTTGTGGTGCTTCTGTGCTAGCTGGACCAAACCACGACAACATTGGAATTATTCATGGAACAGAAAACATTGGGAAGAATATTTTTGAAATAAATATTTCAATAGTCATTAATCAAAATGCCAGTTTTCTCTTTGTTGAAGCAAACAAAAATGATTTGGTTTGGTTTCATTGGACGTACTTCTGCATCTTACACATTATTGTTTTATGGTAACCACAATTCAAGACTATTTCACCCTTAGTCTTCAACATGTTTTCAAGAAATGTAAATTATTTATGGATGAGATATTTTCCAAGGGACTCCAGAGAGTCAGCACTGTAGGCACATAGTGAAGAACAGATTCAAACACATTTCAACATGATCTGAGAATCTAAAATATATCAACTTCTCAACTAAAATTGAATAATCTATCTATCTTTTTCAATAAAATATACACAGAAAAATCAGGACAAGTGAAACTTCCAGGGAGATTTCTTTTTTAAAAAGAAAATCCCACAGATTTTCTGTTAAAAAAGTGAGACCAAAAAAAAAAAATCTAGGGAGATCTATTACTGGCTGCAAATTCCATTACCTAAACCAGCTCTTGTTTGTCTTCAATTATTCATCCAGAACTATGCCAGTCATGTAAATAATTACTAACAATGCTTGTAACACTCACTAAATGGTACATATTTCTTGACTATATGAGCTGTGAGTTATTTGGCTTGATAATTTGTTTTATCCTAAGAGAAGTACTATGACAGAACTATTCAAATCTATTACTGAAATTTACATAAACAAAATTGAGTTTGCACTGCTAAAAAATTCATGCAAAGGTCTGAAAACACGTTCCACTGTATCAAGTGACCGAGAAAAATTTCTGTTTCTTATAAGCAAAAGATAGGTACCAATGCAGCATATTAAATAGTATCAAGCTAGAGGAGTAATGGTACTTTAAAATGAGGTTCTGTGAGAAAGCGATGAATCTTCCTCAAAATAGAGCTATATTTTGTAAACAATTCTGACACTGTGGACCAGAACTGTAAAAATATTTAGATGCCTAACAGTATGAGTAGGCAGCATGAGGAATTTTCACATTCACTTTAGACATTTAGCTCCCTCAAATACAAACACAGATGATTGATTTGCCTTATCATAATCCATCTGCTAAGAATGTAGAGGTGATGGGAAAAATAAGCCCCTGCCTTAAATTATTAAGGAATGTTTAGCATTTTATAACAAATATAACAATGCAATCAATAGCAACTAGGAACATTGCTGGTTTTGGTGATGCTACCAAATGTTAACTATATGGTTACTTGCTCAAATATCTTTATTAATCCAGACCTCTTCACTGTAACTACATAGCTGGGAAAACATGAGAATAAATTACATATGCTATAAAGTTATCACATCATTTTTGTCACAGTGCAAATGTGGAGCTAAGTCAATTGCCTGTGCTGTTACTGTAAGAAGAAAAAAAAGAAAAAGACAACAAAAACATAAAAACAATCTGAAAATGATTGTTGATATCTCAGTGAGCAACTGAAAGCATATCACTAATTTGGACTAAGTTGCTATTTATTTTCAAGACAATGCAGAGATGTAAGAAATAAAAGATTACGTAGAACAAACCCATGCTGCTTTTAAGTGCAGCTTCATGTCAGTTGTTACTGCAAGTTGTCATAAAACAGTTCTAATCATCAAGATTAGGTGAGTATATCTGCATGACTCCCCTATATCTATCACAGAAAACATCAAGATAGACTAAAAGGGCCAGAGAATCAAGTGCATCATGGTTGTTTCCTCACTTTGCATAGATTGCTTTGCTGTTTATGAAACTGATTTTAAGATACTCACAGATTGATAGATCTTGATAAGATGACAGACACAGTCAGAAGGATGCACCCACAGGGACCAGTTTCAAACTGAAAAAGAACAGGATTAGTTTACTTTGGTTTTTGTGTACATATTTTTCCCAATTCTAAACAAATGCAAATCAAGCTGAAAGCAAAAGGAACGTTCTGATTTATGCTGAAACTGAATTTGTTGGTTTTTTTGTTATAATGCAAGGCATGTCCATACAGACATCATATTAAACTGATAAATACAGAAAGACTAGCAGCTAAACTGTAACAGGTTTAGGATCTTCTCAATACACAGTACCTGATGAATATTCTGCTGAAGGAATACAATCAGATCTTCATATCTTGTGGCAGTATGTAGTATTAGCTGGGAGAAATTTAAGAAGAACAAAAAAGTTGCTGAAACAATACTTGTTATAACCAGAAAGCTGAACTAAAGTAGCCTAAATTTTTAATCTGACTGGAAAGATTTAAACTAACAAAATGGAATAAAGATCTAATGAAATTTACCTCTTACTGTTGCTACTTGGCATAATTCTTTATCTCAGCACTTTGTATATTATGATTTTTAAGTACTGCGTCTTATTATTAAGTTTGTTGAACAGTTTCATTCAAATTTAAGGACTGTTTCTGCAATTAAAACCAGTTTCTCGAATAAACATAGGAATGCTGCAGCCTTAAAAGCCACAGTATGGGTAAGTACCTAAGGAGTTTGTATATGAATATGTATATGGCAGCATGTATATGAGCAGTCCTTATCAAACTCAGAGAATACTCTGATGAATACTTATATATGAATATTTAACATGGAGTTCAAGAGAGTTCACAGATCCAGGCCCATACTTTAATATTCTTTGTCTATTTTTTCTTCAGATTTGGACAGATATGATGGTCTCCTGGATACTGTATAAGGAAAGACCAAGCAGTCTGGATTATAACCGTTTCCACATTTTCATTATGGTTATGTCCACATGACCTTTGCTAAGCAGTACTTAGAGGCAACGTAATGCTATTTGTTGCACTCTGAAACAGCCAGCAGCTCAGAATTATGTTAACATATTAACGAAATAATGTGTCTTGTGTCTTGGAAGAGAATATGGTAGACAAAATTTTCTGCTGCGTTCACCCTATTTTTACAAGTTTTCACTTCCAGTTGTACCAAAACGGTCTGATTGTGAAAAGTTGTTGACACATCCATTCCTGTATTTAGGAGGCCAGTAATATTTCCTTAAACCACTAAAGCCTGGCACCACTGTTTGCAAAGCCATTTGAGAGCTGTAGATGGAAACAAAAAAACAGTGGAAAGTATTTTGCCATTTGGAACTTCTGGAGGAAAACCAAAAGTGCTTATGGCCATGCTGGTCGACTTGAAAGGATTTACCTTCACTTTTACTGGGTTGTCATGGTTTGACATAACAGCCTTTTCTCGTAAGGGGAAAGGGGCTGTAAAGATGGCTCCTGTAAGAAATTGCGCAAAACTCTCCCCAGCTCTTAGCCAGACCCATTACTGGGGCTGATCCAATTAGATGCCTCCACAATCAGTTTTTAAGAAGAAGCCAGAAGAGGAGGCTTCTTCCTGTTTCTTCCTTTTTCTGTCCTTTCTTCTTCTCCAGCTAGTGGTGGTGCAAGGAGTGGGAAGAGTGAGAGAAACAACCATGCAGACTCCAAAATAAGTGAGGAAAGAGAGAAGGAGGTGTGCTGGAGCAGAGACTCCCCTGAATGCTACGGAGAGGACTGCTGAAGCTTTGATTTGTTTGCATTTTGTTAAAGACGCCCCATCAAAGGCAGAGACTCATTTTGCTAAAGGTCCTGGACCAGGGGCAGAGACTCATTTTGCTAGAAACCCCGAGACAGTGACAGAGATTCACTTCATTAAAGGCCTCAAGCCAGGGGCAGTGATTTTCTTCATTAAAACTATGGCAGTAGCAGGCCGTGTCCCGAGGGAGGGACCCAATAGTCACAGAAGCTGTAACTATGGGGAAGGACCCACGCCAAAGAAGCTCATTAAAATTATGCCCAGAAGAGGCTGTGTCACGAGGGAGGGACCCTGTATCTGCAGAAACTGCAACTGCGGTGAAGAATCCACACCAGAGATATTCACTAAGGATTGCATCCCGTGTGAGGGATCCTGTATCATCAGAAGCTGCAGCTGCTGGGAAGAACCCACACCAGAGAAGTTCATTAAGGACTGTGTTTTTGGGGAGGGACCCCATATTGGAGCAGGGGAAGAATGCCAGGAGTTGTCCTCATCTGGGAAGAGAGAAGCAGCAGAGCCCATCTCTGAGAGACTGACCACATCCCCCATTCCCTGCTCTCCATCCTGAGCCATTTAGGGGGAGGAGGTAGAGATATCAGGAGCAGTGTGCTGGGCTCGGGAAGAAAGGAGGGATGGGTGAGCGAGATCTTAAAGTGCAGGTTGCAATTTTCTCATCATCCTACTCCCTTTTTGCTTTTGTAGGTAGTAGAATAAACGTTCCTACTTTCCTCTCTAAGTACTGGAGTCTGTTTTGTCTGGAACCGTAATTGTCAGAGAGCCCTCCCTGCCCTTGTCTTAATCCACAACAACCTTGGTTATCTTTTTACTCCCATTTCGCTGAGGCCTCCACCATCCTAATGAGAGTGGGGGTTAATGGGGGTGAATGCAAGAGACTGTCGTGGTGCTTCTTTGCTAGCTGGGCCAAACCACGACATGAGTATTAACAAAAGTAGGCACAATGTATAAGCTTGAAAGGTAGATGGAACAAAAAAGACTTCAGAAAGCCCAATTGCTTACAGACATTGGGACAACTCAGTGTCAGACAGACTACAGGCTTTTGTTATTTTCTAGTGGTTTTGGATCATAACTAAGTAATTTGACGTAAAAGACTTTAAAACACTAAGACAGCAAAGGAAATCCAATTCATTTTACTAAAATAAGAACATCTAGAAAGAGGATACATAGAGAATGTTAATGTGAGTTACACAGAACCTTACAGTTTCTAAGATTCCATCTGCCTTGTATTTTCCTATGGGAGTGAATTGCTGTCTTCCTGATGGCCTGAGGAGGATATTCAGACAAAATCAAAGCACACGTTAAAAGGAACAAAATGTCATCAAAGAGAAATCAACATGTTACATGAACTGAATGATGAGTAAATACTTTTCATTGTTACTTTTAACCACTTCTTTACAAGAGGACCTCTTTCTTAAGTTCATATTACACATTAAACACACTTGTATCATTGAAGAATATATTTAGCTGGGCTGTACTCTCTGAGTCTATTTAACATATAGTTTATGTATACAGAAGGAGGATAAACAAAGGTTTAAAAAGTTAATGACAGGTTTTTATTGAAAAAGAATGTGAAAGCAATTACATTAAAACAACCAGAACATCTCTACAATATCAGCACAGACAAATAATTTTATAGATATTTTAAATATGCAAAATATCATTTGAAATGTCTCTGAATTTGCTGCTTCTATATCCTGTTTGAAGAAGAACTTCTGTGACCAAAATCTTCTCTGTTATTTTTCATCTGTCTTAGTTGATTTAATAAAATAAATGACCTATTCTAACAAAATCTGTCTCACTTAAAAATATCATGTAGGATCCAGTACAGTCAAAGCTAATGATCTAAAAGTTAGATGTCTTGTGTACAAGCAGCCTAACTGCTACCTCAACTAAGTAGCTAGTAGATAGCTACAACAAAAGGAAATTAATCCCAGCCATAATTGAATATCCTAAAGTATGAAATTGTAGGAGTAAAATGCTGCATCTGGAAAAACAGCTCTTGGTAAAGACTTTGGAGGAATTGTAGCCTCAAGGAAATCCACAGGATGTTTTGCAGCAATTCCGAAGACTTAGAAGATTCTGTTTCAGCTACTGGGACCACAGAAATAACATTTTGCATTTCTCTAAGCCAGTTTAGACTGCATAAATACATCTTACAAACCTTGCAAACTATGTTTACTATGATAGATTGTTATCTAAAACACATATGACGGACACAAGTAGAAGTACATTGTAAAGTAACTAAAACTTTTTCTCGTACTTACAGTGCCACAACTGCTTTTTCATTGCCTCCTGCACGCCATAATATGTCTGCGATAGCCATGGTGAGGCACTTAGTCCTGTGAACTTCTGAAGGCTGAAGAGAACTGCAGACCAGGAAATGTAAGAAACAGACAAGTATCAAAATGTATAATGGGAAGCTTATTCATTAGAAGGCAAACTGCCCCAATTACAATATATGCAGATTCATAGCGGGCTTGTAGCTAAAAGAACAAAAGTATTTTCTTAGAGAGTATTTTAGGGGTTGTAATGCCTATAATGAGGCTCTGGCAAGTTGCCTCAGAAAATTATACTTTAGGTATTTCAGCTCCTTCTATAGACAAGAAAGAGACAATTTGCATGGCCAACTCAAGAACATCCTGTGAGTTGAATGAGGAGTTAGTATT
Source organism: Colius striatus (assembly GCF_028858725.1). Classification (NCBI taxonomy): domain Eukaryota; kingdom Metazoa; phylum Chordata; class Aves; order Coliiformes; family Coliidae; genus Colius; species Colius striatus. The sequence continues at coordinate 36,985,604 of NC_084763.1, forward strand.
TCTACTAAGGTGGCACATCAGGTAGGGTTGAATCTGACCTTTCTCTGAGGATTAAGCATCTGGATTAAAAGCCACAAGCACTATGCCTGCAGTGTCAAGACTTCTGGGCACTGAACTGAACAAGTCATGGGAGACTGTGGCACTACTGTTCAGCACCCAAAGAGCTCTAAGGAAAGAGATGCAATTGAAGTCATCACCAGAATATGGGCTTTCTAGAACCATGCTGGGACCTGTTTCATTTAACATCTTTATTTGGATAAGGGGATTGAGTGCACCCTCATTAAATTTGCTGATAACAACAAGCTGGGCAGGTGCATAGACCTGCTAGAGGACAGGAAGGCTCTTCAAAGGGACCTGGACAGGCTGAAGAAATGGGCCAAAGTGAATCACATGAGGTACAACAAGGCCAAGTGCCAGGTGCTGCACTTGGGTCACAATAACCCCAGGCAATGCTACAGGCTTGGGGTAGAGTGGCTGGAAAGCTGTCTGGAGGGAAAAGACCTGGGGATGTTAATCGACAGCTGTCTGAATATGAGCCAGCAGTGTGTCTAGATGGTCAATGGTATCCTGGCCTGTACGAAAAATACAGCAGGGCCAAAGAAGTAATTGTCCCCCTGTACTGGGCACTGGTGAGGCTGCACCTTGAATACTGTGTTCAGTTCTGTGTCACTCACTACAAGGACATTGAGGTGCTGGCGCGTGTCCACACACGGACAACAAAGCTGATGAAGGGTCTAGAGAATAGGTCTTATGAGGCGTGGTTGAGGGACCTGGGGATGTTTAGCCTAGAGGAAGCTGAGAGGAGACCTGATCACTCTCTACAACTCACTGAAGGGAGTTGTAGTGAGGTGGGGATAGATCTCTCCAGTACTCGATGATAGGTCATCAGGAAATGGGTTCACATTGTGCCAGGGAAGGTTTAGATTAGACATTAGGAAGAACATTTTCACTGAGAGGGTCGTTAAGCATTGGATCAGGCTGCCCAGGGAGTCAGTGGAGTCACTACCCTAGAAGTATTTAAAAGATGCTTAGATGAGTTGTTGAAGGACATAGTCTAGTTTAGTGTTGGGCTTGGCTGTGTGAGATTAGTGGTTTGTCTCGATGATCTTGAAGGTCTTTTCCAACTGTAATGATTCTATGTTTCTTTGAGATGAGCCACCTTAAATCTCATTTTGGCATTTAGGAAGGTACTTTGGATCCTACTGAAGATAATCAGATTGGTGAGAGTATTCAAGTAAAAAAAATATAATCACAACTCTCTCTTATTTCTGTCTGTGTTCTAATATAGGCATGCACTAATCTACAGGAAGCACAGCAACTAACTCGTGTCTCTGATATAAGCAAGAGTAAGGAAATAGTAACTATTTCTTGAATGTTGCAGAAGCCTGAAGTCAAACAGTTACTGTGAAGTGGCTAATCACTTGAAAATTCTAATTAGAATTAGAAATTAGAATTAGAAAGTAATATTAATCTTCTCATTTTAAGCTCTGAGACTTTTTCTTTCTGAAACCTTCTTTCTGCCTAAGAGTTTCTGCCTAAGGCAAAAACTTCACAAGAAAAAGAAATATGTTTATCTCACGAATAAACCAGTCCATCTTGCTATTCATTTTTGGGAGCCTGGAGACTTTTAGCAGTTCTCTAAATAAAGACAAAGAGCTCACCCACTAACCTAAAATTTCTTGGAAACTTTCTGCATACTTCAGCAGCACTTTTCATATACAAAATATGAAAACCAAAATCATTTAAAACTATGTGGATAATAGGAAGGGAAAAATAGAAGAGGCAAATATTGCCCAGTAAATAGGATGGACTGTAGCTGACATGAGTTGGGATACTCATAGTTCAAACAAACCACCATTTGGGTGTCACATAATTTTATAACATTTATGATCAGTTAACCACATTGAAAGGGGAAAAGGGTAACATCTCTGTTTTTACTAAGGATGATCTGAGACTCAAAAGGACCAAGGAACAGACAATCAAAGGCTGTCCACCAAGATGTTGATTCTTGGTTTTCATAGCCAGAAATCATTCTTTGGTGAATTCTGTGGAGAATCCCTGGTCATAAAACCATTAAATACGTACTGATTTCATTTCATGGAAGTTGCTGAGCTTTTTTTCTTTTATGTGGACATTTTGCCTTAAAAAGACATTATAACCTGAATTAGAATAATGAAGTTTTGCTAGCTATTTTTTGAATTTGTAAAAAGTGTGCTCTGATATGATTACAGATGGATGTGATGTACTGAAAGAACTGAAGAAGAAAATAAACTGCATAACACATAGAATTAACTTGACATTACACTCAGCACAAGTATTATATCACAGACCCCATCGCTTTGTCAGTCCATGCTATTTTCTTTTAAGTGACTCCAAGGAATAGGCAATTTCCAAATGATGAATTCATAGTATCTTCTTTATTTGACCTCTAGCTTGGGGTCCACAAGCAGTCAGGGCCAATAATAGTAACAGCAATAGTGTCAGTAACACTAAAACTTGCAGTAATGTACTCAGACTCTAAGCCTGGTTTTCAACATTTCTAATGGCTTACTGGGTGTCTCATATCAGGACTGCCAACCCAGTCATACTTCTGGATCAGAGCACCTGTGAGGACCTCTTAGGGCCTAGTAATTCTTTGATTAGCTGTCACCTCCCTTTTGGGTGCTAAATACAAATTACCTTGCTCTACAGATGCCTGTTTCTTTCCATTATTGATGAAAACAGCCCAAAGAATGAATTTACATTAAATGCCAATGAGATAAAACTAAGGAAAATCAACAGACACCCTGTCACTTTCCCAAACAGTTCTAAGTAGAAAAGTGTATATTGAAGACTTTTTTTTTTTAACATATGATGAATATTTTTACATTCTAAGGTAATGAAATTCAAGAAAAATCTCAGCAGGAAAGCTTTTCTTCTGACTAATTGGGGTCAGTGTATCACCCACAAATAACACAAAGTGGTGGCAGTGTAGACCGGTAAAATACTGTTATCCTTACTCAACAAATTGTACCAATAAAGCACAGGAAAAGTTTTGTGTTTTTGTTTCTTTTGTAATGGACTTAATTTCTTCATGAAAACAAAATGGGAAAAGAAGAAGTCTGGTAATGAAGTAGGTTTTTCCAGGATTTCAATGAATATGCTCTGTTCCTCTAGCAAAGTGACAAGTTTGTTAATATCCTATCAGTCCAAGCAATTTTACATGACACTAGCAATACTTAAAAATATTCCTTTAAAGTAAGTAGAAAATATACACAGAAAACAAATTCAAATTCTGTTAAGGAGTGTAACTGTGAAAGAACAAACACAATAGCAATGAAAGAATAGTTGTAATTTTAATTTTTCACCCTTTCTGAGATTCTTAGTGTCAGAAACTGCGTGAATTTCAAGGTCTTTCAAACCTTGATTACATTTTCTTTGAAATCACATCTCCATGAGATCTTAAGGTTAAATAACTTCCATTGGCCTCAATTCAAATTGCTGGATCTTTTTAGAGGTTCTTGGATTAATCACAAGAAAGTAATCATACAAATAAAACATCAGTCTCTAAACTCCTAAAGTTGAAAGGGAAGTAAATACAAGTAAATTATATGCTATTTACGTTCTCTCTCAAAGATGAAAAGAAGTTTAATAGTCCAAAATCAAAAGGTTCCTGAGTGGCTGCATTAGAGAAAATTTTCTACTTCTGTATGGAAAATACTTCTGATGTCAAATGGTGACTTACCAAATGTCTTTATTCCTGTTATTATCTGCAAAGATAAGCTGTTGTAGGACACAAGCTTGAACTGCAGCCAGTACTCCACATGGGCCACCCTGAGGGGGATAAAGAGACATTCCATGAGCAAAACAATTTGCACTGTTTGATGCTGGTGAAAGCTTTTGCAAGCCACATTCAGGTTTTAGCCATTCTTTCATCTCTCTTTCCATCCAGGTCTTTGAAGTGTTCTCTTTTGCTCTACTTTTTTTGCAAGCCAATGAAAATCAGAGTTAGTAACTGGTGTTGAATTTTGCATCCATTTTTCCTGAAAATGCCTAAACATCTATAGTGCCAATGGAAAGGGTTTTTCTAAAAATCTGTTCTGTGATTACGCAAACAAATGAAAGATCTCCTAATCTCTACTGAGTCTCAGTCTACCTTAACTTCCAGGGAGAACTCAAATCTGACTGTTTCCAAAGGGTGAGATTAAGTCTTGTTTTTTACCTTCTCTGAGCATTATGCTTTCTCTCAAGTTCCCACTTACATCACTCAACAAAAAGATTTCAGTTTTAGGTCTAGCCCTCTGCACCAGGTATCCATCTCACTGGGGAAAAGAAAGAAAATAAATGAATTCTGAACCTTTCATGTTGGAAAAAGTTTACAATACCAATACATATCACATTCACTTTAAACTTCATGGAAAATAGATTTATAGCTGTTTTGAAAGACTGTGGGATGGAGTAGCAATGTATTTCCTTCTCTTTGCTTGTTTCCTGCCATCTAGCCCATCTGATCCTGTTGCATGATAAAGACCTGTTCCTATGTCTTAACAGCAGAGACAGCTGCAGAAGTTCTCTCCTGAGAAGAAAATGGTATGCCATCTTTTTGTCTAGGAAAATTTATCCAGCATAATTTTCCTTCCCTTGTCACTAAATCCTCTCCCAAGTGCTTTGTATCATATTATTTACTTCAGTAGTTTGCTGAGGAGACATCAATTGTCTGGAATATCTATGCATGAAAGGCTAAGCAGGACACAGTACATATCACAATGTCACACATCACATTGGTAGTGCTGGGAATTACTGCAACTTAACAGAGGATTCAGCACATTAAATCCTGAAAAATCATCTTTATGGCCCTGTGCTGAACTCTCTCCTGAGAAAGAGTTCAGTCCTCAGTCTCCTCTTCTCCAAGCTAAAGAGCCTCAGCTCCTTCAGCCTTTCATCATAAGGGAGATGATACTTTCCATTTTCCCATTTATATTATACACATGACCTCCCTATAATTACTTACATAACTAATGAGTGAATTATCTGAAATATATTAAGGAAAAAAGCAAGGTTTACTTCAGTCTTCCAGGGAAAGCCTCCCAGTCAAAAACCAGCAGCACAGAAATTTAACATAGGAGAGAACCAAACAATGTCTTAAATGAATTTTGGAAGTGAGGACCAATATCTGAAATAAATATATCTAACAAAACACTGGTTTGCCATTCGTGTTGCGGAACTTATGGTAGGGAATTTAAAGGCTAGTGAGTCATTAGAAAGGATAAGACATCCTTTCTCTAGCAGCAGGGTCTAGAAACAACAAAGTAACATTTGCTGTGGACCAGTGAACATTACTGCCAGGGCTGCTTTTGAAGCTTAACATTTAATACCTTTTTTCTGCTTGGTTTTATTTAAACATAAGCTGCTTTCTTCTGAGGTCATCAGTTTAACGAAATATTTAACTAGATAAGCTGTTAATTAAATATCTTAATGACATATTTATTAGCCATTGTCCTTATCCCAAAGGCTCTCTTACTCTCATTTCTGTATAGTTTATTATAGTCCACTTCTCTCAGGCCAAATACATACTTTCTGCATCAGTGCAGCAGTGAGTGTTTTGTAAACACAGTTTTATCTGCTTTTTCCCTAGTCTTTACCAAACTCCTCAGATCCTTGGTCTCAAAAGAAGAAACCTGATGCATGGATATCCCAGAAGCATATGTAGAGAGTCACAGGGCAGAGACATTCTTACAATGGATGTTTCATTTTGAAGGCAGCTACATATCCTGTGCCCTGCATGTGGTCCTTGGTCAGAGCCTACACATCAGCTGAGAAACTAGGCTGACCAACTGCATCCAGCATACAGAGCAGAAGGACAATCTGAAGTACTGCAGTCTCCACTTATAAATCAGGTGTCCAGGCAAGGCTGACAAGATGGACACCAGGCGACTGAGTCTCTCCCTGAACGCCCTAGACTCAGGAGATCTCTGTTAGCACCAAAAATTTCAATGGATTATTTCTATGCTTTCCAAGCTGACCCTAGCCATGGCATGGTGGTTTTACCACCTCTGGTCACCACAGGGACCTGCAGGGGATTGTAGAAAGGGTCACTTGGTAGATGATAACTAGGAATTGATGAAAACCTTGTTTTAGGGAGAGACTGGCATCTTGTGGCTGCAGTCCAGAAATACAGAAACATGGCTGCAAAAGAAGTGGTCCCACGAATAATCCCAGTGACACTGCAGGGGCAATTGTTCCCTTTTATCTTAGGAATAAGCCTCATCATGTGATCCCAATATCTCTAATTAAGAGGCAAACATCTCCTATGATTTCCCAGATACTACAGGCAATTCTTGCTATGTCCACACCATTTTGAAACAGATCAAGCTCCATCTTAAGCTTGTTAAACATTGCCTCCACATATCCCTTTTCTCCTAAACTCCACCCTTAATTTATGCCCTTCTGTTCTTTTACCACTACAAGCTTTCAGCTGAAGTGCCTTGTCTTCCTCCCTACAAATAACAGTCACACACACACATATGCCCAGTTTCTGTGGCTACTTTAAGTTTCCCTCAGAAATATTCCATCCATCTGAAGTTTCCTAACAAGACTTGACAACGTGATATCATCCAGTGGCAAGAAGAAAAGTTAAAGAAAGATTCTTTAGAAGATTTTTTTTTTAAACTGCTGAAATGTTCAGCTCTTGTAAACTCAATGTAAAAAGCAAAGATCACTTTAAGGAAGTCATTTACAGTACCTTTTTTTGTACAATGCCGTATTTTAGCTGGGGTATGTTATTAAATGTAAAACTTTGTATTTTCCATTCTTCGCTGAAGCAACAAAGACCAGAGCCAAACAAAAGAATTTTTAATTCCTATTAAAAAAACACAACAAAAACCAGAAAATAGTTCTCATCTTAAAACCAAATCCAAAACACAGGTATGTTTTCTTTTAGTAATTTATACAAGAGAAGGAGGAGTGTGGAAGGGTAACGACTAACTCACTATAACCACCCTTTTCTGTTTTATACATACTGTAAATAGCAACACCGAAATGAAAAAGAGCAATTTTTTCCTTTTACTGCAATACTCCTTTGAGTCATAATGCTATGTGCTGCTCAACAGAGGAAACTGTTTATGAAGATCATCTGGGGCATAGTTTCCCATGAAAGCACTACAGAATATATCGTGAAATTTAACAACCAGAAGAGCAACATCTACTGATGGTTATGTGAGAGAGAAAAGGACCCTGCTGGACATGGTATAGAGAAAAGGCAGACTCAAATGTTTGTCTGCTGTATGTCAGATGGCATAACAGAATATGCCAAAATTCAGATCTTGGCACTGAACAACTGCAGACTACTACTATTCAGAAATAGATAAACTAAAGAATTTGCATTCATGCTAAAGTAAAGCTGAGTAAATAAGAACAGACTCCTCAGAGTCTGTATAGTAACCTCAACCTCTTTGATCTAAAAATGAAATTGGAAGACACATTCATTATCTTTCCTCTCAGTTTTTGTCTCTCTGGATGGGAGGGAAAATACTTCAAACTATTTAATGCTTCCATTTCTGCTCAAAATAAAGAACATAAGCAAAGGAGAAATAGTAATGGAGAATAATATACTTGTCCTGAACCACTCTCAATTTAAAGAACTGGAGAATAGGCATGCGAATAACTGACTTAGAGTCATTAATAAAATAATACAATCTTCATTATTAAAAGCTCTTATATGTGCTTCAAGTAGGCTGATGCATTCTGTCATGCTCTTCTGGTGTTTTTCTGAATTTTGGACAGGCATCCCTGTATCACTTTTTTACCACAATACCAAATAAACAATAAGCTCAGAAAGAAATACAGCACATGTTAAATCACACACAAACATGCAACACAAAGCAATACACTGAAGCTTTAGCTAACTTAACTGAAATAACATTCTCATACATCTATTTGTATTTACCACCATAGCTAGTCTTACTTTTGCAAGAGAAATATCAATTGCCTTTGATACTACTTGAAGCATACACACTGTTGAAAGGTCTAGGTTCTTACTAACTTCTCCAGTTGTTTCTTCATCCTCAACATCAACTGAAAGAAAGAAAAAATCATATAATGTGTTGGACAGATAAAATTGCTTTCACCAGCAGGCTCAGTGCCAACAGGTCACCAATACAACAATTTACACTTTCTTAACATCTGTCTTTATAAAAAGGAAAACACAGTTTTAGCCAGAAAGGACATATAAAAACTACATGACCGAGCCTTTGTTTCATTATTTCTGAATGACTTCTTTACAAAGTCTTACTCAAGAAGTTAATAGCAAACGCAATTAACCTGAGTTAACTAAAAGTTACAAAAGCAGTTACTCATACTTATTTGGTTATAACTGCTCTGAAGAATATGAAGGTGTTCTGGGTTTGGTGGGGTTAACTCCAGGGGGCGTGGCCAGGCTATTCACACCCACTCTGAGGCTCTCACGGCAGCAGCTGCGCTGTGGCGAATGCGGGAGTTGTGGACACTGAGCAGCGACACCGGGCATTGCTCATTTACTTTGTCCTTTGGCCATCACTGTAACTCCTTACTCTTTGTGATGTTCTATTAAATTGTCCTTATCTCAACCCACAAAGTTCTAGAACTCTCTTGATTCTCCTCCTCATCCTGCTGAGGTGGGGAGGAGTAACTCTGTGGTTTGGTTATTGTTCAGCCTGGGCTAAACCACCATAGAAAGCAAAAGCCAAACTGATAGAGTGACAGAGAACTTTAAAAGAAAATGCTGTGGCTATTCCAGAGAGGCACAACTGACCACACTGTGCTGGGCCTTGGCTAGTATCTATACAATGCTATTCAACATTAGACAGCACCCTCAGGGGAAAGAGGAGAAAAACCAACAGGCACTGCAGCTAACCCGGCCCCAATGACATGCACTGTGGCTACACAGACCTCAGCAACAGGCAGCATGGCTACTCAAACCCTGGTGACAGACACTGCAGCCAAAAAGGACCTGGTGAGACTCAAGGCCAACCCCTCAGGTTCTGGAGTCAGGGATACAAAGGATCTGAGGCCTGCTACATTCCAATTGAGAAGGAGATATTGGCAGCATATGAAGGAGTCTGAGCTGCCTCAGAACTGATCAGGACAGAAGTACAACTCCTCTTAGCATCCTAACTGCCAGTGCTAGGCTGGATATTCAAAGGGAAGGTCTCCTCCACACATCATGCGACTGACGCCACATGGAGTAAGTGTTACACAACGAGCTCCTATAGGAGACTCCAGTAACCCAGGCATCCTGGAAGTGATCACCAACTGGCCGGAGGGCAAAGACTTTGGAATATTGCCTGAAAAACTTACATGCACTGAAGAGGCCCCATCATACAATAAGCTGTCAGAAAATGACAAGCAAATATGCTTTGTTCACCAATGGGTTCTGCCATATTGTGGGAAAACGTCGAAGGTGGAAAGCAACTGTGTGGGTCCCTATGACAAGTTGCTGAAGCTGCAGAAGGAGAAGGTGAATCAAGTAATTTTGCAGAGGTGAAAGCCATCCAGCTGGCTTTAGACATCACCGAACAAGAAAAATGGCCAATACTATACCTCTATACTGACTCATGGATGGCAGCAAATGCTTTGTGGGGGTGGCTACAACAATGGAAACAGAATAACTGGCAACACTGGGGGCAAACCCATCTGGGCTGCTTCATTGTGGCAAGACATCACTGCCCACCTGGAGAAGCTGGTTGTGAAGGTGCGACATGTAGATGCCCCCATACCCAAGAAGCAGGCAAATGAAGAACATCAGGACAACCAGGAGGTGGACCAAGCTGCCAAAATTGAAGTGGCTGAGGTGGATTTAGACTGGCAGCATAAAGGTGAATGGTTTGTAGCTCAATGGGCCCATGATGCCTCAGGACATCAAGGCAGAGATGAGTTTGAGATCGAGGGGTGGACTTGACCTTGGATGCTGTGGCACAGGTCATTCATGAATGTGAGATATGTGCTGCTATCAAACAGGCCAAACGGATGAAGCCTCTGTGGTATGAAGGATGGCTCAAGTATAAATACGGAGAGGCCTAGCAGATTGATTATATTACACTGCCACTGACTCACCAAGGCAAGCGCTATGTTCTCACAATGGTGGAGGCAACCACTGGATGGCTATAAACATATCCTGTGCCTCATGCCACCACCCAGAACACTGTCTTGGGCCTTTAAAGGCAAGTCCTGTGTTGACACGGCACCCAGAAAGAATCGAGTCAGACAATGGGATGCATTTCAAAAACAACCTTGTAGATACCTGGGCCAAAGAGCAGGGCATCGAGAGTTCTATCACATCCCCTGTCACTCACTAGACTCTGGGAAAATTTAATGATACAATGGACTATTAAAGACTACTTTAAGAGCGATGATTGGAGGTGGGAACTTCAAACATTGGGACATGCATCTAGCAAAAGCCATCTGGATAGTCAATACAAAGGGATCTGTCAATCAAGCTGGCCCTGCTGAATCAGAACTCCTACACACTGTGGAAGGGGATAAAGTCCCTTTAAGTGTGGATGAAAAATCTGTTAGGAAAGACAGTTTGGGTCAATCTTGCTTCAGGCAAAGGCAATCCCATCCAAGGGGTTGTTTTTGCCCAAGGACCTGGATATACTTGGTGGGTGATGTGGAAGGATGGGGAAGTTCAATGCGTTCCCGGGGGGATTTGATTTTGGGTGAGACTAGCCACTAAACTAAACAGTATTAGATACTGAATAACCACCACTTTGTCTTTAAGGCCAAGAGCTTTGTCCCATTGCAATGGCTGTATTCATGCACTAGAGTTCCAGATCCAGTTTCAATACAGGCACTTCAAGTAACAGCCTGTGGATCTACTGCTCTGCCTTGTGTATTTTCTGGCAACCTCCTGCCTTGAGCATGATCTTGAGGAAGAGGTGATCTCCTACAAGAACATGCACCCAGAGCTGAGACCAGAGAAGCTGAAGCAGCAGGTTGATATCATCTGAACAGGAGCCTGGAAGACTGCTATGAGAGATAGAGCCCTGAAGTCATGGACTAAATTAACAGCCCATGGACTAAGGGAATAATACTTGTATATGTATATATGTGTATATCAAAGATAGGGAAATGTTTAAAAATGTGCCTCATCTGGGCATGGTGTACATGGTATAGAACAAGGGGTGGATAATGTCCCAGGTTTGGTGGGGATAGGGTTATTTCTGCGCAGCCACCGCAGGGGACATGGCCAGGCTATTCACGCTCATGTGGCATCACGCTGAGGCTCTCAGGGCAGCAGCCCGGCCTCTATGGCGCCGTGGTGAGTGCGGGAGCTGCAGGTTTGCTGTTAGGCTGCATGTCGGGCTGCAGGATGCTGCACAGCAACACCAGGCATTGCTCTTTTTTCTGTGTCCTTTGGCCATTACTGTAACTCCCTACTCTTTGTGGTGTTCTGTTAAATTGTCCTCATCTCAACCCACAAAGTTGTAGAACTCTCTTGATTCTCCTCCCCATCCTGCTGAGGTGGGGAGGAGTAACTGTGTGGTTTGGTTATTGTTCAGCCAGGTCTAAACCACCACAGAAGGCAAAAGCCAAACTGAAGCTTGACATAACTTACCTACTTCTAGGACATCTTTCATCTGGTTTTCTTTATAGCAGGCTGATGTTGGAGTCTTTCTACATGAAAATCAATCAAGAAAACAATGACTAAATGTTTACTTTTCAAGAGAAAAGTTGCTTGAATAAACATGAAGAAATAAGGAGTATGTATATACAAAGATTAAAATTTTTATGTGTATGTATATATGTATATGCACATATATATACATCTGGAGGGTGTGAGAGATAACAAAAGATGCTAATAGATAATAAACATACTCAATGGCTTTCACTTTTATCTTTTAAAATGTTCCATACAAAGGAGTTTAGTCTTACTAAGTTTTTTGCATAAATGAATGGTGTTGGAGTTAAAATTTTGTCAATGGAAGAAAGCTGAACTTCAGGAGGTCATCACAAAAACCAGTCAGCAGAGAGCAATACACTGCAATTGATTCAGGATTTCAGTCCCATTTCAACACAGGTTTAATGTCATTTCTGTAATTTCATTATGTCAGGTCCTGCAAGCTTATACATGGGGGCAGATTTTATACTGCCCTGAATTTCAAATTAAGATATTCATGTGTGTGTAACTGCCTCTGACTTCAAAGAATCGGGACACAAAATTTACATCCCTGATGAGGATTAGGATGATATTCAAGGTAGTTGTTAAATGCTTGAAATATCCAAACAATAAAAGTGGGAACAAGTGTTTGACTGGCTTCCTTTACCAAGGTAACTTTTTAATCCACTAAAAGGTAGCAGTTGTTGAACTGCCCTTGTGGTTTAATTGTATATTACATAAATCACAGGTTAAAATTCATATAAACAACTACTAATAGTATTAAGCATTTAAATCTGGCTGTGAAGCCAGAACTTAAATAGAATGTTAGATTTTTGGAGATGACATGGTTTTATTCTTCCAGTTGAATCTGTACCAATATAAATTTAGGAGCAAGGAAAAAGTTTCAAATAACTACTGTAAAATGATGGCCTATTTTTCTTCAAAAGAGTAATACTGCATCATTGGCTTTTGCTTTGGAAAAAAAGGGTAATGCACTGACAGTGCTTTCACAAATAGTATAGAATCATTTCCTCAGCAACATTCTTTGTATTCATGATATTATTATAGCAACAACTGCTGTCATATCACATACTTTCCATTAACTTAATTTCCTTTTTCAATGTGCGAAAGATGAATAAAACCAGAATACAGACATACCACACTCGGGACTTCTCCAGTTTAAAAGTGTTTTGGCACTTTTCACACTGATAGTCTTTGATGCTATAAGTAAAGAAACACTTTTCTTTTTTTAAAAACAATTTAAAAGATTTATGCAATGACACATGGATGGCCAGAATTCAGAAAAAAAAAACCAAAAAACCAAAAAACCAGAATGGAAATGAATTAGTCATGTTACTAGGGACTTGAGATATAAATAAATAGGGTGCCCAACAGCTCAATACAAATAAGAGGAACTGAGAGAAAACTTGTACAGTGGTGTAAGTAGTATTGAGCTCTAACTAATTATAACACTACTTTTAACTTCACAGAATCATAGAATGGTAGGGGTTGGAAGGGACCTTTAGAGATTACTTAGTCCAAACCCCCTGCTAAAGCGGGTCCACCTAGATCAGGTCATACAGGAATGCATCCAGTAGCTCTTGAAAACCCCCAGAGAAGGAGACTCCACAACCTCCCTGGGCAGCCTGTGCCAGGGCTCCCTCACCTGAACAGTGAAATAGTTTTTTCTTATGTTTAAATGGAACTTTTTGTGTTCCAGCTTCTTTCCATTACTTCTTGTCCTGTCACTAGATACAACAGAGGAAAGTTATGCCCCAACATCCTGACATCCACCATTTAGATATTTGTCAATATTAATGAGATCTCCTCACAGTCTCCTCTTATATACATGTGGCTCACCTGACACCATTTTTTGTAACACGACTGCTTTCCAGAAAGTCTAAATGATTTTGGTTCTGCACTTATTCCAGGAAAAAACAAGCCTGAAATGCAAAGTGCTTTGAATTCTCAAGGCACAAGGAAATTCTCATCAAGCTCAGGAAAGTGCTGACATCAAAGATTGATGTAGGGTGTTCTCTGATTAAGTGGGGTATTTTTGCAGGTGTAGGTTCCCACCTAAAGGAGATACTTCTTAAAACACTGTCACGACTTTAACTGCAATTTCCATTCCAGCAGATGGTTACTGTTCCAGGAAAATTCATTGTACACATAAACTCACACGGTTAGAATACTTAGGAAGGGGGAAGTCATCCATTTTGGCAGAAAAGTGGGACAGGAAGAAAATATGTTTAATTATAAACATACTATACAGTGCTTTCTCTAAATATTTGAACATTCCTATCTGATCTTCATGCACTGCAGAAAGATGAATGTATGTAGAACAGCTGAACTTGCAGAGAAAGCACTTTTTAGCACAATAATGCATGTGCATTCCACTATTTCCTATTTATACTAGCATACACAAGAGTTCAAATAAAGTGGCTTAAAAATAAACACTGATCATCAATGGCTTCAAGATAACTGTGTTGGTAAAACTTATTTTCACCACTTGATTACAACAGTTTTTCTACTGGACATCTATGTTTTCTGCGTAGTACTTTAGTGTCAAGAAGATGCCTGTAAGTTGCAAGGCAACCTCTGGTCTTGTGCATAGATGACATTCTTGGTGTAATAAGTAATATCCAGATAATAAGTAGGAAAAAATTAGACACTTATTACTTGCAAAAGGGTTAACAAGGTCATTCTATGCAATGTAGCTTGCCATGGCTTTGGGGCAAAATTATAAACCAGGAATTTCTAAAAGCTATTGTAAAGATGCAAAGGAAGTTATTGTAATCAATACATTTCTGTGGGGAAAAAGACCTTGTCGAGACGTATTATAAATTCTGCCATTTTTGCAAGCCTGGCTAACAAAGGTAACACATAAGAGCTCATACACTTAATTTCTCCAGATTTCCCTTTTTAATTAAGACCTGTATCTGATTTGATTGGCACACTAGCAGTATGAAAAATAAATTCATCAACAGATGTCACACTGATAGAGACCAAAAAGCTACATGAAAAACTTGTAATTGAAGAGGTAATTTCTAATAAGCTCACACATTAATCTATGTTTGTCCTGATTAATTTTATTAACTTTAGTGACAATCCAGGAAGAAACTACATCTTCACTGAGAAGTTTTGTATATGAAAAGAATATGATGATAATCACAGGTTCAGCCACATGCTGGTTTAAAGTGCATGGTGAGTTGGTTTCACCTGAACCAAATGCTCAATCATAGGCAGTGAATAAATATAGTAAGAATGTAGCTTCTTTATTCATACTGCTCTAACAAAGATTTTCAGGTGCAGCAACCCCAGCCCAGAATTTTGAAGGAGCACAGTACCACTTGTGTGAAATGACCATCACATTCAGCAACTAAAAGGAGTTGCCAGCAAAATAAACAAGTATCAATAAAATAAAACAAGGAGATAAAATTCCATTAAATAAAGATGCTTACAAGACGCCAGCTAAGAGACACTATGTAAAGCATTGAGAAGGGTTCCCAGATTTCAACACTCAATCAGTTCACATCAGTGGAGCTGAATATAACCCTCTGTTTTATTTGCCATACATAAAGTACCTGTCCTGTCTGGTTTCAGTCTTCTACTTTTAGGTCATTTATTGTTAAGTATGTAGAATTGTCATGGCCTTACATTTCCTGTCAGGAACCTCAGATTTTTAATAGTCCAAACCACTGTAACCTGACAGATTTTCACAAAAATAATTGTCTTCCTGAAAGGTAACATCATGTGTTAAATTGGAAGAAGACAAAAGCTTACACTGAAGATCGGGCTTGTTCCCTTACTAAAAAGAAAAGTGAATACAGTAAGGGCCTGTTGTTGAGGATACATACTGCAGAGAGAGATTTTGCCTCCTGGTAAATTAATCTTAGGGAAAGTAACACATAGGGGCACAAAAATTGTTTGTGCTACCTACAAACAACTGATTGTTTTTAAGGATGAGGTAATTTCTTATGCTGTTTCCTATCATGCTCCCCCCAATGCTCATAAGCAAACACAGTGAAAGGAAATGGCGTGAAGCTCTACCAGTGAAATAGGAGGTATACTGCCTGTTCTTGCATTAAATTTGAAAAGATCTAGAGTCCTTCCATGTTTGCACAAAGAAGGCAAATTCTCAATTGACTGAATGCATTTTAGGTAATGGTCTGGACATTTCCAGTTTTACATCCTTTCCAAAAATAAAGAAATGGTACAGAAGCCATTTGTCATTTCCAGTAATTCCAAAGTGCCTCCTGCTATGGAGTGCTGGAAAAATACTAAAAGGGCAAATGACAGCACAGACAGATGTTATATCAAAGACTCTGATGCCATAAAACCATTGGCACAAAACAGAAGTCACAAGAGTTTATTACTTTTATTTTAGGTTCTTTTTTCCGGTTCAAGGAGTACATTATAAAAGGTGTTATGCAACTCCAGATACTTGAAGTTTTTCACTACTGAGGGATTTGGCAACTATAATCATTCTCTTTTCGTTTATGGGCTAGTTAAACCCATATTCCCCCAACATGACCCTGTTTTGTTTGACAGCTACTCACCTGATTCCAATTGCAAGAGTCAAATAAAGACTTATTCCGTGGCTGGCAGCTGAGCACACTCCAGGAGGGTTTGGTTAGTCTCCCTGGGAAGGTGTCGACTGCACTATTTTCACTTCCTTCCTGCCTACAAACCCACACTGAAGCATTGATGAAAGCTTGAGATGATGTGATGTGCTTCTTTGAGTGGTTTAAGGACAAGGCCTGGTGCTACACATAGATCACAAACAGACAAAGATGGAAGGAAACATGCAAAGGTAATTTACTATCAGGCTGCTCCAGCCCTGCATTCCTTTCCATTATTTTATTTGGAATGTTGCACTCCAACTAATCTCCTGTTTCCTAGAAATGCCATCATTGCCCAAGAAAATATTAAGGAATTCCTCACACATTGCTCACACATGCTGCATATTGAATCAGTTGGGGTTTTCTGACTGATTTTTAACAGGTTCTAGTTTGTAATGATATGGCAATCTGAGCTCAGACCTTATTTCACAGAATAAGCTATCAAGATGATGAGTACTTTAGGAACCGCTCAGCATCTCAAAGCATCAAAACGCCAAATACTATGTTAGACAAAGAGATCTCATCTGACACACTAATTTTGTATAGAACAGTGAAATACAACAGAACACTAGGCAAAAACTACAGAATTCTCTGTTCCTACAGAACCTATTTTTTTCACCAAAAGGCATGACAGGAAAGACTGGAGACTGGAGCTATTCATAACTGTTGGCTAGGTAATGAATATTACATAACTTTGCTGGAAGTATTTCTCGTTTGAGATGAAATTTTATTTTCTTTAAAAAAATACAATTAAAACTGGAATGTTAATTAGTGTTCTTCTATTAAATCTGACACTCATATGTTAACCTTCATTAGGTGCTGTTTTTTGTGTTTCAGTGAAAGCCCATATTTAAAAGAAGGCAGCTTCTTCAGCTCTCTTATTTCTGTCATGAGTTCAGATCACTGAATAGCTGAGGTTAGGAGGAACTTCTGGAGCTCACCTAGTCCAACTCTCTGCTCAGAGAAGGTTCAACTAGAGCAAGTGGCTCAAGGCCACATGCAGTCATCTTTTGAGTATTTCCAAGGGTACGGAACCTGTTCCATTGATTCCATTCTCATAGGAAAACATTCTTTGATCACCTGTGTCAGGAAATTATAAACAATGCAGTCCAGAAACCTTCTGGATTGCTTGTGCTCTGCTTTGTTGCTTCTGTTGACCCAGGGAACATCAAATCCTCCTCTGGACTTGCTCAGAAACCCATGGCCAACATTCTCTGCCAATGCTCGAATGTAAATCAGCACAGTGATGTAGAATAAAAATGTGTGAGAGGGTCTTTGCAGTTTTAGGCATTTGATCCTGTATAACTGACAGGTATAGTCTTGGTCCTCACATAGAAAATAAGCTCATTTACTCCTACTAATAACAGAGGGTATGACTATTAACCATTTAAGGACCAAAATATTATTTTGAAAGTCTCAGATATCTAAAAGAATACAAGACCACTGCATGTATTTTCAAAGGCCTTAGAGGACTTCTTTGAAGAAGATTAGTGTTTTGTTTTCCTCTAAAGATCTCCTAGCTTCAGAAAAGTGATTTTTCAGTATATGTTAGAATGTATAAAAGGGATAAAGCAGGAATCTTCCGTATCACAATGGGTTCACCTGTACTGGTCTCCCCATGCTGGATGAAGAAAGCCATAGTTGGTACAGAAAGCAAAGCCATTCACTCCTTGTCAGCCTTACATAGGAATGCAGGAAGCTGAAAGGAGGTACCTCTTCTGTGGGAACACATATTGCCCTACTACAGAAGATCCAACTAACTTCATAACTATATCATAAAGACCATTTTAGAGGAAAACACATTGAAACACTGTGGAGAAATCTTGCATTAAATGTGCTTGAAACTGAAAGCAAGAAGGCAACTGCAGTGATAAATGTGCTAATGTGACTTTATAATACTGAGAACCATGCCACAAGCTGCAGGTGGCTGTTCTTACCCTCTCTTAGTGACAGCCAGAGTGCAAAAAAAAAATCCAAGCAGTCCTTAACTCCGTGGAGGAAATAATAAACAAATCAATAAAACCTAACAGAAAAACAATAAAAAAATTTCAGAGCAGAAGAGACAGACATGCAAGCAGATGATATACAAAACCCTGGAAAAAGTATTACAGCAAACATATATATATAGTAATGAATAATCTGCCATAGAAACAAATTACCTTAAAGGTCTTTTCCATCTGTAATTTCTGAGATTCTAGGAAACATGAGTAATGCTTCATTAAGGAACTTGGTATCTATGGCAGTTCGTTAACTCTACCCTATCTATGTACAGAGCACTGCGTATTATCAAATAATGAGTGATATTTTGGGAACCACTAAAGAATGCCCAGCTAAGGTGAGAGACTACTGCAGGAGGATAAATTCTGGCTCTGAACTCACTGGCACTTACTTTCCTGGTGATGGAGATGAAGTGCATCAGAGATACTTAAGTTTTGGTTGTAAAAGGCATCTGCAGCCAAGCTACACAGTCATAAAAAAAGGACCTACTGTCTGAAATATTTATCTGTACTGGCAGATTTCTGAAAGGAAACCACTAGTTCACATTCAGTTTGTTGCCAAGACTGATGGTAAGACAAAGGAGGGTATAGCAGACACAATTAGAACTGGATGAGTCATGAATGAATAATCAGTTCTCTTTCTTGCTCCTGGAACTGTATAACAGGTTTCTGCCTTTGGACAATGAGATCCACTGCTGTATCCTTTTGCTCACTAATGGCAGGAGGAAATTTTTGTTCTCATGTAACAATATTCCCATTTCTTTTTTCCTTTCTGACAACCATTCCTTTTAAGTTTCTATGAAATTAGAAAGATATCCTTAACTTCAGGTCCAGACTGCCAAATCCCTTGCGTCTTTTATTCCAATTATACATTTTGCCTTCATTCATTGCATTGATTCTGGTTTCTATGCTATTTTTCTTGGAATTGGGAGAGTGAGGGAAAAATATTTAAAAGTAGTGAGTCATCCCCATTTTGCTTATGCCTTGCACACAACTAACACTACTGACAGGAACGAGGACTCAAGTAAAAGAACAGAGAAATACTCCTTTGAGAATCAACTATAAACAACAGCATTGAAATGAGAAGGGAGAGACATCCTGCAGGAAGGCTTGGTTAGGCTGGAAGGGTGGGCTAACAAGAACCTTATGAAGTTCAACACCTGGGAAAGCATAATCCAACACTGCAGCACTGGAATCTACCTGGATGGAGAGCAAGTCTGTGGAAAGGGACCTGGTGGACAAGAAGCTCAGTATATGCAAACCGAATGTTGCTGTGGCAAAGAAAGCAACAGGATGCTGGGTTGCATCAACAAGGGCATCCCCAGTAGAGATAAAGTCATTATCCCATTCCCCTCAGTGCTTGTGAGGCCACATCTGGATTACTGTGTTCAGTTTTGGTCTCTGCTACATAAAAAAGATGTGGACAGGATGGCGAGTGTCCAGGGAAGGGCCATGAAGATGGTGACTGGGAAGCCTGTCACACGAGGAAAGGCTGAGAGAACTGGATTAAGGCTTAGGGGAGACGTTATTAGCATGTTCCAGTATTTGAAAAGCGGCTACAAAGGAGACAGAGACTCCATTTTAACAGAGTCACATGGAAAAGACAAGGGTCTGGGTACAAGTTACTCCTGGGGACATTCTGATTGGACACAAAAGGAAAAATCTTCACAACGAGAACAATCAGTCACTGGCATATTCTCCCCAGGGAAGGGAAGTAGTGGATTACCCAACATTGGACACTGTTAAGATTTGTGTGGATGGAGTGCTGGGCTATCTTGTCTAAATCGTATTTTTGCCAAGAAGGGTTGGACCAGACGATCCCTGATGGCTTCTTTGATTCTATGAATCAAGAAATGAAATTACCTGCTGTTTGCTTATAGTTGAGGCTAGATGATGATTTGCTGCCACCTATATATATTGGTTTTTTTCTTGGATTAATTAAAAATAAAGGAATTATATAAAAAGGAAAGGCACCTAGATTGCATTCACATATCTGAGGAGGTATGCAAACTCTACAGCATATTTTACTTTCTGTATGGAATAACTCCATGATTGAATACAATCATGAGATAGAGAGCTATCATTGACCCAACAAGCAAGCAGATAATTATTTCTAATTCTTTGTGATCACTATCCTCTCATTTCTGGGAATTAAATCAGACATCATATTGTCAAGTACTACATAGATAAATGAAGATGCAGGTGAACACATTGTTCCTTCCCTCTCTCTTTCTGTGATTAAAGGAATTCAGTGCACCCATTTAGTAATGATAGTATGTCTGCAAGGGGATCAAATTTAAGTCCAAATATACCTGGAAATATAATAAGCACTATTCTATTAAAACTTGGTATTTTATTACAGTTATGTGCAATCAGGTAGTAACTGTAGTTAAGTACTAGCCTTTTAAACCATCACTAGAGTTACCTGAATTTGAAAGCAGATGCTCTCAGCAATAGTAGTTCAACAAATAAGCAAACACTGTATCTGTATAATTAGTCTCCACTTGACTGATTGACTAGCTTGATCCAATTTTCCTAAAAAGAAACAAGGAATTGCAGCAATAGTAATGCAAATAGAAGAATTTGCTTTTTTTTTCCTGTCTGTGGTGGGTGTATTGGTCCGTCATTTTGGAAAACTTGGTGCCTGCTCGTGAATGACACGGCGTCTTTGCAGGTAAGAATCTAATTTGGGTAGACAGAAACTACAATTCTTAATCAGAACAAACTCTTATGTGACATATGGTACTCAAACGTCTAACTTCATACTGATAGTCACAAATCTGGCCTCAACACAATTATACAGCCACACACACTTCATGTAGAATTACACACTTGATGAAAAAAAAAAGTACAATAATTTCTTTCATTAAAAAATGTGTGAATCAAAATACTGTGGCTCCGTATCTTCCCAGGGTATTTTCATGGCTAGGTCTTTCTGCCCACTCAGTTTGTAAGCATTTATTCCATAACATTCTGCTTGTCTTTTGAAGTAGGACAGTGGTTGTGCTTTATTTTTTCTCATTTGTAGACAATGAATGCCTGCAGCTTGTATGCAACAATAGTATTTTTACATATGAGAAAAGAGAATTAAAAAATACAGCAAATGGAAGGAAAAATAAGACTTGTGCATCTTCAGTTTTCTACTTTGAAAAAAAAATAAAACCAACCAAGCACAATTTTTGATGCCTGAGAATGAAGTAGCTGTGGGTAACCTTATATAGATTTTCAGCTACTTATCTAAATCCTTAGGCGAGCATTTATGTCTGAGGCATCAGGCAGCAGTGACAGAGAATGGAAGAGGATCCAGGCAAATATCTGTTCCTACATTTTCATTTTTCATGTCTCAAAATATTCAAACACTCTGGCCAAACTCTGAATAAATAGTTCAAACATCCTCAAACACTGCAGGATTTGGTCAAAGGGATATAAAATTCTTGCCAGAGCCAGGCCTTATGTTGTAATGGCCGATGTTTATTTGAAGTCTCTCATCCACTCTCTGTTACTTTCACTTCAGAAGTATCAATAGTCCTCCTGATTTCAGTGAGAATTTTTAGGAACTCAGAGCTCAGCATCAATCCAAATGCTCTACTGGCTTTAACTCAAATTATGTGGCAGGGATGTCCCCATTTTGCTTCGGAAACTGAATACATCGCCTCTGCTTAGCAAATAGCTCCCTCTCCTGTTCTTGCTGAAACCAAAGCAGTTCTGTGAAGGAAATAAACTATTTCAAACCACTTATTGTAGTAATGGAGCACAGTACTCCAGTACATTGCACAAAATGATGCACTGGGGCAGTCCCATTTCAGTCCAGCTTCTCCTTTTTTGCACACTCCGCAATTACTGCATAAGGTCAGGAAGGGGTCAGCACATCCAGCTACAGCTAAGTTAGTACAAGAGATTTCTCAGTCAGACAGTCTTCCCAAAGATTTTTATGTATTCTAACATGCCTTAAACATTCAGAAATAATTTACTATGTATTCCTTCATTATCAAATACCAGCAATACAGTTACTCTTCTCAGCTTTGCTCAGGAGCTGTCAAAAGCCCACTCAAGCTGTATTTTCTACAATTTGTGCTGAGCATAAAGTATTAAACCATCCCAAAACTGGTAAGGATAAAGTGATGGGTTTGCACTACCTTATACACTCAGTCAAGCTATACAAAACAAGAGTTGTATGGAATCAGACCCTGTTGCTTCTGCTTTCACGGTGACTTATAAGCTAGCTCTCTGCAGTCACACAGAGTCATAAAAGATTTCAGGAATCCTTCTGGAAGCAGAATATGAAAGGTGGATGTGCAGGCACCAGTTCCAGTCTAGCAACAGTTGGACTTCAATTGCCTGGGTTCGGCTGCTACCAGACACAGCTGAGTTTTCCAGTACAGAATATAATGAGCTGACCTGTGGATTTTAAGGTTTAAGACCGTACTATTTTGGACTGCTACTCAATAATCATTTACAAATGAAGATAGCAAACACAGCTAAATACTGCTAATGGCTATTTTCAGTTGCTTTTTGGTTCCAGACAGGAAGCAAGTGCTACTCCTGACCAATTTGCAGCTCCAGTAGACCCACAGTTTGTTAATTCCCACAGACTCTAACATAAATGGGGAGAAACCTAATCATTGTTTTCTCATGATCTCAAAAGGGCTTCAACACACTTTGTCTCAAGAACTTCACGAAATTAAAGATGAAAACAAAATAGTAATAACATTTATTTTTAACTCCATGGTTTCAGTTTTAGCATACTCATTAGGTTTTTCAGCATTAAAAAAAAAAAAAGGCAACAGAAATGGCTGCTGTTAAATTTAGTAAAACAGAAATACTACTTTACAGCCCAAAGAAGGAGATAATGCATGTGCCTTTATTTAAGGATCGGCAAGTGATATAAACTCAAAAATATTTCTAACCAATTAGAACCCATGCTCACCTCTAGTATGGGGAGCATAACATCACAGGTGCCTGAGCCTTGTGCATTACTTTACTATTGGTATGCTGCATGATCTGTGTGTATCATGTAGATTTCTCTCTTCCTGCTTCAGTTTTCCCATCCAAACTATGGGCAGAGTGATACTCACCCCCTGCTTAAAGTGTTTTGAGAGCTGATGATAAGGAGTGCAAGATGAGGCAGCAATTTTTATTACACATCTGGAATATTGTGTCCAGTTCTGGGCCCCTCAGTTCAAGAAGGACAGGGAGCTGCTGGAGAGAGTTCAGCACAGGGCCACAAAGATGATTAAGGGAGTGGAGCATCTTCCTTATGATGAAAGGCTGAGGGAGCTGGGGCTCTTGAGCTTGGAGGAGACTGAGGGGTGATCTCATGAATATTTACAAATATGTAAAGGGCGAGTGTCAGGAGGATGGAGCCAGGCTATTCACAGTGATGTCAAATGATAGTACAAGGGCCAATGGGTACAAGCTGGAACATAAGAGGTTCCAAAGAAACATAAGGAAAAATTTCTCCTTCTCTGGAGACATTCAAAATCCACCTGGACAAGTTCCTGTGTGACCTACTTTAGGTGGTCCTGCTCTGGCAGTGGTGTTGGACTGGATGATCTTTCGAGGTCCTTTCCAACCCTTAAGATTCTGTGATTCTGTCCATACATGTATGGACTGGACACAGTCACCCTGCACTGCTCAAACCTAGAGCATCCTCAGCAGTTCAGAATCGGTTCAACTCTGATGCATGACTCCACCTGAAGTATTTCAAAACCCAACCCAATTAACAGCCTCACAAAGCCAACAAAGCCAACCTTGAGATGTGGCAGTCTAGGTACTACTACTTTAGCAATCCCAAAGAAACAAAATCCTGTGCCTTCCACTCTTCCCACAGAGAAAAAAAAACAGTCTATTAAGCATCTAAGACAGAGAAAAAACAAAGCTGCATATTTAGAGTTCACAGAAGGAGGCTCTTTAAATAATTTATATGAATATAAAGCAATGTAGCACAATTAAAAAAATCTGATCCAACTTTTGAGTAAAATACAGGAGATGTGTGGCTACAGCATCGTGGTACATGGGGATGCTAATTGGGCTTACTCTAAATACTGCACTGCCCATGGGCTATCCTGCTTCAAAGACACCACAGCATCACTACATGGTGCAACACTGTGCTACTGGTTAAACCAGCCTTTTTGGGCATGGCTTGGTTATCTAAACACCGCACTGTACTGAACTGTGTGGACATATGTATGCACTTGGTATTTCTTAATTTTATCTTCTGAGGTTTTCTGGATGTACAAATGCAATATTTAGAGATAATCAACATTGCTTCCTCAGGAGCCCGCAATGTCTCTGTGGAACACTGCAAATGACCTCCACAGGTAGGAGTCACCTGTACTCCTTAGATGTCTAAGTGGTCTAAGTCTGAACTAGTGAGCTCCCTTTTGAAGTAGTAAAAAGAGAACAAAACTTCTAAGGTCTCCCCACTGACCAAGAAAGGAGTCTGATACTGGCTTGGGCACTGTGGCTTGAGAGCTGTCTTGCAGGAAAGGACCTGGGGGTGTTAACTGACAGACAGCTGAACCCAAGCCAGCAGTGTGCCCAGGTGGTCAAGAAGGCTAATGACATTCTGGCCTGTATCAAAACAGTGTGATCAGCAGGACCAGGGCAGCGATTGTCCCCTTGTACTCGGCAATGGTGACGCCACATCTCAAATACACTACAAGAAGGACACGGAGGTGCTGGACTGTATCCAGAAACGGGCAACAAAGCTGGGGAAGGGTCTGCTGAACAGATCTTACGAGGAGCAGCTGAGGGAGCTGCGTATGTTTAGCCTGGAGAGAGGAGGCTGAGAGGAGACATGATCACTCTACAACTACCTGAAGGAGAGCTGTAGTGAGACATGCATCGTTCTCTTCTCCCAAGTAATGAGTGATGGAACAATCAGAAATGGGCTCAAGTTGCACCAGGGAAGGTTTAGATTGGACATTGGTCTGAACTTTTTCACTGAGAGGGTTGTTAAGCATTGGAACAGACTGCCCAGGGACGTGGTGGAGTCATCATCCCTAGAGATATAAAAAACCATATAGATGAAGTACTGAGGGATATAGTTTAGTTTAGTGATGGGCAGTGTGGGGTGACTGGTTAGACTTGATTTCGAATTGTAATGATTCTATGATTCCATGACTGAGTGGTCTGGGATGCTAAAAGTTAAATCTTAAAACTTCTCTGCCTTTCAGTATCTTCACCTCTTCCAGCTACTTCCCATCAAAAAAATCAGAAGGCCTATCACAGTCAATCCCAGTCCTCAATCAGATTTCATCAACATTTCAGTACAATGTTCTTACAGATATTCTTACCTGTGGCCTGACAATCGATTCTCACTTTTCTTGAGGGATCTTTCTCTCTTTTCTCTTCCAGCCTCTGAATGTCTGTGAGTGACACTCACTTTAAGGACTTTTTCATTGCTGTCAGTAACAAAGCTTGGAATTAATTTTCTTTCTTCTGTCTTGGTCCTCTCTCTTTCAGACAGTAGTATGGCAAAACAGTCATCTGTATCTTTAGGGACGTTTCTTAATTTTTCAGAGGCTGAACTTGTGTGTGAACTTGACATAGTCTTTGATGCAAATTCCATATTTACATGTGTTGAAGATCCTTTACTTTCTTGAAAATCATCACTTGGGAAACTCAGATCATGTTCTTCATGCTTCAGCTCTGCTGTGCTGCTTGTGCTAGTGGATCGTTTTGAAAGCCTCCTTTTCTGCAGATCCTAGATAAGTCCCATTAAAACCATTGGTTAAAATTTAGTCATTTTTAAATAAACAAGAAAAGCAAAGGAAAGGTCTATCACTAATTTCTGGGCAAAGCATTTGATCCATTATTAGGAATCAGGTTAAATAGTAAATCAGATTTTTAAAAAAGACAATAAATAAGGATATACACTTTTACCTAAAATTTGAACAGTATTAAAGATGCTGTATACCTTTAAAAAACGGATTGCTTTTACCCAAGATCATCAACAAAATACCTTGTAAGAGCTTAAATTTGAAGTTATATCCAACTCAGAGGAAACCATGACATACAAGACTTTTACTGGAAGGACTGCCTACTGCAGATATCTTTTATTTTGAAATCAGAGATATTTCAAATTAATTTAACTTCCATATTCTCTTCAGCATTATTCAAATAGTATGTTTTAAATATTTAAATTTATCATTATTAAGAGATTAATTTTACATAGGGAAAGTTCCTGTCAATATAAAAGCAGCATGAAATGGGAAAAAAAAAATAAAAGGTAACAGTATTAGAACTGGGTTTTGAAAACACTTCCTACTGTAACATAATCTGAGTGGACCAATTTAGAATCATATTTCTACCTGAAAGTAATTTTCAGTTCCAAATGGCTACTGATTAAACTTGGAGGTTTGGAAAAAAAAAAAGAGTAAATCGGATATCCATGGCTAAGAAAACTTTGAAAGCTGGAGATACTGCTAAGGTAAAAAAAGCAATTTTCCTATGAAAATAGAAAAATCCCATCTATCAAGACACATCAAGAATAGAAGAGATTTAGAAAGAAATTCCGTAACCTAAGATCACAGCCATGCAGGGATTAGTTGCAAGTTAAATCTTGAACTGTTTGTACTTCTGAATTAATCAGAACCACTTCCCTAACTTACCACCTATTTTCAGACTGCAGATTTAATGGATTAACATGCATAAGTCATTTAAATATTATTTGCAAATGACCTTATTGCAGAAGATTGGATATAAAATCCATGGACAAGCCAAATATTTTTTAAGTGCTAGAAATCACCTCTGGTGAACTTGCTACTGGTCCAGCCATCATTCCTCTGACAATGAGACCAGACCTGGACCTTGGCTTCTCCTTGTCCTTCACTGTGGATTTCAGCTCCTTAGAAACTGTTGTTGCTTTTACATCTTCTTGACTATCTTCGAACTTCTTATCCCTATCAGATGGTACGTAGCTGTTGTGTATTGTTCCTGTGTGGCATTTTTCACTTTTGTGCTGATGTTTCCTGTATGGAAGGTTTTTATCTAGTGGACTATCAACATCATATCTACAAGGAAGAAAAAGGTTAAACTTCAGACGGCAAAATAATGAACAATGAAATCCATGAAAACATCTGCTTGGCTAATTAAAGCACTGCTATCAAATTAAGTTATATGTTATCTAGCAATGGTACTCAAATACAATCACTTTTCACTTAAACATCTATATGTAGGTCTTTGGGAGGTTATTTCAATATCATCACTATGTGTCACAATTGGTTAGAATATGTTTAATACATTAATCTTATGCTTACTTATTTTGATATGTCCTATACAATACCAGAAAGCAAACTATATATAAATCATAGAATCATAGAATAGTAGGGGTTGGAAGGGACCTTTAGAGATCATCTAGTCCAACCCCCCTGCAGAAGCAGGTTCACCTAGATCAGGTTGCATAGGAACATGTACAGCTGGGTCTTGAAGGCCTCCAAGGAAGGAGACTCCACAACCCCTGGGCAGCCTGTGCCACTGCTCCGTCACCCTCACAGTGAAATAGGTTTTTCTTATATTTAAGTGGAACTTTTTGTGTTCCAGATTCATCCCATTACCCCTTGTTCTGTTGCTAGCTACGATAGAAAAATGGGATGCCCCAACCTCCTGACACCCACCCTTTAGATATTAATAAGATCCCCCCTTGGTCTCCTCTTCTCCAGACTAAACAGCCCTAGTTCCTGCAGCCTTTCTCATACGAAAGATGTTCCAGTCCCCTGATCATCTTGGTGGCCCTGTGCTGGACTCTCTCCAGCACTTCCCTGTCCCTCTTGAGCTCAGGAGCCCAGAACTGGACACGGTACTCCAGATGATATACACATGTATCTATCTCATACTAGACATATCCTAAGCTACCACCAGCAGCTCTCATTCCTTCTCTGTTTGGTTGGCAGCTTGAAAATTTGTTAACACTTTTGCTAACAACCTCTGTTACCTTAAAACTTAGACTAACACTACTGACCCATTTCACTCATTCAAAGGTAGAATACTTATTTTATCTCATAAAGAAAGGTACTTTTGCATTTAGGCTTTTCCTTGATAATAGGTTGTTGCTGTGCTGGAGTCATTTGACCTCTCCCACATTCTTCCGCCACATCCTCCAGGTAGCAACATAAGGTGTAGTTTACTGTTTACATCTGTTTTCCTACATATAATGCTATAAGCAAGCTTTTTTTTTTTTTTAAATGCAAATGAGATTCACCTGGATCTCTGTCTCCATTTGTACAACACATTTTCTTTCTTAAAAATACTTTTCAATAGATCACTAAACTAAAAATAAAAGTCATCATTTGAGCCTGTGAAAAATCGTGATGGGTCCAATTTTCCTCATCAGTATTTGTTTCACTGTCTATATATTAGATCACTGTTACAAGGGAGTTCTTTTATTGAGTATTTTGCACTCCACTTATGTGTGTGTTGATAAATTTACAGTCTGTGTAACATGAAAATCCTACCCTTCCTTACGATAATTGTCCTTGAACTTATTTTTCACTCTAGATTGTTTTTCTCCATCCTGAGCTGAATCATCTTCTACCATAAAAACATTCCTTTCATTTAAGCACTTTAAAAATGGGGTTTGAAGTAGTATGTCTCATGTTGTGAAGACATGCTGCATATGAAAACTGAAGGGAGCACAATCAATCTCTGGGAGCATTAGGAAATCTGAAGACAGTTACTCCTTAGAACCACATACACCCTAATTTCCAACGGGCACAATATGTCAGCTCAGAGACTATTTTAGTAGTTACAGACATTCAATCTTGATGAGGTAAGCCAAAAGGAAAGCTGACTCTTTAGTACAGAACCTGGGAAGATACCTGTCTAATTATACTCTCCGCTCCTGAAAGCATTGTTAAAAATTATCCAAGTATTTGAAATTAAAACCAATTTCCAGCACTGGCTGGTTAACCTGGTAATGCCAGATTTTCCCTTGGCTGGAAAGGATGGAAAAGGATCACAGAGCTGCACTTTGCCATGGTGTTTCTCTCATGGCTTCATTTTGTGGGCTGAATTTGGTTCGTGGAAGTCCCATTAAATACCACAGATGTACGGAATTTCAAGAAAGATATGAGGACCCTATTAGATGATCCCCTTGGAGTAGTTGAAAAACTAGACCAATTCCTAGGCCCCAATACTTATACCTGGGAAGAAATACAATCAATTTTAGGGATCTCATTTACTGCTAAAGAAAGGGGAATGATTAGACAACCTGGAATGAGAATTTGGGAAAGATAGAATCAGGCAGGACCCCCGGGAGATCTGAAATGGCCAAATATGGACCCCCACTGGGATCATCAACAAGCCCAAAGAAGACAAAACAGGAGGGATTTGAGAACATTAATCATATAGGGAATAAGAGAAGCGGTTCCCCAAGGGCAAAACATTAATAAAGCATTTAATGAACAACAAGGAAAAGAAGAATCTCCAACAGAATGGTTGGACAGGTTGAGAAAAAGCCTACAAATATATGCTGGAATTAATCTGAATACAGTGGCTAGGACTGCACTCCTTAGAACACAGTTTGTAGCCAAATCCTGGGGCGATATAAGAAGGAAGTTAGAAAAACTTGAAGACTGGCAAGAAAGGGGATTAAGAGGAGCTACTTAGATAAGCTCAGAAGGTCTATGTTAGGAGGGATGAAGGAAAACAGAAGGTAAAAGCAAAAATTTTTGTAGCAGCAGTAAAAGAATGTCAGAAAAATAAGACTGGAGGGTCAAAAAGGATTAAAACCTGCAGTTCACAGACTTTTGGAGAAAGAAACTTTGGAACCATGTATGTTACCTCATAATACACCTATCCTCCCTGTAAAGAAACCGGATGGGTCATACAGAATGGTATAGGACTTAAGACCAGAGGAAATAACCTAGCAGATAGAGTCCCAGGAAGCCATCCTAAGGACTCAAGTCATTAAAATTAATGTAGTACAAACATAGGAAGACATTAGCAAAGAAAGACGAGAGGAGAGAGGTAATAAGTTTACCCCTGAGGAACAGGCAATATTGGAAAAAATAGGGGCTAAGTTAGAACAAGGAAAATGGACACTGCCTGACGGGCGAGAGATGTTGCCAAAGGCCTATACATAGCAAAACAAATTACACAAGGATCTTTAACTTGTCAAAAGGTAAACAAGAAAGTGTTTCGACAAGTAGCCATGAGAGGAAGAAAAACAGCTTATAGACTTTTTGAAAGAGTACAAATCAATTTCACTGAATTGCCTAGGGTAGGGAGGATAAAATATGTATTGGTAATAGTAGATCATTTAACACAATGAGTAGAAGCTTATCCTGTAGCACGGGGTACTGCACAGATGGTGGTAAAAATTTTATTGGAACACTTGATACCTAGATATGGGATAATCCAGTACACACAGTAAGACTGGATTATCATCATATGAAAAGCTATATGGCATGCCTTATTTTCAAGGAATGCCTTTGGGGAAAGTATCCAAAAATACATAATTACCATTGGAAAAAGATTAAAGAAGAGAAATTGGGATGGTGGCCCAAACACTACCTTTAGGATTTGCAATTCATCACCCAGAACCAGGAGGTATGTTTCTAATAAAAAAATGGAAAGAAGAAAATCTCTCTCCCCTCTGGGAAGGGTCTTTTCTTGTTTTATTAACTACAGAAACAGCTGTGAGAACTGCTGAAAAAGGATGGACACATGTCGCGAGTGAAAGGTCCAGTGAAAGAGTGGAGAGTCACATCTGAGCCAGGAGGAACTAAATTAACCATCAGATGAACTTGAAGAGGCCTTCATCCATGAACATAAGCTAAACTGTGGGAATTTCATTGTGGTTACTCCTGTAAAATTAATAAGACAGGGAGATTTTTGAATAAATAACTACTAGGGAGGACAATTTATTAGAAACAGGGAGCATTTAAATATTATACTCCGGATTTTTGGGACATGGCATACAAATTGGAGAAAGATAACCTTTAATCTCATCTAGTTGTTCAAGATTAAGGAAGAGGACAAGATCGGAAGGGAACCAGTGTTGCAGCCTGAAAAGGTCTGCCAAGGGCTGCAACCCTTTTGGGCTGTGACCGCGGATCACTATGGCCCTGACTGGACCTCTTCTAGTCCTACTCGTGGTGAGTTCCTTAACCGTGGCTACAGAAAATAACTGCAGGCAATGTGTGGTAAAGACCAGAGGGGGACGGGTAAGTTCCCAGACTCTGGTTTATCATACTTTTTATGACTGTAAAGGCTAGAAAATAAGAAGCTGCATTCTTCTCTAGGTAAAGGTAATAGGACTGTATGCTGTGATCCAAAAGACCTCCCATTGGATTGTTGTGGCTCATGTGCAGAACTCGACATGTTGCTTCTGCATATCGTGCTTTACTTATCCTCTTTGCGTCTGTGTGCTCACAAACTCGTGGATAACCAGCGCATACGTGTAAATCCACAACCACACTGCGCATGTCTTTCCCGCCAGCGGAGGAGTGAAACCACAGAGTGCTCTGCAGCACAAAGCAGAGTG
Source organism: Colius striatus (assembly GCF_028858725.1). Classification (NCBI taxonomy): domain Eukaryota; kingdom Metazoa; phylum Chordata; class Aves; order Coliiformes; family Coliidae; genus Colius; species Colius striatus. The sequence continues at coordinate 37,017,326 of NC_084763.1, forward strand.
CCGCGACGCCGCGGCTGACACTCTGACCAGCAGCCCGGCACTCGTCTTGCCACACACGCGTGCGCATACCGCGGCATGAGAAGCTGCGCCTGGGTTCGGTGGGGGTAGGTCGGCGGTATTTTGAAGAGGGGAGTAGAGTGTTGGTTTCCTCTGTTGGGTACTGAAGTTCGGTGTCAAAGGGGGATGTTCGAGAATCCCTCTGTAGGAAAGCGTTTTGCTGCAGGCACAGGAGAGGCTCACAGGGGGAATGGAACAAACTTGCAGTGTAGGACAAGGAGAGAAAATGAGGCAGGTACAAGCTCTGAGGCAGCGTGAAGTGGAATAGTATCAGATAGGGAAAAAAAGCCACTAACAGCATGCTCAAAGCTCCTATATCAGAAGAATGGAAGCTGTTAATTCTTCTTTTGCACTGCCTCCTTTTCAAGTGTCACTTCTCAGCTGGTAGAATCACCTTTGGAAACCTTGACTTTCATTCCCGATAATGAAGGACTTGGTGAGGTCTTGCAAGTGTTTATGCTCAAAACTTACTTACTCTGAGCATGCTGTGTTTAAGATGAGGGATAAAATTTGGTTAATTCCCTGAACTCCAAGGCTGGGAAAGTGAACCATTTTTCTGTGCCCATTTTTAAAGCTTCCTCCTGAAGTCCAGTCAAGGCTGTTACTCCACCCTGAGGCACAAATAAATGCAATTGTAAGACTTGGTTACCTGCTGTTTTCGGGTAAATAACTGAACCTGTACTGTTGTTAACAATACTCAAGATAGTAGGCCTTGCTTTTGACTATGGAAGTCATGAATGTACCTATAGTTTCAGTGGTTGGTTTCACATAAGAATATGTTTCGAATTGAGTATTTCCAGTTTGCAAGGCATAAAAGCTCAGATTTCTAAGTGCTTCAGTAATGGAAAGGTTAATTCAGATTATCAGTCTTAACAATTGGTACAGACCATAAAAGCAAAAGGATGACTTGCATAGGAGACACCAGTAATAATCAGGAAACAAAGATTTGTGTTACTAAGATATCTCATAAAAGGTAGAGTAGCTGAGGTATAAGTGGTACAACTTTTAACACTGTTTCCCTTAGTTTAAAAAAAAAATAAATTACTAGAGAATTAAAAGAGAAATAAGACTGTACCTGTAGGCTTGCCCTTCGCTGTCACTGAGCATAGTGGCACTCCCACGCACGTGATCTTCATCTGAGAAGTCGGGGGTATGAGATGCCGAGCCCTTGCTTTGAGGAGTTGACTGAGCAGAACTTGAACTGATGCTTTTGGAAATCCCATGGTGCTCAAGGAAGTAACTGGTAATAATTTCAAGAAGTGTTTTCAGTGGGTTCTCCTTTGCCTATCCAAAAATAAAAAGTTCTTGGTGATTACTGAAAATCTTGGTTAGTCTAGCTGCAGCCTAAGATGGGATATTCTTTCTACAGTGCACAGTAGCTGAACATACTGTTTTCTAGAGTTAGCTGTCTATGGGTGTATCCCAGATTTTTTATTGCATCCCAGATTGTTTATCCAGGAAACTGGAAAATGCCAGCTAGAGAATGTCAAGAGCTCAAAGGTGTTACTGTGTTAAATGAAGTAAGCATGATGCAGAAAAAACAACCTGTTAACAGTAATTTGTAGTTCTCATCTTAGCCAAACATTGCAAAGTATGGTGACTATGCTAGAAGAATTCTAATGTTGCCTGTTCAGAAGAATGTAGAATGAACTGCAAGTATTTTTAGTACCTGATTCAGCATTTGTGGTTTATTTTATCAGAACCTGGTGAGAAGCATGGACTCTCTCCATTCATATGCTTGGGTAAGTACAAGGCAACACCCCAGCCCATTTGTTACACTGTTTTTCAACACTACTCTAGAAAAATGTGTCCTGTGTACATAAATACTTCATTTATGAGAAAAAAAAAAAAAAACAACAAAAAACTAGCCCAGAAGTTAAGGGCTTAAGTAGGAAATGCTGCAGCATCTGCTGTAAAGATGCAACTATACTGGGAGAATTTTTTTGAAGTGACTTATGACAGGATAGCCTCATGCTGCTTACCAAAAGCATGGTGCTGCCCTAAGTCATGAAATGAATGAAATGGCAATGATCCATTTATGTCCTTGTCATTAAACATTGCTGTCTATATTACATTTCAAAGAACAATAAATGCTAGAAATGTAATTTTATCTGCCATGTCATATAAAGTTGCAAATAGAAATAGGTCTGTAAGGGTACTTCCAAAATGTAATAATCTTGCCATAATGATGGAAAAGGTATTAAAGTTGAGTAACTGCTCCTGACAGTTACAGTTTGTAACAATGGCTTATGAACTGCAGGTTCTCAGCTTCCTCCTATGAGCTGCAATGTCCCCTAAATGTTACTCTCTCCGTTCCTCAGAGAACCGACAGTGTGTTCACAGCAGTGCAGAACAAGACATGAGCTTGAGTTCTCTGCAATTTGGATATAGACTGTAGCCTTGATCTATCTGGCTGAGTTTCATGGTATTTGATACCACGTTTTGGGGAGCACAACGTTTTTCCTTACCTTGTTCTGTTTGTACAAGGAGTGCAAATGTAGGACATTTCGAAGTTCATTCCTGTTATTGATGCTCAGTGCAGAACGTGGAAGCTCTTGGTCCATGGTAGTGATGGTTTTCTTTAATCTCTGAGACAGAAGTGTGTTATAGAGTATTTGAGACAATACAAGTTATCAAAGCTTTTCTTTTTTACTTTGTTGGATATAATATGAAACTTCTGGATATGTTAAAATGTCAGTAATTAGTAACAAGATAAAACTTGGAACCTGTGTTTTAATGGTATAATGTTGCATTACTACAACCCACAGATGTGAATATAGTTAAGGTGGTAATATTGTGAGGTGGAAATTACTGAACATCAAAAAAAAAAAAAAAAAGACCTCTCGGTAGGTGGCTTCAGCAGCTAAACAGCCTCATAAGACTGACTGGTGTGCATGAAGACACTTGTTAATATCTGGGCTTCTGGTACAAATGGTTCCAGAAATCTCATTTGCTTTTTCCATCAATATGTGATACAGCTTTTCCTAAGTGTGACTGTGGCTTAGGTAATTACAAAGTCTCAACATCAGGTGTGTGCTGTCTTCTTGGTGGGTTCACATCAGTTTCAGAACCTTTCATGATAAACTTGATAACTTGAGCTTATTTTCATCACTCAGGTGGGAAATCAGACAGGTCTCCATGGCATCAGCTGTTTCAGGGTCTTCAAACTTCCTCTACTACTTTGTGTCTGTAGACAGCATATATGAGCACTTCAGAAACAAAATGTGTGAGCATTTTACTTTCTGGAGGGAGAAACTGATTTATTCTGAGATGTCAGAGACAAATCCCAAACTAATTAAAGAGGTACAACACTAGAACACCATTTTGAAAGTCCCAATTCCTTCTATGAAAGGTTATTGTCATAAAGGATTTATTTTTCTGCAGGTGGATTGTCTGTCTCCCATTGAGAGAACTATGGACAACTTGTGGCAAATAAAGGATAGTTATCACAGTTGGCTCTGATGTATATTAAAGATTTGGAGGAAGCAGGAAAGCACAAAGGATTATCAGTGCCCCTTTTTTTGACTTCAGAGTATAAAGAATAAAATAATGCAGTGTAAGTTACTGTTGTAAACTGTATGATCTGTTTTACCAGCTGGGCCTTTATTTAATTTTATATTTAAATATACCTAACTCAGAAATGTCTTTCATCTAAAAAATCTTTGCAATCAGTTCAACATACTTGAGCTTCTTATAGTTCTGGCAGTAAATGGCAAATAATGAAGTCTGCATCTTAAGTTATGCTGCCAAATGATTCAGCTTTGTTCATAAACATTGAAAATGAGCATTTGGATACAAAGTACATGAAAATCTAGGTGAACCTGTTTTTAGCAGGGGAAGTTGGACTAGATGAAGGGACCTCTAAAGGTCCCTTCCAACTCCTAACATTCTGTGATTCTGTGATGAAAAATGAAGTTTGAGTAGTGTAGAAAATATCAATGTTGGTTTTGGAGGAAGAAAGACAAGAAATTAAGACAAAGAATTTCTACAGTTATCTGTGTCTTTGTAGTGCTAACCAGATGACTGATGAATCTTAAATCTTAAGACAGTCAGGGTATGGGTGAAAGAGTGCAAGAATCAGACATCCCCTGAGGGGATTGTAGGTTCCTCGGGAAGTTGTAAATCTTGGAGTACCTCATTAATGGGGAAATAAAGGAGGGACCTTGTGGCCAGGATATGAAATAAAAAGCCGAATAATGTACCTATCAGGTGTGCCTACTAGCTAGGACACCCATTCATGCAGGAACACTTAATAAAAGTGCTTCACTGCAGAGTCAGACCTGAGTCTTTCCCGAGAAAACTTGTTTGTTTCTTACAAGTAGATAATTTAATACATTTATTACATACATTTAATAAGATAGTGGCTGTTCAATTTCTGATACAAGCTAACTCATTCCTGACATTTGGGGACTGACTGGGTAGGATATCAGCAATTTTTCCTTAGAATTGAACATAAATCCAAGGTGGTAGTTACTTTTGCCTTGTCAAGGTGCCTTTTCTTCTCCTCAATCCCACACTCCCCCCACCTATTTACAGGGCAAAGTTTCCTTTACAGCATTAAGTCTGTGAAGAGTACAATGGCCTCTTTCCTCTCCTTCCCCCTGTTTCCATCCCACCCTTGTTAATCTGCTCTCTGCCAAGGTATTTCTGACAACCAGAAAAGAAAACGAGTTACCAGTTTCTCTAGAACCACTACCGTTTGCCTTTTGTTTAAAAAAAAAAAAAAAACAACAGTTGTCCTGGGAAGCATTGTATGCTTCTTGTAAACACAAGGACAATAGAAAGATAGGTAATTCGGGGGGAGGGAGGCGGCGGGGGGGAAGCCAAACAAAACCAAACTATAACTGCGTTTCTTGATTTAATCTCGGTCTCTGCAGGCGCGTCTGGGTGCCTGTCTCAAAAGAGGAGGAAGCTGGTTTCCATATTCAGACCTAAAAAGGCATTGTGGGAAATGTAGTGCAGCTACTAACCCGACAGGCTTGTTACAGTTCAGGTCGAGCTGCTTTAAGGCTGGAAGAAGTCTCCCCCCTCCCAGCATTCCTCAATTTTCAGCACTTAACGTTTTTCTTGTGTCATTCTCATTGGTTCTAGATGGAGAAAATCGAGACAAATTACCTTTCTACTGAGAAATTCTCTCACCAGTGATGCAGCCACTTCTTCCACAAAGGAGTTGTCCATTTTTAGCCCAAAGTGTGCTTAGGGGGTGTATCCTTTACTTCATCTAACAAATCATTCAAGTCTGCCGGCATTGCAGCTCTTCGGTGCGGCTTTTAACCACTGCAGTCCTGAAGCAGCGGCGGGCTGGACGGCAGCGGCGGCGCTGCGTGCAGTCCGGTTGCCCTGGAGACCAAGTCGTCGGAAGCAGGGAGAACTCCTCCCCCTGGGAAGGAAGCCGGTGGCAGGCTTGAACTTGAAAGTGTTCATGGTGTAGTACTGCAGCCAGCATCTCAGTAATTCCTTTAAATAATAAAATGTGAGAAAGAGATGTTCAAATCTCAGAAGGGACAGTTTTCTGATTACATCCTTTGGAAGAAGCATACATAGTTATTTGCAACCTATTACTTCTGTGGTAGCACTTTTAACATTTGTGTTCCCTAAGTAAAATTGTGGTCTTGTATAAAGCAAGCAAAATGTAGCTACAAAATCAAACTTAATATCTCACACTGACAATGACTAGGGTGGGAGCATTCATCAATTGAATCCTCTTTTTTCTACTTGCACCTACTTTAGCCAGTAATACAATATACTAACAGGTGGTATTGTGGTAAGTCTTTAGGCTTGGGGACCTGATTTAGGTTGGAAAGATCGTATAATAGGATGCCCTGCTCAAAGCATGTTGTCCTAGGATGGAGATTCCACAGCATGTGCAAGCTCTTAGAATATTTGACCACTCTTAAGCGGGTAAAATATTTTTAAAATTCCACTTGATTCAGCTTCTGACTATTTTGTCTTAACCCATTAACCATGCCCTTTGAAACGAGTCTGGTGTTATCTTTTCTTTAACCAGCATCTAGACCCTCACCTGATGTTTTTTCTCTTTAGGCTGAGCAAGCATTGTCCTTGCATTTTATATGCTTCAGCTACTGTATTGCCTTACAGATGCCTTGCTGAACTTGGTTCACTTCATCTGTCTCTAACACTGAGTGGTGAGAGAAGGAAAATAATACATGGTATTGTACGTGCAACTTCAGGAGCTCTACACAGAGGGACATTTGTGCTTGTACATTCCAAGATGTGGCTAGTTGCCTTTGCTGCAAGTGAGCTACTGACTCACTTTCAGCTTTGTCTACCTGCTCTCCAAGATCCTTTTCTGCAAAGTTACTTTCCTGCATAATCAACACTTGGACTGTATTTTTGAGTGTGTTTATTTCATTCTTATTGCAGGAGTTTGCATTTGGCCTTCACATCACCAATCAGTTTTTCCATATGCTCGTCTAACAGATCAAGGAGAGCACACCCTCTTCATCAATGTCTATCCAGCACAACATGAACATGTTACTATCAACACACTCCAGAAGTCTATTGGGGTGGTTGTGCCAGGCCATGTTGCTCTTGTGCAGGGAGCTGCTGGAGAGAGTTCAGCACAGGGCCACAAAGGTGATTAAGGGAGTAGAGCATCTCCCTTGTGATGAAAGGCTAAGGGAGCTGCAGCTCTTGAGCTTGGAGGAGACCAAGAGGTGACCTCGTTAATGTTTACAAATATGTAAAGGGCAAGTGTCAGGAGGATGGAGCCAGGCTATTCACAGTGATATCAAATGATAGGACAAGGGGCAATGAATACAAGCTGGAACATAAGAAGTTCCAAAGAAACATAAGGAAGAATTTCTTCACTATGAGGATGAGGGAGCACTGAAGCAGGCTGTCCAGATAGGTTGTGGAGTCTCCTTCTCTGGAGACATTCAAAACCCACCTGGATGAGTTCCTGTGTGACCTACTGTAGGTGGCCTGCTCTGGCAGGGGGGTTGGACTGGATGATCTTTTGAGGTCTCTTCCAACACTTAAGATTCTGTGATACTGTCAGATGTTGGGATGCTTAAAATTTTTAATAAGAAGCAAGACCTGATGATGCTGAAGCTTCTTTCAGTTCTTTGAGGAAGTCATAATTTCATCTTATTGGAACAGACTGTGGCAGATCCCCACAGCAATGGCTCTTTTGTTGACCTTCCTTTTGGTCCTGACCCATAAGCTCATTTGTTACATTGTAGATCTCTGTATTAAGGCCACTGCTTTTCATACAGCATGGTTTTCATTCCTTCCTCTTCACTGCTTCTCTTTTTTAGTAATCTTAGTTTTAGCTATTCCAGACTTGGTGTTTTCCTTACTTAAAGGTTAGTTTTGTGTCCAGAGTTATCGAATAATATCAGTGCAAACACACGTAGCTGAGTTTTGTACAATTTTACATAGTAGGGCATTGGTTGTAATCTCACCCTTATGTCTACCACAGAGGCACTTCACCTCTGTGACTGACAAAGAGCAGATGTGACTCACTGAATAAACCCCTATAATGGAAGAGTGGTCAGTGGAGATTGGCAAGAGCTTATCTCTTCTCACAGAAGCCACCCCTAAAGCCACTCTCCATCTCCTGCTACTTAGCACATAAACTCAGTATACCCTTCAATGAAATGTCTGAAGGAATGGTGACTGTGTTAATGTAATCACTGATCAGTGATTGCAGTAGAGCTCTGGCTGTGAAGTTGTCATGGTTTAGCAAGGAGCAGCTTGGTAACAGGGGGAGCGGGTTGCAGTGAAGACCCGGTAAAGAGTTTTTGGACTCTCCCCCGGCTCCTGGGTTCAGACCCACCTCCGGCCCGGCTGGGCCAATCTGGCGCCTCTGCCATCACTATTTTGACTTGCGGAATCAAACTCTATAACTCAAAGAGTTATAAAGAAGGTATGTTTATTCGGCGCTGGGCGCACAGGGGATCGCCCCACCACAAACGTGCCCACCCAACTCGGCAACTTGCTTGACTTATATTTATTACAAAGTTACAAAACCATATGATGACATTATCCCCCTAGACAAAGATACAACCTGTCCCCGATTTTGCATGTAAATTAGGTCTTTTCTTCCTTTCATTTGCGTGGTGTCTCCTGGTGATGGTCTTTGGGGCCTTGGGAGATGAAGGCTGATAAGTCCTGAGGCTTTCTCACCCCTGATTTTTGCATAACTTTAGATATCACTTGGTCCCTTGCAGAAATGGTTTTTGCCCTCAAGGAAGTTGGAGGACCTCGGGGGTATTGTGTAAGGAGATGAGCACGACTTTCTTACAGCTTGTGTGAATTTTGTCCCATCTGAAAAATAAGCTTTATACTGTTGTGATAAGTTAGTATAAAGTTTATTAGTACATGTTAGTATAAAGCTCTACATCAATCTTCTAGGGAAGAAAGGAGTTTGTTATCATAACCATTAGGCTGTTCACTGTCCTGAATTCCTGTAACTTTCTGGCCCTGAGTGCCAGGTAACATTCTGGTCTAGAGCATCAGATAACATTCTGGTTCAGGCCACGAGATAATTAGTACCGCTCTGGTCCAGAACACCAAATAATCAATAGCCTAAATCAATTAGTTGGCCAAGTGATCTTGAAATATATATGAATATCTATAACTTGTGTAATAAGAGACCAATCAATAGGAGTGATGTGATGTGTAAAAGTAAGAGATTACCAACCAAGGTAAAAGATAAATTTAATGAACAATTCTAAGCAGGCTTTTACACATAGTAATAAAGAACAAAAGAACATTGGGTATAAATATCTGTTATTTTTAATGCTTTGTTGGACATTCTTTGGGAATGATCCCATGTCGTCAAATAAAGGACATCTCTGCTTATTTAACTTTTGTGTAGATAAATTTTTCTTCCCCAGCAGATTTGCAACATTAAGAGCCTTTACTTCTAAATGTCTTACAGTATTTTACCCTCCATTTCTTTTTGAAAAGATGGATGCTGTTAGGCATTTACAAAAAAGCCAGCACTGTTTATCTCTATCTGCTTTTTGATATTTCTGTTTCCTTACAGGAGGTGTAACAGCTCTCAGAAGTTGAGGGGTTTTTTTTTTGTTTTTTTTTTTCCTCAAGCTGAAATGTTAGTGCAAGGAATGCTCTCTGGTGCCCATAGGTCGGTATTGCAGCACTGAGAAAAGCTCTTGTCAGTACAGTGACTTTAGTACCCCTCTGCACCATCTGGTTGTTGCAGTTACTGTCCATTGCAGTGAATGTGTTCTCAAAGTTCCATTTAATTCGTAAAAGTAGGTTGATTGTAACCTGACAAAGAGACCATGTGAGGTGGTGATGCAAGGATTGATTTTCCTTGAAGTAGCTCTTCAGGTACACCTAACAGTGAGTGTTCGCAAGTACCATGATGCAAAGTCTGGCAAGGACAGAGAGAAATCTCAGCTCGGATACAAAGAGAACAAAGTCAGGAAACTGCATATCCTCACTGCAAAAGTAGGTGCCAATGACATGCTTCACCTCCCTGTAGCCCAAGGCAAGCACCCTTAGGGTCATGGAGTTCCTCAGCTGAATAAGTTTCCATCAGGCAGTGAGAAAGGGGATATGCTATTTCTATAGAAATCCTGTGGAAGGACATTTTTTTTTTTCTATGCAAACTCTTGGTTTACATGTCTTTTCTGGTGCTAACCTTGTTACCCACATACTGAGAAGCATGAAAACCTTTATGTTCAAGTGATCTGGGCAGGATCACTTCTATGCAACGTGAGGGGACAAGGGACACTGGCTGTCACACCCTCACTTTGTCTTTTGAGTTCCTCTTGATCAGCAGTGATAGGAGTTGGCAGGCAGCTGCTGGGGATGCATGTCTTATGCTCAGCATGAGACAGCTGGGTGAACATTTAATTAGAAGCTTCTGATTATGTTATCAGTTTTTCCAGTGTCACAGAGCAGCAAGAGTAGATCTGCTCTGCAGAGGAAGGGGAACTGAGTATCAAGGGTTAGCACATCACTGCTAAGTAATGGATGGTGACATCAACAGCATCAACATCGTCTCACATTTCCTGGGTAGGGTGGATCTGTCTGGAAAATGCTCTATTTATAGACAGATAGTACAGTCAATGGGAAATCCTGTTCCCAAGTGCTCTATTAATGAAAAAATAATTACTTAAAAGCATTAGCTGGACTATTTCTACTGTGTTTCTCCAAACTTACTGCCAAGTCTGGAGTACCATAACCGCAGCCTTTTGCATCTCCATCAGTGTATATTCTGATCATGGTAGTTAGTAGTGATAATGCCAAAAAGTTTTTCCGCAACAGCAAGACAAACTGAGTCATCCCTAGTGTTACCAGTGTAATATCTTGTCTCTACTACTTATGGTGTGCTCTACAGTTCAATTTGATGAGAGAGTAGGGTTTGATGCTTCTCATAGCTGGTGTTCTTTGAGTCTGAGAACAATGTTGCAGGAGAAGCAGTCTATATTTGAAGGATTTACTTGAGCTGGTTAGTTGTCCACCACTCTTTGACCATGATTTGAGTATTGAGTCAAAAAAAAGAAAAAAAAAAAAAAAGAACAGAGAAATGCTTCCATCTTCTCCTTTACCAGTTTCATATTCCCTTATTTTCACCAGACAATATATGGAGTCCATAAAAATTCTTCCGCTGGATAGATGGGCAATGTGGGAGTTTGAGGCAATAAGCGTAGTGGTTCCTGCTCCAGCATGGTGTCAGACAAAGGTTGGAGATCTCTCAGAAGCATACCTGATTTGGCATGCTGCATTTCTTCCCCTTGAGAGTTCCCTAAACAGTTCCAGGTCTTTCATTAAATATAATTAAGCTGAATTACTTCTCTGATTCAATTAAATTTTGGCATACAAGGGGTTTTTCCGTTGTTGTTTCCTTTCTCTTAGGGAAGCCTGGAAGTGATTTTGCAAGACACATGGTGGCTTGTAATGTCCTCCTCCCCAGGGTCTCTGTTGTAGCCCACTGCTTCTTACAGCCTGATAGGCTTATTGCTCATCAAACTCATAAATACGGCCATCCCAGATTTCAGGATCCCAGTTGGTGGCAATGATGGCAGACACTGAGCTCATCAACTGTTCATGTGCCAGCTGGGGTAACGTGGTGTGAAGTTTAATTTGACTGGTTCAGCACCACTAGCTGTTGAATGTATGCGAGCTAGAAACATTCGTCTGGTTAGGGGCTAAGAGAAATACTGTCAGCAATGTGAACAACAGTTCCATCAATCCAGCAAATGTGAGGTCTGGGAGGACTTCTTAAAATATTCTTTGAACATTGTGGTGTCTGTAAATACCATTATTTTCCAGAGTGAGTATTGTATAGTGAGTAGAGTAGATCTGGCTTTTAAAAGGCACTTGGAGTTAGCTGGCATCTTTGGTTTTGGTACAGAATTTGGAATACAATAGAGTCATATCAATGCAAAGTAATTACAGAAAGTTGTGTATTGCCTGTACAATTGCAAACAATTATGTATGTGCTGCAGTTTACCGACTCTCCGTGTTCTCTGCTCTGTGCTGTGAAGAACATAATTTCACTTAAGCCTGATGTTTTATATGCTGTTTAAGATGATCTTTATTTGTCTAGAAAACATTCCTGTGTTTTTTGTAAAACTGTAGAACATTTATTGCATGTTAAAGGAGAAAGATAAATGCATAAACATTTTCTCAATGTGAAATGCATGAATGTTTTGTGAACAAAACCCATTTTTTGTAAATAAGGTTTTGGAGAGTGACTGATTTATACAGGAAAGTACTTGGCTGGTATTTCGGGTGCTAAACATGAAAGCCAATTGAACTCCTTGTTGCCAAAGTATATTTTTAGGTCCACTGTTGTTTCTTTTTCTGTTGCTTCTTTATTTTTTTGCAGTCCTTAGCAAAAAAGAGGTGTGGGGAAAAGTGAGTTAAAACCATGAGAAAGAAACAGATGCCTCTGACCTCCATATAGATACATAGCTACAGAATGGAGAGACACTTACCCAGGACCAGTAGTTAGAAATAAAATTTTCAGGCTGATGACTCCTGTGATAGCCCAAAATAGTCCAGGCAGGGTATTAGATTATCTCATTTACCACTCTCTCTCTGTGTTTCTTTGTGTCTGTGAAGAGGAATCTTTTCTCACCCAGCCTAATGGATCTCTTCTTCCCTGCAGCTTTCTCTTCAGGCTGAACAAGCTCTGTTTCCTCAGGTGCTTCTTGCAAGACCTGTCTGTGAGCCCAGAAGCTCCAGCCACTGGCCATCTTGGTGACTCTCTACTGAGCTGAATCCACTTTATCAATGCCAAGGTGCAACATTTGTCTTTCATTGGTGACCGAGGACATCTCTGGATCTCCATAACTTTTCAAAGACAATAGAGAGAAGCCTTGCTATGATATCAATCAGTTATCAGAAACCATGGGTGAAGCCCGTCTGGTCCTGTGGAACTGGATCAGTCAGGCTTTCAGAGGTAATCCCTGACTTCAACCATGTCTTCTCCTTGCAGCAAACCTTAGGGACCTGGGAGACCTTGTCAGTGGCAAATGAGCCAAAGAAGAAATTGGCTATCTTAACCATATGTTTTTGCCTCTCTAAAGTCACTTGCCCCATTGAGCAACAGGTCCACGTTTTCTTTGCACTGCCTTTTGCCCCTAATGTGAGAGAAGAAGCACTTCTTTTAGCCCTTCAAAGTCTCCTACAGTCATGAACTGTGGGTGGATTCTAGCTTTTTTAACACCATCTCCATGTACCTTGAAAGTGTGTATAAATTCCTCCATTGTAATCTGTAATCTGTCTATTTCAGGCCTTTTGTTTTGGTGTTTTCATGATCTCTCTTGACTGTATCACTGCTGCCCATGTGAATAAGCAACAAATGTCCAAGGACTGGATGAGCCTTGATAATCTCTCCTAAGCATCCCTGATCCAAGCCCAGAGGAAGCAGCAATTCTCCCTGGACAGTTCTTTTTCTTCTCATATGGCTCTGGTTCTTCACATTAAGGTGCCATGCCCCAAGGCAGGAGCTCTGAAATGATTTGGAGTTCTAGTCACAAATAATGTGGGCAGCTATACCAGAGTGCCCTAGAGGAGTGGTTTGATTCTTGACCACTTAATGAAATGTCCTTAGAAACTGAATGAAACTGGCTTTAGAGACTTCTTGGGAGGTTTCAGTTATTTTTGTTTTTTTTTTTTTTCAATCATTGTCTGGGCTCACTAATAAAGAAAAAGTCAGATGTCTAAAGATAGATATACCTAACTGGGTTTAAAGAATTTTTCTGAATGACATGGTAGCATCTTGACTGACTTGACCAGAGTCTGTGGTGAACCAGATTTCACTCTGCTTTAAAATAGAGAAGAAAAAGTACTTTATGTAGCTATAAAAATACCCTGCAATTTAAATCTCCTTTCTTTGTGTTGCTTAGTATAATGGATTGATCTAATGCATATCTGCATTATATAGATACAATTTTCTTTCCTTTCCTTTCCTTTGTGATTCATGTTCTCTTATTCACATGAATAATTGTCTTTTCTTGTTCTCTTCTTTTCCAGGATAGATGATTTCACGCAACAGTACTTAAAATGCTGCATTTTAAGCATTAAATTAACCTTGAGTGTGAGACATACATCAGCAACATTGTACTAGGAAATGATTTCTATTGAATAACTGACAGATTTTTTAAAGCAGTGCTTAAGCTCTTCAAGGCTAGGACACCCACTTCAATTTATAGAATTTAGGTTTGAGCAAAATGATGCATTTAGCTTGAACTTGGCTCATTAGTGCAGGTGTTTGTTAGAAATCATTTTATTTCAGTTCTGCAGTTGCACATTTTAATTAAAAATACAGAGGGGTTTGTATTGCCTGTATTCTACTCTAGGCCTGCTGTGAACAGGAGTATAGGAAACTACTACTGGTAAGCTGGAAAATTATTGAAATACATTGCAGGAAACAGAGAAAGGAAACTTGCAGAGGAAACTTGAAAGGCTTCTGAAATGTCCCCAGGGTGGTTGCTCTGTCACCTGGAGGTGGTATTAGCATGTTTCTGAGCATGGATGCACCTTGGTCATATCCTGGATGTGATATCTTCTTTCCAACTGTGGGGCAACTTAGCTTATTAATAAGAATTTGTATAAAAATGCAAATATGCCCATGGGTAAACAGCCTAGTGAGACTGGATTGGCCTTTACAAATCTATTTCAATTTGGGTGTGTGCTCAAAACGTGTTCTTTATCATAAACTCTGTAACTAACAAGGAGGTCTCTCACCAGACCATACTTTCTGGATCCCTTCTTGTAGACGGGAATTCTGTTTGTAAGGGTAAGTAGCATGCCTCTGCCAGCAGTTTTGCAGATTCACATTGAAGAGAATGGTGGTTCTGGTGGTTTATTGGCATCATCAGTTTGGTCCAATATTTCTTGTGTATTGAAGTCAATTCACTATAAAGGATGTCAGAAATGGGGGAATCTTCCCAAGGTCTTCATCAGAAGAGACCAGTGCAAGAAGTTCACTGAGTGTTTTTGCCTACTCGAAAGTTCTCCTATTACACTTTTTTTTTTTTAAATCAAGCAATCCTGTTGATTCCTTAGGTAGTCTCTTAAATAGTTTTTTACTATGAAGCTGTAAGAGTCTGTTCAAATTAATTTCCATCCTCTTAATTTCTTATTTACATTTGACCTGCAGGTTCTATGGCTTTTCTGTTCTTTGCATGTGGGCAAGCTTTCCATTTCTTTACATTATGACCTTTTCCTTCTGATGCTTCTCTTAACTCCCTGTTGAGGCAAGAAAGAATTAATTATGGAGGGTTTTTTGTCCTTTTTTTCCTCTTGATTCATGTTTTGTCTGGGCTTCTAATCCACTGTTCTGCATAGGTTTTTAGAATGATTATAGTCCTTTCTGCCCTGCTTTTGAGGCTGTTCTTTTCATCTTTTTCCTGACTAATAGCCATGTTTTACATTGTTCCATTTCTTCACATTTTTGTCTGGTGCTTTCTTCGCTCACCTGTTCTTTTCTATAGTGAACTAATTGTGTTGTGATCACTTCTAAAAAACAACTCTTCCAGTGATTCCACTTGAACTGATTCCCAAGCACCACTTGAGTATAAATCCAAAATATCATCTCTCATGTGGATTCCTACACAGATGCTTCTATGAGTTATTTTTCTCCATCTCATCTTGATGAATCACCAGCCCATTCTGTTTGCAGATAATTTAACTCCTATTGCTAGCAGTGCAAAATGTGCAGTTTCTATCCTCAGCATTTCATGATCAATCTTTGCCCTGATGGAGGTCAGTAGTGTCCAGTTCCAGTGCTAAACTGGAATTAGATTTTGAGCTTCCTAACCTCAAGGATTCTTTCATGCTCTTTTCCTATAATGTCTTCATGCTGTTACATTGTATATAATTCTTTAAAAATATTGGAACATCCCCACCCATACATTTGATTCTGTTATATTAGCTAAGTGGATAACAGCGTTAGTCATCCCATAGTTGAAAGACCCTGCGTGTCTTTGGGATATCTGTTGCTATTGAGGTGGTCATTAGATGTCAGACATTTCATCTGGCACCCTACTGAGTCTCTAGATTCAATAATTTCACCAAAGCATATCTGCCTTATTGAGGCTGCTGCAGTTGCAGCACTGGGTTCAGGAAAAGGACCCAGTGCTTCATGCAGCCACGTCTTTCCTCATGGTCTCCCATCTAGATCAGAGTCTCTTACATTCATGTAGAACCTCATCATTGCAGTGACTTACCTTCCAGGGCTGCACCCTTGGGGCCACCTGCTATGCTAACGGGTTAGTCCCTGTTTGCACACCCTAGCCATTTTATGTATGTTGGTAAAAGTTTAGTAGCAGGTCTGGTGGGAGTCTGCTCTGTCATCTCCTTCCAGACAGCTGAGTGTCTTTCATTTAAAGAGGAGACTTGAAGGAAGTTTCATCTTATTGCCTGTGTTTATTGGAACGGTCTTCATTTAACTGTTAGAAATCAAAAGTAGAAATTAATTGGAAGAATAAAACAATAACAGCAAGAAATCTTGAAAAGCTTTTCAAGGACAAAATGTTAAATTCTGATACTTAAAAAGCTGTTAAACCGCTTTTCTGCTCAGGACTATTGCTCTGAATCAGTGCTGCAAAATTAGCCTGTTAAAAATGATAGATGAAGAATGCACTTTTAAGAAAAAAACACACTAAAATAGCACCCTCTGAACCCCTCAGTATGAGGGTAGCTTTCTGCTGTTTTGTTGGTGGAAACCAGCAGAATCTGCCTGGTCCAGAAGTAGATTCTGTTTATTTTGCTATGTATTGTTTAACAAGTGTTATTAAATCAAAAGATTTGTTTCAGTAACTGTCTTGTTGGAGGTGGCTTATATTCCTCCCGTGTGGTTTGGCTAATACTTCCTTAAGAACTTCATTGATGTGGGATTGAAAAGCTGTTTTGTTTTGTAGAGAGAAATGGCGTGGTACCATGGGGTTTTTTTTCAGCATTCTACACTAAGGAGGATGGGGAACAAAGGATAGGGCTTTTAAAAAGCCATTATTTCTATACTAAATGGTAGTGTAAAGGTCTGTGCAGTTCCCTGTATTTCAGAGTTACAAACATAGTAATCACAGAGTTGCCAGATGCAGTTTGAAATACAGTAATGTAATCCTTGGTATAATTCATGAAATGTAAATTATGGCATTGTTTCAATCTGGAACTTTGTCCATCTTTTTGTCTTGTTTCTCTGAAAAAAGAGTACTGGTGTAATTGGAATCTTAGCTTTCTGTTATAGAAAGGGAATGAAACACAGGTAAGAAATTTCTTAGAAGCACACCAGTGAAAGCAAACAATATGTACTTATGTACCACTGAGTTTTATAATTGCATCTGAAGCCTTGAGAGTAGGCAGTTGTGTAGTTTTTAATATTGTTGTAATATTTCATTTAGGAATATGATGGATGCCTTGTTCTTTGTCAGCCTTGTTATTAAGAGATTGCTGGGTATCCTGAAGCATACTTCACTGTTACCTATACTGGTGTGTGTAATGATAGATGTATCTTTTGGATATGATGCTGCTATTAGTTTCCTAATATCAGGTTGTCATACTCCTATCAATATTGCGTTTTAAATAGCTTTTCATTTAGTCAAAATCTCTGAGACTATTTGCTAATTCAACTTGCTAAGCAGCAGGAGTCAGAGTATCACACTGATGCTTGGAAAATAGTTATAAATAAATGTTCATCATTCTCTTGTTGTGAATATGGAAGCAATACAACTTAACAGCAAGATTGTACTTGGAACATTCCTACAGCATCTGATAAGAGTAGGCTTAGTTGCTCATTCTTTGTGCAACTCTTCCACAACAGCTGATAGAGTGTGTTGCTTTTATTCTCCCATTTTTATTTCATCCTGTCTTACTGTGTAACTGTCCTGATATCTCCTGAGATTCTTACAGAATTTTGTTGGCCTACAATTTGTATAGTAGGAGAAGAGGGAAAACACAGAGGCCATGGATAGATGTGTTATATATCAGTTAACCTCTCTTCACTGCAGTCTATTTTAGATGACTGTACTTCAACCAAACTTTTTTTTTTCTGTTTATGATTTGCATTCACTGTTTGCTGGAGCTGTTGTATGTGCACAGAAGTACTCCTGAGCCCATACTACCATGGAAACAAGCTCCATTGGCTTGATACTGTGGTAACTTAGATGGCTTGCTTAGTGTCCTGAGAGGATGAAGCTCTTTTGCAGTGTTTGCAAGTTCCTGTTACAAAGTTCATTGCATTAAAACATCGCTCATTTTTCTTGGCTGTATGGTAAACCACACATATATGGATATCAGTTCTTCTGGTCTATATGAAGGGATATTCCTCTAGGTGGCTGCTGCACTGTCAGTAAATGCATCTTTCTTGATGCTTTGTAAGCCTTTTTGTGCTCTCTCTGCCCTTCGTAGGAGCTGTTGCCACCTTTATGCATAGAAATGTTTTGGTAACGACTATTCTTCCTTTGTTGACTCCACGTGCTACCATCCCAAAAATCAAATAATTAGAATAGGGCTCCTAGAAGTTTGTACAGTGCAGTAAATGAAACTGATGATACCTGTTTCTGGACAAGAGTAAAGGGGCAGCTGTGGATGATGTGCCATTCTGAACTCAAATCACTCAGCTATATAGAGGGCACCAGATCTGTTGGTTAATCAAACAACAAGAAGCAGTGAGTGTGCTTTTCCTGCCATGACGTACTCAGGTATTCATAGGGGATTTCCTCTTCTGGAATTCCATCAGGACAAGAATGGCAGCAGAATAGAGCAGCTGATAGAAAGTGGTAAGCACAGAGCATCTTTGAGTACTCTAGGACAGAGTATATGAGCTCCTAAGAACACCCATGGGAACACCAACAGCACTTACATGAGCATGTAAGCTAGATGGGCCAGTGTTTTTACCCTTCTCCATCAGATCTGGATTTAAGTTCTCTAGTGAAAAGACATTTACATGCCTTGCCTCTCTAGATTAACAAGTACACCACATTGGCAGATATCTCAAATATTATCACAGGATAATCTAATTATCTCACAATTCATGTAATATCCATGCCTGAGCTTTGCCCAAAGACCTTAACAAGTCAACTGAGACCCTGGGCCTTAACAGGTGTGGATCTTCTACTTGCCAGCTACTGAAGCTAAGCTTGTTAGGAAATCTCAGCCAGAGAACTAATGTTCCTTGGTAAGTCATCCACAGCCCCAGTGTCTCCAGTTGCTTACAGACCCTGGTGGCTGACAGTCTGTTCTTCAATTACTGACACTTAGATCACCCTCAGGAACAGAGATTGAGATTTCACACAAAATAGTTAAGATTAGGATTTAACAAAGAGATAGGGTGGACTGTGGTGATCAGGCACAGGATCAGTAAGACAAGGGTACTGACCTGCTTACACATGGCTAAGCTCATTTATTCTCCTTTCTGTTTTCCCATTCTTTTCCTTTCCCATGCACTTTGATCTCTTTCATTCTCTGCTCCTGTGTCCTCCTAAATGAAGAACCCATTGTTATTTACCTCTTCCCTATTGGTCATGAGTTTACTATATCTGCATTCAAATCTGCTATTTCTGATACTATTATCAAGCTCATCTGGGCTCTATGTGAAATGACATTACCTGAGTCATGTTAACCCTGTAAGATTCTGGTCCCTAAATGGCATCTATGATTACCTCTGGAATTTGGCCCTCTATCACATAACTCCCCTTCATCATGTGTAAAATCCAGCCATCCTTTGCAGTGCTATGTACAATTTTCTTCAGCTTTTCACTATTATTTGTGTTCAGCAGTTTCTAATGTTGTGTCCAGTAGTTTTTCATGGTCTGTTCAGCTCACTAAAACTCAAGCCAGTGCCCAGTCGAGTATCTTTTGTTATCTAAACTCAACACTGTTGTCAGGAAAATAATTAACTGAAATCCAGTTGTAAACAACACTATGCTTTAGCACATTAGACTGAGAAATAAACAAAATGGTGAATGAAATTACAGGAACAAAATATATGCTCTGTCAGATAATTTTTCAAACATCCTTTTTTATGACTTTTTTCCCCTTCAGAATCAACATATGTTTAATATAAGAGTAGGAATCAAAACAATGCAGGAGATGTTTCATTTTTCTGTGCATGTCATTGTCAGCTAAATAAATTGTTGCCTTGACTATATCACACTTCTGCTTGCTTTTATCCATTCACTAGGGCGTCCTCTCCAGGCTAGCCTTGCTCTTGCATCTTCTTTATAAAACCTTTACCCAGAGCAGTCACTTTTGCAGAATCCAGTTGTTCTGGTTGAGATAGAAATAAGAGATTCTGATTCGAGATTGAGATCCCCTCTTTTTCTTTTCCTTTTTTTTTTTTTTTTCTTTCAGAGGGGATTTTAGGAAGAGGTTAAGGAGACATGGAGCCACAAGAACACCCTGCCTTAAGCATCCTATCAGACACTTTTTAAAGTGTTGGCTGGAGACCTGGGCAGAGAGGAACATCATGAGGTTCAACAAGGGCAAGGGTAGGGTCCTGCATCTCAGGAGAAACAACCCTATGCAACAGGACAGGCTGTGGGTTGACCCACTGGAGAGCAGCTCTGGAGAGAGACACTTGGTTGTCCTGGGAGTCCTGGTTGATAATAAACTAACCATGAGCCAGCAATGTGCCCTTATGGCCAAGAAGGCCAATGGTATCCTGGGATGCATCGAGAAGAGTGTGGGCAGCAGGTCAAGGGAGGTTCTGCTCCCCCTCTACTCTGCCCTGCTGAGGCCTCATCTGGAGTACCGTGTCCAGTTCTGGGCTCCTCAGCTCAAGAGGGACAGAGAACTGCCAGAGAGAGTCCAGCACAGGACTACCAAGATGATCATGGGACTGGAGCATCTTCCTTATGAGGTGCAGGAACTGGGGCTGTATAGTCTGGATGAGACTGAGGGGTGATCTCATTAATATTTATAAATATCTAAATAGTGGATGTCAGGAGGTTATGGAATCACTTTTTTCTGTTGTGTCTGGTGACAGGACAAGGGGTAATGGGATGAAGCTGGAACACAAAAAGTTTCATTTAAACATGACAAACTATTTCACGGTTGAGGTGAGGGAGCCCTGGCACAGGCTACCCAGGGAGGGTTGTGGAGTCTCCTTCTCTGGGAGTTCTCAAGAGCCACTGGATGCATTCCATGTGACCTTATCTAGTTGAACGTGCTTGAGCAGAGGGGTTTGACCAGGTGATATTTAGAGGTCCCTTTCAGCCCCTACTATTCTGGGATTCTGTTTTAAGGGTAAGCAGAAGTGCTCTACTTCCTTTAGTTTTGCCCTCCAATTCCTCAGTCTCAAGCTTTTCCTTCTACTGTGTGTTTGCAGTAGTTTTTGGTTTCAGGTACAAATTGATCACCATCATACCATACCAAATTGTTACTATTCTGTTTCTTTTATAGGGAGTTGCACTGATACATTGGCACAGTCAAGCAGTTTTCTTAACGGTATCATTCTATTGTCCCTTTTTCTAAGGGAAAATATTAAAAAACCCCTGAATGTCTTTGGAGTACATTTCTCTCAGTGAAATTACAATGTTTGTCCCTCTCATTTCTGCAGGCAGGGCATTTGTGTGAGAAGAACTGCCCTGCATGCTGCATGACACTTTTTTTATTTTCTTGTAATATGCAACCAGCTTCTAACTAGTAAGGTATTTACCTGCTGTGGGCAATGCACTCACTGTTTTGTTTTATTTTTTTCTCAGCACTGATCAAACTGGAGAGGGGTTTTCATCTGTCCTTGAAAAGCTTTTCCTGCTGTAGCTTTCAAGGGCTTGTGTTTTAGTTTTCAAAGGCTTGACATCTTCCTTTTGTTTTCTTCCACCATCTACAGCCCACTGCCCAATTCTGTCCAAATTCAACTGTGTGCCATCTCACTCTTATTGATACTTTCTGTCCTGTTTGTAGGCACACTGAAGAGGGTTGCATGGCCAATTTACAGATAATAGGTATTGCTTTGCAAAAACACTGAGGTGTTGTGTTCTTTTTTTTTCCTTTAAATGGAGTGCATCATCATTAATAGCACCAAACTTTACACTTAAAATATACTGGTTTATGGGGAATTAAAAATAAAAAAAGTCAGTAAAAGAATGAAAGATTAGAAAGACAGCATGTAGCTTCATGCTGAATCTATTTATGTAAATGGACTAGTTTCTGAAAACCAGGTCATGAGTGAATTGGGAATTTTCCTACAAATCCTATGTAGCTATTAGCTATTGCTTTTTATCTGTCTACTTTCTTCTGTCTTATGCTAAAGCTATAATATAAAACAGTAACAAAAAAATTACTAGGAATATTCCATAGTAAATGATGCAATGGTTCTAGTCTGCAAAATAAACAGTAATTTACTGCTTTGACTTTAATTGTTTAGTTGACCTTGAGTATGTCCAGTTCATTGTAAAATGTGAGATCCAGATGAGTAAGAATTTATTGAATACTAACAAAAGAATTCGGAATTTAGGCAAGTAATTTTTTTGCTTTAGTATGGAAAACGTAGATAAATAAAATGATTTATGAAAATGCTGATTATAACATGAAGGATTTTTTAGTTCGTCCCTGCAATCTTATTTTAAAGCACTAGGGCGAGCTCATGATCCACAGCTTCTTTTTTTCCAGCCCCTCGTTCGGAGAGTCAAGCCTCCTCATGCTCTCCTACCAGTAAATAAAAAAGAAGCCCTAAACAAAATATGACCTTTTACTCCATATTGTGGCTTTTTTTTTTGGCTAACTGAAATTGAAATTTAATTTAACACAAGACTTAAATAACATTCTCAATAATAAATTAACAAAACTCTTTTAGATCATCATTCACTGAATATGCAAAACTGTTAGGGTTAGATTTTTTTTGTTCAGTAAGTTTGAGATGTTTTAGAAACCATTTAACATAGACCTTTTTCTTTTTTACTCCTCTGAGTGCAGCACAGAATTTTTAGTGTAATGTTACAATTTTTATCATGCATTTTTTGAATGTTTTCACTGACATAGTGGTCTGAACTATTCTGAATTTCCGTTGTGGTATTTGGGAGCATTTGGGTAAATGAACCAGAAACAGTAGTAGCATTTCCTGTCTTTGATTGGATGAACAGTTCTGGCATGAATAGCATACTTGTGTGTGTATAGATAGTCTTTGGAGCCTCAAATATGCACTCATGAGATCTTGAAACTAATTTCTTATGAATATTTCTGCTAAAAAAAAAAGGAATGTTTGAGTATTTACTGAGAGCCAATCTAAAAAGATGTCTGTCCGAAACTCCTGCAGAATTCAAGCCTAGTTCCATTTGTTACACTAGTTTGTATCACTTTTAGTCCAGCAGTTTACAAACTTCTTTGGGGTTTGTACCCAGACTATGTAAAAAATTAAGTTTCATGAGATCTGAAGAAACTACACAATAACTGAAAATGGTCAATGTTTGGATTGAACAAAAATAAAAAAAGCTGAAGTTGGCCATAGATTTACAGATGTTTATTTAGAGTCATATGTATGAAGAGTTATGCATATGTTAAGAACAATCAGATGGTTTGTGTGGCTGCTATCCTGAAGATTGTTTTCAGTTCTGAGCATTGTTGCCGTCAAGTTCAAGGCAAATATACTATATATTTGCACCACAACCCTGGATTATGGCAAACTCTCCAATGGTCTTGTTAAATACGTTTGACTCAGAATTGGATTAACTGATCCAGACCCTACTGGAGGATTTGGAGTTCAGCTTTTGGAGGTAATTATGTAATCTGGAGTACCAACTGGATAAAACTGTGTTGTTATGCCAACTATATTTGTACTAGCTGCACTGGATATTTCAAAAGAAAGGGCAAGAAAATCTGGTCCCTTGTAACCCTTAAGATTCTGTGAGAGGTCTGACAAAACCTTACTTCTTAAATATACTTTTAATGGCACCCAACAGACCCCACCTTGACTGAATTCTCTCATATACTAACAACAATTCTATGCTGGGGAAATCTGACCATTCTTGGAAGAGGTTAAAACCAAAGATTCGCAGAAAATGAGTGAGTTTAGTGAAGTCCATAAGTAGCAAGTGGTTTGGGTCAGAGAAGAAGTTACGACTTACTTGCATCTCGCATACAGCAGCCTAGGTCACACAGGTTTTGCTGCACAACTGAGCCTCAAGAAGAGATGGATGATGATACCATTTTACCAATTACTTTTCCCACGTTTTAAATGAAGCTGAGAAAGAAAGCCTGGTGGACCATTGGCTTTCAATGATAGGGGCTTCACAGAGCTGGGCTTTGCATGCAGGAGGTCAGAGCGTAATACTGTGTACATGCTTCCAAAGAGGTGTCTATAGGCTTTTTATTTTCTCCTATTGTTTGTGGATGTTCTCAATCTTTAATCCTTTATTTATTGAGATGTAAGGTCTTTGCATGTTTATGCATGAGCAATTATCTATTTATTCCAGCATGGATGAGGCTATAAGGTTATAGTTGTTGCTAACATAACTTTGAATGCCCATTGTTTTGATTGCTCCTTTTTTGTGGCATTTGTTTTCAACTAACCATGCTGTTCCATTTTTTAACAACTGTTCTCATTAGTATTATATTATTTAACAATAACGTCTAACTGTTAGAGCCTCAGCTTCTCCCAGAATTTATCCTAGTGTGTGGGGAGGTCTTGTTTGTGCTACAGGATTTTTCAGTGAAAATCTTTATAGAGCTTCATTGGATTAGAAAGTTTAGTAAGGATTAAATAACTGAATACAACAAGATCATTCAATTAAAATTAGTCAGTGAAATTCATGAGAACATACGGGAAGTAAAAATGGTTTTTAATTGAGATTCAGAAGAAAAAGTAAGGCCACTTTTTCCACTTCAGATAGTCTGTCATTTACAGTTAATCTATAATTAAATTTTCAGATGTTAGGAGTGCTTATCTTCTAGAATATCAAATTGTATTTTAACTCAGATGTCAGGTTTTTTCTTCTCTCTTGTTCAGACTGTCCCTCAACCGTCAATCTCTTTCAAAATTCCAAGGTATTTAAAATTTGGATCTAAAATGTTTTGTGCTTGAAGGCTGTTCCTACTTCACACGTTTATGTAATTTGAATGAAGACCTTGAGGTCTGTCCAAGCATCAAAGACATTGGAATTTGCTGTTCTGGAGAAACATTAAAATTTTTCACTGGAGGAAGGAAAAGGTAGAATTCCAATGGAAATTGTATCCTTCCTTTCCAGCAGCCCCAGCAGGCATTTATAATTCTGTTTTCTTTCTTACTGAAGGCATGCCTTCAATATTAGAAACTTATTATAAATTACAAACATCCATAAGGTAGCTTTGAAACATTTGTGGCTCTGAAATATTCCTATGCTCTCATTAGGATCATCACTCCTTTATCAAAAATATCTTCAATCTTATGTTCATGTTTTTTTGATAGAAGTTAATCATAGATACTAAAACTGGCTCAAGTGGAGGACTTCTGGGTTGGGGGTTTTTTTGGTTATTTGTGGGGTTTTTTTTGGTTTTTTGTTTTTTGGTTTTTTTCTTGTGGAGGCATAAAGCCAAGATCATTGCTACAAGGTTGCAGAATTTGTTGCCTGCATAGGCCTGGAGAGCAGATGGAGGGAGGTATAGAGACTTATCTCAAGTAGAACTGGCTGGGAAACGGTACATCTGCTGTGTGAAATATAGGGACATTTTGAAATATGTGTGGCTGCTAGTGCGGAGCTAGGCATGGTGCTTCCATGATGGATTGGGAGAGGAAGCAGCTTTCCTGCAACAGCAGGCTTCCCTGGTAAAGACAAGCTCTCAGTGATGTTAGATGCTGTATCTGCAGCAAGATTTGAGACCAAGTGCTATTATCTCTGAGTGATATAACACGAGGGGGAGAAGTGTGTTTGTTTGTGTAATTATTTTTAAAGCTTTTTTAGTCATCTTCTTCATTTTTTGTCATTTTGAGAGGACAATGCCTTTAAGCCTAAAATGTCACTTGAGAACTGCCTAACCCTGTTTTTTTTTGTAAATTCTGATTCAACATTAACTTCACCTCAGTTACACCCACTTAATGCTGAAGAAGCTTCTATGATCCCAGAGCTAGAGACCTTGTTGATGTGGTTTTATTGAATTCATCCTTTGTCTCAGCCCTATCAACCACTAGACTATTTCTCTAAGTGCAACATCCACCTGTATCTTAAACACCTCCACTAATGGTGACTCCAGCACCTCCCTGGGCACCCTGCTCCACTGCCTGACAACCCTTTCAGTAAAGAAATTCCTCCTAATATCCAGCCTGAACCTCCCCTGTTGCAACTTGAGGCCGTTTCCTCTTGTTCTATTGCTTGTTACTAGGGAGCACAGACTGAGTGCTACCTCAATACATCTTCCTTTCAGGTAGTTGTAGAGAGTGATAAGGTCTCCCTTAAGACTTCTTTTCTGCAGGCTAAACAGCCCCAGATCCCTCAGCTGTTCCTCATATGAGATGACAAGGGGCAATGGGTATAAGCTGGAACATAAGACGTTCCAAAGAAATATAAGGAAGAATTTCTTCACTGTGAGGGTGACGTAGCACTGGAACAGGCTGCCCAGGTGGGTTGTTGAGTCTCCTTCTCTGGGGACATTCAAAACCCACCTGGATGAGTTCCTGTGTGACCTACTCTAGGTGGTCCTGCTCTGGTAGGGGATTGACTAGATGGTCTCTCGAGGTCCCTTCCAACCCTTAAGATTCTGTGATTCTGTGATATGCTCCAAATCCTTTACTAGCTTGGTAGCCCACCTGTGTATCCTCTCCAGCACCTCAGTGTCCTTGTAGAGAGGGGCCTAAAACTGGACACAGTATTCAAGATGCCTCACCAAAGCAAAGTCATCTGACTTTGTACTTGGTGCTGAACTTCTGGGTGGCTGAGCTAAGTTGCCTTGCCGATGTGTGAGGAAGGAGGCATTTAGTGAGTTATTTGTGCCATCTGTTTCAGAGAAGTATCTCAAATAGGTGAAAAAGTCATCTGGAGTTGCCCATCTCTCCGTTTAGTCATAATGGAAATCGAGACAGATTGGACCTGACAGATTCACCATACCAACTGAGCAGCTGAAACTTACAGTCCACCTTAAGAGGAGAGAATGTCAAGGCAATTGCTCCTTCTTAGGTCTCCTCTAACTTTACTTAGCAAACTTTGATCAGACCAAGCAAGTAAATACTTAAGTAGACAGCATGTTCTGCTGAAGTTTAAAGGAATGTTGTGGTTTTACCGAGCCAGCAATGAAGCACCACGACAGACTCTTGCTCAGTGCCCCCTATACAGCCCCACTCTCATTAGGATGGCAAAGGCCCCAGTGAAATGGGAGGAAAAAGATTATCAAGGATGTTGTGGATTGAGACAAGGGCAGGGAGGATTCACTGCAAATTATGGTTCTGGGCAAAACAGACTCCAGTACTTGACTTAGAGAGGAAATTAAGGAAAGTTTAGTCTACTAACTACAAGAAACAGAACAAAATAAAAAGCAAAAAGAGAACAGGATGATAAGAACGTTAGAACCAGCACTTTAAGATCTCCCTCACCCATCCCTCCTTTCTTCCTGGGCCCAGGTCACTGCTCCTGATATCTCTACCTCCTCCAACCTTAATGGCTCGGGAGGGGGGGCAGGGAATGGGGGATGTGGTCAGTCTCTCACAGATGGGCTCTGCTGCTTCTGTCTTCTCAGATGACGATGACTCCTTGTGTTCTTCCTCTGCTTCGATACAGGACCTCTCCCCCGGGACACAGTCCTTAATGAATTTCTCTAGTATGGGTGCTTCCCAGCAGCTGTGGCTTCTGCAGATACAGGGTCCCTCACACAGCACACAGTCCTTAGTGAATATCTCTGTTGTGGATTCTTCATCACTGTTGCAGTTCCTGCAGATACAGGGTCCCTCATGTGGGACGTGGCGTCTTCTGGGCGTAATTTTAATGAGCTTCTTTGACTTGAGTTCTTCCCCACAGTTACAGCTTCTGTGAATATGGGGTCCCACACACAGGACACAGCCTCCTCTGGCCATAGTCACTGCCACTGATGGAGTGACTTTAATGAAATGCAAACAAAATCTCAGCTTCACCAGTCCTCTCCGTAGAATGCAGGAGAGTCTCTGCTCCAGCACACCTCCTCCTGTCTTTCTTCACTGACCTTGGGATCCACATGGTTGCTTCTCTCTCTCTTCCCACTCCTTGCACTGCCACCACCTGGAAAAGAAGAAGGCGTAGAAGAAAAAGAAACAGGAAGAACCCTCCTCTTCTGGCTTCTTGAAAAGTGATCATGGAGGCATCTAATAGTCTCAGCCCCAGTAGTGGATCTGGCTCAGAGCTGGGGAGAATTTTGAGCAACTTCTTACAGGAGCCACCTTTACAGCCCCTTCCCCCTTGCCAGAAATGGCTTCATGTCAAACCATGTCAATGAAGAACATAAGCTTGTTGCAGAAGTAACAGCTAGTCTCCTGTCTCACTCAAAGAAGAGTTTTTCTTTATGTTCAAGTAGTGATTGGTAACAGAGTGACAAAACTCTGAAAGATATAAAGGTCTACAGTATCTGTTCATACTGTATTTTTTACTGTTTATCAGTGAATTCATAGTGACAGCCTCCCATAAAAGAAAATTGTGTGTTGGTTAGGGTTTGGGGTTTTTTCCCTTCCCAGTGTGGTTTGATTTTGGTGGGGTTTTGTTTTGGTTTGTTTTTTTTTTGTCTGGTCTAACAACTCCTGCAGTTTTCAAAGGACTGTGGAAACAAGAGAAACTGAGCTCTGTTCAGTCCTGTCTCTGGAACATGAGGACTGGTGAGGAACTTTGACACAGCCCCGTCTGTATGAGGAAAGGAGAGAAGACAAGCAGAAATTTAACAGCTTTGATTTAACCATTCTGATTTACTAACTGATATGTCTTCTTGCTACTGCTCTGATACAGGCTGCTGATATTGCTAGACATTGAGATACTGGCACTGCTGCTCTTTTAATACCACTTACTGTTACCATTCCTCTACTGAATCAGTGTTTTTTTCAGTACCAACCATCCACTGTGAATTGCTATGGCAATAGTTACCGAGCACAAAATCCTTCCCAATCATGTGAAGGTTTATTTACTCACATTAATTCAGCTGCATAGTTTCTCATTAATATTTTGGAGGTATCAGTCTCAGAACAGAATGAACTGAAAACAATTCTGTTTAATGTGAAAAACATGGATGACAAAGTAACAGATCCAAGATGCCCAGTTATCCTGACGGGATTGACTGTACTAATATAGGACACATCTACACTATTAACTAACTTTACTCTCTGCTTTCTAGGTTCTATGACTGACCATGTTGATTAATTCCCAGGCTCTTTATAGGATCCAAAAGTCAGCTCCTTCTAGGTTCTAGCTTTGGTTTGGTTCATTCCAGGATTTGCAAGATCAGTAGAGACAGGTCTGAGCTCCTCATGTCCTCCAGTGCTGCCCCAGCAAGCTCTGTGGTCTTAATTTTGTATCATGTGTCCTCCAATATATATCTTAAAAAGTCTGCTTGGCAGCTGCACAGTCTGTTACCATCAATATTTTAAGTACTGAAAAGAAATTAGCTGCAACAGGATTTGTCTGACAGCCCCAGTAGTGCCACACAGTTGAGTCATGCTCCTAAAGTGAACCCACCCAATCCACAGGAGCCTCTCTGAGAGCCTGGGTTTACTCCTTGCTGTACATGCATTTAGCAACGGGTTAAAAACAATGAAAACTCGACCAAAACACCTTTTGGTGTATTAAAACTTCTTAAAGCACAGATTTTTAAACAGAAGTCTTGCTTGAGATAAATGCTGTGTTATTACTAAAATGATAGTCCTTTAAAACACACTGGTATATTTTAGATGTGCTTCCTCAGCACTACTTTAAGTCCTTTAAATCAGCTCATGTTGTCTGGATGCCACTACTGAATCACAAACTGAGGTTTATCTTTCCTTAAATCATTTTAACAGAGGTATACTTAAGATGCTTTAAGTGTATGTTTTCTGTGTGAAAGCAAATAGAACTGAATTCAATGTGGTAGACCACTTCCTCTCCATTTAAATCCACCATGTTTGATTACCACCATCCATCATTGTTTTATTACCAAGCTCATATATTAACAAGAGATTTTTTTGTATCATGTTTTAATTAAAGTCAATTTGTGTCTCCATGGAAATTCTTATGATAAACTATCAATATCGTAAGTCCATAATAAATCACTTGTAGCACGTGAACAGATTTTTTTCTTTCCAACTATTTTTTCTTCTAATTAATTGTTACATTTCACTCTACACAAGTGAATCTTTGTTCTGACAATGCACGTCAGAAATGACTCAGTCTAAACTCTTGCCTTTTACAGCAAGAGCAATCATGGTGTCTCATGCTTAGTGGAAGGTGAATTCATATCATACTTCAACACAGTTTGGAAAAAAGAACAGAAGAATTTTGTGATTTGATTATTTGAGTTCATTTGGGATAGAGTTAATTTTCTTTCTAGGAGCTGGTGTGCTGCTGTGTTTTGGATTTAGGATGAGAATGATGTTGGTAACACACTGATGTTTTAGTTGTTGCTGGGCAGTGTTTGCACTAAGCCAAGGACTTTTCAGCTTGTCACCCCACTCCACCAGGAAGTAGGTTGGGAGACACAAGAAGCTGGGAGGGAACACGGGTGGGACAGCTGACCCCAACTGACTCAAGAGGTATTCCATACCATATGAAGTCATGATGAGCAATAAAACTGGGAGGAGCTGGCTGTGGGGTGGCAGTCAATGCCTTGGGGCCTGTCAGTGTTCGAGGCATTTTGACAATGCCCTTAGCCTTGAACTGATCAGGCAGTTGGATTTGATGATTATTGTAAGTCTCTTCCAACTGAAATAGTCTATTCTGTTCTGTAATTTATATGACAATACTTTGTATATCATTGGGAAAGGTAGTTGTTAGTAGTTTGGGTATTTTTAATTTTCCTATATGTTAATCCTTAACAGAATTACATGATTTTAGTATGAAAAAAAGAAAAATGTCTGAAATCCTTAGCATTTCTAAACATTCTGTGGAAAACGATGACAAGGACCTAGCCCATATCAATTGCTATCCCCAGTGCTATTACAGGAGTTCAACGCCATTATGAGCTTCTGGAGAGGCTGTATGAGATAGGAATGCTACAAATTCCCTGATGGCAAAAGAGGTTTGGTCAGAGCTGAGCCACGCAGGCATGTAAAAATCATACTGAATGAGGCTTCTTGTGACCCTCTACTTGCAAACTACTTCTCTTTCTCTTTTGGGGTGGAGTTTGCTCTGAAGACACAGTATGTTGAGATTGTGCAGTAACTTTCTCTTCCTATCCTCAAAATACAGAATAAAACCTGAGAGAGCAGCAGTTATGCACGGATTAATATTTGCAGCTTCTCAGCTGTTGTAGAAATGTGCTACAAAGATGCTGTGCAGTCTAATGGAAGGGCAGGTCATTTAAAATGAGTAAATAGGCCTGCCCAAACAGTCAGCTGCATGAGTTTAGAGGGCTGTAGTTGGACAGAAGCCAGCATCTGTGTTAAAGATTTCTTTGGCTGCTTTAATAATCCAATGAATGAAATAATGTAGCCAAAGGCTGTGATTGTAAGGTGTTGAGTGTTGGTTTGCCAAGCATACTGTAATAATAATTAAGACACAAAAGGTAATAAAAATGTGGACAATTACATTGTGTGTAACATGGCTTAACCATTCTCTGCAAGAGTCAGAGGAAATTTCTTCCCTTGTGGTATGTTACTTTCTTGGATTGGAGGTTTTGTAAGGTATTCTAGTTTTCTTCAAAGTATCATATTCTGCTCCCTTCAAGAGATCCAGTATCAGAGAGCAATGAATCATATTTTGACAAAGATTTCTGTGCCCTGATGAACATAGAGGGTGTGATGCTCTCTGAGAATCATCACTGGTCTCTGTTCTGAAGCCTATGTGATGAAACATCCATTTTCAAATGTTGTAATAAGGTCAGTCATTGGCAGGTCGATCTTTGGCTGAGGGTGAAAACACCTGAACCATATCCTGCCTGTGTGCAGTATCTTCCCTGTGACTGGTGGTCTGGCTTGTGTTGACCTTCGCAGTCTGAAAGTAAACAGCAACTATGTTCTACTACTGCAAATCCTGTAGTTCATTTGTAGTTGTTTTTTTATTCAGATAACACAATAAAAGAATTGCTAATAGAATGTCCTGGGAGTTAAGCACATATTGCCATGGGGTGCTTCCTGAACCCTTTTGTTTTACAGTGAGTGACAGAAGAATATGAACCTCCTGACAATGGAATGAGCTCTAGTCCTGGTGAGTGTTCTGCCAGGAAGACAGATGCTTGGCTTTTAAAACTCTTTTCTATAATTAAGCCTATGGCTCCAAGTTCCTACCTCTTTTTTTACTGTAATTATTTTAATAAGCAGCTTTATATGCACCCAAAATGGCAGAGGAAGATTGCTAACTGTACAGAGAACTTTTATACAGACCTAATGCTTGACTAGAACTTGACCTCAAACTAAGTGTGTGCCAATATATTCATATGTCTGCTGGTGCTAGACAAAAAAAAAAAAAAAAACACAAACACAAAAACCAAACCAGCAAAAAACAAACAAACAAAAAAACCCCAAACTTCAAAGCAGAGTGAACAGGAGCCAGAACACCTTTACAAATGAGATAAGATGTGTGTGAAGTGCAACAGCAGTTTCTCAAACACTTTTAACAGGCAATCCGACAGCAACTAGAGGACACAAGTGAAACAAAAAGAGAGAGATCAGGATACTCCAGACTGTAATCTAGTCTTGCTTTTCCCCATCCCAACCAGTGTGCCAGAGGACTAGCAGCTAAGTAACTTATGATATAACCCTGACATTTCATCAGTGACAAACCTTTCAACTCTCCTAGAGTGTTAGTTTTTAAGGTCAGTGTTACAGCAGGATTAAACTGTAAGTGATCAACTCAGAGGATTACTTTTAATTAGCTGTAATTGAATTTAGAACGGATTGCATCAGTGGGCTGAGATGACATATTACTCAGAACAGCCGATTTTTTTTCTCTTCTGACTCAGTTATCAGAATTCTTTCCTCTATCTGCCACTTTTTTATAATTGGGACTGGGATAACCGAGAATTTCCAATCTGTGCCCTTGTGTGGAGCTCCAGGAGGGCCTGACACAGAAAACAGTCACTGCCTGAGGAAACATGTTCTCATTCTCTGTGTGTTGTTATTTGGTGTGAACATTGTCCAGACTCAGGGCTGCCTGCCCCATGGATCAGACAGCTCAGTGTAGTGATTGCAATGGGAGCTGGAGGAGCTGGAAAAATGTGAATTGGAAAGAATAAATAAAAGTTTGAATAAATCATTCAGAGATGCACTAAATTAAATACAAAGTCTCTCTCCTTGAGACCTGCATTTCTTTATCACTCTCTCAAGCTGTGATATGGCACAGTGGACTAGAAATTGTCAGATTAGGTTTCACTGGCGGAACAGTGCTCAGGCCTGTGTGAAGAAACCGTACTATGGATTGTGCTCCCTTGCCTTTCCTATAACTTTTCAGTGGGAACACAGAGGAAAAAGGAGATGTAGAAAGAAATGTCTATTAAGTGAAGTTTCTGCTAAGATGCAGCTTGCCAGAGCAGAGCAGAGTTTATGTTTGGTTGGCACTTTAGCTGGATCTTGGTCAGGATGCAGAAAGATGTTCCTCAGCCCTTTTAAGGAGCCACAAGGACCACAGGCTAGCAAAGAACAGTCCATTGGTCTCTCCGCTTGCCATCCTGTCATAGCAGGATTGTCTGCCCCCTTCTACACTACTTTTCTCTCATACAAGCTGAGGATGATTTTTTCACTTGAGTAATGTGTACCTCCGTTTCCCCTAAACCCATCAGTGCTCTGAGCCATACAGAGTCTCTGGAAGGCTTCAGAAATAGAACTTTGCACAGTACGAAGGTGATCAAGATAGTTGTTTTTCACACTATTTGGAGTGTGAATGCATCTATATGCAGGGGAAATGGGGGAGAAGAATCAGTCACCTCATCTGGCCTCTGTGTGCCATGTGTTCAAAATAAAGAGTCTTCATACTGCACTTGTCACTTGTGGTTGTGGGGCAGGTGTGGGGCCTGGTTTTGTGGCTGGAGCAATTTGTGCCCTTCTTTGGCAGGTGTACCATGAAGGAGGGTATGCTTGGGAGTGCTGTGACACACTGGTGCCCTCAGAGAGGGTGAGTGATCCCTGATGCAGGTGTTTATCTCCCACAGTGTCTTGGAAATATTCTGAAGTCTGTAGCTGTCCTTTTGGGCACAATATCCCTGTTCAGTGCTGTTGTCCCTGTAGAAATCTGTTGTGCATCCCAG
The DNA here is from genome assembly GCF_028858725.1 of Colius striatus. Taxonomy (NCBI): domain Eukaryota; kingdom Metazoa; phylum Chordata; class Aves; order Coliiformes; family Coliidae; genus Colius; species Colius striatus. The sequence goes on from NC_084763.1 coordinate 37,051,127, forward strand.
CCTACCACACATGCTGCATGCATGCAGTGATAAAGGGAATCTCAGAGGGGAATGCTGTGGTACAGTGTAGCAACCTTCTCACTCTGAGTTTAATTTTTTCATTCTGTCATAGGCATTGATGTTTTCAATAGTGAATATCCACTTAGGTACTCCTTTGTTGCTGTGTAACCGTTTGGTATTTTCATCTCAATGGATCTCATTTTCAAGCACTCCACTGAAAGCAACAACTCGGAATAAAAACCATTTCATCCTATCAATTATTTCTTTTGTGAGACGTAACTATCACCAATTTTGTCATAAACATAAAAACTTGCTCCTTGGAACTTATGAATTATTGAAATTACATTTTTTATGTTTCAAAACATCAGGCTTCATCTCAGTTGTAGCAATTTTCTTAAGCTGTAAAGGATTTCTGTCAATATCATTATGCACAACGGTACATGTCCTTTCCCAAGAGAGAGAGAAAGACCTTCTTAGATAAGAGAGGTGTTTTCTGGATTAGGCTTTTTGATATGTCTCCAGTGACAGTCTCATCAGCACAGTGAACAAAAGTGGTGGTGAAAATCCAATTGGTATAGATATAAGTGACTGAAAAACTACCTAGGGCAGCTGTCAGTGTAAAGCTGTCCAGGGGACTGATGGACATGCAAGTCACTATTGAGTAGATTAAGCAGTATTTTCCCCAGTATCAACCCCCTGGGATGTAGCGCTAGAGACTGGCCTCCAAGTGGACTTCATGCCACTGATCACAACCCTTTGAGTTTGGCAGTTCAGACAATTTTCAATCCACTGGACTGAGGTTTCCTGCTATCCTGCTGATGACTTCTTTTTATGTATATGGGGGAGTTATTTGGCCTGATTTTCTAGTAGTTGACATAGGCACCCAAGTTGGAGACCGAAATCAGGTCTGTGTGGTCAACAGAAGAATATACTAGCCAGCATCTCTACATTGCATAGAAGGAAAGAAGATGATATTCCTACCTAACTGTCTGATGCCATATTGGATTAGTTTGGCATGTTCTCTCTCTAGTTTTCCATTTTATCATTCATCTTTTTGTTATCTCCCTGGCTTGAAGTGTAAGCTTTCAGGGAAATGCTTTCTCTCATGTGCTATGCCTACGCTGGGCTGAAGACAGGCTCATAACACTTTTGTGATACAAATAACACTGACTGCTTCTGCTTTTATATTATCTTGTTACCTGGTAATCAGTTTGACCCCATTGACTATAGTGGGTTATTCCAAATGGGAGAAAAGTATCAGATTTTTAGCATGGTCCTGTGGAAATAGGTTGTTATAACTCTAATTTCAGTAACATTTTGCAGTTGTGAAATCCCAGGTTTTATTAAAGGGAAAAAAAAAATGAGGGGAAAGATCAGTAATTCTTGCAAGGATGAATCGGTGGCAAATTTATGATCAAATTTGGAAGATCAAATTTCAGACTTCCTGAGAACAATGACTACAAAGATGAGATAAAATTGCTGGTACTAATTCCATTGCAGTTCCTATTTACTATTAAGATTAGTGCCAAATCAGTTACAAACCCTCCCTTTGCTATTCATAGACTCATAGACTGAGTTAGATTGGAAAAGTCCTTTAAGGTCATTGGCTGCAACTGTTCCCCCAGCAGTTCCATGGCCACCACTAAACATGTCCCTCAGAGCCACATCTACACGTTGTTTAAAGTCCTCCAGGGATGGGGACTCACCTACCTGGGCAGCCTGGGACAGTATCTAAGAACTATATTGGTGCAGAACTCTTTTTTCATATCCAACCAAAACCTGTCGTGTTTAATTTGAGGACATTTCTTCTTTCCCATATCTTGTTGCTTGGGAGAAGAGACTGACCCTCACCTCACTACAACTTCCTGTCAGGGAGTTGTAGTAGAGAGTGATCATGTCTCCCCTCAGCCTCTTTCAGACTAAGCACATCCAAGTCCCACAGCCTCTCCCCATCAGACTTGTGCTCCAGACCCTTCTACTGTTTCATTGCCCATCTCTGGACATGCTCCAGAACTTCAATGTCCCTCTTGGAGTGAAGGATCCAAGACTGAGACCTCCTGAGCACTTGGACAACCAGTCAGAGGATGAGTAGCCATTCCTTTCTGCAGAAGGCCTTTAGATGAGGCTGTGGTTGCTTTGTAAGTAGAGCTGGTGTAATAATGTTGCTATGACTGAGATGGTGAGCTGTCTGTATGTTATGGCTGAAATGCTGTTGTCAGACACCTTCATGTATTGTATGAAGACTTCAGGCTGTAGTGTGGAGATAAGAGAGGGAATTTTCTGTCTAAATTGAGCGAAAATACTCTTAAAACCTTGACCAGATTGGTATCAAGGACAAATGTCCTGCAGCTGTATTCCAAAGAGACCAAAGATGTCTGAACTGTTCTTCAGCTTGAAGACAGATTTATTTTGTGACCTCTTGTGGAAGCTCTTTAATCATTTTACCCCTCGAATCTTCCAGGATAAAACATGAATAACTGCCCCTTTCTCATTCTCCTTGACTCTCTTTTAAGTTTGCAAGCTTTTGGCACCAGATTGTTGTACAAGCGATGGTAGCAGCTAGCGTAACAAAGACCCATCTCACTGAGACCCTTGATGCTGACTTAATCAGTAGAAATAATTGAAATTTTAAGGAATCATTACAGCTTTCCCTGGAAATGTTTAACTTTGCAGGGCACTTGGGGAGAGACCTTCAGACAGCAGCAGTGACAGAAGTGTTTCCTTTTCATATATTTCTGTTCGTTGTTTTAGATGTGACCAAATTTTTTTAATCAAAAAAGGTTTTGTCAAGCCGTGTCATTTGAGGGGCCAGTATTGCTTTGGCGAAAAACCTTTTGTTTTTTATTGAATGAGCATGGAAATGGCTCTCTTTGGCTCTCAGAAAAAAAGTGCTATTTATTGCATAGAAATTTTTAAGTAGCTCTCACAGCACTTACTGAAGAAATTTTTGAAGGACCAATATTAACCTCTGTGCTCTTGGTGCTATTAAAACAGTCCTTTCACTAGGAATTGTACTGGGCAGCAATAGAGATAATGCAAATTCCAGATGACACTATCTCAACAAGGAAAGTTAAATATCTAAAAGCTGGGATAAGAATCAGTACATTGACTGTATGTCTTCAATAGCTGGCTGTAGTTTTGCCCTAGCAGGAGGAATGTTTGTTGATATTGTGCTTTTTGGAATTTCATTTCTATGCTCTCCCAAGTAGGTACTTGAATCGTGGAATCATAGAATCACAGAATGGTGGGAGTCTATTCTAAGAATGGACCTCTAGATCTCATCCAGTTCAACCCCTGCTAAAGCAGGTTCACCTTGATCAGGAGGTACAGGAACATGTCCAAGTAGGTTTGGAAATCTCCAGAGAAGGAGACTCCACACCCTCCCTGGGCAGCCTGTGCCAGGGCTCGCTCACCTGAATGCAAAAGAAGCTTCTCCTCACGTTCAAGTGGCACTTCCTATGTTCCAGCTTATGTCTGTTGCCCCTAATCCTTTCACTTGAGACAAGAGGAAAAAGTGCTGCCTCATCCTCTTGATATACACTTCTAAAATACTTTTAAGTGTTAATGAGATTCCCCCTCAGCTTTCTCTTCTCCAGGCTAAAAGAGCCCCAGTTCCCACAGCCTTTTCTCATAAGAAGACGCTCAAGTCCCCTGATCATCTTGGTGGTCCTGTGCTGGACTCTCTCCAGCAATTTCCTGTCCCTCTTGACATGGAGAGCCCTGAACTTGACATAGGACTCCAGATGCAGTCTTACCAGGGCAGAGTGCAATGTACATGTGTATGTCATGGTTTTGTATGGAGCCGTTGTTCAAAACTCTCCCCAGCTCTGAGCCAGACCCACTTCTGCGGCTGAGCCAATTAGATGTCTCCACAATCACTTTTAAAGGACAAGCCAAGAAGAGGAGGATTCTTCTGTCCTTTCTTGCTGTTGTTTCTCCGTTCTTTTCTGGCTGGTGGTGGTGCAAGGAGTTGGAGGAGAGAGAAGGTACCATGTGGACCCAAGGTCAGTGAGAGAAGAGAGAAGGACCAAAGACCTCCATGCATCCTGTGGAGAGGAGTGGTGAAGCAGAGATTTATTAACACTTCGTAAAAGACGCCGCAGCATCGGCAGTGACTATGCCCAGATAAGGCCATGTCCCAAGGGAGGGACCCCATATTTCCAGAAGCCGTAGCTACTGGGAAGAACCCATGCCAGAACTGTTAATTAAGAACTGCATCCGTGTGAGGGACCCTGTATCAGCAGAAGCCACAGCTGCTGGGAAGAACCCACACCAGAGAAGTTTGTTAAGGACTGTGTCCCAGGGGAGGGACCCTGTATCAGAGCAGGGGAAGAATGCCAGGAGTCATCCTCATCTGAGAAATTGCAGAGCCCATCTCTGAGAGATTGACCACATCCCCCATTCCCTGCCCCCCGAGCCATTGAGTGGGGAGGAGGTAGAGATATCAGGAGCAGTGAGCTGGGCCCAGGAAGAAAAGAGGGACGGGAGTTGTAATTTTCTCAGTCATCCTACTCTCTTTTTGCTTTTTGTTCTGTTTTTTTCCTTGTAGGTAGTAGAATAAAGTTTCCTTAATTTCCTCTCTAAATCGAGTACTGGAGTCTGGTTTGCCTCGAACCATAATTGGCAGCGAGCTCTCCCTGCTCTTGTCTCAGTCCACAATATCCTTGATTATCCTTTTTTCTTCCTATTTCGCTGGAGCCTCTGCCATCCTAATGAGAGTGGGGCTGTATGGGGGGCACCGAGCAAGAGACTGTCATGGTGCTTTGTTGCTGACTGGGCAAAACCATGGCAATGTATTAAAAAATTTCTTATTTTCTGGGAATGCATGCATTCATGGAATCAGAATCATTACAGTTGAAAGAGTTCTCTAAGACCATCACATCCAACTCATACTGCCAAGTCCATCGATAAAGTGAACCATATCTCTCAGTACTTCATCTACGTGTCTTTTAAATATCTCTAGGGATGATGACTCCACCACCTCCCTGGGCAGCCTGTTCCAATGTTTAAAAACTCTCTTGGTGAAAAAATTTCTCTTAATGTCCAATCTAAACCTTCTGTAGGGCAACTTAAACCCATTTCCTTGTGTTCTATCTTTCATTACTGGAGAGAAGAAATCTCCTTCAGGTAGTTGCAGAGGGTGATTATATCTCCTTTCAGCCTCCTCTTCTCTAGGCTAAACACCCCCAGCTCCCTCAGCTGCCCCCCATAAGACCTGTTCTCTAGACCCTTCACCAGCTTTGTTGCCCATCTCTGGACATGGTCCATGACCTCAAATCCTTCTTGTAGTGAGGTGCCCAAAACAGGACACAATATTTGAGGTGCAACCTCAGCAGTGATGAGTACAATGGGACATTCACCTCCTTGGTCCTGCTGGTCACATTATTTCTGATACAGGCCAGGATGCCGTTGGCCTTCTTGGCCACCTGGGCACACTGTTGGCTTACATTCAGCCACTATCAGTTAACCCCTTCATGTCCTTTTCTCCAAGACAGCTCTCAAGCCACTCTGTCCTTCATGTGTGGGGCCAGTATAATTTTTTTACTTCAGTTCAAAATTACTCAGCAAAAAGAAAATTAACTCACTACCAGCAAAAAGCAAAACAAAACAAAAGAACAACAAAATTTGGCAGGAAAACAGTAACCAGAAAGCCACGCCAGTTTGGTTTTATCAGTGCTCCTAGAAAAGTGTGCTGGTACTGAAGCAAACAACCATACAGATGTGGGCTACATGCCTCATTCTTTCAAGAGCAACCAGATGCAGGTCAAAAATTAGCACTTTTTGACTAAAAAACAGAAGCTTTGTCAGGGTTAAGGCTTGTCACAGTCTTTCACAGCAATTTTATGGTGCTTATGACTGGATGGTGATATCTCCTAAAGCCTGCCTAGAACAGTCCGGCTTGCTTATACTTTGGAGATTTGTCATCTTCCTGGCTTATGCTTCTTCCCTGGTAGGAAGGAACAAACCTACTTTTTATAAGTGTTCTGAGTACATTTACATGTCATAGCTCTGATTGTTAGTATTTCTGGGTCATCTTGAGTCTATATCCAGATGGTCACTCAACCTTACCCCAGTTCTATGCACAAATTTAAGCCCATGTACACCTCCAGGTGATTCTTCATAATGTGACATTTATGTCAGACATAGGACCTTGGATATCTGTTGTTCATTGTTCTTTTACTTGACACATGTTTCTCTTCCATTTCTGTTTTTAAAAAATAATACTGTGCGCTTAATACCTGAAAGCATATACAGAGCTGGAGTTCAGGAACTTAAACTGATGCAAAAATTAGGAAGGAAAGTTTAAGAAACTGGATGGTGATGGGGAAATTGCTGGAGTGGGATTTGGGAAACTGAGCTAATTCTTGATCTACTGTTGTCAGGAATGAGTGTAAAGGAATCCCCTAACTCTGCATTCTATGTTTTGTCATCAAAATAAATGTGGTACTTCTTTTAACTTGGATCTGTCATGTTCATAAAGCTGGGAGTTTCCTAGTATGGTAGAGTCTTGACACATTTGTGATGATTAGTTGTAAAATCATAAAACTGTTTAAGCTGGAAGTGACATCTAGAGTCTCCATTCCCAAGTCTCACTTAGAGCAATGCTAACTTCTATCTCAGACCAGGCTGCTCAGGGTTTTGGTGGAATTCTGAAAATTTCCATTGATGGATCCTTCTGAAGCTCATCAAAGACAAATCCAAAATTTTGCACCTGGGGAAGAACGACCACCTGCATCAGTATGTGCTGGGCATGACCAGCGGAAAAGTAGCTTTGCAGAGAAGAACTTGGAGGTCTTCATGGACAATGAGTTCAACAAGAGCCAGTAATGTGCCTTTGCAGCAAAGAAGACCACCAGTTTCCGGGGCTGCATTAGCAAGAATATTGGCAGCAAGTTGAGGGAGGTGATCTTTCTTCTCTGCATAGCATGGATAAGGCCACATCTGGAGTGCTGTTTCTAGTTCTGGACTCCCCAGTGTAAGAAAGGCATGGACTTATTGGACCAAGTCCAGTGAAGGGCTGATAAAGGCATTCTAGCATCTGACAGATGAGAAGAAGCTGAGAAGTGTTATTCTGGAGAAGATGTAAAGCTGCTTTTATCAGTATTTATAAATAACTGATGGGAAGGTGCATAGAAGTCAGAGCCAGGCACTTCTCAGTGATGGCCACTACAGGGCAAGAAGCAATGGGAACAAACAGAAACACTTGAAATTCCATCTGCACATAAAAGTGTTTTTTTTACTGTAAGTTTGAACATTAAAACAGATTGATGAACATTGTTCAGCAGTGTGGTTGAACACTGAAACAGGTTGCCACAAGAGGCTGTTGAGTCTCTGTTCCTGGAAATATTCAAAACATGGCTGGACGTAGTCTTTCACTGGCCCTGCTTAAGCAAGGGGTGTTTGGATTAGAAAATCTTGAGAAGTCCCTGCCAACCTCATGCTATGATTCTGTAATATTGCACAGACTCTCAGAACCCTTATTCTTATGCTTCACCACTGTCATGGCAAAAACAGTTTTCATTTTTCTGATGGGAATTTCCCTTGCCTCAAGCTTGGAACTGCTGTTTCTTATTCTTCTGCTGTGCACTCCTCAGTAGTCTGACTCCTTATCTCTGTTGCCTCCTACTTAGTCAAATGAATTCAGTTTGATCCCCCTTAGGCTGAAAAAGCTTTTTCAAGGCTCTTCTTCATGCCTTATGTTCCCTTGTTTGATAGACTCAAAAGCACCTTCACAGACTTCCACTGGCCCAAATCAAGTTTGTCAACATCTCCCACAGAAAACTGTGAACCAGACACATTCAGTACTGCAGATGTGTCCTCACAATTGCCAAATGGAGAGGAATAATAACTTCCCATAGCCTCCCCAAAGTAGCTGTATTTTACCAGAACGTCATTATGCTGCCAACATACCTGTCAAATCTTGGCCAAGAGTCTAATATGGGACTTCAAAGGCTGCCTCAAATTCATTCTGTGCTGGGTCCGGTTTCTCCTGAAAAACCTGGGCATCTTTCTGGATGTACTTTGTTTAACTAACATATATACAGCCGAATATAAATTCCTGTCCTGTGTCAGCTGGCAAGAAGTATGATATCCAGAAAACCTGGATATAATATCTGCATGAGAAAACAGAGGGAATGACAAGATAGAGGGGAAATTGCTTCCAGTAACAGGCAAAATTGCTTGTAAAACATCTGGAGGAGAAGAGTCATTTATGTATTTGTTTTATTATTACTACTAATTCGATGGTATCACTGTGTTCATTAATGCTCTGCAGGCCTGAACCATTCCTTGTTTTTTTAATGACTGCTCACGGTTGTTCATATAAGCCACTTTCCCTAGAGTGCCTCTGCTTTCTGGGTTAGATTTTCTTGTCCTGCCACAGATATGATGGAGAGAGGGAAGACCTACAAAGGGGAAATAGCTAGATCTGAGAAAGCCAAGCTTGTGAGACAAAGTAAGCCCTTTATATCAGTTCTGGTATATTGTGAGGGAAAATGTTTGGAAACAGTTCAGATTTTTCCAGCTGAAAAAAAACCCAACAAACTGCTGAGCTCCTGCAGGAGTGAGTTAACTAGCACAGGCTTCCTCCAGTTACTTGCTACACTGTGAATTGACTAAACCTCTTTCTCTAGAGGTTTTCAACACCCATCAGGACACATTCCTGTGCAACTTGATCTAGGGGGACCTGCTTGAGCAAGAGTGTTGGACTAAAGGATCTCTAGAAGTCCCTTCCAACCCCCACTATTCTATGATTTTGTGATTCTGTGGACACAGAGCCCATTGAGCAATCAGCACCAACCTCAAGAGAAGTCAGGGTGCTAAAGATCATGATACACTTTCATTAGCTGAGGTGGATTTTTGTGCCTTCCTATCATCTAGGAGGACTACTCTGTAACTCAGGGGAATTATCTGCAGATGATGTTTGTGGTTGCAGTCTCACTGGCTCTGTTGCTCAGAGAGAGATATTGGTTGTCCTCATTCATAGCTGGAAATGGAGAATGAAAATAATTTTGTGGTTTTCTTCCTGAAGTCAAAATAATGAGAATAGTCACTATTTCAAAATAGTGGCATTCAATATTGCATTACTTACCATATGTAGTAGTAATGGGACCACATACCTGTTGGGAGAGCTCAAGGCAAAAGAACATAGGACATTAAAACCATAAGCTTTTTTTCTGTGTCTGTCCCCTCAGGACTGTGCTTCTGTCAGGTAGCCATGGAGTAGGTGTTTGATTAGCTTACTGGGCCAATGCATCAGGATACCATTGAAGAAGAAAACACACAAAACAAAACCCCTGAGTTATGGACAGTCTTGGTGTCTGGGGAAGCAGGTTCCCAGAAGGGCTGTCTGTGTGGTTCAGGCTTTTAGGATCACACAAGGATTTTCTACATGAAAGGACCTGCCCTAGTTGCTGACCTACTTCCAACATTTACATCATCAGAGCTGAAGTTTAGACCTAAGCAGGTATCTAGAGGACTAAAGGTGCAGTTATTTTCCCCTCACACAATTACTACATGCTGACACAAGTTCCTAATAACTTGTTTCAGGATTTTCTACCTCCACGGATAAGTTTTAGACCTAGAGCTTAGGATGGAAAGATAATCAAGAAATAAGAAGGTAGACATTGGCTTCCAAATCACTTTAGTATTGTAGAATTTTCACTTCTTTGTGCTTCAAAACTGAAAAATTCCATTCTCCAACACTCCCAGCTTCCAATGGGATTTCATTTCTGCAGACTGCTAAGGTAAGGCTCCCATGGATTTAGCTGGAGCTAGATTCATTTGTCATTAAGTCTAAATCATGCCAGAGCCATCTATGACACTTAGTATTGCAGAGCTTATTTTTGTCACAGTGTACTTGTTCAAATTGTCCCTGAAAGTAAGGCTATCTGATTAGGAATGGGTTTATATAGTTATCCATTAGAAAGAGGAATTAAAATGGAATGTTATGCTGTTCCTAGATGTCTAAATTATCTAAAGCTAGCAAACTATACAATGCTTGATGTAAAAATAATAAAAGATGAAGGAACACTTAAAACACACATTGTATATTGAAAGAATACATTAATATAGAATATAGTGGGCCCAATCTTCAGCTAACAAACCTAAATATGTCTCCATTGGGTTTTGGGGTGCTGCATTTGCTTCCACCAACCTAGGAGGCCAATCAGATGTGACATAGGTTTTAACACAATTTTTGTAACCAGTGTGTATGTGAGAAGCAACATTGATTGGTATTTAAAACAGTAGACACCACCCTACAATTCTGTTCATATCTCTACGAGGAGCAAAGGTGAGAGATCCTGCACAAAGCAACTGTGCTGCAGTTTCTTATCCCTGTAAATCAAAAGAGGATGCTCCTTGTGTGAGAGTTGTCTTTGAGCTTTCCCGATAAAAAGCATAAAAAAGTGACACTGTAAACTATTTCCCATATCACATGCACTTCTATAAAACCTCATGTTGATCTTTATAAATATTATATGGGTACCATAAACATTTATTATGTTTCTAAAATTTATAGTAAAGGTGGGAAAAGACAAAACAATTTTAGGGACTAAAGTTCCTGTAATTAAGAAAGCTCCAAAAGATTTAAAATCCCTGGCTTCGTCAGACTCTTTTCTGACATCACACTGTATATTGTGTGGTTCTGTATTTCCTGACAGTGCAAAACTGAGATGATATTTAAGAGATCAAACGAGGGTTTGTTTTTGTTGTTGTTTAGAGATTTTTATTTGTTTGTTTAGAGAGCCTGTAGCTACTCTTACCCTAATATATTTAAACGCACCATGACATTTCTAAATGCACTTCAGCAAAATAATTCTGAAAACAATGTGTTCCCCGTGCTGATTTCAAGCCAAGTTTGGGTAATCCTTACTAAACCTGTTAGCACAGTCTGCAGCACATAGCCCTTCTGTGACTGAGCCCAAATTTTTCTTTTATAGAAGCTTCAAATCAGCTGCCAAGAGCAACTTTAGTTCCCATCTATCAAAGGTGAAATAGCAGCCCTCTGCCCTTGGCTATTTGACTCTTCAGCTGTGCATGCGGTAGAGCCAAACGTAACACATCGGAAGGCTTGAGCTGGGAAATAAACACAAAATAGTGCCTGCCGTTGCTACAGGGTGAGCGGCTAGGGGAAGAGGTGCTCAGCTATCTTAAATATATGCATGATGGAACTGCACTGTCAGAGATGGCATTCAAGCTGCATGGGCAGTATTTACAAGTGACTAGCTGTCTGGAGGAGCAAGGTTTGTAGGAGTGGACAGTGGCTATCACCTTCAAAGGACAGCCACAAATTGTCTCCAGTGCCAACCTTATCACATTGTCATGAGTGGACTATGTACTATTTTGGAATTGACAGCTACTTCTGGTATTAACCATCTGTCAGAAGGAAGTGAAATGAGCTGTCGGCTGCTCGGAGGATTTTGCCTGTGCTTAATGGTGGTGGATCTGAAAGCCATTGCTGGCAGGAGGAAGCTGATGGGCTCAGGGAGAGGAGGTGGAAATGCTCTTGGGAGGATTGTGTCTGTATTGGTACTGAAATGCGTTCACAGGGAAATAAATGAGCTCTACTTCCAGCTCTGTCTAATATGGGGTGGGAGATGCCTCTGCCAAGGGTGTTGATATGCATTGGTTATTAAGTAGAAGGCTTTTTCCATTACGGGAAGAAACATTATAGTATTATTTTGGTAGGAAAAGACATTTAAGATCATCAAGTCCAACCCCTCACCTCAAACTTCCAAGCCCATCACAAACCCATGTCTCTCTCTACATCTACCTGAAAGAAGATTGTAGTGAGGTGGAGGTCAGTCTCTTCTCTCCGGTAATGAATGACAGGACAAGAACAAATGGGCTGAAGTTGCACAAGGGGACATTTAGATTGGAGATTAGGGAGAATTTTTTTCCCTGAGAGAGTTGTCAGACACTGGAACAGGGATTTAGTAGAATCTCCACCCTTGGAGATATTTTAAAAGATACGTAGGTGAGTGTCATGGTTTGACATGAAGCCGTTTCTGGTAAGGGGGAAGGGGCTGTAAAGATGGCTCCTCTAAGAAGTTGCTTGAAACTCTCCCCAGCTCTGAGCCAGACCCACTGCTGGAGCTGAGCCAATTAGGTGCCTCCATGATCACTTTTCAAGAAGACGCTGGAATAGGAGAGTTCTTCCTGTTTCTTCTTTCTTCTGTCCCTTCTTGTTTTTCTCACAGATGGTGGTGCAAGGAGTGGGAAGAGAGAGAGAAACAACCATGTAGACTCCCAGGTCAGTGAGGGAAGGCAGGAGGAGGTGTGCTGGAGCAGAGACTCCCCTGCATCCTGCAGAGAGGACTGGTGAAGCTGAGATTTGTTTGCATTTCATTAAAGTCACTTCATCAGAGGCAGTGACACACTTCATTAAAGACCCTGTACCAGGGGCAGTGACTATGGCCAGAGGAGGCTGTGTCCTGTGTGTGGGACCCAATATTTACAGAAGCTGTAACTGTGGGGAGGAACCCATGCCAGCAATATTCATTAAAGACTCCATCATGTGTGAGAGACCCTGTATCAGCAGAAGCCGCAACTATCGGGAAGAATCCATGCCAGAGATATTCACCAAGGACTGTGTCCCGTGTGACAGACCCTGTATTGGCAGAAGCCACAGCTGCTGGGAAGAACTCACATCAGAGAAGTTCGTTAAGGACTGTATCCCAGGGGACGAACCCCATGTTGGAGCAGGGGAAGAATGCCAGGAGTCGTCCTCATCTGAGAAGAGAGAACCGGCAGAGCCCATCTGTGAGAGACTGACCACATCCCCCATTCTGTGCCCCCCTGAGCCATTGAGGAGGGAGGAGGTAGAGATATCAGGAGCAGTGAGCTGGGCCCAGGAAGAAAGGAGGGATGGGGAGGGAGATCTTAAAGTGCTGGCTTTAATTTTCTCAATCGTCCTACTCTCTTTTTGCTTTTGTTCTGTTCTGTTTCTTGTATGTAGTAGAATAAAGTTCTCTACTTTCCTCTCTAATTCGAGTACTGGATTCTGTTTTGCCCAGAACCGTAATTGACAACAAACCCTCCCTGCCCTTCTCTCAATCCACAACAATCTTGGTTATCTTTATTTAACTCCCATTTCGCTGGGGCCTCCGCCATCCTAATGAGGATGAGAGTGGATGGTGGGCATGGAGCAAGAGACTTTTGTGGTGCTTTATTGCTGGCTGGGCAAAACCATGGCAGTGAGGTGACATAAAAAGTGCCTTGATGATGGCAATGAACAGATAAAAAACCAATAGATGCCATTTTTTGGTATGGAGTGTTTTTTAAAGTTGATACATATCAACAGTCAGTCTTGTCATATGAATTCTGTTGGTCTCCAATCCTAAGCTGCTCTGACTTCCTTCCTTCATCCCACTCTTTTCTGTGGGTATTTCATCTAGACTTGTTCTTGCAATGTGCCTGCATCTTCTAATAACCCCCTTTTTAATTCTTTATTCCCTATAATTGTCTTATTTTCCCATTATTCCACACCATTTGTAGTGCTCTTTTTAGTGTAGTAGCCTATTGTAACAATGATTAATTATAAATATTTAGGAAAAACATGAACTGGAAGATACAGGATCGCAATACAAAAAGTTCCATTTAAACATAAGAAAAAACTATCACAGTGTTGAGGTGAGGGAGCCCTGGCACAGGCTGCCCAGGGAGAGTGTGGAGTCTCCTTCTCTGGAGGTTCTCAAAATCCACCTGTACACGTTCCTGTGTGACCTCATCTAGATGGACCTGCTTTGGCAAGGGGGGTGGACTAGATGATCTCTTAGAGGTCCCTTACAACCTTACTGTTCTGTGATTCCATGATTCTTTGGATCTCTTATTTTTGGCTACAGTTACAGTCTTCAGAACTATCGTTCATAGTCATAGTGTTTCAAAACATTCAAACCAAAGCTTTAAGATAACTGTTAATCTGGATTTCTCAACTGCAGAAAGATTTTCTCTTTTCCAAGACTTGCTGATTTTCCAAGACCATCTTTGAGAGAAAGTCACTCGTGCTGGAATGTGTTGGAGAACCAGCAGTTTGCTCAGAAGTCAAAATCCATACCAAGCTATGCTATGTCCTTACCTACAGGGACTGATTAAAAAAAACCCAAAACCTTACTCACTTGTCGTTAAGGACCTCACTTTATCTGCTGACCTTGTGTATCAATCATTCTTCTTAAGTCCTTTCTTTTAGGAAAGCATGCTTACATATTTTACTAAGTTTTAGAGTATAGAGCATGGTGTCTTCAGGACATGGCGAAAAGCTTGCCTAACCCTCTGAGATTTGTTACACAGTATGTAAGTCTCTCTATCCACAGTTTACAGATGTTAGAAATTGACTTCCAAATACCTTCTGTCTCCCACGAAATACCTTGACTGAGAACTCACAGTATAATGTTTTCTTGGCTCAGCTAAGGATTTGTCAATGTGGATGTGCTGTCTGTGTCTAAACTGGAGGACAGCTGAGAGGATGACTTTCAGTTTTGCCTGTATAGGTAGCAGCAATTAATAGAAACGAGTGTAGTAACCGAAATGCGTTTAACCTTTCCTGGATAGATTCATGTCCCTGCTGTGACTGCAGTGATGTGTGTGTTGTTCACTTTCCTTTGGAGCTACTGAGAGTTGTCTAATGATTTTTGTAAATTTATCTTTAATTAGCCAGATGACACATTAAAAATTCCACCAGCTGGAATTTGAATTAGAGACTTTAGAAAAAATCCAACTTGTGGTTGGATTTTAGCCACTCTTTGTTTTCATTTGCAGTTTTGGGAGAATGTCTTGTGAAGATATGCAGTCCTTTGGTTTTGAGTCATGCATGCTTCATGCTATGACAATTTATGACAGCCTTGGCAGTAGTGACCATGAATAGAGTCTGAGACCCTGAGAAGAGCACAATACAAACCCTGGGTTTAAGGAAAGAAGAATTTCATTTTAGTAGCTGGTTTAGGCCCATCAGGGAACAAAAGACCACAATTAGCCTCAAGTACCAAAGACCTGAGCATTGCCAAAGGGCAGGGAGAGCTTAATTGCCCCTTAAGGTCCAGGAGAAAACAGACCAAGCTACTTGACTTGGGGAAGAAAAAAAGAAAATAATTTAATGCAACACCCACTAAAGCAAAACCATAAAACCCCAAAACATAACCAAAATAAAACAACACAGTGATACAATGATGAAGAGTCTGACCAGCCCTTTAAGACCACCTTCTTCCCACTCTTCCCCTCTTCCCAGGCTTAGAGCCCTGATCCTGGTGGTTTTACCTCCTCCCCAACCCAAACAGCCCAGGGGGGCTGGGAGTGGGGATTTCAGTCAGTCTATTCCTGATGACTTCTGCCATTTGTCTCTCCTCAGGGAAGGTGGGCTCTGTACCAGTCCTCCCTCAAGTCCATGGGGTAACTCACACACACAGCAGCCCTGCACGGGCTGCTCCAACATGCATTTATCCCAAAGGCTGCAGCTCCTCTTTGCCTCTTGTGTGGATCTGCTCTGCGGCTCGCAGGCTCTCCAACACGGCCCGGGCCATGACCGCCTCCCCACACAGTCCCTCGCCCATCCGGGCTCACTCACACGCAGCTGCTGGTGGCTCTCAGTCCTGCCATGGCCCTGCATGGGTTGCAGGGGTACAGCCTGCGCTCTCGCCATGGCTTGCAGAGGGGTCTCTGGTCTGGTGCTCCTCCTTCGTTCCTCCTCCTCTCACTGTGGGGTCCGTGTGGTCGCCTCCATCTTGTATCACTCATACACCTCCTACCAGCACTTCAAATTCTCGTCCCCTAAATAGTGATGGCAGAGGCGCCAGATTGGCCCAGCCGGGCCGGAGGTGGGTGTGAACCCAGGAGCTGAGGGATAGTCCACAAACTCTTTACCGCATCTTCACTGCAACCCCCTCTCCCTGTTACCAAGCTAAAACTACTCCTTGCTAAACCATGACAGTAGTATAACTCTGGTTTTGACCGTGTCTAGATCTGGGCTTTAACCATGTAACTGAAACATTTTCTGGAAAAAAAAAAAAACCAAACCAAAACCAAAACCAAAAAACAAACAAAAAAAACCAAACCAGAGAAAGGAGATCACAATTACTTTTAGTTTCCAAAGAAGCATTTTTGCTCTCATGAGAATAAGAGAATAAGTCTTTCGTTGTGAGCAGAGCTCCCTAAAGCTGTGAGACAAAACTGTTCACAGTGAAAGAAGCAGGCTAACTCATCCATAAATTCAAGTGATAAGCTTCAGACATTTCTTGAGATCTCTGTGATTATGAGTTCACACATTTGTGCTTACTTGAGCTTGCAAGTTTAGTGTGAAGTGAGTAGCTGTGGGGATTAATGCAGAGCTAAGCAGAGACATTTATAGATGAAAGTTTCATTCCAAATGCAATTACTTATCTTAATCTTATTCTCAGAGTATAGTATTTTGGTCACTATGGTGATGAGCAGTCTATATAATTATATATATAGCTAAACAAAGTTAGGTTTGTGTTAAGGTGCTTAAGTGGCTGACAAGCTGAGTACACCTTTTATTCAACCTCACTAGCTTCACTGCAGATAAATCTGCCAGAGTCTCTGTATTGGAGCCTTACATTGCATTTTTGAAAGTGGGTTAAGCCTAAATAATTGGAAATGTTTAAGCATTTCATCTTTTCCATATTCAATGGGATGTGTCATAGCATTTTTGAGAAATAAGTAAGAAACTAGTTTTAGATGTTTAAGTATCAAATAATCCAGTTAATTGCATGACAGTTTATTGGATTTCCAGCCTTAGGTAGAATTATGGAAAAGCTGATAGGAGATTTGATTAGTGAAGACACAGAGGATACAATGCAATTATAATGTTTGACAGCATGGCTTTATTGAATACAAGTCTTGTCAGACACTTGATCAAAGGAACTTGAAAACCTTTGGGCACAAATATACAAAAGCATCTTTCAAATGCTTTTAATTAGTATTAAGTAATATTTTGGACAATAATGAGCAGTAGATCATATGAGTAGATATTCCTATCTGTAGAAACACTTTCAAGTGACTGAGAACACAGGAAACAGCATTTCTGTAGCTAATAAAACATCTATTTGAGATGCTTTTCTGGCATTTTACAAGATTGGCACTGAGCCCAGCACTAGTCAACAGTGTCATTAATGATCCAAAAGTAAATATGCAATTACAGCTGATAAAATTTGTGGGTGTCAAAGTGATGAAGCACCTGTAAATAATAATGAAGACAAGATATTTAGAGAGGGCGACTTTGCCTGTCACCTAGGCCTGTGCAAACGGTCTTTTTATTACAGGCAAGTGCAACCTACTGCCTCTAAGACTACAGGTAGTTCTTAAGGAATAGATGATAATGTTTTGAAAACACCAAGTCTGAAGATGATGTTGTGAGTATAAGTCTCAGTCTGCACTGGTAGCCACAGACTGGGAGTTGTGTGTGTGTTTTATGTGGGCAGTGCTTGATCAACTTTTTAGGTGTATTGAGAAAGGAGCAGTTCGTTAAAAATACATCTTAGCTGGGAACATTGGACAGACTCACACTGGTGTCTTTTGGTGTCAGGATACAAATAAACTAATAGGGGAGAAGAAGCAATACATAAAATGATTCGGGGGCCTGGGAAAACACTTTTTATATGTGATTTAATGAGCTCAGTCTCTTCAGTTTGTCAGAAAGAAGATTGAGAGGTGACCTGACCAGGTTCACCTAGATCAGGTTGCATAGGAACATGTCCAGGTGGGTCTTGAAGACCTCCAAGGAATGAGACTCCACAACCCCCTTGGGCAGCCTGTTCCACTGCTCCGTCACTCTCACGGTGAAATAGTTATTTCTTATGTTTAAGTGGAACTTTTTGTGTTCCAGTTTCATCCCATTACCCCTTCTCCTGTTACTATGTACTATAGAAAAGAGGGATGTCCCAACCTCCTGACACCCACCCTTTAGATATTTATAAATGTTAATAAGATCGCCCCTCAATGTCCTCTTCTCCAGACTAAACAGCCCCAGTTCCTGCAGTCTTTCCTTGTATGAAAGATGTTCTATACCCTTGATCATCTTGGTGGCCCTGCGCTGGACTCTCTCCAGCAGTTCCCTGTCCCTCTTGAGCTCAGGAGCCCAGAACTGGACACAGGACTCCAGATGAGGCCTCAGCAGGGCAGAGTAGAGGGGGAGAAGAACCTCACTCGACCTGCTGGCCACACTCTTCCTGATGCATCCCAGGATGCCATTGGCCTTCTTGGCCATGAGGTCACATTGCTGGCTCATATTTAGTTTATTATCAATCAGGACTCCCAGATCTCTCTCTGCAGAGCTGCTCTTCAGCAGTTGGACTCCTAGCCTGTCCTGGTGCATGAGGTTGTTCCTTCCCAGATGCAGGACTCTGCACTTGTCCTTGTTGAACTTCATGAGGTTCCTCTCTGTCACTGGGCTTTGACCCAAGGTAGCAATGAAATGACAGATGCTCAGAGGTGATGTGTGACAAATCCTTTTTGACGTTCATACTTACAGAGCTTTTGTACTTGAAGCCCTACTTTAAGTCCTGGCCCAGGATCCTAAGACAGATTGAATGTTTTGGGCAACATCCTCACTGCTGTAGCTGTAGTCTGTAAAAAGAGCTTCCATGGTTCCTTAAAATTAAAAGTGCAGTTTACAGTTTTATGATCACATTCATCTCTGCTATCCTAAAACAGCTTCCAGACATACAGATGGGGAAAGCCATGTGTGAAGCACCTAGCCACAGGGAGCAAGCCAGACCTGGAACCCCACTTGCCAAGATAAACCATCTTGGCTCCATCAGGTTTGCATGCACCCTCTACAGAGTTGGTTTTAGGAGGTACACTGCAGACCTAGCTTTTAAACACCTTTCTCTCCACACATCCAATCCAGGTGCTCTTTCATCACCTTGGTGCTTTTGTGCTGCTTAATGCTTCTCCCCAAGCAGAGAAGCTTTCAGGCTGTATTTCATTTTATATATCTGTTTAAAAGGATTCTTTTTATAGCTGAAGGTTCTCAGCTTCACAGCAGTGGTGAGCTCTATCCTTCTATTTCATTGCTCTTTCCCTAGAGCTTGGTTATAAAACCTTCCTGTTAGTTGCTCTTAATGTAGTCAGTCTGTTGCACTGTATTAACTTGTGAATGCATTGTCTAGCAGACTAATTTTAATGATAAAAGAAGATAGGAATGAGTGGAGAAAGGAAGGGAGAAAATAGTGTTAATGGGAGCAGCAAGATGGGAACAGATCAGAAATAAATTCAAGCAATCTTTAGTGCTGCAGCACTGTCTTTTGTAACCGCTGACAACTGTGGTTCAGATCAGAATCTTTTCAGTGACTCTAGTGGTCTTGGGGAAGGTTTTTTGTAGCGAGGTCAAGTCCTAAACTCCCTCCACTGGACTCTTTCCAGAAGTTCATTATTACTGTTCAACTGAGGAGTCCAGAAGTGGACACAGAACTCCAGATGAGGCCTCACCAGGGCAAAGTAAAGCATGAGGATAACTTCCCTTGATCTGCTGGACACACTATTCTTAATGTACTCCTCTTGATGCACCCAAGGATACCATTGGCCTAATGGTTGGTGAGGGGCCAGAGAGAAGGACCACAGCTGGGATTATTCAAGATCGCAGCCTGGAAAAGAAACCCTCAAGAGCTTCAGTTAGCAGTTGGTCTGTCTGTCACAAGCACCTTCAAGTGTGGAAGCAAGAGGACAGTAAAAGTTCAGAAAAGGCCAAATCATTCCCCCCATCCCCCAGGGAGATTCCAAGTCTTGTGTTTGCAGCTTAAAAAGAGGATGGAGGAAATGGAAAAAGCTTTAAGTGATTTCATTGAACCAGGCCCAAGGGCAGTTTTAGAGATACATCAAATGCAAAGACTTCAAAGAGGAGCATTTAGGAGGTGCACATTAAGCACAACTTTGGCCCCAAGCTCTTTATAGTATGTTCCAGCCGCTTTATTGACTCTATAGACTCACAGGCAAGGTTGTACATTGTTATAAGGCAACACATGGTGGACTTTATGGACACCTGTTGGGAAGAAGCCAGATCTCCCAGAACAGATCCAAAATAACTAGTCTCTTCTGATAAAAACTTGGCTCTTATCGGTGTTATTTTTATTGGTTTCTTAAAATACTGAGCACTTCAAAGGAGAAACAGATGGGCAAAGATGCCCATCACTACAAGGACTCATTTTAATGTTAATATATATTATATAATGCAGTCTTTGGAGCATTAGTAGAATAGGCAGTTTAGAGGTTACAAAGAGCAGTCTTTGTAGGAACATAACAACATCTGTATGCCATCGCTGCTATATCATTTTATTCATTTAACTACCTGGCTTGTTTTTTTTTTATTTTCTTTAAGCCAAAAATGACAGGATTTTACAGTAAAGGTTTAAAGATCAGAGAGCTACTGACAGACAAAGCTAATTTATACCCTATAAATATGACCTTAACACGGGACCTCTAAAGCAGGATGCAGCTTAGCCTTTAGGCACTTAATTTTCCCCAGAAATCTTTCTAAAGCTGGAATGGTTATAAAGGTATTATTAAAGTTCATGACCTTTTCTGAGAAATCTGTATCCAATTTGAAGCAAACTTGGAGTGTGCAAAAGATTTGCAAGAAACTGGAGCTGAGATCAGTTTAAGATTTTTATTAACACTTCATTTTGTAAGGCTATCTCTAAAGGAAATTCTGGTAATTTTTTGGTGACAAAAATAAAAGTGACAACACCAAAATCAGGTGAGTATTCCATAATTCCTGCTTTTAGCTTTGGTATCCAGTGAAGTTTAAATATTTTATATCTTTACTCACTAATCAACTACAGTAGCATGTGTTTAATAGCTCAAGAAAACTCCATTCTAGAAAATATGGAGAGTAAACAACTATTTCCAGATGGTTCAGGCAACAGATATGGTGTTACCTCTGTCAAGATACAGGACACAAAGATGAAGTGAGGTCTCACAGGGTCTCACAGAAAAATCTGTGTTAGATACGGGAGTTAACTCTTGATCTGGTGTGTTAAATACACTGAGTTGCTGTCAGCTTGAGTGTTTATAGGCAAGCCAGTGTTTGAGTCTGTTGTCACTGTCTATAATGTGGGAAGTATGATATTTTCAGAAAGTATTTGGGTTAATTCTTGCCCGGTATAGACAAACCCAGCATTTCTAGTTTTACAGCAGCCTCAGATAGAGCACCCAAAAATCCTCCTCTGTAATAAAAGCTCAATTTCCACTCAGCAAAAAGTCCAGGAAGAAAAGTAGAGTATGTCCAGTGAAACTTGGATTTTACAATGGCCCCATCAAACCTAGAGTGTCTTTGCCTGCTAAAGCAATGGTAGCAAGATGTCATGCAGGATCACTGCTGAGGCCATGTTAGCCACATTCAGATATCTTACCTGTGATTCTTCCTTGCTTCATCAGCAGTCGTTGCCAGTGGATGCTACAATTGAAAGCACTCCAAGCTGTGAGAGCATTTGCAATGCTGACATATTCAAGGACTGATTGGTTTAGACTATTCTCTTTCATTGGTTTCATACTATACTACATTTTTAAACAGTGATTTGCCTGGTGGTCCTGGTTGTTCTCCCTCCAAGATGGAAATTCAGCTCTGACAGGCAAAGTCCTTGTCCTTCTACTCACAAGAGTGCTCTGTCATGCCACTAGCCAATTTTGGAGATTGTCAGGCAGCAACAAAAATGCAGGGCTTGATGTCACACAAGCAAAATGAGCAATTGTTGATGGTTTTGTGCTGATCCTCATCCTTCCAGAAGTGGTCAAGTCAGCCTCATCACTGCAGCAGAGCCTTTCCCCATCACGATGTGACAGGATTCAGCTCCAGCCCCAGAGTACATAAGTCTGGGCAGGATATCAGAGAATTGTGAAATCGTGGAAAGATTTGCATTGGAAGGGACTTTAAAGATCATCTTGTTCCAATCCCTCTGCCATGGAAGGCAACCTGATTTGCACTGCAAGATCTTTAGGATCTAGATGCTTTAAATCCCCTTTAGATAGGATTTAAAAGGAGTGAGTAATGAGCACCTGAGGATCTGGAGTGCCTTTTAGTAGTTTTATGGTCAACAGGTTGTAAATTTAAGTCTGAACTTGCTTGAGCACTTCTAGACCAGCTCATATAAAAGTGACTATTTGCATGGCATCACCTTCTGCTTAAAGGCGGAAAAGGAGGAGGCGAGCAAGACAGCTCTGGGCTTATTCAAGTGAAAAATTAAGCATCTAAACAGTGAAAGTGAGCTGAGTTGCATTCAGTTTTTTGATTGATTTTTTGCATGTTTCAGTACTGCCGCTTCCTAATTCCCTGCACTCTCTCACTGCACACACAAATTGATCCTCCACTCTTTCTTAGCACCCATATACAAAAAACTCTGCAAAAGCACTGGATGTAGAAAGGAGCTAAACAATGCTCTATGACGTTCTTCATCGTGCTATTAGTGGTTAATTGTTATAACACTGCTGTTTCCCTAGACTGTGGCTGTGATGGGGCTATATGTTGTTTTGCTCCTACTCTAAAAGCTGTTACAGATAATTTTGCTTTTGCACTGTTGAGTTGATTTCTTGCCCTTTCAGCAGCAGTAGTGATGTTATTTAATACTTTGTAATTGAGGCAGAATTGGGAGAGATGAGGTCTAGGAGATACGGTCCAGCAGTCTGTAGGTCTGTCCTTGATCAACACGTTCCCTAGAGAGAGACATACATTTTTCTGTCATGTATACATCTATTGCAAGGGCTTGTCCCATGATTTTTATTCACTATATGTTTCCCTGTAGCTCAAGAGGGACAGGGAACTTCTGGAGGGAGTCCAGCACAGGACTACCAAGATGATCACAGAACTGGAGCATCTTCATTATGAGGAAAGGCTGCAGGAACTGGGGCTCTTTAGTCTGGAGGAGACTGTAGGGGGAATCTCATTAATATCTACAAATATCTAAATGATGGATGTCAAGAGGTTGGGGTATCCCTTTTTTTTGTGTTGTATCCAGTGACAGGACAAGGGGTAATGGAAAGAAGCTGGAACATAAAAATTTTCATTTAAACAGAAGAAAAAACTGTTTTACTGTTGAGGTGAGGGAGCCCTGGCACAGGCTGCCCAGGGAGGGTGTGAAGTCGCCTTCTCTGGAGGTCTTCAAAACCCGCCTGGACACATTCCTGTGCCCCATGATCTAGGTGAACCTGCTTTGGCAGGGGGATTGGACTAGATGATCTCTAAAGATCCCTTCCAACCCTTACTATTCTGTGATTCTGTGATTTAAAAATTTATAATGCCCTTGTATACGATAACAGTGGCTTGTAATCACATAGGCTGATTTTAATTTTTCATTGTAGTTGACAGTGCACCTTATAAGAGGATAACGCAAAATGTAAATCACTCTTATGCCCAGAGCTTTTGATAAACTGAGAATCTGTAAGAGAGAGGTATCTGTACAGGACCAGGAGGAAATATGTTTTCCTTGAAATGAAAGAGAAAGACTGGAAATTGGCTATGGATGCAATGATAATAGGAAGAAGTCTAATGTGTCATGAACTTGTATTTCTACTAATCAAAGGATTTTTTAGGATTTTTTAACACAGTTTTGGGACCTAGGGTATTTCAGGAAGGAATATGAAAATACTACATTGAGCTGAAGCAGCTGTAGCTTCACAACAAATGCTCTGTTCTATAGCATCCTTCATTTTGAAAAAAAGCTAATTTATGGTGATGTCCTACCAAAGAAAGAAACTTCAGAAGGAAATTCAGCCTATTATTCTCGTTTGACTCACCCTTACAAGGACCCCCTTTTTTTTTTTTTTTTGAGTTTCGTGAAGAAAAACGTGAAAGTACAAGTGTTATTTTCCTGCAAGAAAGGCTTGGGGAAAAAAGACAGGTTGATTTTAGGAACCTATGGCAAGTGGAATTCCCACCTGGGTATGTACAATTTAATTGTGTGTTGCATGTTAGAAAAACAATGGGTTTGCACTTAAAATGAAAAGTGTTGTCTTGAGGGATTAGTGCATCCAAACTGAGGCTGGAAGTTCTCTGATCCTCCCACCATGGCTTTTTGGCATAAACACCTATCATCAAAAATGATGATTTGATCTTGTTTGCTATTTCTCCTCTTCTTGTTCCTGACTTGACCAAGAGATATACAAGTATTGGTTTAATGAAGCACTCATTATACTTGAAGTCTCCACATTGTATAAGCATAGAGAGACAACATGTGTAGCCTTTCTGGCTTTAGGCTTCTGTGAAGTTATATAACAGAATCACAGAACGGTATGGATTGGAAGGGACCTCTAAAGATCTTCGAGTCCAAACCACCTGCTCAAGCAGGTCAGCCTAGATCAGGTCACACAGGAACGTGTGTTTTGAAGACCTCCTGAGAAGGAGACACACACTCTCCCTGGCAGCCTGTGCCAGGGCTCTGTCACCCTCACAGTAAAGTTTTTCCTTAAGTTTAAGTGGAATTTTTTGTGTTCCAGCTTCTTTCCTCTACCTGTAGTACTATCACTGGACACTACAGAAAAAAGGGCTGCCCCATCCCCTTAACATCCCCCTTTTAAATACTTTTAAGTATTAATGAGATCACCTCTCAGTCTCCTTTAAGCTGAACAACCACAGTTCCTGCAGCCTTTCCTCATAAGGAAGATGCTCCAGTCCCCTGATCATCTTGGTAGCCCTGTGCTGGACTCTCTCTAGAAGTTCTCTGTCCCTCTTGAACTGAGGAGCCCAGAACTAGACAGAGGACTCCAGATGAGACCTCAGCAGGGCAGAGTAGAGGGAGAGAAGAACCTCCCTTGACCTGCTGGCCACACTCTTCATGAAGCATCCCAGGATGACATTGGCCTTCTTGGCCACAAGGGCACACTGTTGGCTCATGGTTAGTTTATTATCAACCAGGACTGCCAGATCTCTCTCTGCAGAGCTGCTCTCCAGCAGGTCAATCCCCAGCCTGTACCTGGTGCATGGGGTTGTTCCTCCCTAGGTGCAGGACTCTGCACTTGTCCTTGTTGAACCTCATGAGGTTCCTCTCTGCCCAACTCTCAAGCTGGTTGAGATCCTGCCGAATGGCAGCACAGCCTTCTGGGGAATCAGCCAGTCCTCCCAGTTTGGTGTCATCAGCCAACTTGCTGTGGGTACACTCTGTCCCCTCATCCAGGTCATTGATGAAGATGTTGAACAAGACTGGCCCCAGAACCCATCCCTGTGGAACTCCACTGACCACAGGCGTCCAACTCAATTCTGTGCCATTGAGCAACACCCTCTGGGCTCTGTCATTCAGCCAGTTCTCGGTCCACTCAACCAACTCAATCTTGTCCACTCGTTCAAGCCACACTGCCTGAGATTTCTGATCAGGATGTTATGGGAGACAGTGTTATATACTTTGTAGATGCATTTTTCACTCCCTTTATTACAGTCATATTTCATAGATGCAAAACTCAATGTGAAATCAAAGTATTTATTAAAATTACTTTTGTTGATTCCAATAACAGAGAAACTCTGAATAGATTAGAGAAAGACACAGGTAAGTACCACCCTAAAGTGCTTGCAAAGGAAAAAAATCTCTCAATAAATACATAATGATGGAGCTTGAATAGAACTGGAAATTAGAGGTCTAAAAAAACCTGTAATTGCTGCTGTTAATATTAATGTTGTAATATCTTTGCTAGTGCTGATTTCAGTAGCATTTGAAGCTGACTCCTTTAGTCCCTGTATAGCATGTATTAGGAATGCAATGTTACAATGGGAAAGGTCATGGCCATCTCTTGATTTGGCAGTGGTCACAGGCCCTTCAGAGCTGTCTCAGCCCTGTGTCCGAACCTGAAGAGGTCAAGGCAAACTGTCCATTTTGGTGTATCCTCTGATCCAAAAAGCTTTGGCCAACCAAACAAAAGAAAGGCAGACATCTTCTGAAATCTAATTTCTGCCTATTTTAGGAAGATAAGTATCACTCCATTAAGAAAACCCTTTTTTTTATAGCATTGATTGCTGCTTCTTGGGAACCTGGCATTGGTCAGATGATCTCTGCATACTGCTTCATGCCCTTTAAAGAAATGTTCAAGCATCTCTTTAATAAGGTTAAGAGGAAGACCTCATTTTCTCCTAAACAAGGAATGATGAATCCATACTGAAAGAGAGCAGCTCTACTAAGTATCACAGTCTGTAATTTTGGCTTTAGTTCCGCTTAGAGAAAGGGACTAAATTTCACCTGTGTCAGGTGTAAAAATGTTTACTGTCCTGGTCTACATGTGGATACAAAGTAAAATGGCACCTAAGAGAATGCCTGCTACAGTTTAAATAACCAATTTAGATGCACCCTAACTATTTACAAGCCCACACTACTTGAGCTAATGTCAGGAGGTGGTGATGAGTGCATCTGCTTTTTTGAAAGTGGCTTGTTATCCAGTAATATATATGTCTTAAACCTGAGACAATATTGGTTTAAACGTGTTGATTCAGTGAAATTTTTTACCCAGCAGAAATGCCTCCATTTGATGAGGCACTTCAAAAAGAAATTAACAGCTTTTCTGAGACTCTCATATTGACATTTCCTGTTCAGTAACAGCAAAATCAAAACAAGAACATTCAGTTTGGTCAGAGTGAAATATTTGGCACCTATGCAATCTGAAAAGAAATTTGGAGATGTTTTTCTTAAGATGAAAATTCAAACTTTCAACAATCTCATTCACGTTTTTAATGGTACCTTGAATGAAGATTAGAATGTTGCAACAAATCTTGCATGCAAAATCTCTGTTTACCTGGTGAATATTAATGTATTTGAAAGCCATAATGGAATTTGGCTTTATTAGTCACTCTGCAGAGAATGTAAGTGTTGAAGCTAGCCAACTTCTGTTAGTACTGATAGATTTATCTATGCTTGTGCTGATCAGTGTCTTAAATGTGCTACAGATATGCATAGGATTAGAGGCTTTGACCTAATTTGGTGTATTCCACCTGGATTGCATAATACACATTTGAGCTTAGGGAAAGATTTAATTATCACTGTCAATTAAAGGTAGTTTAGCAATATGCATTTCCATTATTTTGGATCAAAATGTTGTGAGATTCGCACAACTTTTATCCCTAATGTTAGGCTTAAGTCATCTGTGAGTGAAATTTCACAGTCTGGTTCAGAGCTCAGACACTTCCCTCCTCTTTTGGCACTGTGAATCTCTCCTGCTACTTAAAATACTGACTGCATTCCCACAGATACTTGACATTTTCTAAAAGTTTGTAAAATTCTGAGTGTTCCAGAATGCCTATTACTGCCCATAAAGACATCCATCTTTAGGCAGTCCTAAAATAACCCCCATTTAATTTAAAAACCAGATTTCCATGAGCTCCAGGGGACTTTAAGGGCAGGATTCAGTTGCCTGAACACAGACATCTGGTGCCACTACCCTACATGGGTATCTGTGGGTGGCTACCACAGATGATACACAATTTATGAGAAGCAACAGAGGCTCTAGGGGCTGGGCAGGATACACCCACAGTGCCTGAGATTACAATAGGTACTAAGACATTTAGGCAGATGAACTGGGAGTTGAATAGGGCTGTACATTTCAGTTCTTGCCACATTTCTTACTTAAAAATGCTTTTGAAAAGGTCTTTTCCCTCCCATCTCATTGTTTCTCTTTATTTGTTCATGTAGTAATCAGGCAGAGCTTGTGCACCAGATTTTACTTTATGCATCCTGTGAGAGTTATTTTCACAGCCTGTAACTGGATCTATCTGGGAACAAAGATGTTTGGGAGCAGGATTACACTGAAGGGGTTTTCCTTTTGATCTGTGGGGTTTTTTTTTCTTAAATTACCAGTAGGATCAAACGAAACCCAAGAATGAGGGTATATCTTGGTTAAAACTTGACCAAATCTGCTTCTCACTCATAACTGTGTGACTCACGTAATGAGAGAAGGTAAGCTCTGCTACCTGTTCTAGCTCACCCAGCTAGTTTGTCTTTTTTCTTTTCTTTTCTTTTCTTTTCTTTTCTTTTCTTTATTGATATAGTTAATTAGAAGGAGAGAGGCTCTTCCACTGGATAATTAATTCTTCCCCTCCTATTTTAGCATCAGTTGAATCATTCTCTAGAGACAGACATCTCTTTCCATTGCCTGGGAAACTCATTTAGACCAGAGACTAAACTTAGGGTAGAAAAATGTCTTCTAAGTGATTTGACCAGGGTTTCTCAGGGGGTCAGTGGCAGAGGAAGGAATGACACTTGTGTTTCCTGCATTCCAATGCACTTTACCATTCCCTTTGCCTGAAAGCAGCCTGAATATAACGTATAGCCTCTTAGAAATATCTTATGGCAATTCTTATCTGGAGAGTGACAATCAGCAAGGAAGGTTGGGTTTTCTTTCGTTTGTGTAATGTGCCAAGGTCATGTAACAGAAACAAGTCAATGACAAACACTGGAGGGGGCTGAATTCAATTCAGGGAGTGGAATCTGATTCTAATATCCACATCTGGGAAAAAGAAAACTTACCAGATACAAGGCAATTTCAATTCATTAAAAATGTGTATATACTCTCCAAAACATGCTATCATGAGAAAATTAACAAATATGAAAACAAAGTCATCAGGACTATTGTTGTAATTGAATAAAGGATCCTGTTGTTAATCTGAAACTGATAACTAATTCAGAAAGCATAGTCAGACACTCTGTATAATGTGATTAACACATATGTGTGTGAGCTCACACTCATTACTGTGCTGACTCTTTCAATTTAAACATACTGAGTTATCACCTTGTTCCTCAAAGGTAACATTCACACTATTCTTAATTATGTCTAGTTAAGCAAAAGTCAACATTAAGGTGATTCATCAAAGTTTCAAGGCAGGAAAAGTGATTACTTTTATTGCTTACTGCAGTTTTCCCAGGCTGGCCCTACAGTGGATAGATGTTGTCATTTTGGATACCAGAACCAGTGATGCCTCTTTTCACTTGTAAAAGTCTAGTCTTAGTTTCCAAAGTGATTTAGGTGCCTGGAGCCATTTTAAGCAGGCTATATGACTCCCACCCAGGAAGGGTTTAATTTGAAAGCTCTGCCCAGCAGCTGACTGTATCACCTGGTACTTTGGTGGGTAGGGTCAGCCTCTGGGTCACATCCAGGTGTTCATGCATCTACTTCTGACCACTCCTAGAACCTGTTGCCATACAGGAGCAAATTGAATTTCTCAAGCCATAGCGTTGCTGTAGGAAACCAACCTCTAATATCCGTTGGGTTTTAAGCTTATCATCACACTGTCCTTTCTTCCTCAGTGACTAGGTGTGGGGATCATACTGTGAGGTGAGACAGTGTAGGAAGTATCCTGGAGAAAGAGAAGCTATATTTCTGCAGGCTTAGATAATTATGGCAATATATCTCTCCCCAGGCCTAGAGAGAGAGTTATGGTGACAAGGAGAGAACTGCAAGTTTTACTGAAGGAAGGCTATGAACTAGTCTTGACATTGTTCATGAGATATAGCCCTGAACTTTTATAGATGCCTTCTGGGATTTTTCCAAGCAATCTTTCTCTGTCTGGAAGTTCTGAAGTGGCTTCATGTGGTCTATAACCAAGATTTAAATCATGTTCAGTCCAAACTCCCACCAATTGTAAGCAAGAAGGATCTAATTCTAGTTCATGCACTGTCAAGTAAAGAGTCCTGTCCATATGAGAAAGAGCAAAAAGTTTTAAAATGACTTTATTGAGATCAAATCTTTAACTACTAGAAATGAGCACAGCTTGGTTATTACCTACACGCTTTGAGTGTCAAATGCAAGCAGAAAAGCTGACCCTGTAGCTGACTAAGTCCTTGTTCTTCTTGCTTTATCTAGGCTATTATCTTGAGTTTGAGTGTCAAGCTGAGTAAAGCCAGCTAATGAAAGCATTTCTCTCTAGCGGGGATTATGCCTTTATGTTGAAAGAAATATGTCCCTGTGCATGTCTCATGAGGCAGTTTGGAGATAACCATCCTATTGCTTCCCTAAGTCTGGGTGAAATGGGTTCAGCTGCCTTAGGGCTGACAGCTTCCCAAAGCACTCATGCATTTGCAAATGCTTTGGCTGGAGGGACAGTAATAAAACACAGCCAGAAGCATTCAGTGGGAAGGAAATGAGCCACCCCAGCCCTCCGTGTTCCGCATGAAGTGGGACACCTGGACAGATCTTCATATCTGGTGAGGTGATGTTACCATCTCACCAGTGATTCCCTGGGGAATCATTTTTGGTTTGTAATGTAATGTTTTGGTTTTTAATTTGTTTTTTAATATGCCATTGGCAGCAAAATTACTAACACATGCAACCAGAATAATTTTCAATTGTTAACTCTTAGTGGCAGCTAGAATAACCCAAATAACTGCTCCATCTATGTGAAATTTCTCTTCCAATCTTGCAATGAGTTTGTAATCCATTTTCTCCTTACCTCTGCTATGGGTTTGCATTATACGTAACTCTTCACCTACTCTTACAGGGTGTTAGAAAAGAAATCAAGTGTCGCACTGGAAAGAACCAAGTATCATGTAATCAGATTTCCTATTGATTGGGAAATGCTGGAGCAATATGCCACTGAAGGTGTCTGAAGGGACTGAAACAGCAGCTGGTGACAGTTAAAGTACCCCTAGGACCATAATGATTAGGAAATGCCATGCAGCAACACAGCACCGTTATCCAAATGGTTTCTGGTGTAATTTCAAAAGTGGTTCCATTTTGTCACTTTAGTGGAGTAGCTCAGAGAATTGGGTAAGGGATTATATAATTATACTCAATCTCGTCTTCTCTCTCATCCTCACTCCTTCTGCTTCTAAGTGGGACAGAAGAGAATAGCTGGAGATCTCTAACTTTATTTATTTTTATTCCTAGTGTTGAGCATCCAAGGCTCCTACTGTATCACAGAGACGTGTTTCAGATAGCTTTATTTTTCAAGAGTTGATTAGTACTTTTTTGTTGCATAAGACTGTTGCTTATGAGCCTTTGTAAACTTTGTGATCAAATATTGCAGATAAGGAGTCATAATGACACTGTAGCTTGGCAATGGTTGCATTTTGTTCAAATGTTTTCAGACTATTCCTAATTTTGCAGAGATTATTTCAGTTACAGAAGCTTCCTTTTGTTTGTGTGCTGTCCCTCTGGCAATATAAAATACCAAGGCAACCATAAAGATGTTATCTTCAGTTATCCAACTCTATTCCTCTTCCATGGAAGTGGTTTGTTCCTTTTTTTTTTTTTTTTTGTGACTACAAGATATTTTTATTATGCTATGTTATACATTCCTGAAGTCTGGCTTGTATTATTGAGTTGCCACACTGCTGTAATAAGAAGGGAACAAAAATTAATGAAATTGCCTGTTATCTGTGGCTGCACAAATTCCTTCTTGCCTCACCTAGACACCTTAACTCTCATGTAGGATTGTCTGATGATAAGCACTGATGTTAACTGTCCCAGAGGCTCACTTCTCTGTACTTTCAGACCTGAAGAAGGGGTTTTCACTGGATTTAAAAATAGTCCTTAAACAGATTGGTCTTTATGGCTTCTGAAGTGCTCTTTGATCGCCACATGTAGCAGGTACATCAGCAGCTTCCGAAGAGTTTTCCAATGCAAGGGTGTCCAAGTGATAGGCTCCACCAGACTTGAGTTGTTGAGCTGAACAGAGTAAAATTCAAGGCATTTAACCTGTTAACA
This sequence comes from Colius striatus, assembly GCF_028858725.1. Taxonomy (NCBI): domain Eukaryota; kingdom Metazoa; phylum Chordata; class Aves; order Coliiformes; family Coliidae; genus Colius; species Colius striatus. The sequence continues at coordinate 37,082,741 of NC_084763.1, forward strand.
AAAGGCATCTCTAAAATTTGTAACTACTTACTTTCCAAGACTTCTGGTAATCCTGAGCTCATACAGGCCACAGCAGTTTTGCTGACTGCATCTTCTCATGATCTTTTTGGTGCATCTTTCCTCTGAAGCTTGGAGGAAATAACAGCAGTAGGTCTGTAAGAAAGCTGTAAAAACTTTCCTGAGCTCAGTAGCTTCCCCAAAATTCTGCTTTCTAACAGTCATCTCAAGAGAGGTGAGATTACATTTGGTGACTCACTGTGAAGAGCCTCTCAAGAAGTCCCAGACAATGCTGTTTGAAAAGCTGGGTGCATCAAACAGCTGCTAACCAAAATGAGCATGTTTAGTTTTGATGGTTTGGATGAAAGGCCAGTAATTTCATTGTTAGCCTTATTATGGCAGCAAAGCATGTATTAACAGGACATAATTTACTTTAAAAAGGAGAGTAAAAACGTTTACTGTCTTCCTGGTAATGCAATTGGCCTGTTATGTGTTCATCTATCAGACATGACAGCATCTCCTATTTCTATGCAGGTTTGTTATTTAAGCAAATTTTATGTAGGTGCAGGAGAGGAGGGAGTGTTCTTTCTTTCAGTGTACACCTATAATTTATTTATGTCAGAGCTTCCCTGCAGGGATGTAAAAATAAAATCTTCATATCTACCGTGTTACAAGAAGAGTTTGCAAAGGCAGTCTTGTTTCTTGTCTCCGTAGAGACAGCATTGGCAATGTGAGCATTACTGAAATTTCCACACATCAAAGCTGTTTGATCAGTGAAGCCATAACTTGGAGTTAAAAGCATTTTCCCAGGACCTAAAATACTAACAAAAGCTATTCCAGTTTCTCTAGGGTAGAATGGTGAGGAGCAGGCAAGAAGGCTTAGGGACCCTTTAGCCTTTCCCTTCTCCAGTTAGACCAATTTATGAAAAGGAATGCCATGTGAACTCTTGGTTTCCTAATATATGTAGCACCAAGACCACCCTTAGAAGAAAAACAGCTCCCAAGTGTGAGCTACAGCTTTGACAGACCTGTTCCTGTCTTGGAGGTACATATTTCCTCCAGCTCCCTTTGGATAGGGACCCTTTTTAACTGAGATGAGCTTTGTCCATGGTGCAGATCTTTACTTGCAGACAGCCTCAGGCTCGGCACCATACTGAAAAAGTTGTGCTGTTCTTTGGACTTGAGGTGCTGGCACTAATTTTGTGTAGAGCTGCTTAGTTCCATGCTAAGCTAGATCTCTTTGAAAAGCAATGCATCCTTTGTACTTCAGCAGAGGAGCACCTTCCTGCCAGATGTGGTGGCCCTTTATTTATGTAGATTCAAAATGAGATTACAAACTTGGGGGAATGGGGGGGTTGAAGATGGGAAAATAAATAATTAAATCCATCAATTTCATTAAATCCATCAATTTTAAGACAATAATGCAGAAAATCCTTAAGCAGCTAAACAATGGAGAATATATGGCTGTCTGCCTGTTCTTTCATTCTTTAAGCATCTGTTGGGAGTGGGATTGTAAATGGGCCTGTGGTCACGAAGCTCTCAAGGCAGAAGGTATTATTTGGTTGAGGGGACCAAATATGAGCCTTATATGGGTCCCAAACACTCCCTGCCTTCCTTACATCCATATTCTGGCAAGAGGAACTGAATCACCTAAAGTAGCTGTGTTTTGAATAATAATCCCACAGCCACTTCAATTTCCTGCTTGAAAATTGCTGATCCCAGTGTCTGTTTGATGCTGACGAGGAGGGAATCTCTTCTGGACACTGCTGGAGAGAAAAGGGGATCCACACTGCCCAGCAGAGCAACTGTCAGAGCAGAGGATTTCTTGCAGGTTTCCTTGCAGGTTTTTTTCATCCTACTTGATTTGGGACATTTCCAAAACAGCTAAACTAGGTGCCTCTATAACTTATAGAGAGAAAAGCATTTGGTCTGGTTTAGGCATCTGTTTTAGGATGACATGAATGGGACTCTTCCAAGACAGACAGCCATGCTTAGCTGAATCTCTCTTCTGCTGCTGAAGACTTTTATCACAGAGAAGGATAAATGTCCTATTTTTCAGGGAATGAAGGAATGCAGTGAGGCTGCTGTTTGTCCCAAGTAAATCTGGCAACTTGCTTAGTTTTTGGAAACACTACTGTGAAGAAGTTCAGTCTTATTATCTGTCTGTTTCTGTTGCTGCTGCTTCTTTAGAAGGAGATTCAGAATTATGTTTAGTTGAGATAAAACATTCCTGGGCAGATATGTCAAGCAGAAAGGCAAAGAATGATACCTGGGCTGTGGAAGCTCATCTCTGTGGCTTGAGAGCTCTTCCCAAACCCAGCTCACTGAGGCTCTCTTAACAGCCTAAACTCACATTTAGCCCACCATATGAAGCCCAATAAGACTTCACTAAGTTTCTCTGCCGCTTTTCACTTTCCCAGCATCTCTATACAAATACATGGAGTAAAATCTCTGTGCAATTAGTGGCAAAATTCCCACTGACTTTGGTGGGGCCAGGATGACATGTTAGGCTTAATAATGCCTGTAATTTCTCTTCTGATTAAGTTAGTGGTCTGAACAGTTCTCAGTGCTGTATTGAGAAAGAACATTTCTTTCCACTGCAGGAAATGTCAAGTTCAGTCCTACACTATTTATAGGAGACCCACATCCTCTGTCCTGCCAGTGGAGCTCCTTTAATGCTGGTGAACTTCCATGACTTCTTACCATTTGGAATTGCTTTCCGTTTGATCCTCAAGCTTCTGGAAAGAATTAGCCCGTAATTAAATTTCTCTCTTCAGTAAAAGGCTGGTAAATTTCTTCAGCATATGAAAAATTTACTTATTTCAGAACTGACCACTGCTCCATTACCATGAACCTACAGATCCTAAGCCAGAATGATTATGCAGCAATGCACATACTTGTAGTTTTGTGATAGCATTAGTTTCAGAGCACAAAGTGAATTAGCAGGTTTAATTTTCTTTCATGGCACCCAGTTAGACTGGTTGATGTTGTCTGGGAACCTTGCCCAGAGGTAGTGCATAAGACATGTTGAGTCTGTCAAATAAGAAATACCTACAAACAAATTAGTCCCTCTCTATTTTTGGTATCTGAACTCATGAAGACAGTGTGTTCAAAGTAAGCATCCAGAAATCTTACAAAGAACATGAAAAGCCTGAACACTAACTGGTGAAAACAGGGGAATTCCACAGATTTCTGCCTCCAGCATCTAAAATATTTATTGCTCAGCAATTACAGAAAAGCTAATCCTGTGACAACCCTAACTTCCATTTCCCTTGACATACATTGAGAGGGCAGCAGAATTAAAAGGCAATCTTAATAAGGCAAGAAGCCATACTTTATATCTACCTTGAGAGATCCAGGCCTGCCAAACAAAGAGTGTGGGCAGCAGGTCAAGGTTCTCCTTCCCCTCTTCTCTGCCCTGGTGAGACATCATCTGCAGTACTATGTCCAGTTCTGGGCTCCCCAGTTCAAGAGAGATAGGGAACTGCTGGAGAGAGTCCAGCGCAGGGCTACCAAGATGATCAGGGGACTGGAGCATCTCTCTGATGAGGAAAGGCTGTGGTACATAGGGCTGTTTAGCCTGGAGAAGGTTGAGAGGGGATCTTATTAATGTCAAGAGGATGAGGCCAGTCTTTCTTCTGTGGTGGACAGTGACACGACAAGTAGTAACAGGAACAAGCTGGAACACAGGAAGTTCCACTTGAACAGGAGGAAAAACTCCTTTGGTGTTGAGGTGAGAGAGCCCTGGCACAAGCTGCAGAGTCTCCTTCTTTGAAGGTTTCCAAACCCACCTGGACATGTTCCTGTGCCTCCTGATTGAGGGGAACCTTTTTTAGCAGGGGGTTGGACTGGATAATCTCTAGAGGTCCCATCCAACCTTCACCATTTTGTGATCTGTGGAGGACTTCACTGTGGATGAAACTTAATTTAGGAAACCTGACTTCACACTACTTAAAAGCAAGTAATTCCCCTCTGCCACCTTGTGATGCCAAGTCAACCTGATTCTTCATTTTTTACTCTTGCCTGCTACCCTCAGAACCTGGCTTGAGACTGCACGTACAGCAATACCTGTATCAAAGTTACTCTCTGGTACTCTGCATAAAATTTTCATGTATGTTTTACAGAATCCATTCTATTTAACCTGTATGTGATGAGAGAGATGGAGACTAAGAGCTATTTCCCTGAGCTCACTTGAGTGGCAACTGGTCATAAAAATGTGACCAGGCTTGCTGGTTTCTCTTGCTGATGAGCACAGCAAACAAATGTAGATTTTCCATAGGTTTAATTCTATATTAGATGTTGGTGGATGAAAGTCAAGTTTGCTGTTCATGGGAGTTAAGAGTCTGTCCATATCATCCATTTAAAGTTTGCTCACCAGAGATGTCATCCAAATAGACAACACCTGAGAAAAGAGGGTCAGAAATCTCACAGCAAATGTGCTGTAGGCTGTCTTGTCATCACAGAAATGTATTTGTATGACCGTGTGTTTCTCAGGTCCTAGCTATATATTGTCACCCAGCTGTGTTGGATATGTGCCCTCAAAATCTTAGGAGATGCTGGAAAACATATTTAATTTCCAAGGGAAATAACTATTCTAATTTCCTCTAGACGAATATTGATACTACAGTCAGCCTCTTAACACCTATGGCCTTTGCTCATGTCCTAATGTTCAAAAGCCTTGTGGGAGCCACTTCTCCCTCCAGAGCGTGGTCCCAATGGAACTGCCAACAGAAATGCAACTGTGACAAGAAATGAGACTGTCAAGCTTCCACTCTGTAAGGACTCTGGGAAATTTGTGCACTGGGAGACTGTTGCTAGTATCTTATACTGATGGCAGAAAAAGCATGGAAAAAACAGCAACCTCCATCCTAGGAGCTGCATTTAGCTATACCATAACAAAAAGCCTTACTCTTAAGTAATGTCTTCATTTTTCAGTCAGTGAATAGCTATGAAAAGCCTGAGTTGCTGCCGCACCTCTGAAGCTGTGGTCAGTGAAATGGCATCAGGCTCAGTCATTTCCCAGTGGTGCTTGGGCAGGTTTCCATCCCATAAGAAGGCAATTATGTCTTTCCCATTCCTGCACAGCATCTGTCTACAATGAGAAAACATCCTGGGATAACGTATGGAGGTGACATGTTAACAGTTTCTAAAGCAACGCTTACAGATCAGAAGCCCATTCTGTGACATGTTCTATTATACCAATTAATTTCCAAAGGAATTACAAATCCTAAGCTTTGTTATCTCTTTAGCACTGGAGGGAGATGCTACTCTTTCACCAAACCTGCTCTGTGGAGTCTTTTGGATGTTTTCCATTTTCTGTATTTATTTATCATTTCTGCCTGCAGCTTAAATCATAGTTTCTTTGCTGTAATGCCAGGTGAACTGACTCCTCAGTGTGCTTGAGGACCTTCAAAATCTTCACAGCTATTCCAGCAGTGGGATAGAATGCAATGTAAAGTGATTGCCTGCCACCCCCAGCAGAATTTGAACACAGAAAATAGAAAATTACATATTACTCAACCCCTACATATGGCAATGAAAGGGGAAAAAAGCCAGAAACTCAGCAGCAAAGGCTATGTATATGCACTTAGAGATAGAAATGGGTTGCTTAAAAAAGGAGTTCAATGTCATCTATTTTTTAGAAAGGAATACGTGCCATGGGACTGGCTTAGAACAATGCCCTTTTCTCAGAAGGAAAATTTGATCTCACTAGAGTTACAGCTTACGTCTGCCAGCACGGTGAAGGAACGGGGAAATTGTTCTGCTGTGATCCCAGCCAAGTTTCGTCCGTCAGCTGCCGAGCATGATGCCAGTCAATGTCACCCTCAGGTATAGCTGCGGAAGAGAAATCCCTTAATCATATGGGTAAATGTACCTAAGTTAATTGGAATTTGAAAGTAATGGCAAAACGTTTCTTTGAGAAGTTCGTGACACAGGCAATTACAGACCGGCACTGCACAACACGGAGTTGGAAACTCAAGCTGAATCTTCAGATCTGTCATCACAGTGCTTCAGACTCTATGTGGAGTGGTTCAGCCATCACCCTGTTAGCTGTCTTCCAAGATCTGAACAATGAAATAGGCACTCAGTTCAGATCCAAGAAGAAAAAAGTGCAGAGGTCAGCTGTGATAGATATTACTGTAGTTCTGCATAGTCAAGGAAACATATTTATCTCACCAAACACAGGCTGATTTGGATCCAGGGACACAGCTGGACCCCATTCAGCTCACTCACTATCCTTCATCACTGGACAAACACCACGTCACCAGTTGCAGAAGGGATGTTGTGCCCATAATAAATCACCTAATGCTGCATTCCAGGCAGAGCAGCCAATAAATGGAAAACATTCTGCAGTCATAAAACCCACTGATAACTAAACCACAAAGCAACTGAAGCTGGAGCAACTTTACTTCATCTCTATAAAATTAGGAGTCACACAGAGATTTGGAAAAAGCTTTTTTCCTAACCTGGCAAGTGTCACCTCAAGCAGTAAATCACAAAGCCAGTATGCCTGAGGGTGCTACCTTGGAGGACTAAGCTTTAACTGTGATAATCTACAAAACAGCAAGTCTCTCAGTCTTCTAGTTAATATAGAAGATCTCCTGGGTTACATTGCCTGATCAAGGCTTAGAAAGTTAAGAGTCAGAGCAATCAGATTTGCATGTGTCTTGTCAGTCACAGGAGGTGTTAGAGTGCTACCAACTGCTGATCTAATCTTTCTAGCTTCCATTGCAACTCTGCACTCCAGCTCTCATCTGCTCTGTTTAAAAGTCCTTACTGGACCTCAGAGACACTCTGCCTTTTCCTTTTTAGGTAAAAACAAGCAAACAAATAAAATATTCCTCTTTGCCTGTGTGATTTCTTTATGGTTTTGAAGAGGATGGGAGTGGAGTTTTTGTTCTCCAATCCTTGCCTTTAAATGTGTGTTTCATTTGCGTTTGAGAAAATGCTTGTCATTTAAGGCAAGATCAAAATAAAAATCATCATAGAATCATAGAATCATAGAATGGTAGGGGTTGGAAGGGACCTTTAGAGATCATCTAGTTCAACCCCCCTGCAGAAGCAGGGTCACCTAGATCAGGTCGCATAGGAACATGTCCAGGAGGGTCTTGAAGACCTCCAAGGAAGGAGACTCCACAGCCCCTCTGGGCAGCCTGTGCCAGGGCTCCCTCACCCTCACAGTGAAATAGTTTTTTCATATATTTAAGTGGAACTTTAAAGTGCTCATCTTTCAGCCAGTGTATCTGATAGATGCATGAAAGAAAGTGTACAGGAGTAAAGGTGTCTTTATTTCTCATTCAATAGGGCTAAAATTGTAATTCCTGGTATAGAATTGATCTCTGTTTTGTGAGTACTGGCATGACAAAAGAGAAACTTTTTAAAAGTTGTGTCATAGTTTATGAGAATAAACGCAAAACATTCATGAAAGGTGTAAAAGGGGATCTGGATTTTTCCTGTTGCTCAGAGAAAGGCAGTACATGCTATTCTCATGGGGTGTCTCTGTTATTGCCTCCAGGGCTTATATCTGTACTGTGTCAGTGTCCCACTTCCTTAACATTCATGTTCATTTTTTTCAGACATAGAATGAAGAGCCTTACACCTCTGCCTTTGATAGACATGGCACCAGGGTTCTAGATGAAGATCTGAGAAGGCATCTAATATTTGAGGTATCTGAAGCATTTACATTGAGTTAGCAGATGAGAAATAGGACCTGGAGGGGACTTGAACCCATCTGTAGCAGCTGTTGTCAGGGTACCCCAGCTTCCCTGTGATGACACGTAAGTGGCTGTTCAAGCACCTGAATTATGCTATGTAGGATGCTGCAGATTAGTATCTAAAACAGCTGAGTGGTAATGGGCCTTTGGGCTCAGCTCTGCAACGGGCTTTTCATCCTTAGAGGTATGATGAAAGGCTGCTGCTGAGCTGTCTGGTACTGCATTGTACAAGCTCATTTTCTCCTCAACATGTGTTCTTTCCAACATCTCTACCAGTTAGTAGGTTAAAACTCCTTCTACTTCATATTTCTGGAGTTCAAAGAGGAATGTGAGGCACTAAACTACTGCAGTTTTTCACATCTGGTCTGATTTCATACTCAGCCCAGTATCCCCACAGAGGACTTATCAAAAATATCAAATCACCTGATGTCAATACATCCTCCTTACAGTTTGATGTTGCTGTACTACTGATGTGGCCTCCTTATATTGTCAATAGTCTGTTGAAGATTTCCACCACTGGCTTAATGAATGATGGGACTTAATTACATTAGCAGGGGCATTTTGTGACTTTGTAATCCAAGTTCTGACATCTAGATAAAGAAAAAGGGGGACAAAGGTGGTACAAAGCAGCAATAATGTTTAGGCCCCATTATGGAAGACCTGGGCCATAAAGCTGAATTGCCCGCTCCTTCCTGATTTGCTGAAGATCCTTAGCTGTGTTAGATCCAAATTCTTGGTGACTGATGACTCCAACTTGTGATCAAGTGTCTAGGCATACAGCTCTAGAAGTTACACCTCACATAGATCAGCACAGAGATTCAGTAGTGATTAGTTCCCAATGAACCTGAAGGACAGCTCAAACCCATTGGCCTCAGGTGGTTACAAGACACCATTCCTGGAGTGTGAGATAAGAAGAGGAAGCAACAGTACCAGCACAGTGCGTGACTGCCTTTCCTGTTCACTGCAAAAGCTGAGTGGCCATCTCTAGCTGAAGCCAACTCAATCCAGATCGGGGATTTTCCACCCTGGAATAATCAAATTGTCAAACTACTGAAAGAAACGCCTTGAAGTTGATACTTCTTCTCCGAGTCTTCTGAGGTAAATCCTACAACTAAGTCCTTTTCTTGATGATGTCATCCTTCTATGCTATAGTCACACCACCCAGGTTCCTGTCACCTTCCAAGGATTTACAGTTACCTACTCAGGCCTGAAGTTATGAGCAAGTCTTTGATCTGTTCTTTTCTAATGTGATATCCAGAACAACACCTCTGCACTCTCAGACCACCCATAAATATTTAAATAAGCTCATTTGTCTCCTCAAATTAATTGTGATATCGATTTCTCCCATACTTTTTTTAAAGATGTAATTTAATTTCCTCAAAGAGAAACAATATTGAAACAAAAGCTGATGCAGCAAAGTTTGCTGAGAAAGTTTCCCAACATCAATTGAAATTAATCTGGCCTGTGGTAAACATCTAAAATTTGTGAAATATTTTAAGACTATTCACACTAAATCAATATGATAAATGTGTTTAAGACTTGGATAAATAATTTTGAGAAGAAACCATCTCATTCTTAATTATGACACTGTCACTTAGGAGCCTGAATGCTCCTATGTAAATACACTTCTTCATCAACTGCTCAATAATTGTCTGGATGTTTGGTTTTACCTTTCAGAAGACAGTAGTAGGAGGTAATTTGAGTCTCTTTTTTCCTAAGGGATAAACTACTTTTTGTTTGCCAGCCAATGCCAAGAACATAACTACTATTGATGTGCTGGTGAGTCAAAGTCCTGAAACATCAATACTTATAGGACCTAGATCTTCCCCGGGACTTGACTGAGAGCACTGGGTTTGGGGGACCTGAACCATTGTATGCGATTCCTATTCCAAGCCCACATTTATAAGTCAACAGTGAAAATTTGATTTAAGGTCTTCCAAACCATAACTTCTTTTGAAAATGTTACCACTTGGAATCATGACTTATCTCAGCTAAACAGCCTTCACATGCTTTGGCTCTGTGCCTGGAACCAAAAGGAAAGGCTATCTGTTGGACTTGGAAGAACCAGACAAGCCTTGCAATATTTATTTTCTACCATTTTCATCTACTGTGTAAACAGAAGATAAGAAAAATACAAGAATCAGAACTAATAACAATCTATTTTTTATTGAAGCTTGTAATCTTCCTTTTAAGTAAATGAATTTTTATATGGAGGAATATATGAGACAAGAATTAATTTTTAATTGGACATAATGCGTGGCTGCAAAGGGCAATACTGGATGCTTTTGTTCATGACTATGGTTTTAACTGTATGCATGTCTCATACAAGGGTATCTGTAAAAATATGTTGAAAGTTAGAAGAAGAAGAAAAAGAAAAAGAAGAAGAAGGCGGCTTTTGGGCTTAGATCTGCAGTGATGAGATCACCTAGGTGTACGTGATCTTCTTTAGCAGAAACTCTGATTTGAAATCTTTTGTTTTCCTTTTCCATTTCTCTCATGCCCTTAGTTTGACATTCGTTGTTGGGAAGTCATTGACTGTGGTTAGGACTCCAGATTGCTCTATCTTGCTCTTATTCAAACTGATACCGATTTTTAACTGCTTGTTAACAGAATCACTTTTCACACAATACACAAAAAAAATCAAGTTTCAGGCCTGCCCATTGATCCCATTCAGTCTAGTTCACCTTTGCTTCTCCACATATCAAGACAACTCTCCGCTCTCCCACTTCTGGGGCTGAATCTTTACTTTGTACTCAACTGAGTCTCATCCACCACGCTTACACATGGCAGCTACAATAAAGTACATTACATTATTTCTTGGTATTCTACATTGAATCTTCTTTATGAGTTTTATTATATGACTTGAGATCATCACAATAATTCTTTCCTCCCACTTTGGGTGAAACACTCCTTCTGCATCCAGGTGAATGTTGGCAGGAGGGGCACAGCCAAGCTGAACATACTTGGGCTTTTCTGCCTGTGCCTGTGAGTTTCTGACTCTGGTGCTCTCATTTTGGGTATCACCCTGTGCACAGAGCTGAGTGCTTCAGATAGAGAACAGGCACTGTCTTCCTCTGTTGAGATATGTCTATGTTGATGGTGGTTTTGGTAACCGTCTGTTCTGCTCCCACCCACATTCACAGTTCTCTTTTAGCATTACAGGTCCTGGGATCTCTTTTTGTTTTCCCTTGCCATCTCCCTTCAGATCTGCTTTTTTGTGCAGAAATCAGTTTGGTTTAAGGAAAATCCCATTTTCCTGACTTAAGTGACATATTTACCCAAAATTGCTCTAAATGTTCTAACAATGGCTATCTCTATCAGATAGCAGCTGTAGCTACCTTCTCACTGCCTTTATTATGTCTCATTTACAACAGTTTCCTCAATTCCCTTCTATGTCTCAGGGGATATTGTGTCTCCCAGTCTAGTCCAACAGACCAAATCTGGGAGGGGGAAGGTGACTGTCAGAGGGAGAAAACTCTTCTATGGTTTCTTTCAGGAAGGAAGCCTGGAGTCCAAACACAGCTAGATCTGCACTCAGTGACCACCTCTATTCATGTCATATTAGTTCCATTACATAGCTCATATGTTAGACTTTTCATCTATGGGATCCCCTTTGCCAACATGCTGTGACCCAAAAGCGTCTTCTCTAACATGAAGAGTTAATTCAATTGATATAATGTATAAAGCAATGGGAGATCATTGTTAAAGTGAGGGGAAGTAAATGCACAAGGTTTTATTACCTACTGTGACTCTGTGAAATGCTGGTAAATTATGGTAGGTTGCACTGGTACTGTTTCTTCTCTCCCTGCAGAATCTTCTCTCTGTGGCAGAATCTTCTCTCTGTCAGAGTCTTCTCTTGCTTATGTGTCTCACTTGTTCTTTTCCCTCTGTATCAGAGAGTTATCACTTGCTTGTGTTAGAGATCCAGAGACTACCATCAGTACAGTCTTCCTCTGCCTTCTTGGAGTAGCTTTTTTAAATTCAGCCTAATGACCAAAAACTTCCATCCTCCTTCTTTGCGGCACATTAAAGCCTTATCGGTAAACAGTCCTAGCTAATCCCAGCTAATTCTTTGCAATTTTGCTCATCACCTTACATGTGGCAGAGACATCTAGTTATTTTGCAGTGGTTGTACAGTACCAAAACAGCACCTAAATCTTGACTTGTTGTCAGTGCTTTTCGTACAACCCTTCATGTAAGTTTTTCAGACCATGATATAAGATTGAGATTAGGCCAATTTGAATACAAGTGGATCATAAATACACTGCAAAAGGGCTTATGCATTAGAACTGCTTCAGTTTCTTCAAATTTCCATCTTATTGTGCTATGCTAAAAAGTAGTCACATTTTTTATATGGGTCTTAATTTAAGAAACCTGCCTGATAGCTTTTTTTTCTGGGTCTCAGCACACATTGCATTTACAGCATTTCAGTGTAATCAAAAAGGTAACATGTATAAAAACCTTCCTGAAAATAATGAAACATATGATTTTTCATGATGGCAGTAGGTATTTTGAACAAGTAACTACTTACAAATTGATTTTAAACATTTTTTTACTTTTTTCAGTGTTTATTCACTGCATACGAGTCAAAAAGCTCCCAGAGGAAGTGACCTGGTATGCTGAACAATTTAACTAACAATACTCAAAACCCAGCCCAGCCTTGCTGTGGTGGATTGCTGTCACATTTAATCACTTGGTCTCATGCAAAAGAGCTGGTTGGATGTTTCATTTTAGTGAAAACTTGTTCCCACATCCATCCTTCCCCAGAGAATCAGTGGTCCCCACAAGCAGGACTCATGTCATCCTTGTGAGCAACTTGCAATCTTAGTGCTTACCAACCACAGACATGAGCCAAGGGCTCTCTCTGGTGTTAAGGTTTATAGAAAAGCCACTGTCCCTTTGGGGAAAAAAAAAAATCCAAGTAGCCTTTGATGCCTAAACACATCTCCTTATTCTTCATTTAGAGTGAGTGGGCAGAAGAAATCTTTAGAGCAATATTTAGCTGACCCGTATAGACATCTGTGTTAATCTAAACTGAGTTATGTTTGTGACCAAAGGGAAAGCATGTAATTGTGTGTTTATGCTCATTGCAATTTCCTGTCAGCCGTCAAATGAGGCATCTCATCATAAAGGAGACAGCTGGGGAGGCTGGTCTAGCCCTGACTCAAAGTCATGAACATGACTATTACACTACTGACTGGGGATAGGTGAGAAGCAGAGGCAGCAATGCCTTTTCTCTGCTGCTAAGAGAAATTTTGAGGGAGGAACTGGGGTAAAATAACATGGATGGGTGTGCCAGTCTGGAAAACAGCAGAATATTTACAGCATGGTTTCATAGAATCATAGAATAATTTTGGTTGGAAAAGACCTTTAAGATCATCAAGTCCAACCACTCACCTCACACTGCTGTGCTCACCACTAACCCATGGCCCTCAGCACCTCATCTAAGAGTCTTTTCAATATCCTTCAGGATGGAGACTCCACCACCTCCTTAGGCAGCCTGTGCCAGTGCTTAATAACCCACTCGGGGAAAAGTTCTTCCCAATTTGCAATCTAAACCTCCTCTGCTGCAAATTGAGCCCATTTCCTCTTTTCCTGTCATTCATTACTGAGGAAAAGAGACCAATCCTCACCTCACTACAACCTCCTGTCAGGCAGTTGTAGAGAGCGATCATGTTACCCCTCAGCCTTCTCTTCTCCAGGAAGAGAAGGTTTGTCAGGTTCTTCTCAAGGTTGGTCAAGCTCTTTTAAAGGTTGGTTAGGGAGGGAGCAGACTATGTGCAGCAAGGCTGAGCAGGGCTTCCTAGGGTTTTGGAGTTCTCTTATCTGCAATTTTCAGATATACCCTGCCTATTCTGGGTTTATCCAACCACAGCATGGGCTCTGGTATGGGAAAATGTTTGCCCAAGAGCACCAGCGACACCAAACAGTGCGGTCACGTCCCTGCAACATCTGGATGGAGATGGTAGTCTAGGGCAGCCCCTGCTTACCCTGCTTTGGAATAGGCCAGGAGCTGCCTGACCTAGGAGGAGCTCTGAGAGGCCTGGGAAAACACCAAAAAAGAGGCAGCAAGAGTCCCTGGACACACAGATTTGTGACCAGCCTCTAGACTCTGCTGTTTGGGAAACCCCAGAGGATTAGCTCAGAGGCACGGCTCCCTTAGAGAAACCTATAGTTAGATGAATTTCTGTTTAAGAGCAGAAAATTGTCACTAGCTGAGCTGAAAGCAAAAGAAATGCTGAGCCCAGCCAGGAGGCCATTACACTGTGATTATTATTACTGCATGCTTAATTTTCATCTCTCTAGTGCTTGTCAGTGATGACAAAAAAAGCCCTCAATCCTGCAGATAACTGAAAGCGTACAGAAAAGTAATTCTCTTCTTGTATTCCAGTAAATCTTTATTGTTTGGGTAAACCCTCTGGTCATTTTTAACTATCCACACTTAGGCCCTGGAGATTTAAACTCAAATTAAGATAATCTACTGCTGAGCTGACAATAAGGAGTGACATGTGGTAAAATGAATTTTTTTATAGTTAAGAAGTATTAAAAAGCTCTTCAGTGAAATGAAGTTGTTGTTATCACAAATAAATTACAGTTCAGCAGGAAAGAATTATATTCAAAACTGATTGGCTGTAAAATTAATAATGTTTTTGTCAATGTGCCTGCTCTTGGCACTTCAGTGAAGTGCCAGTGTGTGTCAATGATCACACCAGTCCCTGAATTGACTGAATTGAACCTTCTAGGAGTGATAAGTGTTAAGTCTTGCTCCTGGATACATGGCATGGATTCCCATACTTTATGGCAGAAAAAAGTACAGTGTTTTGTTGCTATCTGGACAGAGCTCTAGAAGGGATATTTGCCCATGTGGATGGCTGGCAGAGTGCACATGTGCCTCTTACCTGCTCAAAATAGTGAGAAGTAGATCCTGTGTAAGGTATTTCCACAATAGCTTTTTCTATTCAATATATGGGTGACTAACAGAAAGAGAGGAATATTTTGATTACCCAAGGCTGAATTTTAGCATGAGAGTCTGATATTTTAGTTGTAGTGATTGATGTCCCTGAGAATGTTTCCAGTCATTTCAATAGGAGTGGCCATCTCTCCTTTGTGCCAACAAATACCTTTATATAAACAATTAAAGTAGTAAATAAGAACCAGTATAACTTTCTTCACTTGGAGAACCGAGGGAAGCTACCTCAGATCCTCTCTATTGGTGTACAATGTGTCTTCATCCAAGGAAGATCCAGTTTTCTTATATAGACCCTCCCTGGAAAAATTCAGGCATGAATTGTTAGTGGAAGAGCCACGTATATCTTATTTGCTAAAAAAGCTGGTCATGCTTGAGCTGTGTCTTTGTCATATCTACACGTAGACAAAACTTGCTTGTGATTGACAGTGGAGCTGATTGCTTCAAGTCCAAAGAGTTGTGGTCAATGGAGTTAAATCCAGTTTGCGGCTGGTAACGAGTAGTGTCCCCCAGGGCTCAGTACTGGGGCTGCTCCTGTTTAACATCTTTATTAATGATCTGGATGAGGGGATCAAGTGCACCCTTAGCAAATTTGCAGATGACACCAAGCAGGGTGGAAGTGTCAATCTGCTTGAGGGTATGGAATCTTTATAGAGACATCTAGATAGGCTGGATGCATGGGCCAAGGCCAATGTCATGAGTTTCCATAAGGCCAAGTGCTGGGTCCTGCAGGCTTCGGGAGGAGTGGCTGGAAAGCTGCCAGGCACAGAGGGACCTGAGAGTGTTGGTTGACAGCAAGCTGAACGTAAGCCAGCAGTGTGCCCAGGTGGCCAAAAAGGCCAATGGCATCCTGGCCTGTGTCAGGAACAGTATTGTCAGCAGGAGCAGGGAGTTGATAATTTCCCTGAACTTGGCTTTGGTGAGGCTGCATCTCCAATACTGTGTCCAGTTTTGTGCTCCTCTCTACAAGAAGGACACTGAGGTACTGAAGAGGATCCAGAGGTGAGCTACCAAGCTCATAAAGGATTTGGAGAACATCTCATATGAGGAATCTGGGGCTGTTTCACCTGCAGAAAAGATGGCTTGGGGAGACCTTATTGCTCTCTACAACTACCTGAAAGGAGGTCGTAGCGAGGTGTGGGTCAGTCTGTTTTCCCTAGTGACAAGCAATAGAATAAGAGGAAACAACCTCAAGTTGTGCCAGGGGAGGTTCAGGCTGGATATGAGGAGGAATTTCTTTACTGAAAGGGTTGTCGGATATTGGAAGTCACCTTCCCTGGAGGTGTTTAAGAGATGGGTGGATGTTGCACTTAGGGAAGTGGTCTAGTGTTTGATTGGGCTGGAACAAAGGCTGGACTTGATCTTAAAGGTCTCTTTCAGCCGAAATGATTCTATGGTTCCATGGTTCTATGGTTCTATATACACTTTTCAAATACTTGATATCCTGTCCTGGATTCAGCATTAATAGCTTGGTTGCTTTCAGTCTCTTTGCTTTCTCTTGCTGCCCATCCCTTTAAACAGCAGTGATTTCAACAAAAAGTGCCCTGTGGACTTTCTGATGTCAGAAAATCCTGTTACAAATCTCGATCACATGGATATAGCAGATAGACACAACAGTTATAGCCTCATTAAAACTGTCCAAAGAATGAATGAATTCCCTTTGGAATACATGTAGCTGTGTCAGTTGATTGTCTTTCAGCAAATATCAAGTCATAAAATTGTCATTGAAGGTTATGTATGTTCAAGGAAGAAACAGTAAGTACCTTCTGAGTTCACAAATCCTGTCCTTCACAATAAAAGTCTTATCTGTAATGATCACTCCCTTTTAAAGTTGCTCAAATCTAAAGCTGACTTGAAGGTACTGCTTGTTTCAGTCTCAGTACCAACTGCAAGAGATTTATCTCTTGTAAAATGTTTTTGCAGAATGTCAATCCCAAAATGCAATTAAACTAAAACTCAGAGAGATATGATGAAATAAAAACCACATGCATGTTCTAGAAAAGAGTTTTCTGTCAAAAATGCATCTGCCTTAAACTCAGATGTGCTGAAGCAATAGAGCTGAACTGTTTAATTCCAATTGTGATACTTTGATGTGAATATCACAGTGTGAGATAGTAACGTGTGATAGGTTTGTGGTAGCTTAGCATGTAGCCTGGGAAGTCCATCTCCTTAACCTGCCTCTCTAGCCAGCAGAGCACCTTCTGTGAGGCAATAGCTCTGCACTACTTCACGAGGGAAACTTTTTCCTTCCCTGGCACTTGAAGGAGTCTGGGGATACTATTTTTGGATCGTAAACATCAAAAACCAAACTAAGACTGGAGTGTGACAATGGTTTCAGTGGTATCAAGGAGCATCTTTTTAGAATTAGTTTCACTTCTGAAGGAAATAAAGAATGAAACAGGTGGAATAGTTCTCAAGCCACTCCAAGAAACCCCACTCATAGAACATCTCTCATTTGTAGGTTTCAGTGTACTTCACAGGGATTGTAGAGACCCACCCAGGGCGGAACCCCAGCTGACCTAGGTGTGTACTCTGAGCCTGTCAGTCCTTGCCAAGTGTGTTACCCACTTAGATGGACCTCCTAAGGGAGGTCCCATGACAACACCAATTGATATGGTCTAGCTTGCAGCTGTGCTCCCTACTACTTATTTCAGTATTGCAGAATATCCTTTCAGTCCAGCTTATACATTGGACTTATAGCAACACCTGGAGTTGATGGGTCTCAACTTTTAGAAGGACACTACCACCTATGGCTCCAATTTTTCTGTAAGAACTGTAAGGAAAACAAAAACTGAACAAGCTTTCTGAATACTTCATGCATATTCTCAAGCTGCCATGTGTGTGGTGAATGTGCATATGCTGTGTGTGACTAGGCATATAAATTTTCAAGCTGTTGATTCCATAAAATCCAGTGCAGACTATTTTAGGTGCTGACAGCATGGACAATGTGTTTTTCCTGTTGCCTGATGATTTTAGGTCCAGCCTCCTAAGCAGGTATCTCTTTTCTTGAAAAGATAATAAATGCGAAATTGTGAGAGTGCATGTATGTCTAAGAGGTAAAGAAGGAAGGCTGCATGACCCATCACCTTGGATGGGTGAAACTGGATTATATTCTTGATAGTTTTCTCACTGTCATCTTGCTGCCATTCAGCAACATCTTGACCAGCTTGAGAGTTGGGCAGAGAGGAACCTCAAGGGGTTCAACAAGGACAAGTACTGTTCCTTGAGGAGAAACAACCCCAAGCACCAGGACAGGCTGGGTGTTGACCTGCTGGAGAGCAGCTCTGCAGAGAGAGACCTGGGAGTTCTGATTTACAATAAACTAAGCATGAACCAGCAATGTGCCCTCATGGCCAAGAAGGCCAATGGCATCCTGAGAGGCATCAAGAAGAGTGTGGCCAGCAGGTTGAGAGAGGTTCTGCTCCCCCTCTGCTCTGCCCTGATGAGGCCTCATCTGGAGTCCTGTGTCCAGTTCTGGGCTCCTCAGCCCAAGAGGCACAGGGAATTGCAGGAGAGAGTCCAGCGCAGGGCCACCAAGATGATCAGGGGACTGGAGCATCTTTGTTACGAGGAAAGGCTGCGGGAACTGAGACTGTTCAGTCTGGAGAAGCGGAGGCTGCAGGGGGATCCCATTAATATTTACAAATATCTAAATGGTGGATATCAGGAGGTTGGGGTACCACTTTTTATTGTTATATACAGTGACAGGGCAAGGGGTAATGAAAAGTAGCTGAAACACAAAAAGTTCCATTTAAACATAAGGAAAAACTATTTCACTGTGAGGGTGAGAGAGCCCTGGAACAGGCTGCCCAGGGAGGGTGTGTAGTCTCCTGGGATGATTTTCAAAACCAACCTGGACACATTCCTGTGTGACTTGATCTAGGTGAACCTGCTTCTGCAGGGGGGTTGGACTAGATTATCTCTAAAGGTCCCTTCCAACCCCTACCATTCTGTGATTCTGTGTTTTACTTTCACTATAACTGCGGATTCCAGTAGCTCTGAAGGCAACCAGAGTGAGGATTGGACTTTGGATGGTGCAGTATTTGCACAGCAATGAAAAATTACCTCAGCAAAATGTGTTGTCACTGAGTAGCAAATAGAGCTAATTGCTGTTGCAGCTCAGTCACATCAGCAGCGTGCTTGTTTCCCTCCAAACACTTTCCTTCTCCTTATACCACTGCCAAGGTGGAAGAATGAATCCTTCCAACACTCCACTATGGCCTCATTGGGATCTGGAATGGCAAAGATCAGTGATATGGTAGAAGTGATTCTCAAGGCTGACCTCACACCATTGTGCTTGTGTCATATGTTCCCAACCAATGCAGCATTATTCCCTGCATTTTGTGTGCTGAGGTCTGTGAAATCCCAAGAGGTGTCTGTTTCAGTGGGACTGGAGGGATTCATGCAAAAAGCATGAAATCATTTGGGACCATTTAACACCAGAATGGTGAAAACAGCAATGACTGATATCTCTGTTTCAGTAACAGTTTATTTTGCATGTGTTACCTGGTGCCTAGAGTCTTACACGTTTGTAGCCAGATGCAAGAATGGCTGTTGGCAAAGACAGGGAATAAAATAACATAGTCTTCTGCAAATCTGTGTACTTCTGATACTAATAGCAGAGTCAGATCTAGATCTATTTGTGTACTGCTCTAAAGTTAGCAGTTGATGTGTCATCCTCATTTTTGTACCCATTTCAGAACCACACAAACCAGACAGAGCCAATGTCCTTTCAATTCTGTCTGCTTTGTTCACTCTTTCTGAAGCTCTATAATCCTTTCCCTCTTGGATTTAGTGACTAAAAGATCTCTCAAACTCTGAAGTTAGGGTTTTCACCACTGTCTTGCACATCCCTAAAGATAAGCCATGGCTCACAATTTGTTTTTCAGCCTATGGGCCCATAGCCCATGTGTCTTCTACATGTTCCTGTTCATCCTCGGGGGCCTTTGTTTTATCTTCTTGTCTACCTTATCCTTGACAAAAAAAAAAAAAAAACGACATCTAATGATTAAAAGATTTCAGCCTGTAAAGCAATCAGACTGCTAACTGAAGTTACGTTGGTTCAGTTTCCCTCACGTGTGAAATCTTGGCATCTTTGTGAGGGCAGCTTTGGTACGGGTATCTGCACACGTATATTCTGTACAATCTGTAGATAGTTCATCACATGTGAGTTGACATGAGGGGAGAATAGGGAGACTCCAGAGCTGACAGATTATTGTGGAGAAGAGATATAATGTTAGGACCTGCAGCCAAGTTCTCCAAAGTGCAAAGTATTGCAAAGAAAATATGGGCAGTTACCCTAATTCTCATATTCAGAAGTGTATTTGTAGAGGCGAAAGGACTGAGCTGTGACATCAGTAAAGCTTTAGTCAAATAAGCTGTCCCATGTTCCTGGCCCATGCACAACATATATTGATTTTGACTATTCTTGATTTGCTCTACAGACTGTTTGGAAGAACACTTCCAGAAAGTGAGCAAATTGTGAGGAATATTTGCTGTGACCAGCAGCAAAAACTATACAGTAAGAGGAAATACGGAGAAAAAATCTACCGGGTGTTACGGTAAGAGGAAATACAGAGAAAAAATCTACCGGGTGTTACGAACTATATGGACACAACCATGATAGATGATGATTTCTGTATGGGAAGCCCAGCAACCAGGTCAGTGTCCCACCTATGTGCTGGAAATTTAGCTAACATCTCTCAGTGTCTGTGTATCCTGTTGCTGCCTGCACTTAAACTACAACCACATGTACTGGGCAGTGATAGGAGGATTCCAGGGTCTTTAAGGGAGATGCTTTGCATGAGCTGGGCTGCTCTTCTTGGCATGCCATTTATTTTCTTTTGTTGACTTTATAAAATCTGTTCATTTCTCACAGGGAATTTGTAGCAGGTTATTTGTGTTTAGGATGCTGCCCTTAGGCTGGGAACACCATTTTGAGCAGAAATGCTGTACATCCTTTTCCATCTGTACTATGTTTAGTGAGGAGGCTGAGCTCATATGTCGTGCTGAATTAAAAACAAGAGCCTCCTTATAGCTATATCATTGCTGTCTCTCTGCCATGTAGCAGGTGAGAGGGAAACACACTGTGGGCAGCTTGTGATCTGACAGAGACCATCTGTGTGACTGCTGACACATAATTTAAGCACTTTTGCACTGTTCCCAAGTTATATTGCAAGAAGAGACATGCAGAAGATGTTGAAGAACTCTTAACACAGCATGGTAATAGGGACTCCATAAGCACATGCTGTCTGGGCAAGAAATTTGCATCTCCCATGCTGTGAGTTTATTATAAGTACCACCTTAATGGCTTCTTGAACTTCCCTGTCCTCTCCATAGGACAGTTATTTTTAATTAACTGTCAGCATTTGGCACAGAAAGCAAATCAAGGATTAGTAAAAACCTAGTGCATGGGCTGATTTAAAGAACTCTGCTAAACGTCAAATATCAGGAATAGGCAATATGAAATAGAACTACTACAAGGGTCGGCTGCTTTTGAGCACAAAGTCAAGTATGAAATGCTGAGCTGGCTGTATTTTCTGTGTATAAAATACAGCCTTTAAAACCTTTCTACCTCAGAGGCCATTTTCCCTTCTGATATCCTTCTTAGGACAAGGGATATAGTCACATTCTTAAAATGCTGTTAGTGACAGATGGAGCGGTGGAGGTGTTTCTGGCAACCTTACAACTGACAAGTGCCTGGAGAATATATGCAGTATCTTGCTGCTGGCCCTTATGATAATTCTTCCCCTTTCATAGAAGCAAATGGTGGGCAATTGACAGTCTGTCTTGTTGCATAAGCACTGATCTGCAGAGCCTTTCCATGGCAATATATGCAGGACTACAAATTTAAGGTCTCCATCCTATAAGCTGCTCAGAACCCTGCCAGCTTGAGTGAAAGAAGTTTGATCTTCTTGTATGTCTAGGACAGACAGCAGATTGGTGACATAGCTTGTGCCTGCATAGATTTTACTAGCTTTTCAGATTCATGTCAGAAAAGCTCTTCTAGTGTCCCTGGGAAGTCTGCTGAATCAGTGACATTATGTCATCCAGATAAATGCCAGACACTCACCTTTTTGGAGCAGTAACAACCTCACTCCAGGACATCTCTAGGGATTAATATCTGTCTAATTTGCAAGAGAACAGAAAAATCTATAAATTACTGGTGAGACTCACACAAGGTTGCATTAAAAGACTTGACCTTTCAAAACAGCCAAGGAGGCACACTGTCCCTCACTGTCTCAAAGGCCAGTCCTTACTGACATCAGCAGATGTACAGGCAGCTATTGGGCAGCTGGAAGCCCCTCTTCCAGAGTGAGCCTGACACCTGGAGCAGAAGGAACATCATACTTCACTGGCTTAGGTACCAGCTGCCTGCTACATAAACCAACTCAATATACCAACCCACTAGCCAAAAACCCACCTGATTCTGTACACTTCACGATGTGGCAATAGATGACCATCAGCAGATGCCTAAACAGGCTCCATACCTCTACTAATATTTTGGTGATGTTAACAACTAACAAACTTTTCCATTCTTCCACTCCATTATGACACAGCTAAAGCTGAGGAATGTACTGATTGCAAAGAGAAGGTCATGTGTGCTGACAGTCAGCTTCAGGAGGATTGGGGATAAAATTTCTGCTTCTATGTTGTGTACATTGCTGCCTCAGGACACTTTTCCATCAGTGTGTCTCAAAGAAGGGGGAGGTCCTAGGAAAAGGGAAAGAAGCAGCTTTCTATTTTGGCAATATCTGGTAGCAGCGTGATCCCAGGAGGACCTCGGTGCCAGGAAATGTTGTGGAGCGGATCATCCAGAGCACCATCCTGAGACACATCCAGGAAAACAAATGGTTCAGACCCAGTAAACATGGCTTTATGAAGGTCAGATCCTGCTTGACCAACCTGATCTCCTTTGATGAGATGACCTGCTTAGTGAATAAGGGAAAGGCTGTGGATATGGTCTTCCTAGACTTTAGTAAGGCCTTTGACAGTGTCTCCCACAGCATCCTTCTGTAGAAACTGGCTGTCCATGGCTTAGATGGACCCATTCTGAGATGGATGGAAAACTGACTGATAGCCAGGCCTAGACAGTGATGGGGAGTGGAGTTAAATCCAATTGGTGCCCACACACCAGTGGTGTTCCTCAGGGCTCAGTGCTGAGGGCTGTTCTGTTTAACATCTTTATAAATGATCTGGATGAGGGGATCAAGTGCACCCTCAGTAGGTTTTCAGATGACACCAAGCTGGGTGGATGCATAGGTCTGCCTGAGGGCAGGAAGGCTCTTCAGATGGACCTGGCCAGGCCAGATTGATGGTCCGAGGCCAATTGTATGAGGTTTAACAAAGCCAAGTGCTACGTCCTGCACTTGGGCCATACCAACCCCAGGCAATGCTACAGGCTTGGGGCAGAGAGGCTGGAAAGCTGCCTGGACAGAAATGACCTGGGGATGTTGGTTGAGAGCAGATGAACATGAGCCAGCAGTGTGCCCAGGTGGCCAAGAAGGCCAATGGCATCCTGGCTTGTATCAGAATTAGTGTGACTAGCAGGGCTGGGGCAGTGAATGTCCCCCTGTGCTGGGCCCTGGTGAGGCTGCAGCTCGAGTGCTGTGTTCAGTGTTGGGTCCCTCACTCCCAGAGGGACACTGAGGGGATGGAGTGTGTCCAGAGATGGGCACCAGAGCTGGGGAAGGGTCTGGAGTGCAAGTGTGATGGGGAGCAGCTGAGGGAGCTGGGGATGTTTAGTCTGGAGAAGAGGAGACTGAGTGGAGACATGAGCACTCTCTACAACTACCTGACAGGAGGTTGTTGTGAGGTGGGAGTTGGTGTCTTCTCCCAAGTAATGAGTGATAGGACATGAGGAAATGCTCTCAATGGAAATCACCAGGGGAGATTTAGGTTGGAAACAAGGATGAACTTTGTCCCTGAGAGGATTGTCAGCCCCTGTGCCAGGCTGCCCAAGGAGATGATGGAGTCCCCATCCCTGGAGAGATTATAAAGCCATGTAGCTGAGGTGCTGAGGGCCATGAGTTAGTGATGGACTTAGTGGTATGAAGTGAGTGATTGGACTCAGTGATTTTACAACTCTTTTTCAACCAAAATAATTTTATGATTTTATCGTATGGTTATGGTCATAACACGTTGTTAGTTGTGTTCAGATCAAGGCTGCCCAGTACTGTGTAAAGACAAAGAACCCTCCTTAGGTCGTGTTAGGTCGTGTGATCAAGGATTAACCACTATAAACACAGAGGCTCGATAAGGAGCCAAACTAGCTCCTAAGTAGGATAAGAGGTCTGGGTGCTGGATATGGGAGAGACTATGGTGCAATGAGCCAAAGACTGTTGGAAGGACTGTAGGTCTGAGCCAGCTAGTGGAGAGACTGTGTGTATATCTGTGTCTGTCTGCGTACCAGCAGGCAGACTGCGGATGCAGACCTTGGAGGCTCAGAGGTCCAGGTGCCAGCAACAGGGGAGACTGGGAGCCAGGGACCAACTGCTGGATAGCAGTTACTTAGGCACTTAGTGACTAAGCCCAGTTACTGGAAGAATCTGTTATACATACACATTATACGTATGTGTTTCACTAACTAAATATACATATGAATATACTTGTTTCACTATTTTTATGTATATATTTGTATATACATATTGCATTAACAGACTGCCATCCTGATTAACGAGGGAAAAAGCAAGGTGAGACTACTAGTGTTTAAGGTGTGAGTGCAATGTTTTCTGTCTACAGAAAACCTGTGTGAATAGACATGGATATGTATATGTGTGTATATATATATATATATATGCATAAGTATGTATCACAGAATCACAGAATCACAGAATAGTGAGGGTTGGAAGGAACCTCTAGAGATCATCCCTCCCAACTCCTGCTAAAGCAAGTTACCCTTGATCAGGGGGCACAGCAATGTGTGCAGGCAGATCTTGAAAACCCCCTGAGAAGGAGACTCCACACCCTTCTTGGGCAGCCTGTGCCAGGGCTCCCTCATCTTAACAGCAAAGAAGTTTCTCCTCATGTTCAAGTGCAAGTTTTTGTGTTCCAGCATGTGCCCGTTACCCCTTGTCCTGTCACTGGGCACTACAGGAAAAAAATGTTGCCCCATCTTCTTGACATCTACCCTTTAGTTACTTTTAAGTGTTGATGAGCTTACCTTCTAGTCTCTCTTCTCCAGGTTGAACAGTCTCAGGTTGCACAGCCTCTCCTCATAAGAGAGATGTTCCATTCCCCTAATCATCTTGTTAGCCCTGTGTTGGCCTCTCTCTAGCAGTTCCCTGTCTCTCTAGAACTGAGGAGCCCAGAACTAGACACACGACTTCAGATGAGGCCTCACTAGGGCAGAATAGAGGGGCAGAAAAACTTCCCTTGACCTGCTGCCCATATTCTTCTTAGTAAACCCTAGAATGCCATTGGCCCTCTTGGCCACATGTGTATATGTAATCCACATGTTTGTGTGTGTACCTGGGGGGAATAAATACTCAGTCTCACTACTGGCAGGACCTGGATTCATGGAGCTGCAGCAGCCTCCTCCAGGCTACTGAGTTTGGCAGCTCAGCACAGTATCTTGTATCTTCCTGCAAACCACACATACAGTCTGGTCTCTGCAAAATGGCTTTTTGTTTGTTCATTATCTTTCCATTTAGATAACTTCTTCTTTCTTGCTTTCTTCCTCCCATTCCTGTGGTATTTGCCTTGTGGTATCACTCTGTGCATGAGGGATGGCTAGACCCAGTTCCTTTCTTGTTCTTCCAGATAAGTCCCACGGGGCTGTTATTCAGGGAATCTCTATTTGCAGGGTCTTTTTTCATAGTATTTTCTGCCAGGGTTAGAAGCATCTAAGTTAGCACTGATAAATACTGCTTTTGATATAAAGGTGGGCAGCCTGCCCTCCCTTGCACGTGCTACTTATACCAAACTGCATAAATTCAAAACCAAACTGACTTACAAGTTAAGATGACAACTTAATGATGGGAACAAACTGCAATTTTAAAACCCAGTGATTTAAGATTTAAGTAGGATTTGGATCTAATAGTCTACTATTCAAGGCTGAACAGCTCAGTAATTGCAGCAGTACAGAGAATACAATAAACCATCAGGGGGAAAAAAATAAATAAAGAAAAGCCTTACTCAAGATAACAATGCAAAAAAAAAATTATCATTGCAGCTCAAGCACTTCTGGGTGTTAGGCACTTCTGTAGCAACATAAGTTCTTCCCAGATAACTGTGCTTAGCAGAGCTAAAATTGGGAAGAACGAAAACCAAACCAAAATAGAAATGAGAAGCACCAATCCTCTTCATCCAATCTAAGCAGTAGAAAGGAGCAGTTCAGGCAGAATAGCACATATTTCATGTATTTGTCTGGGTTTAGAAAGGTGTTTTCTGAACTGATGTGTGAAAGCAAAGTGGTAACTTCTCCAGTGCAAGAATGAAGTGATCAGTCTCACTGTAATTATGAGCACCTCTGCTTTGCCTTCCATTGCTGCACACACATTTGTGGTGCTTTGTTAGTTCAGAGATCATTTTTACAGCATGTTTTTTTTTTACCTGAGATATGACATACTCTCCTCATATTGTTACTCCAGTGGTACACAAATGAATGTGATATAAGATTCAGTAGTGAGTCTTCTTTGCAGGGCATAAGCTACCATTTTACCCAGAGATAAGTGTTGTACAGGCAAGTTTAGTCTTATTTTTACTGAAGCTGAAGACACTTTCATAGTTTTACTTATGGCAGAAAATGCTTCAGACTCTGCATGAAACTCTTAATGCTTCTGATTTCTTAGATTGCTAGGAAAGGATGCAGTAGGTCATACAGACTGATCTGCTGAATGCCATGTTTTGTATCCTGTATGCCCAGCACTAGGGTTAAAACTGAAATATTTCAGACCCAGGAGATAGACGTTATTTGTGTAGCATATGACAATATTTCAGCACAGCCAGATCTGGACAGGAGAGATTAAATGACAGGCCCAGATTATCCCACGAGGTGACTAATCTTTTGATAATAGGCATGAAGAAAAACACACCAAAAGAGAGTCTGTGTCTTATAGTGAAGAAGAGTGGATGTTTCCAGTCTCACAGTGCAGCAGAAAGCACTATTAACAGATTAAGGATGTGCAACAGAGAGGCACGAAAACGAAGACAGAGCACATTTTTTTATATCTGAGGATGACATTGGTATAGCAACAGACAGTTGCTGATAGAAACACAGAACTGGGGAAAGAGCTTAGCAGCAGCATTTGGAACCTGCAATAAGTGAAAGGCAAGGATGGCAGCAACTGTTCTGTGTCCTGTCATCCCCAGCTGCAGGCTAAGGCAGGATCAAACACATCAACAGCATCCCTGGTCTGTTTGCCCAAGTGTGAAGGAAGTCCCAGCTTCCTCGGGGTTATTTATCACTTGACAGCCTTCCTCTAAAACTATGTTCACATGGCATTTTCCTTCCAACTTTTAGATGAGTGAATTTGCCTTCTCCCTCTGTGCTGTAGCAAAGGGTTTCACATTGATGCATGGATCAGAAAAATACCAAACACACAAGCTGAAGTGTATGGGAGATGGTTGGTTTCCACTCAGTCTTGTTCAAATATGTTCACATTTCAGCCTTTTTCATCTTCTAAACCCAGATAAATTAAGTAGATTTTAGGGGTCCAGAGTAAAAGTGGTATTTCAGCTGAGTCTCTAAGCAAACTCAGCCTCTTGGAGTTGTGTGTCTATCTGTCCACATGTCCATCAGTCTTCCTTCCAATAATTTGTTAGTGTAAAGAAACCAAGTCTGAGAGAGCATTTTGAAGTTTTGCTCAGAATTTCTTTCAAGTGTTTTGAAAACCAGGACCTGAGTGAGAGTGAGAAACCCAAATTAATGGCCACTAAGAAAAAAAGTAGGAAGTGTGCAGCTTCACACTTTATTTTCAGTGACTGTGGCTTCACAGTTGACATGTGTCTAACTCTGGCTTCACCATAGTACTTACAGTCTTGGGGCTGGTGGGGAGGATTGGGGCAGCTGGCTTGGTTGTGGTGGGATGATGTAAGACAAGCTGGCTGCAAATCTGGAGGAGCTTGGGCTTCAAAGATACCACTTCTTGATTTTCATTCTCATGACAGCTCCCCATCAGGGAAGCATATGTCTGGCAGAGGAACAAATCTGCTTTGAAAAGCAGAAGAGCAGTGTGGCAACGTTTGGATGTAATTCTGCTGATTTCAGGAGGCAAAACAACTCCTTTGCACCCTGGGACTACTCATGTTTCTGAGAATACAGTGGGCAGAGGTTTGGCAGACTCCCCAGATGTTATGTGAGGGTACTTCAGACACTGTGAAATGCATATCCTTGGGCAAGTGACACAGAGAAACTGACACTGAAGGGAAAAGGCTTATGGAGTTTACCAAGATGAAGGTCAAGCCTGATATTTGGTTGAAAATAATCCCCTTTCTGATCATTTCTGGTGGGTTTATTTCAATTTTGTTCTTTCAGCCTGGGGAAATAATGCTTCCAGCCTCCACTTGCCACTTTTAAGCATGAATTAAAAATCTGACAGCTTGTCAGGCTGTCTTGGATCAGCACTTCCCTCTACATTTCCAGAGTGATGTAAAAAAAAGCATAGAGGATGGTTAAGAGAGAGAAGAACTATTGTGCAGTGAGAGCAGCATATGCTGCTAATGCATATGGCAAGCTGAAACATTAAAAGTAAAGGTCATTTTGGGGGTTATCTTGAAATTGGTGAATTTCTAAATCATTGACTAGTATGCCTTAATATGACTGAATATCCCAAGAGATAAATGCATCTGGAGTGTTTTCTAAAGGTCTGCAGGAAACCCTTGTGTGGGGAGCGGGTTAATGAAGTTGTCTTTCTACTCCAGCCATCTTGACTTGTGTTGGAAACTAAAAAGGACACCACAAACTTTTATTTGCCCAGACAGACATGTCTCCAAGAGACCTCAAAGCCACAGCACTGCCTAGGTTACACATCACTGTTTGTCCAGAGTAGTCTGAGGAAAGCAAGGTAAGCACAGGCAGTGGAAACTGGACTTTTGAGGTGGGAAAATGGACAAGGTTTCACGTTTGGTGTCTCTTCATTGAGTCTAATGAGAAGCAAAGAGTCCATGTGGTCTGACTAGAAGATGTTTTCATGACCCTGCACCATGAAAGAACTTCTCAACAATGAAGATTTCAAGGAATGTTTTAAGAGAGGAGCTAGCAAAGGTCATAAGATTCTGAAAAGCATTTAAATCAGTAATTAAAAATCTGTTCTGCAATGCCAATAAGCTATAAATGAGAAACTATAGCTAGAAGAGAAGGGAAGGGGAGCTTTTAGAATATAAACTGTACAGGATCCCTGAAACAGAGCACAGTAGCCCAGAGTGGTGAGACCAGACCTTAAAAGAGAGCTCCAGGTGTAGGAATCCTGAGTAGGAGGATTTTGACTCCTTAAAGAGAAGGACCTGAGGGGAAGACCCCAAGACATACTCAATCTGTTATCAGGTTGGTTTTTAGCACATTTAAGAAGGATTCCTTCTCAAAAAATCACAGATTCAGATTGTAGTAAAACAACATGCAAATGTCTGGAGAACTGGCTATAGAGAAGTGACACCAGGCTGTGGGCAACCCAGATAAAGCTGTAGATTGCTGTCTTAGGGTAAACATGGCATGAAAAACATGGTCCTTGATAGAGAAGGTGAGCTGTGTCTTCTATCTATGTGGCCTTTTTAGCATAGAAGCCAGAAAACACTGGGATGAGCTAGTGGAAGGTCTTGATGATAATGGCCATGAGCATCCCATGTTATCATGTCAGCTGTATCTTCACTGAAGGTCTCCTGCCCAGCAGGGTTGATTGGATTGGAGATGAGGATGTGCTAACTGAGAATACTGTGTTACTACAAGATGTGGGCAGCAGCCTTACCTAAATATGAGGAGGCTTTTAAAGAAGTACCATTGTACCCCAAAAAATGCTTGATGGTTGTCATGTATTTGCCTTCATAGAATCATAGAATGGGAGGGGTTGGAAGGGACCTATATATATCATCTAGTCCAAGTCTTCCTGCTGCCCTTTTCTTCCCTCACTAAAGCATTGCTTTGTCCAGTCATTTGATTTGCTGTTTGCAAATAGGGACTGCATATCAACCAGCATCCAGATGGCTCAGGGTGGAACCACAAGATGATATTTTTTAGTGACTCCTGAAAATTCAACCCAAGCCCTTTTTGTTGTCCACATTCATCTGCCTGCATAGTATTTTGCATTAATTAAGACTAAGCATAAGGGGACAATTAAGAGTAAAAAAACCTGTCTGTTAGGTAAGAAATAAGTACATCCCCACTTGGATATTATTTTCTTTGTTTTATATGAATGATAGTGAAATTTATTTGCATTTGTGGAGGTAAAGTGAAATTTATCTGCAATCTGCTCCTTCTGTTTCAATCTCGTTTGTCTAGGCTTCTCATTGTTATACTCTGGAGGGCAGTGTGTTTGGTGCTTTCTCAGAGCAATACACCCACACTTTTCATTTTGACCTTGTGTTCTTACAAATTGAGTCCACTGGCATCACAAGGAATTGGCCATTAGTGTTAAACAGGGAGTGTGGAATCATTTAATGCCATCTCAGGTAACTATTCTGAACTATGTATGCAGGCAGTGCTGGTGCTGAATTAATTGGACAAGCAGATTTGTTCACACAGAGCAAACTGCTGCCTTTCTGAGCAAGCCTGAGCCAAGCCACTATTGTGCTTCTCTTTCTCATCAGCATTCCCCACCAACACCACCACCACTCGTATGATTAAAGATTACCTCTCTACTAAGTTTATAAGGCTCTAAATCATCCTCTATAACCTGCCTAAGGCTGGTGGGAAAGTTTTCTAGCAAAACAGCACAACTTTTGGTCAATAAAAAGGGTTTTTTCATTCTCCTTCTCCCTGATTATATGGAGGGAAAAGATGCTGGAGGGCTGAGCTCAGCTCTGCAACGTACTATTCTCCTTTTGCCAAGTGTTACATGACTGAGACCCCTCAAAGTCCCTAAATGTTCTCTCATCTCAATTTCTAGTAAACCCTTCTTTCAGTGCAAGCCCAATGCTTACACAGCACTTGACCTTGATGCTCGTGCTAGCTGCTCCTTTGGGACTCTGCAGTTTGCTCAGGAAGGAGGTCTTGCTGCAGGACCAGACCTGCCATCCAACTCCTCCCTTAAGCATGAACTAGGAATAAATTCTCTTCTTTCACTGAGGAATGTATCTCCAAGTGCCAGAGCTTAAACTTGTGTAGGATGCACTTCAGTCACCACTATGATTTTCCTAGAGTCCCATTTTTACTATGAGTTCTCTAGAGTCCCCCCAGCCCTTGAGGCTCTGGTAGTAAAATTATATTTTTATTTTTAGTTTGCTGTGTTTCTGACTATTTTCATTCTTTTGAAGAAATTAAAATATCAGTGCTTAAACACAGTACATATAAAGGATGCTCTACACATGAAGCAGTTTATGATTTATCTGCTGCTAGAGGTTCCAGTCCATTATGAAAAGTTTAAAAGCATATTATCAACCCACAAAGGAATCTGTAGAGTAAGGTTTCCCTTGAAATGTTTTTGAAATTGCTTTAAAAAAATCTCTTTCTTCTCAAAGGTTTTTTCAGCACAGTGGAAAATATGTCTGGGCAAATATAAGACATGAATACGTCCAAAGAGAGATTCTTTATTCACAAAAAGAAACCAACATGGGAATCTACTTGTTAATAAACAAGTGTTCTACTCTTCTCTCATAAAATACTGGACAAGTTAAACGAAAAAAAGTATTGAACTACTCTTTAGAATTGACTCCACTTAACTGGATCAAGCTATTTTGAGGCTTAAAGGGTGACAGGTTTTACTAGCAATATGAATCACAGAATCACAGAATGGTAGGGGTTAGAAGGGACATCTAAAGATCATCCAGTCCAACTCCCCTGTTTAAGCAGGTCTGCCTAGATCAGGTCACACAGGAATGTATCCAGGTAGGTTTTAAAAACCTCCAGAGAAAGAGACTCCACACCCTCCCTGGGCAGCCTGTGCCAGGGCTCTCTCACCCTTACAGTAAAGGAGTTTTTCCTGAAGTGGAACTTTTTGTGTTCCAGCTTCTTGTCATTACCCCTTGTCCTGTCACTGGACTCTACAGAAAAAAAGTTGTCCCATCCCCTTGACGAACACCTTTCAAATACTTAATACTTCAAATATTAATCAGGTCACCTCTCAGTCTCCTCCAGACTAAACAGTCCCAGTTCCTGCAGCCTTTCCTCATAAGAAAGATGTTCCAGTCATCTGATCACCTTGGTGACCCTGTGCTGGACTCTTTCCTGCAATTCCCTGTCCCTCTTGAGCTGGGGAGCCCACAACTATACACAGGACTCCAGATGAGGCCTCAGCAGGGCAGAGTAGAGGGGGAGTAGAACCTCCCTCATTCTGCTGGCCACACTCTTCTTGATCCATCCCAGGATGCCATTGACCTTCTTTGCTACGAGGGCACATTGCTGGCTCATGGTTAGTTTATTATCAATCAGAACTCCCAGGTCTCTCTCTGCAGAGCTGCTCTCCAGCAGATCATTCCCAGCCTGTCCTGCTGCTTGGAGTTGTCCCCACCCCCCCTCAGATGCAGGACTCTGCATTTGTCCTTGTTGAACCTCATGAGGTTCCTCTCTGCCCAGCTCTCAAGCCGGTCAAGATCCCACTGAATGGGGATTCCCTTCTGGGGAATCAGCCAGTCCTCCCAGTTTGGTGTCATCAGCCAGCTTGCTGAGGGTACACTCTGTCCCCTCATCCAGGTCATTGATGAAGATGTTGAACAAGACTGGCCCCAGAACCGATCCCTGTGGAACTCCACTGGCCACAGGCCTTCAACTTGATTCTGTGACATTGATCACCACCCCCTGGGCTCTGTCATTCAGTAAATATTGATATTGCCAGATTAGCAAACATCATTCATTTAGAGAGCTCACAGGTCAGGAGCTGGAAATGCAGTGTCAAAATCTACTTATGCCTATCTGGCTAATCACTTGTTTTCCTTGGAAGATGCAGATATTTCAGGAAGTCTTGACCTATTGGGAATAGGATACCTAATATCAGGTATTACCATTTAACGTCTTCCTATTTTGGAAGAAGTGTCTTCATGATAATTTCAGAGAGCTGTTTAAAGGTGTTGACTGGATTGGAAAGCTATGATACTGTAGGATTAGAGATTTGAGGAGGAGGTGAGAAGGGGTCACTGCTAGAGGAACTGAGATTCTACTCAGAATGGAAGGCTGAGAAATAAGAAATGGAAGGAGGACCTTCATTTAAAGCACTTGTTTCCATTTTGATATTTATCTTTCTCCATCTTTCAATAACTGCCATGCTCCAGCTTCTGCTAAAGATGAAAGAATGGGTGGATGACAGGAACAGTCCTTATCATTCTGACACATTTTAGAAACTACTGTGTTCATGGATATGTAAGACAGACAACATTTCTGTGAAAAAAAAAATCTAGATTTCCCATATATATAAATGAAAATATTTGTCTGAGGTTACAGGTTGTGTTTGTGTCAGAGCTGTGCTTTGAACAGACTCTGATGCTAAGTTTAATTGACTATCCTCATTCTGTGTTTCCTTCTCCCAAGAATGCCTTTTGAGCTGCTTTTTTTGACCAGCTTTCAGTGTATACTGCATCTTAGCTCCCACTAAAGCTACATTTCCTTCTGATACACCCATTACTTGTAGTTATAAATTATTTATATTAAGAACCAGAATTGTGTCAAACAATTGCACAGTTACCACATTTCTGTGGTATTGCTTCAGATCTTCATAAAGATTATGAAGTAATGGGTATTTACTGGGTGCCACAGTTCTTGGAAAAATCATATTCTAAGGTATTGTTTTAGAAATTCCCCTGTACAGAAGTGCCAACTTGTAAGGATGTTAGATGACTGAAGACAAGTAAAGATGCTGCGTTCCTAAAATGGATTAAGAGGTGAATGACTCATGTTTCCTGAACATGTTGCCTAATGAAGATCTTTCTGTTCTTTGACATTCACATACATTTATCACTCTTAAATTTGATTCTTAGTAAGAATTGCCAGGATTTGGGAATTGCATCTTACATTTCATAAATCTTGAAGTGTCCAAAAATGACAACAGCACACATGGATATATGTGAGAGTATGCGCACACATTATTCATGGCACTAGCTGGATAGAGAGCTTTACTTTTCACTCCTAGTAATTCTTAGCTAAGGCAACCTCACAGCCATAAATTCACCACAGAAAACATGCGAAAATCAGTGAGAAATGTGAGCTGATTAATTCTGAAACTGTCAATGTATTCAACTTTCACTGTGTGAGCAAAACGTGTCTTTTTCATTCCTTCCTTATTGCAGCCAGGGTTAGGAGTGGTAGGTACTTTTGAATACAGAGGTTTAAATTGTTACAAGAAGACAAGGTTTCAGCTCTTACTAATCATTTTGGCTGAGGCTTGGCTGACCCACAGGACACTATGTAGTCATCCGTGTGCCAGTCAAATATTCAATCCCCACCACCCCATTTCTATGCTGGTGTTCTCTGCTGTTGTCTTCATGGCAGTGATGCTGTGTGAAACGCCAGGAACTGTGCCAGTCACTCAGATGGGACAGCTCTTTGGAAGAGCTTATATTTTGATCCTCATCCTGATGCTCCTCGGCTTCATTTTATTATCTTGATATATGACCTTAACAGATTGTAACAGGGCCTTTACCTGCTTGGTCTATCACTCTATACACATGCTTCAAACATGTAAGAAAGCCATTGACTTATTTCCACAGAAAATTTGCCTTGTTGAGGGAGAAAATGTCCGTTTCCACCATTGTGTCATTTGCTAGATGCTTTTAATGACTTTCTTACCTCTTTACCTAGGACTTGTCTGCAAAGCATGTTGGTTCTTTCATTGCATCTCTCCCAAAACCATGGTCTCATTGCAGGTAGACATGGATTCAAC
Organism: Colius striatus; assembly: GCF_028858725.1. Lineage (NCBI taxonomy): Eukaryota > Metazoa > Chordata > Aves > Coliiformes > Coliidae > Colius > Colius striatus. The sequence goes on from NC_084763.1 coordinate 37,117,381, forward strand.
CCAGTTAGCATTTACATAGAAGTAGAGGACATTTGGTATAGCTTCCCCATTTCTCACACCACAACACCTATCTAGTGGCTTCAGGCAGTACTATTAATTATCCTGTAGTTGTAAATTGATTTTATATTTAATGATTGAACTTGTCTGTTTTCACTTGCTGTCACCAGGAGATGTGTGATGCCATAAAATGCCGTTCACTGTCAGGTATCTTCTTCAATGCAAGTGCATGCAGTCAGTCTTCTCTGATAAACTGGATAGAAGGATGTAAGTAATCCAGGCATCCCAGTGTCTTCTCCAGACCTTGAATTCAAATAACTGCTCTTCTTTCTGTTGAAAAAATGAATTTCAGTGAGAGGAGGAATGACTCAAATCTCACTGAGGTTTTAAAAGCGCCTATCACTAATCCCTTTGGCTTTACAGACTTGGCAGCAGTTACTTCATTAGCTGATTCAGAACATATCACAGATATTAATTAGGAAAACTTCTTTAGGCAATTATCTAATTTAGACACCATTTCTATTTCCTTTCATGCCTTTATGAAAACACTGTGACAGCCTCTTTCTATTGCATACACTGTTCTACATTCAAGTACTTCTGAAAGGAACTGAAATGTATTTTCCCTCTCTGCAATAGTTCTCATCAATAACAATGAAGCAGCACATCACCATGAGCCACAGAAATGCTCCTCTGCCATGCATAAGAAGGAGAGAGAGCAGATGGAATTGTGATGTTCAAAACCAATTCTATGGGGAGTTCTAGAATGGTAGTGACCTTTGCTAATGCCATTCATAATAGTTGCTTATTGTTGACTATGTAAAGAGAGACATAATTATTGATTGCTGAGCGGGCTGAAGATGACAACTAGTAAAAAGTATTAATACCCTGTATAAAGAAGTGAATAAGAAATAATTTTGGATTCTTTTTTTTTCAGAGGTTAGGTTTATTCTGGAGATAAATTGCAAGTTGATAGCTCTCGAGGAAATGAAGTGTAGGAGCAAAAAGATCTGCTCAGACTTTCCACCCGAACAGACACTGAGATACAGCATCTTGATTATAAGTTAACCTTCATCAGTGAATGCTGAGCATTAACATTAAGCCATTTTGGGTTTGTTTTTTTTTTTTTCATTTATCCCAATCCATTGGCTTCAGTGAATTTACAGATGATTTATGCCTTCCTAAACAATATTTACTACTTTTGTCACCTTCCATGCAAACTATAATTATTGCAAGCACCAGGAAAAAGACTCATGGCTTTAGGTCATTCAAATATTTAGTAAACTTTGCAGTAAATTTATTGGAAAATAAAGTTTAGAGAAACTAAAACTATGTCTAGTTCCTGGTCAAATTTGACAAATAGCTTTGGCTTGACAAATATTTCCAAAAAAGATGAATAGCAAAGTGCTGCACTCAGATTTGCTAAACAAAACATTTTGCTGTTACATTTTGAGAACAATGTTTTGAAATGAAAAATGATCTTAAAAATAATTGTTTTGATACCCTTAAATTTGTGACACATTTAATTTCAGTTCAAATTTAATGATCCAAAATGGGCTTACATTCTTTCTTCCTGTCTATTTCCTCTTCATTTCAGATAGTTGGGAAAAAAATGTAAAAAATCTTGTTTGTCTGTGCTCGACTCCTGAGCTTAAACGTCCCCACTCCTGTCAGCTCTGTATAAACTCCTCTGCATACACAAGTATTCCACACATAATCAGTCAGGTTACCCTGAGTTGGTGTGGGCAGCACTACAGGATCTGGCCCATAGCATTAGTGGGAAAGGTTGATAAACTGCAACAGTAGAAACAGTGATGAATTTACAGTAGGAAATTGTGGATACAAATTGGACTGATGTCCTGTAATTCCAGAACTATAGAAACTCATGAAGTTCATCAGGAATAACACCACACTGGGAGGACAGGCTGATTCCCCAGAAGGCTGTGCTGCCATTCAGTGGGATCTCGACCAGCTTCAAAGTTGGGCAGAGAGGAACCTCATGAGGTTCAACAAGGACAAGTGCAGAGTCCTGCATCAGGAGGGGGAAACAACCCTATGCACAGGATAGCTTGGGAATTACCTGCTGGAAAGCAGCTCTGCAGAGAGAAACCTCGTAGTTCCGGTTGATAACAAACTGAATACGAGCCAACAATGTGTCCTTGTGGCCAAGAAGGCCAATGGCATCCTCTGCCCTGCTGAGGCCTCATCGGGAGTCCTGTGTCCAGTTCTGGGCTCCCCAGCTCAAGAGGGACAGAGAACTGCTGGAGAGAGTCCAGTACTGGGCCACCAAGATGATCAGGGGTCTGGAACATCTTCCTTATGAGGAAAGGCACCAGGACCTGGGGCCGGTCAGTGTAGAGGAGACTGAAAGGGCACCTCATTAATACTTACAAGTGTTTGAAAGGTGTACGTCAAGGGGATGGGGCAATATTTTTATTCTGTAGAGTCCAGTGACAGGACAAGGGATAATGGACAAAAGCTGGAACACAAAAAGTTCCACTTAAGGAAACACTTCTTTGCTGTAAGGGTGAGGGAGCCCTGGCACAGGCTGCCCAGGGAGCATGTGCAGTTTCCTTCTTGGGAAGTTTTCAAACCCATCTGGATGCATTCCTGTGCAACTTCATCTAAGTGGTTCTGCTTGAGCCAGGTGGGCTAGACTAGGTGATCTTTAGATGCCCCTTCCAACCACTACGGTTCTGTGATTCTGTGTGAACTATGATCTGATTTGCCTGTCTTGGATCTCTGTGGCCAACTAGAGAAAGACAGATGCACTTCCTGACCACATCTCACGTGGCTTAGCCCTCACATGGGTTAGTGGTTGCAGAGGGAATGAACAGGTGGATAAGTGGATGAATAATATTTGGATGACTAATGATAGCTGAATCTTAAACTTAGAAAGTGTTGGTCTTTAGAAAATTATTGTTAAATCTGCTCAGGTCTCACCTGTCACCTTGTGGTTACTGGATACCCTGTTTATTTTTACTGAGACAAATGCAGACTAAATTTCAGCTAATTTAAGTGTTAAGTGCTGTTGATTTCCACTCACCTCTTGGGGATGAGATGTGATAGCAAATCAAACAGCTTGTTCATCAGTAAATAAGAACTAATACAGATTGTTTTCTTACAGCTGAAGTTGCTTTTCTTTGAAAAATTAACTATTAATTCTATTAAAAATTCTCTCTGGGAGTATACTTTATTGAATTACTGGCTGGCACTTTGATTTCCTTAACCAAGAGGAAGTGAAATTTAACACATAAACATTTACTGAAACATTTCCTTTTGCACTAAGTACTGTATGAAGAAGGTCAAAATGCAGTTGCAATAGTTTACACTCTGGTATTAACATTCTTTAAATAATATCATGTTATTCTTTGAATATAGTTTGCCGTGTGTGGGTTCTTTGTACTCAAGCTGTGATTTTGGTATTTCCTGCTATGCTTGGTCATCATTGTAATACTTTGCTGATGGTAATCAAGGGGTTTTTTTTTTTAATAAGCACGTGAATCTGAACCCACACACACAGAGCTCAATTCTGCAGCATTTTTCCATACAGAATAACTCTGCTTCTTTTGTAACAACTGGATCTTTCTCCCAGAGTAAGGTATAACTCCAAGACAAGTGTTAGAACTAAAGCCATAAAGCATGGCTTTAAACTTAAGCATTAAAGTATGCTGAACTGGTTTGGGAATCTCATATCTTTTTGATATTCCGTGGAACTCAGATTCTTAAATGTCTGCCTGACTTTAAAAAAAAAGAAAGCTACTCATAAGATTTCCAGAAAATGTGTATTAGCCAGATATTCTGAAGGCATTTGCTGTATAACATAGGACTATTCTGAAGAGGAAGAACACAGAGTAATTGGTGCTATCAAACGAGATGAAAGTCATGAGTTGTTCTCCTGCCACATAGCAACATCTAATCCCCCTCTACCTGCCAACTCTGATGTAAAAAATGTTGAAACATTCAAAACTCTCTCCTTTAGGTGTTTGAAAGGTGTCACAAGACTTGAAAATAGATTGTCAAAAGGAGAAATGTGAGTTGCCTTGCAATCATTAGAGAAAACCATCCCCAGGGGTTGCCTTGAGCTTGGTCATGGGAAGCTCTAAGGACCATTTCTCATCTGACTGAAGCTGCATTTTGTCTCACAAGACTGTGTCTCGTTAGTAAGTTAAGCAGAGCCAAGGACTGTTCTTTCTTCTTGAAGACAAATAGTGTAGCATGGCTTTTGTCTTTAAATGAGACTCAAAATGGGCTGGCATCATCCATATTGATGCTTAATCTATTCTCTCTAAAAGCTGAGAGAAGGAAGAGCCATCTGTATTTATCACCCTGCTGTTAGGAAAGGAGAAAGATCTGACTTCCCACATGGAGTATCCTTACCTTGGGCTTTTTGACTTTGCCGCTGTGGAACTGGTTTTTGTAAACTGTGTTCAGTCTAATACTGAACACAGACGCGTCGGACTCATCCTCCCCTCGCTCAGGGCCTTCCTCAATAGATGACAATCATGGTTTTGTTTGCCTGATTTAATGGGAAGAGGAATCCTTCTTCACCAAAGACCATGTTGGCTGTTTGATTTTAAGGGTCATGAGTATCCCAGAATTTTTTGGTGGAGGGCTTTGACTTTGGCAGCATTGGATCATCTCTGTCCCATAGCTCCTGTTAGAATGTCTTTGGGTAGGTGAAAATGTCCAGGACACCACCGGAAAAAGCATCAGCTACAAAAATAAAGGAAACAACAAAAGATTAATTTAACATTTCTGATGTTTGTGAGATGTTTGACTATTCTTTTCTCAGAAAATGAAATGTTTTGTTGTACTAAAGAGAACCAAAGCCCTTTGTCAATCAGCACATGCCTGGATGCCCCATTTCACTGAATACACTTGTTTTTCACACGTTTCTAGAGGAAGTTTCTTTTAGCCTTCTGCAAGGATTGATAGTTAATTCTTGTTGTATTTTCTTCCTTAATTTGATAAAATAAGAATAGCTCCAATCAATTATCATTAAGGATGTCATACATAAAAGCTCAAGAAGAGATGGTGGGAAAACAGAGAACACGGAATAATAGATGTGTGAATTGCTTGGAAAAACAGGAGACTACTGAGTCACACTGCTGTGCCTTGCTGCCTGTTGGATGCTCTCTTTGCTACATGTTAGCCCCTGGTTTGACACAACCTCTGCCTTGAGTTTTGTGCTCTACCACCATGAGGCAATGGGCATGATGGGCAGAGGGAGTACAAAGCCGTACTGATGAATTCAAGGCTGGAGTAGGCATTTCTGCTCCAGTACTGTCAGACTCAGCACCTCTTGCCACAGTAGACTCATTACCTTGCCCCAGAGATCCTGTCTCGGGATCTTCTGCTCTGACAAGTTGCTTTGCAAGGCACTTGGCATCCTGGAAATGGTCTGCAGGTTAGCATTTTCCTCTTAATCATCTTCTGTCATGGATAGTTTAATTTTGAACCTAAATGAGCAATTTTCCGCGAGCTAAGTGACTTTGATTAGTATCTGAGGGAATCCTTAGAATTCAGTTAGACACTGCTGATGGTAAGGAGGGCACGGGTTAGTGGTGGGCTTGACAGTGTGAGGTTAGTGGTTGGTCTTGATGATCTTAAAGGTCTTTTCCAACCAAAAGGATTCTATGATTCTACTGCAGCCCTACCAGATCAAACCCAGATGGAATTCAAAGAGCCTTCTCAGATATTGGACATGTAGGATATTTTGCTCCTACCCAGCTATGGAAAGGCCCTTGGCACCACGAAGGTGAGCATGGATGGTAGGAAGTAAGCTCTGCCTTGGTTCCTCCATGCTTATGGGAAGATAAAATGGAGCAACTGAGTACTTTGGGCTGTAAGCTGCTGTCCCCAGCTCCAAAAGCCTCTCTCAAAGAATATGACCAGTTGCTTTACAAGTAGGGCTCAAGGGTTGTCCTGCAGTAAGCAGGTTTCAGATAATCTGCCCACATCCTTATTACCCTGCTCTTCAAATTTGCTTATAAAAAGATTGGCTTAAAAAAAGATTGCAATAGCTATAACTTCAGGATAACTGTGCTATCTTTGTACCTCCTTCAGTCTTCCTTTGTCCCTGGCATGCATGTATCCTGTTGCAGTTACATGTTTATCAAATGAGAAATTATTCCTTTCTTTCACCTCTGAATGTGATATTTTGACTATTTTTTGTTCAGATGTTCTTCACTCCTCCAAAAGAAATGGTATATCGAAGATATAATTCCTTTCTAGGTAAACACAGTCTCATGTTGGTCAGTATTCATATTTTACATTTCATAGTTTATGTCTGAAATCACTAGGGATCCATTAAAGACACGGTCCCTTTTAGTGACATATTTGTGTGAAAACACAATATGTCACTAAACATATGAAGGAAAAGATGGTTATCGGGGAATCCACATGGATTCACCAAGGAGAAATCCTGCTTGACAAACCTGATAGCCTTCTACAAGGCAATAACTGTGTTCTCCTTCCCCCTCTACTCTGCGCTTGTGAGACTATATATAGAATATTGTGTCCAGTTCTGGGCCCCTCAGTTCAAGAAGGACAGGGAGCTGCTGGACACAGTTCAGCACAGGGCCACCAAGATGGTGAAGGGAGTGGAGCATCTGTCTTATGATGAAAGACTGAGGGAGCTGGGGCTGTTTAGCTTGGAGAAGAGGAGATTGAGGGGTGATCCGATTAACGTTTATAATTACGTAAAGGACGAGTATCAAGAGGATGGAGCCAAGCTCTACTCAATGATGGCCAATGACAGGACAAGGGGCAATGGGTATAAACTAGAACACAAGAGGTTCCAAAGAAACACAAGGAAGAATTTTTTCACTGTGAGGGTGAGGGAGCAGTGGAACAGGCTGCCCAGATGTATTATTGAGTCTCCTTCTCTGGGGACATTCAAAACCCATCTGAACGAGTTTCTCTAGGTGGTCCTGTTCTGGCAGGGGAGTTGGACTAAATGATCTTTCGAGGTCCCTTCCAACTCTTAAGATATTGTGATTCTGTAACTGGCTGGCGGGATGAGTGGAGAGCAGGGGATGTCATCTACTTTGACTTCAGCAAGGCTTTTGACACTGTCTCCCATAACATCTTCATCAGAAAGCTCAGGCAGTGTGGCTTGGATGCACCTCCCCTGGTGCACCTTTAGGGCATTTCCTCTTGTCCAATCACTCGTTACTTGGGAGAAGAGACCAACCTCCACCGTGCTACATCTTCCTTTTCAGTGGAAGTCCTAGCAATCAGAATATTTTTGTCACTCCCTGTAACAGTCCAACTATTTGATACAAAGACAACCCAGGGATTACACCATGCTGCCTCCAGTTCATATTTGGTGGGACTATGGAGCAGTGGGTAAGCAGTATGAGGAAGGAGTTTATATCAGACCTTGTCAGACCACTTCAAATCACCTGAGGTCTTATTTCAATTATCAATTTAAAAATAGAATTAGGTTTTGTTCCCTGATTCCTGTTTGGATTATTGTAGAATTGCTTTGAGGCTCAGGGACAGAGAACATCTAATGAGGATTTAGCTAAACAGATGCTTATCTGGTTGTGTCTCTTCTGGTTTTACAATGCCTTAAGTTATCCTACACTAGCTGCAGTTTTAAAAATATGTCACTGGATTACTACTCACTTAAAAAACACAAAAAGCCAAAACCTATAGCAGTGCTAAAGCCTGGTTAGAAATCATTTTACCCAAAGGTTTTACTCAGTCCCAGATCCTGCAAGTTATAGATGCTCTGTCTTTTTTTTTTTTTTTTTTTTTTTTTTTTTTTTTGTTCAAGACCGTTTCAAGAACTGCCTTCTTCCAGGAAGAAAGGGTCAAGGATTTCGTTGGAAATATGGCCTTGATCGTGTCTGTCCCTCAAAGCTTAGGTACTGTGTCATAGTTCTCCCCAGCCAATTGTGTGTGTTCTTGGCCATCCACTCTATTTACTTGTTCACCAGTCCCAGGCTCCTCCAGAAAGGACTGTAGGAAGCAGCAACATCATCTTGACTTTCTATGTGGGAAGTGAGATAGTGGCATTAATTATACATTTCCCAGCCTCTTCCCACTGGCAACAGCACGTGGAAGAACAAGTGGCTATTTAGGTTCAAGAGGGATGTGAGTGTGGGACTGTTGCAACTTGTGAAAGAATCACTACAGTGACAACCAGGAGATGGCTGTTTATCCAGGGAGTGACTAGGGGTATTTCTGATGCATGTGAAAGATGCATCAACAGATATACATGTTGTGAAGAATAAAGAAATTTAAAGCCTCATAGTAGAATCATAGAATGGTAGGGTTGGAAGGGACCTTTAGAGATCATCTAGTCCAACCCCACTGCCAAAGCAGGTCCACCTAGATCAGGTCACAAAGGAACACGTCCAGGCGAGTCTTGAAGACCTCCAAGGAGACTCCACACCCTCCCTGGGCAGCCTGTGCCAGGGCTCCCTCACCTGAGCAGTGAAATAGTTCTTCCTTATGTTTAAACAGAACTTTTTGTGTTCCAGATTCTTTCCATTACCCCTTGTCCTGTTGCCAGAGACAACAGAAAAAAGTGCAGCCCCAATCTCTTGACATCCACCATTTAGATATTTGTAAGTATTAATGAGATCATCCCTCAGTCTCCTCTTATTCAGACTAAACAGCCCCAGTTCCACAGCCTTCTCTCATAAGGAAGATTGTCCAGTCCCTCATAAATGAACCTTTCTGTAAATGTGGAGGACAATATAAAGGAATTTAATTAGGTGTGTGATATTTGTCTGAAAATGACGGGGAGAATATGTGGAAAATAATATTGTTTGAGAGAGCAAAAAGGAGAGCAGAGAGGAGGTCTGAGGGGTTTGGTAGCTGGGGTTGGGGAAGCAGAGGGGAGGAAATGTCTTTTGTATTTTTAAGCAGCTTCCAGGTAATCCATTCAGAGAAATCTGCAATACAGATATCTCAAGAATGTAAGTCTTCATGTGAAATTGAACTGGGTTTAATGTGTTTCTCTGGCAGTCAATAAAATGGAAAGTAGAGACACAGATAAATTGTGATGTTGAAAAATCTCACCAAGCTGAAGACCCAGGACTATCATTTTAACCTAACTAAGGGCAAGATAAGGAGAACATCAATTTTAAGGAACTTTGTTAGGCTGTGTGATTAATGGCTTTTACCCTGCACACAAAGGAGTGCAGACGAACATTGGGGAGTGGCAGACTCCAATAATCTGCACAGAGAAACAACCACCAGACCTGACTGGTCCCCCGGCTACCCCAAGAGAGCCTCAACCCAAGGGCCAAGGGTGACACCCCAAAACTGATAAGGAGAAAAGGCTCCTTATGGGATATGTAGGGGAGGAATTAAAGGAGGGGAAAAGGAAGAGTCTGACTGGTTTTGTTCTCTCTGCTGAAAGACCTGTTTTCATGTTCATGTGCCTGTGCATGAGGCAACTGGAGATGAGAGGACTCAAGGGCCAGCTGCTGGGTGGGCAGTGTTAAGGCATTTACTGGAGGGATCCATACTGTATTTATGTATTGCTATAGGAGTCATCTTGCTCTTGGAAATCTGTTCCATGTACTGGAGTGCCTGGTCTTTTCATGACTTTCATCTACAGTATCACCTTCTCCAATTGCCATCACCCACAGTCTCTTATCAGACTAAAATCCATCATCATTTTGTTTCCCGGAACTTTCTTAACAATTAATGCCTTGTCTCCTTCTCCTGGCCCCCACTCCATCATGAACTTTCATTCAGGAATATCACACTGTTGACACCAAGTATCACTGGATTGTTGTTTGCTTATCCTGACCCTCCCTCCAAAAACTGTTTACTACAGCCTATTTGATCCAAAGAAAGTTAAAAACAACTAATTTGAAATAACTCCCCAGAACCACCACCTGAAAGTAAAATTACTCTTCTGAGCTCTGAGTATCTGTTTGCAGTATTTAAAGATCATTCAGAGATTTGGAGGCAGGCACAGTTTAAGAAGGAATTAGACAGGCAGATATTTTTCTGGCTGTCTCTGTCTGATTTCATTCCTGAAAGCTAATGCTCTTTGTTGTCTGTGTATGGGTCTTTTCCACAAAGAATTTAATATCCTTATGGCTTGCTGTTTTTTTCCTTTTTTTTATGAAGTCAAACCAGTTATTATTTCATAGTGAATAACTGAGCTTTTCTGTCATATTTTTTCAGTTTTTTATCATAAATTAAGCTTACTGTCTGATAAGTCCAAATTCTATACAATGAGGCAAGTTTCATTTCTTTATCACACCAGTGTAGACACAATATTGTATGTACAGTTTCAGGTTACTATTTCTGACTTGACAAAGGCTTTGAGCACTCTCAGTGCTTCACTATATTGGATATATGCTGGTTATGCATCTTTTACTTGGGAAATACTGTCTGCAAATTTGGACAAAAACCCAAGAGTCAAAATTTCTGTATGGGTCATCTAAGGTTCAGAGCAACTTCTGGTAAATTGCTGTTGCTGATTTGTCTTCCTTTACCCCGATTCCTGCTATGGAAACAGGAGAGAAAATGGGGACACTTTCTAAGGAAAGCCAGAGCTAGTAAGACAGCTCTCTGTATTGATATTAGTTGAGTGTTTGGAGACTTTTGGTGAAGAACATGTGACAGAAGTTCATATTCAGGATGTGAATTCAATATATTCAGGGTGTATGAACTGTTTCAGTTCTGAGGCAAAGGTTTGCCTACATTGGCATGCTCAATGCTTCTATTGCCTAGTTCAAACAAGACATTGATAAATTCTTTGCTTGGAAGTCAGGAAAATTAGACATCTGCTGGGGAGAAAGGGAGCCAACTGGAAATGATCATTTATCTGGCTGAAACTTGAAAATCATCATCCTTGGAAATATTTGAAACTCAGCTAGATAATGTTCTGGGCAACCTGACCTAACTTTGAGCCTGACCCTACTTTCAACAGGAGGTTGCAGTAGAGACCTCAGAGGTCCTTTCCAACCTAAATTGTTCTAAATTATTACAACTGTCTGACCAATTTTTCTTTTATATTTTGTTACATTTTATTACAAGTCTTACAATGAAATTTAGGAAATTGTATCACTTTAATAATCCATAAATCTGGAGTACACCCACAATATCAATCTATGTTTGTGATGGGTAATCTCTGTAATCTAATGTCATAGTTTATAGCTCTGGGTGCAAAAAGATCTAGATGAAAAAGAAGAGCTGCTCTCTATGATGTCTCTCTTGGACAGTAAAGTCTGCATGTGGTCTTGAAAATCATGTTGCCTCTTCAAGGGAGAAAAAAATCTCTGAGGAATAGAGATGCCTGATTGGTCTGAAGAGTAAAGACACTGATATTGTTGGATCAAATGAAGTTTTGATTAAGCTTACCTGCTAGCTGTATAATTATGAAGGCCCAAAACTTTATACAAATTCTCAGTATTATGGTACAAGAGAAGAGACAAAGCAGATATTTATTGTCCTCCAGAAATCAAGAAGCAGACTTGTAAATTGTGATGCAAGTACTTTGGTGTGGTGGGTTGACCTTGGCTGAGTTCCAGTTGACCACCAAGCTCCTTTTCAGCAGGACAGGAGGAGAAAATAAAAAGATCCCTATAATTTGGATTTGGCAAAAAAACCAAACAAACAAACCCAAACTGTATAGATGAGAATGTAAATAAATACAGACCAGAAATAGTACATTTCATTCAAAAAAAGCCAGAACAGAATGTTTCTATAGTGGTTAAATCACCTTTTCTTCTTTCTGTTTTCTTCTGAAAAAAAGCAAAAGTTTTGGTAATTCAACTGAGCTGCTCAGGAAATTTCAGGGTTTTTCTAATGGGAACATTCATCAGTTTAAAACTGATTCATGAGCTCTGATCCATTAGATAGTGCCTTAATGAATGTGATGTGCCCAGATGTCTTCCAACAATCCAAACTGATCCAAATACAGCATTTGTTCCCATAACACAAATTCTTGTGACCTTCACCCCAGTTCTCTGGTAAACTACATGAAGGTGAAGACTCAGATTCAAAGCTAAAGTGTCTTTTTCCTCTACAAACATTTGAAACCAGGATCAGCTCTCTTCACATCCAACAACCTTTAAGAGTTCAGAACAGACAGGAGCTTTTCTAACAAATATCTGGTGTTTCATGTAGGTTTTTTTTCAAATTAATGTCTTAACTAGGAAAATATTAAGGTGGTCCTACACTCAGGTAGAAGTTTGAGCTCACTTCTAGAAATGAGGACATATAACCTGTTGCTGCTGCTCTAGATCTCCAGCTACAAGCACAGTGTGTCCAATGATAGAACAAGGGGCAACAGGTACAAGCTGGAACATAAGAGGTTACAAAGACACACAATGAAAATCTTCTTCACTGTGAGGGTGACGGAGCACTGGAATGGACTGCCCAGATGGGCTGTGGAGTATTCTTCTCTGGCGACATTCAAAACCTAGCTGGATGGGTTCCTGTGTGACCTACTCTAGGTGGCCCTGCCCTGGCAGGGGTGGTGGACTAGGTGATCTTTCAAGATCCCCTCCAACCCTTAAGATTCTGTGATTCTATGATTCTGAGTGTTGTTAAAATTCTTTTATGTTGGGCTGCAAAAGTCTGTGAGAAAGTATACATGTCTACAGGAATATTTTCTTTTTTTTTTCTCTTATCTTTATAAATATGTATTTCTGCCTAAACATGAAAACACTGGGAACTAGAAGAGGGCCATAGGTCTGTATGAGGTACCAGTGCTGGAGGAAAACTCCTTTAGAAACTGAAGAGATTCAGATACTCCAGACCTAAGTAGGGGAGCTGAAGAAAATTTCTTATTCATTAGGAGTGTCTCCTTACCCCTTGTATGCCTTCTTTGTTATATGCTTTGCCTGTCTTGTGTAAGAACAGTAGGCCCATGCTGCTTCTTTCTAAAAATTCATGCAGTGCTCTTGAAAAAGGCTTCAGTGCTTCCTCACAGCCCTTAAGCCCTCCTGAAGTATGAATAGCACTGAGGTAAGGAAAGCCAGACTCAAGGAAGCAAATCTTCACTATTGCACCTTTTATCCTCAGGTTTTATTTTTAATGCTGTAGGTTTAAAGGTGTGAGAGGATTTTTTTTAAAGGCTATAAATTGGTATTAAAGGGCTTGGGACAGGCAATATTCAAGAAAACTGTATCTACTGGTGAGCTGTGGGCTGGGCTCTTGCCTCACATCAGCACGTGATGGTTTTGGCTGGTGTAGTTAATCTTCTTCTTAGTAGTTAATATGGGACTATGTTATGGATTTTTGCTGGAAACTGTCTTGATAATCCAGGGATGTTTTGGTTATTGCTGAGCAGTGCTTACACGGAATCAAGGCCTTTTCTGCTCCTCATACTACCCTTCAAATGAGTGGGCTGGGGGTACACAAGAATGTGGGAGAGGATAAAGGCAGGGGAGGACACAACTAACCAAACAGATATCCTATAGCACATGACAACATGTTCAGCAATAAAATCAGAAGGCACGTTAGCCAGGGGCTGATGACGGGTACTGGCTGCTCATCAGTCACTTGGTGGTGAGTAATAGCTTTCGTTTGCATTGCTTGCCTGTCTTGAAGTTTATTTCTCTCTGTTATTTTCTTTTCACTACAATAATTCAGTAGTAGTAGCACTGCAAATATGAAACTATTCTTATCTCAACCCATGAGTTCTCTCACTTCACAGAATCACAGAATCATAGAATGGTGGGGGTTGGAAGGGTCATCTAAAGATAATCTAGTGCAACCCCCCTGCTAAAGCAGGTTCTCCTTGATCAGGGGGCACAGGAATGTCTCCAGATGGGTTTGGAAACCTCCAGAAAAGGAGACTCCACATCGTTCCTGGGCAGCCTGTGCCAGGGCTCCCTCACCCCCACGGTAAAGAAGTTTTTTCCATAAGTGGAACTTTTTGTGTTCCAGTATTTGTCCATTACCCCCTGTTCTGTCACTGGACACTGCAGAAAAAAGCGTAAAGTTGAGCTTTAATACGAAAAGCGCTTTGTATCCCTAATAATGAACAATATAAATATAATAACAAGCAATGAGCTTACCTTGCATGTTCAATGAAAATACCTGTTTCCAAGTGGACAGCATCACTCAGCCTATCAGTGTTAAATTGCATATGCAATTGCAGGTGTTTGGCATGCAGTAACCTGTTCTTATATGGGGAGGGGTAGAAAATGCCCACAGACTTGTCTTTGCTTAGAGAGAAAGTATTGCACCCACTAGTGTTTATGTTATGCTGTAATCTTCCAGCTAACTCTCTTGTCTTCATCAGCCTCTCTTTCAATCACTCAGCTTCACTTTGTGTCTCGATCATTCCTGGAGTATCTGTTGAGAGCAAATGATTCCTCTCTAGCCCTGCATCAAATCAGTGCATTGTGTTATCAGGTTGCCCTGACTTTGGAAATTAAATGGAGGTGTTCTCTGAAATAGTCTGTTGTGCATCAAAGGTGACTGACCATGTGTGGAAACCTGGAGAAGACCACTGCAGTGTGTCAGAAAATAACACTTGGCAAAGTTCTTCATTGATAGACTGTCTGGTGCTCATGGGGAGCAAAGCTCCGTGGTCCAGAAGATGCTGATGGATTTCACTCTTGCAGTAGAAGGGACAGTCTAGTAGAGAATGGAAAACTTAGCAAATAGAGGCTGAGATACAGCAGCTTTGAGGAACCTTGCTTAGTGCAAGTGTTTGATTTGCTTCTCAGTCCCCAAAGCACATTCCTGTCCCTGAAGATCTGAATCAGGACTGGATCTCATGTTCTTCAGTCCACACCAGCTCCAGGCCCTGAGCTAGACAGAGCCATGTAAGCTATTGTTAGCTGCAGGGCTCAGGAAACCACGCCAAAGCCAACAGCTATCTCTGATTGCCTTTTCCTACCTATGGGTCTTGGAGAAAAAACACAGATTATTTATGAGCAGGAAAGAGTATGTAGTGATGGGACAAGAGGTAATGACTTTAAACTGAAAGAGGGGAGATTTAGATTAGATATTAGGAAGAAGCTCTTTCCTGTGAGTATGGTGAGACACTGGTACAATTTGCCCAGAGAGGTTGTGACTGTCCCATCCCTGGAAGTGTTCAGGTGCAGGTTGGATGGCGCTTGGAGCAACCCGATCTAGTGGAAGGTATCCATGCCCGTGGCAGGGGAGTTGGAATGAGATGGTCCTTAATGGTGTTTCCAACACAAACCTTTCTGTGACTCTATCATGTTTCCATCCTTACTTTTTTTTCTGGGGCAGACAGAGCATGCTTTGCGCAGAAATGTCACTGTGAACGTCTGCAGACTGACAGTTTGTGTGAGTGACTTATGTGTCCCACACCTGAGCGGGGTATTGAGAACTTAGTACTTCCTGGACTGAAAAATCTGATTTGTCAGGAAAGTTTCCATTGGTATTTCTGGGGAGCTGAGGAGTGGGAGTGTGTGTGCTGTGTGTCCCCAGCTCTTCCCAGCCACACTCCAGCTGCAGGCAATGGGCTTCCTGGGTTCTCGCTGCTTCTGTGGACTGCAATTAAGCCTCCAAGAATTAGCTCAGAATATTCATAGAATCATAGAATGGTAGGGTTGGAAGGGACCTTTAGAGATCATCCAGTCCAACTTCCCTGCAGAAGCAGGACAACCTAGATCAGGTCACATAGGAACATGTCCAGGTGGGTCTTGAAGACTTCCAAGGAAGAAGCCTCCACAGCCCCTCTGGGCAGCCTGGGCCAGGGCTTCATCACCTGAACTGTGAAAGAGTTTTTTTCGTATATTTAAGTGGAACTTTTTGTGTTCCAGCTTCATCCCATCACCTCTTGACCTCTTGAATATTGCTTGTTCTCAGGGACTGAGCAGTCTCCTCTCCAGGCTGCTGGCCTAGCCAGTGGCTTTACGATCTTTCTTTTAATATCCTGGATAAAGCACAGGAGGTTCTCTAAGTGGATCCTAAAAATCACTGAGAGACATCAAAAAATGCTGTCTTCCATCCCTTCATCTGCAGCTACAGATGATAATAATTTTACATGTTGTGGGAAGAAATGTGAGAATTCATGCACCTGTGCTTGTGTCATGTAGCCTGTAGTGATAAGCAGCTTTATAAAAGTGTGGATAATTCAATAAAGCCTATTCCACTTGGAATGTAAATTTACATGCTCCATAAACTCAGTCATGTGGAGATGCCAGCATTTAAAAATCTATGCTTACTTCAGAAATATATCCAGTATTAAAAGTTGTTTTAAAGCTTTCTTAGAAATTCTGTCCACAGGGTGGAGTAGGCATCAAATCCTCTCTAGCTTCCATCAAGAGATCACCTCTCAAGAGGAGAAATATCATTGGCATGGCACTCACTCAGAAACACTTTGTCCTGGCTTAGCAGGCAGGTAGGAAAAGATGTGTTTATTTCATTGTCAGTCTCTCTTCAAAGCAGACAGAGAAAAACTTTGTAATCCTCAGTCTTGAAAAGAAGTCACTCCAGTACAAGCTCCTAGGAGGCTTGTGAAGCACAAATGGAAAAGAAGAGAGACATGATGCCATTAGATGAGGTGGACCTTTGAAATAACAGATTTCAGCTAAGGAGATGTATAAAGACATGATTGATTGTTGCAAGAAACTCCTGGGAAACTCCTAAACATAGTTTCCTTAAAACCTGGAGAAGAGAACATGGATTGAGCATATTCCTGTCTGACTGCCACATGCTTGCTGCAGAACCAACACTTCAATGGAGCCCAGCTCTCAGCTCCTCAGGTCTCACATGGCACTGCTGCAGCACACAGAGCTGTTGCCATGGCTTTTTTTTAATCTCCAGTACACATTAACATATCTCCTTAGTCATAAATTATTGGAAACTATTTTTTTCTGGGGAAGTCAAATATATTCTTGAGTTGGTGGGATTTTGGACAAAAGAAATTAGACGCGAATGTGTGCTTTTATCTTGCTTACTGCACTGTACTGCCTTTGTCTTTCCTTCCACACAGCTCATGTAGAGGTGCAACTCTTGTTGAAGAGAACACAGAACACATAATCTTTGTTCATATTCCTTTCTTGTGCCTATCCTGAGGACTTAAGAATGCAATAAGTTACCAAGGCCTAATAGGTTATCAAATTCAGCTGAGTTGTCCTTGCACTTGTCTTATCCTAGGGCAAACACCAGACAATACAAATTGTTCCAGACTCTTTCATTGACAACTGTACACCAAAATAAACTACTTTCTACTTCCCACAAGCTCTAAACATGCACCATTACCACACAGCTAAAATCAACATGGTTGTAGATATCTATAATGTTACCTGGTGCTTCATTTCTCAGTGCAGAGAAATGGGAAACTGTAGGGCACAAGTCACCTGTCATGTTTTAGAAGTCTGGTTAGGGTAAGATGAATAACACCCAGCAAGCACCTATTCCTTCCCATTATCTGCACAGAGAATCTAGGCAAAAGCTTAAGTGTAGAACTGTGGTCAACTGTATCTGGCTTCATGAATCACTGTCACTTTGTAAGTTGTCTAAATTGTGTGTCTCTCTAACATCTAAGCTTGGGAAGAAAAAAAGAGATAACACATCTACTGTACACTGACTGTACTAATACCCCAGGAAGGACTGGGTAGACAATCTGAATGGTTTTCTTAGCAAGCTGCCATTCCAAGCTTGGTTTAGAAATACAGCTCTACACTATAATCAACATATATTTCAAAGTGCTGAGTTGATACTCCATGACATTCTGAATGGCATGTACAGCAGCCATAGGACACATCTCACAAATAAGGAACAAATGTTGGAACCTGGAAGTATTTGCCAGTATTTGTGACTATAATTTATAGGATATTTGTGGGTTTGTTCAGGCATTTGTGTTGGTCCTGATGCTGTTGAAGATTTCCTGCTATTTTCTGGGTATAGATAAAATGATATCTGACAGTAAGGAAAGATGAAGACAGGACAATGGTGCCCAGACTTAACCTTTTCATGTTTGTTAGAGAAGGCCTTCTTCCTTTCCTTTCCCAGTCCAGTGCTCTACACCAAATCTGAAGTGCACTGGCCATGTACCACAGCTCTATCCATCTCAAGTGGGGACATGGAAAGGATATTTTTCTCATTTCCTTCAACATTTCACAAAAGTAGATCCCATTGATGCAGTTTGAGCAAAGCGTGATTCTGTCTAGAGCGGCATGGACTGCAGGCTGACTTCCCTGATGGAAATAGCCAACATCTGGTCTAGTCTAGCAGTGCTGGTTTCTTGGCAGGGCCGTAACAAGAGATAATCATAGATGGAAATACTTGGGGCTTTGTCTTCCACTCTTCTGCTCAAGGAAGATGACAGTGTCCCATCAAGCTGTTTCTTTGGTAATAAATGTTGACAAATTTTAACACACAAAATATAGTCTTCTCCCTGACATCTGGTTGATGGACTCTCTTGCCTAGTCCATCCTTGTCTGACATCCACCAACCTTAGAAAAAAACTGACATTTATTTAATTTCTTCAAAACCTTGTTCCAGTGCCTGCCCTAGTACCACTGGCAAATTGAAATCTTCACAAGGATCTTGCTGATGGTTCTGCCAGCAAGTAGCGTTCCGATGCCTTCTAGCGGACAACTTTTTTGCTTCAGTCCAATTCCAGTTATTTTTTGTCAGGCGAAGCTGATTTAAATATCCATTGGCCATAGTGGCAGTGGTGTGCAGAGGGAAAAAGAAGCTGTGATGAGGCCTTCTTTGAAGCATGGAGTGCCTGAGGTGCAGGAGACTTATTTTGCACTGAATTTTGTGGCAAATTTTCCCTATGGGATAACTTGAAATTTGATTGACCTTAAGATGAACAGTCTGAATTATTGACCTGAAGTATTTGCTATAGGCTGTCTTTTAGGGAAGATGTCAGGTAATAAACTATTTCTTGCTTATGTAACTCGATCCTACAAGAACATGGTGAAGTAATGTAGTGTAGCTGTGAAAATGAGGCCCAATGTTAAAGAGGAGGATAAAATAATCTGCTGTGCTTGTGGGAACAAAACAATTTAGGTTAGTCCTCATGTGTATTTGCCGGGAGCATGTTTGAAATTTGTAAACAGAATTTCCCTGAGGAAATGCAATTCTAACAGTTCTGTTCCTGTGCAAGGAATCAAAATGCAGAGAAGCTACCTAACACATACCGAACTTGGAATCCCTGTGTTCAAACCCACGCAATGAATGCTTGTAAAGAAAGTATAGGCCAATGATCACTCACAGAAAAATGATCTGACAAATATATTCTTTCTCTGGACTGTTATGCAAAGCAAACATGGGAGGAATATCAGGATAAGCCAATCACAGGATCATAGAATGTTAGGAGTTGGAAGGGACCATTAGAGATCATCTGGTCCAATCCCCCTGCAGAAGCAGGTTCACCTAGATCAGGTTGCACAGGAACGTGTCCAGGCAGGTCTTGAAGACCTCCGAGGAAAGAGACTCCACAACCCCCCCAGGAGCAAATATTTGCTGAGCAGCTCTTGAATATTCATAGTTTGAATGATGAAAAATAAAAAATATACATACTCAGTCTGCTTTGCTTTTTAAAGATTCTTCATATTAACAAATCTATTGTATTTTGGTATGGCTTAAAAATCTCTGTTTACATTACAGTCAGACACATCCATAGCTATTTGCACTCTGAGATAAAATAGTTTTAACCTTTGGCTTATGCATCATTCCTACAGGGGAATAAAGGTTTTCTCAGCATAGCAGTCTCAACTTTTTCACTGTTCTTGAAGCACTTCACAATTTAGGCTTGTCAGTTGTTGACACTGAGGCGGCAAAATGCTACTGTTGTGGGTGGGTGTGGAATTTGAGCTAGCTGTCTCCTACATCCACTTTTTAAAATGACGAACAGGGAGGTAAACAATCTGACAGGGCTGGAGAACCTACAGATCCAAACAATTACTCTTACTCAGTGTGAATTGGATTTGAGGTGGACCCTGTGTGCAGCTCTGCACCTGGTGACTGAGTACACAGGGGGTTGGGCTGTACTGACACGGGGGCTTTATTGTAAACCTTCTTTTCAGATGTCAGCACTGGATTATGGAAGAGAATTATGAGTATCCTTACTTTTGAGCAGTGCCTGAAACACTGTAATTCAGTAAATTTAATAGGCCCTAGACTGAAGTATAATATGATACCTTTTCATGCTATGGGCCACTAGCTGCACACACAAAGTCAGATGACCAGGAACTGTAACTTGACTTTGATTAGAATTTTTCATATAGAATCACAGAATCATTTTAGTTGCAAAAGATCTTTAAGATCACTGAATCCAACCCCTCCCCTCACACTGCCAAGCCCACCACTAACCCAAGGCCCTCAGCACCTCAGCTACACGGCTTTGTAATCTCTCCAGGGATGGGGACTCCACTAACTCCCTGGGCAGCCTGTCACAGGGGCTGACAGCTCTCTCAGGGACAAAGTTCATCCTCATCTCCAATCTAAACCTTCCCTAGTGCAACTTGAGGTCATTTGCTCTTGTCCTGTCATTCATTACAGAGGAAAAGAGACTGGCTCCAACCTCACTACAATCTCCTGTCAGGGAGTTGTAGAGAATGATCATCTCTCCCTTCAGCCTCCTTTTCTCCAGACTAAACACCCCCAGCTCCCTCAGCTGCTCCCCATCAGGTTTGTTCTCCAGACCCTTCCCCAACCCTGATGCCCGGCTCTGGACACACTCCAGACCCTCAGATACTCCTCATGAAGTGAGGAGCGCAAAACTGAACACGGCATTCAAAGTGTGGCCTCACAAGTGCCCAGTACAGGGGCATATGGCCACTTGTGTATTTTTGGTATGGGTGAGTAAATGCCATTGGATTCTTTGGTAGTGCTCAGTACTCTGCCATCACACCACATCTCTCTCAGCACTAGTGCTATCCCAGACACTGTCAGCACCACGAATACATATTACTGTCTTCATCCTGGATTTCATTATGTCCCAGAAGTTTTGTTAACCTGTCAGTAGAGAGTTCAGTGAGGAGAGAGTGATGGATTGTGTATGTCAATTACTTCTTGACTGCAGGAAACAAGCAATTTCTGGTACATTTACATATCTATTTGAAGAATTCTGGTTTGTGCTGTAGCTTTGCTAATGCTTACATATGAGACCAAATCATTTGTTAACACCAGCAAATAAATTAGCTTGAGAAAGGGCTATGGAAGAGATTACCTTGATATAGGTTAAGAGAATCCTAAGGGAGTTTGATCAAGAAATTCCTGGCATTTTTTTTTTTCATTTTCCCCTGCAAAAGCGCCAGCGTCTTTATGGAGATGAATACAGTGTTTCAACAGGGCTGTAATGTCTGCTCAGGGAAGGATCTGACTAAAGAAGCAATAGTTCACTGCATATTCCAGGAACTCTGGGACTGCAATTCAAATATTTTTCCTGACAGATTTAGACCAGGGACTTGCATTCCCGCATCCCTGAGGAGTGCTGGTGCTGAGTGTAAGATATAGTCTTTAATCAGTAAGTACCATCTAAGAGCACTTTAGTGTAATAATTCATTTTTTCTCCAGTCCATCCACTGGCATCTAGACATTATTTGATTTTGCTTTCTGCTTATTTTCAACATTTTCATGTTAGCTGAATAACAATAAGAAAACAATTATCAGAAATAAAGGAGCAGCTGTACCATCACCCAGGAGAGAGCATTGTGTGTGTCTGAACAGACCTGCAGTAACAGAGGAATGACAGCTCTTCTCCCAGTCAGTCACAGTTCTTAGAAATCTAAAGACTCAATACACAGAAAGCAACATCCTGATTTCATAATCACACAGGCACTATAAAAGAAAGCGCGCTGGGAGGAAGGAAAAGCAAACTGCCACGGGCAGTTAGACATGAATTAGCTGCTGGTTTTAGCATTATCAGTGTAGGACCCTGTTGGTGCCCTGGAGGGAAATTTGTCAGGAGAAAACCTGTAATAATCTGGCTTGAATTATCAGGCTTGATTGCCAGTTACTCTGGCCTGTCCAATAAAGACAAAAATTGCCATCTCTGTAAATTTTTAACATTTCTGCCTTTCTGAATGTAAGGAAAACCACAGCAGGAGGGGAACTGCACCAGCTCAAGAGAGTGCTGTGAGCAAGCATTTACCCTCTACAAAAGTATGTGGGGCAGGAGAGAGATTAGCAGAGCAAAATCTCATGTCTGGTGTTGACAAGTTGTGGTCACTGCTGTTTCAAATCCTTCACTCAGTGCAGCTCAGCACTCATGGGGTCCCTCCAGTAGCTGCTGGTTACTCTCTGGATGCTACAGCAAGTGTAGAGGCCACTGCAGACACACCACTCTACTGACAGCTCTGGTGTCCAGAGCTATTGTGGCAAGAGGAGTGGTCTAAGGTTGTCTGAACAGCTCTATTTTTTCGCCCCTATGATGTCCACAGCAGTGTTACTAACTGTAAGATTAATACTGCAGAACAATTCCAACAACAAAAAAAGCCCTTATGATTGATTAGTGATAGACAAATAAACAGAGCTGACAGAAGACCTTACACAAGACCTGACTTGAAACATCACACATAAAACATCACATTCCCTCTCCAGTGGGCTCCAGTGGCTTGGAGGACAAAAAAAACCTGCTAGTTCTTCAATTAAGCCCAGTTCTTAGGAGCATAAAAGCTCATTACTCAGAAGAGATTATGTGCTGTTAATTGCTCCTTTCAGATTTGTAAATGTGGCTCCTTGCAGTACAAGCATAACTCATCTGAAGAATCATCCACTTTCAAGGAGGACACAGAAACCTACCTCAACTTGTCCAAACAGGCTGACACTTCAATGTCATATATTGCATTCTGGCAATAAACTGCTTGTGGGCAGGCTAGAGAGCATGGGCTACTTCATGAGATGTTTTGATAGGAATTCTGGGGACAGCAAAAAGGAGGAAGGGAAAGGACTAATAACTGTTGGACCAGCGCAATTTGCAAACAGAAAAAGGAGAATAAATTGCTCCTTTAAGTCTGGTTGGTCGTTCTTGATGAATGTATTACAATTCACTTTGTGCTCTCTTTCCCTGAATTGCCCAGATCAAGTTATAGTTGACCTTCTTTGTCTTTTTAAACAAGGCATTGACTTTGTTTCTATTTTTATTGAACTATATAATCCCTTTATGGATTTGGTGACATTAATATCCTCAGGGGACTGACTTGATTCCAAGTCAGTGAGCTGTTTTACTTTCCTTTTCCCATCTATACACAGCAATGACATTACTACTGACAATTAATTCAATAATCCACTGGATGAAAGAGCACCTTTCCAAGAATCTCATGTGAAGTGTCTAGTAAAAAACATCAGGCTTTGTTAGATTTTTAAACTGAGCATTCAGAACTGACTGTAAGATTAGTGGTTTAGCAAGTGTAAATAAACATATAGATTTAATCTGCCCTGATTTAGACCTGAAGGATTGTTATGAAACTAGAAAGATGTCACTTAGCTTGGGAAGATTATTTGGTTAAAAAGATCAGTCTACTGCTACACTGCATAATTTAGTTATAAAGGGACAGATCCAAGATTGCAACAAGTGTTGAGGTACTGAGGTTATTCAAACTTCCCATGTTGATTTGAGCACCAGTCACTGACCAGTAGGAAATGCTGAAGAAAACACAGCAGAAACATCTTCTCCTCTTGATTCAAGCACTTCTGGCTGTAGTTAAATACTGCCACAAAAACAGGGTTCAGAGCCCAGAGGATCCCTGTGTCTGAGTGTCACATGGCAAGGAGAGACAGAGGAATATTTCCTTGAATTGCTTCTAAGATTTGCATTAAATATTGAGAGGAAAAACAATCCGCTGACTTCAAGGTCTGACAAGGTTTCCAGCCCAGGCACTGATTAGCAGTTGGCTTATAAAGTGATGTAAGCAACATCTAGGGCAGAGCTGCATGCCTGAACCATCCTGACTGTTCCCTGCTTTGCTTCAATTTCTCAGAGAACTCATCCCTTATCTGTAGGCTCTTTCCTGATGTTGAAATGAAAACAACCTGACTTTACTCCCGGTGAAGCCAATGCAAAATAGCTAACCTTCAGTTCTGCATCCTTACCCCGTCTCCTACACTGAGAAATTAAAACATGCCAGGAACATGTTCAGAAAAATAATGGTCTCTCTTGTCAATGGAGAGTGTCCTGCTGGCCACAGCTGAGGTCTGAGCCAACAAGCATCTCCTGGACATGTCAGGATTTAACAGGCCAGCATCTGTTCCTAACAGGCAATTTGATTGTGGGCCCCTTTAATACAAAGGATGTGGAGTGTCCTCAGGGCCAGGAATGCATCTGACTTGTGAGACAGAGACATATAGCCTGCTTGGACTCTGTTGTACTAATGCAATTCAGTTCTGAAACTGTGACCATGAATATCCCAAAATAAAAGCTCTCTGCCAGATGAGTGGCAGATTGTTGCTTGCTTACTTGCCATATTACACTCAACTAGCCAACAGCCTTACATAGCACTCTCTGGAGGTCATTTCACACTGTGCTAATGTGATAGACAAATTGCTTTGAGTATTTGCATGATTACAAGAATTGTGTAGATCCAGTTCTTCTCATTTCCCTACAAATTTCCTGTCCAAGTGACCTCCCCTTGGAGTGAAGTTTTGTGTCTGCCTAGCTTTATTTTGTGCTACTGTCACCACAGCAGTGAAACATCCTCTGTGTAAGATCAACAGCAGTGGTAAAATCTGACTTTGACTTGATATGGAATGGAATTGTGACTCCTGGATCTACTGTTGTACGAAAGCTTAGTATCTCTTGTTTCCTTTACTGAGCAGAATCAAGTTACTCCTGTGCAAAGGAGGAGAGACTTAGACCCTTTAAAGCAGTCTGTCTAAAAATAGAGTAAAGTACTCACCATCAGAGTCCTGCAGCTGCTTGGATTTCAGTGAAGAATTTGAAAATCTGGCTCCACCTTCATGGTCAAAAGCCTCAAGCAGACACAATAGGGAAATAGTGATAGGGTGAGGAAGTATGCTATGGCAGGGGCAGGCAGGCAGCATTCCCAAACACACGTTGCTATTTTTGAAGGAGAGCTGTCTTATGAAACACATGACTTAGTGCTGCAGTTTTAAACAGGAAGCATGCAAGTGTGTGTCCTGTGAACCGGGGAAGCAGAAAGATTGCATTCCTTACTGTATTTGTGGATGGTTGAAATGAAGAGACGGTGGAGTGGACACAGGACTTTGGGTTAGAAGGAGTTGTTGTGGTAGAAGAGCAGCATCAAGTCAATGCACAAATATCATGGATGAAAAATAGTCCCTAGGTCTCCTCAGATTTTCATGGCTATGTTTCATAACAAACTCTGAAAACCTGAACAAATAAGCTTTCTGACTGTCCTTGGCTGGCACACTCTAGAAAGACATCAGTGACTCACAATTTGTTACATCAATTCTTTAGTAACTCTGTGCTACCTACCACTATGGAAGAGCACATTAATTTCATGCCACCCTACAGCAGTGCTTCCAACTCACACCCTTTGCTGTGAGTATCCTACTAGTTCACATTTTACTTATTTCTCCAGCTTCTGCAACAGAGTCACTTGAAAAGAACCTAGGAAAAAAGAGCTCCCCATTTTTTTTCTGCCCTGACTGGTTATGGAGAGAATCCTGAATATTTGATGCAAAGAAACCAGTTAAACCCCATAAATACAAGGAAACACTTGTAAATAAGTATTTTTAAACCCCCTCTTTTGGAAGATTTTTAATGTTTTCTAAAAATTAACTGCTGGCAACACCAAATTTAAAAATCTCTTCTGATCTGTGGATGTGGCAGAAACTGCCGGAGAAGCAGATAAGATGAGAGTGTTAAAGTGCAGTGCTGGCTTAACTTGCTGTTTCTAACAACAATAGTTCTTGGATAATTTTCTTCAGAACTTTGTAATTACAGTCAAGATTAACTAACCCTAATCATTATGACTTGGCATTGGTGGGGGGATGTGTTTGTTTGGAGAAGGTTTTTTCTTTATTTTATTGTTTTTTTCACACAGGATCACAGAACAGTAGGGGTTAGAAGGGACCTTTAAAGATCATCCAGATCAACCTTGCCGAAGCAGGTTCCCCTAGAAGAGGTCACACAGGAACATATCCAGATGGGTTTTAAAATCTTCAAAGAAGGAGATTCCACACCCTCTCTGGGCAGCCTGTGCCAAGGCTCCCTCACTTCAACTATGAAATAGTTTTTCCTTATTTTTAAATGGAGCTATTTGTGTTCCAGCTTCATCCCATTACCCCTAGTCCTGTCACTGGACACTACAGAAAAAAAGTGATGTTCCAATCTCCTGACACCCACCATTTACATATTTGTAAGTATTAATGAGATCATCCCTCAGTCTCATCCAGACTAAACAGCCCCAGTTCCTGTGGTCTTTCCTCATATGGAAGATTTTCCAGTCCACTGATCATCTTAGTGGCCCTGCACTGGACTCTTCTTGTTCCTTGTCCCTCTTGAGCTGGGGAGCCCAGAACTGGACACAGGACTCCAGATGAGGCCTCAGCAGGGCAGAGTAGAGAGGGAGAAAAACCTCCCTTGACCTGCTGGCCACACTCTTCTTGATGCATCCAGGATGCCATTGGCCTTCTTGGCCACGACGGCACATTGCTGGCTCATATTTAGTTTA
The DNA here is from genome assembly GCF_028858725.1 of Colius striatus. Lineage (NCBI taxonomy): Eukaryota > Metazoa > Chordata > Aves > Coliiformes > Coliidae > Colius > Colius striatus. The sequence goes on from NC_084763.1 coordinate 37,143,906, forward strand.
CTATCAATCAAGACTCCCAGGTCTCTCTCTGCAGAGCTGCTCTCCAGCAGGTCGCCCCCAGCCTGTCCTGGTGCATGGAGTTGTTCCTTCCCAGATGCAGGACTCTGCACTTGTCCTTGTTGAACCTCATGAAGCTCCTCTCTGCCCAATGATCAAGGTGGTTGAGATCTCACTGAGTGGCAGCACAGCCTTCTGGGGAGTCAGCTTCTTTTGGGGGTTTGTTTTTTTTAAATCTTCTGAAGGTTCTTCAGCAATGAATGCAAACTCTATTTTATGATGCACAATGAACCTTCCCTGTGACTAGGATCTCAGACATGTGATAGTTAAATGTCAGTAGAAACTGTGATTCCATATGTGAGTTTCTGAAGCATCAAAGATGGTTCATGGTCCCTCACTTTTCATGTCCATTTTTATATCATTTTGCTTGCACTCGCACTGAGTTGTTGTAACTGTGAGCCAAGCTGCAAGCCATTTACTAAATCAACTAGGGTGGGAAAAAGTGCTCAACACAGGTCAACTTTTTTAGTGGTTCTACCACTTTGCATTTAAAAAATACCACCTAAAAGCTCCTCATGTGCACTGTCTTTTAGGAGGATGATTTTACTTTAAACTCCAAATGCCTTGAGATTTAATCTGGAAAATATTATTGCCGTGATTCAGGCTGGTATGGGAATCTTTCTTCATCTGCATCATCAGCTCAGCCTTTGAAAGAAAAAAAACCATGAAGTTAGAGACCATGAGCTCTTCTTCCAGTAAGTGCTAATCAATCCAAGCTTCAATCATCTTGTTACAGAACTAAACAGATGCTTATTGGAATAAATGAATTAGTCCTCTGTCAAGCTCTCTTCTTGCCTTTGCTGTATTTATAAGGAGAGGTTGGTCGGGGTTGTTAAGGCCCATTAGTGCTCTCAGGACCCCAGCAGACAGTTTTTATCCACTCATTATATAGGCAACAAGAGCCAACAAGCTCAAACAGATGCAGCTCATCAGATGAATCTCATATCACATCTAACATCAGTGTTTTCCTGAGTCTGCCTTGATTTCTGTTGGAGCACAGCCTAAAATTAAGCCCTGCTTTAGAGGAAACTTTTCATCCCAGTTAGAGGCAGGGCACTTTTGAAAACTGGAATTCAAATTCTTGATTACTATTTGTTTTCTATAGGAGGAATATATTGATTTCTGTATGCAGAAAAGAGTAACTGAATTAGGTAAAGATCTCCTAAGATTAGTTTGCTCTTCCTGAAGGGCAGGAAGTAAGTTGAGGCCTGAGAAATCAAACTGGCTGCTGCTGAAATGCTAGAATCAGAAAGTCAAACAAGAAATTGTCTCCCTGAAAAGCATAACAAGCCTTATTTACAAAAGTGCTATGAAGCCTTCCAGTACAGTCTGGGTCCTCAGCCTCAGATGACCCAGATTTCTATATTGTGGTACTTCATTCTTACTGATGATTGCCATCTTGTTCTCCTGGTAAACCTCTGTAATCCATGCATTTATCATTTTCAGGCTATGCTTCAGTGACTCACTCATTGTCACCTGGACAACAGCTACTGCAAGACATGGCTATTTGTATCCCCATGGCTCTGTCAACTCAGTGGTTCTCAAAATGAGGTATGTAAAAGCACAGAACAAAATCCTGGGTGCCGCCAAAATCTATCTGTGGAACAATATGCTCAAGAAGTTCAAGCAGCTCCATTTCTTGGTTTCCTTCAGGAAAGATTTCAATGCTGCACTCTTGGAGAAGGTCTCTTCCATTTTGAAATTCTCCCACACTTTCTCTCACCACCACAGAACAAAGTAACTGAGCCAAAAAACTTTGTAGCCTTAAATACATTTGGAATCTAAGAAGGAGAAGTGCCAGAAAACCTGTACAGTACTGCTGTTGCTCTTGATCATATATAGAAAGCAATAACATATTATTGTGATAGCTGACAGCATCTGTCTCCAAAGCAGATAGATTATGGATATGTCTCCTGGGAAATATCTACGTTCTGCAATGTGCTGCCAAGGCTGAGATATTCAGTCTAGTCTCAACCAAGCTAATTCTGGACATGGAAACATAGTTGTGTCAGTAGGATGTTCTACTCTGATAAATTAGCCTTTCTAGTTGACTCATCGTAGCTCCAGTTTGATACAGCCTGTGACACAAGGAGTTTCCATGACTGTCATCCAGAGCTTCCCACAGGAAGAAGAGCAGGCATTACTGTAGGAGACCACAATGGTAAACCCATGGGTAAAACAAACTAGTCTCAGAAGAAACAGAATGTGGCAAATTACACAGAGATTTGTCATGGCTTCTTGCTTCGTTGCTAGAATCCACCTGCTGATTATTGCACTGGAGTGAGCCTTGGTAGAAGCCCATACCTGCTAAGACTACAATGTTCACGTTGATGGAAATATTTGTATAGTCAGACGGGTCTTTGCATTTAAAAAACCTTAATAACTTTTCCTTCTGTGAATTTGCCCGTTTATTTCAATCCTTACTCCAATTTCCTTTATTAATCCTATATATGTCTGTGTTTTCTTCATTTTCCTAGCTCTTTCTGAGAGTGTATAACTATGGTGAAAACACACTTCTGTTTTCCCCATTTTAAGGGGGAAGGAGAATCTGTCTATCCCTACCCTTAGATAAGAATCTCTTGCCACACCTACACACTGAATCCTCAACAATTCCCTTGGTAGGAGCAGGAAAAGATCTGGAATTTTAGGCCATGATAATGTCATATAGTGCATTAGTGCAAACACACTACTTCTTTAGAAGTCTTATTTTTTACCTTAACTGTAGCTATTGAGTTGCAGGTAGGGAGTTCTCTCATCCAGGGAATTCTACATAGAGTAAGAAGTTCCTGCCTTCTGTAGACAACATAGCCAAACATAGAGATGCACAGTAAATGTGAAAATTCATGGCAGTTACATGGGGGTGCGCATATGGATAAAATCCATGTGGGAAAATGATTTGGAGGGATATGAACCCCAAGGCATAGTTTCCCCAAGGCATAGTTTATCACAGAATCATGGAATCACAGAATCTCAAGGGCTAAATGGACTTTGAAAGATCATCCAGTCCAACTCCCTTGCCAGAGCAGGACCACCTACAGTAGGTCACAGAGGAACTTGTTCAGGTGAGATTTGAATGTCTCCAGAGAAGGAGACTCCACAACCCATCTGGGCAGCCTGTTCCAGTGCTGCCATCTTCATTTCGGCTTTTTTTTCCCCCTTCTTTCTGGACAAATATTCCTACAACAACTTCATAGTACCTATTTCTACCCAATTTAATAAGCTCATTGTACTTTAAACATTCTACTTCTGATAAAATCTTTGGGCAACACATGGCTTAAATAAAACTGGAAGTGGAAACATTTTCTTTTCCATTTGAAATTTGGACAAATGAGAACAAAATTCAATTTTAAATGGACTATAGGAAAACAAATTTCCCCATGAAATGAAATTAACAATAGCATTGCTGTTTGTTTAGGGCATTAAAAATGTTTCATTATGATTTCCACTGTCTTTGTTTCATGGGAAATAAAGGAAAACCAATTTTAAAATGGAAAAAAAAACCTTGCTTCTCTTGAAAGACCAAGAGTATTTCATAGAATCATAGTATCATAGAATGGTTTGGGTTGGAAAGGACCTTAAAGGTCATCTCTTTCCAACCCCTCTGCCATGCAGGACCAGGTTGCTCCAAGTCCCATCCAACCTGCCCTTGAACACTACCAGGCATGTGGCAGCCACAGCCTCTCTGGGAAGCCTGTGCCGGTGCCTCACCATCCTCACAGGGAAGAACTTCTTAATACTTAATCTAAATCTCCCCTCTTTCAGTTTGAAGCCATCACTTCTTGTCCTATACCTCTTGTACCCTTTAGGTATTGGAAGGCTGCTCTAATGTCTCCTCAGAACCTTCTCTTTGTTAAGATAACAACTGTGATTGTATCAGTCTGTCTTCATAGGAGAGGTACTCCAGCTCTCTGATCATCTTCATGGCCCTCTTCTGGACAGACTTGAGCAGGTCCATGTCCTTCTTATGTTGGGGGCCCCACAGCTGGATGCAGTACTGTAGGTAGTGCCTCATGAGAGTGGAGTAGAGGGGGAGAATCACCATCCTCCACCTGCTGGCCATGCTTCTTTTGATGCAGCCCAGGCCACAGTTGGTTTTCTGGGCTGCAAGCATACATTGACGGTTATGTTGAGACTCTTGTCAACCAATACCCTCAAGTCTGTCTCCTCAGAGCTTCTCTCAATCCATTCTCCACACAATCTATATTTTTGTTTGAGATTTCTCCAGCCCTTGTGCAGGACCCTGTACTTGGCCTTGCTGAACTTTATGAGGTTCTCATGGATCCACCTCTGAAGCCTGTTAAGGCCCCTCTGGATAGCTTCCTTTTTCAGCATATCAACTGCAACACAAAACTTGGTACCTTCAAATCCCACTGTGCATGTTGCTGACAAAGATGTTGAACAGTGCTGGTCCCAACACACACCTCTGAAGAACACCACTCATCATTGCCTCTCTCCACTTGGCCGTGGAGCTTTTAACCACAAGTCTTTGGAATGTGACCATCCAGCCAATTCCTTAGCCACCAAGTGATCCATCCATTGAATCCATGTCTCCAATTTAGAGACAAGGATGTCATGTGGGACAGTGTCAGATGGTTTGTGCAAGTCCAGGTGGATGACATCAGTTGCTCTTCCTTTCAGCAATGCGGTAACCCTATCATAGAAAGCCACTAAATGTCAGGCATGATTTGCCCTTAGTGAAGCCATGTTGGCCATCAACTCTTATACCTTTGTTTACGACATGCCTTAGCATAGTTTCCTGGAGGATTTATTCCATGATCTTACCAGGCACAGAGGTGAGACTGACTGGCCTCTAGCTCTCCAGGTCTTCCTATTTCCCTGTTTAAAAATGGATTTATATTGCCTCATGTCCAGTCAGTGGAAACTTCACTGGACTGACATGACTTTTCAAATATGATAGATAGTGTCTTAGCCACTTTATCTGTCAGTTCCCTCAGGACTCACAGATCCGTCTCATCTAGTCCCACGAACTTGTGCACCTTAAGATTCCTTAGGTGGTCTCAAACATGATCTCCTTGTACCGTGGGTGATTCTTCATTCTTCCAGTCACTGCCTTTGCCATCTGCATTGTAGAGCACTTGCATGTGAAGGCTGAGGCAGAAAAAGCATTTGAGTACCTCAGCCTTCTCTACATCTCAGGTAACCAGTTAACCATTTCCTTCTGGAGAAAGCCTATGTTTTCCCCAGTCTTCCTTTTATCACCAAGGTACTTACAGTAGCTTATTTTGCTGCCCTTGACATCCCCAAACAGATTTAATTCTATCAGGGCTTTAGACTTCCTAACCTGGTCACTGGCTGCTTGGATAACTTCTTTGTATTCCTCCCTCACTATCTGCCCTTGCTTCCACTCTCTATAGGCTTTTTTCTGTGTTTGAGTTTGTCCTGGAGCTCCTTGTCCATCCATGCAAGCCTCCTGATGTTTTTGTCTGATTTCCTCTTTTTTGAAATACATTGCTCCTGAACTTGGAGGAGGTGATCCTTGAATATTAACTGGCTTTCTTGGGCCTCTCCTCTCCCAAGGGCTTTATCCAAAGGTACCAAGCAGTTCCTTGAAGAGGCCAAAGTCTGCTCTTCTGAAGTGCAAGGGTACTGAGCTTGCTGTGCACTCTTCCCACTTCCTTAAGGATCTTCAACTCCTGGTCACTTCAGCCTCTCCTTGTTGGTGAGAATGAGATCCAGCGTAGTACCTCTTCTCATTTTCTCTTCTATCACTTGGAGAAGGAAGTCATCATTAACACATTCCAGGACTCTTATAAATTTCTTATGTCCTGCTGTGTTGTCTCTCCAACAGACATCAGGGTGGTTGAAGTCACCTATGAGGACCAGGGCCTGTGAACACAAGGACTGTCCAATCTATCTGCAAAGGGTCTCATCCACTCAATCTTCCTGGTCAGGTGGCCTGTAGGAGCTTCATCCCTAGTCCTTGCCCTTCGTTCAATCCTGAGTCATAAGCTCTCAGTCAGTTTCTCATCCATCCCCATGCAGAGCTCCATGCACTACAACTTGTCACTGACTTAGAGGAAGACAGCCTCTTTTCATGCACTCTGCTCATTCTTAAAGAGTCTAGATCCTTCCATTCCAACACTCCAGTCATAGGAGCCATCCCACCATGTCTCTGGGATGTCAGTATGATCTGGTTTCTGGGGATGTATTCTACTCAGTTTTCAACACAGTGTTGACTCAAACTTGACATATTTCCATGATAGCTTTCTCTCTTGATAGGTTGGTGTTTCCCAGGAGGAAAACATTTCTTGGGAATGTTTCTGATGGGTTGTTTCAGATTATCTGCAGTTCTTAAAGTAAAGGCACTACTTGTCAGATGCTGAAAAGAGTTATAACAATTCCATTGGGCGTTTGGAAGCAGACAAATCTCTGTGTTCTGTGTTCTGCCTTAATGAATTGCATAAACAAATACTAGGTCTTAATGAAGCAGGTGACCTGATGCCTCTTCAACATGATAACACAGCCACTGTAGAAAATCCTTAGTGTGAGACTTAATGTCTTAATTCTTAAGAAGCATTCCCCTACTAATCTTTTAAGTCTCCATATTTAAATCGTTGCTCAGAAGCTCAGCAGACTGAATTTACTAGTAGTGAAAAGTACACTTACTGAAAGGCATTTATTTCTTGAAAACCAATGAGGAGTCTGGGACTCGGATTTCCAGAAGAGATCCTTGCTGAGACTGAAGTGTCTTTTGCATGTAACGATGGCAAGATCTGTCTCTTTAGTTATACCATTTTAAAACTATGAAGCTGTATTCTCACTGGCATTAGTATGAAACCAGAATAATTGCAGTAAAGCTGACCTGCTCCAGCAATGCCATGTTCTTTCTTTCTTGCTTCAGATCCAGACCTTCTCACAAAGGTCTGGAAGTTTTCATTATTAAAACAAAACAAACAGAAAAAACCCAAACAATCTCACGTGCACTTTTTTTGTCCTCTAAAAAATAGCTGCTTGATTGCACTGTTGTACTGACAGCCTGTCTTTAGACATTGAACTTTTTACTTAAATGTGTGAATCTGGACATCGTTATGTCCCCACTTCTGCACTAGCAGAAATATTGATCTTAGACTTTGAGTCACTAGAGACAGCAGATATTGTTGGCTGGTGGACTACAAATGTGCATGGCAAATACCAAAAAAGTTATTTCTAGTGAGGAGCTGCTTTTGCTTGCTAACGGGCGAGGGGGTTGCAGTACAGATCCGGTAAAGAGTTCTTGGACTTTCCCCCGGCTCTTGGGTTCAGACCCACCTAGGGTACAGAATGTACCCTCCACCTCTTGTGTTACAACCCAAGATGTTCCGGATGCCTACAACAAAGGTGGTCAGAGAATGTTTGTTGACTGTCTTTTTCAATTAAAGATCTAAGAGTTGAGAAACAAAACTACCAAGGGTCAGTTTCAAAGCCAGTAGTAGAAGGTGATTCTTCCCACTGCATGAGCTATAACAGCATGCAACAGCATGTTGTGAAAGGTAAGGGTTTACAGGGGGGGCAAAATAACAGACATGTCAATGGATTTTCACATTCTCTCCCATAACATCCTCATAGGAAACCTCAGGAAATGTGGGTTTGATGAGTGAACAGTGAGATGGATCGAGAGCTGGGTGAATGACAGAGCCCAGAGGGTGGTGATCAATGTCACAGAATTGAGTTGGAGGCCTGTGGCCAGTGGAGTTCCACAGGGATCAGTTCTAGGGCCAGTCTTGTTCACTGATGACACCAAACTGGAAGGACTGGCTGATTCCCCAGAAGGCTGTGCTGCCACTCAGCGGGATCTTGACCAGCTTGAGAGTTGGGCAGAGAGGAACTTCATGAGGTTCAACGAAGACAAGTTCAGAGTCCTGCATCTGGAGAGGAACAACCCCATGCACCAGTACAGGCTGGGGATTGACCTGCTGGAGAGAAGTTTTTAAATTTTAGATTTTTTTTTAAAAAAAAATATGAATAGTTTTTAAATTCAAAGACATACCTCCTAATCTAGGAATTTACTGGGACAGATATTGCCAGAGTCTGGGTAAAGTCTCCAGAAAAGTGCAATCTGCCTGTCTCATTTGTCTTAGTAGTCATACAGTCCTAGCCCATGAAATGGGGCTAGACAGTCTTTTCTTTCAACTGTACAGCTTTTACAAAATTGCAACTTCAAGGAAGCTACTCCTCCATTAACCCGCAGGTCACCGCCATGCTCACACAGACCTACTCAGGAGTCACAGCATCTGCATTTTGTGTTTATTTGCCTTCTCACATTTAAGGAGATCGATACACAATTTCAGACTTCAGCTCTGGAAAAAGAGTGTGTGTTTATCTGTGGAGGTTTGTGAAACTGTGGTGGGTGAAGCAAATGCACTTGAAGATACGTATAAGATACATATACTTATCCAACACATTTATCCTTCTCTATTTTCCATTGCAGTGTTTCCTCAAGCTCTTGGAAGTTTTATCAACATGTTTGTCATTGATGTTTCCACTCACTGAAATCACCACTGCCTGTTGCTACATGAAATTAATCCAAAGACTGCAGACCTATTCACCTGACTGCAGATCTATGAATAACATTCTTTGCATGCTTCAGTAATCACAGACAAGCCATATATCTCGTAAGTGCTTTTGAACTACTGTCAAGCTCTTTTTTAAACCTCATTAAGATTGGATTACTTGGTTATATTAATCCTGATGGCCTTATGCCAGTGGTCCTGACTCATACTGGTTACTGTAACACATTGGCCATAAGATTACAGGAAATGGCAAAATCAAAACTGAGGCTGAAAGACAAAAGCAAGAAGCTGTCACCACAGCTGTTCTCATTTCATAGTATAGTCCACAGGTCAAACTACGAGTTAGGATTCAGTGTATCTAGCGACAGGACAAGGGGTAATGGGATGAAGCTGGAACACAAAAAGTTCCACTTAAACATAAGAAAAATCTATTTTACTGTTCAGGTGAGGGAGCCCTGGCACAGGCTGCCCAGGGAGGGCAGAGAGAGACCTCCTCTCTGTAGGACTTCAAAACACGCCTGGACGTGTTCCTGTGTGACCTGATCTAGGTGGACCTGCTTTGGCAAGGGGGTTGGACTGGACAATCTCTGAAGGTCCTTTCCAACCCCTAGCATTCTATGATGTGATATGATATGATTCTGTGCTTTCAGCATTAAATTATCACGTAGCTGAGACACATAGAGGTACCTTTAGTTCCCTTCCAATGAACTTAGTATTCACTGCAGCCACCATACAGTGGAGGGGAGCTTTTTGCGTGTCATAAAGTACAAAATATTTCTTGTTGATATAAACACCATATGCTTTGCGTACTGATGCTGCATTTTATGGTAACCACACAAAACATTCTGTATGTTTCCAACTTTACAGGTAGAGAAAGCAGAGAAGAGGAGACTTAAAACACATGTCAGCGGTAGAACATGTGAAATTTGAATTCCTGGTTCTCATACCTCTGCCCAAGTCAAGGTGGTCTTTCATGGTTTGAGGATTTTTGTTCTGAATTCAAAAATCGAGCTGTCTTTCACTTGGTTAGTTTCTGATATTGTGAAGTCTGCACTGGAAAGCCTCATAGTGTAAGTCTTGCTGTATGAAAAGAGGGAGATTAGAGGAGACTGGAAATCAATGGGCTTCCTTCATAGAAAGACTGGCGTAGTGTCAGAATGCAGAATATCACATCCTAATGCTTGACAAATTTGAGATAATCTACCGTTTGCATTCTGACAATCATTCAACAAAAGCTTGGTGTGGTGAATCTTTACTGAACAGAGGAAGGAGAACTGGACATTCCCAGCTATTGCTCTGAGTCCTCTTGGATATTACTGAGCTGACAAAACTGAGACCCTCTTGAAAACAGCACCATAGGGGAGAGGTACTGCTGAGAGGGCTCAGCTGCTACACTCAACACCTCCATGGCAGATTAATAAGATGCAGATGTCAGGCATATTTAAGGTTGCCCTTTCTTGTTTTTAAGCTCTACTTCTGTAACCTAGAGGTATGCAAAGTACTTCCCCACTGGGCTTGCTAAACTAAAGCCTGCTGTCTTTGTTTTATTCCTGATTGCTGCTTAAAGCAGACAAATGTGATTCTTCTGGATAGAGGGGTCAAGCGATCTGCTGGTTTTTGTTTCTCTCTGCTGCAGAAGTTATTCAGATGGCAGGCATGGTCCCATGCCAGAAAAGGGGATAAAAGCTTTAAAGCTGGCAGTGCTCTGTGGGGACTCACACAGATGTGGGAAACTTCCTGTGCCATAAATGCCTTTTCCTTTCTTTCAGCAAAAGTATTTTTGTCTGTGTTTCAGTTTGGCCTTCTGAGCTCTTTCATTTTCCACAATTTTATTTTTCAGTCAGCTGAGACTGTCAACTCACTCAGCTTTCTCCTGATTCCATTTGGTTGGTACAACTCTTGATGGGCAGGGATGTGTAAAGCAAGTCCAAGTATTTATGTCCACTTCTGAGCTCCCCAGCTCAAGAAGGACAGGTAACATCTAGAGTCCAGTGCAGGGCAACCAAGATGATCGGGGACCAGAACACGTTTCCTATGAGGAAAGGCTGTGAGACCTGGGGCTGTTCAGGGCCGATATCATTAATACAAGTATTTAAAAGGTGGATGGCGTTTTTTTCTGTTGTCTCCAGTGATAGGACAAGGGTGAAGGAGCCCTGGCACAGGCTGCCCAGGGAACGTGTGGAGTCTCCTTCTCTGGAGGTTTTCAAAACCCATCTGAACACCTTGGGACGAACAACCCCATGCACCAGTACAGGCTGGGGATTGATCTGCTGCAGAGCAGCTCTGCAGAGAGAGATCTGGGAGTTCTGGTTGATAACAAACTGAACATGAGCCAACAGTGTGCCCTCATGGCCAAGAAGGCCAATGGCATCCTGGGATGCATCAAGAAGAGTGTGGCCAGCAGGATGAAGGAGGTTCTGCTCCCCCTCTACTCTGCCCTGGTGAGGCCTCATCTGGAGTCTTGTGTCTAGTTCTGGGCTTCCCAGCTCCAGAAGGACAGGGAACTGCTGGAGTCCAACACAGGGCCACCAAGATGATCAGGGGACTGGAGCATCTTTCTTATGAGGAAAGGCTGCAGGACCTGGACCTGTTAAGCAAGAAGAGAAAGCTAAGGCAGGACCTCATTAATACCCACAAGAATTTAAAAAGTGTATGTCAAGAGGATGAGGTGGCACTTTTTTCTGTTGTCTCCACTGATAGGCCAAGGGTTAATGGACATAAGCTGGAACACAAAAAGTTCCACTTAAACTTGAAGAAAAACTTTTTTACTGTAAGGATGAGAAAGCTCTATCATAGGCTGCCCAAGGAGGAGTGGAGTCTTTTTCTCAGGAGGTTTCCAAACCCACTTGGACATGTTCCCATGCCCCCTGATGGAGGGGAACCTGCTTTAGCAGGGGTTTGAGCTGAATGATCTCTAGAGTCACTTCTAACCCCCACCATTCTCTAACTCTATGATGTTGTGATTGTATGACTGTATGGCATACATAAAAATGTGGAATATGGACAGTAGATGAAATGAATTAATAGAAAAGATTAAAAAAAACCCAACTCTGAATAGTTTTTAAATGCAAAGACATACCTCCTAACCTAGGAATTTACTGGGACAGAAACTGCCAGAGCCTGGGTAAAGACTCCAGAAAAGTCTCATGTAGAGTCCTGTGTCCAGTTCTGGGCTCCCCAGCTCAGGAGGGACAGGGAACTGCTGGAGAGAGTCCAGTGCACGGCCACCAAGATGATCAGGGAACTGGAGCATCTTCCTTATGAGGAAAGGCTGTGGGACCTGGGGTTGTTAATTCTGGAGAAGAGAAGACTTAAGGGGGATCTCATTAATATTTATAAGTATATAAATGGTGGGTGTCAGGAGGTTGGGACATCCCTTTTTTCTGTAGTGACAGAACAAGGCATAATGGGATGAAGCTGGAACATAAAAAGTTCTACTTAAACATAAGCAATAACTTCTTTACTGTGGGGGTGTCGAAGCCCTGGCACAGGCGGCCCAGGGAGGATGTGGAGTCTCCTTCCTTGGAGGTCTTCAAAACCCACCTGCATGCGTTCCTGTATTACCTGATCTAGGTGGACCTGCTTCAGCAGGGGTTTGGACTAAATGATCTCTAAATGTCTCTTCCAATCCCTCCCATTCTGTGATTCTATGATTCTGTGTTCCTGTGTGACCTGATCTCTAGATGATCTAGAGACAGATCTAGAGGTTGGACTAGATGATTTCTAGACATCCTTTCCAACCCCTACCATTCTATGATTCTATGATTCTATGATTCTATGATTCAAAGCAGCGGGATGTGAATCATGTCTTTGCAACATCTGGCTCCTAGTATAAATCACATAGGTAGAGCATAACCTCACATTGATCACAATCTGCTGATGATAATTAAATGTCACCTTTTTCCCCTCAGAAATTCTACAAAGATTTTTTTCCCAGAGGAAAATCTATGTCAAAGAAGTGGCAATGAAATACAAAATCCTAGTAAAAACTTGGTTGGAAGAAACATCTGGAGATATCCACTCTAACTGCTGCTTAAAGAAGAGCTGATTTCAAAGTCAGGCCCAGGGACTTGTCCAATGAGATACAGAAAATCATCAAGCTTATATTTTAAAGATATTCATTCCCTGAAGCTCTGATAGGAACTCTTTGAATGTCTTTTCCTTGGATAATGTAGAATACTTTTGAGTTCTTTCAAATTTAGATCAGAAGAGATGTGATAGCATGGTACGATACAAGTTCAGTTTTATTTATTACTGCTGGTTGCTTTCTGCTTCCATACAGGGAAATTTCTAGGGTTTTAATTTTTATGAAATATTTAGGCATTCATTAGGCCACTACAAACACTGAATTCTTGTGGAACACCTGCTTTCATATCTAAACCTTAATTCAGGCCTCATAGGGATGTGATTTTGCAGTCCAGCTGAATTTTATCATCATACCTATCACTGATGCACAAGCTGGTATGCAGGAACCTCCGTTTTTAGAACACATTTCTATCCAAATGTTTCACTAGTATCCTGGCTTTTTTTCATGGGGATTGAAAGAGTGGTCTGTGGGATCTGTTTCCCATTCAGCTAGTGTTATTGACAACTGCAGCTACAAGGGGAATATTATCCCATCTATCTTTATGTGTTTCACTCAGCTGTTTCAAGATTTCAAATGAGAATGAATAAAGTATTTAAGTCTGTCAAACACCTTCTGTGTCTATTTTTGAATTCAAAGAGAAGTTGAATCCTTTCATATATAGAAATTTCAGCCTTTCACAGACTACAACTAGGGGTTTTTTTTCTGGGAAGAAGCTCAAGATTCAGTCAGTTGGTCTCATCAGCTTATTTGGAAACAGAGTGTGTTGCTTGCTTTCCACCTGAAAAAAAAAAAAAAAAGATAAGGCAGAAATTACACATGCTTCAGCATTCCAACTGCAGATGCCTTTAGTTCGATCTCTTTAACACTGTTTTCATTAGAGTGTAAATTGCATTAGCCCTAACAATAATCTTTCCTCTCCTTTTCATAAGTCAGTGTACAATGCAGCATTTATTGACAAACAGCCAACACCCAGGAAACTCAATTTCTGAGCAAAAAGAAATTCTTTGTTACCAATTCTCTGACAAATAAGCATGAAATGATGCATCTCTTCTGCTATCGTAACTCATTCTTTCATATCTTCATAGTATAATTATCTACTTTCACAGATACTTCAGCATGACTTTAAATGAAAACCTCCCTTTCATGAAGGTTTTGCCAGTAGACTTCTTTCTTCACCCTCACATTTTATGGTGGGAAGTTGAAAACCTGAATACATTTAACTCTCCACTTAGAATTAATGAGGGCAGGGTTCCCCTTCCATTGCCAGATAGTGTGGTACATTACATTCTTCAAGTTTGGTGGGTTTTTTTCCAAAAAAAGGGATGGAGAAAGTCATCAATAGGAACAACTCGGTACACTTTGAGAAGATCACAGAATCACAGAATCTTAAGGGTTGGAAGGGACCTTGAAAAAACATCTAGTCCAACCCCCTTGCCACCTAGAGTAGGTCACACAGGAACTCATCCAGGTGGGTTTTGAATGTCTCCAGAGAAGGAGACTCCATAACTCATCTGGGCAGCCTGTTCCAATGCTCTGTCATCCTCCCAATAAAGAAGTTTTTAAGATCACTGTCTTAGAGTGTGATCTCTGTGGTAAAGAATGACAGCTCTAAAAAATATTAGAGGGAATTATGAGTTTTTGAGCAAGCAACAAGTCCTGCTGAATGACTTCCAGTACCAACCAGCGTGTTGCTGTGCTCAGAGGTATAATTTGCTTGCAGGCATTGAATGCTGTGTTCTTTTTCCTATAGATAATGCATTTCCCATTGTGTTTGTAACACTAGTTTGAGGCATCTGATGAGAGAACTGCTTTTTATTATTACTTGCCAACATAGCTGCTCCTTTAGCTGCTACAATGGAGCTCTGGGATGTGATACTGAAAGCCCAAAGATACAAATCTGAGTCCATTGATAACTTTAGAGGGGATAGGTGAGAGGATCAGGGAAAGTAAATGTGTTTTTGGAGGGAGGGAGTGATCACCATTTGCTTATGTTCCATAGCTTTTCAGCTTGACATCTGCAGAGCCTAGGCATGCTAGAAGGAGATAGCGTTTGGATGGCTCAGTATTTCCCTACAAAGTGACTAGACCAGAAGCGCTGCTGTGCAAAGGATATTTTTCATCTGAAACAGCAGCTCAGTACTGGCTGGATTATAGAATTAGGACACTAGATAAATGGAAAGATGGTTAAGAAACACCGAGTGATAAGCAATCAGCATAATAATCTTTTCCTTAAAAGGATGGAAGTAAACTTCTGTAAGTGCTTGGATGGCTTCGTCTCTACTAAGATGAATAAAGTGTTGGAATTTTACAGGAATGCCTTTACATTGTTATGTTTCCCTTGGTAATCTACAGGCTGAGTCTACCCACTTTGCCACCTTTTCTGCTGTGTCCATGGAAACAACAGGGTAGATCAAGTAGTGAAGTATGTGGATCTTAAAAGCCAAATCTTTTTTACTGATAATGTGCACAACTTTATCCTTGGGAGGACTTTGGAGGATCCTCAGCTAACTTCAGATGGGAGTTTTCAATACTCACATAGAATATCTAGCCTGGAAAAGGCTGAACTATCCTAATCTAAGGTAGCATAAATAAGGCCCATTATTTCTTTGTAAAATAAGATGGGAACATCCCAAAATTACTCATAGTGAAAGTGGAGACCGGTGGAGCTAAAGGCATCTGATGCAAGGAACTCCCGTAGACACGGATTATGAATGATCATCAGAAGTGCTAAAGAAAATGAACACAAGGAGTCATGGCTGAGCCTCAGTACATTCACCGGCATGTTATTTCAATTAGATACTGACTGAATGCATGAAGCATTGCTGTGCAAAATTTTATACCCAAAGCTATCAAGTTTGAAAATACTGTAGCTGATTGCTTCAAAATTTAGAAGTGAAATAACATGAATGACTAAAAGGTCTTACAGCATTCCTGTCTGTAAGAGCTCTCATATATAATAAGGCAGCACATGCAGCTCTGATTCAGATTCTGGGAGACAAATGTTCATCATAGGGAAGTATTGCCAAAGGTGACACTAATTAATTGCTGTGAACAAGATGAGTGTCAGAAATGAAATTTTCTCATGCATAAAGATGACGCCTCACAGTAAAGATTTAAGTGTGTTGGACCAGATCTTCAGTCACTGTAAATTGTCATAATACTGTGGCAATGAAGACCAGCTATGTATATGGCAAGCAATACAATTTGCAGCGTAGTTTCTTCTCTCATGAAAGATTGGATGGAACTCATTTCATCTATCTTCAGATCTCTACAGTACAGATTGTTCTCATCTGATCTTACTGCTCTCAGCTTCTTTCATAGCCAAGGGAAGAAACAGAACTAGAATCTGATCCAACATACTGACTGTAGACATTGAGTTTGAGTAATGTTTTGAGACATTGAGTTTTGGGTGTTGTGAAGATGGACTTCTCTAACTGTATTGCTTTGAGGTTCACTGACGAAAGTGACAGTAGAGAAGCCAAATCGTCTGTGAGTACATTATCAACAATGACTTTTATTCATCCCAGTCCTAACTATAATCACAGAATCACAGAATGGGAGGGGCTGGAAGGGACCTCTAAAGATCATCCAGTACAAACCACCTGCTCAAACAGGTCAACCTAGATCAGGTCACTCAGGAATGTATCCAGGGGGGTTTTGAAAACCTTCCAAGAAGGACACTCCACACCCTCCCTGGGCAGCCTGTGCCAGGGCTCCCTCACTTGAAGAGTAAAGAAGTTTTTCCTTAAGTTTAAGTGGAATGTTTTGTGTTCCAGTTTTGTGTCCATTACCCCTAGTCCTGTCACTGGACATTACAGAAAAAAGGGCTATCCCTTCCCCTTGACATCCACCTTTTAAATACTTGTAAGTATTAAAAGGGTCCTCCCACAGTCTCCTCCAGACTAAATAGCCCCAGGTCCTGTAGCCTTTCCTCATAAGAAAGATGTTCCATTCCCCTGATCATCTTGGTGTCCCTGCACTGGACTCTCTCCAGAAGTTCCCTGTCCCTCTTCAGCTGGGGAGCCCAGAACTGGACACAGGACTCTACATGAGGCCTCACCAGGGCAGAGTAGAGGGGGAGAAGAACCTCCCCCAACCTGCTGCCCACATTCTTCTTGATGCATCCCAGGATGCCATTGGTCTTCTTGGCCACAAGGGCAGATTGCTGGCTCATAATTTGTTTATTAGCAACCAGGACTCCCAGGTCTCTCTCTGCAGAGCTGCTCTTCAGCAGGTCAATTCCCAGCCTTTACTGGTGCCTGGAGTTGTTCCTCCCCAGATGCAGGACTCTGCCGTTGTTGAACCTCATAAGCTTCCTCTCTGCCCAACTCTTAAGCACGTTGAGATCCTGCAGAGTGGCAGTATAACCTTCTGGGAAATCAGACAGTCCTCCCAGTTTGGTGTCATCAATGAGCTTGTCAAGCCAGAAAATTACCTAGGAATGAATGTCTCATTTCTTATGTTCTGTGTTAAAACTTCCGTGTCCCGTGCTGGACATGTTATGAATGTCTATGCAGAGACCGAAATATTAACAGGAACCTCTGCTTAGTAAGCAATATGTCTGTTTTCATTTTTTTTTAAATTTATCAGCATATTGCCTAGATCTATTTTTTACCAAATGGAGTATTGTACTGCTGTTGACTCTAGAAACTAGGCAAAAGTGAGATGACAGCTGCTTCTGCAGGAGGGTTGGACTAGATGATCTCTTAAGGTCCCTTCCAACCCTACCATTCTATGATTCTATGACAGAAAGTGAAGAAGTTAAAGGAAAAAAAAACCAAACCCTAACATTATGTGCAAGTCCCCAGTTCTCTTTCCTAACAGAAACTAATTTGCTTGACTATCAGTTTCTTGGCAGTAAAATCTTTGCAAGTAATTGATATATCAATGAAAATGTTGCAAAAGCAAACTCTATGGTCACATTCAGTAAGTTCAGGGTACGTTTTATGTGTCCAATCTGAGAGTCTTAACTCACAGAGATATATAATTCTAATTTATTTTGCATGAATACTTGTCTTACTGATTTAAGGCTTGTACTTATACACAGCTGCCTTATGCTTACATGCCCAATATGGCTGCAAGTGGCTAACTTCAGGCATCCAGAATGGAAAAAATGCAGCAATTGCAATCCAAAATAGAAGGCAGTTATTCCTGGGAAAAGAGTGATGCATTTTTTTAGGGATGACATAGCACTATTAGCCTAGAGATTAAAAGAGATAAATTATGTTGACAGCTGAATTCTAGGCAAGTGGATGTAGAAAATCCCTGTTTTATGCATTCTTGCACTCTCTAAGCCTGGTTCTCCTGTGTTCTTCGTTCACCAATATCCACATGGCTACACAGTGTAAAATTTGAGTATTATTGCTGTGACTGACAAATTAATATTTGTAAAACTGCTTCTGATTCATTTACCTGCCAACTGCTGAGTCAAATTTTAGAGGCTTCTCCACTAAAGCTGTCAATGTCAGGCAATTATGTGAAGAAATAGTGTGAACATTCTTTGCTTGTTTATTTGCTGTGCTGTGAACTCCCAGAGAGCCTGCAAACAGTTCTTGAGGGAAAAAAGAAAAAAAAAAAAAACTTTATCAAGTGATTTTCAAATATTACAATACAAAAGCTAAATGAGCAGCGTTGTTCAGATGATGGCAAGAAATAAACATATCATTGGCAAAAACTTTTTCCAAGGAAATTCTTGACGTGTACTGAGTATGGTGCTGTGATAACCCCCAACAAGGAAATCCTGAAGTGACTTGGCAGTTCTAGGGCCAGAAATTGCTGACAACCCAGCTACTAAAATAATTGAGACCTCAAAGAATTCAGAGCAGTCTGCTCTGAAGGAAGAGATCCTCTAAAAACTTAGTCTAGTGAAACTGTGCTTCAGCACAGAAGCTTTCAAAGACAATGTTGAAGCTTGTCAGAAATAGACTATAATGTAGGGAAATCAGTGAAGACCTAGTTGAGTTACCATGTTATGGCTGTAGTCACCTGCCATGTCCATCCACTCAATCTGCAGCAAACAGAGGCTAAGTTACACCTTAACTTGTCCGTTTGTCTGAGACTTGTGATGAGCGGGGAATATGCAAAGGGTGAAAACGTAGTTCAGCTGGCATGCAATGCGGGATTCGGTACAAATGTTAAGACACGTTGTAGCTATGTGCTGTCATGTGAGGTAGTAGCCTCACTCTAGTTAAAGGAGATCTACTCCATACAGCCAGGGGAACACAGAGAAAACATAGACAGAAAAGTATTCTTAGATTTCATTGGGTTCGCTAGATCTCCACTGATGATGATATGAGCTTTATATTAAAATATGGAGACACCTACAATGATTTTTCTCAATCCATGAGGGAAGTACTGACCACAGTAACCCATTTAAACTTCAGGATTGGATTGAGTGAACCTCAGTTCATAATGGTGATAACTAAAATCTAGAGATGAACAAGTTCTTTGAGCCAAACACATATCTTTGCAGAAAATAAAAATCTGGACATTAATTGAATTAGCAAGATCCAAAGAGAGAGTAAAAATTGGAGAGGAATAAGAGTTCTGCAAATCTCTTTGCCAACCAGTAAGTCTCTTCTTTGTACACTGTATGTTCCCCAAAATACTGTAGGAAGAGTTTTTCCTACTGAGCCCTTAACAGGAATATGAACAGGAATATGAACAGGAATAATTTTAAGTTAAAAGAATTGGGGGTTTGGCCTTCAAGCTTTGTCATTTATTATTCTTTAAGGCTGCTGACATGAAAATATCACCCTTTGGAGAATGAGCATTGTTTGAAGACATTGCCTGTAAAGTGTGAAAACAAACATACAATTTAGGAAGCAGTACTAAAAACTACATCCTGCAAAATCATTACAACAGAAAAAAGATGAGTCAGATTTAACTGTAATCAATGGATTAAAGTGGAATGTGTAAAGTATGTGTCTCAATCTTCATTTGATTGTCTAGTGCCAGATCTCTTGCAGCATCACTGTTGTAAAATACAGGTTAACAATGCAATCTAAATGCAGATTGTATTTCTGATACAAGAGTAAAAATGAGAGGCTAAAGCAGGCATTCCTTTCTGCTATTTCAAAATCCAAGACTTGTCTTCACAGAAGGAACTTGAAAGTTATTTGGAAATAATCAAGGCATACCGAGGACTCACCAAAATGTCAGATCTCCTTAGAGGGTATCAGTGTGTGGTGGTTTAACCAGGTGTCCACCAAGTCATAATATCACTCCCTCTCCCAAAACTGGACAGGAGAGAGATAGAAATATAATGAGTGGTTTGTGAGTTGAGATAAGGACAGAGAGATCACTCAGCATTTAGTGTCACAGGCAAAACAGACTCAACTTGGAGAGAAAAAAGTTTGATTTATTAAAGGAACAATAAGAACAGGGAGGTGAGAAATAAAATAGAATCTTAAAACACTTCCCCCCACACCTCCCTCTTTCCAGAACCCTCCTTCCTTACCCCCTAGGAGTGCAGGGGATGGGGGTTGTGTTCAGCTCATTACAGATGGACTTTGCTGCTGCTTCTTCTCAGGGGGAGGCCTCCTTACACTTCCCACTGCTACACTGTGGGGTCCCTCCCACAGGAGACAGTCCCTCATGAACTTCTCCAGCGTGGGTCCTTCCCATGGGCTACAGTTCCTCACAAACTGCTCCAGCATGGGGCCTCCCACGGGGGCAGCTCCTCACACACTGCCCCAGCGTGGGTCATGCACTGGGAGAACAGTGCTTCAGGTACTGACTGCTCCAGTCTGGGTCCCTCACAGGACCTGCTTCTGCAGGGGGGTTGGACTAGATGATCTCTAAAGATCCGTTCCAACCCCTACCATTCTATGATTCTATGATTCTATGATTCTATGAATGTGGCTTGAACTTCTAAAGCCAAATGAAGCAGTTGATTTCATGACACATTTTCCTCCTCCCCAAGTTGTAAAGGGAAATATTTCCTGATAATACACTTAACTATATTTTAAAGTCCCAATGAAGTAATTTCAACCATGATGTTTCAGTTCTTAGGTAAGTGTGGATAGGCCAAAGCAAGTGCAACTCAGGGTCTCCTGAATTGAGATCTGTATTGTCAGTTGTATAGCCAGCAGTTCCTCCAATAGCTTATCCTTCCAGTGAGGCACAGGAATAATTTCTTGGATAACCTAGGAAACCATGGGAGGAATACACCCTGAGACACGAAATACAAAGACAGTTATATCAATAACTACATGCCACAGATCTGTGGATGATGGAAATATCACTCTTCTTTTGCCCTGTCCTTGTAATCATCTCTCTGCAGTAGATAGTGGTCTGTCTTTTTTAGCCTCTTTCTGACAAGTTCAGCTACCTTCCTATTACATCTGACATGGACCACCTGGGAGTGCATTGTCCTAGAAAAAGGTGAAGGAAAAACATGTTGTTATTGCACTCAAGACCCCCAAATTTTTGCATGTCTGCCAAGCACTGATGTCTGCAATTCCTTCCACAGGACAAGGACAGAACAACACTAGTTACAGTGATGATTCAGTGACAATTGCGGTCTGTGATGGAATCTTCTCCCTTCTCTTACCTCTGGGTGGGATATCTGATCTTAAAATCTTTTTGGGTTGGATCACCTTTGTTGTCTCGGATCACCTTTGTTTTCTCTCCAAGAGGGTCCCAGGCTGGGAGAAGGCTTCATGCCTGCTCCCTTGGAGAGTACACTTGCCTCTGAAACTGTTCAGCTGGGGAACTTCGGGATTCCCCTCAAAGCAGTGGTGTCAAGGCTGACAATTGTCCTTCACAGCCTGCCAGATGAACCAAGGCACCTCAAAGTCTGACTGCAAGGCACCCAGATCTTCATCGCCTGATGTGGCAGCTTTGCTGTCCATGGCAAGTTGGGGAAAGAGGAGCACCTGGCAGGGCCTTCAGACACAAGAAAAATTCACCCAGCTCATATGGGTTTATGTTCATGGGGCTCTAGAGAACGGATGAGCTGATTGCATTGACTTGGCAATAAGATGGGCAAAACACTACTCTGGGGATACTGTTGCAAGGAAAAACCCTGTATTAGTCCATGAGAATACTGTGTCCACACGACTTCCACGGTAAAGAAAGCCAGAAAATCTATTTTATGCCTAAGGAGTGATGCTTCTACCTCATTTTCCTCTTCTCCCACCAGTCTCAATGTTTATACTACACCCCGGAGACTCACTAGTAGGAATATTTTCAAACAATAGAACTTTCTTTAAATATCAACTCTTTTTCCTCCATCCTACTTTTGTGTAATTGCAAATATTAGCTTGCTGAAAAGGAAGAAACTGTGGTCCCTTCCTTCGTCAGAGTGAAATCTGTTATCCTGAGTTGCGCTTGTTACCAACTCTGCTCACCATTTCAGAAAACCATTAAATCCATTATTAATAAGAGCCCTCCAGCTAACTTTCCAACCTTGCAAACATTATTCTGGTTTCAAATGTCATCATGTGTTCTTTTCCCTATGGCATTCACTCACTCTGCAAGAAGCAGGAAGGACTCCTCCCATTCCCTCTCCCAGCCCGATGTTTTTCAGGTCTGGCATCCATATATCAATTCACTCACCTCTCTGAAACAGAGCTGATGCAGTCAAAAGAGGACAGGGTAGTACAACACTTTCAAAAATTCGTAGCTGTTTTGAGCTGTCACAATATCTCTAGAAGGATTTTAACTTTATTAGCTTAGGAGATACATACTTAAAACTGGATACACTCAGCACAGGAGACTTAAAATCTTCCACAGTCACGTCTTCCTGGTTCCACAGTTTTTTCAGTCCATGTTAGACTTCAAGAGGAGATACAGAGTGGGCACATTCAAGATACTGATAGGAGAGATGCAGCAGCTGAAGCTCAGCCCCAGTAAATTGGTTTATTGCTTAAGACCCACTGAATCTCACTTCATAGATGAGCACTGTGGTCTTGTCATCTCTGCCATTGCTTTGCTGGTAACACAGCCATATAGGAGAGAGCTCTGGATCTCACCTGGAGGGACATATTTGATATTTTCTGTTTCTTTTTACTCTAACAGAAAGACATTCTAATCCCTCTGAGACATTCATCCAATATTTCAGAGACAAAGTTGGCACCTGATTCAGTCCAGTGCCACCCTTTGCATACTTGTGTTTTGTACAATGCTTGTAGTTATTATTAAAACTGTTTATCAAGTTACTTAACTGTACTGTAGAAACTCCTCAAGGTTTCAGGCACAAGAAGGACATTACTATGTTAGATGTTACACCAAGAGCTGGCCATGATCTAGCAAAAGATGTTTTCTGTACAGTTTCACCATTGAGAACAGTGTGAATACATACAGGCTTAGATTTCAAGATATATCTAAGTCCTTTCAGGAGCTTTAAAAAGGAAAAAAACCAAAACTAAACACCACCAAATAAGAAAAGAAGAGTCATCCTTGAATGGGCATGGTTGCAAGCAATGTCTGAAAGTCATTTGGGCAAGAACCAAACAATTGGATCCATGCCATTATCCCATATGGAGACCTGCTCCACCCAACTGATCAGAAATGTCACGTTCTTCTGCATTCCTGAATCTCTGTGTATTGACCTCATGGGTCTTAGTCTATTGTCTAAAAGAATAAAGCTTATGTTTCTCATACCATACCCCTATGCACAAGTGTGTGTATATCTGTGTCTGTATATATTTCTCTATCTCCATTTTAAGCCTTTGACCAATTTCACCTGTAAAACCAGACAGTACGATGAATTTACAAGATTTATAAAAGGAGGTGACTGAGAGAAGAGTCCCCAGGCACACTATGACTGATAGAAAAGCTGCAATGTGAGCTCAGCCCTTAGAGAACACAAGGGCATCTGAAGGGAAGTGACCTTATAAGCAACTAAGTCAATGAAAAGCTTTGGTTGGTCTTTCCAATCAACAGAGGTAATTATTTGTTTAATCCTTAGATAGTCACAATTTGGGGTTGTTTTGTTCTGTTTCAATAGAGCTTTTAATATTATGAGGCTTTGGTTTTGGAGAGCACAATAAACACAGATAAATCATAACAGAAAGCCATGGAGTAGCATGCTGGAAAAGCCTTTCTGGTTTCAGGGCAGTTGACCTATGTCTATGCACATATAGCTTCAGGCTTCCTTTACCTTTTCTCATGAGTTCTCATAATCCCATTGCATGCGAGTTTCCAGTCCTGCAGGTGAATATTTAAATGCAATGAAAAATTGTGCTGGATCTATTACTCCTTTTGCATTTTCATGAAAGCATTCATATTAATTGGAAGCATGCAACTTTGAGTTATGCTTTTGTTTTCTTTTAATAATGAAAGAAAACAAATATTGGCTTGCAACTGATAAGGGAGGAAAAAATGGGCAAGATTAAATATTTAATGCATGCAAATCATTGAATAACCGGAGGAAAAGAGAAAGCAATGCTGCTTTGCAAAAACTTTTGCAGGTATGTTACGCGGATTCCAGATTCTTTAGTAAGTGCCCATCTCCTTCCTCTGATATTCATGCCGTGATAATTTTGACTCCTGCATGGAATTAAGGATGTAAGCCTCCTTGTAGGTGTTTTAGGGTGAGAAGCTGTGGTTTTATGCTTCTCTGAGCAAATTACAAAGAGTAAAATAATTTAGAGCAAAATAATTCAGCAAGACTCCAAAGGAAGATAGCCAGGTACTTCTGCTTGTGAGTAAGGCTCACTAAGCTTTTGCAGACCCTGGGAATTTGTTGGAACTCTTTCCTCTGTGCCACCGTGACCTTGATGCCAATTGATTTTTATTTTAAAAGCACCAGGGAGAGATAGTGGAAAGGCAGCATCTGGGAGATGAAAAGGCATCACCTCCCTGAACAGTGACTAGGGCAGGCTGTGCCTATCAGAGGTGAGGGGCAGTGTAAGACACTGCTCCCTGTGGAAATCCAGCAGCTGGGCTGGGAAGGAGCAAGTCATGTCTGCTTGTGTGCCTTAGGACACAGCTGGGCTTTTGGGGACAATCCCAACTACAGTTGTGAGCAGGTACCAGCTATAATTCACAACACAGCTGCCTGACCTCTTAGCACATGGGATGCTGCAGAGGAGAAAAAAAAAACCTTATTAGTCTCATTGCTGGCAGTGGGAAGACCAGGGCTTGGCCTGATGCCCACAGTCTAACAATATCACAAACGCATCCATTGTATGAAGAGGCCTAGCTGGATGTAGAAGGCAGTAGTCTCTGTTAGGGCCAGGAGCCCAATAGGGTTGGCCATTCAAATCTGGAAGACTTCAATTTCCTTAGCATTGACAGCCACCCTAGGGCAATAGCACAGAGCACCAGAAGCCCCCTGAGGATATGTCTTGGTGTGTTTATGGCATGAAGATATGAGGTGACCTTGTTTTATCTTTGCTTGTATAGGAGTCTAATCTGGCAAGTATACACTGATGAAAACAGCAGGACAAATATCTCTTGTGTCAGACACCCAGTGCACAAGAAACGGCCACACAGGTTGTGTTGCCTCACTAGGAGGGTGTCCTTTCCTATCTGAGACATGATATTGAGGAGTCTTACAAGGCATGGTGCTGGAGAAGAAAAGGCTTCTCATTGCAATTGGGGAATAGCAAAGGGAATGCCCCACAGGCTTGGAGAGCTAGGTGAATGTGTGCTGACAAATTGAATATCCAACAGGCAGAAAATCTTTTGCCCCTGGGGTATCCAGAAAGCCTGGAGACTTGCTCCTCATCTTGGAAGCAGAGGTCTTCCTGGCACCTAGTAACATTTGCATCTAAGGCTGAGGGGGTGTCTCCTTACTCCTGAAGGATTGGCAGGTGGTTCATGTTGCACATAGTGCCAAGCAGGATTCCCCTTTCCTTCTCAAGGCATTTTGTGCTTTGGCAGTATGGGAAACCCATCGCTGCCGAAAGTTTATGGGCAACAGTTACCATCGCGCCTAATGCCTGGCAGGAGGAGGAGGTGGTGGTGAAGGGATTCTTACTGCTCCTGGAGGATTGTGGGAGGGTGTCGGCATTGCACCTAATTTTGGAAAGGGATACCTATGGCATCTAGATCCTGGGCAGAGAAAGTCCTCTTGTTCCTGGAAACTTTGAGGCAGAGGGATCCACAGTATATAGGGGGATGGAGGACAATCCCCATTATCTCTGAAGGCTTGTGCAGAAGAGATGTCTATTGTACCCAGTGCTTGTCCATTGCTTCTGGAGAAGTGTGGGTAGTGAAGTCCCTATTGCATCCAGTGCCTGGTGGCTGGAGGAATCCCTCTTGCCTTCAGCATGGGAGCAGCAGAAGGTCCCTCTTGCTTCTGGAGGCTCAGAGGGTCGCGCTTCCAAGGGGAGCCCCTCGCCGCCTCCATCCCCGAGGCATCCTGGGCGGAGGGCGGGCTCGGCTCCCCCGCCGGCTCCCTCCCTCTCGGGGATTTGCCCTGGGACGCGCCGGCGGCCCTGGGGCTGAGTAGTCGGCGGCGGGCAGGGGTCGAGGGCAGCGGAGGGGGGCAGATGCCAGCGCCGAGGCAGCGCTGAGGCTCCGGCTGAGCGGGCTGCGCCAGCCGCGGGGAGAACCCCCTCAGCCTCGCCGCCCCTATGGCGGGGCGGGCTCCGCAGCGCAGTCTCCCAGCGGCGGCGGCCGCCGCGCTCCTGATGTTGCCCGTAAGTGCTAAGGCCGGGGAAGGGGTGGCTCGGGGGCAGGGAGGGAGGGCGAAGGACGCCTCAGGACCGCGGGGAACCCGCTCGGTCTGTGAGGGAGCAGGGGCTGTGCCCCGTCCCTCGCAGGTCCCGCCCGCCTCTGGGTGCTGAGGGATCCGTCCCAGTGGCTGTTACCCGCTCCCTCACGGATCCTGCCAGTTCCCGGCCTCTGAAAGACCCTGTCCCGGGCACCGTTACCCACTCCCTCGCAGGTGCTGTCCGCTCCTGGGAACGGAGAGACTTCGGCCGGGCACCGCTACCCGCTCCCTCACAGATCCCGCCGGTTCCCGCACACTCGGACACCCCGGTCGCGCGGCCGTTACCTGCTCCCTCGTAAGTCCCGCCCGTCCCCGGCTGCTGAAGGAATCGTCCGGGTGGCTGTTACCCGCTCCTGCACAGGTCCCGCTGGACTCCAGGCGCTGAAACACCCTCTCACCTCATGGTCCCCTCAGAGCCCATGGACTGAACCATGGACCCTATTGGTGTCCCCTTCTCTGTAGAATAGCTGCCTCCCTGTCCCCTTGCCATAAAATGTCCAGCATAGGATCCTACTGGGGTCACAACTCCCTGCCCCAGATGAAAGCGATTTTCCTCCTACCATCCAGTTCAGTGGAGCAGTGGGTGGCCTTGGCTGGTGCCCCTTGTCCCCAGCCTCTTGCCCCCCTGCCTCTCCTTACAGCACAAACTCAGCATCCGTTGTTCTTTCACCACAGAGATCAGTGAACAGTAGTGGCAAAGTACAGTGCTCAGACTGCACATCCTTCCTAAGTGTTTGCTCAAAGTTTCTCTCAAGTGAAATATAAGGGCGGTTTTCCTTCTGGTCCTTCATCACAAGCTTCCACCCCAGTGATGCTGGGATCAGGTGGAAATAAGATTGACCTGTCAGACTGGACTTAAAGCAGCTTTCTCAGCCCACACTCCTAAGCCAGACTGGCTTCTTTGGTAGCTTGTTTAAATGATAATTGTAAGTGTGGTAAATCATACTTGCAAAATAAATACAAAGGATTAAGCAGAAGGTATGTTAGCCTGTCCCCACAGCATTACAAAAGTGACAGTGCACCTTTTGAACAGTAGTATAATGAGACCAACTTTAACATTTTCTTAGCTAAAGAAAGAAAATCTGTTCTATTTCCTTATGGGTTGTTGGTTTCTTTTATTTTCCCTCTCTAATTTGCAAAGAAAGATAGAGGGAAGCCAGGTCAGAAAAAGCAACAAGGTCCAAAGGCAAGCAACAATTTAATCTTAAAAGCTTTGCAGGAGCTTTCTTAAAAGATAGAGAACGTTTTCTTATCTCCACAAATATCTTTTTTCCCCAGCAGAAATCTGGGGGATTCATTGGTTCAGTGCTATGGGTCTACACGCTTGCTGTTTTCAAAACCAAACCAGTTCTTCCTAATCTTTGTTTCTTAGTCTCTTTTCTCTTCCAGGCTGTTTTCCCTTACTGATTTCTTTTGGTCCCTAAAAATATTTCAGATGATGTTTAGAGATGGGGACTTCTTGCAAGTGAGATTATCAAAAGCACATAGGTATCAAGAGCTGCCAGACTAATTCTTTTTCAATGAATCAAAAAATGTGTACTTCCTCTGCAGATGTAATCTATGGACAGTTTTCCAGTTCCCTTGTATAACTTTGCCTTTGAATTATATCTGTACATTTTTGTAGTTAATTTTTGTGGTTACATGGCTGCTTTGAAAACAAAACAGCTGGCTTGGAAGAACGAAGAGGGAAAAAAAAGCACAGATTAAGGATCAAAATGTCACATTTCCATAAATTGTGTTTACTCTCAGAGAAATGTGTACTTTGAGTGTATTCTGTGTATGCTTTTACAGAGGAACTTGTTGGCACATAGCATACTTGTGGCTGATGGAGACTTATGTGTATGCCAGTGTGATATGTGGAAATACCATGTTGGAAGACAGTCTTATAGAACAGCTCTTCTTGACCAAGTTGTAGTAAAAGAAGAGCTTTGCTGCTCTTTCGTGGTATGTTTTCATCCGAAAATGCTGCTGGGAAGTGTCTATCTCTGTTGTACAGCTGGAGGAAACTTTTCACCAAGAAGCTTAAGAGCAATGTTTTAAAACTTTGGCTCGACTCCAAAGCTCTTAAGTTCCTGTTTAACTTGAAAACACTTGAAAGTTGACTTGAAGTCAGTAGCTGTATTCACATTTGTGGATTTAGGAAAAGGAATAGCTGCTTGTGGGAGCAGACCCTTAGGCAATTAAGGAAGCTCAAGTTTTCACAGCAACTGAGCAATTGTGTTTTATGGGAACTGCAGGTTTCTGACACTTATGAAATGAGGCAAATTTCTAGATCCGCCACATGAAAATGCTGGTGCAAATGACCCGCCAGTTTGCACAGGGCTGGTCAGCAAAACACTGAAGACTTGTACATCAGATTATGAGATCTATGTTCTCTTAAAGGGTTTCTGTACATATGATATGCTGGGAAATGCATTCACTTAATTGTGAGAAACAAATCATAAACCAAAGGCAAATTAATTTTTTTACATTTTGATATAGACTCCTTGCTGAGTTCACGTAATTTGGAGGAGGGGATATTATTCATCAAAAACAAAAGCAAAGGTTGTTACAATTCATATGCTCTCTTGAAGCTGTTAAAACAGCCTGAGCAGTTTGAGTATATTAGCCAGTGATGACAAGTTAAATAAAACTCCTGGTCTCAGACTGCCAAAATTCAGTCCTACTATGAATTAATGCAGCATAAACATCTGGTTCTGAGAAGCCTTTCCTGATGTAGTACTTCGGTAGGGTCTAAATCTGTAGCCATCCTGTGGCAATTACTGGATGTTTGAAGGAGGTAGTTGTACGCAAGGAAGAGCGGCTGATACTGGCTGAATGGAAGTTTTGCCACGAAACATTTTAATGATAGTCATGGCTGCCCTTAGCTAGAAAGGGGAGCAGCCTTTAGCTTTGGTTCATATAAGGCTTACATGTTTTTATTCTGTCAGGAGAAAAGGACAAATAATCATTAACTCTAAACTCTAGCCTTTATATTTCAAACCAGAGTGGAGTTGTGCCTGGCCTGCTTTTTGCAGGACTGGGCTGAAGCTCATGGAGGAAGACTGTGCAGGATCTCATTGCAGAGTGTGCTCTATCAGGTGCATTCTTGTTTAATTTCAGTTATATCTCTACTAGTGTATTAAGAATGCCAGGACAGCTCTTCAGCTTTCAGGCCAAATGCCAGAGAGGGGTTTGTGCCCATGCTGTTAAGCTACTTCAGCTTCTAAAATGGGGAGATAGTGTGCAAACTGCTGGTTGAGGATGGCCCATGGTGCAGCCTGACCCCTAGATCATTCCTGGGAACTGAGATTGATTGGGCAAAAATACACCCAGGAAACATTCTAAATATTTAACAGTATAAGTGATTAAGTATTTTAAAACAGACCTTTGCACTTTGATTTATTAGCTTAGATGGAGTGTGCCATACTCCCATTGCTCAGGGCTCTCAATGAGTGCCTGAGGGAGGCATTTTCCACTAAGGCAAACTCTTCATTGCTTTGAATTCAGCCATCAGCTTGCTTTGTGTTAGAGATTACTGTGGGATCCTGCTGGTGATGTGATGATCTCAGAGATTCAGAGTGAGAAAAACAGGGTAGTGGTTAATGCCAACTTTTTAAGGAAATGTCCTTCTGGTTTTATTTTCATTTTGTGCTATATATTAGTAAATGAAATATTTTTAAAAGACTATATTAGAACAAACATTTGCACATTTCAAGATTTTTTAAAATATTTCTGCAGATTTTATTGGGGGAAGGTGAGGATACGTGGGTGGTAAAAACAACCTACAAGCACAGCTGAATCTGGTCCTTCTAACTATGTTTAGTTTGGTTATGAAAGTTTATGTCACTTTCAAGTTTCCAGTGCTGCAAACCCAAGAAGGAGGCTTTGGGGAAAAGCTGCTCTACTTTAGATTAAATTTGTATTCAGTAAATGACATTTCTGCAGGAATTTACTTCTCCACTCTGTGTTTGTAAATTGAAACATATATCAAATCTTGATCATATGTAAGTTCTTCTTTCTTTTAACCTACACTAGCTTTGATCCCAAATGTATCCTGTTCTCCCTTAAAGTGCAAACATTACTTCTTGATGTAAAGCTGGAGCTGTCCAGTCAGCCACGTGGGACATCCTTACCTTCTGTAGATATGCAACGATATGTATCAAAGCACTGCATAAACATTATCTTTGCCACTTTATCTTTCTAACCCTAACAGCCAGCCTTGACAACTAAACACTTCTGGCTGCCCTGCTTTATCAAACTATTTCTTTTTACAGAATTACTTTCTTTTACTGATAATATTTTTCTTTTTTAAAAAATCTTAATAGCTTTGAAAAAAGGTAAAGAGGTAGTGAATATTGAGTAAATAGAGTTTTATGTATTGGTTTTTGCTTGTTCTTTTTTTCTCGGAAGAGTTTGATAAATATATGATATATCCCTTATTAGAAGAGAAGGCAAATAGAAGCTAGCCATTTACTGTTAGGATCAGTCAGCTAACAAGTACTGTCCACATAAACAACTGCTTGAATTTCATCAATCATATCCAAGTGTATGGACATTTCACTTCCAGTTTCTAGTGCCCACGTGAGGATAAACTGTTAGATGCTTCCAGCAATGCTCTTTGACATATAGCATGCTGCAGAGCAGCTCAGCGGAGAGAGACCTGGGAGTCCTGATTGATAATAAACTAACCATGAGCCATTAATGTGCCCTCGTGGCCAACAAGGCCAATGGCATCCTGGGGTCCATCAAGAATAGTGTGGCCAACAGGTCAAGAGAGGTTCTTCTCCACCTCTCATCTGCCCTGGTGAGGCCTCATCTGGATTCCTGTGTCCAGTTCTGGGCTCCTCAGCTCAAGAAGAATAGAGAACTTCTGGAGAGAGTCCAGCACAGGGCCACAAGATGATCAGGGGACTGGAACATCTTTAACGCGAGGAAAGGCTGCGGAATTGGGGCTGTTTAGTCTAGAGAAGAGGAGACTGAGGGGTGATCTTACTAAATCGCGAGTGCAGGAGGTTGGGGCATCCCTTTTTCCTATTGTATCTAGCAACAGGACAAGGGGTAATGGGATGAAGCTGGAACACAAAAAGTTCCATTCAAATATAAGAAAAAACTATTTTACTGTGAGGGTGAGGGAGCCCTGGCACAGGCTGCCCTGGGAGGGTGTGGAGTCTACTTCCTAGGAGGTCTTCAAGACTCACCTGGATGTGTTCCTATGCAATCTAGGTTGACCTGCTTCTGCAGGGGGGTTGGACTAGATGATCTCTAAAGGTCTACTCCAACCCCTACCATTCTATGATTTTATCATTCTATGCTTTCATAAGTACTGATAGTTCTCTGGGTCTAGGGTCATTTGGATTTGGTCTGACAAGCAGACGTTCTGCTGACTCTGCATGATCTTGACAAAGAGTGCCATTTGGGAAGAGCTGTGGCAGTGACAGAGGCATTCTGAGAAAATCCTTTCATAGAGATGGGTTTTGACATCCTGTCCTGACCTCTGGAGTGCCAATGAGAGTACTTCATTGCTGTGCAAATGAACCCACACTGAGAGTCAGGTACTGCTGCAAGCGTGCAGCTCCTGCCCATGAAGGTCTTGTTCCCCGATTGACAGCTCTATTGTGGAGCTAAATGAGTGGAGAACTTGGAAGCTGTCTTCTGGGCATGATCTATCAAATGGCACGTGTTTGTACAGAAATGTGGCTTGTTTTTGCTAAATAAGAACAAAAATCCATTTGGTATTTCAAGAGCTGAAAAGTACTTCTTCAACAGAGCTATAAGAAAGCAAAACTAATTAAAGCTCTGTAAACTTTTACGTAATCCTGTCTGAATAACTATCCACTCTGAGTTGTGTATACCAGGAAAGTAAATACAGAGCAATGCAGATGGAGATTAAAATACATTAGCTGTCCTCACTGCAATGCTAAACCCTTGCCCTGGTAACAGTAGCTGAAGTGCCACAGAACTGGAAAAGAGCCACCTGCCTCTGAGGGCTATGGGATGCTCTCTCTTGCTATTATCCAGGTTCCTGGGGCATGGGAAAATTTCTGAGTGCTGTTATCTCTGTGCTGTCTTAGTTTTTGCTGTCCTCTAGCAGCGGTGGCTTTTCCAGTGGAAAGGAAGGAGGAAAGAAGGAGAAAGTGAGTAAAGGGAAGTGTGAGTAAAGGGAAGTGTGATGATGAGTCTGAACAGGTTGCTTATGGGGCTGCTAGCCAGGGTCTTCTAGCAGGCGCCTCAGTGCAGGGACTAAAGTATCAATTCCCTTTGAGTGACAGTAGCAGACTCCCACAATCCAGACATAGCTTGGGCTTCAGGAAGCTAATGCCAGCAGAAGCAGAGAGATGACTAGTGAACTGGCATCAGTGGCTGTACTTTGTATTGTGGCCATCACGGGCATAACCTTTCTGCTTACTTGTGGCCATCACAGGTGTAACCTTTCTGCTTCTTTAGTTTCCGTCCCCAAAGCTGCTTAGGGGTGTGCTGTGCTCCCTTGTTTTGGGAGTGAGGACATCCAGTGACCAATCTGCTCCTTTTGTTGTCGATTAACTCTTTCAAAGCAGAGAGGAAGGCCAGGGTTATCCCTCTGGCTGACAAGAATGATGCCTCGGAGAACATGAGGCAAGCTCCAGATAGGAGTGAGGATCTTTCCTCGTCCTGCCTCATGTTCTAACTGCTGGGAAATCCTTCTTGAACTTGAAAGACCTTCCCAGGTATAACAAACTCCTGTTTTCTCAAAACAAATGTCTTTTTGTGAACATTTGCAAGTCTTGTCAGACTTTCAGTATTTATTTCTTTCAAAGAGAAAAAAGGTTTAAAAGAAATTTTGGCTTTAAATATTAAAAAAAGAGTTTTAAAATACCCTTTCAGAATATTTGGAATAATATTTTAAATACAATTATGTGAAGAGAGTCCAAAAAATTAGAACCATGAGTGAAAAAACATCAGAGCCTCTAGATTGCTGATTACCATTCAAGATACAGTCTGTAAACTATCAATTGTAGCATTGCCAATAGAAGGGGTTTGGCAGTAACTATGACCTGTTATTCTTTTTGCTATAGGGCTCTATGTCCTAGAATCAAGGAATGAAAAAATAATGTATGTTGAAAGGTCTGCTAGAGATCTCTTGTACAGATTCCTTCTCAATTCCAAAACCAGATCATGTTTATCAGGATCTCATCCAGTTCAGTTGTGAACACCTGCAAAGATGGAGATTTCACAACATCTCCAAACCTCTTTTCATGGCATTTATTTTCCAATACTCAGACATTTTCATAGCACATAACTTTTTATTCATGTCCTGTGAGATTTTCTCTTGCTGCAACTGGTGAATGATGCTTGCCTCTCTTCCTTCTGCTGTCAGGTCTTGAAAAGTGTCCTCTGTAATTCCCCTCCAGGTAGACCAGGTTGTTAGACCTTCTTTTGTTCCAGTCTTGGAGTTAAATTTCACTGTGGTATGTGTATTCCAAACATAAAAGGTGGGCTCCAGCCCAAGAGTTAGCAGTTTCAGGAAGAAGCAATGGACAGAGAGAAAGAATATTAAAAATGAGCCTGGTCTTGACACTGGTTATGTGACACTGGTCATCAGCAGGGAACTGTCATGAAGTCTTGGGTCAAAGTTCCTTTGTGGAGAATATACAGTTACTATTGTCAATATTCCGTGGACAGATGTAAGGTATCAATAGCTGAATAAAGTCTTGATCCAGAATGGTAGATGGGTTTTTTACCTTTTCTCAGGTGGGAGCATGCTGGCAGAGACCCGAAAAACAAAGATTAGGAGCTCACATTTGATGAGTTAGAATTGGGAGTACCTATGAAGGGAGGCCTTGTAGTTTCAAGGTGATAACGATGGATAGATAAATAATCTTTGCAGAGACTATTTGAGTAAGTAAGAGTTGGCCTGGGAGGGGTAGCTGAGATACTGGTAAATGTGGCTTTTAAACTTGAGGTACTATGGATTCTCTATGTGTTTTGTCTCCTATTCCTAATTCATCTCACCCTAAAGTATATGTGTAATACAGAAATTATTGGTTGTTCTCTTTCCACTGAGATTTAGGGAGCCTAAAGCAACACCTTCTGAAATAGGTGAGTGAGGTGAATCCCATTTGAGCTGTTGAGGGGATTCATAGTAATGTGGGTTGGATGGAAAAAGGGAGGAAAGATTAGTCATGGTTTGGTGTGAAGACCTAGGAAAAGGGTGGATGTGAAGGCAGGAGTACTGTGAAGGGGTGGTTCCCCTTACAGATTCTGAATATGATATGGGGTGCGAAGAACAAAACTCTTCAAGGATGTGAAATTGAAAAGTCTTTAAATTACATTTTTCCTTGAAGTCAGCTGCAGCCTGTGATTCAAATACTATTTTGCTCCTTATTAATATCTCATGTTGCTTTGGAAGGGCTTGGAGACATGGTTGGAAAAGTTTAGCTTATGGGTGGCTTTAAACAGTTTTGCTTTGTATGCTATAATTCCGAAAAGCACTTGGTGCAAGCATGGTTTTCAGTGGATGAAGAACTTCCCCTCTACAGGCTTATTCAGCAGAGCACATAGGCAGACACTTAATGAAGGCAGATCTCCAAGTTTCAAAGACAACAGTGAAGTTCAGTGGTGGGCTTAATGTAGCAGATGCTTGAAGGGGTTCTTTACTTTAGTTCTGATTAAATATGAGTTTAATTTCATTCTTAGAATTGAACATGTGTTTAGTTGCTTTGCTGGACTGAACTTCTACCTCCCATTCCATGCAGGCTTATATTTTATTCCAGACTTCTTGGAATATCTGCAGAATACACACTGGCCTCTAAGATCATAGAGCAATTTCTCCTGGATCATTTGAGGTTCACTAGCTAGTAGCACTGTTTTATCTAGCTACTTGGATTAACTTAGAGACAAGTAATGACAAGGAGTTGAAAGAGCTGAAAGATGATGCTAAAAAGAGACTTTTTTTTTAAACTCTACTAGCAGTCTTTCCTTTTACTGTAACTTTAGCTGGCTCAGGTCTCAGGTTGCAGGTTTCTGTGAAAACTTGTATTTAGACCTTCCATCACAAATGGAAGTTATTTTTCTGGTGAGGCAGAGACAAATGATTGTATATTGCCAAATGCTGCTGCATTAGCAAAGTTAGGTTGCTGAGTTGAGAAAAGCGAAAGATATCTTGAAGCATAGGACTGACCTTTTTGGTTCTTCAACAAGCAAAGTATTTCTACTGTGCTGGCCCTCTTGGCACTATCCTTTAATAAGATTCTCTTTTGCATCAGTCTTGTGTATGAAGTAACCACATGACAGTGAACACAAATCCATCCTGGCCATAGAAAAGCCTACCTTCCCCTCCTGTCCTAGGCTGTTCTCCGTTTTCCTCCTTGCATATCATTCTTCCCTTGTGCATATTCTTTCAGGTGATTAGTAGTCAGCAAATATTCTGTCTTTCCTCATTCTCTCCCATGTATTGCCCTCTCTTGTAAGAAAGAAAGAGCTGCTCAGATGAATGTTGGCACTTGTTACATAGTGCATTCCACTGAATACCGCATGTTTTTTCCCAAAGCATCTGTTTCACACAGTATGCCCACCTGCCTTGGAAACTCCCTAGCTGCATTTAGACAGATTATGGGTTTTGTCATGGAAGCACAGAATTGGCTTTGATTTTGTTGCATTGAGCACTTTCACTAATTGTATTTTCATGGTGTAGTTAGATGCATATATTTCTCTAAACTGAGCTTCTAACAGCTTTTGCATTTAATTGGACTGCTATTCTGAGACAGTCCTTCCCAAATGTTCAGGTGAACACTCGAACTCATGGTAGAGATTATGCAATTGGAGACCTTAATAAGATTACCTTTGATCCAGAACTATTTCTTAATTTAATTTATTTGCAGTGTCTAATTGAAAAACTAAAATTAAATACAACATTTTCCTTTCCTCTTTTTTTTTTTTTTCTTTCAGTTCTGAGGCAAAACTACCGAGTAGCAGCTTTGTGTGTGCTGAAGGCAATTTCACTGTACTGCTGGTGTTGAAACAAGGTAGAATTTAAGACCTTAGCGCTCCCAGATGTTTTATGGAAACTCCTGGAATGAGGGGAAGCAGGGGTTATAACAGCAGTGCTGCTTCACAGAAAGGAAGAGTAGGAATAAACATCTCTCTAACAAGATCTATGCTATTACCATAGATGCCTTTGAATGGGGAGGCAACACTATGATGGGTCAGATAGTCATCTATGCCCAGAGCTCTTCATTTGGATCCATTCAGGCATGTAAAATATATCATATAATGTTGCATACATGTGCATGCCAACTTCATATTAGTAATATGTGAGAGAACTTGTGTGACAAAGAGCAAATTCTGCATAAATAAAATTTACAAGATTGAAGCCCTCTGTTTTCAGAGGAGTACACACTACTGTTAGTGTCTTGCAACTTCTAACAACATAACATTTTTGTCTTGTGGCCAAGAACGCCAATGGCATTCTGGGATGCTAAAGACCCCCAGCTCCCTCAGCCTTTCATCAGAAAGGAGATGCTCCACTCTCTACATCATCTTTGTGGCCCTGTGCTGAACTGTCTCCAGCAGCTCCCTGTCCTTCTTGAACTGAGGGGCCTAGAACTGGACACTATTCCACATGTGGTCTCATGAGGGCAGAGTAGAGGGAGAGGAGAACCTCTTTCAACCTACTGCCCACAGCTCTTCTTATACACCCCAGGATGCCTTCTTGACCATGAGGGCTCATTACTGGCTCATGCTCATCCTGCTGTCCACCAGGATCCTTGGTCCCTTTCCCTACACTACTCTCTAAGAGTTCATTCCCCAACCTGTACTGGTACATGGGGTGATTCTTTACCAGAAAAACTCTACTGTTGTAGTGGTGCAAGCTATATTCATTCAAATATTTAGAGAGGCTAGGTAATGCACCTGCAGAGATGTACACAGGCAACATAGTATAACCAACAGAGTTGACTCAAAGCCACCCTTCCTTCTGTCGATGTGATCACCCAGGGCACAGGTCTTTTCCTGCAATCAGGATATCATCCATATAATGGTAAAATAAAACACGAGGGTATTTTTCGTGCAGAGGTGTTAGCGCCCAGGCAACATATGTTTGACAAATAGTTGGCAAGTTCTTCATTCCCTGAGGTAAAACAGTCCATTGATATCGTTTTGCCAGCTCTTGTTTTTTAATAGATGGTACCGTAAAAGCAAGCTTCTCACTATCCTCATATAGGGGAACTGTGAAAAAACAGTCCTTTAGGTCAGTCACCAACAGGGGCCATTCTTTTGGAAGCATTGCAGGAGAGGGTAATCCTGGCTGTAAAGTACCGATATCCTGCATCACTGCATTAACAGCTCTTAAATCATGTAACCACCTCCATTTTCCTGATTTTTTAGGGATAGTAAAAATTGATGTA
Source organism: Colius striatus (assembly GCF_028858725.1). Taxonomy (NCBI): domain Eukaryota; kingdom Metazoa; phylum Chordata; class Aves; order Coliiformes; family Coliidae; genus Colius; species Colius striatus. Next base: position 37,181,592 of record NC_084763.1, read on the forward strand.
GTCCATGGACTAGTGAATGGCTTAATATGACCTTTTTCCAATTGTTCATTTACTAATTCATGAATCTGGGCGAGCTTTTCTTTGCTTAGCGGCCATTGATCAATCCAAACTGGTTTATCTGTAAGCCAGGTTAACTTCAGGATTGGTCGCCCATCAATGGCCGCCACTAAAAGTTTTCATTTGACAAACGAAAGCCCATTTGGCTTAAGCCATCTCTACCTAAAAGCCAAACTGAAGTGTTCATTATATAGGGTTTAATTCATACACATCTATTTTCTTCGTCCTGTATCCATACCAAAATCAGGTCTCTGCTAATTTTTGTCATCTGTGTGCCTCCTACTCCAACAACAGGGGTGTCTAAATTCTCTAAAGGCCAGCTTTTTGGCCAATAGGATAATGCAACAATGGTAACATCTGGTCCCGTATCCAGTAACATATTGTACCCAACCATGTGTTCACCATTTGGATGTTGGAATACAACTGTCTGAGTGGGTTTTGCCTGCAAAAGTGGCATTGCAAGTCTTACCTTAGGTACTCCAGTGGATCCAAAACCACCATCTCGACACTCACAACTACCTGCAAATGGAACTTTAGCCCTGAAAGGAACTAATAGAGCTATTTTAGTTCCTTTAGGTATATAAACTGGTGGCTGCCAAACTTTAACCATTATTCCAATGTTTCCTTCATAATCTGCATCAGTAACACTGGGGAGCACGAAAATACCTTGTTGAGAGGCTAATAACCATCCTAAAAAGCAGAGCACTTAAACCATAGTCAAGGGGTCCATTAACATAGGATGAGATAACCGTTATACCCGTATTGTGGATGGTTACATCTATTGCTGTTTCCACATACACTCCTGCACTTCGTGCAGTGGCTGATCTGAGGCCCTCCAGGCAGCCACTAGTGTTGAAGGGTGTTTTTGTGTCATCGCGCTTACCCTTTTTGCGCTCGTTAACCCATTTCCCTTAGGCATTACTTGTCTGGCCACTTGAGAGCGACACTCAGTGGCTCTATGTCCAGGCTTCTAGCATGTCAACCAAAGTTGCCGTCCACAGGACAGCCTGCAGGATCTTTTTACAATCATGGTTAGCATTGGCAACTGCCAAATGTAATCCCATTTCCGCTTTTACTTTGGCTGACATATTTGGTATACGATCCAGAGCTGCTCTTAGATGGTCTAAAAAGGTCATAAAAGGTTCATTGGGCTTCTGTATAATGGTTGTGTATGAGGGAACTGGTACTCCTATGTCAGGGACAATCTTAAGTGCTTGACGAGCCAGTGTCTGTGTTTGTTGTAAAATGGCTTCATGCAATCAGGCTTGTACCTGAGGGTCAGCGAATGGTCCTTTTCCTAACGTCATATCCGCTGTGACAACTTGCCACAGATCTCCCTGCTGTAAGTCCATATTTTCTACTATTGCCACATCGACTCTTTTTTCCCATTCAGACTCTCATAGTAATACCTGAGTGGGCTTCAGGAAGGTTTCTGCTAGCTTCCGGCAGTCAAATGGAGTCATTAATCTGCTGGCGAAAATATGATCTAGTAAGGTTTGGACATATGGGTTGGTCAAGCCATATTGCATTACAGCTTTCTGGTCTTCCCTTACCAACTTCCAATCCAAAGGTGCCCATTGTCGTCATGCAAGATTATTATGTGCTGTTATTACTGGAAAGGCTTGTGGAATGAATTCTCCTTCAATTACTGCGTCACGTATGAGGCCTCTCCATTTCTTAGCTGGATCATAGTCATCCGGCTGGGGATCTTTGAGCACCTGTGGGGGTGAAACATTAATCTCTGGTTTAGTTAATTCATTAAGCCATTTCAACAGTTGATTAGCTGTTGCTTTTGGCTTTTCTGTCAGTTCCTCCAAGTGGGCCAAAGTCCATTTCATATCTTCTCTATGCCTTGTTAATTCTTCCTGTAACAACTGTCTTTGTTGATCTTCCCCTTCACTAGATGTTGAGGGTGATGATGGAAGAGGAATATACTCAGGGATTGATGAGCTCAGGGGCAATGGCAGATATGTAGTATTATGGGCAAAGCGTATCTTTCTTTCTCTGCCAGGTACTCCTTCAGGCATGGCAGCAGGATGGACGGGGCAGGACGGTGAAGAGTGGGTAGGAAGGGAGGAGAAACAACGTGTGCATTTGGCTCCTGGAACGGTGCTCTAAGGGGTCCTAGGCGGTTGGGCTCACACCTATACTCTCCTCTAGAGGTGGAGGCCACTCTTCCTTTGCTAACTACTTTCTTATATGCTGCTTCCACCCATGTGATCACCCAGGGCCCAACTGATTAACTCACAGCACCCGTTTCTGATAATTGGAAGTACCTTGTCAGCTACATTACCTTGTCCCTATCATCTTTATTAAAACTGGCTGGTCCAAGTCACATTTGTGCCTACACTCTATACTTGCCCTTGGTGAATTTCATTAGATTTCTCCCTGCCCAAACCAGCCTGTCCTGGTCTCGTTGAATGTCAGCACAGCCTTCTGGTGTGTCAGCCGCTCCCCCCAGTTTAGTATCATCAGCAAACTTGCTGACAGTGCCCTCTGTTCCCTCAGCAAGGTCATTGATGAATATATTGAACAGTACCAGTCCCAGCACCTACCCCTGAGGGACTCCACTAGATACAGGCCTCCAACTAGACCCTGCCCCATTGATCACAACTCTCTGTCTTCTTCCCTTCAACCAGTTAACAATCCACCTCACTACCTGATCATCCAGCCCACACCTTCTCAGTTTTGCTGTGAGGATGCTGTGGGAGACGATTTCAAATGCTTTACTGAAATCAAGATAAACCACATCCACTGCACTACCACCATCTATCCACCTAGTTATGTCTTCATAAAGGTCTATCAGGCTGATCAAACATGACTTCCCCTTGGTAAAGCCATGTTGACTACTCCTAATGACCCTCTTGTCCTTTAAATGCCTGGAGACAGTGCCCAAGATAAGTCATTCCATCAGCTTTCCAGTGATGGAGGTGAGGCTGACCGGTCTGTAGTTACCCAGCTCCTACTTCTTACCCTTTTTGAAGACTGGAGTGACATTTGCTCTCCTCCAGTCCTCAGGCACTTCTCCTGTTCTCCACAACTTACAGAAGATGATGGAGAGTGGTTTAGCAATGACTTCCACCAGCTCCCTCAGCACCCACAGGTGCATCCCACTGGGACACATGGATTCATGTACATCCAGATTGCTCAACTGATCCTTAACCTGGTCCTCATCAACCAAAAAAAAATCCTCCTTTAACATGACTGCCTCTGGAGTCTGGGGCTCCTAAGGACAGTCTCCAGCAGTCTAGAGAGAAGCAAAGAAGGCATTCAGTAACTCTGCCTTCTCTGTATCCTCTGTTACCAGGGCACTTGCTTCCTTCAACAGTGGGCCTACATTGCTTCTAGTATTAGTTTTATTTGGAATGTCTTTGAAGAAGCTCTTCTTGTTGTCCTTGACTTCCCTTGTAAGGTACAACTTGAACAAGGCTTTAGCTTTCCTAGTTGCCTCCCTGCATCCTCTAGCAACAGTCTTATATTCATCCCAAGCAGAGCCACAAAGATGATGGAGTTGACCGTCTCCCTTATGATGAAAGGCTGGGGGAGCTGGGGCTCTTTAGCCTGGAGGAGCGGAGACTGAGGGATGATCTCATTAATGTCTACAAATATGTCAGGAGGATGGAGCCAGACTCTTCTCAATGATGTCCAATGATAGGAAAAGGGGCAATGAGTATAAGCTAGAACATAAGAGTTTCCAAAGAAATACAAGTAAGAATTTCTTCATTGTGAGGGTGACATAGCACTGGAACAGGCTGCCCAGATGGGTTGTGGAGTCTCCTTCTCTGGGGACATTCAAAACCCACCTGGACGAGTTCCTGTGTGACCCATTCTAGGTGGCCTGCTTTGGCACGGGGGTTGGACTGGATGATCTTTCAAGGTCCCTTTCAAACCCTTAAGATTCTGTGATTCCGTGAAGAAGAGTGTGGCCAGCAAGTCAAAGGAGGTTTTCTTCTCCCTCTATTCTGCCCTCCTGAAGCCTCATCTGGAGTCCTGTGTCCAGTTCTGAGCTCCCCAGCTGAAAAAGGACAGTGAACTGCTGGAAAGAGTCCAGCGCAGGGCCAATAAGATGATCAGGGGACTGGAGCATCTTCCTTATGAGGAAAGGCTGCAATAACTGGGTCTGTTTAGTCAGGAGGAGACTGAGGGGGGATCTCATTTATAAGTATATAAATGGTAGATGTCAGCAGGTTGAGGAATCACTATTTTCTGTTGTACCTAGTGACAGGGAATAATGGACATAAGCTGGAATGCAAGAAGTTCTATTTAAACATAAGAAAGAACTATTTCACTGTTCAGGTGAGGGAGCCCTGGCACAGGCTGCCCAGGGAGAGTGTGAAGTCTCCTTCTTTGGAGGTTTTCAAAACCCACCTGGACGTGTTCCTGTGTGACCTGATCTAGGTGGACCTGTTTGAGCAGGGGATTGGACTAGATGATCTCTAAAGGTCCATTCCCACCCCTACCATTCTGTGGTTCTGTGAACACAGCAATGTCACTCTTCCTTATCTTGTTGCCATTTTCTCTGCCCTTCTCATATCTAGAGGTAACTTTATGGGGAGTTCCTTTGACAGAGGCTTACATGCCCTCTGACAGGGATTAATTCCTATCAGGGGTTAGTGAAGAGCAGTACCCATGGCTAGAGTAAAGGTCTAACAACTTTTTTGTTTATAAATGTCCACAGTGGCTCAGAGAAATTAAGGTAGACATTTCTGTACATGTTTCAAGTAAATATGCAAGACAACATAGAACTGATTTGGTGGGATCAGGTTGTGGAATAGTCACTGTCGTAAAAGAAATGCAGTTTAAGTAGTACATTAGTTACTCAAAGCAAATAATATTTCAATATGCATACAGAGTCACAGACCCAATTATTTGTCTTTAAAATTCTACATTACTTAAATGTTTCTTTTTTATTTTTAAGAGATGCTTTTAGACTTTTGGAGTTTGCCTGCTTTAAGTACAACTTTTAAAAAGTATTACACACAAGAAACCTAATCACTGTGGTTAGTGGAGAGAAAATGAAAGCAAAAGTAACATAGTATGTGGAAGGCACTTTTCCCTGTAGCCAAATGAACCTAAGTTAACCTTAAAGCATATGTGACATCTAACCTTTCTTGTTCCTACCCATGCTGTGCTAAACTTGACTTCTGTCTGTTCCTTCCCATCATCTTACGAAGTGGACAGCTGAACATGCAGTGTATTTACAGTACATGGAGATGTCTCAAGTTTCTTCTTTGAAGTGAGACAGTACTTTGGACTGTGAGACAGCAGAGGGGCAGAGGGTTAGAAGAAATACCTCTGCTAGGTCTGCTAACCTGACTGGGTCTGACTTGGGACATGACCACTTAGAGAGTCTGCTTTCTGGCAGGCTCCACTAGAGTTCTGTGGCCTGTAAGATGGCATCTACCCTGGCCACAGAACAGAGCCATTGCCTTTCTCTATCTTCTTGACCTCACTATGCCTGGTCAGTACCCTGGAGGCTTTGCTGTGGGATACAGGAGTTTGAGTCTTCCTGAGGTTTGACAGCAGCTTCATGGTGTTTATTTGAAAATAATGAAGTCTGGGAAAGGCTTTTGTTTGTATTTCAAGAATTCCTATTTTGTAAAATAAAAGCAAAATGATAAATAGATAGAAATAGTATTGTACAAAGAACAATTGTTCTTTAGAGACCAACATTGCTGATGAGTTCTATTGTCGTGATCTTTTTCTCCACTTCTTATTAAGTGACAAAGAATTCAACAACAAAAAATGGGTCCTGCAATCACCTAACACATCTTAAAGCACTACAATGTAACTTCAACATTCAAGGAGTATGGTCATTTCCCTGAGTAAAAGCTGCCTGTATTATGTTAGAGTCATTCTGCTAAATAGAAAAGGAAAAGCATTTTGTTTGTTACCATAGCTTTACATCCCCTCAGAAAAAAACAGAAAGATTTTGTTTCATAGTTTGAAAATGGACGTTTCTGTGATTTATTTTCTCCTGAACTTTCTCACCTTGTTTAGTTCTGCTTTTGTTAAAGAGCTTTTCAACGTCTTCTCTTACTCCGGGCAGTATCCCAACTCAACTGTATATTGAGATGTACAGTTTCATGGGCTTCTCTCCTCTGTCTGCAGTGGGCGCTTGTAAATGATTTCATTTTTTTGGTGTGAAAATAACAACATATCCCTTGGATTCAACTCTATACATTTCCTAAAATTTATTTTGGAATGTACTATTATCCTGTACTGAACCTGCATCTTGGTTGCCCGTGTCGATATGACTGCTCTCTTTGTCACTAGCATTTGCCTTTGGTGGAGGGCTCAGCACTCTGAATTTTACTGGCTACAAAGAGCAAAGGATCACCTTACAGGGATGCCTGTATTTCTTATACAGTCACTTTCCTCAAGTCACTTTCCTCTGAATTGTCCTTTGTCAATTGCTGTCTCTCTTGAATGTATAAGAATCATTAGCATCCATGTAATCAGTAAAAGTTAGTTGGAAAAATTCCACACATTATCTTTAATGGGATGTGGTTGATCTTCTATACTTTAGGCATCAACTTTTAGGTGAGATGAATTGTGTCCTTAATGTTATTGACTAGGTCCCAAAAGAAGAAGTCCAGAATAGGTGGTTTATGAATGCCACCAGATGTCATGGAGCTAAGCAAGCATAATTGTAAATCTTCTCTGTCATGAGAGGATGTCTGTATCTGACTCAATTATGAATGGGAAGTGCTATGAAAGTGGTGGGGATTATTTTAGTCATGAATGAGAAAATCTATTCTCTGCTGCTGTTTTACAGTTGGTTTATTTTGTTTCTGTCGGTTCATCTAGATAGTTCTCCACTGTGAATCTTCTGTGAACCTGCCCTTGTCTGTTCTGCTGGAAAAGCACTGTGAAGCTTTGTCAGCCCGCACCAATGTCACAGGTATTTATTTCTCCATTTCTTGTTCGCTGCCTGTTACTGTAGGATCTGTTTTCAAAGTGTCCTTGCTCTAGGAACATCTTTTCCTGCTGAGATAAACATAGTGCCTCCAGCCTTGGGGTTTCATTGGCAAGAATGTACAGTGGTGTGACATGGAAAGAAAACTCAGTTTTAAACACATGGAAAGAGCTTCAGGTGAACTGATAACAACATCCCTTTTTAATAACTGAATTGTTAAACTTACTGTACTCAACAACTGGTAGGATAAATGAAGGTTAGTACAGCTCAAATATCTGTATCCTGACTAGTCCAGACTCATTGCTAAAGGCTGTCTGCATTCTTCCAAATGCAACATTGGACATGCAGACTGGGCAGGTGAAGATAGGTGGATGATCTGGTGAAATCCAGCCCTTGTGTGGCATTCACTGTAGAAACAGGAGTGCTCTGACCAGACATATAAGCTAGGGATGAACCTTAGATCCTTTCAACCATATCAGTGGAGGAGTTATGAAAAATACCAATTCTTCAAATCAGAACACAGTACACATTTAACTAAAAGATTGTACTATTTTCTGTTTCCTGATCCCACCATCAAGTTTCCAAAACCTGACTCTAAGTTTTAGTTTAGGACAGAAGATTTTTCTGACAGAGAAGCAGGGGCACTTAGAGGTAGTAGCAGTGGAGTAAAGGAAATATCACATCCTCTCTGGAGGCTAGGGACAGACAGCAGGAAGGAGAGAGGAGAATATGGGGCTTTTACTTTCCTCATACAAGTTTTCGAAAGCATGACAAAGCAATAACTCCTGTGCTTAATTCTTGATTAAAATGCACAAGTGCAAAAATGATACTTGTAAGAGATGTGAAACTGGATCCGGCTTTGTTTCAGAAGTGGGAGACGCACACTTCCACTCTCTGTTTCATGACTGGGTGAGGAATGGGCTACAATGAGTGATGCTACTGGGGAAAATAGAAATTTATTTCTTTTCCCTTCACTTCTCTTTCCCCATGGTAAATCTTCATGGAGGGAGAAGTTTAAAATATCTTCTAATGATGTAGATATTATCATTCAGACAGTTCTTCAGCTCTGAGAAATTTTGAAGAAAATGAGGCTACAGGAAGAAAAAAAAATCTTTCAGTACAGTATTTCAGACCAATTGTGTTTTACTTTGACTGTATCAGTTCCTTAAGTCCAATAAGCTGATCTAGATAAGCTGATCAGACTGAAGTCTGAAAGTTATGTTGCCTCAAATGCCTTGTTATTTGCATATAAATGGGTCTGTTGACCTGAGTTCAGCAACTTGTGCCATTGTGTTCCAGGGAACAACTCTGCTTCATGTGGTGTATTTGCTTGTATAAATTTTAATGACCATCTATTCCATTTATTCTGTAGCTGGAAACAAGGAAAGATAGATGAGGTTCTGAAAACTTTCCATAATTTTGGACCTTTTCTTTCAGGGTTTCTTTTGACTTTTGAATATTTTGTAAATGTTACTGTAAAACTTGGCATTAATTCATAATGTGTTTTCCCTTGTCCAGAGCTCCCATTGAAAAAAAACCCCAAATTTTACAGCAGGCTGTCTTAGCAGCTGGCAAACAATTTACTTCTCAATTGTTGACAAAAAATAATTTTGTGGTCTTTTTAAACAATGCATGAAAACAAGACATCTTCTCAGGATGAGTGCAACAACTATAATAGCCTTTTGAAAGGAAAAAGGAAGAGAGAAGACATAGAAAGCTTTCTTCTGTTGCATTATAATTGTAAGATATCACTGACCAGAAAAGATAAAGCACTGCTCTGAAATGAACAAAACTGGATTGTTACACAGAGACAATCCAACATGTAGCTTTTCTAGTTCCATGGTGCTTGTGACCAAAGTCCTTTCTGCAGCACACTTCAAAACCCTGTGAACTTGTACTCTGCTTTGAGCATGGACATATATGTATAGTAAACCCCAAAGCTGCTTTATGTTCATATCAGTTGGACATAAATCCAGACTCAGGCATGAGCTTGAAGGGAACTTTGGGACGTATGAGGGGTGCAAGTTCACTTTTTGCTTAGCGTGGGCTGATGTATTTTTTTTTTCCCCCATGTGGTGGATCGTTAGGATAGTACTTCTAAACACTACATGTTTTTTTTGTCTTCCATGGTCTGAATTATTCAGCTATGTGTCTTCTTGTTAAAAATGGAAGTCTGTAGTGTAGTGAGCTTCTCTTCACAGTTAGTAAAGTTCTAGTTGGTAAATCCCAGGTCTGATTTCATCCTTATCCAAGAATCTAAAATGGAGCAGAAATGAAACACTTTTTTCTTTAAAGGGATCCAAGGATAGGAAGTTCCTGGGACTAAATCTACTCAATTTTTTGATGTCCAAAATTAGGTAAGCTGGTGAATCCTTCAATTTGAATACACATAACAATAAGGATGTTTCACATTGCAATATTTGTGTGCTCCTTTCAGCAGCGTGGATGTGGAGAACCAGACCACAGAGACTGTAATGTCTAAAACTTTTCTCTGGCTCACATTCTTTGACACTCTGCAGATACCATATTTTGGAAGGGAAAAAAAACTCAACAAAAACCACCTGAGTAGAGACATATTGAACAATCTTTATTTATGGCTGAGAGAACAGCAAATACTAAAGTTTTGTAATTGGTTGTCTTCTCTGTCTCTTTTCCAGAAGATGCTGTTAATTAGTCCAATATGTTAATTTCTTCCCTCTATAATTACTAACTTCACCCCCCAAATATGTTCACACTAAGTATCCTGAACAGATGGCACGAGATGCTTTTGAGAATTTCATCTATGTGTAATTTCACTGAATTACTGAGTGAATGATGCTGTAAATTCAGTCTGAAGTGATATAAACCAAGCAATACTTTTTCAGAGTTGGAAGGCAATATAACTCACTCTCTTTTTGAGTATTTTTTTCCTTGAAAAATCCCTGGATAACCCATGATTGCTTGGGTGCAGCTTTTGAGCTCGATGGCAATGCATGTTTGTATTTGTGAACCTGAAGAAGAATTTTATTTGATTATTACTTTGCTTTCATATATAAGAGTAACTGGTTGAAGTGGCATGATTTTTCTACAGTGACTCAGCTGAAGATGCTTTTGGTGTTATAAAACACCTGATATGGCTTGGATAGAATTACAGTAATACCCCAGGATGACCAGATGACTGTAGTTCTATATATCTGTATGATACATGCACTGAGTTATAGCTTGAATTTTTATGGGAACTTAGAGGAAGTGGATCCTCAGTTCACACTGATATTCCATGGGTTTTTTTCAGGCTTCTCTTCACATCCTTTGACTTTCCCATTCTCGTTACTGTTCTCTATAATATGCTCACCATCATGACACTGCATTCTCAGTCACTGGAGAGGAAAATGTAGGTTGAAGCCAGATCAAGACCTTTGCATTCTTCAAAATTGTTTGTTAGTTTATTAGGTTTTAATATTCTCTGTTGGTCTGAGCCATCTATAAATTCCCCCCATGTTGGTCTGGCTGACTCAGGGAGACACTCACACTCTTCTAAATCACAGAATCTTAAGGGTTGGAAGGGACCTCAAAAGACCATCTAGTCCAATCCCCCTGCCAGACCAGGCTACCAGGACACCTAGAGTAGGTAAGAACTTGAGAAAAATATTTACGCCATCACTTGAACCAATCAATTGTTGATAGCTGTTTATCTAACACAAAGGGCACCCTCTGTCCCCTTTGTGTTGAAATAAAGTGAGCTTCTTTGCAATAGCTGTAGTCAATCACACTATACATTCTCACCTCAACTTCATGGGCACTTCACCCCTGCCTATCTCCTCTGAGCTTTCTTGCATAGTAGGGTTTTAGTGGTCAGTCACAACTAGTCAGAACAAGGTTCATTTGGGTGAAGAGTGTATGAAATCTCATGCCATTTTGAAGCATGAATCAGATTTCCTCTTTGGCCACTGTCACATTTCAGATGACTTCTTAATATGGCTATCAGTGTTGAGCTACCAAAGACATCTTCTTGCCTAGAAGTCTCACATAAACAAGCTACAGATAGCCTAATGCTCAAATGCTATGGAATAAGGTACTATCGCTTTTTAGAGGAAACTCTTCACAAGTATACTAGATAACATTAAAAGCACCTTAGTAGAGGGAGCAGGTGTACCCCTTAGTCTTTGCAGGTTCCTTGTTCAGTGTATTGAAAGATAGTAGCTGATAGTTGTGTGTTTGCTGCATGATCTTTGTTATTCAAGCCTAAATTAATGAGATTGAGATGCAAAAGTGTTTCTTTCAGGACTAAAAAAAAAACCCCAAAGCCAAAACAAAACAACACATACAAAAGAGTTAATTCAGACCTTTGAATATGGCTTCAGTGTCATGGACCTGGTTCTGTTTCCCACTATGAAAAGTACGTTTATGGAGGAGTATATGGATGTGCTTGTGTCTTTGTGTAGTTGTGACAAATCTGCATAAATTGGGAAAAACTAGTATCCTAAAATGTGCATTTTTTGTTGAGGTGAAAATTTGAAAACATTATTTTGTGAACCAATTAAATACATAGCTTGATTTTATCACTAGTTTATATGACATTACTCTTAACTTTAAATGCTCATGAACAAAAATTGTAAAAATTATAAAGCTTCCTTTCAAATGTTAAAAACTGTCAAGTTTCTTTTTTCAGAAAATTATTCCCCATCATTTTTATACGAGTTTGAAGGCTTCATGCTATGTTTGCACAATGTTTCTGCTACCTTGAAGCTGGCCATTCATAACAATGCTTTTATTTCCATCATTTTTTGTTTTGATGTTGTCTCCATACAGATCCACTTCTGTGAACATGGCACAAGGACAATTTTCTCTAAACCAGGTTTTGTTGCTATTGTGAGATAATAGGTCTTGCAGATTCTGTGAACAATTTCATTTTTGTAATTATTCATATATTCTTGGAGCTTTAATTAAACAAAACATGAGCTTCTTAGGTTTCTTTATGCAGAATTTATATATGCTGCTTTACTGGAAAGGGTTCTCTCAGCTGTGATTAGAAGATTTTATTTTTCATCCAGATTATTTGTACTGTGTTCATTTCTAACCCAGATGCAGCACAGGTCTTTTCTCAAGGCGGTCGTCATTCCTGTTGTAAGGGCAGTGATCCCATGTATGGCCTGTTTGTGAGAAGATATTCAGTGTTTGGTTGTTCAGTTCAAAACTTGGTAAACAGGAGTTTCCACTTCATATCTGACTGGGACTTCTATGGGTCATGAACCTCTGCAGATCAGACAGGTATGACCACTATGGGCTTGCAGGTGTTTCAGTATGGCTTTGTGTGCTGGTCAGAATAACACTGTCCAGATTTGCTGTTAATACAGGCTTGATTGAGTCATTTCTGCTCAATGCACATATGGAGGTCACCTGTGTGAACCAGGCAGGTGAGACTGAATCTGGAGCTTCAGAGCAAAAGCTAATTGTTTAAATTAAAAGTGCTTAGGAGGTCTCATGGATTTATAAGGTTACTTGAGGTCACATGGATTTATAGGGTGAGACTCATTTCACAGATTGTACATATGAATGTTTGTGTTTACATGTAAGTCCGAGCTCCCATTATTGTCAGTGGAATGTGATTTAGTTGCACTCACATCACTATCCAGTGCCCTTTAAGATGCTTTATGGTAACCAGGACCTGCAGGGCTGACTGATATGACACAGAATCTATAAAGAACTTGTTCCCTCTAGAATAGCTGATGCTAGCTAGAGGGATATCTCAGAGCACTAGTGACATTAGATGCCTGTGTGTGGCCATCTGAACCCTTCCTTAGATCTCTACTGAGTGCACTAGATTAACTAGATGAGTTGAGCTAGATGTTCAGCTCCATCTAGATGTCCCTATATAGACACACACATTCATAGAAATCTGCAAATTGAAATCCCTGTAGCGTGCAGTCTAAAAGATCGGAGTTAAGTCCACATTTATAGCGCAAATGCATGTGTGAAATCTTCTCTGGTTAGTGGTTTAATCACAGATGCTTCAGCCGCCAACAAAATCAGGAGTGTTTTGCCTTACCACCCCTGCTGCTGAGTACATGTGGGCTGTAGATTTTGCTTGGCTGACTGATAATTTTCATAGTCTATTTCAATCAACCATTCTTTTCGTAGATGAAAGTTTTGTGGCAGACAAGCATATTTGATAACTTGCTTTCTATCCAGATCTGCAAAGATGAGGCATTCACTGCTCCAGGGGTTATTTATTTTTGTACATTGCACTCTTGTTTCTTGGAAACAAAAGATTTGGCCTCATTACATTTCTAAATATCCCTCCACAGTAATGGTATGGCAGCAGTTCTCACTGTTTCCCTTCTGATTTTCCCAGCCGGTCACATCAGTGTGCACTTCCATTTATAATGATACTTGGATGAACTATTCATTTTAACATACGCTCTGCACTCTCTTGGTGTCAGCTTGCTGGCTGCAGCTACCTACACTGCTTCTGCAGCTGCCTGTGGTGTGAGGCACTGAGGAATGTGCTTTCATCACATCCATTCAAGCCAGTTACTGCTCAAAGGCAGAAAGTTAACCTTTTGCATCAGCCTTTGCACAATCAAAGCTCAAGCCAGACACAAGCAATCTTCCTAGTGCTTCCTATTTTCAGATGTTGCAATAACACTTTAAAGAGACATATGATGTTGGTTTACTTTTCCACTGCCTTAAATCACATACCATGCAGTCTAGCACTGCTTGCTTGTGCTTCCCAAAATAAAGCTGACAGTGTTGTATGTTGTTGCACAATTTGTATTACTGTCACTGGTCGTTATAATTTAAATACCTGCATTTCTTAAGTCTGGTGTAGTTCCAAGCTGAGGATATTGAAAATCTCTCACATATTAATAAACTGTGTGAACAGTCCAACAAGTTCTGTATTCCACTAGAAAAGATTATTTAGAGACATAAAATAGTTTAGGTTGGAAAAGACTCTTAAAGTCGTTGATTCCAACCATTAACCTAACCCTACCAAGTCCACTACTAAACTGTGTCCTTAAGAACCACATCAACTTTGTATATTTGCTCAGAAAGAAAAGATTTATGATAGTTTGGGGTCTTTGAGGGGTTTGGGTTTTTTTGTTTTGTTTTGGGGTTTTTTTTTTGTAAATGATTTATGGATGAGATACATAAACATACCTAATTGTTCCCAAGTTTACCCTAGGTGTCCAAAGACTGACCAGTTCTTCCAAAATTTACAGAAAAAAACCCCTTAAGCTGTGTAATTGAGGCTATAAACTGCTCAGCTATTGTAGTAATGAGATGCACACAGAGATTTTTAGGGTTTTTTTGGGGAGGCTACTCTTTCACATGAGTAGCTATTGTTTCTAGTCTGGCCATCTGTTGTGATTCTGCGTGTGAAAAAATTATCAGTGAGAAGTTGCTCTAGTGGTTTGATCCCATGAATGGGTGCTTTTGCAGAACCTCAGGAAACTACCAAATGCAGCTATCTTGTCTTAGAAGAGGGACTGACAACCAGAAGCAATGCTTGTGATTTAGGATGAAATAACAACTCCCTTAATTTCAGTAATCACTTTCCTCAGAGTTTACACTGTACAGGAAGATAGCAACCCTCTGAACACTGTCATCGAAACAGCGTCTCAGCTCTGAAAAGACTGAAAATCTGTAGCATATCTGAGTGCAGTCATGAAGATGCTGGGTATGTGGGTCAGAGGGAGGACTGGAGAGCAGGATTGCTGATGGTATGAAGCCAGGGCAGATCCCATGATCCTGTTACACATTAGAAACATACAGCAATCAACCTGCTGGCGTTGCCATGGTATTTCCATGCTGCCAGTCTGGGATGCTGTGAAGAGTAAGGAAAGGGAAAAGGTAGCAGTGTAAAATTTTAGGGGAGTGTAAAAAAGACAGAGGTTGCTCATAAACAAAAACGTGTTACAGTGGGAACATGCCATTGAGCCTTTTTTTATATTTCAGAAGAGTGGCACTCCTTAATCTGCATCTGTCATTTCTGCCTGATATGTTCTCAGCACTCTTGGAAATGACCATTACAATGCCACACTTCATCAAATAGTCTTGAATCTTTGAATTTATACAGTTGGTATAATACAATTTACCAATGTGGTTTCTAAATTAGATATAATTTTTGTACACTTGGCAGATAAAAATATATTCAGTAGAATGTCTCATTTTGTCAAGTTCTACTAAACAGATGGAGTGTCTTTTCTGTTCGCATGGAATCACATCAGTAAATCTGGTATTAAATGAAAACACCTCCTGTCCTTTAAATCAACATTTCTCTGTGTGGGTTGATGAGCCCTTCAAGGAGTGAATTAATGTGTCCAATCTAGAGAGTAAACCCACATAACAATAGTGATACTACAAACCGCACTATTTGGAAGGATGAGTGGTTCAAGAGGATGTCTAAAATATATAGTGCTGGATAATAGCTGTTGTTAGGAAATGGGAGAGAGAGGCTAGAAAGGGAATCTTTGTTGGCATTTCTGATTTCAGTAAAATGCTCAAGATCTTATGACCCCACAACAGAGTTGGCTCTCCAGTTTAGGAATGAGCTTCTAGATGTGCTCTTGTTGCTATGCAGTAGATGCAGCCTTTTTTTCCCTGCTTTTGACATAATAGGTGTTTCCATGCTTCTTTTGGAGGAATATCCCTGAGCCATGCTCAGAGACATGTTCACCATATAGTAAGACCAAGGTGAGACTGGGATCCATCCATTTCTTTGTGAAGGTATAATTGTAAACTCTGTGTGTCTTAAGGTCCTTTTGTATAAAATCATAACTGCCAGCACTGCTTTACATCACTAGCATCTACTAAAAGCAAAAAAAGAAGATGACCTTCTACCCTCTGTTATTAGCATGTTGAAAGATGTGCTCAAAGCTATTTGAGAACCCAGTGGATGGGTGGAAGAAGAGAAAGTGGTAGGATGCTTGACACTTACAGATGCTGTCTTGGCCTATCATGGACTAGAATGTGAACACAGACATTCAGAGGTTCAGCTTGCATAAATCACCTATTGTAAAGTTTCAGCTGACAGCTCATCCCTCCTTGTTTGTCTCCCAACTGCATCACTTGGTTGACCTTTTCTGAGTAAACTCTTGTTATGCATGGAATTGATTTGCCTTGGCCTCTAGCCCAGTGGTAGGGACATCTTATTGTGGTAGTCTGATGTATGAAAAAATAGTTAAGCACTAAAACTAGTCAAAATGCAAAGCTCACCTGTAAAGCTCTGGCTTTATATTGTTCAGCTTTCTTATTCTGTTACAAAATAAGAACTATGTGATTTTTTTTTTCCTTCCAGGCATTCATCTTACTCATTAAACTGTCAATGTGTGGAAGCTTTCTGTATAAGAAAAAGATAATGGAAAACGTTAGTACAGTTTATGTAAGCCAGTAGGACCTGAACTATTCAACCACTTCACTCTGTATATATCTTTACTTGTGTGAGAAGACTCATGCACTGCAGTGGTACACTCTACCGAGTAATGCTATCTTATGTGCATAAACATGTTAGACAAAAAGACTGGTTTTAGATGCAAATATTTCAAATGCACATTCCCATAGCTGAGAAAAAAACAAATAAGAAACATATCCCTAAATGTGTGAATGCTCTGTGGTATCTCAACTCCATTAATGTGCTACAGGAGCTGGATTTCATGACTCTAAATAGCACTGATGTAAAAACTTGCTAGGCGATCTGTGGATTGGTTTGTCCTCCCTAAAACCCTCAAAGAACACCACAGAGAACTTAAATATTGCAAGGCTCTATCTTCATCCTCTTGAAACTCCATCTTGTGCAGATGTCCCTGGTACATAAGGCCAATAAGGTGATATTTTAGCCGCTAAGACTATTAAATACACAGAGGTTTACCATACCAGAGAAACCTCACCTCATTGAGGAAATCCTCTGAGATGAATATGTAGACTGGGAGAAAGCTTATGTATCTCCTGCACTTGTGTTCTTCCCTAAGCATCCACTTATAGCTACATTTGGAGAAAGGAATCTGACCTTCAGTCAGAACCAGTAAGGCTGTTCTGGGATGTCTAAACAAGCCTGTTTTTCTGCTAGGTATAGAGGCAGCTTAAAGCCCACACAGCTGCAAATGGCTTCTTTGCAGTGTCTAGAATTACAGGAAATTAATCATACTCCTAAAAAACTTCTCTTTGTTTGAAAGTATCTCATAGGTAATTTAGCAGCATGTAGAAGACTATTACATTCTGCCTTCAGTGCAAATAAAGGGGAAAGAGTTAATGTCAGAAGGGAGCTATAGTTGCAATTTCATTGTTAATCAGCTCAAGGAGATTGCTTGTGAGTTCATCACTGTGAACATGGGTATGAAATTTTTAGATTAATCCTCAATGTGTAGCCACACTTGAATGGACATCACATCTTCAAAATTTGGATTAGCAAGCTGAAATCAAGATTTCTGTCTAAGAAGGGTGACGTCTCATCTGAGCAATTCTTTGTGGCTTTTAAAATATACATATATCTAGATGAATTTTTAAGAATGAAAAGTGTCATCATGCTAAAATTATCCTTTGTCCAGTAGCCAGTGGTGAACTCTGAAATCTTTGAGTTCTAGGATTTTGAAGTATGATGGGTGGGTTTTGCTGTCATCTCTCTAGAAAAATATTTCCTATTCTTATGTTTGAGTTAATTTAAAACTTTGCACAGATCTCCATTTTCTTCGTGTGTAAATAATGATTTATATAGAATGCTCACCATTTTTTCCTGCTGTGTCTCCTAGTGTTTTTTAAAGCCTTGATTTTCAGAAGGGGAAAATGCTATTTTAAATGCCACAGTTGGCACCTAAATTGTTCATCATTTCTGCTGGGGAGAGACTGCCCAATTCACTCAGACCAGGCTGGTGTTCTCTCATGTTATTTTGTACTGATTACTATTCTTTTACTTAACTTCTTATGAAGCTGTCTTAGATCCAAACATAAAACTCTTATAAGCAGAAAAGATATAGTTTTCTGGGTTGCTATAACATAGCTTATTAGGATACAAATATCTGAGAAAAGTGATAAAGAAATTCACCAGGTATATAATATTTTAAAATGACAGTCAAAATTAATACAGTGATATATGTTATTAAACTTGTAGATACTCATTCTCTAACCTGGAGGATAAGATTATATGGCCATTTTCAACAGGGAGACAGAGAGCTCAGGGGCATCAGTGGAAATATATACAGTAGAAATGATTGTGCTTTCGATTTTCATATTATAATCATCAGAATTTCATCAACATCCACAAGAAAATGAAATAAATGTGTCCATTTTATTTAAGAAACCACACAGTTGAGGAAAAATTTATGCAGCGTTACAAAGTATCTGTTACTTTGTTTTTTCTTCACAGTCCTCAGATGAAATAAGCAAAGAATACTTGATTTTTTATCTGCATTGCAGATCTCAGAGCACTTTTAAACTCTGCGTCTCATTTTACAAAGTCTGACTATTATGGATGATTTTTCTTTAAGTCCATCATTTTCAGTTACTTCTTGTTTTCAATGTTACAATAAATAGGTATATTTTGTTCTGGTTAGCTTTCCATAGTTCAAATTATTAAACAGTAGTTGGTGAAAACATTCTTACAGAATTCATAGATATTGCAGAGTGGATATTTTAATCTCTGTTTTAAATATGATGAAAGGTGAAATGATTTGCCAAGAATTCAAAGCCAGTCACTGGAGACACATTAGAACTTGAGATGTTCTTCCTTTGCAGCCAGTCTGTGGTACTTGTTTGGTACTAAAAAAATAGCAATTAACAGCTGATGTTTTTGCATTGCAAAAGTTTTAAATATTCCATGGTAGCCTTGCAAGCCCACATGCAACATGAGAACTTTCTAACTGATTGATGTTAACTGCTTTTGCTTTTAGCTGGAGCTCTTACGTGTTGGTATTTTCCATTTCATCTTCTTCAGAAATCTTGGAGGCCCAAAGGTGAAACTCACAGTTGTTACTCTTTGGGAAAATAAGAATTAAATTTGGATTTTTGTGGCTGGTGTGAAGTTCCAGGGAATATAAGTAATGATATTTGGGAAGGGAGTGCTAAAGACTGTTGGATAAACTCAGATTGTAAAAGGGAGTATATCGATCATAGAAGGAAGGGATGACCACTTGGGATTAATGTAAAACTGCTGTCAGAGGATGTAGGGAGGCAACTAGGAAAGCTAAAGCCTTGTAGCTGTACCTTACAAGGGAGATCAAGGACAACAAGAAGAGCTTCTTCAAATACATTGAAGATAAAACTAATGCTAGAAGCAATGTGGGCCCGCTGTTGAAGGAGGCATGTGCCCTGGTGATAGAGGATATAGAGAAGGTAGAGGAACTGAATGACTTCTTTGCTTCTCTCTAGACTGCTGGACACTGTCCTTAGGAGCCCCAGACTCCAGAGGCAGTCATGTTAAAGGAGGATTTTTTTTTGGTTGATGAGGACCAGGTTAAGGATCAGTTGAGCAATCTGGATGTACATGAATCCATGTGTCCCAATGGGATACACCTGTGGGTGCTGAGGGAGCTGGTGGAAGTCATTGCTAAACCACTCTCCATCATCTTCTGTAAGTTGTGGAGAACAGGAGAAGTGCCTGAGGACTGGAGGAGAGCAAATGTCACTCCAGTCTTCAAAAAGGGTAAGAAGTAGGAGCTGGGTAACTACAGACCGGTCAGCCTCACCTCCATCACTGGAAAGCTGATGGAATGACTTATCTTGGGCACTGTCTCCAGGCATTTAAAGGACAAGAGGGTCATTAGGAGCAGTCAACATGGCTTTACCAAGGGGAAGTCATGTTTGATCAGCCTGATAGACCTTTATGAGGACATAACCAGGTGGATAGATGGTGGTAGTGCAGTGGATGTGGTTTATCTTGATTTCAGTAAAGCATTTGAAATCGTCTCCCACAGCATCCTCACAGCAAAACTGAGAAGGTGTGGGCTGGATGATCAGGTAGTGAGGTGGATTGTTAACTGGTTGAAGGGAAGAAGACAGAGAGTTGTGATCAATGGGGCAGGGTCTAGTTGGAGGCCTGTATCTAGTGGAGTCCCTCAGGGGTAGGTGCTGGGACTGGTACTGTTCAATATATTCATCAATGACCTTGCTGAGGGAACAGAGGGCACTGTCAGCAAGTTTGCTGATGATACTAAACTGGGGGGAGCGGCTGACACACCAGAAGGCTGTGCTGACATTCAACGAGACCAGGACAGGCTGGTTTGGGCAGGGAGAAATCTAATGAAATTCAACAAGGGCAAGTGTAGAGTCTTGCATCTGGCAAAGAATCACCCCTTGTACCAGTACAGGTTGGGGAATGAACTGTTAGAGAATAGTGTAGGGGAAAGGGAACTGAGGGTGCTGGTGTACAGCAGGATGAGTATTAGCCAGCAATGAGCCCTTGTAGCCATGGAGGCCAATGGCATCCTGGGCTGTATTAGAAGGGCTGTGGTTAGTGGGTCGAGAGAGGTTCTCTTCCCCCTCTACTCTGCCCTCGTGAGACCATATCTGAAATATTGTATCCTGTTCTGGGCCCCTCAGTTCACGAACAGGGAGCTGGTGGACAGAGTTCAGCACAGGGCCACAAAGATTATGTAGGGAGTGGAGCATCTCCCTTATGATGAAAGGCTGAGGGAGCTGGGGCTCTTTAGCTTGGAGAAGAGACTGAGGGGGAACCTCATCAGTGTTTACATATACATAAAAGGTAGGTGTCAGGAGGATGGAACTGTTGTCCAAATGTTGTAGTAGTGCAGGCAATATTCACTCGAAGATGTAGAGAGTCTAAGTCTCAAAACCACCCTTCCTTTGCTAGCTACCTCCTTATATGCTGCTTCTGCCCATGAGATCACCCAGGGCCCAACTTGCAGCACCTGTTTCTGAAGTAGCATGCCAGCTGCATTAACTTATGCCTACCATCTTTATTCAAGCTGGCTGGTCCGAGCTACATCTATGCCTACATGGAACCCAGCTGTTCTCAGTGATGACCAATGATAGGACAAGGACCAATGGGTACAAGCTGGAACATAAGAGGTTCCAAAGAAATACAAGGAAGAAGTTCTTCACTATGAGGGTGATGGGGCACTGGAACAGGCTGCCCAGATGGGCTGTGGAGTCTCCTTCTCTGGGGACGTTCAAAACCCACAAGTTCCTGTGTGATCTACTGTAGGTGCCCTGCTCTGGCAGGGGGATTGACTAGATGATCTTTTGAGGTCCCTCGCAACCTTTAAGATTCTGTTATTCTGTGATTCTGTTCACAATGAATAGCTATTCAGTGCATATTGGAAACAGAAGTGTCCTGATCCCCTTTTAATTGCAATTAATTTGGCAGAAGTTAATCCTCCTTACTTTACAACCAACCTCAGAGAATTCTAGGTGGCTGGGGGTGGCTGGGCCTAACTCCTGAGTGATATCCGATCAAACAGATTATCGTTGTTTTGTGTATTCTCGGGAACAGAATTAAGACTCAAAAGCTGAATCAAGTGCTATACTACTTCATTTGTTCTAAAACAAAGGAAAGGAAGAAACAAAAGAGTAAGAGAGAGAGAGAGAGATTACAATAGTCACCACACAAGCCCACCGTGTCCCAGCATTCGAATTGTCCTCTATAACAATGTTTCATGCAATGTTCTCTTGAGTCAGTAGTTCCTGGTGGGGGGAATAATATTCTTCTACCATCCCATCTGTGCTGGTCTTGCCTTTTATAACATCATTTCATTGCATAGTCAATGAACTCCTGGAACTGTTTGGTGTATCCACACCTCTCACTTCGGTGGTGTGGCGCATGCCCAATACCATCCCTGGAGGGTCCTGGAAAGTTCTGGAGGGTCCAAGCCCCTCCTCCACATCTCTTGTTTTCAATCTTCAGTCAACCCTGGGCCCGGGTGCATGCACAGAGGCAATATGTTCCGAGGCAGCAGGACCTCATTCTGAGACAATAGGTTGTATAAGCGTCTCTAACAAATAGAACTTCCTTGGTTGCCAGGGTGTTGTGGTTTTAGCAGTTAACTATGCTGTTAACAATGGTGGGGCATATTTTACAGCACCGTACAACAAATAAGGGCAAAAGAGGTAACCTGTCCGAGATCACAGTGTTAGCCAGATTTAGATTCCAAATTCCTGCCTCTCTGCCCCATACTCTAATAGGTGCTCACTTCTCTTATGGAATGTGGCACTTGCATATTTTGATGTAGAGAAAACAGAATATATACACTTTAGCATGACACTAACAGTGGCTGGCTGTTATATACTAAAGAAACATACTAGCCTGCAAAAGACCTGATGTTATTTAAAAACTTTGCATTTGTATGTAGCAAGGGTAAGATGATCAGCATAATGAAAATGCCTGTCCTTTTTATTTGTTCCAGGCATATAGCTCTTGACTGATATGCAAATGCTACTGATGGATGCTCTGAATTCTCATGGTTGTTAGTGTGTTTACAGGATAAATATAGTAGATTAACTAAATAATGGTGAATGTAGACAAGACTGTCATGGGAGAGAATAATGATGTGGGCAAGCCAATTACAGCTTACCTGATCATGTCCAGCCTTCAGATGATCTACTAAGTTGACTTTGAACAGTAGCTGGCAACTCTCAAACATGTTAAAAATCCCCTGACAGGAAAAAACTGAAACACAGACCAAGTGACCTGAGTTAAAGCAAGCTGTTGAGTCATTCTGATCCTGAAGGACCTCAATAAACTATTACAGGATATTCTCACCCAAAGCCTAAGAGGGGGATCATCTGTGTGGTTTACCTCAGAGAGAAATGTGGCCAAACACCTCAGCACATGCAATTATAGAGTTTAACAGGAGACAAAAATGCTACTAGTCTTGTTACCATGACAGCCATTGGTACATACAGCACTTTCTTCCTGCAATCTGTCACAGTATCTGTTAATAGTCATCAGCAGTGCTATATTCTTCAACTTTTTCTTTCTCTTCATTTCAAAGAAGTGTGAATCAATGGTTTCCTTCTCCTTCTACACTCTGTTCTTGGTGGCTCAATTGCATTGGACCAAGCACTCTGTGCAAACATAGTTCTCATAATTCTGTAGCTGCCAGCAGACTCCACCTTGGAGTGACATTGCCTCTGGGTTCAGGTGATGGAAGACCTCTCCACATGTTTTTTTAATACTATGCTTTCTTTGTTATTTTCAAGGCCTAATTTAAAACATTTAGAGTTTTCAGTTGTATTTTTTTGTTTGACCTTTGGCCTATGGTTGCATTACACTGTATAAATAACAGTTTTGCTTTATACTACCTTGTGCCCTCTCCAGATGAGTTACCATTTTCTTTTTGCAGCCTTTGGCCTCCATTTTTTTGTGTTCCTCTCATAATAGTAAATAGTAATTATCCAAGGAAAATGTTCTTCTGAAGAACTATGGCATTCAGTTAGAGAAAGCAGCAATTGCATTTCTAAGAATGATCATAGAATTATAGAATCATAAATTACTTGGGTTGGAAAATACTGTAAACCTCACACTGCCAAGTCCACCACTAATCTGTGTCTCTAAGTGCCACATCTACATGTCTTTTAAATACCTCCAGGGATGGTGATTCTACCAGTTCTCTGGGCAGCCTGTGCTAGGGCTTGACAACCCTTATGGTGAAGAAATTTTTTCTATTATCCATCTAAATCTTCACTGGTACAACTTGAGGCTGTTCCTCTTGTCCTATCACCTGTAACTCCATATGTAACATTTATTTTCCATTGCTATGAGCTTCTGTCCTACTTCACAATTTGTGTACTACTGAAGATCATTCTCAATGATTCATAAGGAATCTACTTTAAAGGAAAGAGAGACCATTTTTTTGATCCTCAGCACACTTTAGTGTAGATGTAGCCTGGAAACTTTTACTTCCTTTTAGGGTTACAAAGGTAGAGGCTATTCATAATTTTGACTTCTGATTATTACTGAAATAGTTGTTAAAGTACAGCTAGGCTTCTTCGAAAACATTACAAAATACCTCTTTTATCAGCAGAGAAAATGACAACTTGAGTCACATTATAAACACAGGGAGGGCTGCTTATATTGTTGCAGCTGGGAGAGAAGGACACCAGATACCTGAAAGCAAAAGAGTGGCCTGTAGGTAATTGAACAGGAAAGATGCAGCATCTGTCTCTGGAGTGTTGAGCCCTTGCACAAAACACATTGCCTTCCTGAAGAGATACGATTCACCCCAGTGTCTGTCTGTCTCTGAATTTGTCACTAGTTTTTATAGACCAATGGTACAGTCAGTATACAGAAAGAGGCACTTCCAGAGAGATAGTTGCTGTTAGGAGCAAATCACAGGATAGAATGAATTGATCCGTGGAGGCACTTTTATTCCTCTGATAGACATAAATGGAAGGTTATACCGTCAGAGAGTGGTAAGAGTTTGAAGGGACCTCTAGAAATCATCCAGTCCAATCCAATCACCCTGCTAAAGCAGGTTCATCTATATCAAATCACAAAACCAGCCTTGTCTTGGAAACCTTTATTTTTTTATACTTTGATCTCTACAAATCCACGTACAACCCCTGTATGTAGATTCATAGAATCACAGAATGGTTTGGGCTGCAAGAGGACATAAAGATCATCTCATTCCAATCCTTTTGCCATAAGCAGGGACACCTTGCACTAGACCAGGTTGCTCCAAGTCCCATCGAGCCTGCCCTTGAATGCTTCCAGAGTTGTGGCAGCCACAACCTCTCTGGGCAACCTGCTCCAGCACCTCACCATCCTCACAGAGAAGAACTTCCTAATATCTAGTCTAAATCTCCCCTCCTTCAATTTGAAGCTGTTGCCTCTTGTCCTATTACTACATGCCCTTGTAGAAAGTCTGTCTTGTTGGCACCTTTAGATATGCGAGGCTTTTTGAAGGTATCTCTAGAGCCCTCTCTTCTCCAGGATAAATAAGCCCAAGTATCTCAGCTTGTCTTCATAGAATTGGTGCTCCAGCCCTCTGATCATTTCCAGGTGCTTTCTAGAATATATTTTTCTTTATTTTTACTGTTTCAGCCCATTAATGAAAGTTTTCAGGAGACAGTGAATTTTCATTTTCTGGGACACTTCTCTGAAGTAGAAACTCAAAGTCTGCCTGAATGGAAAATGTAAGAATTTATAGTTGCTTGTTTACCTCCTTCCATTTGTATTGATTCTGGAAAGCATGGGCTTCAAGGAGATTTTCTACTCTTAACTGATGCTGTTAAAATTACATCAGTCCTGAACTCATGGACTGTACCAACAGTAGAAAGGTAAAGCCTGAAAAATAGGAATCTATTTTCTATGCAAATGGAATCTATTCAGCAGAAAATCCCCACACTCAGCACTTTGCTGTAGCTGGATATTTTTTGAGTGCTTTGTATGCATCTGGCATTTTCTCCAGCAATGCTAAGTTCTTAGTCCTGAACAGTTTGACTCCTACTGGGTCCAGAAAATGGGCAAAATGGGTTGTTTTAGTGCCATGGCTTAGTTTGTTACAACCTGGAACACAAAAAAATCCATTTAAATGTAAGAAAAAACTTCTTTACTGTGAGGGTGAGGGAGCCCTGGCACAGGCTGCTCAGGTTGGGTGTTGAGTCTCCTTCTCTGGGGGTTTCCAAAACCCACCTGGACACATTCCTGTGTGACCTGATCTAGGTGGACCTGTTCCTTCCAACCCCTACCATTCTATGATTCTATGATTCTAACTTCCTTCATAGTTGATCACAGACCATGAATTTGTGAAGTCACCAGGTGCAGGTAGTGCCATTTTGCTCACAAGAGAGATCCAGCTGCCTCAGGTTTATTCATATGTATCAAGGAGACAGCTATGGCTTCAGCTTTCCCACAGTGTGATTTCCTGGGCCAGATTGTATCATGAGACAGCTTGTTTCCAAATTCAATTAATCTTGGGCTTAAAACAAATCATAGAAAGGTCAGTCCCATGTGAAAGGTATACAAACTGCTCTCAGTGCTACAGATACTGAACACATTAAAGGTGTGCTTAGGAACAGGATTTCTATGTAGCCATAATAAAGATCATCCTGGAAAACTGTACAAAACTGAAAGCAAAAGCAAATCCCCAGTTGAAGTGTTCAGCCCTCCACAATTTTCATCTATTTATAGAGGAAAGATTTTCGAGGCCTAATTTTTCTTTTATCTTTTCTACAGATGGGATTCCTGTCCCTAAATTTAAACATTTATAGTACAGACACGTCCCAATGAACAGATCAGCCCAGGTTGCCTTTATAGTTAATGGTAAGAAAGATAGAGTTTTAAAAAACAATTTATTTGACCCAATTTCAATGTGTTTTTGATGGTGACAGAACTCATCCTGTAGAGTCCACTGGCTGCACTGACTACATTCCTCTTCACTTTCAAGGGAGCCTAGAGATCTCTCTAGGCTACTCTACAGACTATTAAACTGAGACAAATGATCTCATCCACATCCTCTGCCATTCAGAGGACAACTGGCCTGAGCAATGCCCATATATCGATTCTTTTATTGACTACTCAGTTTTTATTTTTTACAGATTTTACCTCCAGAAAAGAATTTTAGGGAGCATAAGTCATAAAATCTTATACAATTCTTCTAAAGAGGAGTGCTGTTTCCTCCTACAAATTGTTTCTAATTCTCAGAAGTTTCATATAAAGAGGTTATTAGTTATTACCATAAGAGGGTGAAACGGGCTGTTCTTTGATAATCAGCTATTTCAAATGAAATTGTGGCTCTCTTGGTGTGGAGGAATGCTCAGCTATTGGTTTCAGTGGGAACTGGAATTTTAATATTAAATTCAGAGGACTGTGTTGGAGGAATTACCTTTGTTCATAATCAGAAGTGGAAAACAAATTTGACTCACCTAACTTTAGATATGCGCAGTGTAGAAAGCTGCAATTAAGGCAGACACCTCAGTGTTCTCTTACAGGCAATTGCTAGTGTTACAACATTTATACATTCATCTGATTTAAATGTACACTTTAAAATGAGCAGTGACTGGTTCTTCCCTTGGCTGTTAAGGGAAGAGACCTACTGCAGGAACAAGCATGGAAATATTAAGTGTAGTATAGCAATGATATCATAAAGGCCTTTAGGATAAGCTAATAAACATCTAAAATTTAAGGATCCCAAGAATTTATTTCATTCAGGAATCTTCAAATTACAAAAAAATCTAGGAAAGTGATGTAAACTCCTACTCTGGGTTTTACATCTTTGTTGTTCTCCTATCTATATTTACTATCACCTGGCAAATTAAAAATCCCATGGAATTCAGAAAAAATTATTAAAGTGTAATTTAAATAACCCCTAGGTTGTTCCAGACCAACTAGCTAATCTTATATTCAAAGACAGAAGCAGGGGCACAGAGGCCAAGAAAATCCATTTGTTCATTATCATAGGTAGTCTTTTGATCTGTGTTAAGATCATCTTGAAGGATCTAGGATAAAAGGGTTACAGTCAGGACTGTTTATTTAAGCTGATATCCTTCTGCAAGTGGCTATCTTCATGTAAGGCCTGAGAAAGCTGCTATACTCTGTGTATAAATGAAGTTCTCTTTAATGGGATCACAGAAAAGAGAAAGAGATTTTGATTCAGGATATACCTAAGAGTTCAGCACTACAAGGCCCTACAGTGGGCTTTTCCTCATGACAAAGAAATACCATCCCAAATTATTATTCTGGAGTAGTCAAAGGTACTTGTTTCCTACTTTGGTCCTAAGGAAATACTGCCCTAAGAAAGACTTAACAAACTGACAAGAAAATGTAACTAGCTTTAACTAACTTGATCCTGTTGATTACAAAAAGAAAAAGAAAAGAAAAGACAGGGAAAAAATATATTTTGTCAGAAATTCTCAGTTGGCAATAGCTTGTAAATACTCATGGCCATGTGGACCTAGCATGCCTCTTCCCAGAGAGGAATGGAAAGCTTTACATGCTCTCCTTTTTCCACACGAGAACCACTAATGTAAAACAGGATAAGATGATTGATCCATCAGGAACAAATCAGCCAGGCAAATTGGTCTCAAAATGGCCAAATAAGTTGTAAGTCAGATGACAAAGGTCTGAAAGCACACTTATTTGAAAAATGAAGTGAGTTGTGCAGCAATTTCAGAGTGAAAAGATGTGGTATGGGGAAGAAGAGGTAATGAGAACAGACTTCGCCCTCCATCTCATCCCACAATCTCTTGAGCAGCTGATAATCGTGTGCGTGAATGGAAATTTTCTGTTCAGTGAAATTAATCTCTTAGAGTAGTGACATTTTTACTATTTAATAAGAAGAGACTGTAAAATGCACTTTGTCTGCATAGAGATTTTTGTGTGAACTAGTGAACTCTCCTGTTTTGATGATTGAGGTTTTTTGTATTCAAGTAACTAAAAACAGGTTTTCATTTATAATGTTTCTAAAATTAATCAGACATTCCTATTGCAGTAATGGAGAATTAGGAGAGCCCTCCAGTGGCAAAGCAAAAGAAATCAACATTGCTCTGGCAGCCAGCCACACAAGTCTAGAAACTAGAGGGAAAAATATATATTTCAAAGGTAGTACTTTCCAATCTTATTAAGGACTTATATCCTGCTTATATTGGTCCTTTGATCCCAAAGAATTCCATAGAACTTGACAAACTATCTGACAGAATTAAATAGAATATATTTATTCATTTGTCGTTTCTGTCTATTTGCATGAAGGGGAAAATACTTTAGGGATAAACTAGTAGGTTTTCTATTTAATAACTTTAAAAGAAAATAAAATGAAGAGAACATGATCCTCACTGAAGTAATTCTCAGTATTCAGACAACAATAACTGCAGAAAAAATCTTCACAAAAAATAACTATTTGTTCATTAAATAGGCCCCAAAGACAAAGTTGTGATGACCAGGTGCTTGCTGCATGCAATATTGCTGTTAATTGTGATTCTGATGATTTTATTAGCTGGGGAAGGGAAGAAGTAATGAAAAATAACACTTTTTCCAGGCCTTAGTCTTCAGAGTTTGACATCTACTTATAACTGCCAGTCAGCAACACCATGAATGGCTACTCTGATTGGAGATAGGAGGCTTTGAAAGGTTAATGAGGGCTTTTCATGAGTCCATAAGAGAAGCAGCACTTGTTTAGCAATAAGATGATATCTTCTCTTTGCAATTGAGTGTGAGAGGATATGAATTACAAAATGTTTAATCAGAACATTACATGTTTTCCCAAAACTCTTTTTTTAATATTATTGGGGTGAGATGTGCAGTTTACTAAATACAAAACAAATTAACACATCAGGGAGAAGAAACCCAGCTGTGCTATCAAGTAGATTGGAAGTGCCCCACTTACCAGGATTAATTTTTTGCTGCACCTGTTATTAAAATATCGCTTAAAAATATGAAAGTATCACTTTTTAGTTTTACTATATGATAGTTACATGTATTTTACATCTCTGCTGAAATAAATCTCTTTTAATGTTGCTGCTTGTTTTGGTCTTCAGCTGTTTTGCACTGAATTCTTGGGGACTGATCCATGACTTCTGTAAAAATCCACTGAACCAGTGCTGATTTAACCAGTTATAGACTGAACTCTTCCTTCCTAAACACTTGATACAAACAGAAAAACAATGATTTTGAGGCAGAAAAACAATGATTTTGAGGCTATAAACTGTTTTCCAAGGTTTATTCTTATTTTGAAAGTTCTCACCCATAAAATGGATACAGTAAATTTGCAAGTGGCTCAAAATGTATGTTTCAGAATAACAAGGTTCTAAAAGCTTTTACAACACTAATAAAATTCAAAGGAAAACATAATATTTGAACCTAACAAGTTTGCATTTAAACCAAAGCAGCATCTAAGTCTCAATTCAACAAATTACCTCTATTTACCAAGTCACTCAAACTCCTTAAGTTCTGAAGTCAGTTGAAGTCAAGTGTAGGTTTAGAGTTAAGCAGTGGTTAAACTGCAAAGAGCTAATCAATGAAACTGACTTTGAACAAGGAAACAGCCTTTACCAAAAGAGATATCCCCTAAAGACAGGCATGCTTGGAAAAGAAGCCAACAAAACTGATAAGCCTATTTTTTTATATTTTACAGTGTGTCATAATGTAAGTAGCACATTTTTATTGCACTAAACTTTAAGCTGTGCGACCTGAATGATTTTAAAGCATTTTTCATTGACTCATAGAATCACAGAATCATTTCAGCTGAAAGAGACCTTTTAAGATCGAGTCCAGCCTTTGTCTGAGTCCGATCAACCACTAGAACATTTTTCTAAGTGCAATATCCACCCGTCTCTTAAACACCTCCAGGGATGATGACTCCAGCACCTCCCTGGGCAGCCTGTTCCAATGTCTCACAACCCTTTCAGTAAAGAAATTCCTCCTCATATCCAGCCTGAATCTCCCCTGGCGCAACTTGAGGCCATTTCCTCTAGTTCTATTGCTTGTCACTAGGGAGAACAGACCGACTCCTGCCTCACTACAACTTCTTTTTGGGTACTTGTAGAGAGCAACAAGGTCTCTCCCGAGCCTTCTTTTCTCCAGGCTAAACAGCCTCAGATCCCTCAGCCGTTCCTCATATGAGATGTGCTCCAAATCCTTTACTAGCTTGGTAGCCCACCTCCGGATCCTCTCCAGCACCTCAATGTCCTTCTTGTAGAGGGGCCCAAAACTGGACACAATGTTCCAGGTGCGGCCTCACCAAAGCAAAGTTCAGGGGAATGATCACCTCCCTCCTCCTGCTGACAACACTGATCCTGACACAGGCTAGGATGCCATTGGCCTTCTTGGCTACCTGGGCACACTGCTGGCTCATGTTCTGCCACTGTCAATCAACACTCCCAAGTCCCTCTGTGCCTGGCAGCTTTACAGCCACTCCTCCCCAAGCCTGTAGCACTGCTGGCGGTAAATAACTTTTATGTTATGTAATGTGGAACAAGTGATTACAAACACACGGAATACTTTCTTCAGAAACTGCTGTATGCAACACAAGTGTGTCTGTGTACAGTACAGTTTCCTGACACAATTCATAGTACACAAAGCTCATTGAAATGTAGGTGTTTCTGTGCCTTCTGTGGAATTCTTCCCCATGAAACCATCTCTATGAACTGTAGTTAATATAATTTTTCTTATAAAGGTTTCTTAATGGAGGTTTTTTTTTGTTTCTGCTTTGAAACTGCACTGCACTGCATGATTTACCCTCATCAATTTATGCCTAAGGTACATCTACAGCTCCAATATCCATCTCAGATACGTGTCAGCAAAAGAGAGCTCTATCTAAAATACAATTGTATCTAACCATCTCTTGGGCTGAATTACATCCTACTAAGTAGAATGTCTAAGAGTTCTGAATTCTAAGAAGGTATTTGTCTCCAAATTAAATGAATCATCATTCTCTGAAAGTGGCCATTTCCCTGGAGAGCGTTAGAAAGCCTAGATACCTTATTTAGTCTAGACACCCAAATTTTAGATGGCTGACATTAGGCGAGATGAATCCCTCTGCTACTATGGACCTCTCAAATATCCAGCCTATACGTATGCAAAACATACTCTGTGGTATAGAATCAGAAGTATTGGCCCTGGTAATAAAAAGGCCAAAGTGTAGTGAGTCAAGCTAGGGAAGAGATCTGAAGGGAGGTAGATGGATGTGTTATCCCAGGAGGTATCTAAAATTATGTAGATAGCAAGAGTCACTGATTGCAGACACAGGCACAAAGTAATGCTGTAGAGCTAATGTCCTTCCATCCATCCTATTCTTCTGAGGCTGTTATCTCATATGATAGCAGTTTGAAAGCACTTTGCAAATCACAAGTCAGGGGTTCATTAGGTTCTTTTTTCAGTTATCAGAGTCCTAATATTATTATGATGATCCATTTTCATGCCTGATCATTCCAGTTTCTGCCTAGTGTGACTGGACTTAACTATCACCTCACTGTCTGTTACAGAATGATGCTCTCTTGAGAACTACTGTCTCACTTCTTGAAGTTGGCATGACTGCTCATGATTCTTTCCACTTAATTTCCAAGCGTTTTCTCTGGTGGTTGCTGACTGTCCTGGAGTCCTTATAGCAATAAGCTGGCTGGCAGAGAAATGCAAATCTATTATACAGTGTTCATATTATTATGGTTTTCCTCTTGTAAATTATTACACTAAATTTAAGAAATGGCATATTTAAACATTATGATATGTAGCTAGCATTCTAATAGTCCTACCCTAACAGGAAATTTTTATTCTCACCTTGTTTGATCCTCCATGACATGATAGGCCCAAATGCTCTAGGGAGACAAGGTGCTATGGGCCAGTGAGTAAGAGCTCAGAAAATTATTTGATCTTTATTCTAGGAGTGGGTTTCACTTGACCAAATGCAGACGTTTACATCATCCAAGTTGTTATACGTTCCTCTTTCAAACAGCAGAGTTCCATTCAGGGTATTAGATAGAGCTGAGGGCAACATCAATCTTATTCTAACATAGGTGATTACAATAAATCAAGTGAATTGCATTACAAAATTTCCTATTTCTTTTCATTGTCTGCAAAGAAAACCTAGGCTGATTGGCATCTCTGGAGACATCTGCACTGGAGCTACCATAAGAATTGTGACATGTTCAGAATTTGTTTCTTCTTTGAGAGGATGTTATAAGCATAACAATTTAATGAAGAGAATAAAATTGTCAGGAAAGCTTCATTTGTTCTACAAGGCTACTGCTTTGTGCTACTCTGTGTTTTAGGAATTTTCCCACATTTATGAAGGATTGAAATTAGGTAACTCAAGTAAGTAAAATCTATTACATAGGGTAAAGGCAAAGCAATAATAGTGAAAGACTCTCCTTAGAGAGGTGCTGACAGTGGGATTCTTCCTTTCTGTGGAAGGTCTGATTTTTTGCCTAGTCTAAAATCCAGTAGCGTGAGTGGAGGCACATACTAGAAGACCAAGTGCTTTTAAGAAAATTTGTTGTTATTGCTTCTTGTCAAGTTTGACAATGGTGAGGTACCTGTGGGGATTTAGAGGAGCAGTGTGCAGTGATATCGTTTTCCTAGCTGGAATTCAGATCAAGTCTTCAAGATTAGGTACCTATGTATATACATCTTCAAGTGAAAATCAGCCCTCAAATGAGAATCAATGGATATCTGAGGCTCTATTTGATTGCTTAGATACTGATGTCCCAAAACATTTGAAATGCTTGAGGACAAAGTGCGTGATCTCTAGGTGCTGCTTCAGAAGGGACGGGTCTTCCTTAGGTCCTGTGTTTATCTATCAGCCTCATGCATCTATCTCAGGTGTGATTTTGGTCAGTTGAATCAAAACCTTGGTCTCCCTTAGCAGCTTAGATACCTCATGAGAAGCAGAGTCAAAGCAATCTGAATCTGAGAGCTGGCAAGTCTGCAGTGTTTAAATATGCTGAGTCACAGATTTTGTACCTTGGTGGGCAAAGGTGCCCAAGGGAATATGTAAGCCACTAGCCCAGGATCTCAAAGCCATACAGCTGATGCTTCTCAAAAAACAAGCAAATAAGAGGCTTTAAAACTATGAGTTACAATACTGTAGCTGCAATGCTGTATGCTGGGCAATGAAGGGAAGAACCATAAGCCAAATAATTAATTCTCTTACTGCATATCTTAAGGTTACTTAGGATGCCCTAGTAATTAGATTGTGGCAATTTGGGGCAGACTGATTTTGTTTGTGGGCTAAATAATTTTCTGAAGCATCTGATTTTGGTCATTGTCAGAAATGAGATACTGGGCAACATGATCATATGTTATTTCTATCTTATTTTCTGCTTTCTGAGCTATGTGATGTTTCAAAGTCAATTGTTATGCAGAGTACTTTTGTATTTTCAAAGGAAATGGGAGATTGACTTAGAAACATTTTATCATGCTCCACCTTTTCTTTCTGTGCTTCTTCTCAGCTTAGGACCATATGGGATGACTACTCAGATCTTCCCAACATGATCTAAAAGTCAGCACAACAAAACAGGGAGCAGGGAGACAGGGCAAGCAAAACGTTGACTGGCATGTCCTGAATTTAAACACATCTTGTTGCCTAATGTGTTGTAAGGAGTACAGGGCAAGACCCCTGATTGTAGACGTCTTATTTAGCAACGGTCCCATTGTACCTAATGGAAAGAAGGCGGGACTGATGAGACATATCACAATGGTCATCATTTATTCAAGTGTTAGAAAACTGATTTCTTATTTAAAAAAAAAAAAAAGTTACTTGTTTATGCTGTAACCATTGACAGGCATAAATAAATATATAAAAATTATAGAATCGTAGCATGGTAGGGGTTGGAAGGGACCTTTAGAGATCATCTAGTCCAACCCCCCTGCAGAAGCAGGTTCACCTAGATCAGGTCGCAATGGGTCCTTTGTGTTCTTGTGTCTGTGAAGCACAGACCTTAAATTTGACTGTGTATAACATCACAGTTATCCTGGAGTGAATGTTCCTCTGCTCTCATATGGTAGATGGTGTTCTGCAGAATGATCCAAAACACCTCACTTCAAAGAAAAATAACACTGACAGTTCATAAGTGTGTCAAGGTTAGTCTTTTGTGTATGCTTATAATCTCCCTTTAATGTCTCATAATTTGTCTCATGTAACATGATTCCCTTGTATAGGTTTTATAGCTGTAGAAAATGGCACATGTATTAATGTTCTGGAAGAAATATATTCATGTGTAGCTACAAGCCATTTATTATTTCACAAATCCTTTTTAATCTTTTTAAACACACAGTAAATATATTCTAGCATCAATGAAGCTGCAAAGATTCATCACCACAGACCTACATTTTCAAGTTTTATCTTTGCTCAATACAGTAATACCCCATTTCTAGCAATAAAGGGTGTCTCCTGTTTTGAAGAAATAATTCTATCAACTGAAACAAAAATATGTATTTATCTGTGACTGATATTCCTCTCCACATAAAATAACTTGGAACTTTGAACATTCTCTGTAAATCTCAAGTACATGCAGTAAGGACCATATTTTTATTTGAAGCTTAGCACTCGATTTTGGAAGGGTTTTGTGTCATAGCCAACTCATGCAGCAGAGGATAATTGATCATGAGAAGCCGTAGCATGGTGTGACAGAGAGGACAGCCATATATGACATTCCTAATGTTAGAGTTAGATGCTGAAAGGTCATTGCAATAATTAAAGATTACTGGGGGGCATTTTTTGAATAGAAAAAAGAGAGACCAAAAAAACCCTTGTGCCATTTGAAACTCTTATCCTTTCTCATATTTAAGGGTAACAAAAACACAGAGGTAGACAAATGCAGAGGTAGATACTAAACTCCAAACTAGAGCAGCTGAGCTGTATGAGCAGTTAGTGGATAAACCTGTATTTGTGCCATCAGGCTGAATTCTGCCTCTTGGTTGTGATCTAGAGATTTAAAGACTTAATTTTTGCAAGTAAAAGAGGAATGTTTCTTTCTCATCCTCTTCTTCCTCTTTCTCCCTGTTTGCCATTTTTCCATCAAAACCAGGGTAGAGAAGCCTTTCTTTGAGATTTCCCTGAGTCTTTCACTGAAGATGTGATAAATGTCACAAAACATTCACGATGCCTTTCACGTGAACTTGCATTAACTCCATAAGGCCTGCGCAGAAGTATTGCACTTGTCTTGCAGAACATATCACCCTTTTGAATCAGTTATTTGAGTATGCAGCTGTCTTGCTTATCTCACACTCCAAACACAGATCCATGACTGTGTTAACAGATTGGTTTATAATGTTAGATGATGAGTATGAATGTGGATTAAATGGATTAAAAGAAAGAGATGTAAAGAGCCAATACTCTAACTGTGACTCCATGTGATACTTCTGTGTTGGTGAGGTAAATTCCTGAACATCAATGTTCAAAAAAAAAGGGACGGATTTTGGTGTAATCAGGTTGTTTGATGAAATGTAGTGTGTTTCTTGTCCTAAGCTTTGTGTTGCATATCTGAAGAGATAGGTGACTATTATGCCCAGAAAACATAAGCTCGTCACATCAATGGATAGGGAATCTGGGTGATAAAACAGTCACTGTAGTGGAAAAAGAAGGCTGAATTTTCTTTCTCTGAGAAGAGGAAATTATGGGA
The DNA here is from genome assembly GCF_028858725.1 of Colius striatus. Lineage (NCBI taxonomy): Eukaryota > Metazoa > Chordata > Aves > Coliiformes > Coliidae > Colius > Colius striatus. Next base: position 37,217,548 of record NC_084763.1, read on the forward strand.
GAACTGATGCTTTTTTCTTTTTTTGTTTTTTAATTTTTTTGCTTTTTTATTTTTTTTAATCCCAGTACCCTTCTGGAGTATTGAAATATGTAGTGTCTCTTAATTTTGTGGAGATTGAGTGTCTGAGCAGAGGAGGTGCCTCTAGCAGACACAACCAAGGAGATACTGTCACCTCAGACAAACACATACATTGGCTGCCTGAATCTGCATAGAGCTGAGTTTTGGTGTTGCTAACACCACAATGTCATCTTTTTTAGTCACTGTCAGTAGGGCAAGTAAAAAACTATCACCTGGCTAATCCTACCAACTGTGACTTGGGTTGGAGATTGAGAAACCAGCTGTGTAACAGTGGTGTAAGGGCAGGTATACAAAAATTTCCAGTACTAGGGAATTTTTCACCCTATTTATAAGCAGAGCTCATTCCTTTACTAGAAGAGCTGTAGGTCAAGTTTCTGATCTCTCTTCTGTAAACAAAGCTTACTGAGATGGATATGTGTTTATGTGTTTGTCTGTCTTGTTCACTTCCATAATCTTGCCTACCCAGATGTTTTCTTGCAGATTGGTTGTGCATATATATTTGCATACACATCCGATCAAACAAATGAACACCACTCCATGGGAACAAACCCATTTTTAAGTTGACAAAATTTTTCTGCCTGCCAATAGCAATTACTAGCTTTCTTGGGTTGCTCATTTTTAAGGCAGATCTCAGGTACCTACTACCTGGAAAGATCAAATGCATCTTGGTGGCCTACTGCATCAGCGGAGAATCAGCAGTGTCAGTAGCTACAATATTTCTGTCAATCTTTCGTTTAATTGCACTTGCTTCCTTTATAAGGAGCAGCATTTTCACATCAAATGGGTCAAACTGACATTATCAGGATTTTACTAGATCCATCCAGAGGGAAACTTCCACTAAGTAGTTAATTGTACTCAGGAAAAGCTGCAAAGTAGCTTTTGATCAAGAGGCTACGATGGAAGAGATTATTAAAGGATGGTTCTAATTTCTGGACTGAGAAACAATGAATTGTTTTCTTCATTCAGACTTATTCCTAGACAGTTTGTTCATCACCTCTATATTTATTCTTGAGGGGGTTTTTTTGGTTATTAAATATATGGATTGCAATAGTATTATCTGTGCAAAATGTACAGCTTATGATTTTCAAAAGTTCACTGAACTGGAGACATGGAGGGAAGAATCAGTTTAGATTTAAGATTTTCTAGCTTAAATTAAGAAATCATTCTCTTTAGCCTGAAAAAATATTTAGTTTAATTCATAGCTGTTGTTACGGACATTAACCACTACAATGAACAGCTTAGAAATGAAATCCAGCTTAGTATTTGACACTGTAATATTTGAAGTATTTGAAAAATCTTCAAGTGTTTGTCCTGGAAACTACAGGGCAGCATTTAGGAACATGAAACATACCGAATTTAAAAGTAGTTAATTTTTTGAAAGTGCATTTTTGTAACTTATTAAGTGATGCATTCCTTCCAAGATTCAGGAAACTAGTGTCTGAAGCCTCCAGCCAAGTTTTTTATTTCAGTGTGGTAGGTGCTGCACAAATAGTGTGAGAAAATAGACAAGGGAGATAGTAGGTGAGAAATGAAGACTTTGGACAGGCTAAGTGATTCTTCCCCTGCAGAGAGACAGCAGAAGCAGAAAAACAAAAAGATCTTACCAGCATCCTGGACATGTTTCCTGTCACTAATCAGTTCTGCCTCAATTGAAATAGCCACTGGGTTCAGAGATGCCATGGGGCACTTACAAATGTTATTTTTGGTGAAGATCTCACAACCATCACTGAGAGGCTCTGCTTGAGGAACAAAATTAAATTTTCTGAACTCAACTGCACTGTCAGGAAGAAGCAAAGAAACTTCAAGTGTAGGGTTAAAGTTACTTTGAGGGATAGATGTATGTGAATTGCTTAGAAGTTCAGAGGACCTTTTGTCCCCCTCACTTCAAGAAACAGGTCTTTCTCCTTTAAGCCCCATTTAGACAACCAGTATGATGGTGGTGGTCATGGTGTGTGAATGATGCCAAAGAAATTTTCTCTCCTGCTTTTTGGGATTAGAGGTGGATGGGACAAAGAGATCTGATGGTGTTGACAAGGATCAGTTTGTTGAAATGCAGATTTCTCACGAAGGATTGCAATTTTGGGAACATTCGCTTGGGAAGGAGATCATGGCTCTGGAGAAAGAAACAGAGATGCATTCACTTGCCTCAGAATATCATGCTGCCTAGGGAGTTAGGATGTTTGTTATTTTTGTGGGATTTTACACATTTGAAAAAAAAAAACCCCACATCTCAAAACCACAATGGCATTCCTCTCTCTCCATTTCAATCTGAAGATGTTAAAAAAATCTCCAGATTCACAGATGGCAAAATAGCATCGTGGATAGTTCTCTCATCAGTGCATGTCGTTAATTTATTTACCATTCTAACTCAGTGATTTTTTTTCTTTTTCCTTTCTTTGGATAACATAATCCTTTTGAGGAAGGAATAAAGCCCCTCAGTCTTTATTGTATGTATGAGTATGTAAGTATGAGTAAAGGGAAAGTCCAGGCCACTGCAGGGTGGGAGGTAGATGTTATAGGAAGCCTTGTATCATTAAATTGAACTCAGTGTAAGCCCCATGACCAATTTAAAGCTGTGAACACAGACTGTAAATGGGAGTTAACTTCTGGATCCCTTTCTTTCTGTCAAAGCTTCTTTATTTTCCTTGCCTTCTGCTTCTGCAGTCATCTCTGCTACTGGCATATGTACTTATCCTGCTTTTCTCCCTTACAGTCAGTTTTCTATTTTCTTCTTGTGATCCTTCTGGATCTGTGATCCTTGAGGATCATCCATAGCAAGTGTTTGACACTTTGTAAATATTTCCTCATATCCTGCTGTATCAAGTAAGAAATGCTGGTCAGGTCTAAGTTGCTCTCCAGCATGTTCCAGAGTGTAGAACCTCACCCAGTTCTCATGATACCAAGCTTTGATTTCCCAAAAGATGACCCATCTGGGCAGCTCTCTCCAAACTTCTCACCTTTCCCCTTCCCCAAACCCTGCTCATCCTGTTCCATAACTGACCTCAGTTTGTCAAGCCAGAACTCTGCCGTCTCTCCCCACATTTTGGTTTCCTTGTTTAGAGGTTCTAAATCTTACTTCCTGGATCTGTCAGGGTACACATCCTTTGTGAAATGCTTGCTCCCTCCTACCACTGGAAAATGAGAGGGTGACCTTTCTTTTTTTCCTCATCCCCTGAATGATCCATCCTTCACTCCAAAGCTCTCCTCTGCTCTCTGTGCCCTACTCTTGTGTGCATTCCATCCATCTGCATGAGCGGCTGAAAGATGGGCTGTCTGTGTGCCTCACTACTCCCAGGCTGGATTCACAACCCTTCTTTCACCCTCCTAACTTTGCCTGTCCTGTGGGTTATTACTCCAGATTCCTCTGTTCTGATGCCTCCCTTCTGTCAGACCATCTTCCTATATCCCAGCTTCTATTATTTCTCTTTTTTTCTTGAGGTCCACTCAGCATCCAATACAGCACCTACTGGAACGGGTCTCTTCTTCCCCCTCCCTATCCAAGCATCTCTGCTCATCTTCAGTAGCACACAGTAATGTCAGGAATTGCTTTGCTTCACAAAAAACCAGAGAAGTTAAATTCATCTGATGACTTTTCCTTTTCTCCCTGGCTCAAATTTGCAGTGAGTGTTTTTTGCAAAAGTACTTATCCCCGAACCTAATAATAAAACTGTCTGTATGTGTGTGTGAGAGAGAGAGAGAGAAAGCAATACAACAGTCTGGCAATGTGAGGCGGCATTGGAGAGCTGCTAGACCAGGGAAGCTGGCTAAGAGGCGCAAGCCCCTCACTCCGTGCTCAGCGTGATCCCATTGGCTCCTGAGCTGCTGTTTTAAAGCAAAGAAGAGCTTGGAGGATTGAACTGCACAGCCAGGCGCAGACTCTCCGCCAAGTTGTCAGCGCGCTGGGAGGAAGAGAGGCTGACACACACACACACACACACACACACACACACACAAGATTGCAGGGTGTCCGCAGCTTGATGCTCGTTTGTTTCCAGAAAGGAAGAAAGGAGAGGGGATAAAAAACCAAAACCACCAGAAAAGGGGGAAGGAGCCTGTTCCAGTCCAGCAGTCCCACGGAGAATAATGGATGTGACCATATCTCAGTTCATCTTAGAAGAATTTGATGTCAACTGCAGCCTCCTGGATCGTTTACAAGAGACTTTTTTAGAGAGTTCCTCTATCCCTTTCCTGGGTTTTGATGGTAGGAAATGATACCTATCGCAGGGCTCAGAAAACCTGTATAAGCGCTAAGATTCAGTTTGCTTTGTGATGCAAAGTGTGTCGCTTTTGTGCTTTCTCAACTGCTGCTTTTCCCCTTTCTGTCTCCTTTTTTTTTTTTTTTTTTTAAACGCCAAAGGTCCATACTGCAATGCCACCACTGATCAGATCGGGACCTGCTGGCCCAGAACCTCTGCAGGCGAACTAGTGGAAAGACCCTGCCCAGAGTTCTTCAATGGGATCAAATATAACACCACGAGTAAGTACAAACTCTTTTCTTTCTGGTGTTAAGAAGGCACCTGGGGAGACCCAAATTTTATTTCCCAATAAAAATGAAAATGTTTGCCCGAGAATCAGCGTTTCCTCCATATTCCAGCATGTACATTCTAAATTCCTGCCTGGAATTATACAGATTTCTCAAAAGCACAGACTTCTGGAGACTGAGTGCTCTGTACTTCAGTGTATTTAGGTAGATCTGGGCAAAAATATCTCGTGCAATTGAGGAAAGTTATACTGTGCTTTGTGTGTTTGTTCAAGTGTAGATATGTCTAGCTTGAATGTGTTTGTAGCAATGCTTCAACCATTTGGATAATTAAAAGATTTTTTGCCTCCTGAAGTGCTCAGTCTTAACACCTAGGAACTGTATTTTGAATGGACTTTACCTTTGAGCATCTGTGTGAACAGAGGGACAAACTGGGCTGGAAGTTGTGTCTAACAAACAGAAGGCTTATCTGGAATCTGTTTACTAACTTCATCAGTGGTTGGCTTATGGGGCTGGAGTGGCTGCATCATTACTGAACGGGAAACAGTAGAGGATATTGTCAGGCAAATAATATTCAAAGCAAGGGAGTGTAAGGACTCCTTAGAAATCACTTGGAACTGATGCTTTAGTCTTCAAGGTAAACAAAAACATGACTCACTAAAAATTTATTATTCAAGCTGTCGGACCTAGGCACTCATTTCCTTTTTCTTATCTCCTAATACTGTTTGGACCTTTCATTAAGAGTTTGTAACAGAATAGTTCCCAATATGTGTACCCACTCATTTTTTTTTAGACTACTCAGTGTGCTTTGACTATGGGGACATTTCATTCCGTGTTTGAACTGTTGCTTGGGTGTTAGTAGTCTAATTTTCAGGTAGTATTAATTTTGTGAGGCTAGCAGTCTTAATAGAACCTGTAAAAGAACGGCTTTGTCATTTTAGACCTTATTTTTTGACTTGCTGAAAGTGAATTTCTTCTTTCCCCAACTCTAGGTGTCAAGGGTCAGATAACTAGGCAAAGTTCTGTGTGTTTGCTATGCAAAAACAAAGCCCTCTTCCAGATTTGTTCTTTTAGGGACCAACTTCTGTCATCCTTGACTTTGTGCAGAGTAAGAAGATTACCTCCAAGAACTGCAAGATCATCCTCAAACCTTACATTCTCTGACCAGTACTCTTTGCAATAAAATAGGTGGGAACATGCAAAAGGCTGAGTTGTGCTGTCCTTGATACAGAAGGTAGTCCACTACCTTTTACAGTCTCAGTTGAGACAGGAACACAATTGCTGATAATTAAGGACAACTCAGACAAGAGCAAGTTTATCAGAATGGAGCCTAAAAGAACAGCCATAGAAAAGGTACCTTGAAGAAATATGGGGTTTTGGGGATTTAATTTTCCTTTTTCTTTTTGTTGGGCGATGTCAGGATTTCCACTGCCTTATTTTTATTTCTCCAAAAGGAAAGAGAGACAGAAAAAAAGAGAAATGCATTGTAGATGATTCCTTATTTATGTCATAAATAAGTGGAGAGAATTTAAATGCTTTCACTGCATGAAAGAAAAAACCACAACCCTTGAATACCTCATTTTATTTTGATAAACTCTGTTAATGTTTTCAGTAGTTCATCAATATCTGGTTTGAAGTTCTTACCTGCTCCTCTCCTTCTCAATTGGTGACTAATTCTTGTGTTGCAGTCCTAAGAAATTGTCTTAAATTTACTGATCTTAAAACAACAGCACGTTGATTAAATTAAAGACCAATAAAAATGCATTATTGAAATTCTAAATCATCGTTTTGTCAGAGTCCGGGGAAGCAGACATTTTTCTTCTTTCAACATAAAATGTGAGTTTTCATGTTGAGAAAATATATATCTGCAGGACTGACTGGTTGTGAATACTGGTGCTGGGATGTGGTAGTGTGTGTGGCTTGTAACACACAACTAAAGTACACTGAAGCCACTGTAGGTGGCTTTCACTTATACTCTTCCACGGGTGTAGCTCCTCCAAGTTGCAGCTCAGAAAAGGAAGGGAAGGACTACACCAAGATTTGAGTTAACTTGTAAAATCAGTAGCTTCTTGGATGTTAATGGTTGATGATTAAGGCTTGGGAAAGGATAGAAGGTTAAGATTTGAATACAGAGGTGAAATCTCTCTTGTGATTTGGAAGATGTGTCAATTACTACATGTAGAACATGTCTGAAGTTTGGGAAGGCCAAATACTGACATGATCTGACCTCTTTTACTAGTGTGACTTCACCAAATTAATTTGTGGGCCAAGTAGAGGGCTGTTTGTAATGAGATTCAGTGTGCTTAAAACCTAGACTGTGCATTTTCTGCAGGTAATAAAATAAGCAAGAAAAATAATAAAAATAGGGAAATGCATCTCACAGATTTCAGAGGTGAATAATCCAGCTGCAAAGTGAAGGTTTGATCAGGACAAGGCTTGGATCAATGTGAGATTTCTGCCTAGGATACATAGTGTAGTTTTGTCCTGTTTTGTTTCACATTAGGCTGAGGCAAAGGGAGTCAGAAATGATAGTATTGTACTTTTGACAAGTTTAGGAAAAAACACTGAGTAATGTCCTTCTCTTGCTAAAGTCTTATCCACTTCTATATCATAATTCAGCTATTTATTATACTGTCATGCATCCTATTTTTGCGAGCTGCCACCTTTTAGGAACCATACCATATTCTAGTTTAGTTTTGTGTAATTGTGAGTATGTTTCTCTTTCTAACATGTATAAAACATTTGGATCCATCTCAGTGATTTTGTTGTTGTTGTTTATAGAAATTCAGCTCTCAAAGACTCCCAAGTTCCTTCCAGTTTCTAAAAAGTAGCTCATGAGCTGACAGGAATGAACCTGGTAGCATTCACTGGAAGTTAAAGATTTTGCACTGCAGACACTGAAAAATCCAAGTGCCTAAAATGTACATCAAACTTACATCAGGCTCAGTCAAACACAAGACATCGATTAGTGGCAAACCAGGCTGACCAAGTTCTGATACACATAGGGCTGTTTCTGTGCCTTATTGTAGTCTCTATGCACGTACTATGTGGAATTGAAGACAAAATGTGACAAGCAGTTTGCATTGCCTCAGGTCAGCTCATCAAAGGCTTCAGATGGACCTGTGCTGGCTTGGTATCCATCTTAAATGTCATGCTATTGTTCTTACTCAAACTCAGAACCCCGGAGTGCTTGGATGGGGAATACTATCAAACCCTGCAATATGTCAGCAAAATTTAATGGAACAGTATTTGGGGAAAAAACCCTTAAACACTGGTGCATTAAAAAAAAAATCCCTCCTGTTTACCATATTAGAATAAATTGTTTGCATAAAATATTTCCGTTCTCTGCAAAAAAATCCCGCAGTGATTTTGTGTCTGTGTCTGTGTTTCTGTGTGCCTCATGGGAACTGCTGAGTGACTCAGAGAAGTTTCAGCTGGATTCATAAAACAAAGTCTGTCAGTCTGTGCGTATTTTTCTTCTCTAGCAGCTAGTTTGTTATTTTGGTGATTTTTTTTTCTCCCTTTTTATTTGGGAAATAAAATAATGTTGATAAATCATGATCTGGGTTTCCAGTAGTCTGATTTGCAAATATAGGTAAGATATTTGTTGCCCAAGGATCTGAAAATAATGCCATCCACTTAAAACTTTGCAATTCTGCAGCAAAGCTCGTGTATTATTCTCAAAGAAAAAAAGAGGGGAAAATGTATGTGTTGGTGCAGTGTGTGGTTGTGCACTTGTCTCCGCTCAGCTTCTATATTTAGCTAAAGATGTCAATATCATTGCTGCCCTCTAGATGTGTTTATGCTTTGACAGCTTGAAGCTTTTATTCTTGTTTTAGGAAACAAATTATTTCACTTATTAGAATATCCTGGAGCTTGATTAATTCAGCAAATGCACACTAATGAGACTCTTTTTGCTGCTCGTGAAAACATGGTCAGACGTTTAAGTACTTATAGCATGTTACAGGCTGAAGTGTGTCTACTTTAGCTCTTTCCCTACAAATTCCCTGTGCAATGGGGGAATCCAGGATTTAGACATCCATCTGATGGACCATAAGTGTTGACTCTCATAGCCCTGGCGATCTGATTTCAATTTGTCTACAGCTATGTCTACAACAGTGCAGTGGAGGGGTTATTCTATGGTGAGGCCTCTCTGTTGGGGTTTGCTCAGTTTAGTTTGTGCTGGTGGCAGACAGGAGGTGGAAGCACTGAAAAGCCTCTGGCTTGCAGATTGTCACACAAATCTAGGTATCTGTTGTAGGTATCAACAGCAAATTTAAATATCTAAACTGTAATACAAGTTAATAGAGCTGTATTCTCTACAAGGAGTGAAACTAGAGAGTTACTTAGCTCATCCTAAATGTACAGATCAGTTCAGTAAGCCCATGCAGAAGTTTGATGTGTCCAGGATATCTTGGTATCTAGTTCCTGTTTCAGGGGGCCCGGGTTTTGTGCAAGTTTGTGTTTTATCTTCTGGGCCACAGAGTTGTTGCAAATACTCTAAGGCAGATGTTACAATGTCTGTGTTTAGGCAGCTGAATTCGTCCCTGGATATCTGTTGAGATGAACTGAACCCACACCTGAGGATTGACTTAGGAAATCAGATTGTTTTTGTGTTCAACAGGAACAAAAGGTCTTTACAACTCTAATGCCCTCTCTGTAAATCTCCCTCACTCTCTCAGTGAAGGAAAGATCTTTGACAGAGCAAGCCACTTCAGATGAGTATTTTGGGTATCACAAAAAGCACCGTCATCTTCTCCAGGGACTATGCTGCTGAAAACAGGCACATAAGCACCACTAACCTTGCACTAATGGGAATTTGTTCCCTTCTTGTCTACTCCTTTGTTCTGGGGATGTGTACACTATGGTCTACATACCATATGCTGGGGTGCATCCAGAACAACATAGCTAACTTCTCAAGGGAGGTGATAGTCCCACTGTTCACTGCTCTGGCGTAACCCCACCTCAAGTACTCTGTCCAGTTTTGCATGCCTCAGTATAAGAAGCACATCAAACTATTAAAAGTATGTCCAGAGGATGGAGACCAAGATGGTGAAAGGCTGAAAGGGCAAGACTTAAGAGGTCATTTGGATTGTTCAGCTTGGAGAATAAAAGGCTGAGGGGTGCCCTCATCGCAGTGTACAATTTCCTCGAGGAGGGCAGTGGAAGGGGAGATGCTAATGTCCTCTTTCTGGTCACCAGCAACAGGACAGGAGAAAATGGAGTAAAACTGTGTCAGGGAAGTTCATAATGGACATTCTCATTCTCATTCTCAATTCTCATTCTTCATTGAGAGGGTGGTTGGTCACCGGAATAGGCTCCCCAGAGAAGTGGTCACAACACCTAGGCTGCCAGAGTTCAAGCAGCATCTAGATGTTGCTCTTATATGATCTAGTTTTAGGTGGTCCTGCAAAGAGCAGGGAGTTGGACTCAATTGATCCTTAAGAGTCCCTTCCAACTTCAGATTTTCCATGATTTCTTGTCAGCCCTATAACCAACTGCCTTTTTGAGAACGATTTGAAAAGGATTGGTGACATAGCAACTGGTCTGTTGTTCACATGGATGAACATGAGAGAAAGAACCGTTGGCACATATATCACAGCTGTACCTATTGACATGGCATGCTCCACACTCTTTCAGTGTGGAGTTCTCATTGTCTCATCTTGAACAGAGGCAAATAATTTTTTGTGTGTGAGGGAAATATAAAGAAGTTAATAGATTTTTTTTTGCATTCCCCCTCTTTTGAAAGGAGTTAAAGAGATTATATAATTTTTAAAAGAGCAAAAAGAGCTATTTTTTTTAGGTTAAACAGCCATTCTTTTATCAAAATCTAACCTTTGCTACTCCTCTTTCTGATCAGTTATTGTTCGGAGTTCTAGACTTGTGGCTTCAGCTTGCATATAAAACATGATCCTTGCTTGGAAATCATTGGTCTCAGTCTTGTTCATGCCATAGGAGTAATATAGTCCTGATAATTACAGAAATGTGCACTTCTGTAAGGAGCTGGCTCAATTAACATTTTCAGTTGTGTTTTATCTTGTGTATTCTAGTGTCTGGAGCACTTCTGTTAATCTTGTTAACATGACTTACTTTTTCCTCAGAGGGTATTCTGGATTGGTTTCTAAAGGGTGCATTTCTGAAAGCTAAGTCCCTTTGTAAAGGACAGAGCCCCTTTATGCTCTAGTGGCTTTTCATCTTTATTGGAGAGAAAGAAATCAAATGCCCATTAACACAGCCTTATCAGCATGAGTGGTGATTCCTAGATGCAGTGAGGAGATGCAGCTGAGATGTTAGCTGGGAAAGAGGACAAGGTGAGAGGAAGCATCGCAGCCTGAGAAACAGCAGATGTTAAGCAGTTCTGCTGCACTGCTATTTTGATTGAATGGCTCTTTATTTATTTAAAATACATTTTGAAGGAAGAATTTCAAAGATAGAATACATAACAAAATTTACTCTTTTTGTTAAGCAATGCAGGTATGTTTTCAAACTCTGAAAAGTACTACAAAGCCCTAAAACTGCTCCCACCTCTTCCCTCTTCTGCAACTCTGTTAGATACCTTAGATGTTAGATGGCTTTTATTTCTCTGGACTGTTCAATGGCAGAGGGGGATTTGGGGGAAGGAGAGATGTTTTGTAGCCAATTTTAATTATGGACTTGCTACAAAATTCCTGAAAAAAAAACCCAACAAAAAAGAGCCTGAAGTCTTGCAGAAGTCATGTTTTAGCCATCGTGGCGTAACCAACACAATAATTGTCAGCTAGGGAGTCAAGAGTACGTGAAATTTAAAGGAAGGAGACAGATGAGAAACCAAACAAGTATGGGAGAGGAAAAAGAAGGCTTCAATTGGAATGCTGAGGGAGGGAATAGAACATCATTTTTAAGCTCGTAAAGCTTCTCTCTGAGGAGTCCAAATGTGCAATTGATTAGGTCAGCTTGACTCCAACAGCAATGTATCCAGATAAAGATTTCAACCATCTTTGTTCATTTTCTTTTACTAGTTTAAGCTGAATACTTCCATGGATACGGCAGTGGGAGGTTCTTAATTTCAGTGCATGCACAGATGGAAGAGGCTTTACTTCTTTTTCCTCCAGTTTTTCTATTTTTTTGCCTTTCCATTATAAAGCATAATTTATGGTAAGACATAGATCTGATTTTGCCATTTGGAAGAAGAGTGTTGAAAACAGTTATTTACAAGGAGGAATGAAAATAACTCATCTTTCTTTCTCCTACTATAATCATTTGCTGAAATATGTTTTTTTTCATTGAACATGGAATAGAAGTTAATTGCATGTAGTAAAACAAAAAGGTTTTTAATGTTACTTCAGTCATGTTCAGGAACCTTTTCTCTAGCTAATTAAACACTAATTATTGTTTTTGTTCTTCACTAGTAAGCAAAAAGATGGCTTTGCTATGAAATTATTGTGTCTGCTTGTTTAGACTTGACTTTTAAGGCAGACTTCACACACATTTCCCAGAGCAAAACATTGCCATTTGCACGAAACTCACCTGATCCCATGTTGCAGTAAGTCAGACCTGATAGCAGTAGCAGGAGACCCAGTCCCTTGCTTTGCCCTTCAGTGTAGCAACCCTGAACTTGTGGTAGAGAATTTATGGAGAAAGTGGCTTTTTGCAGCAAGAGAGTGGTGACAAATCTCTGACAGAGCCCTGAACCTTGTGGCCTTCAGGAAGGTCAACAAACAAGGGGTTTCCCATATTATTTTTGGCGGCTTCTGTGACCCTCTCAGCTGCCTCATCCACCTCTTTGTAACTTGCACGAGATAGTGAGCTGTTATCTAAGCTGACAGCAACTACCAGCTGGCAAACAGATGGACCGAGGTTCAGTTTCTTCCCACAAGTTAGGATTTAGAAGATACTTGCAAAATCGTGTGCTGCTGGAGCCAGGGAAGGAATGGAAGAGGGAACAGCTCAGGAACATATGGGTGAGGGAAAGAATTAAATGTATTACAAGGAGAGACAAAGCAGGAAATCCTCATCTCACAATATCAAAATGAGAGGAGAAATGACACCCAGCTACATCTAGTGTGGGGACTCTCTTGTTTTGTTCTGCTTTATGCCTCCTTTTTTGTCTAGCCAAGCTGGGCTCATAAATCCTTCCGAGGAAGGTGGAAACAGGCTCTTCTCAGCGGTTGCTGAACACCTGAGACTGTCTGCAACTCCCTGGGTTTCAGCCTCTGTATTTATTGTCACAAAACCTTATGGAGAGTGTGTCAGTGAAGGAATGGCCACTGGTAATTCCTTCTCTCAGCCACAGGGTGTCACTTAAAGTGCAGGTAAAGTGTCCGCAGGCATCTGCACCGAATCACTTGAGGGTGGAAATGATGGATGAGATAAAAGAGAACTCTGTGAGTAGCAGTCCTCGGCTTTGTCCTGCTCTAATTACTGACAGTGCTGCCTCTGCAGCTTCCCCATCCCCCTAGGTGGTAATCAGAACTCAGTGAAGTGGGGACATGGACACTGGGGAGGAGGAAGTGAGGGATGTTCTGGAAGGAACCCCACAGTCCCTGCCTGTGTGGAGTGCTTGCTTGAGAGCAGGTCAATGGCTGAAGGTAGGTCAACGGCTGTGGTTGGTGGGGATATCACCAGGGCTGCTCTGGAAGGCTAAAAGAAGGGAAGTGCTAAGCTTTGTTGACAAGCAGGTGTGTGCTAGAAGATGTGGAAGCTACACAAAGTATGATCTAGCCATTCTATCAAAGAAGCTTAAAGAATCAACAAGAACCTTCATTTGGTGATGCAGGGATTTCTCTTTGTTGTACACGCCAAGCTCATTGCTGTACTGCTTCGTACTGCACCAACCTGATCTCTCCTGCCTGAGTGCTGTCCCTGCCAGGGGCTGTTAGATTCTCTCAGTGGGCCCTCAGGTATTTGACAGATGTGCTCCCACTTAACTTGAAGAATAAATATGTGTTTTAACAAGGGGACCATATCTTCCTGAACTGTGACTACTGAACTTGCCTGTTGCTGCATGTGAAGGGTGTTCTGCAGATCAGTAAATCCGTTGATCAGATTTAGATTCCTTGTATTTTCCTCTGTGCTCATGGAAGTTTCTTTGCTGTTCAAGTAATGGTGAATCTTTGCAACTTCTGTGGTTTGGAAAGACAGTACTTTAAGCTGTGTCCTGGTTGGAGTAAAGTTCTTGGACTCCAAAAGTTACGAAGGACTTCTCACAGTTGGCTCTCCTGTGAAAGGGAAACTCTTACTCAGTTTTGGACTCCAACATTGTTTATAACTTGACATCAAGATTAGAACAGCCATTCTTAGTAGCTTGAAAAGTCAGTGAGGAATATGATTTCCCATGGAAATTGGAAGGGGATGCATTTTTAGAAGATATTTTCCTTTTTCAGTTGAGTTTCATTTCCCTCTGATACTATTCATGGAGTTTGTAATTGGTACCTCTTGGGACACATTAATAAAATCAATAAAACTCTGATTGCTTTATACTGACTTCTTTCTCTGCAGTGCTGGGAATAACAGTGCCAGATGCTGCCGCATGTGAGACTTGTGCAGTGAGGTGCAATACATTGAAGCAAATGACAGTTGCAGAAATTCAGAGCTTAAAACAGGAAAAAAAAATCTCTAGATCTCATGAAGAGTTTTTTCCTAAGAAAAGGGAAGAAGAAAGAAGCATTCCCAATGTGGTTGCATTCTCCATAAGCCCTGGTAGCTGCAGGCACTGACCATACACTGAGACAAGAATTAACCTGGTTTCTTATTTCCTGCATCAGCCAGGAAGCAAATGGGGATTTGGAAAACAGAAAATATGTTATGGAAACAAGACAAAGAAAGAAAGCGGGAAATCACTTTTCTAGTGCCTCATCAGCATTGTAACTAAACCTGGATGTGAACTCCTAATGATTTGTTCTGCTAAGAATTTTAATTTAACTTTATTATTGCTGAACTATGACAGTAATATCTGAAACATCAGGTTTTGTGTATTTCAAAGTACACGATGAGCAGTCATTACTTCTTGCAGAATCTCCAGGCTTACCACATCAATTGCTGCTTTTCAACTAGAGGAGCTAATGCAGAGTTTGGAAGCAGAGAGTATTTCCAAGGATCCTGGTTTCTGTGCTGTTCTTAAGACACTTGGGCAACTGAATGCTCTGAACTCTGCTTGGAAACCAGTGAGGGCAGATGGTATTTAGTTGCTGGAAATGGATTTCTAGGTATTCTAAACTGGGGAAACCCTATTCATTTCCAAGATAGTAGAGTTAAGGGCAGTGGATGATGGGGATGATGAGACACAGGGGCACTTCCGAGAGACAGTGTCAGGAAGCCTAAAGGAAACATAAAGAAAACACCTAGCAGGTTGCTGCCTGGTAGGAGTTTCTTCTGTCCCAGGAGCTACTGGGAAAGAGAGAGATTTCTGACTTGGGAAACACTTCTGTTACAAGGATTTCTATTCCTGTTCTGCTCTCCTTGTCTCAGGATGTGGATGGTGGGAAGTTGCAGGGATTTGCACAGTTGTGCACCTGTCCTCTGAGTGGGAGCTAGTAATGCTGCCATCAGCTCACAGGATCTCTGTAGAGTGAATTTTTTACTTTCATTCTTCCTTGCCAACCCTTTTTATTAAAGAAAGCCATAAGCACCCTTTTGGTTCATTTTGGCCACCTAGTGTGATCTTCTGAATTTCCCACTTCACATAAACCTCATGTGTAAACCCATCCACTTGCCTTATTCCTGTGCCTGTATTTAATAAATCTCTTCCTCTGGTTAGGCCTCTCTAAAAATGAATATTTCCACCTGTCAGCTCTGCACCAAAGCTGACTGTGACTAAGGAAGCCGTCTTTCCAGCATTAAAATAAGAAGGTTTTCAGTTTGTTTTGTTTTAGAAGCAAGGGATCTGCTTTCTGTTTCAAAGCCCACATCTCAAAAAGGACAGGGATGAATCCAAATGATGGTGCTGCATTGCCCAGTCCCAGGGAGATAGGCTTTAGCATCGTGAATACTGAGTTTTGCTGCTAAATTTATTCTTTCTGAATCTCTTGAGACCTGGTCAATCTTCAAGCACCACTTCCTCCAAGTCCAGAATCAGTGTGTCCCAATATGCAAGAAAGGAGGAAAAGGAGGTAGGAGGCCTCCATGGATGAGCAAAGATCTGATGGGACAACTCAGGCAGAAAGCAGCCATCTATGAGAGGTGGAAACAGGGGCTGGCTGCTTGGGAAGAGTATAGGAACATTGCCAGAGCTTGCAGAGGTGCAACTAGGAAGGCTAGAGCCCTTCTAGAATTAAATTTAGCCTGGGAAGTTAAGGACAGCAATAAGGCATTTTTCAAGTACATCAGCAGCAGAAGGAAGGCGAGGGGGAATGTGAGCCCGCTGCCAAACGCTGAGGGTGCCCTGGTGACCAAGGATGCAGAGAAGGACAAACTATTGAATGCCTTCTTTGCTTCAGTCTTTACAGCCAAAGCCAGCACTCGGGAAGCCTAGTCCAGCAAGGATAGTAGGATGGCCTGGACAGCAGAGGACTTGCCCTGGGTGGAAGAGGAAAAAGTTAAAGTCTTGTTGGCCAAGCTTAAGGCTTATAAATAATGGGTCCTGATGGGATATATCCTAGAATGCTGAGGGAACAGGCTGATGTGATTGCTAAGCCTCTCTCCATCATTTTTGAACAATCATGGAGGACAGGTGAGATGCTTGAGGACCAATGTCACTCCAGTCTTCAAAAAGGGCAGGAAGGACGACCCAGGAAACTATAGGCTGGTCAACTTCACCTCCATCCCTGGAAAGGTGATGGAACAACTGATCCTGAGTGTCGTCACTAAACATATGAAGGAAAAGATGGTTATCAGGGGGAGCCAACATGGCTTCACCAAGGGGAAATCCTGTTTGACCACTTGATAGCCTTCTATGAGTGAATAACCAGCTGGCTAGATGAGGGGAGAGCAGTGGATGTCATCTACCTTGACTTCAGCAAGGCTTTTGACACTGTCTCCCATAACATCCTCATCACAAAGCTCAGGCAGTGTGGCTTGGATGAGTGGACAGTGAGGTGGATCTAGAGATGGCTGAGTGACAGAGCCCAGAGGGTGTTGATCAATGGCACAGAATCGAGTTGGAGGCCCGTGGTCAGTGGAGTTCCTCAGGGATGGGTTCTGGGGCCAGTCTTGTTCAACATCTTTATCAGTTACCTGGATGAGGGGACAGAGTGCACCCTCAGCAAGTTGGCTGATGACACCAAACTGGGAGGACTGGCTGATTCTCCAGAAGGCTGTGCTGCCATTCAGCAGGATCTCAACCAGCTTGAGAGTTGGGCAGAGAGGAGCCTCATGAGGTTCAACAAGGACAAGTGCAGAGTCCTGCATCTGGGGAGGAACAACCCCATGCACCAGGACAGGCTGGGGATTGACCTGCTGGAGAGCAGCTGTGCAGAGAGAGACCTGGGAGTCCTGGTTAACAATAAACTAACCATGAGCCAGCAATGTGCCCTCGTGGCCAAGAAGTAGCTTTGAGAACTTGACTCTGGTTTTACCAGTATCTTCTGTAAGTGAAACATTTCTAAGTCATTTCAGACACTGAGATGAAGAAGTCTTGGTGTTGCTTGGTGATGAGAAACATAGTGTGGTAACATGATATATTTCAAGTTGGATCAGATAAATTCTGCTGCACCTAACCAGCAATTCTATGGTTTTGTGAAATCCCTACAGATTTCAAACAGTTCCTGGTCTCTGTCACCAGTCTTTTGTTTTTCATGGCACCTGTGACATGGCACTTAATGGTGATGAATATTAGTTTCTAGGACACTTGAACTATAAGCACAATATTAAGAATTTGCATTAGGTGATATGCAAAGGAGAGTAGTTTCAGTCCCAACAAAAGTTGCCATATACCTACTACTATGTAATGTGCAATTTTTCCAGACCTCTTGTTTTAGTTCATCATTTACTTGCTTTTAGGGGAATCAAGTGAGACTCACAGGGCACTGACCTTTGTCTAGTTGCCATGTTACCTTAATGAAAATCAGCTGGAAAAGGCAGGGCTAATTGCTTTAATTTAATCTTGAAACGTTGACTCATTGATGGCACATTCAGAAAAGCTATCTGCACAAGGTAGAAGAACTGGGTAAAAATAGCTTCCTTGAGATGAAATTAAGCAGCTTAAGTGCTTCAAGTTTCAAATGTTTAGGTTCTGAGTATTCCATACTGCTTACTAGGAACCTGAACTTTGGTATGCATGTCCTCTTCTACCTTGGGTTAAGACGAATAAACCTTCTGTTCAACTCTCATAAGACAGCACCAGTGATATAGTTCACGTGTCCCTCTGACAAGACTGGAGCTTGCATCCAAATGGTGAGCTAAATGCCTGATGCAGGAGACCCACCACACTTGAAAGGTGATACTTTCTGACACCATCTGAGAAATATGTGGAACAGTTCTTAGAATTAAAAGATTTTTCATCTCACCGGGACTGACTGGCTTCTGCTGCTAATTTATTTTTCTTCTGCAATTACAAAAGGTTGCAGGAGGAGTGGAAGTATGAGGAAAAAAGCAAAGCATCAGGCAAGCAGATGGGGAATGGAAAGGGAGGTTACTGGTTGAAGTAGATGTGGGCCCAGAGAGACTTTGTGCCTGGAGGAGAACGTTGTCTTAAAGAGGCACTGTGAGAATGGTTGAGAGTGGAGTTCCTTTAGAAGATTTCAGTGAATGAGTGAAGTGATTTAAGATGTGGAAATGCCATTGTGCAGGAGTAAGAACTGGCAGTGTAGTATGGTAGGTTGTACAGGAAGCCTCTAGAAAATGAAGGACTAAGTGATGTGTGGTTAGATGTAAAGATGGCATAACAGAACACAGGTGAGGAATGGCTGTCAAAGAATGCAGTGTGTGAACCCTGACAGAAAGATGGGCAGACATTAGGAGACTTGTTTGTGGGGAAGAACTGGAGTGCTGAGCTGTCTGCCAGCTCTGAAACAACAAGCAAAAACCTGAGTTCCTGTCCCAAAGAACAGCAGGTAAAGCAATTATTGGTTAAATACCTGGTACAAAGAAGAAGTGTGATATGTGCTGCACTGCATCCAAGGCAGGCAGTGTAGCATAACAGACACAGTTACCAACAGCAGTGCCACCAGAGTCTCTGAGCAAAGTAAAATTCAAGAAAATGTCAGTACTGATATGTCTGTTTTGTTAATTAAAAGGTGGTGTGCAGCTTGATTTTTAGCATATCTGGCCTAAATACTTTATTTCTGTACTTCTATGGGAAGGGATATTCACAGACTAGTTTCCTTCATGATCTTTTATTGATGTGTCTTCTGTCTTTCTTGTCCCCTGAGCTGGTGGGCAGGCATGTGATAGGACTGTGACCTCACATTAGGATTTGGTTCTGCCTATGTTGCCTTGAAAGAGCAGCTTTCTGTGTGGATGCAAAGGCTTGACAAATCGTGGCTTGCATGGTGTCTATCTGGGACATCACTAACATGTGGGCTCGTTCTGATACCCTGCTACTGTCAAGAGACAGTGTTTGTGGTTATGCCAGTTTGGAAGGGATAGAACTAGGGTAGTTTCATGCCAAATGCAGCTTATAACTGTCTGAACAGACAGTAGAGGAGACCTATTTTATACTCTGCAACTGACCTTAGGCAAGCTGCTTTAGTCTCCCATCCTTCAGTCTTGCCCTTTGTAAAGTAATTCCAATAAATCAGGAACTCTGAAGCCCTTCAACTCTACAGTCATTTCTCTCCTGCTCTTTTGGTTTAGAGTGCAAGAAGTTCCCTGGTAATATGTCACCTCTGTTCCTCAATGCCATTAATTTCTTTGGGGCCAAGCAGACAGTTTAGAGGACCAAAATCTGTGTTTTGTAATCCTTCACGCAAAGACTTTCAGACATACAAAGGATTAAGCAGGCAACTGGATTTCAATTATCTTAATATTGTTGTTTCTAGGACACTTTCAGCAATAAAAATCTTCTATTCTCAACATGAAAACATGAGCTGAATGGAGAAAACTGAAATTATTGTAATTAACATCTTCAGAGTTGCAAAAATATCCATGAACTTGGATATTTAATCTGTGAAGTGATTGTTACAGTTAAACATATTTTTCCATGTTTAACGGTATGTTTTAACAGCTCATCTGTATCTCTTTATTTTCATGCCATATTGTCTTGGTGCAGATCTGCTGGTCTGTAACACCTGCAGTTTTTCTGTGTGCCAAAGGAAATGCTTTGTTATCAAAATGAAATTTATTCAGCTATTCAGTGCTTGTCTCTGCAATGCAGAGTTGTTTCCTAGGCTACATTTGCTAGTATACTACATATTCTGTGGTCAGATGTCCCATCCAGTGGGTTTTGCCTCATTCCTTGACTCAGTGAAAATGAATTATAGAACTGTCCTGCTTTATTAGTGACGATTGTCTTCATTCTCCGTAAGCTGAGTTTAGTTTTTCAAAGACATCCTGCAATATCGTAGCACAGAGGAAGAAAAGAAATTCACACTCTCAGTGAATGATGTGAGAAAGACAGTATGCTAAAAGAAAACAGCCTTTGATCATCAGGCTCTGCATTGCCTTTTTGTGCTAAAACTGAAGTAACTGTATATTGATTCCCCAAAGTCTTATTGCCTGTTGGATGTCAGCCCCTTGAATGTGGCTGAAACTCATCTGTGAGCAGTGCAGGTGTGTGATAGTGTCCCTAGGGTCTGGGCAGCCCACAAGTGTAAGAAATGAAGTAGCTTAACTCTTGGTTAATGAATGTACAGAATCTGAGCTTATGCTTAAGTGAGTGAGTACTAGAAGGAGAAACAAAGCTGAGTGACAAACAAGGGAGAAAAGAAAAGTAAAGAAAACTAGGAATGGATAAAGACTAGTGTTTTACTGTGCATTAGTGGATCTGACAGCTTACAGCAACTCAATATCTATTCATCCCATACTGACAGATGGTGATCTGTTTGAGTCAAGCTTCTGATTTGCTGTGGTTTGCAGCAGGTATCTGTTATAAGTAAGTGTCTTTGAGTGCCTCTAGTTAATGGTCATCTCAGCTTTCTGTGCTCTGACAAGACAGACACCTAAAGCCAGTCAGTTAGTTATACAGTTGCAATCCTTTTTGGTGAATGGATGTCAGTAACTTTCCCTTCTGCTCAACCTTCTCAGCTATTTCCAGGTCCCTTTCCCCTACACTACTCTCTAACAGTTCATTCCCCAACCTATACTGGTACAAGAGGTGTTTCTTTCCCAGATGCAAGACTTGCCCTTGTTGAATTTCATTGGATTTCTCCCTGCCCAACTCTCCAGCCTGTACAGGTCTCATTGAATGGCAGCACAGCCTTCTGGTGTGCCAGCCACTCTCCTCAGTTTAGTATTGTCAGTAAACTTGCTGACAGTGCCTCTGTTCCTTCAGCAAGGTCATTAATGAATATATTGAACCATACTGGTCACAGCACCAACCTCTGAGGGATTTATGATGCTCTAGCCCTACTAGGACTAAAAGGCAGAGATGCCAATGCTTGGGCATGCTGCTGCAGTCTCTCTGCCCAGTTACATTCTCATCACTTCTCTGTAAATGCACCCTACAGTTATGGTTCTCATGATGTGATCTCTGGCTGCATTTTAAGCCAGGTGTAAGTGCTTTAAATTCAACACATAGTCTGTAGCTAAATACTCTCACTTGTTTGCAGTCTCAGAAAACAATCGGGATTCAGTGTGCTGAGTCAAAGACATTTTTATCTCTTGGCAGCTTAGTGGAGTCCCAGGGAGAGATTCTCTCTGCCTGCAGCATGTATCGTTTCCCAAAACAGAGACAACAGACTAAATTGACTTGGTATTTTTACTTCAAATTCTAGGTTGGTTGTCTTAACTGGTCTTCTTTTGTTGAAACAAACCCACTGATCTATAGTAATTATCTTTGCTCCCTATAAATATTTTCAAACTTTCCTGGAGTTTCTGATATGATGTCCTATTTAGTATGGTCCTTAAAATTTCACAGGGCTGTGAAAGCTGAGTGTACGTTTCTGTCTTTCTAACTTAGCTCCAAAGATGTGGCTCTTAATTTTCAGTCAGGCTGGTGCCATCAGCTGATTGCCAAGCAGATATACCATGACACTTCCAGGCTTTCCTTCCCTAACTGGTCCCCATTCAACAAACCTTCTGTTTCCACTGTTTCAACAGCATTTGTGAATCCATTTCCTTCACAGTTATCATAGGGGAGCTATCTTTTTACGCTGCTGATTCACAGGATGTTAGAAAAGGCAGGTAGTGAAGCTCTTGCTGATCAGGATTATTTTGTCCCATTAACCTTTGCTGATCACAAACAACAGTATTTCAGGATGAGAAAAATGTAGAAGTGGAAAGTGGAAAAAAGAGAGTTAGGTAGAGGGATTTAAAGGAGGTTTTGTAAGCTGGCTGCATTAATGTAAAATCAAGTATCATTCTCTGCAGTCTGAAACATCCTGTGAATAGTTTTCATAAATGATTTTCAACAGTAAGGTAACAGAGGCACTTGAAGGAATTGGTATATGTACACTGCACTGTAAATCTTTTTAAACAGAGATAATGAGCTATATTCTTCTCAGATTTGACTAAATCCTGAGTAATTCTCGAAGCTAAATGCTTCTTTCTGTCATATTCTGGATGTACAATAATGTAACAGCTAATTATAGCAATTAACTGAATTCCACAGATGATGACCAGAAGAAATTGCTACATGATGTATATTACATCTTCTTCATGTTTCAAAAATAATGAGTACAAATTTTGGTTGCCATCATGTTCTCATTAGAATGTCTGCTAGCTGCCTTCTGTTGACTGATCCAAAGACGAACTCTTGTGTACAGGAAAGGAAAAGACACTTTATCCTAAGCACTCCCTGTGTGATTACAGAAAGAATCTTTTATCTTTATAAAGATAGAGATTCTATTTTAAGAGGAGAAGAGTTAAAGGGTAGTGCATGAAATGATCTCATTTTCTATAATTAAGATCAGATAGCTGAGAAGAAAAACAATTCTTGGTAATGATTTCATTTAAAAAGTCTTTAATGGGTACTACTCCAGGATGTTGTAACTGCATAAGTGACAGTGAAGTCAGTGAGTCTTTTACTCACCAACACTTCTTTTGGAAAGGCTTAGAGCAAATCTCTCTTCTCACCTCTTCATTCAGATGAAATGAAGATTCAGCTGTAAACTTCCTAATCTATGTTTTTGATATGGTGGATTGAGCCTGGTTTTTATATGAGTGTCAAGAGCACTTATGTAAAATACATCCTTCCCCGATGTGCTTACTGTGATCATCGATTTTTTTGGAAATGCAGGTTTGTTCCATGCTGTGTGGGTTTGATGGAAGCTAACAGCAACTCTGTCCTGGAGCAACTGTGTTTGTTATTAGCTGTGATCTGTGACCGTTTTTTGCATTATGCTGTTTGCAGTCTTCTTACTGTCTGGTTTGGATCCTTCACTCTGCCTTCAGTTCCTCCTTCTTCTTACACTGTTTCTTCATAACTTTAGGTCATAGAAATTTAGGAAAGATGCTGTCTTCTATTTCATATGAGTACCTCTTACAGAACCATGAGGGCCTTGGCCTCTGACTGAGGCTTCTGCTACTGTAACAGAAGTCAATGCTGTGCAAAACTCCAGATGCCACTTAAGAAGAAAAAAATCTCATTCGGAAGACTTAAAATATCCTTTTGTGGGTATTAGTCCATCACTCCTGTTAAATCCACAGAGGAATCAAAGTCTAGATTCATGAAGTATTAACATCTCTTGTGTAAACATGGCTTGCTGCATGGTCTATAATGCATCCTAGGTGACCCTGCCACATCATGACCTTCCTGAAAGAGCGTACAATTCCATTTAGATGTTATTACTCTAGAATTATTATAGTCTCAGTGCTAGAGAATTATACTATTGTATTTGCTGAACTTCAAGATCCGAAATAAATTTGGGCCATACGCATAAGTTAGGATTTATCTCACTGAATTTTAACCATCTCTGAACAATGAGTAATCTAAGCCTGTCTTTCCAATTCTATTTCTGATCAACAGAGAAAAATGGATACACCAAATAACCATCTTAATAATCAGATGCCCACCTCAGCAGTAATGCAAGAAGGTTCCACATTTGTACTGCTTCTATGCTTAAAAGCAAGGATGTGAGGAAAGCCTATTTTATCTTGACTTGAAGATGATCAAGCTGCTTGAATGGGCTTCAAGAGCCAGCCTTGCAATGCAACAAAAGAGGGACCTTGTAGAATTCTTTGTGTAGTTTGTGACAGCTAATTAGACAGCCTTGCCAGCCTGCTGAGATGCTGGAATAGCTAATTAGAACTTCACACTGTGTACTGAATTTTGATACTTAAAAAAAAAAAAGTTCCTTTTCTTTATTCCTCCCCTTCTTCCTTGTCTAGAGATAAGGTCTGAGTCACATATGGAGTTATATACCTTCAGGAGTGGCAAATGGATTACTGAAGGAAAAACTGTAGATCTTCTGGAAGATCTTTGCCATTCTGTGTTACCATCTGAAGCAGCTGGAGAGGGTTATAAATTTAAGACACCTCTTCATGGACTTTGGATTCTTTTAAGTCCAATGCAGTTTGTCTGCCCGTTCACACCTTTTGTTTTATTGCCTGTGGCAAACATCGGATTTGAGATTTTGTGGCTTGGTAAAAAGCAGAACATGAATTAAGCAGTCCTCACTTGAATACTCAATAGTTAAATAGTGCACACTCAGTTTTTTCTCAGGAGGTTAATTCTGTAGTCAAAATGGAAATGACATTGTGGATAAATCTGCCTCATAGTAAGAAAAGTAATGTATGGGTTCTCAGTAATGTTTTCCTTTTTATAAGAGAAAATCTATTACCAAAGAATGTGGTATGTAAATGGTAGAGTCTCATCTAAATGGAAGGGAATGATGGACACTGAACAGTTTTCCTGGGTGAATGGACACTTTCAAATATATTTTAGCTGATTTTATTGCTCTCAACAAATGAAAGGAAATGATAAATTTTTTTAGAGACAACCTTTTTGCTTCTACTTATCAGCTTATTTATCAAATTCAGCAATGGGATGATAGGAGCTTTCCCAACCATCCTGCCTTCTGGTCCTTTGTGCAGTTTTCTGTATGAAACTGGAAATCTGATGTGTGCTGAAGCATCAACTCTTTTATGCTTTTTTAAATGCTTAGAATACGTTCCTTCATCTCAAGTTCTTGGTCAATGTCCATGCTGAATGTATTATTTCTGTAGGGATGGTGCTGAGCTAAGACGGTGCTAAGAATCTATACTAGGAACTATACTAGGCTCTGTAAACTATTATGAGTTTAAAAAAACCAAAAAAACAGCCAACCAAAAAAAAAGGCAAAATCCCCAAAAGCTACATATGACCCATATTTATTATTTATTTTCAGTTGGGATCTAATTTATTGTGCTGCTTCAGAATCCCTTGAGACAGAGTTTTCCCTAGGAAAGTGGTACCTTAACCTATGGCTGATGAAACCAACAAATTTGGGTTCTGAAAGCCTCGATTCTAGAACTAAAGAGAAGACCTTCGTAGATAGCTTCACAAAAAGAAAAAAATGAGATAAACAGAAAGAAAATTTTCTTTATCATTAATATAGTCACTTTTCTTGTGTAGAACAAGCTGCTTCTTAGTAAACAGGGATGAAAGGGGAGTTTGAGCTTTTTGGGGCAAGGGACTGATGGCTTGGAAATGAGCACAGACAAGCTTGGGCTGTAGTATTCACTTATACGATACATCCTCCAAATGAAAGAGTAAGAATTATAAACATAAATAAAATTTACAAAGATGGCCTGGAAGTGAAAAATTAAAGGTATCACCGGTATGACTTGAACACAAACTAAGTAATGTCATTCCAAATTGGTACAGACTAGAGGAACCTGCTTGGAAATGAATGAATGTTGGGGAAGAAGGTGAGTTAAGTTGAAACAGTGAGAAGTGTTACTTTTAGTGCTCTGCTGAGAAATCTCAAGATTATTATGGAGAATAATCTTTTTTTTTCTTTTCTTTTTGTTTGTTTGTTTGTTTGTTTGTTTGGTTTTTTTTTGTCTACTGGAAGGAGTGTTGTATCACCAACATAAGATTATTGTCCTGTATGTAAAACAGTGCATGTAGCTGTTGAGGACTGGATGTGCATGATTTGCAAGGCATGCAGTATTTTATACCAGCACAGAATCACTCCCTTTGGAGTAAGTGGAAACACTCCCTTTCTTGTGGTCATGGAACTGTGTGGTGAATTAATCCAAGGGACTAGTGGAGTTTGCCAAGTTTTGTACTACTAATGTTGAACACAGAATATCACCAGCCTTCATGTTTCGTGCACTTCAGTACCTGCAGGTGACACATAACTGACTCTGGGAAGTTGCATAGTGGTACCTATTACATACTTCTCTTCTGCTGTATAATTGAGCTAATTCCAATGGTGATCAAGGACCAGTACCTGTTTAGAGAGCATTCTCTCTTCAGCATCAGGTTTGGAGCATAATTTCTGTTCTTACAAGATACAAATCCATACCCTTTTTTACTGCAACAGTTCCCCAAACTTCGATTTCCAGGGTTTCTCTGTTACCTTTGGGCACTAAAAGGCTGTCCAGATGCTTCTTTATTGACTTGTGCTAGGAGAGAAATACAAAGACATCTTCTCTGCAGAGCAGCCATGGTCTTTCCCTGAGGCAGGCTTCCACCGGAGGGTACTTTGCATTCAGGGGATTGAATGCACTATGGTGTTATAAGGATGGCTCTTTGTCTGGTTTGAAATCCTGATACTTTTCATGGTAGGACTCTTGAGTGTTACAGACAGCAATGAGATCTCATGTATATGGGTCTTAAAAAGATTCTTGCAATGATGGTGAAGCTGCCACATCATATTTGTAAGGCTAGAGTAGCCCCAAAACCATATGGAATGGTTCAGACGTGGCCTACTAAGCAAAGTGAGCTCAGGCTCTTAAGGTTCATCAGAGAGCTTAACCAAGAAATGAAGCTGGTGAAATGCTTTTCTTAGACTGTCACAGCCTGTGATAACAGCACCCATTATACATTATAAAATTAGAAGATATTTTAAAGTCTCCTTTCCTCCTCTCATGCCATTTCAAACCCCCAAAGAGACAATAATTATCAGGTGATAAGAAAGCACCTTCCCACATAACAGCAGGTTTTCCAAATGAGCGATGCATTGTACCGTTATATGTATGTAAGGTTATGTCAGGGGAACAGGCTCTTTTCCTCCAGCCTAAGTTTTTGTAGATTATTCATGGTCTTCCTGGCCAACATGTGGTCATTCAACTTCTTATGCAAAAGAAGGTTTCTTGTGAGGAAAAATATTACTTTTGTGCAGTCTGGGAGATGTCTTGGGAACCTGGACTGAAGCAGAGACCAAGGAGCACTGCAGATAGTCTTATCTTGCACTCAAAGTGCAAAATGCGTATCTTTGATCTGCCTTGTCTGATTCATAAGATTGTGTGAATGAAAACAACCCTTACAGAACAAAATGGTCCTTCACAATTCCGTCTCAGAATTAATCTCTTATTGTCATGGTTTGACATGACAGACATTTCTGGTAAGGGGGAAGGGGCTGTAAAGATGGCTCCTGTAAGAAGTTGCTTGAAACTCTCCCCAGCTCAGAGTCAGACCCACTTCTGGGGCTGAGCCAATTAGATGCCTCCAAGATTACTTTTTAAGAAGAATCCAGAAGAGGAGGGTTGCTCCTGTTTCTTGCTTCTTCTGTCCCTTCTTCTTTTCTGGCTATTGGTGGTGCAAGGAGTGGGAACAACCATGCGGACTCCAAGGTCAGTGAGGAAGGAGAGGAGGAGGTGTGCTGGAGCAGAGACTCCCCTGCATCCTGTGGGGAGGACTGGGGAAGCTGAGATTTGTTTGCTTTTTGCTAAAGACCCCACGTCAGGGGCAGTAACTCACTTTGTTAAAGAGCTCGTGCCAGGGGCAGTGACTATGGCCAGAGAAGGCCATGTCCCATATGAGGGACCTCATATTCACAGAAGCTGTAGCTATGGGGAAGGACCCATGCCAAAGATGCTTTTTAAAGTTACATCCAGAAAAGGCCATGTCCTGCATGAGGGAACCTGTATCAGCAGAAGCCGCAGTTGATACACAAGAGAAGTTTGTAAAGGACTGTGATGCGGAGAAGGGACCCCGTATTGGAGCAGAAGAATGCCAGAAGTTGTCCTCATCTGAGAAGAGAGAAGCAGCAGAACCTATCTATGACAGACTGACCACATCCCCATTCCCCCACATCCCCCATTCCCTCCCCGCGCCCCGCCCCCCCCCCCCCCCCCCCCACCCCCGAGCCAATGGGGGAGGAGGTAGAGATATCGGGAGCAGTGAGCTGGGCCCAGGAATAAAGGAGGGATAGGGGAGGGAGATCTTAAAGCGCTGGTTGTAATTTTCTCAATTATCCAACTCCCTTTTTGCTTTTTGTTCTGTTTCTTGTAGGTAGTAGAATAAACTTCCCTTATTTTCCTCCCTAAGTTGAGTACTGGAGTCTGTTTTGCCCAGAACCATAATTGGCAGTGAGCCCTCGCTGCCCTTGTCTTAATCCACAACAACCTTGGTTAACTTTTTTCCTCCCATTTTGCTGGGACCTCTGCCATCCTAATGAGGGTGGGGCTGAATGGGGGGCATAGAGCAAGAGACTGTTGTGGTGCTTCATTGTTGGCTGGGCCAAACCATGACATACACTTTTTCACTTTCTTTTTTATATCACTTGCAAGACAGATTTCCTGCTATTTGTCCAGTTCTAGCATACACTAGGTGAAATACTATTTCTCTCAGATTTCTGATCTCACTTAAAAGTTTTGACATATGCTGTCCTAAAGGAAAGGATTGAGACATTACTCAAGTTTCCTGCTGTGTTTTGGGAAAGCATGCAGATGCAGCAGTGTTTGCAGCAATGGAAGCAGTAATATAAAACAGAGGAAGGAAAGCCCTTGAGTGGTTTAATCAGTCAGTGGGCTTTCAAATTCAGGCCCTAACAAGTAGGTACATTTTCAACACAGCACACAGCATATCTACAAAGTCAGCTAATGCCTGCCACCCTTACCAGATAAAACATCTTTGGACGCATTGTTCTCTATAGCAGTGCTGTGCACAGTTTATGTTATTTATTCAATAAACCTTTTGGCACTAGTTTCAAGGATGGGGAGAGAAAATCTGATAGACAGGGAGGCAAAACTGGAGCTCAAGCCCAGAGCTCTTTAAGGTAATTTCTTTAATGAAAGTTTCCTGTTCCTCATTGTGACTGTGTAAGAAAGATGATCTGAGCTAGCTGCTGCTTTTCTCCTGGAAAGTGTATTCATGAAGTTGTTTTTAAATCTTATTCTGCTCCCCAGTGGGAGAAGGAGGGTATTTATAGGGAGGGACAATCAACAGAAAGTAAACTGCTATTATTACCTGTAGTAGGACTTTGTGACTTAGAATTACTGTTGTATTTCCATGTGTCTGCAGGCACTTTACTTTCTCATCTCAAACCAAACCCATATATGATGCCCTAAAGAAGCTATTTCTATTCAGTATCATTGCAGTCATCTCAACAATCAAAATTGAGACTCTTGGTGTTGCTGTATATTTTACTCAGCCTGTGTTATGGTTTGACATGAAGCCATTTCTGGTAAGAGGGAAGTGGCTCTAAAGATGGCTGTCATAAGAAGTTGCTCGAAACTCTCCCCAGCTCTGAGCCAGACCCGCTTCTGGGGCTGAGCCAATCAGACGCCTCCACGATCACTTTTTAAGAAGAATACAGAAGAGGAGGCTTCTTCCATTTTCTTCCTTCTTCTGTCCTTTCTTCTTTTCTGGCTGGTGGTGGTGCAAGGAGTGGGAAGAGAGAGAGATGTGACCATGCAGACCCCAAGGTCAGTGAGGAAAGTGAGGAGAAGGTATGCTGGAGCAGAGACTCCCCTGCATTCTGTGGAGAGGACTAGTGAAGCTGAGGTTTCTTTGCACTTCATAAAAGATCTTGCACAAAGGGCACTGACTATGGCCAGAAGAGGCTGTGCCTTGTGTGAGAGACCCAGTATTTGCAGAAGACATAACTGTGGGAAAGAACTCAAGCCAGAGAAGTCCATTAAGGACTGTGTCCTGTGGGAGTGTCCCTGTACTGGAGCAGGGGAAGAATGTGAGGAGTCATCCTTCTCTGAGAAGACAGAAGTGGCAGAGACCATCTGTGAGAGACTGACCACATCCCTCATTCCCTGCCCTCCCCCCACCGAGCTGTTGAGGGGGGAGGAGGTAGAGGTATTGGAATCAGTGAGCTGGACCCAGGAAGAAAGGAGGTATAGGGGAGGGAGATCTTAAAGTGCTGGTTGTATTTTTGTCATCATCCTGCTTTTCTTTTTTGCTTTTTGTTCTGTTCTGTCTCTTGTAGGTAGTAGAATAAACAATCTTTGCATTCCTCTCTAAGTCAAGCAGTTGAGTCTGTTTTGCTGGAAACCATAATTGGCAGCGAGCCCTCCCTGCCCTTTTATCGATCCACAACATCATTGGTTAACCTTTTTTCCTCCTGTTTTGCTGAGGCCTCCACCATCCTAAGGAGGTTGGGGCTGAATGGGGGGCAGTGAGCAAGATACTGTCATGGTTCTTCATTGCTGGCTGGGCAAAACCATGACACTCTGTAAAATAGTATGATTAGGGGGAGTTGTATTAAGAATTTAAGGAAAGTTAAGAAAAATAAGAAGAGTTTTTTCTGATACATTGGCAGTAAAAGGAAGATTAGGGGAAATGTGGATCTGCTGCTAAAAACAGAGGGTGCCCTGGTGTCTGAGGATGCAGAGAAGGACAAACTATTGAATGCATTCTTTGCTTCAGTCTTTACAGCCAAAGCCGGCACTCGGGAAGCCTAGTCCAGTAAGGATAGTAGAATGGTCTGGACAGCAGAGGACTTGGCCTGGGTGGAAGAGGAAGAGGTTAAAGTCTTGTTGGCCAAGCTTAAGGCTCATAAGTCAATGGGTCCTGATGAGATGCATCCTAGAGTGCTGAGGGAACAGGCTGATGTGATTGCTAAGCCACTCTCTATCATTTTTGAACAATCATGGAGGACAGGTGAGGTGCCTGAGGGCTGGAGAAAGGTCAATGTCACTCCAGTCTTCAAAAAGGGCAGGAAGGACGACCCAGGAAACTACAGGCCGGTCAGCCTCACCTCCATCCCTGGAAAGGTGATGGAACAACTGATCCTGAGTGTCGTCACTAAATATATGAAGGAAAAGATGGTTATCAGGGGGAGTCAACAAGGCTTCACCAAGCAGAAATCCTGTTTGACCAACCTGATAGCCTTCTATGAGTGCATAACCAGCTGGCTAGATGAGGGGAGAGCAGCGGATGTCATCTACCTTGACTTCAGCAAGGCTTTTGACACTGTCTCCCACAACATCCTCATCACAAAGCTCAGGCAGTGTGGCTTGGATGAGTGGACAGTGAGATGGATCGAGAGCTGTCTGAATGACAGAGCCCAGAGGGTGTTGATCAATGGCACAGAATCGAGTTGGAGGCCTGTGGTCAGTGGAGTTCCTCAGGGATGGGTTCTGGGGCCAGTCTTGTTCAACATCTTCATCAATGACCTGGATAAGGGGACAGAGTGTATCCTCAGCAAGCTGGCTGATGACACCAAACTGGGAGGACTGGCTGATTCCCCAGAAGGCTGTGCTGCCATTCAACAGGATCTCAACCAGCTTGAGAGTTGGGCAGAGAGGAGCCTCATGAGGTTCAACAAGGACAAGTGCAGAGTCCTGCATCTGGGGAGGAGCAACCCCATGCACCAGTACAGGTTGGGGGTCGAACTGCTGGAGAGCAGCTCTGCAGAGAGACCTGGGAGTCCTGATTGATAATAAACTAAACATGAGCCAGCAATATGCCCTCTTGGCCAAGAAGGCCAATGGCATCCTGGGATGCATCAAGAAAACTGTGGCCAGCAGGTCAAGGGAGGTTCTGCTCCCCCTCTCCTCTGCCCTGGTGAGGTCTCATCTGGAGTCCTGTGTCCAGTTCTGGGCTTCCCAGCTCAAGAGGGACAGGGTCCAGTGCAGGGCCACCAAGATGATCAAGGGTATAGAACATCTTTCATACGAGGAAAGACTGCAGGAAATGGGGCTGTTTAGTCTGGAGAAGAGGAGATTGAGAGATGATCTTATTCACATTTATAAATGTCTAAAGGGTGAGTGTCAGGAGGTTGGGACATCTCTTTTTTCTATTGTATCTAGCAGCAGGACAAGGGGTAATGGGGTGAAGCTGGGACACAAAAAGTTCCACTTAAAACTAAGGAAAAACTATATTCCTGTGAGAGTGAGGGAGCCCTGGCACAGGCTGCCCACGGAGTCTCATTTCTCGGAGGTCTTCAAGACCTGCCTGGACATGTTCCTATGTGATCTGATCTAGGTGGATCTGCTTCTGCAGGGGGTTTGGACTAGATGATCTCTAAAGGTCCCTTCCAACCCCTACCATTCCATGATTCTATTAACCAATTGATTTCATGGAAATTGAGAGAACTTTCCCTTTTTTATCCCCTTTTTTTAAGTTACATTTTTAGAAGGAGAATTGTGGCTCAGTAAAATGGGGTCATACCTGCCAAGAAGCATCTGGAATTTTTTTGTTATTTATTATATTATTTACTATTTATTTTATATTTATTATATTATCTTCTTTTATCAGGCAAGCCTGACTTTGGTCATCTGTCTTGTGCTTGCAGACTTTTATTTTTTTTCTTGTACGCAGATTGGTGCTTCCCTGCACACCCTTGTTGGATATTTAGGCTTAAGGAAGACACAGTGCTTTCTGGCAACCAAACACAGCATGAATTATCAATAGTGTATGTTGTGTTCTCATCCAGACATCCTAAGACATACAAGCATGACAAGACCTATCTGAATAATCCTGGAAGAGTGTAATTTTCTGAAAGGCAAGAATTCTTATAAAATTCTGGATCTATGATGACAAAAAAAAAAAAATCACTATAAAAGCATCCCTGTAAATCCAAACAACAGTTCTGGTTCCTGTGGTATAGACAAAACCCCGATGCTGCCCCTGTGATCACGTTCTGTAGATCTTCATGACCTTTTAGCAAGGCACATTCCCTGTGTTGTGTGTGATATTTTTCCTTGTGTTCCTGTGTTCCTTGTTTTTCAGAGGGCCCTTGTCTCTCCTGCGTGCAACTTTCTTCTCACAGCCTCTGCTATTGGACTAGTGGTTTCATCTGAATTCCATGTCAAAAAGTATTTGAACCTTATTAGGCAAATATCATGTGAATGGGTACATCTTGGAATCCAGTCTCATCCCTAGCTGCCACATCCTTTTCTCAACTACCTTTTTCATTATTTTTTCAGATTCATGGTGGACAATGACTTTAGGTTAGTGGAAGGAATTGATCTTAAAGGTCTTTTCCAACTGAAACAGTTTTGTGATTCTATGATCATGAACCATTCATACAGCTGATGTGCTTTGCTCACACAGTTGCAACTCAGATTTCGTAAAGTCACCAAGTTTTTCAATACATTTCAATAAATTTCAGGCAATGAAGGCTCTGTAAGAAAAACATTGCTCCCCACATTTCCACTTACCTCATCAGAAATTACACTAGAGGGAGTCTTAACACTGGGACTCATTTGTCTCAAAAGGCTGCACAAATAGTCTTCTGTAGTCATCTTTACTAGGATAACTCCAGCTCTGAGTTCCTTTCCCCCTTCTCTCATTGTTGTGTTAATCAGATCATATTGCTTCTCAATTCCATAGTGCTTTACTACAGGTAATAAAAGTACAGTTACACCTCTTCTTGTCATTGCCATCTCTCTGTTGTTCAGTAATTATGGCAAGTGACTAATTGAATTCTGAATTTCAACTAAGAGACAATTACTATAAAGATCAAACATAATTATCAGCCTGTGCTCTGACAGCCTTCCAGAAAGGGGTTAGGCAATGTGTTTCATAGGTCTGTGATCCCTTAGTCTATCAGGCAGAGAAAAACATTGTGCTTGATCCCTGGGTAATGACTTTCCTCCTCCACTTACAGTGCTTCACAGAAACTCACTACTACTACAGAACAATGGGATAATTAATGACCTTTTGGACTAATGAGCAGCGAGTACCTCTTCTTAGACTAAACCTTTTTCACTTATATGGGTTTTAGGTGTATTATGTAGGTGGAAGTTCCCACGTATTCTGGACCATAGAATTTTTCCTAGCAATTTGTGCATGATTTATATGGACACTAGTTGAGTGATAGCTTAAATTTCTTTAAACCATTACATCATCCAGACTCAAGTGAGGGAAGTCTTTAAAACAGATGTAGGAATGATTATTCTATATCAAACTACATGCCTATCCAGGCCAGTATTTTGTTTAGCTCAGACATCTAAATTTAGTTGTCTATGTGAAGGTCCTTATATGTGTTCTAGGTGCTTAGATATGCTCTAGGTGCTTAAGTTTCCCCTATTGTCAACAGAGATGACAATTTGGGTTCATAAAGTAAATGGCCACTGATCAGTTGAGTCTGTCTAGATTGTTGGCTGCAGTAACTAGGAGTCAATTTGCTTGCTTGAACTTGAGCATCTAGCACTGTTTGGATGGTCTGGAATGAGTGAATGACAGAGACACCATGGGCCATCACAAATGGTACTATATGTTCATCTAGCACCATGTACTTTATAACCTTTACTTACATATCAACATCTGCATCATAACATCAGAATTTATATGTCTTAATTTTGAGCTCAGTTTCATCTGTAGAGAGCACTGGAATGGGCTGCTCGGATGGGTTGTGGAATCTCCTTCTCTGGAGACATTCAAAACCCACCTGGATGAGTTCCTGTGTGACCTACTCCGGCAGTGAGGTTGGACTGGATGGTCTTTTGAGGTCCCTTTCAACCCTTAAGATTCTGTGACTCTATGAATATACAAGCATGAAGAAAGACCACTCTTGGGTGCAGTTTTGGTTTCCAGCAATCCAAGTTTCTGTGACTTGCTGAACTAGAAGTGACATCTCTGCATATTAAATGAGTGACAAGTGTTTGATCTTTCTTGTGTGTGCTACCTGACCTTTCAGTGAAGATTAATTTGCATAGGTGTGTGTGGAAACATTCAGCCCAGCATGAATTTCAGACTTTTATCTCACAACAGGGTTTTGGGGAGTCAAATACCTGGTTTCTGTTCAATTAGAATTAAGAATTTTGGTATTTTTCTTACCCTCCTTTGCTTTCATTTGCTGACAGGCAGGTGAAGGAAAAAGATGACCTGAGGAATAGTTCAATACAGATTGCTTCATAATCATAGAATCATAGAATCATAGGGGTTGGAAGGGACCTTTAGAGATCATCTAGTCCAACCCCCCTGCAGATAATCTCCCTCTTTTATCTTTTTTCTCAAAAATACATGCAAATCTGGGTTGAAAATCATTGTGTTCTATATACATTTACATTTGCACATGTGCTGTCTCAGGGAATTACCTGCAATATGCAGATAGCCCTGAGAGGCTGCAGACCCATCCTGCACATTTATCTCAATGCAATACAGAAGAAAGTAATCTCTATTTGATTTAAAACTCTCAACTTTTCAAGCTATTACAAAGTATACTTTTAATTTCAGGAACCATGGCACTTTTTGACAGACACTGAACAAGAAGGATTATTTTCCTAATGCTTTTGACACATGTGGCTCAAACTCCATCATGTCGATCAGTGTGAGGAAGAAACTGTGCTTTCATGTTTATGAAAGCAGGGTGAACTGAGCGTTTATCTAATGCTAGTATGTATCTCTGTCTCCTCACCTTCTTGGTGTTACCTCAGTTGTTTCTGTAATAGCGTGGTCCTGGCATTTCAGAACAGGAGTTTTCTTAATCACAAGCCATGAAATAATTTCTTATGGAAATTAATAGTGTGTAGGGATAATAATAACACAAATTAATAGTAATTCTGTTGTTGAATGATTAATAGAATGAGTTACAGCAGGATGTGTAAGGAGGTGTGACAAAATAAGCAGCTTCCAGGAGAATTCCCCAGTTGTCCTTCTACCATTTAGGGATTCCCTGCCACCATCCATACCTCAATCCTGAAATATTTAAAAATGAAACTGTAAAGAAACAGAATATGCACTATCAAAGAGATATATTTTATAGAATAGTTTTAATTAACCTTGGAGGAATTAAAAGAGTGGAAAATACTGCAAAAAAAGCGTCTGTGTTTCCTCAGGTAAACTGCATGGAGCTGACTTGCAAGGGATCAGAAGGTCAAAAAGAATGTTTACCACCTTTTTTATATTAACAACTATTTCACTGATCAAAGTTAAAAAGAGCCACTTTTCTGACAGCTTTGCACAATGCAGTCTGTGGGATCTTTCTTAAGGTCTTGAAATGCTTGCTGCCAGGTAGCCCCAGCCTAGGACAAGAGTGACCTGTTAAGCACAATGGAAATACATCAGAATGAGCAATTCTGGATTGGGACCTATTTAGGTCAGTCATGGAAGCATGGAGAAAAGAGACAAGGGCAGAGAGTGGACCCACAGGCTGTGGGTCCTGGAATCAACTGTTGTTAAGAGGTGAAAGCATAGCCCAAAATATAGCCACAGCTCAGCAATGAGGCACATCTTAGAAAAGACAAGCAAGGCAACAGCTGAGTGGCTCAGGAAGGAGATGCATGTGAGATCCAGGTCTCAGTAGGGTTTGTGGTGAACAGGGCAACATACCAAGTAGATTGATAGCCAGTCTGTCTATGAAGCAGACAGGTTGCCTGGAGAGTATTTAATAGAGATTGATTCTTGGACCTCAGCCTTTAGGTGAAAAATAGGAGATGGAGAAACAGCTACAAACAGAACTATGTACCTTGGATGCCCTTTTATACTCCAGTAGTCTAGCAAGCATTCAACTTGCTCAGCTTGTCTAAGAAACGTTGTGTTCAGAAGTGCTGTATGCATAAGTGAGAGGGCCTAAGCGTGGGCACAAAGGTGTGGGCAGGACTATAATCATTATCAGTATGTCTAATGGAGTATGCCTTGGGCTAGAAATCCAAAGAAATGTTTTCTAAACTGAAGAAGTCTGGAGGACTTCTAAACTTCTAAAACATTCTGCTCCTGCCTTTGCTTTTGACATATTATATGACCTGGGTGAATCACTTGAGCTTTTTAACAGATAGGAAATCGATACAGAAAGTGAGCATAATTAGTCTGCTTGAACTTCTCATAAAACATTTTAGGACTTCTTGGCAAAGTAAAAGAATAGAAAGCTGAGCAAAGTTCCTTATGTACTTGAAAGCCTGAGGAAACATTAGATTGGTCAGCTAGACAGAGCTGAGGTCAGAAATATTTTTCTAGGGGAACAAATCTTGGCTAAAGTATTATTTATCTGCCTTCTAAGACTCTCTTATAAGTGCATTATAATTTTACATGAATGTCATAAAAACCTCAACCCTGACATCTATGAAAAACTCTCTTTGCACAAGGCTTGGCTTTCAGGATAATGTTGGCTGATGTACAAAGTAATAAGCATTGGTTGGATAACTGCTTTTTCCTCTCCTTATTTTTGTCTGAATATTCCTCATTCACAAAGCATGTGGAGCGATATTTTTCTTTTCAATCTCATGGACATCTGACTGCTGTTACACTTATAACCACTCTGGCTTATGATTTCTGGAAATAACAAGCAGTATGTACTGGTACATTTTGAATCCTATCTGGCTCTATCTTGTCACTGCAACAATCAGGAGAAACCCACCAAAGAGGAAGGATGGCGCATGAATAAATAATTTATAGTGCCATGATTCAGACCCTATTTTTAGAACCTTGTTTTTCTGAGACTTGAAAAAGAGCTAAGAATACACACAAAGTGATGTATCCTTTATGCAACACAGGGGGTTTTCTGTCTCATTTGATCTGGGTCCTATGCAAACCTGAGCAGCCAATCTCAGGTGTTTATATCATGCAGTGCCCGTTGGATTTATGGGTGATCATGGCAGGTAAGTATCCAAGAGAATTTTTTTTCCTTAATACTGAGCAAAGAGTCTTCTTTTGAACATTAAATGAATCCATATTATTTGGAGGAGATACGGTGAGAATCTCACAATATCCCAGTGATAAGAACACTGTGTGTTAAAGCCCATTAAGTTTTCAAGTCTATGAGTGGAAGGACTGGAGTTGCAGTACTCCATGTTCTGAGTAATCTGTGGGCTACAATTTTTAACACTGGAGTGTTTTGTTTTGTTATACTCCTCTGTTCTTTGAATTTTTCAAATGCTTTTTTTTTTCTAAGGGTAAAATCCTAGGTCAAATTTATCAGACTAAAGAAGTGATTCTCATTGCCCTATTGCATTTCAAAAGTCCTTTATGCAGCCCAGTAAATATCATCAAGCTTTAAGCCTGGCACTAAGACAGGTTTCCTCCACTGTCTATTCTGATTTTAAAGGCTAGCATTATACTGAACCTATTTTAATGTTGGAAAGTGAGGTAAAAAACCTCACTTTTTGCATAAATACCTCAGGGTAGGAAGCATCAATGACTGGCTGCTCTGCAGCCTTCTTTGCTGTGCCTTGAAGCCAGTGTAGGAAGGAACTGGTGAGATGTATTGATAAACAAGGCTTGTTGCAAGTATTCTAAAATTAAAAGATTGAACTTTGCCTGTGGCAAATATGCAGGTCCAAAGTACCCTGAAAAGGAATGCAAATAATTCAGCTTCGGGGCAATACAGAGGCGAAAAGAGTTTATTAGTTAGTTCTCTTGGGGGGATTGGGGAGTGGAAAAAAGAATAGTTATTTAGAATATCAGAAAAAAAAAATCACAGTGGAGAGATTTAACAGTGTCTGAAATAGTTTGACAAAGCAATTAGTAAAAATTCTTAGGGTTTACACTAAAAAAATCCTGTTGATATCGAGATAGATGACGTGACTCACTGTGCTATTTCACTTGTTTGCTGCATCTATGATTCTCTGAAATTGCCATAGTCACTACTAACTCCACCTTCCAAAACTTTGTGCTTTCTAGGGAGTTTGTTCAGTGGGGGTTCTGGTTTTCTGATTGATTGACGCTTCATTTTAACTTGGATGACAGCTAACATGGATCAGCAAGCTGTCAAAGCAGTTAGATACTCTTAGCTCTGCACAGCTGAGAACTTAACAGGTTGTGTTTTATTTATTCATTTGCCTATTTATTCTTTTCACTCCTCTTCACAGTAGCAGATGAGCTTCTCTCAAGATTTTAGGGCTACTCTGTGTTCATGAGATCCAAGATGAAAGGCACAAATAGTTAGAGAAGGCAGATTTCCGTTTTAATGATGACTGGAAATGTCAACCTTGGCAGAAAGTCATCTACATGAGGCACAGCAAAATGACTAAAATATTTTTCAAAACCAGCATAGTTCGAGTTGTCAAGGGCAAGAATCATTACAGTAGTGTTCACATGCAGTGTCTGGAATTCTCTTTCACACACTAATGACTGGAAGGATGTGGTTAACTTCCTGCTGAGAATTACATCCACTTACCTTTACCCTGTGCTCCTGTCTCTTGTTTGTTTCATGCTCTTACTGGACTTTTACTGACTCGATGCAAGCATGCCACCAGGCCGATCTATACAGATTGAGTTACCATTACCTAAAAGTCCTTATGTTCTTCAACAGGGTCAATTAAGGGAAAAAAAAAAAAAAGCCATTTATCAAATATTCCTTTTTGCATATCCCAGTAGGAAATCATCTGCTGTTAGAAATGAAATGAAGATCAAGGATTTATCTTTCAAACTGATGAAAAATATTGAACCCAACCTGTGTTTTAAAGTTGTTCCAGACAGTAATAGTGTCCTGTTAACCACAGAATAGTTGAGGCTGGAAGGAAACCCTGGAGGGCACGTGGTCCAACCCCCCTGCTCAAGCAAGGCCATCTACGGCCAGTTGTGCAGGACCACGACCTGATGACTTTTAAATATATCTAAAAAGGGAGCTTCCACAACCTCCCTGGACAACCTATTTCAGTTCTTAGTCACCTTCACAGTAGAAAAGTGTTTCCTGATGTTCCGAGAGAGCCTTCGGTATTTCAGTTTGTGCCAATGGCCTCTGGTCCTGCCACAGGGCACCACTGAAAAGACTGCCTCAGTTCTCTTTGCACTCTCCCTTCAGGTACTTATATACATTAATAAGCTCTTCCCATGAGTCTTCACTTTTCCAGGCTGAACTGTCCCAGCTCTCTTAGCCTTTCCTCATATGTGAGATGTTTCAGTCCCTTTACCATCATGTGGCCCTCTCCAGTATGTCTATGTGTCATTTGTACTGAGGGGGGCAGAACTGGACTCAGAGGTGGCCCCACTAGTGGCTGAGCAGATGGGAAGAATCTTATCCCTTGACCTGCTGGCAATGCTTTACCTAGTGTAGCCTAGGATACCAGTCACCTCTTCTCCAGCTGGTCAGCCCCCAACTGCTGCATGGGGTTCTTCTTCCCTAGGTGCAGGACTTTGCACTTGCCCTTGTTGCACTTCATGAGGTTCATGTTAGTCCACTTCTCCAGCCTGTCAAGGTCCCTCTGATCGCAGCATGACCCTCTGGCATTATCAGCAACTCCCCCCAGTTTGGTATCATCAGACTTGCTGAGAGTACACCATTCCCCATCATCTAAATCATTAATAAAGGTGTTAAGACACTACTATGTAGTATCCCGTTATTGATCCA
This sequence comes from Colius striatus, assembly GCF_028858725.1. Classification (NCBI taxonomy): domain Eukaryota; kingdom Metazoa; phylum Chordata; class Aves; order Coliiformes; family Coliidae; genus Colius; species Colius striatus. The sequence goes on from NC_084763.1 coordinate 37,257,676, forward strand.
TGGGGTACATTGCTAGTCACTGGCCTCCAACTAGGCTTTGTGCCACTTATCACCATGTTTTGGGTTTGGTCATTCAGCCAGTTTTCAATCCACCTGTTGGTACAGCTGTTGCAGCTACTCTGTGTTGCTGCTCTACACTTTTTGTTGTCTGGTGTTACTGGTTATCAGTATTTCAAATAAAATCTTTGTGTAAGCACTTGCAGTTTTGAAGAAGTGAATACTGACACATATCACAGTGTCATGGTTTGACATGACAGACATTTCTGGTAAGGGGGAAGGGGCTGTAAAGATGGCTCCTGTAGGAAATTGCTCGAAACTCTCCCCAACTCTGAGCCAGACCCACTGCTGGGGCTGAGCCAATTAGATGCCTCCATGATCGCTTTCTAAGAAAAAGCCGGAAGAGGAAGGTGCTTCCTATTTCTTCCTTCGTCTGTCCCTTCTTCTCTGGCTGGTGGTGGTGCAAGGAGTGGGAAGAGAGAGAGAAGCAACCATGCGGACTCCAAGGTTAGTGAGGGAGAAGAGGTGTGCTGGAGCAGAGACTCCCCTGCATTCTACAGAGAGGACTGGTAAAACTGACACTTGTTTGCATTTTGCTGAAGACCCCACATCAGGGGCAGTGATTGTTTTCATGAAAGACCCCAAGCCAGGGGCAGTGACTATGGCCAGAGGAGGCCTTGTCCCATGTGAGGGACCTCATGTTTACAGGAGCTGTAACTATGGGGAAGAACCCACAACAAAGAAGCTCATTAAAATTATGCCCAGAAGAGGCCGTGTCCCAAGGGAGGGACCCTGCATCTGCAGGAACTGCAACCATGGCAAAGAATCCATGACAGAGATATTCACTAAGGACTGTGCCCTATGGGAGGGACCCTGTATCTGCAGAAGCTGCAGCTGCTGGGAACCACTCGCACCAAAGAAGTTCATTAAGGACTGTGTCCCAAGGGAGTGACTCTGTATTGGAGCAGGGGAAGAATGCCAAGAGTTGTCCTCATCTGAGAAGAGAGAAGTGGCAAAGACCATCTGTGAGAGACTGACCACATCTCTCACTCCCTGCCCCCCTGAGCCGTTGATGGAGGAGGAGGTAGAGATATCGGAAGCAGTGAGCTGTGCCTGGGAAGAAAGGAGGGATGGGTGAGGGAGATCTTAAAGTGCTGGTTGTAATTTTCTCATCATCCTACTCTCTTTTTGCTTTTATTCCATTCTGTTTCATGTAGGTAGTAGAATAAACTTTCCTACTTTCCTCTCTAAGTTGAGTACTGGAGTATGTTTTGCCCAGAACCATAACTGGCAGTGAGCCCTCGCTGCCCGTGTCTCAATCCACAACAACCTTGGTTATCTTTTTCATCCCATTTTGCTGGGGCCTCTGCCATCCTAACGAGGGTGAGGGCGAATGGGGGGCACCAAGCGAGAGACTGTTTTGGTGCTTCATTACTAGTTGGGCAAAACACGACACAGTCAGCCAAATTCTGTGGTTTCTAAGCAGCAGAAAAATCACAGTTGGGTTGACAAATACTGCCTGTTAATCCTCCATTTGCTGGTTAGACACAACATCGAGGTCTTTTTAGATGAGTTGCTAGAAGTGACATTAATAAAATGTGACATGTTGAGGAGGAATTAATTTTGCATGAGTTTACATGGTTAAAAGTCACATGGCTAAAAGCTCTAGGATAAATGTCCCTGAAGTTACTTGTGGAGAACTACTCACATCCCATATAAGTTTTACAGAACTAGTCTTGTGGTACTGATAGTGACTGCTAAGGATGCTGAAGAAGGTTATGGGCAAAGTTGTAAACAGAGTTTGAATGTCACCACCTCCCCCACACCTCCCCTGCACCACCCCTTATCAAATTCCTTGTGAGGAGTCCTTCAAACTGAACAAATAAAGTCTGCAAACTTCTCTCACATCAAAGTCATTATTCATTATTATTGATGTATGGGCTGTTAAAGAATACAATATCTGAATCTTGGTTGATCAGCTTCACTTTTTTTAAACAGATATGCCAGGGTTTCTTTAAAATCTTGCTTGCCCCAAAAATGCAGACTTGTAATTATCATGCTCAGTTTTTGGATAAATGAAAGACTGTATTTTTCTTCTCTATTCAACAAGCTTCTGATTTCCACCTTGGAATTACTCATTGTATTTAAATGGGTATACTCCACCAGGAGTAGTATGTGTGTGTATGTGGGTATATATATCCAAACATATATGAGTGAGACATTCCTGTAGTTATTTGATTGTTTCTTTGACTTTAGTCAGAGAAGAAAAAAAAAAAAAATAGACTGAGCTGGGCACACCTTTCCCAAAAGCTGGAGTCAGGGAGATTTGGCACTATACTGTTACCTACAGCATCCTCACCACACTGCTCATTCCTGAACACTTACCAACAAGTGCCCAGAGAGATTGTGGAGTCTCCTTCCTTGGAAGTCTTCAAGACCTGCCTGGACATGTTTCTATGTGACCTGATCTAGGTGAAGCTACTTCTGCAGGGGGGTTGGACTAGATGATCTCTAAAGGTCCCTTCCAACCCCTACCTTTTTATGATTCTATGATTCTAAGAGGTCATTTCTGAAGATCCTGTGAAATCTGCAGTGATAGAGGACTGCTCTTAAGGACTCTTAAGCTAAGAGTGAACAGTCACACTTTGCTAACAAAACTGAATGAAAGGAGTTGGAACAATTTTGTTCACCAGGACTTTTCAGCAAGCAGTGCTTTTACAATAGCTTTGTCCATCAAAAAGTCCCTGCTATGGGTGGCTGGTGGTAAGGAAAAGGGTTTCCCAGCCCTGCCAATGCTTTGATATAGCTGTCCTCAGATCTTTTACCTACTTGTTATGGTGTTGCACAAAGTTTTTCAGAAACAGGGATCCTTTCTACATCACCTCAGAGCCCATGAGAGCTGCAAGCAATGGTACTTCTGCTGTCTTTGTGTATGTGTATCTGTACTGTGTTTGGAGCTAAAGTGTTAGCTGGTATGTAGCATCAAGGTCTGGCAATGGGCTGTCAAAACAGCAGCCCCCACTACAGAGCAGGAACAGCAGCAGTAGAAGGTATTGCAGTACACTGTCCGAGGGGCTCTCATTTCTGCATTTGACTATAGGAAGGCTGCCATTGCTGTCATCTGCTTTATTGATGGAATATGATTATAATCAGCATAACTGAATCAGCCCTTAGAGGAAATATGAAAATGCATATGTTACATTGGCAGGCCTGGAAGGGATGAAATACATTTGCTGGAAGCTAGCACATGATTGACAGTCAGAATCCTGCTGGAAATTCCTTCCTATTCTATTTTACCTCCTTGCCCATCCCCTGGACTGATGGTTTAGCAGAAGTAGTCAAGTGTCACAAATATTGCTAATAATCTACAACAAAAGAAAATGAACATTTTCAAACTCAAAGAGGCCTTAGACTAAAGCATAGAAATGGGTATTGGATGATGTGTAAAAAGCTAAATGTGTAGTGTCTGTGTTGTGCCTATGTTATCATGAGTCATCTGCAGCTTATTGTTTGTTTGCATGAAGATTAAATCTGCTTGTCCAGTTGTATTATGTGAGTGCAAATGCACACAGAGCACAAATAACCATTAGTTATAACCACAAAAAATATCTTTATTTTGTGTATCTGATCGTTAGAACAAAGACAGCAAGGAAGGAGAAAGTATAAGCAGAGAAAGTATATTGACTTCTTCAGTATTCCATTTGTCTAAGAAGGTGAAACATTTTGAACTAGGCAATTAATAAAGAATGCTAAGAGCTCTCACTAGCTATTGTCTCCCTAGAAAGTTCATGTAATTGTTCCTTTCTTCCTGTATATTCATTGTTTGTTTCTATAATGGAGTTCTCAATCATAACTCTTCAATTTTTTCCTAATTTTTCATGACAATTGGTGTGTATAACTGAACTTCATCCAGTTTCTTTCTATGCGCAGTGCTTTAAAGCAAAGGGAAAGAATGCTTCTTTCACAAAGCATGTTAATCCCAGTTCTCACTGGAAAATGAGGTGAGAAGGGATATTCTTCAACATCTTCAATTACAAAAGAGATAATAGAAGTCTCTTGGTAAGATCACTGACTGTTGGTTTTCCTCTTCCTTTACATACTCTGAAAGTGAGAAAGACACGTCTTCCATTGCTGTCTTTTACAGAACCAATGTGTCTGTCATCTTTTTGGCATCTCAGTGGTGCTTTGATCACAGCCACAACTTTGCATGTCCCGGTAACTCAGCCTGTCACCCAATCCAGTGTCTCTTATTTCACAGAATCACAGAATCTTAAGGGTTGGAAGGGACCTCAAAAGATCATCTAGTCCAATGCCCCTGCCAGAGCAGGACCACCTAGAGTGGGTCACACAGGAACTCATCCAGGTGTGTTTTGAATGTCTCCAGAAAAGGAGACTCAACAACCCACCTAGGCGGCCCGTTCCAGTGCTCCTTCACCCAAATTACTTCTTCATCTCTCTATGCTGTTTTGGACAATAAATAGGTATGCTATGAAGTAGTTATGTGCTGCTGTGGAAAAACAGTTTTATTTTATCCAGGATCTTCTGTGCAGAGATATACAAGGCACACATAGGAAATTCACACCAGAAGTGACTATGAATGCACTGAGCCTCTATACAGTGCATATGCATGGGATTCAGTTGTACATGAATAAGAGTTGCTTCTTCTAGAGACCTGCAGTGAGGCTCTTGCTCTCTAATATTACATCACTCTCTAAATCAGATATTTCTCCTTTAAAAACTGTATTATGTTTCTAAAATAGATATATAAAAATACATTCAGTATGATTTGGAACTTAGTTTCCATGTGCCTATTAGAACTAATGCTATAAAGCACTTGGAAGAAAGACCTTTGCTTTGGAGTATAAATTACTTATGACTACTAGAATTTAGTGTGAGACATTCCCAGAAATCAGATCTACTTGCTGTTTTTTTTTCCAAGAAGTGGCTGATACTGGAGAAGATTCTGGACTTGAGAAATTCAGTCTGATTTTATCCTCCTCTTGTTCAGATACCCACTATGTAGAAGTCTGGTGTGACAGCTCATAAACCCAGATCAATGTTTCTTTAAAAATTGCTTTGATGTGGCTATTATATATAGAATTCATGCAGTTGACCTGAAAGAGAGCTCAGAGGCACATTTTATGGCTCCTAATAAGTGGAGGAGTTACACATCAAAATGGAGGTGGAAATGGATGGCATTTTTTACACGCAGTCTTGCTTTGCTGATCCAACTTTATTCTCTAGTAATTCTTTTGACAAGAAACATTACACACACTTTCCTTTTGAAAAGAAGGTTTTAACAAGCAGGGAAGATGTAATGACAGAGACATTGTGGCCCAGTATGATCTGACAAACCTCATACATGGTATGTGATGACTCACAGCTGTGCCATGGTCCTGCCAGGTCAACTTGAAAGATTCATGTACACATGCTTTGCTTCTGTTTCTGTACTTGTAAAGCAGAAATAACAATGAGAAGAGCAAAGAAAAAAATCAGTGTGGATGAGGGGAGCAGTCCCAATATTTGCTTTCATTTTCAGTGAAGAGAAATCTTTGAAGGGAACCTTGGGGTCAAAGGGGTCTTCTTTCCGCAGTTTTAACACTCTCATGCAACTTCACGCTCTTTGTTTTCAGTCAATTTCTCATCTAGGGAGAAGTCAGAAAAAGAAGAGTGGTTTTCCTTTTTCACGGATAGATAACTTCTTGATTCAAATGCACCTTTCACTCTCAGGTACTTATGTAGACTGAGTTGAATGTAATCTCCACACCTGATCTGGAAAGATGCAGCAAGGGAAAGGAAGAGAAAGTATGAATAAAACCAGGTTTTCATAGAAGCACTGTCTTGGAATTGGGATTAAACCTCTGCCAAACATCCTACTAAGTGTCTGGAGAGTCAGACATTTTCTGTAGAGACTCAAAATCATCAACTATTCTACACAGAGAACTTCAGCACTGGCCAAAAGGAAAAGCCAAATATAAGGGCTCTCAGGGGTATAACTCAGATCCAACCACCTGAATCCCATCCAGACCTGGTCTCAGGGGAAGGGAGTAAACGTGCGCCAAGACATATTTAGCTTGGGATGCTGAATAATAATAAAGCAGTGAGGAAATAAGTCTAAAGACCTTTTTAGCCTTCAGGGGGAAATTGCACCAAAAAATTGCACAGAAAACAGCAATATACACCTAATTCTCTAGTGAGAAGGAAGTGTGTGTATTAGTCTGTAAATTAGTGACAGAAATGGAAACAGAAGTCCTTAACCTGGAGCACAAGTTTCTGTAGTTGACCCAAATGTTACTATTTTATTTTGGCACAGTGAAAAATTGAAGATAGACAATAGTAATATGAAGTTCTGTGGTCTTTATGGATATGGTATAATCTGGAGCATCTAGGTGTTCCTTGTTGTTTTCCATGTGGACTTTCCCTCTCTGTAAGAAAAAACAAGCACCTTTCAAAAGTATCTTTACCTTTTTCAATGTCTGTTGTCAACAGCACTTTTAGAAGCATTCAATCTGAGGCTTTTATTTGACATCTTATTTTCTTCATGGCTGGGTGCTGAATTAGCACTGAATGACCATGGCAAAGACCCAAGAAGAAATTGGGTAAAGGGCAGCAAAAACATCATGAAGAGCTCATTAGGAAGTTACCTCTGTGTGTCCTTTGGGGATCTTTCAGAATTTCCTGTGTTATTTTAATTCTCTTGTTCCTAAGAGCTCAAAATAAGCATGGAAAAAAACCCTATTGCTTAGGATTGAATGTGCTTCTGATGGATGCAAGAAGATAGTTTGTACTGCATAGTTTTCTCTCAAGTTCCTTGGGATAACGAAGAATGCTTGCCAGAAATTATACTCCCCTCCTCACCCCCAATATTGCTACATGCAGTTACCAGAGCTCCTCAGGCTGACACTGCAATTGGACATGAAACCCCTCTGTTCCAGTAAAGTAATTTGTGCTTTTCACTTACATTCTAGGAGAACTGGCACCTTGGGAAAAGATCAGAAGTGGTTTCTTTTTCACAGATGGGTGAGCAGGTCCTGACCTGGGTGTATGCATTTCTGAAATCTGTTCGAACACATTTTGGTGTGGTATCCCCTGCCTGCCTGCCCCAGGGTTGAGAGATGTGGTTATCTTGCTCCTTTGCAGATGTTTTACCAATAATGTTTTTACATAGGAAGACTAGAAAATCAGTATGTCCAGGAATGTTTCTTCTACTTTACAGTGGAATAAATGGGAGTAGAGCTAAAGGTTTACCACACATTCCATTCTTCTAGATGGAGCATTGAAGACATGAACCTATCTGCCCATTTTTGAATGCATCATGTAACTGCTTTTCAAACACTACACTAACATTAAGCTGTCTCTTGCAACATTCTTCTCACCCTTTGCTATCTTCTAAACCCATATGTTTGTTATAAGCAAACATCAGCAATAAGTAACTTTACGTACTTGTTATCTCTAGATGTGTTAATCTTTATTTCTCCTCCTCTCTCCTTAGCAGGCTGTTCTAGTCCTCGAAGAGGTGGGATAAGTTGATTTGCCTTGTGAATTATCTGTTCTGTTAACCTTTTCTTAAATCTGTGAAATTGCTAGGCTGTTTGAAGTCCAGCACAAAGTGTTCATCTCTCTTTTATTTCGGTCTGTACCAGGAAATGCCTACAGAGAATGCCTGGGCAATGGGACATGGGCTTCCAAGATAAACTACTCTCAGTGCGAGCCTATTCTGGATGACAAGGTCTGTATTTTTCCCTTCATTCTTCTCAATGACATTTCTCAGCATACATGAATGCAAAGCTAAGCTTAAGGTTGACATACTAATTTGGAACTTCTGAGACAGATTCCATTTCTATCTCTTCAACAAATACTGTCTGTGAATTCGGGCAAATCACTTATCCTCTCTTCATATCCTCTACTTTAAAAAAAGGATGCTTTATTACACTCTATCCCTGATGATGTATGTTTATGCAGATCCTTCCTAGCTTTGTTCAGAGCCTATAGCTGCTACACTAAATGTTAGTAATAATAACAATAAGACCAAAAGCTTCTTTGGCACTGAAAAGTAAGCTTTCACCTGTTGATTCCGCCCTGTACCTATCAGTTCTGAGGCCTAGTCAGCAAATGGCCTTTGCAGATCTCAATGTCATTTTTCCTTCAGCAAATATGTAAAGGGGCCACAACGGAAAAATACATAAAAAGCAGACTTCAGTCCCAGCTATCTTTGAAAGATTAAGCCAGTCTTGCATGATACAGGAGTTTACAGAATGAAATTAGCATATAGGGTTAAGCTTCAGAAAGGCTGCAAGCAACTATGCAAGTCTTTTTCTTGTCAAATGTCCCAGCTTTCCTTGGAATCATCATAGACATTCATCCTCACACAGTTTAAACCTTCAAGCCTTTTGTGCCATGTTCTGCTTCTCTTCCTCCTGCATTGAATGCTATGGTAGGACACAAGCACATGTAAGCTTTATGCTGACTCTCTGCCAGGGATGACTTTCCCCAGAATAGATCCCAGTATCTCATGCCTATTTGTGTTTTGAAGTTCATTCCACTCATTCTGTCATTGGAGCTGTGCCATGCTAGTTGCAAACATTGAAGAGGAAGGCAAGATCTCACCTGCTGAGGGCTGCTTGCAGAGCTAATCTGGATTTAGTACTTGGGAGCTATCTGGACTAGTGCTGTACTCAAAATAGTCATGATGTGCTTTTGGCTGTGGCCCAGCATCCGTCCTGTAAGATCTATGTTACTGCTGAACGTGGGCTTTGACAAGTGACAGAAAACAGATAACTACACACCAGCTGCTGAGAAGTGCCTACTCTTACCTACTGGCTAGGTAATTTGGTGGTAGCCCACTCTCTCACACACCTCCATTTGCTAGAGGCTTCTAGAAAGTAAGAAAAAAATGTACCAGTATATGACTACCGTCCAGAGGCTCCCATGCAAATTTAAGCTGATCTAAGTTGGGACCAGCCCAGTGCAGCCACTCCTTACATTTCTTTCCTGCTTGAAATGAAAAACTAAGTTTTTGCTGTGTAATCTTTTGAATGAACCAGTTCCCTGAACCATCTTACTGCATTATTGCAGGAGTGCTGGGGTCAGCACAAGGAATGTTAGTGAAAATGTGACTGGAGTTGAGTGGGACAGCAGACCATCTCTGACTGAAATGGATTTGCATTTCTGTGAAACCACCCTCTTAAAAATGGGTACGAGGGGGAATTTGTAGCAGCCAGTGCTGATTTAGAGAATAGGAACAAAACTGAGTAAAGACTCAAAATCTTTGAAGTGGTTTAGCTGGTATGGGAAAACTGAGCTGATAGTAGCAACCTGCTGTACCAGCTCAGGAGAATGCTGCTGCATTTTAAAGACATTCTTTTATGCGTTTGCATAACTGGAACAGATGTTATCTCTGCATAGGCAGAATAGTTTTATTTGTAGAGGATGGAGAAATGTTGTGACTAGAGGACAAGATTACCTCCTCTATACTGTTTTTACTTTTAAAAACTTTGCAGCTATGGTGACAGCTTAAAACTTCTTAAATAGCATATTCCTTAAATAGATGAACGTGCAGATGTTCCCATCCTTGTTTGCAAAGCTTAAAAACTCATTTATTAGATATTTAAAGATTTGCTGCAAGCTTTGCAAATATTAATATTTGTGAAAATTTCTGAAATCTCAACATTAATGCTCTGTGTTAGAGATGAATACTTGTGGTGCGCTGCCATCTAGAAAAAAAAAAGGAAAGAAAAATCCTAACAGATTTCCCTAATCCCCCATTTTAATTAAAGGTGAGATGCAAGCACACATATGGGTCTATTGTTATTTATGGACTGGTGTTAAGCATCAGCCAGGAGATACAATCTACATTTTGTGTTTATTTTGAATACAGAAAACAACTCTGCTTTCAATCTTGGGCACTAACAGAGAGAACGCTAAAGAATTACATGGTTTGACTTCAAGTGCAGTGGTTGATACATGAGACAGGAACAAAATTCTTTGAGATAAACTTCATGTCCAGTGCTACATGCTTTATTATATGTTTGTGTTGGTAACATAGCAAGGGAAATTTAGGGTTTTTCAGCTGCAGGTCAGTTTTAGGAGACATAAACTCCTATGACGCCCACTCACATTAGTACACCATTGCTTTATTTATGGTCAAGAACTATGTCAGTAGCTGAGAAAACTGTGCTCTGGGGCTGCAATGCTCCTAGATTCCTGCCTTTTGCTGAGATCTAATTGCCTGCGTGTAGCTATGTAGTGCAGCTTAGAATGCCCCAGTGCATCTCCGTGCACCTGCTAGGTGTGACACAGGCCTCTAGAATACTTGTTTTCTTCAACAATCAGAAGTCAGTCACCAAGACTAACTAGGAAGCCCAGAGTGCTGAGTGCAACTCAAGGGGCACTAGATGCCTGTTTCCAGCCCTTGCTTCAGGTATTGCTTCAGATGTTGGGTAGATACTCAAATGTAGGTGTCCTAACATCAGACTCAATCCCATCCTCTGAGCAATTAGTTACCGTTTTCCCCAGGCACAGGAGTCAGGTACAGAAGTCATTTTGATCCAGCTGGCTGTTCAATGGCATAATGAGTGTCAAATGGAAAGCTTCTACTCAGTCTGTGAGCTCCTGTGTCAGTGGAACACAAATCTGTGTTCTTGTTAGAAAACAACTGAGACAGCAAAAAAAATACATCTTAGCCTCCCAAAAGAGCTATAAATTAGGAACTTTGATCTTACCTATGTGGCCTATGGCAGCTGGATATGAATTTGGTTCTGCTAATGTTTTGAGGTGGCTTCAAGCTGTGTAACTGAGCCAGCATCATGCTGGGCTTAAGTTGATGTATCATGGTTAGGAGCCACAGCTACCCATCTTCCAGCTGGCTCAGAACAGGAAAGTAATGAACTCAGAGGCATCTTGGATGACAAAGATACTTCCTAGTTGTGCCTGAAAGTCTTTGGACAGAAGATACGGTGTCTTTAAATTATATTGGTGACGAAATCATCCAGTCATTAGGCTGAAACCTGGCTGCAGGGAGCCCAGCGTGCCATAGATTTGCAAAGCTGGTGTAGATAAAGACATAAAGCTGTGCTTCCCCAGTTTACCTGGTAGATGCTGTCTGGAGGATAACTCTGCACCATCTGATGCAACATGATTGTCACATATAAGGTATGGCAAGGACGAAGACTCCAATGATGTGACCTGCTGTGGTCTGGAGAGCAAGGCTAACAGAGTGTCCAGACCATCTTCTTTCTAACAGAACACCCCTCTTCCAAAGCCTGTGTAAGATTTAAATCTGCAGTTTAGTGAAGTGAAACATCTTCCTTGAAGCAGGAAGAGGGTCAGACAGAAGAGTTATGAAACCATTTTACATGAGATGAGCTTTGGCCAACACATGACTGATTCTGGGCATGTTTTTCAGCCCTGAGAGTGTTGCCTCCAATTCTATCAGAAATGCAGATTGCGTGTGTAGGCTGGCAGAGAGTAATCTTGCCACCCTGTCAGCTTAGTTTCTCGTAGGCATCAAGGCAGTTCTTGTTTCTATGGTATTTGAATTTGCCTTTAGGAAGCCATGCTAGTGTCAGCAACAGAAAAAGTGTCGCGCCTGTTTTTCCTTCAGCATCAGTGCATCCAAGAGTTTCATTATGGATTTTTACAATTAGTTTTTCTCGTGTTTTGAACTATACCTTCTTAAGACTGAAGATGAAACAGCGTTTAGGAGCCAAAGGAGGGAGCTGAGGGGTCAGATAAGAGCAACATACTTGGCTTGGGAGAAACGTTGTCTTGCAGAAGATTTCCATCACTGCATGAGCAGTTTTGGAGTGGATGATGCTGTAAGTCATATTGTTTAGTTTAACATAGTCCTGCAAGAAGCAGAGTTGATTCAATAATCTTTAAGGCTCCTTTCCAACTTGAAATATTCTTGATCCTGTGAATTAAGTGTGAAAGTAAATAATGAAAGCAATTTGCCAGTGCTGTAGCTGAACAGTACAGCATTTGCATTTCTGATAGGCTCATCAGATCACATGTGTTTTCTTCCTCATTAGGTGTTTCTATGACTTGGGATAAATAAAATTTAGTGTGGAATTCAGAACTTGTATGTTTGTGAGGTTCTTTTTTCTCTCCTGCAGTCTATTCAGAAAATGGGCCTTGCATGGGGAAGTTTATTTTAGGGGATTTTATGATAGACTTAAAAATACTTACATGGTTGAGTTCTGTCCAGAAATAGCACATTACTCCATGTGTTGAAGATATATGCAGGTTTCATCATGAAAATGATTTGAAGAGTACTTGCTTGACTTCTGGCAAATACTGGATGATGTTATCTTCACAGAACAATAAAACAGATTAACTACAGCTGCTGCTTGTAGTCTCATCCAAACATTTATTCACTGACAAATTCCTTTGACTGGAATAGAATGTTAAGGGAAATTGTTAGGAAAAAGGAAACAAAGAAAGTTCAATCAAAATGAGAACATTGATGCCATTTGTAGGATTTTACTTTTATATTTTTATCACAAGGGAGGACATTTAGGTGGTTTGTTTTTAAAGGTTTCATTCTTCTAAAGTAGGGCAACATCCCAAAGTGGGGAAAGATCTGCTTAATGCCACACCTGGCAGATAAATAAGTAACTTTTGTTTTTTCCCCCAGAGGGATTTATTCTTTTAAGTAGCAAACCTCTGTCATTATTTTAACCGGATTCAATATTTATCTGGATAGTATTTTTCTAGTTCTTCCTATCCATCAAGCAAAGAAAGGAAATGCTTCTCTTTTCTCTGATGCCAGCAGCACCCCACCAATAAAGAATGTTCCATTTATTTCAAGGTCAAATTTTGGTCACATCACTAAATTCACTGATTTGGGTAGGAACATTTTTGTACTTAATTTTTCGATTACAGAGTCACAAACCTGCCAGTAATCTCCCCAGCATCCTTCTAAATAGACATTAATACATTAAGATTCACCACATTATTGAGTCGCTAAAAACAACAGGATCTCTGGTTTGTCAGGCGGTCTCAAAACTGAAGGGATTCCAACTCTTTCAGTCTGCATTGGTTCTGCCTTCAATTTGAAAGATAATGATCGTAACTTGCAAGGAATATGTCTTGGAGAAAAATCTGCCTATATAGAAAGGGCTTATTATTTATCCTTACTGACAACTGGTTCATTTTTTTATGAAACCAAACCATTTTAGTAGGGAAGTAGCATAGCCTGGCTCAGTAAGGCCATGCAGATTACTAACAATGTGCTGTTTTTTAACTTTTGAAACTGTGAGAAGGTGTGTGTTTGGTAGCTTTGTCACCATGATTTGACAAAGTCCTTAAATAGTGTAAGAATGAAAATTAGAAATCCTGAAAAAATTCCAGGGAAAAAAAGGTGGTGAGGGAAATCTTTTCTGGCTGAGATATGTAAGAAACTGTGGACAAATCCAAACTGAAATTAAATCAAGCCTATACTTCTGTGCCTGGGCAGCATGTTTGGCTTATGCATAGGCATCAACCCTGGGGCTATTATATCATTTTAAAATCAAGAAAAGTAATTACTGTTTCCTAAATTGATTAACTGTTCCTTAATGTCAGTGCTTAGAGATCCATGCTGATTTAATCATGTTATCTCTTTACCTCCAGAGGAAGTATGCGCTCCACTACAAGATTGCTCTCATCATAAACTACCTGGGGCACTGTATTTCAGTTGGGGCCCTTATAGTTGCCTTTTTGCTTTTCCTGTGTTTGAGGTGAGTAATCTGTTTGCATGCTTCTAACTTGGTTGGGTGTGTGACGTTGGGTTACTCAAGGCCTCAATACCACTGTCCAGGTAGCGTATAGTCTTGAGAAATCGTCATGGCTTTTTTACGACCAGGCATGTATATGGTTTTGTTGACTAATGCTTTGGATGAGCTGTTATGATGGCCTCTGTGTGCAGGACCTAAAGCATATTACTACTCAAGAAGAAAACTGTACATGATTTATTGATGCAGCAGAAAAATTCAGCAAGCAGAGAGTGCTTCATTAAAGGAAACTGGGAGTTTGAGAGTGTCAAGTTGCAAGTTTTGGGGACAAGTTTTCTTTTTTTATAAGGCAATACATGGTAACATAAGGCATTTTGCATTCCCTGACAGATAACACCTAGATCCAGGCCAAAGGAGACTGAATACAATCTTTCCATTTTGCTTTGGGTTAATTTCAATTTTTCTTCCATTAATGGACCTAGAAGGTTTTTTAAATATCAAGATAAATGTGTTTAGAGGAGCTTTGTCTCCATCAGTACTTGTGAAATGATTGCAAATTAATGAAACTACATAGAAACACTTGCTCAGTGGTACGTAAGGGAGATTAGTCAAATGGATACGTCAGTGAAAGTTTGTGAAGAAGAGTTAGGGCTTCAGACAGAAGAGAAAGGACAGGAGGTAAGGAAATTCAGTGGAAAGTAAAAGGAAGGATGTACATCAGTCTTCACATGAATTGTATATATACAGCCCGAGTCACAGCAGTGTATTTCAGTAGGAGTAGCATGGTTGAATGTTTCTGTATGAGTTGTTGGATTACCTGACTGGTATTTCTGTTGCCTAGGAGCATTCAGCCTGAACCAACTGTGCTAAGTGCTATGCAATGAGAATCCTTAAAAAATTCTTATACTAGTAGCAGAGGACAAAAAGGTGGAGAAAGTCCCCACAGGATTACAACATGATGATAGACAGTGTCCCAAGTGAAAGATTTGCTGCTTTCTTAGAGTGAAGCATCCCTACAAAGTCTTATGCTAAGTCTTCCTCTTCAGCATTCCTTACAACAGGGTCACTCTTATTAATAACAAGAATCATCTTCACCCCAGTGTCTATAAACAGAACAATCTATGCTAATAGAAAGGGGGAAAAAAAAGCTTAAAACATTCAGTGAGAATATTTATAGTGTATCAGTTTAAACTTCCAGGTTAAAAACCTTTCTACTGTGCATATAATGCTAAATCCCATAGTGACTGAATGAATTTATGCAGAATAAAGAATGCTGATTATTCTTTGTAACTATATTCCCTGCTTCACAGAATGGTAGGGGTTGGAAGGGACTGCCAAAGCAGGTCCAGCTAGATCAAGTCACACAGGAACATGTCCAGGTGGGTTTTGAAAACCTCCAAAGAAGGAGACTCCACACCCTCCCTGGGCAGCCTGTGCCAGGGCTCCCTCACCTCAACAGTAAAATAGTTTTTCCTTGTGTACAAATGGAGCTTTTTATGTTCCAGCCTCTTTCCATTACCCCTTGTCCTTTCACTGGATACAGCAGAAAAAAGTGATGCCCCAACCTCCTGATATCCACCATTTAGATATTTGTAAATATTAATAAGATCCCCCCTCAGTCTCCTCTTCCCCAGAGTAAACAGCCCCAGTTCCCGCAGCCTTTCCTCGTAACAAAGATGTTCCAGTTCCCCTGATCATCTTGGTGTCCCTGTGTTGGACTCTCTCCAGAAGTTCTTTGTCCCTCTTGAGCTGGGGAGCCCAGAACTGGACACAGGACTCCAGATGAGGCCTCAGCAGGGCAGAGTAGAGGGGGAGCAGAACTTCCCTCAACCTGCTGCCCTCACCTTTCTTGATGTGTCCCAGGATGCCATTGGCCTTCTTGGCCATGAGGGCACATTGCTTCAGTTCTGAGTTTTTTATAGATGCTCGAGTAAATAACACAAAAACAGATAATGTGGTATAAATGTATCCAGCTTCTAACACAGAAGTGGCCTAGCTGATTACTTTATTGATTTTCTGATGTTTAAACTTTGACTTTTGAGATTTAGGTTTTGCAGTCAGCTTCAGCATTAAAAAAAAATGACTGAAACAATTAAGTGCTTCCCTGTATATGCTGTGTATTAAAATACTCCATCTTTTCAAATTTCCATCATGCAAAAAATATCTAGTGTCCAGCCATCATTAAACAGCAGGAGCTGTCGTGTTGCATTACATTTTCCCTACGCAAATTCTAAGTTATACAAATCTTCGTCACATCTCTTCAAAAAGTCCCAGAAAAAACAGTTTTGATAGTTTTGTTCTGGGTTTTTTTGAGCTCTTTTTCATTGTTTTGGTTTGGATGGAAGAAGGCGTCTACTGAGTAAAATGAAAAAATGTAGATAATTCCTGGCTGAAAAAAAAAACCAACAGAAGACCCTGGAGGCTAGATCTGATAAACCTACATCTTGGCCCAAAGTAGAAATCTATCGGTTCCTTATTCCTGCTCCACTCTACCCACCTACTTCACTCCCTGAGTGCCTGCTGAGGGTGAAGACAGGAGAGACCTCCAGGCAGACTCAAGTTCTACAGCTGCTCCATATTTTTGTGCTTCTCGCCCATCCATCACCTGCTTGATTTTCCTTTGTTCATCAGTGCAGATGGAATCCCAAAGTCAGTCCTATCTGAAGGAAGAGACTGGAGCATACATGCTGTATTGGAACATCACTGCTAGGAAGGCTGTGGGATCTCTCATACTGGAGATTTTAAGAGCAGGCTAAATATCTGTCTGTCATGGCAAAGAGTATTGCTCCAGTTTTGGAGAACAAATTCTTCTTTCTTGGTTGTGCAATGAAAAATAATCCAGTAAACATTTAATTTAGCACCTAAATAGTAAAAAGTGAAGCCCAAGTTACAGGAGAGAGTTTGAGTTTGTTGGCACATTGAATGGCAACAAGTCATTGAGATAGCTCCTAAAGACATGAGTCAAGGATAGTTCCTCAAGGTCTAAATGTAGGAGGTCTTGAAGGTGTGCAAACCATGCTGTCTTGACAGTGCAAAACAAAAAAAACACATGAACAAAAAGAAATATTCTAAGAAGGAAAAAATAGGAATTTGTGCATAAACCAAATGCTCTGTAGAGCTGCACTAATCTCCAGTGCAGGATCTGGAGAGATTTGCTCAGGGCACTTCACAGAGCATTGTTAAATATATCTGCAGTACTGTGAATCTCACAGTCTGTGTGTTCTCATTAACAGTAAGAGTTTGATCCATCCCTCAGGTGCACACAAGCAGTTTCTGCTGATACAGCTCTCATCATACCATTTAATCACATTCTCACAGTAGAAATGCAGAAATTTTCCATAAGAGGAATCCTGCTATTAGTAATACTAATCAAACCAAAGGAGGAGAGAGAGGCAAAAAAGAGGTGCAAAAGGTTTAAAACACTTATTTTGTTCTTTACTGTTGCTGATAATCTTGAAATCCAAAGTACTTTGTCCTGGCTTTTTCCTTGTTAGTAGTGTGCTGTTGTACCAGCCTCTGAGGGGCAATAAGAGTGCATTGTAAAACTGACTTGTTATTAAACAATGTGTTGGCAGTGGCCAGCAGTGACCTGAATAGATTCAATCAGAAGAATTTTTATTTGTGCAGTAGTAACTGAAGAAGAAGTATCGGCAGACAGGTATTTGTTCTAGGAAGCATCTAAGTCCCCGCTGAGTTTAGAATCTAATAAAGGATGATGGCAGTGAAAGGAAGATAGATTGAAGATTAAAAATGACCTGTCCTTCTGCACAGGTTGCTGGATAAAGGCAGCTCTCAAAAACAACAAACCCAGAAACATTGATATAACATCTTTTGTCATGAGAACAGTGCTAATGAAAGGAAATTAAGGTTTTGAGGGAAACGTTGCTTTTCTATTGCCCGTAAATTTACATCTTTCTGATTCCCCTCTTTTTTTCTTAGGCCTGAAGCATGTTCCCTTTTTGTCTCTTTATTACAGCCAAAATTCCTAATTTCTCATCTTTTTTTTCTCCAAAAAGATGAAACATTTTTTTCTTTAAACAACGTGGTCACTATTTGAGGTTTTTTGGTTTGGGTTTTCTTTTTCGTTGGGTTTTTTTCCCCCTAAAAAACTGTTTCATCTGCCACTTAGAATAGCAGTGCCTGAAGTGATGATAATTCAGGCACATGACATTTTTAAAACTTCAGCATATATACCAATAATTGCAGAGTACGTGTTCAGTGGAGGCCATGGCTGTAGGTTTGGAGACAGCACTTTGTCCCACCCTGTAATAGTCTATAGCAAAGTTCTCAGGGTAAGTGAGGAATGAAAACTATGGAGCTCTGTACATAAGCACATATGCAATGAGATGGTCTTTGAAAACAAAACATCTGAAGTCCCTGTACTGCCTGAAAACATGTGAAGTATCTGTATTTAGTCTGAGTTCATGAGATGAGAAGCACTTTTGCTATTGATTAACATTAGGCCAATGTCTTTGCTTCCCACCACCTTTATTTACCCCATGTTCTTTAGACTCCTTGTATAGAGCCTGCCTAGTGCAAAAAACAGAGTACAGCAGAACCTTCAGGAAGTCCTGGAGTACCAGTAAGTAAAAGTGTGCTCAAAGAGCTATATTCTTAAAATATGAAAGGTTTCATAAGCTGCATCTGAAATAGTGGCATTGTAGCCTAGCAATATGAAGGCTGGCTAGGAGTATTATTGTTGCCTAAAAATACATCACTGTCAGATAAACATTAGAAACTGAAGAGCTACTTACGATCAAGGACAATGTCAATGCAAGAAGCAATGGGTGTAGGTGCTCTCCAGATAGACTTATAAGTGGATATTAGAGGACAATTTCCAACCTGCAGAGGAGAGAGGTCCAGGAGCAATGTAACAGAGGAAAAGTTTAACTTGGAGTTAAATCACAGTTTCAGGAATTTATAAAAGCCTTTTACTCAGTTACTTTCTGGGCCTGAGGTTTGTAGGATTAGGAGGCCATTTCCTATCCTGTGCTTGAAATATGTTCCTAGTGGTTTATTTCTGTCACTGCCAAGAATTTAGCCATGAGGCAGGTTTTCTTGTAGATGGATGCTACCTTGCTGAAAATCTAGTAGTAGAACTGCTCTGTGCAAGTTTAAATCCATGTTCACTGATTAGCTAAAACTTGTCAGTGCTCACTTCTCCTTTGGATGATGATGGAATGGTTTGAGAAGAGTGGAGCAAGCCTTGAAAATTTTCCAAGGTTTCAGAGGAACCAAGAAAACAAAGTTTAGACTTTACTGTTTATATATGAATCATGTTCAGGAGTGCAATTTGCTTCAAAAAAGAACTTGTCCTGAGTCACCTCTGGGAAGGAGAATCAGAGACATTTTCAAGACTAGATGTTACCCACTTGAAATGCACCTGCAGGTGTTCAACTGTTAAATGCTTTGATTTCCTTTTTCATCTAGATCCCTCATTGTAGCTACCCGTTCAGCATCTAACCACTCTCTCTTCTGTTTAAGCTACGAGGTGAATACTTCTGCTTCACATTACTCTGACAAGTAAAACACGAGAGAGGTGGAAAATCCTATATGATCTTTCCTGAGTTCCAGCCCAAATACTAATATATATATATATATATATATATAAAAAATATGTTTTGGTGGAAATGAGGCCGAGAGCATAAACAGCAGCATTCAATGCCTCAGGCTTTCATCCTTGGTTTATCCACACAGTATCTGCAAAGGCAGATAATTTAATAAGCATTGCTAATTGTATAATTGTATTAAAGGAAAAAAACCCCATCTGAATTTCCTAGCTGGTAATTGAAATTAATTTTCTTCTAGATTTTTTTTATAATCCCACAAGGGGATTATGAATAAGGACATGCTGTGCTCTTATATTTCTCAAGCAGCAGCTGTAAGTCAGGTAAACCACTATCAGCTCTCAGTACCCAGCTTATGAAGTCCTAAGTCTAATTCTATAATTTGAGCCAGCAGTGTGCCCAGGTGACCAAGAAGGCCAAGGGCATCCTGGCCTGTATCAGAAACAGTGTTTTCAGTAGGAGGAGGGAAGTGATCATTCCCCTGTACTTAACTTTGGTGACGCCACACCTCGAAACCTGTGTCCAGTTTTGGGCTTCTCTCTACAAGAAGGTGCTGGAGAGGATCCAGAGGTGGGTTACCAAGCTAGTAAAGGATTTGGAGCACATCTCATGAGGAACAGCTGAGGGATCTGAGGCTGTTTAGCCTAGAGAAAAGAAGGCTCAAGGAGACATGAAAGGAAGTTGTAAGGAGGTGAGAGTTGGTCTGTTCTACTTAATAATAAGCAATAGAACAAGAGGAAATGGTGCCATGTTGTGCGAGGGGGGGTTCAGGCTGGATATGAGGAGGAATTTCTTTACTGAAAGGGTTGTCAGGCATTGGAACTGCTGCCAAGGGAAGTGGTGTTTAAGAGACAGTTGGATGTTGCACTTAGGGAAATGGTCAAGGGGTGATAGGACTGGGACAAAGGCTGAACTCAGTGATCTTAAAGGTCTTTTCCAGCTGAAATGATTGTATGATTCTATTATTCTAATTTATGCAATCCAGCTGCAGTAGTCAATCTTAAAAAAAAAAAAAACAAACCATTCACCCTTCCACAGTCTGGACTGATAACTACAACCTGTTTCAACAGGGCAATGTCTTAGATAAATCCCAGAGGGTTGTAGATACAGATTGTGCCCCTGCTATTCTAAAGCTAGTTTGTTAAGAGGGACTAAAACTTGAGCTGCAAGATACCTCTAAAAAGATACATTACAGCCTCATTTCCTGTTTTGTTCAAAAATGACTGACATCTGACCTCCATTTAGCAAAGCAAATTAGAACAGATTCCTGAATCTTTTTTCACCAGCTAAATTGCAAGCACATGTTGCACTAAGTGAAATCATCTGTATCTGACTTTGTTATCCCTGTGAAAATAACGGGAATTTCCTCCAGTGGAAGAGCTGATTGCACAATCAAGACTGGAGCCATCGTAGATGGGAGTATCCAGGGAGTGGGTTCCAATTAGCCCATATGTAACCACATAGTTCTCAGGGGCACACTGAGTAGGGACAAAGCACAGGCTGCTGTAGTGTCCTATAATTATCCATACTGTTCATTGTAGGCATGCTCCCACATAGTTTGCAGGGGACCATTTTTGACCCTTGTTCAACATACTGCATAGTTAATGCTGGGCACAAACACTTCCAGTGAACACAGTCATTCTGGTTGTGTCCTGTGATCCTGTTCTGTGTTATTTGCTGTATCCTTACAATGCCAGGACTTTGTTTAAAACAGGCAGAATGCCCCAAAGGCAGGAGACAGAAGCTCTGAAAAAGGCTCAGTGGAGCATAGATGATTCCACAGTGGGTTTGATTTTAGGGCATCATGCACAGCCTACACATGAATGACATCTGCTTCTTCACCTGAGTATTTCACCATGTCCTTGTTAGAAAGCCATTATTCTCTTCCAGGGTTTTGTTCTTCCCTTGCAACTGCCCCTTGCATTTCCAGTGGGAATATTTCTATTTCCCCAGGCAGCTGCCACCAAGAAACTCATTTTCCTTGCTAACCTCTCCTGCTGCTTTTCCCATCTGTAAGTATTAGTACCAGAATATATGCAGTGATTGAGCAAGGGAAACTGTGAGGACTCCATGTGGATGAAAACTAATAGGCCATGACAGGCACGTAGCCTGAGAAATAACTTGCTATTAGGTATTTTTCCCACTCCTTGTCACTTATAGATTGTCCATGAGCTTTGCCTGCCTTGGAAAAGACTAAAGGGAAAAGGTATTTTTTTAAGTATTGACCACAGGTTTTTCTTCCTGCTTGTGTAACAGTCATGGAAGGGAGGGACTCCAGCAAAGTGCTGCCACATTTCTCCTGCCAGCTGTTTTCAGACAGACTGTGGGACAGCTGTCTTAATTGAACATCATTATTAATGAAATACTACATGAATTAATAGGTTTCCAAGCTTCTTTAATAAAGTTATCATTTGCAATTACTTCCATGCAGATGATTCAGCTAATTCAGCTAGCTTTCAACCATGCTGGCACATTGTTATGATTGCTAATGTTAATTGTTTGTGTCATGCTTTGAATCAGAAAACAGTAGCTCTGAACATCCCAGAGGAAAAATACCACTGTATGAATAAACTGAGGGAAAAGGCCATGAATCAATAGAAGGGCCACTTTGAGTTTTACCAGTGTTATTTTAGAAAAACTTTTATAGAACTCTATTTCTGTGGAGACCATTCAGTAAGGCCACCTGTACAGAAAGAGTTTATCAGATTTTTGGCATTTTGAGATTTCAGCATTTCCTAAGTCAAAAGAATGAATTTTCTAATTCTCTGCTTTCTGTATCCAACCATACGATTATGGTGATTTGATGGAAATTATGAGCAGAAGGTGCTTTCTCTACAAACAATCAGAAACTTTCTGCCCACCTCTGGCACAGGTTGCAGTCAAACTGATGGAGAATTTTGCTTTTTTTTTTGTTTTTCATTTGCTGTTATTGTTCATACTGTGGAAGCCACACTATGACACCGGGCAGACCAAGCAATTCAGAATGCCAGCCATACGATAACGAGTGAGGGAATGACATTTTGTCGTTTGGGCTTAAAACATGGCCTATTCTCAAATCAGATAAAGATGTCATTATGACCAATTTCCCACCATACACCTGACTTTTGATTCATTAATTAGGAAGGCCAAAGAGAAGTATGTTTGCTTTCACCTTAATTGCTTCTCTGTCTCTAACCTGCTACAGAGCTGAAGCTAATGCTTTTATGGGGCTCTCTGTATGTGTGCAGTGAGTAGGAAGTATATGCTCCCAGATCATCTTATTTGGTTCTGGCCAGTACAGAGGCATACTCTAGGACTCACAACTCACTGGAACACACACATTTTCCTCTACTACTGTCCTCAAAATCCTGCAGAAATAAAACAAGGTACTTCTTAACTCAATCTCCTGTGAAAAAGGTAGTATCGCTTGCTATACTCTTCTACCCAAAGCCTCACACCAATTAGCTTTGAGGCAGAGGCCTGCCTGCCTGCCATGAGACACCCCTGGCAGAGTGGCACAGAACCAAGAGTCTCGTGCACAGGGTCTCAGTGGAAACTCCAGCCTTCTCAGACACGGTCATCTGGAGATCACTCAATAACAGGCAAAACGCTGGTTCTTCAGAAATCGTGAGGTGATGATAAACACTTTAACATAAAGAACCAAGATGCCTCCAGTATCAGTATCTTTTCTCCCTCCAAGTCAGAAACTGTTAAGTCTTCCTTTTTTCTCCTTTTCAAGGAAATCCTTTCCCTTCTGTCTGCTTCTTCACTCAGTGTAACATAAAGCTCTTGCATGTGCTTTTCTGACACTACTTGGTGTATTTCAGGAGGAATTTTCTGGCTCAAAATATGTTAGGCACAGATGGAAGTGAAATTGCTTGCTCTCATAACCCACAGGACTAGCAGTTTCCTGCTGTCTAGTACCAGGCTCTTTCAAACTGTTCTCCCAGCAACTCCCAAAGGACAGGAGAGAATGCAGTTGTGAGGAAATGCTATCCAGCCCTTGAGAAGAAATAGGCAAGCAGAGAAAAGGAACCAACATAGACAAACGTGTTTTACCCTGAATAATACCTTATGAGCTCTTCATTCCATTGTGTTAGTAGAACAGGCCATGGCCTGACCCCAGTGGACATAAACCATGAAAGGAGTTCAGTGACTGCTGTGAGGAGTTGAGGTCACCAATGAGATGATTTAATGTGATTAAATGTGGTCTCTGAATCAGAAATATCTTAAAACTTCTGATTGCCAGAAGCAAGGAGGTAAAAGCAAGGAAAAACTAGCTGTCTACCTCTCCTCTTTCCCGTACTATTTCCCAAATTTATCACCTCTGGGGCCTGAGTCATGGCCTACGTGGCTCATTGGTCTGACTGAAGATGGCAGTTCTTATGCCTTTATGTTGTGGCCTCAGTTTTTGTATCTCTTCTCACTGTATTGCTCAACATTTTTCCTTATTCCATCCATCCTTGGGCCCATGCTCCAGGGAAGAGTTAGTAGAAGAGGCCAGCCAAAGCCTAGACCAACACTTTTTGTCGAAAAGGATCAGGGCAGGAAGCAAATATAGGAAAAGGCTCTTTAATGGAAGCCCCCAACCTCAGTCTGTGGGGTTCTGTGATGTGCCAGCTTTCAGGTCTCTGACATGGTGATTTGTGCTGCTGTTCTTAGAAGTTGGGCTACACTTGCACCATTCAATACATATCAAAGCTTGTAAACCAGGTGGAAATGGTGTAAACAATGTTCCCTGACATAAAGATGAATATGAAAGCTTCTGTCATTAGATCTTTTAGGCTAGGGGACTTTAAATGGCTCTGTAACTCATCAGAGATGCTGTAATTGTATCTGAAGCACCAGTTCAGCACCAATCCCCTCATAACCCACCTCTCCCCTCTCTTGGACTCTGTGCCTGCTTGAGAAGGTAGCTCTCTACTGTCTGTTCTCTCATTTACCTGATTTTGTCACTGCCACACTCTCCAGATTGTGATATCTCCCCACAAAAGTGAGAATAATCCCAAATTTCTTACCTTCTGAGTTACGAAGGAATGCATTCATGCCAATCACTGTGACTCCAGGAAAACTCAATTTACTAGCTTATAATACAGCTCAAATTTGCTTCAAATTCCACCTCCTGCCATTTAAAATGTGATTTGAGTTCCTTTCCAGTGCTGCATGTGAGGGTAGTTATTGCTGTTTCTGGAGCACAGACTTGCTTATGTTTTCACTCCACAGAGTGAAGGCAATAATTAATCAAGGAGTAAGGAACTGTGCAGCTCATTGTTACAGAAGATTGTTATGATTGTTTAAGAAATTTTCAAAAAGGGAGAGGTCACTTTCATGACTAACAGGAGCATTTAAATTTAAATTAAGGCTCATAAACTTAAGCTCCCTTCCATCTACCAGGAACCAGGAAAAGCCCTGTGGAGGACAAATTACCCTTATGAATATTATGAGTTTCTTCCTCAGGCTTGAAGATGAGTATGACAAGGTCAGCTTTGTCCTTTCACCGAGCATTGGCTGCTCTGCAGGTTTCCTATTACTCACTAGATTTGTTGCCCTGTTTGGGACATGTCCTTCAGTTTCTGTCCACCTCAGACTCCAGTCTGGCTACACAGATAAACTTTATGCACAAGGTAAGCCCCTGATCCCAGCAGAACAGTCTCATGTGAGTAGTGCCTGAAGTGAAGGGATCCTTATCTCAGTCAGTATCCCTCCAGATGCTTTACCCATGCTAAATTATGATAACAATATTCACCAGCAGTGCCTGTAAATGAAAGCAGCTTTCTCAGGTGGCTGGGAAGAGATCTTTCCCTTGTGATATCAATTGACTTAGTTGCAGTCCTCTAATATCGTGCCCTGCAGCCTCCACACACTATATTAACAGTTTCTCCCTCCCCAGTATGAACCTGACAGTTATTTCTCAAGCTTTTACTGCCCTTGGCTATGAATTGCATTACTGCCACTGTGATTTCCCTGCTAGTAGTAGTTAGTAGACAGAAACAAACAGACACCATGATCTCTGGGCTCTCTGCAAACAAAAACAAACTTTGAGTCTCCAACTGGGACTCTTGCTAAAAGAGGAAGAAAGGGAAAAACAAATAAAAAAAAGGAATAGGTTAAAACCATTCTGTGCCTAGGGTCACAACACTGCCTGAGCCATTAAGAAACTGCAGCACTTTCAGGCTTGTGTTTCTCAGTCTGACTATACTGGTTTTCCCATTAAAACCCTAAGTGCTCTTAACACCCGCAGAGTGGTGGCACAAACATCACAAAAGCAAATACTGCCCCTCACTCATTTGCACTGCTTTGCCAAGGCAATAATGTGGAGAATGTGACTAGGGAGAGACCTCAGCCAGAAAAGCAAAATACTTGCTCTGGAGCCTCTTCTCCACTGCTTTATTATTCCCAAAGACATGAAGATTTTATCAGGTCAAATCATCTGCTCACTATCTGTGCCACACACAGGGAATCTCAGAAGGGGAATAGCTTCATAGTACAATGTTGTTGATACTTCAAGTATGGCTTCTACTAAAGTTAGTGGGCATGGGAGCCAACTGTCCCTAATTAATATCCAAAGCATTATTTGACAAGGCTTCAGGCTTCATTTTGGTAAATTCTAGATGTTGGCCACATTTATAATTCATTTTACACTTAAATTTACATCTTCCCTCAGCACATGTGGGTTTTTGGAAACAGGGAGCATTTTGATTTGTACTCCTCTGTAGGGCCTGGGAATTCCCAATCAGACTCTGGGTCTTGAACAAACATCACTAAAAGCTTGTGTCTGTGCCAAGCATCTTGCAATCCAGACAAAAGCCAATGGCTAGATGCAGAGTGATGGGCGAAGGAGACAAAACAGTATGAACTGAGAGATAATAAAGAGGGAAAAGAGTATGCAGCCAGTAGATGTTGAATATGTCTTTATATTCCAAGACATGGAAGAGAATGTGGTTTCGATGACTAGGATCCTAGTAGGGGAAAAGTCTACAACTACTTGTTTGATCCTATTTGCCTCTGTGGCTAGTCCAGTGTTCTTTTGTAAATCTATGGGAATAAGGTTTCTTCCAGATGTAGTGAAGTTCCAGCAACTGGGATCATTAAACTACATCTAAATGGAAGCATGCTGCAAGGATATTTGTTTCTCACTCCTTTATCTTATCTGTCAAGAAATATATTCAAGTGTCAAGAGTGTTGGATGTGTTTTGTTGTTAGAGCTCTCAAAAGCAATTAATTTCATGCCACGAACTCTACAGTTTTACCTGAATTCTCTGAGTTTCTAGTCCCCTACCTCCCACTCCACCTAGAAGCAGTATTTCAAACTCTTTCCTTAATCTGCTAATCCTTAACCTGAAGGGAGTGAATAACACATCTAGATGAACAGCACCCACAGGATATTTATGTGCAGAACAATCAACAGAGTACAGACCTTAATAGCATGTTTCAAAGTCTGTCCAGAGCCAGATGGGTTCCTGGGGTTTATCATAGAGGGCAGTAGGTGGTGGTTGCCTGGTTGATTTAAAAGCCTCACTGTGAACCTTTGTCTTTTGTTAGAAGTGAAATTTTCAAAGTGAGACACTTCTCTGATATGTTCTCTCTCAGCACAGGTTATACTGGGGGTTTTGTGGCCTAAATAAAAGTGAATGGATCTGAGCAGCTGGAGATTTGTTTTCACAATTGACTCCAGTCATGAGTCACTGAGGCTCTCAAAACCAAATACCAATTTCATACCTGGAGCCTGAGTTGTTAAACTCAAAAGCTGTTTTAGCATTGACTTAGTAGGGTTATACCTCTGAGAATATTTCCATAACTTTCAGTGTCTCATATGTAAGAGATCTTCTATTTGTTTTTGGGTTTGTTCTGGGTGTTTGGGGTTTTTTTTTTTAATTGGATTGCTGTGAAATCTTTGATAGATTTGTGAGGCCAAAGGACATAACAGAATTGCTTAGGCCCTTAGAGTGACTAACAGAGTCTTAGGAAAAGTGCAGTAAGCGTTCTTTTATAGAAAAATAGTGTTTTGCTATCTTGTTTGTCATGCAGAAGACCTGAGGCAACAGCAGAGTTGTTTGCTGGATTGTGCCTTTTCTTTTTGCTGTCACTGGGATGAGGCACAATAAGTTACAGTTGAACAGATTTGAGAACACCACTCTCACTGTTGCCCAGTCACCAGTGGTGGCTCCCCAGGGCTCAGTGCTGGGGCTTGTTCTCTTTAACGTCTTTATCAATGATCTGGATGAGGGGATCCAGTGCACTCTCAGTAAATTTGCAGGTAACGTGAAGCTGGATGGGAGTGTTGGTCTACTTGAGGGCAGGAAAGCTCTTCAGAGGGCCCTGGCCAGTCTGGATTGATGAGCTGAGGCCAATTGTATGAGATTTAACAAGGCCAAGTGTCAGGTGCGGCACTTAGACTGCTACAACCCCAGTCAATGCAACAGGCTTAGGGATATGTAGCTGGAAAGCTGTCTGGAGGAAAAGAACCTGGGGATGTTGATTGACAATGGCTGAACACGAGCCAGCAGTGTTCCTGGGTGGCCAAGAAGGCCAATAGCATCCTGGCTTGTATCAGAGTTAGTGACTGTTCTCTTGTACCAGGCGCTGGTGAGGCTGCACCTCAAAATACTGTGTCCAATTCTCGGGCCTCTCACTACAAGAAGGACATTGAGGTGCTGGAGCATGTCCAGAGCTGGGCAACAAAGCTGGGGAAGGGTCTGGAGCACAAGTCTGATAAGGAGTGGCTGAGGGAGATGGGGGTGTTTAGGCTAGAGAAGAGGTATCCCCAGAGGTATTTAAAAGACACATAGATGAGATGCTGAGGGACATGGTTTAGTTTAGAGTGCTTTACAGTGTTAGGTTAGTGGTTGGACTCAATAATCTTAAAGATGTTTTCCAGCCATAACGATTCTACGTTTGTCCCATATTACTTGACAGCTTCCTTTGTAAGCAGGGAGACTGATGCAGAATGCTAGCCTGATGGTCCCAGGACTGGCTGTTTGAAGACCTGTGGAAGTGATGTTAATAACGGGAATGTTCTGCATTTAGCTGAGAAGAGATTATTTAGTTGAAAACTCTGCAACTGCAAAATTGCAACTTGGCATTTGGCTTACTGTATCATTTCACACAATGCACGACAAGACAAATGATCCTGCCGTAGATAACTGAAACTGTAACGAGTAACTTTCTGTCTAGTTTCAGTGATTGCTGTCATCAGCATCATGCACTGGCTGCCTCTTGGAGCCATTTTCAGCAGCAAGCACAATTAAGATGTCCCTTCTTTTGTTTTATGGCACTGTGTCCCAACATATTTGAACTCGTATTTTATATTATGCTGATATTTTACATTGCACTGGTGTTTAACATTTCCTTTGAATGGGGGCTGGGAACGGCCTTAAAATAGACATAAATATTTTCTGGTGAAGAAGAAAATGCAACCCTACCTTATTTAAGAGAGCTTAGTACAGCCTTCTAAGTTGAGGATTGAAAACTAGTCAGTCCATGCTGTCCTACTGCATAAATGGCTCTGAAAATTGAGCTTGACACGGGCGACCCTGTTCAAGAGAGTAACCAAATGTAAATTATTTCAGTTTTGCCACTCCAGCACAGATATTTGTTATCAAACCTCCTTCTATGAACAACGTAACAGACTTCAGTGCAGCATGGTTGTTTAGGGGATTATCAGATCTAGTTGATATTATAATAGAGTTGATGGGATGGAGTGAAGGGTAGCAGAAAGGATAAGGAAGGATGAAATGAACATTTGAATATTTGAGTGTTTCCAGTAGATCTTGTTTCACTTGCTTGAAATGAATTTTGTCAAAGAATGCTCCTCACCTTATCAAAACAAATCACTGTGCATGGCTTTGCAAAATTTATGCTGTGGTTTCTGGAAGAAAGGTATATAGCAAGGAAAATAAGCATGGATGTTGTCATCCTTCTGTTGCTGTTTTACATTTATATCATTAATTTGTGTTGTGACTACACTGAAAAATCCAAATTTTGGCTTTGGTACTGGCTGTGCAATTTACAGAGAATGGGACCAGACCCAGATATACTTGCTAATACAGCCAGCCTCATAGACTGGTTTTACTGACCCATTGCACAGAC
Source organism: Colius striatus (assembly GCF_028858725.1). Lineage (NCBI taxonomy): Eukaryota > Metazoa > Chordata > Aves > Coliiformes > Coliidae > Colius > Colius striatus. Next base: position 37,287,020 of record NC_084763.1, read on the forward strand.
AATCCTCCTGTTTCATACTGCAAGAAAGGTAATGGAGGGAAGAAAACTTGAGGATTTTTGCAAGCGAATAGTATTAGCTTGCTTATTTTTGTATAGTCATTAATATATATATGTATATACTCACTATATATGATGATTTAAATGTCCTTCCCTATTTAGGAGTATCAGATGCCTGCGGAATATCATCCACTGGAATTTGATCACCACATTCATCCTGAGGAATGTGATGTGGTTTCTGCTTCAAATGATAGATCACAATATACATGAAAGCAATGAAGTAAGTGCTTGGAGGTAGCCTGTCTCAGCCACGTAGTCTGGGAGCAGGCAGGGACGCTGCATTTCTTCAGCTGAAAGGGCACCGATCTACATGCTCAGTGTAACTTTCATGTCATTTAAAAAAAGATGAAGAAAATGAACTTAGATTTACTAAATTTTTATTTATTTCCTCATTACTAAATGTCAAAGGGGGTTTTTAAATATCCTGCCCAAAAGCTGCTCTCTTCTCTTCATTAACCATAGATATTTTCCAAATGTATATACTGTGAGACAGTATTGTGCAAGACACAAAATTTGGTAGTTCTTGAACATTTTTGTCACAGTGATATGCACCAATGTAGGGAAACCATTGATTCCAGAGGGAAACATCTGCTTGAACAGGCTACATAAGTAATTGATTTGTTATTGAAGGTCTGAGTCATCTACTTTGTCTGATGACAGTGGGCACCTGGTTATCTAGAGTCAATAAGACTACCAAGAAAAGAAGAAATAGGGCCTGTAAAAGGGTAATTTTTGCTTGTTTATATCTTTGTGGTTCTTTTTTTTTTTTACAAAAATATGTGTTTTTTCTGTTTATCCCTTCTTCACTATGTTGAACATGAGGATGAAGTTCTGTGATATGGATTATGTCCAGCAGCAACTCCCTGTCACTGGAAGGAATGGTTTATTCCTCCAGGGACCCAAATGCTTCACTCCAGCTCCTGCTGCTTCTTCTGCACTAGTTCTGTTCCTTTTCATGATCCCTTGAAGAAGACTGAACCCTTTTAGACTGAACTCAGTAAACTGGTGGAGATCTAATCCAGCCAAAAAAATCAAGGAGTTTTCTGCTGGCATAGCTATCCAAGTCAGCTTTCTAATGTGTGACTGAGAGTTCATGGGACCGGATCCACACAATAAAAAATGAGAAGGCTGAAGAACACAAGAAGTGGGGCATCTGTCTTGATTGGCATTGAGCACTCTTGAGAAATACAGCATGTCACCATGCTCCCACTTCTGTTTCGCTGCAGATGCTTGTCTCAATGAGGACACTGAATCAGTCCCTATATAAGTACTGTCATGCCTCCCACTGTTTAGTCACCCAGCAGCCCAAATAATACAAGGATTTTGGAGTGGATTAAAAGCATCCACTCCAAAAGAAAAAGCTTGCACTTTTTTGTTGTTTTGCTGGGAATAATTCTACATTTCCTGATAGTCCCTTGTCAGGATTTTTTACTGTTCTCTTTCCCTTGTTATATTTTCCAGTGGAGTATCCTCCTTTTAGGACTATCCCCTGATATTTACCTCCATAATCCAGAAAAAAAGTGTGCTACGCATCCACTCACATTCACACATCCTCTTCACAGTGTCTTTCTTTGGAAAGTAGGTGAAATGTCTAGAGATTATGAACTGCATCCATACCTGATATCAGTCAATGTGGCTCCACTCATGTAGGAGCTGGTGCCATAGAAATTGAAAACCACCCTAGGAGCTTAGATATCCATTCATTTTAATATCAGCTGTGCACGCATCATCCTTGATTAACTTTTCAAATGTAAATTTTGGCATCTCAACTTTAATCCCATAATTTGAGAAAACAAATAGAAAACGCATTAGTACTTAGATAAAGATGAATGCTATGCATAACTGTATTATTATTCAATCAGGTGCTCCTTTGAGAAGATGTAGCTTCTATTAATTCACTCTTTGCTTTGTCTGTGTTCCTGACATTTTCACACTACGGGAGATGGTGATATATGAGCTTTATTGTTGACAGTTTTATGCTGCATGATTCACTCTTGTGACAATACTGCAAATCTTAATACAGATTTTTACAGATATTTAGGAAAAATCAGTTGGAGTCAGGCACTCAAACGCCTTTTGAAATGTGACCACAAAGTGCCAAGGAAAATATAAACCTGCAAATACAAGGACATGTGTCAGTTTTCATTAACTCATCCTTTCTCTGCAAAACACTGCAGTCTTTTTGGGACAGTGCTTTATAACACCGCCAAAATCAATGGGAGCAGCACCATTTGTGCTGGCTAAAGACATGATCACAGAATCACAGAATCTTAAGGGTTGGAAGGGACCTTTAGAGATCATCCAGTCCAACCCCCATGCCAGAGCAGGACCACCTAGAGTGGGTCACACAGGAACTCATCCAGGTGGGTTTTGAATGTCTCCAGGGAAGGAGACTCCACACCCATCTGGGCAGCCCATTCCAGTACTCTGTCACCCTCACAGTGAAGAAATTTTTCCTTATGTTTCTTTGGAACCTCTTATGTTACAGCTTGTACCCATTGCCCTTTGAGAACAGTCTGGTTCCATCCTCCTGACACCCACCCTTTACATATTTGTAAACATTAATGAGGTCACCCCTCAATGTCCTCCAAGCTAAAGAGGCCAAGGTCCCTCAGCCTTTCTGATCATTGGGGATTAAATAATTGAGTTACAGAAGCATCAAAGACTCAACGTGGAAACATTTTACATGAAGTTATAGTGCACATGTTAATGAATCAAGAAGGGGACTTGCTGAAGATAACTGGAGCCTAATAGTGGGTACACATGGGAATGAAGAATCCTTGGTCAAATAAATGAAAAGATATAAATTAATGAGTTCTGCTAATTTTTTTAAATAATTCTATAAGAATAAATCCACAGTTCCAAAAGGAATTATTCAAAATTCATTTTGTTCTGGTTTCCTATGGAAACGATGCAGAGGGAGATCTCATCACCATTATGTGTGTTTGTATCTGTCCCAGTATCTTCCCAATCCACTGGACAATTCCACTCCCTTCTGGTACAGGAGCAACAGACTCAGATATAATTATTTTTTACAGTTTTGGGGAAAAGAGGCAGCTGTGGAGAGGACAAGAACTGTGTAAGGGTTGCAACTAATGGAGAGAAAGGAACAAGAGACGCTGTAGCAGAGAATTTACATGAGATTGAGGCCACAGAGAAAGATTTTATTCATGCTCATACCTTTGAAAAATCAAATGTGAGATTTAGAGTCTGTAAACTTAGTCTGACTAGTTTGGAGGATCAATCAGGAATGGAGACAAAATATTTGTTTGGTGTTAGCAAAAAATAGGTTGTTTTTTTAACTCCTTGCTTTATTTTCCTTCGTTCAGGCTAAAAGCAGGGGGAAAAGGAGATAAAATTTAAACAAAACTTTTAAAATAAAATGCTTCATCTTCTTCTGAGTTGTTTAGCTTTTTTATTCCTATTTTAAAGGTGAAGCCAAACTACATTTCAGCTTTTAATGAAATAATACAAAAATGGAAGCAATAACACATCCAAAAGATTTCCTGTTTATTTCGACTCAATAAACAGAAGTGATCACAACTTGTGACTAGGCTATCATTTTGTAATTATGTTTCTTGTCCAATAAATTCTTACTTCACAGAATTTTGAGGGGTTTGGTATTAAATCTGCTCTCTGTTGACTGCCTAGAGATCATCAGTACCTCATTATGAAGTCTGAAATAAAATCAATTGAAGGTCAAAAGTTTCAAATACTTTGGTAATTAAAAGAGTGGAGAATGGTGAGAACAAAATGACATCAATGATACCAGCTAACATACATGCTTCAGGGAATAAACAGAATGCCTGCTTGGTCAGAAAGAAATTTTCCCAGACTTCTGTGTGTAGCACTATGGAAATTACCATCAGCAGTTACTTGTGATTTATTGCCCTCTATCATCATCTCATCTGCCTCTCTGTAGCCAATTATGTATTCCATAGCTGTGGTCTCACTTCACAGCCTTTAGGAAAAGATATCTTTACTGATAACATCAAGCCTGACCAAAAATTCCTGTTGCAGTTATGGCAAGATTCAGGGGTGGTGTGTGTAGTGATGTGATTGACAGACTGAAGCACTAATGGCAGGAATAGAAGTGATGAAGTAGCTGATAAAAGCATATCTTTAAAGTAAAATATATTTTTGTTGAAATGTCAGTGGTGCTCCTTCTCTTCAGTGGAAATTTAGCAAGACTGACATTAACTTCCTTCTTTTCTTTTCATTGGGTTGCTCAGCAGGTGGTTTATACTCCCAAAGACAGATTCACACTTACATTATCTTTGGGTAGAACCTTAGGCTATCTCTGAAAGATCACCTGTAGTCAAATGACCTGCCTCCTCTTATCTTCTTTCCACATGCCTGCTTCTTAAATCGCTTGCAGACTGCTGGTGTGGACATGAATTATGACATGTTAACTTCCCAGACATGCTCAGATATAAGAGATCCTACAGGTTGTGATCAAAACCAAGCCTCAGCAAAAAGACACAGACATAGCTGAGTTCATGACAACCCCTAAGATACTGTGATTCTCAGTCACGGGTATCAATCTGCATCCCATAAATTAATTCTACCATTGATTTTTAAGGGAATAACAAGAATAATTTAAATGTTCTCACTGTTATTTTAAAATATCTTTTTCTGTTTCCTTTTCAGCCCTGGTGTCGATGTATTACCACTGTCTACAATTACTTTGTGGTTACCAACTTCTTCTGGATGTTTGTGGAAGGCTGCTACTTACACACCGCTATAGTGATGACTTATTCCACAGATAAGCTGCGGAAATGGGTCTTTCTCTTCATAGGATGGTGTAAGTCACTTATGTGTTTAAAACTGTGTTATGTAGCACCTGACATTCAAGTGATAAAGACAAGAGTAGCAGGAGTGAACTTTAAAAATCCCATGGTGGTGAAATCTGACATTCAAACCTTAATTTGTCACATCGATGTGAGATCAGGTTTAGTTTTTCACTGTGGTGATGACATAACACTACTAGATTGGTGCTGGATTTATCTTCTTCATTTAGATCCCCAGGCACTTAGTATTAAAGAAAGAGAACTCCCAGGCTCAGCATTTTGGGAATACAGCAGTTCATATCACACTCATATCACTTTTATTGGCAAAGCACTGATCACAAGCCCTTATACGCTGCTGCTCAACATGACATGAAACACAAAAGTCACTCACTGTCCATGCCCTGTGGAACACTCAGTTCAAGAGACATTTCTAAGTGAGAAGCTGACTGGAGGAGAAGCCTAATTAGCTGCCAATCCAACCTTACATCTGTCCTTTGGACTGCTGAAGGATTTGTTCCTAGAAAACAGCCTTTAACAGAGTCACATATCATCTTTGTACTATCATTGTGGCTACTCAAAGGCAGAAAAATAGCTCATTGCATGCCATGTTATTTCACTTCTACTTTGTTAGCCTGGGCCAGAGCAAAGGCTGCTTCTTTTCCCCAGCTGCAACCAACACAAGCAGTCTTACTGAAGAGGATGTAGGGCTTGCACTAGATGCAGTCTGAGTATAAGCCATCAGTGCTTTCTCATAATCAATAAGGTAAAACATACAGGCCTACACTAGGAGTGTGGCCAAAAGATTCAGTGAAGTTACTAATACTTTCTAGTCAGCTTTAGTAAGGCTGCCTTTGGAATACTGTGGTCAGTTTTGGGTCTTTTAGGTCAAAAGGAACGTGGAAAAAACAGGTTATCCAGTAGACGGCAGTGAATACAATCGGAGATATAGAGGACATGATCTGTGAAGTGAGGCTGAAGGAGCTGAGCTTGGTTATTTTGGCAAAGAGGAAGCTAAGGAGGCATCTATTAGGTACTAAGAATTATTTGAAAGATAATTACAAAGAAGATGTAGCCAAATTCTTGGTAATAGCAGATGTTATAAGGACAGAGGCCACAAATTGCAGGCTGAGAGGTTACTGTTGGACATTGAGAAAACAGAAGATTTAGCAAAAGGTGGTGCAACGCTAGAACATATAACTTGGAAGCTGTAGAATCTCTGACAGTGAAGGCATTAGATCTAAGCCCTGGCTGAGGTAGGTAGTGTTGATAGTTCTGCTTTCAGCAGCAGACTGGAGTGGATACCTTCAGAGGTCCTTTCCAACCATCATATCCATGTTTTGAACCTGGCCAGGAGAGGTTTGGCAAGACAAGTAGCTTGTTTACTTGAATACAAAATCTGAGGTCAAACAGTTATTTTCTGTTGAAAGTAGATAGGTAGGAAAAAGTCATGAATATTTTCTTTTATGAAAGTAGAATGACATTTTGTTCAGAAATGCTTCTTCCTCTCAGAATTGAGTAAAAGTAATTGAATTGCAGTTCTGAAGGCAGAAACAGCCTTTAAAACAAAATATGTCATTCAATTTGAAATCAAATGGGAGGAAAGAGGAGTTGCAGCAGAAAGAAAATGTTTATGTGGGAATTTAATATTTTTTTTCAGTATTTTTCAATTCTCTCACCAAACTGGGAAATCAGCTGCTCACACAGCTCTCACAGACCCCTTGACTGTTTTGGTCCCTAATATTTTCCCTCCTTTCCTCTCTCAGAGCCCTCTGGATCTCTGATTGCTAACGTAGCAGTAGTGTGAGCTGAATACACCTTTCCTATTACCTGGAGCTTTCTGGTTCTGCTTTGCCTTCCCATGCACATTCTTTTATGATCCTCATTCTCAAATCCTGGTTTGTTGCTTCACAAGGGAAAGAAAGGACACGGCTACATGTTGTCTAGCAAGAACAGGGGTGAAACCAGTGCAGCAGACCCTGTGAGTCAATGGTGAACAAGATGGAAGACAATACAATCCCTTGCAGGGCACAAGAACCACCAGGGTGGAGGTACAGGAGATCAGAACTGCACTGTACTTTTTTCTGAGGTCAGAGATGACCTCTTAGCAATTTAGTCCCATCCCTACTGTGTTGTGATTCTCTTTCCAAGCTATTTCATCTTTTTAAAGCCTCCATTTCTCAAAAAGAAGCAGGAAATGGTTAAAAGGCTTTGTTAGAGACAAGGCCATGCACAGTGCTAAATGAGGGTTTAAGTCACGATGTTTCCAGTGGGAAAGAAGCAGATACTAGTGAGTCACTGAATCTGGACCCCTGTTCATGCATTCACCTTAGAGTAGCAGTGATTTCAAAGGGACATGAACCTGGAGATTGGAATGAGATGTGGAGCTGGAAAGGCTTGAGTTGTTTAGTTTTCCCTGAGGTGACAGGTTAAAGGTAAAGGGAAAATGGAGGGAGGAAACTCTGCTCCTCCAGTCCAGTCTTTGCTTGGGGAATGCCTGGGTGAGAAAATTCTTCTTTTCTTTAGGAGGTCTACGTCACAAGGCCAGCTCCACTTATTCTTCTTCACTTCCAGTTTTTTCCTACAGTAAATCCCCTTCCAACTAGCTGGGGTCTGAAGGCCTAGCACAAAACAGCACTAAGGCAAGGCACTGGACATGAGACTGGTATCATAATAGAATTGAAAAGCAGAGGATATGGCACAGCTGGGACATTAAGGGTACAAATACACCTCATCAGCTGCACTGAGTTTGCACACCTGAGGAGAACTGGTTTAACACCTTCTGGGTGCCACTGAGAAGCAAGCTCTGTAAAGAAAATGCCTGACCTTTTAAAGAATTCATATGTACACACAGAATACATTTAACGTCGTAGGGAGTAGGATGATATATACAAAGTTAAGAGCAGCTGGATCCTTCAGAAAGGGAAAAAAAAATTGATATTACAAGATAACAACAAATTCTTTCTCATAATATTGTTTTGTTAGCAAGATTCAACTCGAAAAATTGTTGAAAATTTGGAAATTATGCATCATCTAAAGATCCCAATAGGTTTACAAGCTTCTTTCAGCCTGGGAAATCAAAATCTAAACATGGACCTCCAAGTACCATCTTTAAGATTTTTCTGTATCAACTGCGGGGAAGGGGAAAGGGACCAAAATTGCCTTTAAGTTAGACAAAATTGTTTTGATCACTTATATAGAAATATAGGTATATATGTGTGTTTGTTAATAGTATCATTAACTTTTCGTACTGGTACTAGAGTTTTCTCGTGTTGAGATCTTTTTTATTTCTATCCAAAGAGGTCTTAGCAATTGTGATACCCAAGGATACTGAGATAGGACTGCTTGTGTTTAGAGTCTTCCAGTTCATTGACCAAGACTCTTCTCATACATATATATGAATATACTTTCATACTATCTATAAACACATGGATTATGATTAACTCCTAATTTTTTTGCTCCTTGCAGGTATTCCTTGCCCAATCATCATTGCCTGGGCCATTGGCAAGCTATATTATGAAAATGAACAGTAAGTGATGTTAACATCTGTGTTTATGTGGCTCTCTAAAGGACATAAGAAATGCCTACAGACTGAACTGACAATTTAGGAATTAGACTGGTTGATAGGAAAGAGGAAAGGCGTAATCAACATCCAAATCCAGACCATCTCACATTTCAGAGCACTACTTGAGTTATCTTCTGAAAATACCCTTCCTAAATATCCTTGTCCAAGCCTTGAAGCTCTCATTTGATAGCTTTATACATGATTTAGTCAGGGCAACCTCCTTCAATAGGAGTTTTGCTTTAGTAAGGGCTTGGAAAAAACTAGTGTTGAGCAGTTAAGGATTTAGTCTGCTGGGTGTGGGAATTTGGTTGACAGTCTGCCAAGAATACTCTTAGGGCTGAAATTTTTTCTTTTCTGTTTCTGGATTTTCCAACCGGAAGCAGTTAGTGCATGAAATTGAAAAATATAGGAGAAAAATATAGAGGATAAAGAGGCACCTGTGTTTTGGGAATTTTTCCCTAAAATAAGGGTACTGATTAGATATAGCTCCACTTGTACTGTTGTGTGTCCAACTAGTGTTTGAATCAATGTCTATTGTCTTACTTATAAGAGGGGCACCAGGTTACTCTTGGTAGACTCAGACAATTAATGTCTTGGGATTGTTTTCACCTTTCTGTTCATGTCTCAGTCTGCTTCTTATTAGTCCCTCTGCTAAATTCCTCTTCTAGAACAGTCAGCTTCCTGGAAACTCCTCTTCTAACAGCTTTAGGTTCTCTGAGTGTCAAGCAATATATAATATTTTTCCCAAAATGCCCTTCAAACAACCTCTCTCAAATGTAGTTCTTGCAACTTCTGGGGAGTTGTGTTTCTTGCTTTGGCATATCTTTCGTATTTCATTTTTTTCTTCATATCTCATGTCTTTCAATCTCCATAACAGCAAAAAAAAAAAAAAAGCACCGAAAAATCAGTTATATTCCCTTAAGACTGCCCTCGGGATTCTGCTTTGATGATAACTTGACTGGAGAAGTAACTTATGCTAAGTCTTGCTCTCATCACCAAATTTTGGAAGATTAGTTACAATATTATCAGTTTACACTAACTTTTAGTCAGATCACCAGGGGATAACAGACGTGTTTATAAAATATTGAAAGCTTTCTCATTTATTCGAAACTTAAAAGATGTAGAAATTGAATCAAGCAAACAAGTGTGTGATACTGAATTGTGTTCCTAGATACCTCCTGCATATCTCAATATTTCTGTACAGTCAATTCAGTAAGAGTGTTTTGCAATGGTGAAACGTCTCCTTTTGTTTTAGCAAGCAACATCTTTTGGAGAAAGGCTTTAGGGGTATTATGTGATTCTGAAGAATTATATCTGTACCATAGCTTGCCTTAACTCAGTTTATTTGCCTTGAACTCGTGAGGTCATGTCTTGCTTGCAACCTCTTTGAGGCAACAAGTATTATTTCTTGCAAGCTTGTCAAGGACAAATTTTCACCTATCTCCATGGTCTCCTTGGCTCAGGAATTACCCTTGTTTTCATGTCTCCAGTGGCACTAAGCCTATCTAATGTCAGTAAGGCAAATGCAGGGAAGGTATAATTTTTGCTGTGTGGGGCCTGCTATGTGGTATGCACAAAAGTGAAGAAAACTCTTAGATCCTTGAACCCCAAAATCTACTTGCCAATGGATCTGGAGCTCCAGTGATCCAAACCTTAAGATATGATTATAGCAAAGTTGTCTCTGCTGGGTAGAATCAGGATCCAGATCACATGGCTGTATCTCTAATTCTAAATTAGCTGGGCCTAGAATCCAAATAGCATAGAGTAGTTCACATCTATATTGCTAAACTCCCTCAGCCTCCAAATCAAGGTAGCTGCAGTTTGTAGATCATTGGCAATGTCATGTGGCTTATGCTAGCTCCAGATTTGTTCTTCAGGAATAGTTTCAGAGTTGGATATTGTTTGGCCTGGGCCAAAACTGCACTGAGGAAAATGTAATGGTGTAAATGATTGAGTCCAGATGTGAGCCTGGTTTTTGATTCATTTATTGAGATCACTGATTTATTACTCACAGTTAAGAGAATTAAGTGAACGTCAGCATGAGTCGTGGAGAAATCACAGGTTCAGTCTGTTGCATAACCCAGCAGGGAGAAAAACACTTGTAATTAGTGAAAGTAAAAGTCAAGCCAGGACTCAGTCACACAGAACACATCCAGGCTCTCTGCTAGCTTAAGGTCCTTCTGTTTACCTGAGGTTTCACTTAACTGGAGTCAGTTTCCCTTTGGAGAAGTTGGATCAGGTATTTGCTAGCTGCAAAGGATATCTCTATACTGTATGCTGGATTTTATGATCACCAGCTTGGTTCAGAGCCAATGGAATGAACTCCTTATTCACCCAGTACCTTATTTAGGCAGCATTTCTATGCAACTTGAGGCATATTTGCTGTAAGTAACAGACCTTCCTTGATGGAATTTAAGATAGATAACGTTATATTTTTTCCTTACGGGGAATATTTCTTTCACTCCTCTTTCAGGTCTAGCAGAACACATCTTCTGTATCCTTTTTATAGCAGATTCTCACATCTCTTGGAAATATTTATGTAGACAATAGCAAAAAACACAGTGGGAATGTAAATGGTCCAATGGGAGGGGAAAATGAGGCTCAGATTTGTGTCCAAGCAAAAGGTGGCTTTGTAACAAAAAACTCAATCACTTGCTGACTGGGTATATGATTAAGCAACTCAAGGAATAAAGGAACCATGGTGCCCTTGATTTCACAACCTAAAACAAGTTCATTCCTCTTTATAACTGATTTTCTCATTTATTTTCTTACAGATGCTGGTTTGGAAAAGAGCCAGGGAAATATATTGACTATATATATCAAGGGCCAGTGATTCTTGTTCTTCTGGTAAGCATGTATATGGGTGGGAGGACACTGCCAGCTCCCGCTGAGGGATAATTTGATAGGCATCTGTGACGTTCCACATCTACTTTAATGTAAAATAAGACACAAACAAGGTCAAACATCTTCAGCTGTTCTCTGAAGTTGCCACAGTTGTAGTGATGAGAATTGTAGTAGTCAGGTTTGGGCTGTTTCTTTCCTTGTACCATTCTTTCCTTCTTCTGTAATGCTGTTTGTCTTCTTTTGTACAATGTTTTGAGATGCAGAAATGAAAAGTGTTCAAAAACAGGAGGTGCCTTACAATGTCCACTCATCCACTTGAAGCTCTTGAGAACTAGGGCCATTCTGTCATGCACATTGATTAGAAAGAATGTAGTAATCATGGTAAGGAATCCCATCTCCTTGTACAGTCATCTGCATCTTCTATATCCCCATCATTACTGTGTATTTGTTATCTTTCTTGTTGTTAAGTTTCCTTTTCTGTGCTGCCTACAGCTAAAAGGCTGTTTATCTGTTTACCCAACACCCTGTCTCCTGTGCCAACAAAGAGTAGGCAGAGGAAGATGGAAGCTCATTCATAAACCAGTTTGAACCTTCAACTGAAGTGCAGTGATGCTTTTCTCAGAAACTACTGGGTGTGGATGGAAAAGAACAATGCTATTAGAAGGCACAATGCTGAAAGGCTTTATTCTACTCTTCTGCTCCTTTGCAGTTAGAGCCACCTAGAAAGAAGACAGATGTCCTAACAAAAAATTCACAGGGCAGAGTGGGGTACCCTTTCTTAGAGAACCAAGGCTCAGTATAGCTGGCCCTTATGCCACTCTAGCACCCATGGAGGAGGTGCAAATGCTCCAGACCAGGCAGCCATTGCCAGCTTTTTCAAAGCTAAAAAGCCTTGTGCTCTCACCTTGTCAGTGTTGTGCCTTTCATGTGATTCAGCATGGAAAAAGCTTCTCTGTTGCCTAGGAAGCCAGCAACTATTCTGAATGTTTTCCAACCTAAAGTCAGGAGAGTTAATTTCTGTGTTGTTAAGATGCAGCAAACAGATCATATTGTGCATAACTGAAAAGAGAGAAAAAAACCCCACAGTAAGAGTCTGTTTTTACATTAAAAAATTCCCTATACTCTAAGGAGAGAAGTAATACAGTTGATGTGATACACAATGTAATTGTGTGTCATCAAGGGAGCCATCCCAAAAACAGCCTCGTGGTAAATTGAATCACTGATATAGAGACTAACTCACAAGCAAATCTTATTTAGACAACACAAGGAAGCAAGTTTGCAATATTCAGAGCATTTAGTTTTCATGTCATTACCTTACCTCTCCCCTGCTATAGCCCCCTTAGACAACAAGATCTGTGGGATACTTGGATAGCACTTCTGACAGATACCATAGCTAGCTTAGAGGCATAAAAAGAGCTTTGTTTTCCCCAGAACAGCACTTTCTATTTAAAGACAACAAAGTGGCACAAAAAATAGAGATACAGTTGGAGGCTGCCTCTTTATATACAGGTATATATAGATACAGGTACATATATATACAGATATCTATGCCTCTAATTTAGAGCTGCCTTGAGACCCCTCTAAACTGAGCCAATAACTACACTGCCCTGAGCTGATGTTATGTATTCCAGCTTTTTACATTAGCTTGAGCTCTAATTAAAACACTAATGAGATAACAACAGCAATTGCCCTGTGGGGTAGAAAGCAGCTGGTACAATTTAGAGAAGAGACATAAAAGCAAGTCCTTCCTTCCCTCTCCTTATGGTTACTCCCATCAGAAAGCACTGCTGGGTGAGGGAAAGAGCAGTCTGCAGATGTAATCTGAAAGGCAAATCTGAAAACTGCTGTTACAATACATTTCTGAATGCTCAAATGTGCCCCTCCTCCCACCTTTTTTTTTAAACTGACAGTTGACTCTTGTGTTTATAATTAAAATACCCAACTCCACCACATGGTTAAAACAAACAGAATCACCTTTTCATCTTTACATGAATGAAATCAAATTGTATATGATGACTCAAGCATCACTTAGAGTATTGGAGTTACTAACCCTTTCAGGGGGATGAAGAGTGCTGAAGTTTGATGTTTGCCATGTACTGAGGGTAACACAGTCAAATGTCACCCCTCCAATATGTCAGTATGGCTCTGCCTTACCATAGATGGGGACCACATGCTGCTTTACTTTTCCCTCCAGTGAACAACAGTCACCAAAAATGGAAGATACAAAAATTCCAAAAATTAGCACAACTGTGACTTCTTTAAGTAACAGCTAATGAGTTGGATTTTAACTAATGAAGAATTGGAATGTTCAACTTCATGTTTTATGAAAAAACACACAGGACAATTCTGTGAGAGAACTTTCCCCGTATAATGCTGGGAAGGTAAAGAATGTTACTAGAAGAAATGAATAGTTATTTCCAAAACGGGGCTCATATTAAACACTAAAAGTCTAAAAATTCCATCCAATTACAGTTCCTGCCCATGTGTGAGCACTCAACCTATGGCAGTTGAAATTGGTTTCACCCACTCTACTTAGTTCGGAGCCAAGAGCTGAATGTATAGCTCAGTGGAGATTTGGTTACCTGTTAAAATGCTCTTATTGGTAATTATTCTTCATTCCTGAGGAATAAAACTTTCTTCTAAAGATGATGAGTCTCTTTAGAAGATGGGAGGATTTTGTCTGTCAAAAATTATTACCACTGCTTTCAATTTCTCATTTTCTTGCCTCTATATGTTGAGCACAAGTTACCACAACACCAAGAAACAGGTCATGCAGGTGTTCTAAGCCTCCCTGGGAAATAGAGGTTGGCCCAGAAATAAAGCCCTTTGTTCATGGTGGCAGTCCCCAAGTCCATCTTTAAACCATATTATTCCCTGTTATATCTCAGGGTACAAAAACTTGAAACAATGCAGTAGTGAGATTTGTTTGATTGCTTTCCTACTTGACCTTAGAAGCTTGAACATTGGCTTGGGCAGAAAACAGGAAGAAAATTTCAGAGCCAAAAGAAACTGGGTGTAAGTGTTGATCCTGACTATTGGGCAAGAAGCTTGTATTTTTATAGGCAAAGAAACAAGAGGCAGAAAATGTAGGTAACCATCCTTCTTTGTTTCATTCCTGAATGGATTTTGTCATGAGTGTATCCCAGGAGAAATCTAACCATTCAGTACCTTGGATACTTTGAAATCCAGTTTCTGATAACACTAGAAAATACACTCTGTTAGGCATTTTCTCTTCAAATTAATGAATTGCATTTTAGTTCTGATACCTTTCCTTGAAGTGGCATAACCAAGTTTTAATCATACATCCCTCTCTAAGGAAGGGGCAAAAGGTTTGAAATACATGCCAGGGAACTGAATTTCAGGCTGATTTATTAAGAAAAATACATTTCTTATGTGTAATTTAAAACATAGTCCTTGTCAAAGAATCAGTGAGCCGTGAAAACACAGCAAAAACCTCAGAAAATAGGCAATGGAGGCAATTAACAGAGCTGCTTCTTTGCTCAGTAACTACTGTGGCAAGCTGACTCCAGATGTGAACAGCTCTGCAGTACATCTTAGAGATTGTATAAAATTGTACAAAAATTTTATTTTTTCCAAAAGGCAGATCAAATATTTATGATTGTTTTTTTCTTCAAAGCTAACATTCAGCTTTAATAGGGTGGTTTTGTTGGGTTTTTTCCCCCTTGTGGTTGAGAACTGAACAGTATTCTAACCTTTGCTTTTGGAGTTTCATTGAAAATATTTCACCTCAGTCAATTAACTGCTGGCATAAGTGGGTGTATGAGCTGATAGGAAGACCTGGAGTTCCCTTCTCTCTCCGGCTTCATCAGCTATTTACTTTTGAACCAGGTTTGATTGCTGCTCTAGGTCTCAATTTCCACCACTATAAAGCAAGCTTAACAATACTTATAATCCTTTTCAAAACGTTTTGAGATCCTTGGGTGACAAGTGCTCTAGAACAGATAAGTGTCCTTAAGAAGATGGGCATGTTGTCCTCCTTGCAATTTTGGTCAGGAGATGGCTGACACGTGTACCAAAGTGGTCTGTATAATGTGCTAATCATTAATGATGCAGCATTTTTTTCCATGGCAAAGTGAAAGCTTGCCACAGTGCTCAAGATGCAGCCACACAAATGGGTTTTTATAGCAGTATCCTGCTCTCTTGTTTTATTTTCTTTTTTTTTTTTTTTCTCTCAGTAATTCTAAGCAATTTTTATTTCTTTTCTGAGTATCTCTGAGAACCTAGATGAAGTTTTCAGACAGCTAGCTAATGTAATTCCAACATTTCTTTTGTGGATGGAAATACCCAGAGTTCAAAACTCTTTATGTAAAGTTGGATTGTTTTACTTCCCCATTACCTGTAGATCATTGATTTCACATGCCACATTATTGCCTGATTACTTAAGTCTCTATACAGCTCTTTGCAATCAGCCTTTATTTTTTCTATCCTAAGTATCTTAGTGTAACTAGAAAACTGACAGTCTGCTCTTTATTCCCTCTTATACATCATCGAGATCTGTGAAGAACAGCACAGTTGTTTCAGTAGCCTGTCTCCACTCAGTAAAGACTGTACATATATATATTTCTACCCTCTCATGTTTCTGTGCATCAAGCTCTTGCCTTCAAACCTCTAACAACTTCTAGAGGAGCCTTCAGAGAAACAAATTTGAATTCCTTTTAGAAACCTGAGTTGACTATCCGCTATATCTCACTTGTCACCATACTGACTCTTTCAAAGGACTTCACAAACCACGTAATTCCTTCTCTATACACCTTATTTCTATAAATGCTCTTCTTCACAGTGCTTGCAAAGACTTTGTCCAGTTTAGCTTCAGGTTATGGGGTATAGCAATATCTTATAAATGGCAGCCAGCACCTGATGTTTTGAAAGACCTTTTCATGGAAAAAGTAAATACCTGAGTTTACTTATTTTTTAAAAACCAAGGGTATGGAAAGATATGATGAGGTTTTAAGTATATCACAGAGGACTGTGGAAGTACCTAAGTTCATTAATATTATTCACAAAAAGGAAATTGTCATAAGTGACCATTAATATATTTAAGCAAATTTAACAAGACTTCCAGCAATTCTAGTAGTCTTTGTCAGCTGTTTTCCAATAGAAGTAAAGTAATAGTAGCAATTTATGTAATGTTCCACACTTGTGCAAAGTATGTTTCAATACAACTGCTTACACTAGCTGTAGAAAGTTACTTGATAATTCTTTCCATCCTTTGTTTTATCCTAGTTTATCAATGTAATGATACCGCACATTGTTCACACATTACTTTTTTTTTTCTTGAAATCACGCAATGAATCACACAATGGTAGTGGTTGGAAGGGACTTTTAGAGATCATCCAGTCCAACCTCCCTACAGAAGCAGGTCAACCTAGATGAGATCATACACAAATGAGTACAGGTGGGTCTTGAAGACCTCCAGAGAAGGAGACTCCACACCCTCCCTGGACAGCCTGTGCCAGGGCTCCCTCACCTCAATAGTGAAATAGTTTCCCTTGTCCTGTTGCTAGATTCAACAGAAAAAAGTGATGCCCCAACCTCCTGACATCCACCATTTAGATAATTGTAAATATTAATGAGATTCCCCCCTCAGTCTTCTCTTCTCCAGCCCAAGTTCCTGTGGTCTTTCCTCATAAGGAAGATGTTCCAGTCCCCTGATCACCTTGGTGGCCCTGTGCTGGACTCTCTCCAGAAGTTCTCTGTCCCTCTTGAGCTGGAGAGCCCAGAACTGGACACAGCCTTCTCTGCTTCCTTGCTCACCAGGGCAGAGTAGAGGGGGAGAAGAACCTCCCTCGACCTGCTGGCCACACTCTTCTTGATGCATCCCAGAATGTCACTGGCCTTCTTGGCCACAAGCCCACATTACTGGCTCATATTTAGTTTATTATCAATCAGAACTTCCAGGTCTCGCTCTGCAGAGCTGCTCTCCCCCAGCCTGTACTGGTGCATGGGTTTGTTCCTCCCCAGATGCAGTACTCTGCACTTGTCCTTGTTGAACTTCATGAGGTTCCTCTCTGCCCAACTCTCAAGCCGGTCAAGATCCTGCTGAATGGCAGCACAGCCTTCTGGGGAATCAGCCAGTCCTCCCAGTTTGGTGTCATTAGCGTGAGGATACACTCTGTCCCCTCATCCAGGTCATTGATGAAGATGTTGAACAAGACTGGCCCCAGAACCCATCCCTGTGGATGTGTTTCTTAGTTTCTGCTGACTCTCCTCACACTTATGTTTCTGTTTCTGCATTGTTCTGTTCAGAGACTGAGAATTATTATTATTATTATTATTGATCTATCTTGTCATTCTTTTTTCTTCTTCCTATCTGACTGGTTTATGTTTTTTCTCAACCACCAATTGCTGATTAATTTAGTTTTCCTATTGATTTTTTTACATGCCTTTTTCTCTACATATTCCCAGTTCTTCCGCTGCTTCCAAGGTTGTAGTTCATGACCTGCAAACCGTTGACATCTCTGTTTTTCTTACAAGACATTTATTGTAATTTTCAATGTTTTGCAAGCATGCTGTCATAGCTACAAATAGGATATACAGTCTCTCTAGAATATATCTCCAATTCTGCCATCATTGCTATTAGTGTCTTCCTGTTGTTTATGTTTTTGTAGCTGTGGAGTCAATAGTGTCAAACAAGGTGTCCAACACCAATTACACTCCTACAATGTCTCTTTCTTTCTGTAATTTCTGTTTGTGACATGTTCCACAGCCACTAAGAAACCCATGTGACCAGCAGCAGTTGCCCAAAAAACTTTCTCCAAAATTCATCCTGCCAAGTCTTACTCAGAACATTTTCCAGAAAAATCACATTTCATCAACAACTTGCTGGATGGTTCCTCTTTGGAGAAAAACTCTCTCTTGAGTCTTCTCTTGTGGTTCTTACTGTGGACATGTGGCAACTTGGACCTGCCCATCCTAGGGAACTGCCAGGTGACTATTCACAGCAGCATGCCCACATTTTAGGCTGTTTTGGTCATCTTTGTCATTTTCAATGTGCTGATGTGCTGAGTTGGTTACAGGACTATCTCTTCCTCCAAGCAAGAAGTCTCTGTGTGCTGTTGTTATTTTTGCAAGGGTATGTGTTTACTGGTGTTGCAACATTCAGCTTGTCAGGTGAAGTAGTTGGAGAGAAGCTCTGTTGAGTCACATGTGATTAGAGATCCCATGGTAGTTGACTTGACTGGGGAGTGACCTGCAATGTATTATTTTCAACAGAGCATTTTTAATACAAGATGTTTCAGGAGAGACAGAAGGACCAGCACTGTACTAAGGGGATCACAGATAGGGTTATAAGATTGGAAAAGACACTGTGTACATGCTCATGCATGATGCAGGGCTCTAGTGAGGAAATGGTGTGAACCCAGGTAGGAAGACTGGAGTTATGTCTGGACTTGGATTTAGTTGACAATGTCGACAAAAGAAAGGGTCTGTGTGTTGATGTGTAACAGAGACATTTAGGTAAGGAAGATGTCTGCTCATTTACCACTGTCTCCTTTCCCCACTAAAACATTACTTCATCCTATACAGTCTTCAGGATGTGTATGGTCCTGCTCTGCTTGCCCAAAGAGTTGATCTTTCACTGCTGCTTTAGGATGTCTCTTCCACAGTCTCTGGGACTGTATTCATACACCTAAAGATTCCTCTCTCTTCCTAACCACATCTCATCATCTCTGATCCAACACTTTTTTCCAACACTTTAATGTATGCCAAAAGGAGTCATAGAATCATAGAACTGGTTAGCTTGGAAAAGATCTTTGACCTTTGGAAATGGAACCTTTGTTATAAAAGTCTCTGTCTGAGAAACACGTCAGGACAGCACAATAGAACAATTAAAATGAGGCATTAATAAACTGGTAGGCTATTCATTTAGGGTCAGGATGACACTATATAATGCTCCAGCTAAAATGATTGCTCTGATGCCAATTTGGGTTACTTAATCCTGGGGCTGATTTTACCACATTGCAGAAAAATTGCATAAAAATGCAAAGTAATAATATTTATATTTCCTGGGAGCAAAGAGGAGCAAACATTCTAGGAAGCACAAAAGTATGAATTTTCTATGACGCATTTAAGTAGGAAGCCCAGAGGAAATTAGCTAGTTGCCCATTAAACTCTCAAACGAGAAGGAGAAGAGTTTAATGACTTCCTATTTAAACTCCTAAGCTTAAGGAAAACTGCCTTCCCAGTCAGCATTCCCTCTTTTGTGCATCTTTGGAATATTTTGGCTGTTTCATCTCACTAAGGGAGATAAAATTCCTCTCAAGTGGAGTTTGGTTTTTTTGCTAGAAAATTTTTATGCCTGAAATCTTCCTCCAAATAGTTTATTTTGGTGCAAAAGAAAAGAGCTTCTGGCTTTGTATGTTTGGATTATAATTGATTGTATCAAAGTAGGTGGCCCAAATGCTTTTTGGATCACTGGCTTGTAACCTTATTTTGGGGCTCTGAATTTTCATCTCAATTTAGAAGTGAAGACACTAAACTTCCAAAGCCCTAGCAAGATGCAAAAACTACTTCATTTCTATCTGTAGTTGGAGAGTTTTTCCAGCAGTAAAGAGATTCTTAGCACATCATAAATAAAAGTGAATAAGAAATAACCTGTCTTCAAGACTTCAGCTTTGGATTCATTTTGTCTGTCAATAAATATCAAGAGAAAAATCCTTATCTCTGTTTTCCATTATGAAGCAGAAAATATGTAGAAACAGGAATGAATAAAAATATCCACTAAAATTAGAGATTAATAAAAAGGATGCAGTGCCTGTCATCATTACTTCTCTTAAATGTCCATTCACCAGTCTCCATTTATGGAACTGGTGTGTGAGTTTTGATAGAAATGGCCATTTCTGAGAGAAATTAATTTGTTGACACAGAGGTCCAATAATAACGAGAAAGTCCTTGACAAAATAATTGTATATTTTTCTAGATACAGGACTAAGGCTCTTTTCTAGGAAAACTCACTATGCAATAATAAGATCTTTCTTCTTTTGAAATGCTTCTCTATACATATGGGTGTGTGTATGTGTGTGTATATATATATATATATAAGCACCACAGGCTTTGTTTTCTTTGCTTGCAGAACTGATCCCATCTGGTAGTGGCTAGAACTGTATGGGTTCTTTCCAGCTGAGAAAATAGCTCCATTTTCATTTCAAAGACTCCAGCTTTTGCAGGCTGTGCGCAGCAGCCTGTTTGCTGTTTGATTTCTAGATTGTGTCTTTGGTCCTGAAGAAAAACTCAAGCTGTCACCGCTGTGGTATCAGGCCTAGTATAAACAAATGGTCAATAAAAAAACTGCCTCAATATGCAGTGGAAAATGATCTTTAGATTAGACCTCTGCTCTCTTCTCCTCATGAACTGCTGAAGTGTAGTAGTCAATGACACTGGAAGTTGTAAAAATGATACCAAGAGGAAACTGAGTTCATGGATTAGACCCATTCAGAGAGGAAAAGCTCACTGAGGCACAAAGATGAGTCTCTAATGCCTGTCTCAGAAAGTCCTCAGAGTTGCCTCTTGCTGAAAGCTAAGACTGTTCTCAGGTAGTGTCATTATTTGTCCTCACAGTCTCTTCGTAGACATCAGGATATGCATGGTGACATTTGTCCTTCAGTGACTGCCCAGGTATTTTCAATTAATTTATTAATTGTTAGTAAAGTGTTGTTGTGTGAATAAATGTCAGATCTAGGTCTTGGACCAGTTTAAAATTGGGACCCTCCCTAAGAATCCAGAGGAGTTTGGATCCAGGATTGTTATTTACAGAGCAGCCATTTATGAGGATAAGAACAGGAAATAAAATTCACAGTTTTGAGTTTGTTTCCGCAGCTAGGTAAGGTGGAATTTGAACTCAATGCTTCTGGAGCCTTGGATGAGCAGTGGGACAGAATTTTTATAAATGACAGTTTACACAGTTTGTAGCACTAAAGCACCAAATAGGGTAAGGCAGCCAACCATTAGCCAAAGGAGCCTGCTGTTCTTTCGTGCTTTTCCAAAAGCCAGTGTGACTTGGTGTTCACAGCTATTCCATTGGGAAACATTAAGACTACCAATATAGGGTTTCTTCAATGTAACTCTAGAGGAGAGGTCTTTTTGCCTAAACTTAGGTGCATGGTACCTTTCTGAATGCTCTATCAATGCCAGTAGTAATTTGAGCTCAGTCAGGAAACACCATAGCACCAAAAATGGCTCTGTGTTTGGGCAACTAAATGGAACCCTCCAATACAGCCCTACAATATATGCCCTCCCAACAGGTCTGTCTATGCAAGTCACATAAAGAGGCACTTCAAAGTGAGGAGAGTCGTCTCATGTGGAAGTGAACATCTCAAAGAAACAGGAGAAACTATCATGTAAAAGTAGCTACTTTGCTCCATCATTTATTAAAGGATAGATACCTACCTCAGAATTGTCTAAAGACTACTTAGTTTTAATGCAGGCATGAGGCCTAAAACATCCTCTCCAGTGTTTGTAAGATTGAACAGCAAAGGATAACTTCAGGAGAAAGAAGGAAAACCTGATAACAATGTTTGCAAGAAGTACATGACTAAAAATATTAATGAAAGAGGCAGGATGACAGTCACTCTGAAATGCAGGCTTCTGATTACTGAGTACATCCTAAAGTGGATTTTAGCATCTGTCTTCAGACCCACATGTTTGAACATTGTCCAAATGACTAGGGATATGCAGCACATTCAATGCAAGAATTAGAAATAGGTCTCAGGGTGAGTGGCTGATGCCTCTGTCCTGGCCTGTTTTTGTCTCCTAGAAAGTATTATAGAAATAATGTTCCTAGCAGGGCTTTCCTCTGACACCTGAGAAGACTGCTAAAAGTTAGCACCAATGTATCTGCCTTCCTGTTAATGCCATAGACAGTTGTGGTATCTCACCAGACATGTGTTGCTGGTTCCACTGCCATCCTTAGACCTTAGTTATGCAAAGGCATCTAAAATGCTACTGTGCTTGGGTAGCCGAGTTGTCTTCCTGAATGTAGCCTTTATAATGTAGCTCAACTCTTGGTGGTACCCAGCACACAGTGAGCTTTAGGTCTGCGGAAAGGCTCTTCATAGGGTCTGCACAGGCCAGAGTGATGGCCTGAGGCTAATTGTATGAGGTTTGCTGAGGCCAAGTGCTGTGTCCTGCACTTGGGCCACAACAGTCCCAGGCAGTGCTACAGACTTGGAGCAGAGGGGCTGGAAAGCTGTCTAGAGGGAAATGACCTGGGAATGGTGGACAACACCAACTGAGCCAGAAGTATGCCCAGCCAGCCAAGAAGGCCAATGGCATCCTGGCCTGTATCAGAAATAGTGTGACCAGCAGGACTAGGGCAGTGATTGTTCTCCTGTGCTGGCTCCTGGTGAGACTGTACCTCAAGTACTGTGTTCAGTGTTGGACCCTTCACTCCCAGAGGGACGCTGAGGGGCTGGAGCATCTCCAGAGCCAGGCATCAGAGCTGGGGAAGGGTCTGGAGCACAAGTCTGATGAGGAGCAGCTGAGGGAGCTGAGGGTGCTTAGCCTGGAGGAGGATGATCACTCTACAAGATCCGGATAGGAAGTTGGAGTGAGGTGGGGGTTTGATCTCCTCTCTCAAATAACAAGTGGTACAACAAGAGGAAATGGCCTCAGGTTGCACCAGGGGAGGTTTAGGTTGGAAATTAGGAAGAACTTCACTGAGAGGGTTGTCAGACACTGTCCCAGGCTGCCTAGGGAGGTGATGGATTCCCTGTCCCTTTAAAAGCTGTGTAGCTGACAGGCTGAGGGGCATGAGTTAGTGGTGGGCTTGGCAGTGAGTAAGGTGAGTGGTTGGACTCAATGATCTTAAAGGTGTTTTCCAATGAAATGATTCTCTTATTCTATGAAATGAGGCAGTCAGTATTACTGTTGCCAACCAGATGAGCAAGCCAGCTGTCATTAGGAATCAGTGCAAACATACATGAAATTCTAGGTGAGAAGTATGAATACATCCTTTCTGTACACCATCATTGTTTTCTTTCTGCAGCCCTTGGACAGAGGGAGATTAGGAGAAAGATTGGGAGAATGAAAACTTTGTTTATATAGAATAAGCATATTTCTAGTGAAGTATCGCCCATACTTTTCAGATAGCAATTCTCTTTCTGGACTGAGGAATCACACTTCTGCAATTTCATTTCAGAGAAGATCAAAATCCCTAATTTTTCTGAAGCAGCCTGTGCCAATTTGAATTTCCTGTTCCTTGCTGTCACATCTAAGTAGGACTTATGAAACTTCGAATGCTTTCCCCAGTCCAGTTCATCATGTTAATCCCATGTGATTAGTCCTACTTGTATTTGGAACTTGCCCTTGCCTAAGAGTCTATGATTTCATCTGTCCCCATCCATTACGACTGCAGATATGGCAAGTTTTGCATTCATGCCTTTTTGCATCCTTGATAGAAGTAACCCAAACCTGTCTCTCAGATGAAAAGCCTCAACATTTGGTAGTAGAATTTCAGAGGCAGAAATTTTCTTTCTGTGGGTAAAAGACATGTCTATCCATCTGTCTCTCAGCAGAGACTGCCTGAAGATTTCTCTTTCTGTTATTGACGAGTGGTGCAGTTGCCATTATGAGATTCAAGTCAAACCAGTGATATGAATCTCATTTTATCTCTGAAAAAGTGAGAACCAGTTGACTTTAAGTTCTTAAATATGAGAAAGGCAATACTCAAAGAATTGCAAGAATAAATGTACAAACTGCACTGGTTTATTTTTTCTTATACTCCCTTAGGTCCTGCTCTGCTGAGAAAATATTTAAGAAAATGTCATGTTAACTCCTAGAGCAGCATTTTTGTATCTCACCTAATAAGTGTTTAATATATATGATTCCCAGTGCTGCCAGTCTCCCAATGTCTATTCTGGTGCTTATTGCGCCATTTGTAATAAACAATTTTACAGTAACCACAGGGAAGGATATGATGGATGACAAGATTCTGTAATCACAGAAATACTCCACATTGCAGAGAGAAATAAAAAAAAGCAGCATATTTTGTGAACACCTTATTGGTAGCTCTGGTACAGCATTCATGAATAGTTGGAAGTCAATCATACAATTGTTCCATTCATAGACTGCAAAATACCAGGAGCCCTGGGACTCTGGAAATGTGTGAGAGAGAAATATCTTCTCACAAGCTTAGGTTGTGACCTCAGCAGCCCTGAGATAAAGGTTCTGTAGTTCTGACAGTATATATATCATCAACAATTTTGAGATAGGTCAATATCGTGTAAGCTACCCTACTTTACAAGTTGAAAGCAGCTCAAAACTTGCTCCTAGGTGCCAAATCCTTCTACTGATCACAGCCTACAAATTAGAATCTTCTTTCAGGTTTGGGGCTTTTTTTTTTTTCCTGTTTACATTGAAAGGAAACTTTTGTAAGAGACTTTCTAGCAGGTGCTACAACAGCAGCATTAATCAGAGCAAATCTCAATTCTCAGTGGTGAGGTTGTATCAGAATCAATAATTCCCTAGCTCAGCAGCTTAAAAAGGGAAGAAAATGCAAAATGCAAAAAAAAAAAAAAAAACAGGCATTTTTCAGGTGTGATTCATCTGCTTTATTTTAAATGTCTCTTGTGGAGTGCAGTGTCTGTCCCTCATCAAATACAAAGGGATTCTGGTGTAACCAGCTCACGTTCTGATCTGTTAGAGTCTGGGTAGCCCCATCTAACCATGGCAGCCTGCGTGGAATGGGAGGAGGGTTTAAAACACCCACCATCTCAACACAGCACAGTGCTGTCAAATACTCTGTACAGGAAGCCTTGGACAAGCTCAGCCAGAGACAAGTGAAAACAGCCAAAAAAATCCCACCTTTTGTTCATTGTGACACTCAGCAAAGGAAAGCATTGATAGTTGTTGGATGTTTGCTGTGTAATCTGGTATTTCTAGGTGTGTTTCAGTCAATGGTAAAACCAAGAGGTTGTTTTCAATCAGACTGGAACTGCAAAATGTGCCTTTTAAGGTGTATCACATCCTTTAAGCCGTTATTTGACTCACTGGTCTTATTTTTTCCTCTCTCTTGTTTTGCAGATAAATTTTGTATTTCTGTTTAACATAGTTAGGATTTTAATGACAAAGCTGAGAGCTTCAACCACTTCAGAAACAATACAGTACAGGTGAGTCAGCTGGTGCTTCTTGCTGTTTCCAGTTTTAACAAAGAACTGCCTTGTCTACCTTGTCCTTGTCCCATCTTTGTCTTTCCGTATGTCACTGTTGTTCTCAAGGGTGTCTTTCTTGCCCTTGGGCTCATACGGGTAAGTACACTGTATTTATTTTTACAGGCTATCCATAAAAGCATGCCTGCATTTTTTTCTGCCCATTCCATTTCAATGTCCAAACAATGCAAACAGGCCAGGCTTAATGCACTGCCACAGCCACCAGCCTCTTTACCTCTTTACATGCCCCAACAAACACGTAACACCTCCCCTTTCCAGTGACATCCAAAGGATTTCATTTCAAGTGATGATAGGAGCTTTATCTATTTCTATATGTACACAAGCATATAGAATAACAGAACTGTTTTGGTTGGAAAAGATCTTTAAGATCATAAAGTCCAACCACTCATCTCACACTGCCAAGCCCACCACTGAACCACATCCCTTTCACTGCTAACTAGGCCATTCATTCAACCAACCTAGAGAATCAGTGAAAAACTGTTCAGTCCCTGCTAGGTTGCTTCCCTGCCCCAGCCTCAAGCTTTGTAGGTGCAGAACAATACAGTAGCCAGATTTCCCAATAAATCATGTACATATGCATATTAGGATCCTATTTGATGCAAATATCCTGTTGGAGCCAGAAGTAAGAGAACACAGTTTGGACCAAAACATTCATATATTTGTAATCAATAGCATTATCATTACTGATGATTACAGGTATTTACAGTAGATTTTAATGTTCTTTTTGAAGTGTAGGGTGTAGGAATGAGAGGGTGATTGTGCCCCTTCCCTTCAGCTGGTAGCAGCATTAGTGTAACCGCTCAGTGGGTTGCATTGTGGAACTAATCCTTAACTAATTGTTACCTTTATATGGGGCAGCATTTCAGATGGGTCATCTTCCTGAGCTGGCTGATGGGGCAACTTCACAGAAAGGAGAAGACAGACATGTTTAGCCCAGGGCAGCAGAATGAAGGTGGCCTGGCCCCTTCTGGCAGCGGCATGCGTGGACTTATATCAGCCTAAACAATAAAAAAGCAAGTTCTTTGAGATCAGGAGATGCTGAGAACTCCTCCAACCATCTGCAGTATGTTGCAAGATGTTTGGAGCTTTTACTCACAGGTTTTGTGGAGTAAGGTGGTCAAAATCCTCTAAGTCATTTCTAGATAAAAGCTCCATGTATCAAGCTGAGGCTTGAACCCTGATGTCCTCAAATCCACCTGTTCTTGACTTTGGAGGCAATTTTGCAGCAATAATGAGGTTTTGTTTTGCTTCATTCCCTCCTCTTCGTCTTGTCTAGGGTATGGGAACAAATATTAAGCTAATGCAGTGGTCTGACTTTCTTGTTCAGACCTTTTTCTGTGCATCTTCTGAGAAATGTAGGGAAAAAATACCCCTTTTTCATGCTCAAACCTCATGCCATAAAACTGAAATGAGAACACACTGTTTCAAATCTCAGTACATTTTTCTCCCTGACAGTTTGCAGGAAGCATTAGAGATACTAGTTTCTGAGACACTTTAAAGTAATTGCATTTGTCCTTGAAGAGATGACAGTGATTTTACCCCCATTATGAGCTCTATGAGGGAGTTTTCTTTTTCACAACCTAAATAGAAATCCTTATATTTCCAGGAAGGCCTGGGGCAAGCCTTGCTGCCCTAAAGCTGAGTAGTCCAAACATTTCTTAAGTGACTATTAGATGATGTCTTTGTTAAGACTTTCACTTTGTCCTGACACTGGCAATGTGTTTGTGCTCCCCTGCCTGCCTACCTGCCTGTCCTTATTTCCCTGTTAGTGGCATTATACAGAGATTTGTACAAGCTTAATTTTTACACAATGCAACTAACATCCCAAGATGCTATTACAGTGCCAATAGTAAAGATTAGCCCCTAATAATTCTGTTAATAATCACTTATGCTTCATTGTGTACCATCTGCTTGTTTATTATTTATAAGACAGCCCAAAGCAATTGTGTTGCTTGTGCAAGTGTTGCAGAAAGAGAGCAAGAGTTTATACTCCAGACAGAGTCAAAAGATGGGAGTAGAGGAGTTCTTGTGGACATAGCATTCATGCCCTGGTCAGCAGCTAAGTTGTGCACTTATCACCCTGAGGAGTAAGAAATCTCTCACTAGAGCTGCAGAGAATCTCAAGGCTTCAGCCTAATGCAAGCCTCACTGATAGGATAGAAACTGTCTGGAGGAAGGAGAGAGGGAGAAAGTGATATAAAAAAAGGTTTCCATTTGTCCCCTGGAATACAAGGTGTGGGGACAAACAGCAGGATTCAAAGAAAAGCACTTTTCCAGAACATGTTTCTCCGAGTGCACGTCAGAAAGTGATAACTAACAAACTCACCTGTGGTTTCACAACCCTAAGTGGAGTGTCTCACTCTTTCCATGCTCCTCTGGTAAATTCTATCCAGCCTTTTAGAAATGAGTTCCCATGGTCTACCCCTTAAATATCCTCTCTCAGCCCTGTAAACTTGTGTTCTTCATCACCTGAGGACTCTTGGAGCCTCCATCTTGGGTTACACAATAAGCTGGTACACAATAAGCCTCAGGACTCTTCCTGCACAGGCAGGATGGGAAATGCCTAAAACTTGGATGTCCTCCTGGGAAAAAGCTCAAATTATTTAGCCATTATGCAAATATAGGCTTCCACTGTTATCCTTAGCAAATGTTCTAGCAGCATGTCTTGAGAGATGGAGGTACCCAGAGGGAGGACTTATGTTCTCTAACTTCATTCACTTGTGTTAGACACTGGATAGAAGTTGACATATGAATTTCTTTCTTAAAATGCTTCTTTCCTCCAATGACTCCAGTACATATTGGACAGCCCTGAGCAGACGTGTCTTAGGCCATCCTTTGTTTTGTTTTCACCCTGTTTGATGTATGCAAATGCTGAACTTTCTTGACTTCCCTAAGTTCCCTCTCTAGCTGATGGAGGTACTTCCCTCTTAATTGCACTATTACCCCTTTCCCCACTAAATGAGTGATTTGTTTGGATTGAGTCAGTCTACAATGATTTGGGTAACACAGTTGTTCTTTCTTGCATTCACTTGTGTTTTCTGTTTCCCACCCACAGGAAGGCAGTCAAGGCAACCTTAGTTCTTCTGCCTCTGCTAGGCATCACCTATATGCTTTTCTTTGTCAACCCTGGTGAAGATGACATTTCCCAGATCGTCTTCATCTATTTCAATTCCTTCCTGCAGTCTTTTCAGGTAAGAGAGCAAGTTTACAGCTGGTATCAGCTACTACTGAAAAGATCCTCCATGCTTTGCAGCCATGAAACTTATGGCAATGAAGTCCTCGATAGAAATAGTAGATGAAAATAGCTCAGCTTTATTCATTCTTATGTGATAGATATATAAGCATGTCACGTGGAGCAGAGATCTCTTCTCAGATATGTACTGGAGGGACACATCTCAACATCTAAAGTCAATGGAGAGAGAGAGATGATGTTTCATTCCATCCTAAACTGCCTGAGAGAGGATGTTGAATCACCCTCCCAAGGTACCTCTCTCTTAACAGAGCACACAGTGAGCTGAGGTGAAGACTCAGACTCATAGATATTGCTAAAGCAAAGGGAAGCTTCTACCTGTTGGGTTCGCTTGATTAAGACATTAGCTATATTGCCCAACTTCTCACTCCAGCTCTTCTGCAGTGGTGTGTATACTCAGACATCAGACTGCACCAACTGAGAACTCATTCTTCCAGGATGTAAAAGGCAATGGGACACAATTGCCTCAGCTTTCTGGATATTTCACAGAACCAAAAGTGACTGAAGACTTTGAATGGTGGATGGAACTGTGACATTAGTATTGCACCTCTGATATGTGCAGGAACAAGCACTCTGATACCTAGGATATCAATAGAAACATACAGCACATGCACTGTCTGGATTGCAAAAGTTTTGAGCTTTGGGTTGCTGTTTTTACTGATTATATGTTTAGCTTTGAAACACAGAGCATCCCACTAGAAATTGCAATGAAAAGCATCCCTTTTAATCTGTGAACAAGGGAAGCCTCTAGCCTCTACCAGTAAACCAATCCACATTTTTCATTCCCTAAACTCAGTTGTATTTTTTATCTGCTGATGCTCAATGTCTAAAAAAAGTGCTACACTGCCTATTTGGTTGTTGGTGTTATAAAGACACATGTAAGAAAGAAAGCACAGGGAATCTCTCCTTTATGGTGACAGTAATTGCAGTCTATTGTCAAAAGCAAAATGCTCACAGGTTGAGAGATGAAAGTGCCATCATGTTGTCATCTGAGCTTCCATTATAGTCATTACAATCTTTGCAGTCACTACAGGGGTCTAGTCACTGCTGTCAATAGATTGCACAGAACAATTCAGCTCTGATGAGTGTAAGCAACCTGTTGACACACTTTCCTGCACAAGACCGTCTAAGGCCATTTGACACAAACAACCCTCACCCTCCTGCCCCAGAAGTGTTTGAGACATCCACATAGAGCTGGCAGGCATGACATAGCACCTATGAGAGGTCTGGGCCATACTGGGGAGGCAGATGGAAGCTGTAGATATGCTATAGCACAGCTGAAGTGTCAATCCCCTCCATCAGTGGTAGAGCTGCCTAGATTCTAGCACTCACGTCTCACCTGTGAGCCACAAAAGACTTCATTTCTCGTGAAGTTGTAAGGTAAAAATTTCATCTGTCTAGACGTGATTGATCTCAACAAGATTATTTTTTTGCTCAGAATGGTCCCAGAATAAAGCTCAGTCCCTGATTCTGCGTGTTAAATACTTACCTACTAATTGACTGCTTTCAATTCTTTCCAGGGTTTCTTCGTGTCAGTATTTTATTGCTTCTTGAATGGTGAGGTAAGTAGTGTCCTCTGCTGTCAGTGTCATTAACTCATAGGAGTTGGAACTTAATTGAATGTCTGATTGTCGAGACATAAGATACTTTTACACGTGGTCATAATCCCATCAGTCTGTTGCTCTTACAGAAGTTTCTGTTAATGTGCATGTGAATTTCCCAGCCCTCTTTGTAGGTGTGCCTCGTTTAAAAAGCTTTACCAAATTCAGGTTATTACCTGGGAGGTTGGGACAGAAGAAAATGAAGCCTTTTCAGGTTATAAACTTATGGACCTCTTTGAAGTTTGTCATTAGTTACAAATATGATTTCTGAGAATATGTGAGCATTACTTCTGAGCTGGGCTCTTGTTAAGAATATACAGCAGGTGGCCCATTTTTACAATGAAATTCCCATACTGAGTTGAGTGAGTTAGGATTTGCGTGATCAATGCCTGTTGTATTCAAAAAAGAGGATTTGGCACAGGGTTTGTGGTGTTCCTCAAAATTAATTTTGGGTACTGCTGCTCAAGCAAGAAATGTTTCACTAATATGCCTTATCATTTGAGTTACACCTCAAAGTGTGCCAGATTTATGTCTCTTCCCCTACTTACCCCGCAAATTTCTTATTTACCTGCACTTTAATATGCCATCTTTGTCCAGTTAAAATTTGTCTCTCTGCAGAAATTAATTCCTGCTGCATTGTTATATACATTGTTTATACTGCTTCTTAACTTCATTGTGGGCTACACAAAAGAATGAACATGTCTTTTCACCCAGCTGCTCTACAACATTTTATATACTTTAGCTAATAAACCATCAGTAATTGGGTTTTTGCTTTTCTTCATTTCCTCTCTTTCTCATTAATTCTGAGGTGATGTTAACAAGAAGCAACACTACTTTCTCAGGTTAGCCACATGCCCCTTTCATATATTGGCAGCAGAATGTTCTCAGTTCTCTTTCCAGCTTTCCTTCAATAAGTTCTGATCACTCTGTTTGCCTCTTAATAAATAGGGAAGTGAAATCTTCCCCAAAAAAAGTGCAGGTACCTTAACTGTGGGACTACAGTTACATCAAAACCTCACCATGTACCTGAGTTGTTCATGATCATGCTTTGATTTTGTGAGCTGCTGTGCTGCACAGTCTGCTAAGGTTAAAGGCACCAGAAGTCTGTCACGTCCCTTCAGTACTGCTTGTTCTATGCATCAGGTTTACACTGTTGATGCAGAAGGAGAACCTTCCTTGCAGTCAGCAGGCTTTTTTTCTGTCTTTTTTTTCTTCTTTTTTTTTTCAGTGGTGTCATAGTGAACACCAGTGAAGGAACCCAGGCCACATAATTTTGTAAGACTTTGTATAAGACTTCTATTTTGTGCACTTGGGCTATGAC
Source organism: Colius striatus (assembly GCF_028858725.1). Lineage (NCBI taxonomy): Eukaryota > Metazoa > Chordata > Aves > Coliiformes > Coliidae > Colius > Colius striatus. Next base: position 37,318,628 of record NC_084763.1, read on the forward strand.
CAGTTGGCTCTTCGTAGCAGGCTTTGACTCTTTTCACTGTTCTGGAATTCTTTCAGCTGTCTTGTAGTGGGAAAAATACCCCCTTTGCTACAGCAGTCTGAAGTTCTCTTTCCAAGGCCATGAGCCAACTTCTCATCCCCTGTAACTTTTTAATGAGTTCAGCCATAATCAAGCTTGTAGAAAGGCAGGATGATTCACTTCATGTACTTCTGTGTCTTGACACCAATCTACAAGCAGATCTGGAATGATTTACATAAGTAGTTTTCCCAGCTGTATCACACTACTATTACAGTTGGAATGGACATTCATGTGGGAGTCAGTCCAAGGTTAAGATACCCAACTTGGCTGATGGATGTGATCTTGATTCATTTCTGTAAACAAAGTACTGCTTGACAGGCTATGAGGTATCTGAGGCATCCACATGGGTCTGACAGATATAATAGAGGATCTGTAGAAGAGTCACATCTTCAGATTGGGAAGTGGGAAGCCAAGTGGGACTTCTCAAATGACTATGTGACTAATTTGAGCCAGTCGATAAAGTCATTTTCTCATCAGCTTAGCCTACAATAGACACCTACACCTGCTCACCTCAACAACTCTAGTCTTCACTGACAGTACCTCCAGCTCTCCACTGACTATAATGCATGCCTAGACACTCTGCTCACATGTAAACACCTACAAATAGCTGAGTTTGGGAGTGAAATCTCTGTAGCCAAATGTTTGCATCTAATGTACAACTTACACTTGACTAGCCAAACCATGGCAACTCTAACCACTTTATTGAGTCATTAATCGTTTATTCGCGGCTGTGTGGCCGATTGAGGTAATCCAGGGGTTCCTGGAGCACGGAGAGTGGAGGAAAAGCAAGGAGAGCCGCCAGGACCAGGCAGCTCTCAGGAGGGGGACGGTCTTGCCGGGAGGTGGAGCCGCAGCAATTGCAGGGGATTTAATCATCCCCCAGGGAGCGTGAGTGACCAGGAGCACAGTGAACAGGGCTGGCAAACAGGGAGTGACGCAGCACCCAGGTGTGGCGCAGCAGTTTGTGCAGACAGGGCAAGCAGGGAGAATGGGCAGGGAACAACCCCATGGTCCACAAACAGAAACAGAAGTCAAAGAAGTGCCCCAGCTTCGACCTAGCAAAATGGTGAGCACTTGCCTGAGGACTAAAGCCAAGGCTCAGGTGGACAAAACCCAGGCGAAGGTCAATGTGTCCACCCAGACTGAGCCAGTTAGTAAAGATGCTTCAGTCCAGGTGGAGTGCAGGGAGTGTTTAGGATGCTTAGGGACCTATGCTTCTGAGGCAACAAGGTGTCATAGGTGCCCTCAAGTTCAGGAACTGAAGCAACTGGTGAAATTGCTGCAGGAAACTGTGAGTAAGCTCTGTAGTGTTAGAGGGGAGAAAGATGGAGACTTCCACAATCAGATGCAAGTCTCCAGTGAATCTAACAAGCCATGGACCCTGGTTACAAAAAGAAGAAAGACAAAGGCTTGTCTACAAAGCCCTCCTTCCAGACTGCCCACTACAATCAAGTATGAGGCACTGGCAATGAGGGACTTCAACGAGCAAGTTCCAAAACGGGAAAATCCATCAAACAACCCACCAAGCAACCCATCAGCTGCTCCACCTGCAGTAGGTAATGGACACTGTAGGCGACGAGTGCTTGTTGTGGGTGACTCGCTGCTAAGGGGCACTGAGAGACCCATCTGTGGAGCAGGTAGGGAGTTGAGCGGTGTGCTGCCTGCCTGGGGCCAAGATCAGGGATGTGGCCCATCGTAAGTCAATGGATCCTGATGGGATATATCCTAGAGTGCTGAGAGAGCTGGCTGATGTGATTGCTAAGCCTCTCTCCATCATTTTTGAACAATCGTGGAGGACAGGTGAGGTGCCTGAGGGCTGGAGAAAGGCCAACGGCACTCCAGTCTTCAAAAAGGGCAGGAAAGATGACCTAGGAAACTACAGGCCAGTCAATCTCACCTCCACCCCTGGAAAGGTTTAGTGATAACAACTCATCCTGAATGTTATCACTAAACATATGAAGGAAAAGATGGTTATCGGGGGAGTCAACATGGCTTCACCAAGGGGAAATCCTGTTTGACCAACCTGATATCCTTCTATGAGTGCATAACCAGCTGGCTAGATGAGGGGAGAGCAGTGGATGTCATCTACTTTGACTTCAGCAAGGCTTTTGACACTGTCTCCCACAACATCCTCATCACAAAGCTCAGGCAGTGTGGCTTGGATGAGTGGACAGTGAGGTGGATCGAGAGCTGTCTGAATGACAGAGCCCAGAGGGTGGTGACCAATGTCACAGAATTGAGTTGGAGGCCTGTGGCCCGTGGAGTTCCTCAGGGATCAGCTCTGGGGACAGTCTTGTTCAACATCTTCATCAATGACCTGGATGAGGGGACAGAGTGTACCCTCAGCAAGTTTGGCTGATGACACCAAACTGGGAGGACTGACTGATTCCCCAGAAGGCTGTGCTGCCATTCAGCAGGATCTCAATCGGCTTGAGAGTTGAGCAGAGAGGAACCTCATGAGGTTCAACAAGGACAAGTACATTAAATTAAACATTTACAAATATCTAAAGGGTAGGTGTCAGGAGGTTGGGACAGCCCTTTTTTCTGTGGTGGCTAGCAACATAGCTGTGAGGCTTGAGTAGATCTGATGTTCTAGTGGAGAAGGCAGCACCTCCACAGCACTCTTCACACTTCCATTTTCAACTGAAGATGGCACCTTGGTAACACAGGATATTACCATAAAAGGTCTTGCTTCTGATTTTTCAGTGATTTGGTGTGACAGTGCAGCACTGGGATCACTGAAGGGGAGAAGTGAAGCTATTAAATTGTGGTCCATGCAAAGAATTTCAAATGAGACATTTATTTCCATATGCTTTGAAGTGGATGTTTGACCTGGGAATACAAACATATCCCTTTCCCTTATTTCCATAACACACAATGTTTCACACAGATCTTGGACTACCTTTGTTGACTGTGGTGAGAATTAAGCTGATGGGCCATATCTTGAGAGGCTATGTATCACTTGGGCCTCTCCACTGGAGATATGATCCCTCAGAGTTTGAATATTAATTTCTTTCCAAGCCAACACATTATACAGAAATTATTACAGTGAACCAAAGGAGAAGAAGCAGTTGACACATTTATTTTATGTTTTATTGCTTCTGAAAAGTTTTGAAGCTGTTTTGAACAAACTCTGTGTACCAGAGATGGGCATGAGGCCATTGGAACCTGACTCATATTAATTTGTCTAGAGACTTTATGGAAAAAAACCCACCAACTTGTATTATTTTAGCACAGAAAACATCTACTTGCACTAGAGGGCAAAAATATGCAAATTTCATTTAATCTGAATGGTAATGATCTTCTCTTGACTTCCAAGAAATTGAAGATGAGAGGTTTCTGAGAATTTAAGGTGTTATGAAAAAGGCCATGATGAAAAACGTGTGCATTTACCTTAAATGCCAAAGAATGAATGCAGGTTGTGAACTTCTTTTTCGATGACTGCAAAAATCAAGATGCTTCTCAAAATTTTTTGTCAACTCACAAATCACAAGACTGAACTTAATTTCACATGACACGGATTTAGAAGGACAAATTAAGATGAAGTTTGGGTTTTTTTTATCAAGGATGGATACAATAGCTTGAAACTGTGCTGAAGAGAATGTATTTCCCTAAAACTCTAATTGGATAATTTTTATTGTAGTTCACTAAATAATCTTTAGGTTTATTTTGCTTGTAACTGTTAATAATCTATAATCAGGGCTATGGTTTCATGGTATTTCATCCTCATGTAAATTTGAATGAGAGTATAGATCCATAGAAAGTGCTAAATTGTCCCTTCAGCCTCTGAGGCACATACTGATGAATTCAAACCAGAAGCTGATCTTGGTAGAATGTGTTTAATTAAAGCCTATCTTTCAAAATTATATCTGGTGTGGGATTCATCTCACATGGTACCTCTGATTTTACTGAAAACAATCTTGAGAGCTGAATGTTGGGTAAAAACATTCCTATCCAGGTCACAGCCAGGCATGAAACTGAAAAAAGGCACAGTGAAAGTTATAATTTTTTGACATATGTAGACTAGCCTTACAATTGTTTCCATGATATGAAACCCAGGAAAAACATTCATTATATTTTCAATACCAAAAGAGATTCACTGCTATTAGGCCAGTGAAGACAGTTGTTACCTTTGGCTTATCAAAGCAGAACGTCAAGGGAAGACAACAGAAGGCAATAGTGACCCTCAGTAGCACTATAATCACTCTTCGTTGATCTCTAGGCTCACAGCTCACTTAAGGGTTCTTCCTACCTTTGCCTCCAGGGTCTTCTTTCAGTTCTTTAATAATCACCTTCTGCTCACATACAGATGGCTACAGCACTCCCAGCATTTCTCTGACTGATTCCAGGTAAAGCATCTTTAAGATCAATCTTCTCTCCAGTTCCCTTTTTAGGGTGGTATCAGCTTCTCAGCCAAACCTCCTTGCTAGTGATGGATTTGTCTTGAGAGAAAATAAAGTATTTCAAAGAAAGAGGAAAAGATTGTGTTTACAGTGTTCCTGTTCTGTATTTTTTAAACAGGCTGCCCAGAGAAGTGATTGAGTTGCCATCCCTGGAGGTATTTAAAGACACATATTTGTGTTGTTTAGGGACCTAATTTAGTGGTGGATTTGGCAGTGCTGGGTTAATGACTGATGATCTTAAAGGTCTTTTACAACCTGAATGGTTCCATTATTTTATATTCCAAATAGATCTTTCAGTACAATTGTGTTGGCTTTGGTCATACGGCTGCTGTTGAGTCTGGAGGGGAGGAGGTCAGATCTCAGATGCTGCAGCATCACTCAGAAAAGGAAATCAAGTATTTCCAGCCAGCCACTGGAAAATCTCCAGAGGAATGGGAACGTCACTGATAGGGCTGGCTCCACTCCTGCTACCTCAACAAAGGCATGATGGAAACAAAAGGATAATGGAGGAAGGATCTCTACCTCCAGAAAAAACACCCTTCCTTCTTACTAGGGGCTTTATGTCATTGACAATAACCACCAGCACTGATTTCTCAGAGAGTTCTGTGAGCCTTGGAAACCTTGCTAACCCAAATGGGAGATAATAACACAGCTGTACCGTAGCAGGGTCCTTGTGAATGAAAGTGATTGTGTGTGAGAATGACACAAATTTATAAAGTAGTAGTGCTTGATGAAGGGCTAGAGAGAAAATAAGAGTCTTCAAGCTGCCTGAAGGAAACAAGGGAAATCCTGATTAAATATGGTGAAAAGAAATCATAGTGAGGATATTTAAGTACTAGAAGAGAGGCCCAGAGGTGTTTTGAGATCTTTGTCCTTGAATATATTCATAATGATTGGATAAGCCTAGACATAATCTCACAACTGGATAAAATTTCTGTGTTGGACTTGCTGTGTTTGTGGCATTGGACCAGAGGTCTGCCGAGGGTCCCTCCAATCTTATTTATTCTATAATTAATTAATTAATCCTATGTCCATGATAAGGTGGCTATACTTCATTTCTAACTATTTCCTGGAGGGATACATAATGAGCAAGGCCTGTGTCTGAAATAATCCTGTAAAGCATGAATTCTGTCAGAATTGAAAGAGGCCTCAAACTTGAGTATTATCTACTTAATATCGATAATCAGCTATGAATTGACATTTAAAATGGAAATGACTTTGAGAGAAAGGATAACCAAATAGAAGAGGTTACTTCATTAGGCAGCACTGTAAATTATTCTCACAACAATGTGCAAGGCAAGGATAAATATATTTAATTTTTCTGTGTTGACCCTTTACCCATGCACCATCTGTCTCAAAATCTATTAAGCTCAAAGTGTCTTACTTTCATCTGGTCATCTTTGGAGGCTATTCATTATAACTACCATCCATGAATCATCACCTAAATGGTTAGTCATCCAGCTGCCCATCAGTCTAAGCAGACTTGACATTAATCATTCTGAACCCAAAGGACATGCATTAAGCATTACTTCAAATCACTGAATAAATATGAATATGGGGGTGGACTAGAGAGATACACTTTAATTCCATCTCTCACAGTAATGTCTTTCTGAGCAAATGTGTCCAGCACTGTGAGGATGAGTACTACTCCTAGAAGGCTCTGAGAATGCCTGGTCAATACAAAGTCAACTGAAGGGATCAAACCATCCCTTTGGGACCACCAGGCAGCAGTTCATTACAGGACTGCAATCTCTCCTCAGTACACATCTCTCACACCTAGGTGTGATCTGGTAGAAAGAGACCTTCGTTGCTGTTACTCCAGTGGGTCCCTTCAGACTGGGGTCCTGCGAGAGAGAGAAAAATGAGAAGTCCAGGTGTGATGAAAGGTAGCAGCTGGTCCAAGAGTCTTTTCCTACTCCATTGTGAGTAATTGAGCAAGCTGGGGGTGTTTAGTCTGGAGAAGAGGAGACTGGGAGGAGACATGATCACTCTCTGCAGCTCCCTGACAGAAGGCTGTAGTGAGGTGGGGGTTGATCTCTTATCTCCAGTAATGAATGATAGGACAAGAGGAAATGGCCTCAGGTTGCACCAGGGAAAGTTTAGATTGGGGATTAGGAAGAACTTTTTTAACAATAGTATGTTTTTGGAACAGGCTGCCCAGGGAGGTGGTGGAGTCACCATCCCTAGAGATATTCAAAAGACGCATAGCAGAGGTGCTGAGTGATATGGTTTGGTTTAGTTTAGTTTAGTGATGAGCCTCGCAGTGTGAGGTGAGTGGTTGGACTTGATGATCTTAAAGGTCTTTTCCGACTAGAAAGATTCTGTGATTCTAAGATCTTCCTTTTCACTACACCACTGCTGTTGTGTGACTCCAGAGCGTGCCACAACAAAATCACAGAGGTAGGCTGATTGCATTCATGGCCTCCCTCTCCAGTGGTTACTTCTGGCCCTTTATGGCCCAGAAGAAGGGAACAGTATTTACTTCCACTCCAAAACTCTAGGCAAATCTTTATAACCAATTAGAACTGTTCTGGCTTCTCTAATAGTGATACAGTCTAAAAAACCTTCACTGTTGTGATGTTAGAAATAAAACTTCAGCATACTAGTCTTGCAGGTGGTGCAAAACACCTGTTAGCAGAAGGCATGGAATTGCTGACAAGGACTGTGGTTAAAAAAAAAAAAAAGAATGGCAAAGGAATTAGGCAGGATAATTTTTTTAAGGGAGATAAAAGAAACCTAACAATGTTGCTTAAAATAGTGATGTGATGTAGGCTATTTGGAAAAAAAAATATTCCACCTGAGCTTCATTTGTGTTTCCTTTGAGCCTTGCAGATTGTTTTGGCTACAACCCAATCTTAGAAGGATTAAGCACTGATAATCACAACTCATATAGTTGCTGAATTATGCACTTTATTTACAAAAAAAAATAGATAAAGGCTTACTCTTACCTCTCTGTGACTGTTAGCATTCCTCATCTGCAGTCCCTAGGTCTGTCAGTCCAGGGGTCTCTGTGCTTGGCCTTCTTTGCTTTCATTCAGGACTACACTTAATCCTTCCAAAGATTTGGAGAGGCTTGACCCATAGGCTTCTTCACAGCATTTAGTATTAAATCCGGCATTTACTGTCCTTCCTCCCTTTGAGGGACATCCTAACCCTTTGGAAAACTTTTGAGGTATCATATAAGTTATTACCTCACATTAATTCCATTGTGTAATGGATGGGACTTATCCCTCTAATAATAGTCATCTATTACATAAACTTATGCTGATTACCCTCAACTTCATTTATAGGCAGTGATTCACCCAAGTGAGGGTAGATTTCAACTGACCTATTTTAGTTGTCTCCTTTTGATGAACTGTTACCAATACCTTATGGCCTTTGCCATGTCTGCTGGATACAGAGAGTGGCCAGGGCTTCCAAAACTCCGTGGAAGAGGATTACACTGCAGAGTCAGACACACTGAGACCAGTGTCTTGAAATTTAAAGTCTACATAGACTGTTCCCTTTTGCCGATCTGGACATTGCTTGAAAGTCCCTCTTGCTCATCTGTAGCTTAGAATGAGATTGAATAAATTTTCATCAACTTTTCCGCAGTTTGTACCAACATTCATAACCAAAAATGTTTAAAGTCAACTTTTTCTCCAGTCACCTCCACCTACAGCACAAAGATCACAACAGTCATGACAACATGTCACAACAGTGCTTAAATCTAAGTTGAACTTGATGAATTCATCAGTGAGGCCTCTTTTCATAGAGCAAAAATCAGCCTGTTTCAAAGCCCATCAATATCTATATAAACATGAGAAAAGCAAGATTTCTGGAGACAGCATGGCAGCATCCCAAGTCTTACTTCCAGCTTACATTTCCATGGCAGCTCATTTAATCCTGCCGTCCTTATCAAACTCTTCCTTGTTACCTACATTACTATTACATTTTACTATTACATCAAGAAACCCTAAGTGAATGGGCCTCTTTATTCTAAGCACTATGTAAATGGATCAAGTTTCCTTTCTGCTAATAAAACATGACATGTCTTACAAAAACTGATTTTAAGATCACTAAAAGCTCTTTCTTCAGCTCAGTTCTATTGATGGTTGAAAGAAATGAGCCAGCAGCCAGTGTCTAGCATAAGTAATAGCAATACAAAATTGATGTCTCTTTTATCAAAAGCAAACCTTCTGTGCATGTTTTTTATCCTTCTCTCCATCTCTTTCATTGTTTTTGCTGTTCTTCTGAGGAGAGTTTCTTAACAATTTTTATGATCAGATATGGGATTTAGTGATTTGCAGAACTCCGCAGTTAGTTAGATGCACCAATCAGGAAAGAAAAACTTGCCCATTGATTTTTCTCCATCCCATGACGTGAATTCTTTCTTTTGAAAGCAATCCTGCTGAAACCACAGCTTACACTCTGTAGGCACCAGTGTCAGTAAATCTCATTTAACCACATGTTCAGAAGATGCAATGATTCACCGCACACAAAGAGCTGAAAAGGGTAATTTTGAAAGAGTAACTATTTGCAAGGAAAAGTCACATCAAGGGTCAACACAGAGAACTGAGCTTTCTGCTCAGCAGCTCCTATAAGCTTTGTCATCTCAAGCAACTAAAGTTAAAGCTGATCATTGTATTCCTGAGACTCTTTGCTAAGCTTTAATCACTAATGATAGCTCGTGAGAATCTTTGGGCTATTGCAGGCAAGTGCTGTTAATTTCAGGTCATAGATGTGCTAATGCTAGCTCTAAGACCTGATGCTGAATCTACAAATGCTTAAATGATAGATGGAGAATAACAACAAGTTTTGAAGTTGCTATTTTGCATTACCATTTTCTATTACTCTTTGGCTGTGTAACAGGTTTTTTGGTGTTTTTTTTTTTTTTAACGTGTAATCATAGCAGTCACAACTTTTTTTCTTTTCTGACCTAAAGTTAAGCTAACATTTGTTTCTGAGTGCAGTTGTAAGATAAATTTGAGCTTAACCTTTTCTGCTTGCCCTCTGGTCACATCCTCATTGCAGTGAATTATTCTGTCATTAAGAAATGCTTTGCACCCACTCACGTAAGTGCAGAGTCCATTTTCATGTGCCCAGTCAACTAGAAATAGTTACAGCTGTATGAGAAGGCAGCACATTGTTGCTACTTTTTATCCACTCCCAAAGCCTGTAAGCAAACCATATCATAAAAGCCATTTGGACAACTGCTTGCTTAGACTCACGTCTTTATCTCCAGGTAGCTGGTTTTGCCTTGATTGGTTTGAAGCTCAAATGATAAATCTAATCTGACTTCACTGGCTGAGTAAGTATCTGTTCATACAAGTTGCTCAGAAATATAAAAAGCTCACCAGGTGACTCCTCCGTGTCCTGACACAGTGAAGTGCTGCAGCAGAGTGCCTGGGACACAGTAACTCGCGGTACTTAACATCTTTAGCAAGATTATGCTGAACATACAGATTTATTCTATGTTTTTACACCAGGGATGAAGCCATTCACCTCTTTGAAGGACTTAATTAAATCACAGGCTCCCTGTACAAAGGTGAAGTTCATTACAAGAGCAAGTGGAAAAAAAAAATTAACAATAGCTCAGCATTTGTGGGATCTAGGGGAAAATGAGCATTTTGGAGGCAATGTGCCTCTGCAGAGCAAGTCCCATGTTCTTCATGGGAAAATTTCAGAACCCTGATTAACCCTCTGACACCTTATGTGTTACTTACGCCATTTACCTTAGGTTTTCAATGTTTAGCTAGTCTAGTTTTGTACTCACCTCCTTTCTTTCTCCATTGTCTATATTAAAAAGATAATTGCCCAAGACTAGGTATCAAGTTTTCACATGAGATGCATCCCTTTGCCCCTTGCATGTACTCTAGCACGTGTGTTTGCCTTTGGGGCTGTATTATATTCACCTTTAAATCCAGAACAAGAAATAAGTATACCTTGGCCACTCTAGGTAGAACTATGAGAAGTTTGCAAACATTGGGCATCCAGGGAGGTGCAACAGTATGACACATCTTCTGTCCTCTATTTTTTTTTTTTTTAACAGGAGAGTTGAGCCAGCCAGTGAGGTCAGTTTGATGTTACAGTGAAAGTCAGCAGTCTAGGTTGGCTTCTACTGTAGTAGCATATGGCTGAGTCAGCCCATCCTGACTCTGTCTCTCTCATATAACTATCTCATTTAACTCATTTTGTAAACTGACCAAAACCCATCTTGAAAATAGTGGAGGCATGTTGCATCTACCACTTGGTAATGGGAGGTTCTTCCAGCAATTCCCTGCACTGTTACTTAACCAAATTCATTCATGATGACCATGCTTCTCCTGGCACTGCTGTCTTCTAACGTCAATCATTCTTTCACTTGGATACTCACTTTTCCCCTTCTCCATGCAAGCAGTCCTATCCCCTCATAGCCTTTATTTTTCTAGGGTCTGTCCCATCTATTAAGTGCACACCTCATTTTTTTATATTGAAACAGGTCATTGGTTCAAAATGAAAAGAAAAAAACCCAGTGTGACAATCTTCTCACCTTACTATAAACACCTGCATCTATTTGTCTTATCAGATCAAGCAGCACAGATCACATGCATTTGAGAAAGCATCCAAAGAAAGAGATCCTTTTGCTGGTTTTTCCCAATCTCTGCCTTCTAGAAGGGCTCTGATGGAATCACTAGATCTCCAGCTTCAGCATTCCTGTGAAAAGGCACCAACAACGGCAACTGCAAAATTGCTTTGCAAGTTGACACAAATCTGAAATGAGGTGTGTTTCATGGACAAAGCTGCTAATCAAAAGAGATTGTTAGTTCCTAAGTAATAGTGCTACAGACTATGGATTTGACTAAGTCTCTGAAGACCCACCAAGAAATGGGAGGATTGAAACCACCTGAGAGGAGTGGTCTCCGTGTCCTCCTTATGAAGTGTTTGATGTTTTAACCATCCTGTTCATTTAGGACACTTCATGCTGACAGTGTGTGGTTTGGGTGGGAAATACCTCTGCTACTAGAGCTCACCAGCTCATCTGAGCAGCTGTCAAACAGCACATTGGAGCTGCTCTGAAGTTGGGCTGGGAAGTGTGTGTTTCTCATGTTCTGAGTAGACTTCCACTGCACCTGAAGACAGACCCCAAGTTTTAAATGGAGAAAAGCAGTGTCTGTGCATGTTTGGACAACTTATTTCAATACCATCTTCCCTGCAGTGCCATTGGTGATTATAGGTAAACCCAGGAGGGCTTTGATCTACCTCCCTCAGGTGCTGATCACTGTGTAAGCATGGGTTTCACACAGGCTGTGCAAGTTCATCCCAGGCCTTGTACAGTTGCCATAGTAGTTGATCCACATGGAGGTCTACTCTACAGAACTGCTATTCAAACCCAAGCTTTAGCCTACTGGTGGTAAAACAAGAATAAGAGAACTCCCTTACTTTTGAAGGATGCAGTGAAGTACATGAAAGACCAAAAAACATTCAGGGTAAGATATCAATATTGTCTAAATTTAGCTAAATTTATAACCCAGACATTTAAAACAGTGCTCGTTTTCTAGACACACTTTATAACCAATAAAAGGAAATAGGTATTTTTCTTCTGACCACAGTATCTGGCCTACTTTGGACATCTGCTTTAGGAGGAGATGAATCATACCTTTCACCATACTGACAAGTTTTTTTGTGGTCAGGAAGAGAGCCTCAATAGCTGACGTGTAATGTCCACATTATATGATTTAAAAACTAACCTTCTAAACAAATGTAATTTTTGGCAAAGGAGGCTCTGGCTTGATATAGAGGCTGTATGTAAAAATACCTTTTTCCCAAAGCTAGATGGATTTCAGGTTAGCAGCAGAACATCCTTTCCAAGAGTCATGAGTACAATTACCCATTTGCTGTCCAAGATTTCGCTGGGCCTACATTCATCTCACCTAATTTTAGGCTTACCTATCTGCCTAGGTTAGGTGTCTGAATTGCTCCCACCTCTACAGTAAGCACAGATTAACAAGAATATCCAGTTGCTCGAAATGTTTAATTCCAGGTTCTGACTTTGAGTCTACTCTGCCAGTGATTTGGAAGGAACTGGTTACAGTCTGTCAGAGTATTTCAAACCTCCTCTCCCATTGTGCTTGAGGCTAGGATTTCTGTCTTTCTCATGCTCATATGCATATATACTTGAACTGGAAGTTCAATGTTCTTTTTATGGTCCATGCAAAAAAAAGTTCTGTATTTATCTGGCCTATTTGTAAGCATCTACTTGAGGATGTTTTTTTCTGTTGGCTGTAACTGTACACTGCCTGTACAAGATGCTCATGGGGATCAGGTCATGAGGGTGTGTTACAGACACCAATGTTTCTTCATGTACAAGGGAAGCAGGGGCAGCTGTGATAGGTCTCTCCATCATAAGACTCCCATCAGGTACATCCATCTTGAGGGCCTGATTCAGAAGCATAAGCATTTATTGCCACTTGAAATGTTCTGTGGTATTTAGGACATCAGATATGAGACTGAAGAGAAACTTCTTTGCTGTGAGGGTGAGGGAGCCCTGGCACAGGCTGCCCAGGGAGGATGTGGAATCTTCCCTTATGGAGGTTTCCAAACCCACCTGGACACATTCCTGTGTGACCTGATGGAGGTGAACCAACTTTAGCATGAGGCTGGGCTGGATGAGCTCTAGAGGTCCCTTCCAACCCTCACCATTCTGTGATTCTGTAACATGATGTATGTGAAACCCCTGCCTATCCCAGGGTGCAGTACCTAAGAGAATGAGCTAGATGTTCATGTTTAGACTGGCTCAACACATACCGTCAGTTGTTTCAGTGCTGACTAATGTCTCTTTACAGAGGACACCTGAGTATTTTTAAGTGTTTATGTTCTTTTCTTTTTGGTTTTATTCTCCACCAGGTCCGTTCTGCTGCCAGGAAAAGATGGCACCGCTGGCAAGACCATCACTCTCTCCGGGTGCGTGTGGCACGGGCCATGTCTATCCCCACCTCTCCCACACGGATCAGCTTCCACAGCATCAAACAGACCGCGGCTGTGTGATGTGCCCCCTGATGCACACCCGCTGTCCTTCAGGGTTCTTCTTTCTTCACTCTCCACCAAGCCCCTCTCTTCAAACTTACTTCCTTTATTCTGCACTGCTCTCTTCCCCAATGAGGTACCCATAATGTTTGTGGAGTCTCATCTCCCATATTATTAATCCTCCTTTAAGCCAATTGAGCAAGAGCCTCTTGGAGTAGGTGGTGGCAAAATGGATTCAAAGAAGAGAGAGACTCAACAGTGACTGCACCTTGTGGAAGCTCACAACACAGAGACTAACACAGCATACCGGCAGAAACAATTCTTTTCTCCTTTTCTTTGTTTTTCCTTTCCATATTGTGGTGAACAAAGACTATTTTTAACATACAGCCCATCTCACCCTGTACATTGATTCCCAATGATTTCCACAGTTTGGGGTATAGATAGCCCATCTCTTTCTTTGTTTCTCTGTAAAAAAAAATAATTCTCTGCAGAAGTGGCATTTGAGAACATATGGCAGCAAGAAAAAGAGCATCTGAAAGGTGACGTGAAAAATCTGAATTTTTCTGCCTTCCCCGTTTCTCCCTTTGATGGACTGGGAGTTGGCCAGGGAATTCCAAGAACCATGCCCTGTTCATACAGGAAATTTTGAACAGGATGGCAGTATGTCTAGATAGCTCTACAAAATATCCTTACTCAGCCCCACGCTTTCAACATGATGTAAGTAACCTTTGGAAAGTCTTTTTTTTTTCCAGCTAAGAGAATTAGGGGGCAAGGGAGTCAGAATGAAAACAGAACATCTTTCCTAGGTTTAAAAAATACAAAAGGAAAGCACTGTAAAAATGGGAAGAAGATATTTGTATTATGAGGATAGTGCTACATGCTGCACAAAGATTATCTATTGAGCATTTTGAACTAGAGCAGATGTATCTACCAGGCTTTTTATGTGATGTTCAAAAATACTGTATATTTTCAATAATAAACACTACACTGGGTTGGTTTCAATAAAACCAGGCATCATTTTCTTTACTCTGGAAATAAGCAAACGCCTATCTCAAGGGTGTTTCTGTATCTAATATCAAGTAAAAAGAACCCGTTTAATAATGAGACAATAAGAACAATCTCAAGATAAAACCTGAGCAAGAGGGCGTTTAAATACAAGATGAATTGCCTTCCTTCACAGCTCTTGGTGATACACTGGATCCCTGACCCTCTGCACTCCCCTCCCTTCCATTGGGCTTTTGTAGAATCACAAAATGGTAGAGGTTGGAAGGGACTCATCTAGTCCAACACTCCACAGGTTCACCTAGATCAGGTCACACAGGAACATGTCCAGGTGGGTTCTGAAAACCTCCGGAGAAGGAGACTCCATACTCTCCCTGGGCAGCTTGTGCCAGGGCTCCATCACCCTTAAAGTAATGAAGATTTTCCTTATGTTTAAATGGAACTTTTTGTGTTCCACCTTCATCCCATTACCTCTTGTCCTGTCACTACACACAACAGAAAAATAGATGCCCCAACCTCTTGACATCCGCTATTTAGATATTTGTACATATTAATGAGATCCCCCCTCAGTCTCCTCCAGACTAAACAGCCCCAGTTCCCCTCAGCCTTTCCTCATAAGAAAGATTCTTTGCAATAGCAGAAAGGAAAAAAACAAGTTGTGTGATATGTTCTCCATCACCTGTACCCCACCAGTGCTGGACTAATTTGCTCTTTCCACTTTAACATGCTTATTCTGAATTTTCATCACATATTTTAGAGGACTTTCCAGCACAAGCTGGATTTAAATCTCTAGAATTAAATCTCCAGATTTAAATTGGTCTCTCTCTAGTTTTCAAGAATACACGGGGCTGGAAAATACCTTAGAAGACACTGATGTTAATCCCATTTCTGGAGGCATCCTATCCTAACAGCTCGATCACATTCAGCTCACAGTTGATTGGCAGTGCACAGCAAATTTAATTAACAAATTACAATTTTGTAATTTTTCCCCCTCCTGTCTCTCATTTAGATTCATGTGCCTCAGTGAGGCAGCTGAGGGAGATGTGAGATTCTGTCTCGTTATATCTGTCATCTCTGCCAAAGAGCAGAAGGAGGAAAGAGTCTTCACTCAGCCTTCCATGTGACATGCTAAGGAGCAGAGGTACAAATGAGTCTTGGAAGTGTGACTGCCAGTGCCACTCACTGCTGTCAGTGCCCCTCTGCAAAATGTTGCAAGCCAGGCAAACAAAAGCCTCTCACGAGAGAGGATTGTGTCAGGCATATCATCTCATGCATCACAATAGTCATGTGCAGCCTCCCAGCATTTTGTGTTTGAAGTGACAAACATACCCACAGGTTGAGATGTGTGGACTCAGCACCTCTGTGTTTGCTCTGTCTCTAGGCCAGTCTGGCGTGAAAAAGGGGTTTGCAATGCAGCAGATACTGTCAGAAATTGCAAGTTATTATCGCTACTGGGAGTGTATTTTCACACAAAAAAATTAAATCCTTTTTCCAAAGCAGAGATCTTCAGTCCTTCCAGCATTGAACCCTGTTCCAAGCCAGCATAGTGGACACACACCATTAGTGGAATACTGCTTATGTTAATTTTGAAATGATTACTGTGCCTACACATCACTATATCTGCTTGTTTTGCCTTGGGAGCTTTCTGAATCTGTCATGCTTTAGATACTGACAACCACGGCCCATTTTTCTAGAGCACTGCGATGAAAGTCGAACTGGAATTTCTCCTGTCAGTCTTGTAAGACAAAGATTTTAGAACATCCTTGGAAGAGCAATAAAAAATTACCTTGAGAGTGGGGCATTTTTTGTCTTCTCAGAGAGTGCAGAGCAAGGGAGAAAAGTGGAGGTAGATAGATGTGTTACTCTGAACACAGCATAACTGGAGGTGGCAGGGTGTGTCATAAAGTCCAGGATCTGAGAAAAAAAGGCAGAGTCTAGGTTATATCAGGCAAAGTCCTAGGGGGTGACTGGCTAGGGGGTTAGGGTTAGCATTAGGAGTTTGGGTTAGATGTTAGGGTTAGGGGCTCAATCCAAAGCTCTTCATGTTATGTATAATGAGCTCAAGCTTTGCTCCATGTGACTGTCCTGCAGACAACAAATGTGTAGGCTCCCTAATCTTTTAGTAGGCACCAAACCCTTCTGGTAGGCAATGAGAAGTGACTGTCTGCGTCCTGTAGCTTATATTCTGGTTCTTCTCAAGTCACAAGCTGAAGCCTATGATCTGTATACTCTGCATTTTCAAAATGGTCACCATCCATTTTCTAGGTGTACATTTCAGTTCTCTGGAAGGACTTTTACTGATGTCAGTAGAATTGGTGTCAGGCTCACATTTGCCCTCTCTGCATCGTTTTCTGGGTCCCTATAAAGAGGCAATTCCTATCTCTGCCTTTATGTCCTCCACAGCAAGGACCAGACACACACCATCGGGCAATCCATGTCTCCTGGTGAAAGAAGAAACATAGAAACAGGGAATGGAAAGTGGTCTCCATGGAAATAGTGCTTTGAAGGCTGTTTCTCTTTCCCTCAATCTGTCAACTGATCAGTATCAGCTTCTTGCTTCCTCGAGTCCACCTTGTCTGCCTGTTCCCTTAAAATCATAGAATCATTTCGGCTGGAAGAGACGTTTAAGATCCAGTCCAGCCTTTGTCCCAGCCCTATTAACCACTAGACCATTTCCCTAAGTGCAACACCCACCCGTCTCTTAAACACCTTCAGGGATGATGACTCCCTGGGCAGCCTGTTCCAATGTCTAACAACCCTTTCAGTAAAGAAATTCCTCCTCATATCCAGCCTGAACCTGCCCTGGCGCAACTTGAGGCCATTTCCTCTTGTTCTGTTGCTTGCTATTAGGGAGAACAGACTGACATCTGCCTCGCTACAACTTCCTTTCAGGTAGTTGTAGAGAGTGACAAGGTCTCCCGAGCCGCCTTCTCTCCAGGCTAAATAGCCCCAGATCTCTCAGCCATTCCTCATATGAGAGGTGCTCCAAATCCTTTACTAGTTTCGTAGCTCGCTTCTTGTAGAGAGGAGCACAAAACTGGACACATTGTTAGAGATGCGACCTCACCAAAGCCAAGTTCAGGGGAATGATCACCTCCCTGCTCCTGCTGACAACAGTGTTCCTGACACAGGCCAGGATGCCCTTGGCCTTCTTGGGCACACTGCTGGCTCATGTTCAGCCAACTGTCAGTTAACACTTGCAGGTCCCTCTCTGACTGTCAGCTTTCCAGCCACCCCTCCCCAAGCCTGTAGTACTGCTGAGGGTTGTTGTGGCCCAAATGCAGGGACCCAGCACTTGGCCTTATTGAAACTCATGGCATTGGCTTTGGCCCAGCCATGCAGCCTACCTCGATCTCTCTGTAAATCTTCCCTACCCTCAAGAAGATCAACACTTCCACTCAGCTTGGTGTCATCTGCAAACTCACTAAGGGTGCACTCGATCCCCTCACCCAGGTCATTGATAAAGCTGTTAAACAGGAGTGGCCCCAGTACTGAGCCCTGGGCGACACCACTCGTGACTGGCCGCCAACCAGATTTAACTCCATTGACCACAACTTGTTGGACTCAATCATCTAACCAGTTTTTCACCCAGGAAAGTGTATGCCCATCCAAGTCAAGAACAGCCAATTTCCCCAGGAGAACATTGTGGGAAACAGTGTCAAATGCCTTATTAAAGTCAAGGTAGACAACATCCACAGCTCATGCTTCATCCAATAAGCACATCACCTTGTCATAGAAGGAGATCAGGACCTGCCCTTCATAAACCCATGCTGACAGGGCCTGATCACCTGGTTATCCTGCACATGCTGCATAATAGAACTTAGGATGATCTACTCCATCAGCTTCCCAGACACTGAAGTCAAACTGACAGGTCTGTAACTTCCCGGGTGATTCTTCCATCCCTTCTTATATATGATGTTATATTGGCTGACTTCCAATCAGATGTGACCTCCCCAGTCAGCCAGGACTGCTGATAAATGATAGACAGTGGCTTGGCGAGCCCCTTGTCTCAGTTCCCTTATCACTCTAGAAGTTACCCCATCCTGCCCCACAGATTTGTGTATATCAATGTGGAGCAGCAGGTCACTGACCATCCACTGAATTGTAGGGAGGGCATTTCGCTCCTCACTCCTGTCTCTTGGCTTGAGGGGCTGACCTTCCCCAGTGGAAATGCTGCTATTACTAAAGACTGAGGCAAAGAAGGCATTAAGCACCTCAGCCTTCTCCTCACTTCTAATACCAAATTTCCTTCTGGATCTAATAGGGGATGGAGGCTCTCCCTGGCCTTTCTTTTATTTTTAATGTGTTTACAGAAACTTTTACTCTTTGCCTCTAAAACCAGTTTGACTTCTAGCTGGGCTTTTAACCTTCTAATTAACTCGCTACATAACCTAACAACATTCCTGTACTCATTGTGAGTAGTCTGCCCCTTCTTCCAGAGACCATAAACTCACTTCTCTTCCCTGATTTTAATCCAAATCTCCCTATTCAGCCAGACTGGTCTTCTTTGCCTCCAGCTCATCTTAAGGCATGTGGGGATGGCTTGTTCCTGGGGCTTTAAGATTTCCTTCTTAAAAAGTGTCCAGCCTTCAAAACTGACTCCCAAGGGATTCTATCAAGTAACCTCCTAAACAGGTCGAAGTCTGCCCATTGAAAGCCCAAAGTGTCAGTTTTGCTGCTCTGCCTCCTAACATCTCTATGAATAGAGAACTTAACAATTTCATGGTCACTGTTCCCCAGACGGCCTCCAACTACCTCATCCTCCACAGGACCTTCTCTGCTCACTAACAAGAGGTCCAGCAGGGTACCCTCCAAGGTTGGTTCACTTACCAGATGTGTGGGGAAGTTATCCTCCACACGTTCCAGGAACCTCCTGGTTTGTTCCCTCTCTGCTGTGTTGTATTTCCAGCAGATACCTGGGAAGTTGAAGTCCCCAACAGAAATGTGCAAGTGACGGTGAAATTTTTTCCAAATGCTTATAGCATGTTTCATCTACTTCACTACTCTGACTGGGAGGTCTATAGCAGACTCCCACAGCAGTATCAGCGTTATTGGCCTTGCTCCTTAACCTGATCCAAACACGCTTAACTCCATCATCACTATACATAAGTTCTGAACCTCCATAACAGTCTTTAACATATAAGGCATCCCCACTGCCTCTCCTTCTCTGTCTATCCCTTCTGAAGAGCTTGTAGCCATCGACTGTGGCACTCCAGTCATGTGAGGCATCTCACCACGTTTCTGTGATAGCCACTATGTCATAGTCTTCCTATTGCATCATGGCTTGTTTGGCTTTATTAGGTGCAGTAAGATCCTACTCCATACCTTAACTGCCAGTCTGTATAGCCCATGTTAGCTGTGAAATGAACTTGCCCTTCACATTTCAGCACTGAAGAGCTAGAATTCATCCTGGTTCTTCCTCACTGCTGTGGACAGACACTCTTCTCTGAAGTACAAGTGCAATTCAGCAACACAACGCTTTGATTGGACTGTAGTAGGAAATTTTTCTTAATAGCACAAAAGCACAACTTTTTGGACACAGCTGCAACTGTCCTTGGAGCACTGAGGCAGAGTGACTCACTATTGTCCGTGTCCTGTGAAACTTGTCCTTTGTCAGATGAGACTTCACTTGCACTGTAGGGAAGGGATCATCTTAGTGTAAGGAAGTGACACTACAAAGGGCCGTCTCCTTTGCTGTTAGATGTGGATCAAGCGTAAAAATATCTTACTCAAGCAATTTATCTTACTTTCAAGCAATTTGAAGAAGATGAAAAGAACCTTTTTGACTCTGCAATTTCTCACTCATAGGAGACTGGAAGAAGTTCACACTTTACTTGACAGATAGCAGTAGTGATACTCTTGTCTCTGCTGTATTGTATAATCCCACTGGTGGTGAGCTGACCTCTGTCATCAACATTCTGTACATCCAAGCTGGGACAACAAAATGTTCACCATTCCTTGAAACACTAGCCAAGGTAGTTACTGATGTCATCCCAAGGCGTGGCATGGGATCAAGTCATGGGGCTGCTCAGAACTAAATTAATTTGCATGTAATTGTTCAGAAATCATCCCTGGAGAAAAATACCTGAGAGCAAAACAGGTAAGTAAGAGCATCCATTTTTCTTGGGTAGCCTCTGATAAGAATGCTAGCTGAGCTGGAGTAAGCCACACACCTCCATCTTAAGAAGTCAAGCATTTCTAAATTCACCTATGGCTGCCCCACAACCTAAGGGACCCTTCAGGGATCATCCTAGCTCAGAGACCACAACCTTGGCTCAGCAAGAGGACAGGAAGAGGAGCATATGGGGAAGCACTGGCCTTGGTGTTCTTGGCGGCCAAGTTCCTTGATTTGTACAGGAAAGAGCTTCCATCTCTGATGACAAATATGCCAGTCAAACCCAGGTTCTTATCTCATTTTCAGCCACACCTTCACAGATCAAAGTCATGTCTCTGAAGAGTTGTAGCCTCCCTTACCTCCACACCAGCCTTGTACCCCAGTGGTGTTTGGCCTTCAAGGGCACTATTTCCAAGGTCCAGAGGACTTTCATACTTTTAGTAGTGATTTAATGATTTGATAATTATTCAGGACAACTGTGAGCAGAGCTGCTGAGATGACCCACAGATGTCTTGGACAGTGAAGGGGACTCCCTTGTCCACATGTGCCCACTCAGGAAAGTGAGGACCAACCAGCTGAAGAGCAATTGTGTGGAAAAACCCCCAGGGATGGTGGTGAAAGGCTGAAATGAAACCAAGCCAACTGTATGGCCTGGCAGCAAAGGTGGCTAACGGCAGTCTGGTCTGTTTTGAGGAAAGTGGTTATTTCTCTCTACAGCCATTAGACTACATCTAGATGCCATGCCCAATTTGAGACCACCCAGAACAAGAAGTTATTGATAAACTAGAGAAAGGTCAGCCACAGGCAACCAAGATGCTCAGGTGTGGAGCACTTGCCATGTGCAGAGAGACTAAGAAGAGCTGCTTCATCATGAGGAAAAGGAGACTTTGGGTGGGCTTAAGCCTGCCACTACCTACAAGGAGATTACTGAGATGAAAGACCCAAGCTTTTTACAGTAGTATGTGGCAGGAAGACAGAAGACAGCAGACATCATAAGTTGAAATAAGAGACAGATCAGATATAAAGACATTTTTTTTCCTCAGAAGGACTGGAAAGCAACAGCACACGTTGCCCACTGAAGGTGTGCTATCTCTAGAGATTTTTTTCAACACCCAACTGGATAAAGCCCTGAGCGACCTCACATGTCATCATAGCTGAGTGTGCTGTGAGTAGTGGGTTTGGACCAGAGACCCCCTGAGGTCCCTTAGAACTTGAATTATCCTATCATCACAGCAATAATATTGTACTAACACTAGGAAAGACTGAACATGGGCAAGTTTTGGCTGCTGTATTTTTTTTCAGGCGCCCCTCAGGGGTCTTAGAAATGTGCTCATGTGTCATCTTCAAAAGAAGCTTCTTCGTTTGCTTTCTCCTGGCAGGGATGCAAAGATTAATAAAGTCACATCTCTTCAGGGAAAACTCTCTCCTTTATAGTGTGATGCCTTTTAAAGCCCTGTGTCCCTTTCAATAAAACATTCATTCGCAGCAGAGATCTGGGATGATTCAGATGAAACTTTTGGGTCAGCAGGAAAAGTCTCAGCTATGCCAGGAAAGTGGATATGATGGACCGACAACTTCTCACTGTGTGTGTGTATGTGTGTGCTTTTCTATTAGTGCATGCACATGTACATAAAAGTCCACTTGTGTGTGCATGTATGTGTGTGTGAAGCAAAGTTGCCAAGTTGCTTTTGATTTATAGTGGATTATGGAGAAAGAAAACAAGCCTTCTTGTGTTCAGTGAATCATGGAAATGAACATCCATGAACATTGAAGTACATGACGCTGAACTCCTAAAAGCTCTTCCAGGAAAATATTTGGAGTGCTGAGTGTTGCAGATAACACATGTGCCAACTGGCATCTGAGAGCAAGTGACTTTGGATTTGGACTAATTGCTTCCTTCTGACACTGTTTAAATATTTTCATCCTCCTCCTTTGCAATAAATCCCCAGTCCTGGTTTGCAGTGGAGACAACACATTGCCTCATCCTGATTACTCCTTGTGGGAGCAATTGACACAGCATTGCAGTTCCTTGAATGTAGGGATATCAGTTTACAGATTGGATTTCAGTGCCATCATGCAGCACATAGGGGACAACCAAGGGTTCAGGCCCAGTCAACATGGCTTTATGAGGTGTAAGTCCTGCTTGACCATCTTCTACAACAAGATGACCCACTTAGTAGATAAGTGAAAGGCTGTTGATGTGGTCTACCTGGACTTTAGTAAGGCCTTCAACATCATCTCCCACAGCATCCTCCTGGAGAAACTCATGGCTTGGATGGACCTACTCTGATGGGTGGAAAACTGGCTGGATGGCTGGGCCCAGAGAGTAGAGTTAAATGGATTTAAATCCAGTTAGTGGCCGGATACCAATGGTGTCCCCAGGGCTGTGTTGGGACCTGTCTGTTTAACATCTTTACCAGTGATCTGAATGAGAGGATTGAGTGCACCCTCAGTAAGTCTGCAGATGACACCACACTGGGGAGGAGCATAAATCTGCTGGAGAGCAGGAGGGCTCTTCAGAGAGCCCTGGCCAGGCCGGAGCAACGGGCCAAGGCCAATTGAGTGAGGGTCAACAAGGCCAAGTGTCAGGTCCTGCTATGTGGAAAGGATATTGTAGGTTCATGATGGTGAATGCTTCACATAAATCCTTTAGGTTTTCATAGATCGGTTCACTTTATTCCCTTTCTCATTTAATGCCATAGAGCCAAATATAACAAGCATTTCAGGAGAAACTTTTGGAAAAGAAATTGTGTCTATAAGTTGTGGACTGATGGCAAAACATGTAGTTAAAACAAAAATGTGCATCATCTGAACAGTCCTGGTGGATTCTACATTGGTTTCTTAAGTTTCTCTGCTTGCTAATTAGTGTAGTAGAAAGAAAGTATTTCTGATTAGCCTAATTACCATACAGCAGTGCTATAGTGACCTTAGCTATGAGTAGCCAAAGCATTAAAAAAAAAACTAACAAAGCTTAACTGAGTTTCCCAGAGCAAGCCAGCTTCCATGAAAGCTATCTGTGCTCAGCAGTCTCCAAAGGCTGTGTAATAAACCCTCTGACCCTACTGACAGATCTTTCTTCTGTGGTCTCAGGCTGCAAAGGTTCATGTCAAAGGATGAACCAGTTAATTGCACTCTGGATATTAGCATATGTCAAATGAGTGATTCAGTCTTCTGAGGTGGAAAAAATGACAAATTATAAAGCTGCTGGCAAAATCATAAGAAAGAGCACCAGCACCCTGCAGGGATGCTTTCCTCCGAGTCCAGCAATATTGTGTTGAATATTGGTACACTTACTAATGAGCTGCCGCATCCAATCTGAGCAGGGAATAGTGGTTAACTTGGGTCATCCCAATCCTGGTGAGACTCATCCAGCCTGAAAGCACATTTAGACAAGTAGAAATTCTGAATGTCCTTCATCTGACTGGGCTCTGATTTAGTAGCTGACTCATTTTGACCTTGGGGATGCTCGTTGATTGCTGACCTGCAGCTCAGCAGTCCAGCCAGATGCCAAGTGATCAGCTGCCATGTCAGCCAGTGGTCCTGGCACATTGACTGATCACTTTGGATGTCTGAAACAAGACACTGCTTCTTCCTAGTACAAGGGTAAGGCAACATCGAAGCTACCTCAGGAGCAGTATGCAACCAAAGCAATGCAGGCAACAAGGTCAGACTAACTTCTGATTTGTGAGATCTAGTAATTGACATGGTTTTATATTTCCTAAGGATCTTTGCAAGTCTCCTTGCCCAGCAACCAGGCTGGGGTTGGCCTCAATTCTATAAATCGTAAAATCATACAATCATTTTGGTTGAAAAAGACCTTTAAGATCGCTGAGTCCAACCCCTCCCCTCACACTGCCGAGCCCACCACTAACCCATGGCCCTCAGCACCTCAGCTACACGGCTTTGCAATAGCTCCAGGGATGGGGAATCCACCACCTCCCTGGGCAGCCTGGGACAGAGTCTGACAACTCTCTCAGGGAAAAAAGTTCTTCCTCAGCTCCTTCCCCTGGTACAACTTTCATCCATATTCTCTTGTCCTGTCACTCATTACTGGGGAAAAGAGACCAACCTTCACCTCCCTAGATACTGCTGTCAGATATTTGTAGGATCATGTTTCCCCTCAGCCTACTCCAGGATAAATAACTTAGTTTGACTTGGAAGAGATCTTTAAAGGTGATTTAGTCCAACTCCCACAATAAGCAGGGACATCTTCAACTTTATGAGGTTGCTCAGAGCACTGAGCAGGTACCTGTGTACAAGTATTTCAGGTAAGTCTAGAGCAGCTTCTCTTTAACAGAAAGGTGGCATGACCTTTTGAAGAAATAAAAAAACCCAACCAAATATAAATCTAGTCATCCTATGCTGTTTTACTGAAATCATACAATCACAGAATCATAGAATGGTAGGAGCTGGAAGGGACCTCTAAAGGTCATCTAGTTCAACTCCCCTGCAGAAGCAGGTTCACTTAGATCAGGTCGCATAGGAACATGTCCAGGCGGGTCTTGAAGCCCTCCAAGGAAGGAGACTCCACAACCCCTCTGGGCAGCCTGTGCCAGGGCTCCCTCACCCTCACAGTGAAATAGTTTTTTCTTATATTTAAGTGGAACTTTTTGTGTTCCAGCTTCATCCCATTACCCCTTGTCCTGTTGCTAGCTACTATAGAAAAACGGGATGTCCCAACCTCCTGACACCCATCGTTTAGATATTTATAAACGTTAATAAGATCTCCCCTCAGTATCCTCTTCTCCAGACTAAACAGCTCCAGTTCCTGCAGCCTTTCCTCATATGAAAGATGTTCTAGATCCCTGATCATCTTAATGGCCCTGAGCTGGTCTCTCTCCAGCACTTCCCTGTGCCTCTTGAGCTGAGAAGCCCAGAACTGGACAAGGCTCCAGATGAGGCCTCACCGGGCAGAGTAGAGAGAG
The DNA here is from genome assembly GCF_028858725.1 of Colius striatus. NCBI lineage: Eukaryota > Metazoa > Chordata > Aves > Coliiformes > Coliidae > Colius > Colius striatus. The sequence continues at coordinate 37,344,136 of NC_084763.1, forward strand.
AGAAGAACCTCCCCTGACCTGCTGCCCACACTCTTCCTGATGCATCCCAGGATGCCATTAGCCTTCTTGGCCATGAGGGCACATTGCTGGCTCATGGTTAGTTTATTATCAATCAGGACTCCCAGATCTCTCTCTGCAGAGCTGCTCTTCAGCAGTTTGGCCTTCTGGGGAATCAGCCAGTCCTCCCAGTTTGGTGTCATCAGCCAAACTTGCTGAGGGTACACTCTGTCCCCTCATCCAGGTCGCTGATGAAGATGTTGAACAAGACTGTCCCCAGAGCTGATCCCTGAGGAACTCCACGGGCCACAGGCCTCCAACTCAATTCTGTGCCATTGATCACCACCCTCTGGGCTCTGTCATTCAGACAGCTCTCGATCCACCTCACTGTCCACTCATCCAAGCCACACTGCCTGAGCTTTGTGATGAGGATGTTGTGGGAGACAGTGTCAAAAGCCTTGCTGAAGTCAAAGTAGATGACATCCACTGCTCTCCCCTCATCTAGCCAGCTGGTTATGCACTCATAGAAGGATATCAGGTTGGTCAAACAGGATTTCCCCTTGGTGAAGCCATGTTGACTCCCCCGATAACCATCTTTTCCTTCATATGTTTAGTGATAACATTCAGGATGAGTTGTTATCACTAAACCTTTCCAGGGGTGGAGGTGAGATTGACTGGCCTGTAGTTTCCTAGGTCATCTTTCCTGCCCTTTTTGAAGACTGGAGTGCCGTTGGCCTTTCTCCAGCCCTCAGGCACCTCACCTGTCCTCCACGATTGTTCAAAAATGATGGAGAGAGGCTTAGCAATCACATCAGCCAGCTCTCTCAGCACTCTAGGATATATCCCATCAGGATCCATTGACTTACGATGGGCCACATCCCTGATCTTGGCCCCAGGCAGGCAGCACACCGCTCAACTCCCTACCTGCTCCACAGATGGGTCTCTCAGTGCCCCTTAGCAGCGAGTCACCCACAACAAGCACTCGTCGCCTACAGTGTCCATTACCTACTGCAGGTGGAGCAGCTGATGGGTTGCTTGGTGGGTTGTTTGATGGATTTTCCCGTTTTGGAACTTGCTCGTTGAAGTCCCTCATTGCCAGTGCCTCATACTTGATTGTAGTGGGCAGTCTGGAAGGAGGGCTTTGTAGACAAGCCTTTGTCTTTCTTCTTTTTGTAACCAGGGTCCATGGCTTGTTAGATTCACTGGAGACTTGCATCTGATTGTGGAAGTCTCCATCTTTCTCCCCTCTAACACTACAGAGCTTACTCACAGTTTCCTGCAGCAATTTCACCAGTTGCTTCAGTTCCTGAACTTGAGGGCACCTATGACACCTTGTTGCCTCAGAAGCATAGGTCCCTAAGCATCCTAAACACTCCCTGCACTTCACCTGGACTGAAGCATCTCTACTAACTGGCTCAGTCTGGGTGGACACATTGACCTTCGCCTGGGTTTTGTCCACCTGAGCCTTGGCTTTAGTCCTCAGACAAGTGCTCACCATTTTGCTAGGTTGAAGCTGGGGCACTTCTCTGACTTTTGTTTCTGTTTGTGGACCATGGGGTTATTCCCTGCTCGTTCTCCCTGCTTGCCCTGTCTGCGCAAACTGCCGCGCCACACCTGGGTGCTGCGTCACTCCCTGTTTGCCAGCCCTGTTCACTGTGCTCCTGGTCACTCGCGCTCCCTGGGGACAATTAAATCCCCTGCAGTTGCTGTGGCTCCATCTTCCAGCAAGACCGTCCCCCTCACGAGAGCTGCCTGGTCCTGGCGGCTCTCCTCGCTTTTCTTCCACTCTCCGTGCTCCAGGAATCCCTGGATTACCTCGATTGGCTTCACACCTGCAAATAAATGAGCCTTGCCTCTGTCGTGTGTCCCACCGATAAAACGCTGTGTGTTCCCACCGAAATAATAACACTCAAGTGAAAGATGGAGTCTGCTCTGCATATCTAATGATGATTTTTATTAGCCTTCAAATTGTTTGTTTGTACATATATGTGCATGTATGTTTTTTTGATCCTTCTGTTTATTTAAGAAGATGTCATATGGCTAAAGAATGCCTCACAGATTAGGAAATACTCAGCAAACAGTCAATTGCTGGATTGTGATTAGGACCCCTACATACTCTTCCTATCTCCCCTGTAAACTTCCCACATCACTTCAAGGAAGTTTCTTTCTACACCTGCTTGTATAATTTCTCCCTGCATTTGCATGAGCACTTAGTCTGGAAGACAGACTCCTGTCAGTGATTGTCTTTATGGCAACTAGCAACTAACACAGTGTGGGCTCTTTCTTCAATATGCAACAGCAAAATACAAAACAACTATAATAATCTGAGAGGTATACATTTCAATACACAACTGAAATCCCACTAGGTTGTTGTCCATCTGTGACTTTGTACAGACATCAGAGGTTTGAGTTGTAGATATGGTGCTAACAAGCAGCCTCTGGCCACCAAACCCACTGTCATCCAAATATAATCTACATTTTTCCATGCTCTTGGCCAAATATGTATTGGGTGGTAAGCATGCAGATAGGCACCGAATGGGATTTTCAAGCATTCCCATATAGACTGGGTATTTATTTCTCATTGATTTAAGGTGGAGTTGAGTGCATATTACAGTTAGTAGGCTTTTTGAATACCCTCACAGGTCCTTGTTTAATTCATACAATCCTAGAATCATGATGGTTGGAAAAGATCTATAAGATCATCAGGTCTAACTACTCACCTTACACTGCCAAACCCACCAGTAACTCCTGGCCCTCAGCACCTCATCTAGATGTCTTTTAAATCTCTCTAGGGATGGGGACCCCACCACCTCCCTGGGTAGCCTGTTCTATTGCTCAGTAACCCTCTCTGTAAACCAGTTCTTCCAAATCTCCAATTTAAACCTTCCCTGGAACAACTTGAGGCCATCTCCTCTTGTCCTATCATTCATTACTGGAGAGAAGAGACCAACCCCCACCTCACTACAACCTCCTGTCAGGGAGTTGTAGAGTGCTCATGTCTCATCTCAGCCTCCTCTTCTCCAGACTAAACACCCCCAGCTCCCTCAGCTGCTCCCCATCACCCTTCCCCAGCTCCAGTGCCTGACTGGACACACTCCAGTCCCTCAGTGTCACTCTGGGAGTGAGGGGCCCAACACTGGACACACCACTCGAGCTGCAGCCTCACCAGGGCCCAGCACAGGGGGACAATCACTGCCCCGGCCCTGCTAGTCACACTAATTCTGATACAAGCCAGGATGCCCCTGGCCTTCTTGGCCACCTGGGCACACTATTGGCTCATATTCAGTCACTGTTGACCAACACTCACAGGTCCTTTTCTTCCAGACAGATTTCCAGCCCCTCTGCCCCAAGCCTGTGGCATTGCCTGGGGCTGTTGTGGCCCAAGTGTAGGACCCAGCACTTGGCCTTGTTAAACCTCATGCAATTGGACTCAGTCCATCTCTCCAGCCTGGCCAGGGTCATCTGAAGAGCCTTCTTGTCCCCAGGCAGATTTTTCAGTGTATACATGCTTTTTTAAACACATTTTTGCAAATATCCCTGGAACTGGATAAAAAAGCTCTCCTGGACCTAAAGAAAAAAGTCAAAAGATTATTTATACCTAAAATGAAAGCTTTGAGACACTGATTATGCTTTTGGACTCAATATCATATACCTTGGGAAAAGAGCAAATGAGAGGAACAGCATTGTTCTTCCTGAAGCCATTGTGGATTTATTTGAAAGTGGTTCATATGAAAATACAAATAGGAAAAAAAAACCTGTTATTTTTCACTTTTTTAAATTTAGGTTTTTTCCTTCTTCAGACTTTTTTTGTAGGTAGTGTTTCCATTTTTCACAGTAAGTATGTGCAAATGGTTCCATTTCTACATGCAGTTCCATCACCAAATTTGTTTAGGTTGGTGAATCAGAGCTCCATGACATTTTTCCAATAGATAGATAGAAAATTCATGACTGTTTCCCAAAACAGAATTTCACAGGAACTGAAGCTATTTGCAAAACTGGGTTAAATGAGGCAATAATTTTGACAGATGGAAAAGAAGTTGTTCAAAACACTGTTACTGATGGCTAAGGACTGCATTTCACATTTTTAGAAGATACCTTTTTTATTTTAAAAAATGCCAAAAAGAAGAGGACTTTAAAAATAACTGCTATGTCAAATCACAGGAAATTCTTTATCTGCTTGCTGCCTTCTGTTTTTCCCAGCTTCTCCAGCATTTGTCGGTCAGAAGAGGAGGCTGAGTTTACTTCTGCAAATGCCTACAGATTCTAGGCTTATTATGACCATCTTATAAAGTTGGACTTTTAAAAATGAAATATTCTTACTGATTCTACTTTTGTCCCTTAGACATTATTGCCCTATATTGCCAGTTCCCAACAGGACTCTTCTTGGTGGCTTTCCTTACACAAGACTGATAGCCTGTGAAGCAAATTGTTTCTCATTTCAGTGACCATGTTTCTTAAGTTTCCTTTCCAACTTGCCCAATCAGTATGTAACAATATACAGATTTATTTCAAGCTCTAAAATCTGCATGAGCTTTGGATATACTGGCAGAAAGATATACTGCTTGCCTGGCTTGTACAGCTTCTTACTAAGGACAGGATCTTTTATTAGACTCACTCATGCAACTGGCAAATGAGCTTTGGATACACAAGTCCCTCTTCTTCACAAGTAATAAAGCAAAGTTTTATTTGTCTGGCAACTACATTTATTTAGAAAACATGGCATGCAGCTTTTGAAAACTCCTCCTCTCTCCTGCCAGGCAGTGTGTTGCACACTTCCTCTTTAAAACATTCCAGGTATATTCTGGGTTTTGCAGTCAGTTGTCATCTAAAGAGCTGATAGCAACTTCCCTCATCAGCAAATAAGGGATTGCTTAGAGCACATCCTCTCAACACTGGTGTTCACTGAAAGCAAAAATGACCCTGAAAGACAAGGGAATGACTGTCCAGAGAACTGGAAGGATTGGCTGAATGAGTGTTGTCCATTTAGCAGCTACTCATTCCATTGAACTCCCCTAAAACCTTCTTGCTTCCAAAAGCATCACTTGCAGGTCTCACAACTCTAATCCACTTCGGTGCTTTATCCTACAAGCTATCTCCATGTGTTTTCATGGCTGCTTTTGTCCTATTTGACTTAAGATTATGAGTGAGGCCTTGTGAGAAACCTGGGTGCATTTTCTCCCCCTGCTCTGTGTGTGGTAAGCTCTGCTAGGAGCCTTTGAAATCAAGTTCAGCCAATTCAGCATCCACTCACTTTATCCTAGAGTTCTAGTTTTCCAGAAGCTTTTTGGTTATTTTGTTGATACTTGTATGGAGTTGTACTCCATTTCTCACATGCCTACCTCCAGAACAGACAGCTAAGACTTCCTTTCCTCTGAGATGCTTCCTCTAGCTGGTCACAGAAATATGCCCATCTCAAGGGCATGAGTGTTTTGGGGGTTTCTGTGTACTGGGAGTGCAAAGAATGCAACTGGATATGATCCTGCCATCAGGATGTTCCTCAGGGATATGAAGAGACTGAATGCCAGAGAGAGGAAGATGCAAATAGTGATTCAACTTGTAGGGATTTCCAAGAAGCAGTCAATTCACAGGTTGGAGCAACAAGGACTAACCTACTGGGAAAGAGGAATTAGTGAACAACCTTCCCAGAGGACAGGAGAAATGGTTGATCTGAGGAAAGGCTTTTTGAGACCAAAAAGCTAGAGGACAAAAGCTAGGTATAGAAGCCATGGTCTGCTACCATTGGTACATCCTGCAAGGACTAAATGGTTTGAAGGCATTGCAGTCAGCATGGAAAATAGTCAGTCCTGGGACTGGAGTAAGAAAGTGATGTTTTTGTACTGCTCCTGAGCAACATCCCATGCATGCAAAGTTCATTGCCTGGGAGAAGTCACACACAACAATGACACAAGCATCCAATGCTGTAATCAATAAGGTTACTTGAAGGTTTGGTTTCAGCTTTGCTGATTGGCATTTTTACATTATATTGGAATTAGTCACTTTGCACCTTTTACACATTCACTGATAAAGATCTGTGATGAGCAATATTGATGTTGTTCTCCAAGCTAATCTTCACCCTGTTAACAACAGCTGGCTTTCTCAGCCTCATTCTTTTCTCCCACTTGGTGTACACAGGCTTTCAAAGCAGTTTTGCTTTGGTCAGCATTGACAAAGTTTGGGAAGTTGCTTGCAAAGCAATAAAAGAGAAGAAGTTGCACAAAAGATGCTTTATGAAAGTTGCCAACATCATAAATCTTCTACAAAGCATTTAGTTCCCACTCCTACTGAACTCATAACGGCAGAGACATAAAATGAAACAAGACTCAATCTGCCACCCCCTCCAACTCACTGCACTCCTACGCATTGAAAGTCTCCAGCTCGTGCAGATCTACAGCTCATCATGTGACTTTTTCAATAAATCAGCCCTTCCCACATGCTCTAAAATGATATTAGTGGCAAGCCACAAGACATTTATGATTCATGTGGGACAGGCTCCTTGCAAAATGACTACAAACAGTCCCATCTGCAGCCTAAAATCAAAGCCTGCACAAAGTCAATTAAAGAACCAATACATCAGACCTTCTGGTTCCTGTTGCAGCAAGGAAGGATCATGTGTTTTTCCCTATCAGTTACTCCTCAGCATCATTTTGAATAGTGTTATTTATTAGTTGTTTGTACCTGAATCTACATTAACCCCTTGAGTATGCTTCATATGTATCCCATCTGTGTCCATGTTGAAACGAGAATCTGTCACTTCATCCCGGTTGTTGATGAAGATGTTGAATAAGACTGTTGCAACTCAGAGAGCAGTTAATCCTGTTCACCTTTGGGTGACAGCTCTCTGCACCCCACAGTCTGTATTGAACAATATTCCCAGGTATCTCCTGAGATAAACCTCAGAAACATACTTGATGCATGCATCTGAGATGGCCTGGGGCATCTGAGACATCCATGTGGGGTGGGCAGGGTGAGAAACCAAGCCAGGAAGGGCTCCAAAGGTGCTGAATCACTTGTGTGGGGCTCTTCTGTATCACAAGAACCACATCACATTATCATTTTATATTAAGGTAAAGAAAAGCACTTTGTATTTACTTAACCTCTCCTGTGCCTCCTGCTCCTCATTTGCAGTTGAAACACTCTGATTATCCTGCATTTGTCACCTGGTTTTCTTCTCTTTGTAATTTCCTGAGTGAAGACTTTATTTTGTTCTTTTATCACAGCATTGGACAGTACTAGGAAAATGAGAAAGACCATGAGGTTGTCTCTTTCTGCTGTGCTGAGTCAACACAGTGCAGTGAAAAGAGACCAGCACGCCTCCAAACCCAGACAGATGTAGGCTGTAGGAGACAAGCTGGCTTGAGCTTCATCTCTCAGGCTGGCAATGTAAGACAGCAGCCAAAAGCAATGATGGTGAGGTGATGAAGGGATGGACAAAGAGGAACTCTTTGGTATGCTTTCTCTAGTACAATCAGGTGTTACACCTGGGGATCTCAGCCCTCAGAGATTGCAAGGATGACAGAAAAATGGCACTGCCTGGAGTTCACCATCATCAAATTACTTCCTAGGAATGTGTGTACTTTGGAGAATGACAGAGGGCAGTGAGGGCTTGAGGGCAGGGTTTTTTGTTGTTTACTTTCTATAACTACTGCATTTCTATTATCATCAAGCTGAGAGGGCAGAGAAGGAGAATAAAAGCTATAAAGTGGTTATAACTCAAAGACAACACCAAGGAAAGTATTCCAAGTTCCAGTGCAGTTTTCCATTTTAAAATGTCTAACTTTAGCTGGGTATCTGAAGGATGAAAACTGTCAAAAGCAACTCCGAGCCCTTTCTGACTCAGCTTTTGGGGTGGGACATGTCATAACCTCTGGAGCAGATACATGCCTGGTAAGCAAGTTAGAAGGCAGTGTCTCATGTGAAAATGGAGATGATAAGAGACGCCAATGGTCTCATCTCCAGCAGTCTCAGGACATGCCACCTCTGTGGGTGACATGACCTCAGTGCACAGGTGTGACTTGGCTTCCCTCTGCCCGTCTAGGGAAACTGGTAGAGCTCACAGTGAGCTCCTTTGGGAAACTCACTGAGGGCATCACAGATATTTCTTGGTGAGTGAACCGTTTGTACTAGATCCTACCATTCTTATGTGGGGAAAAGGAGGTTGATGTGTCTCACTGTGATATATCCAGGTATATTCCCCATGATCACAGAATCACAGAACGGAACGGTTATCTAGTCCAACCCCCCCTGTTCAAACAGGTCCTCCTGCTAGATGAGGTCACACAGGAACATGTCCAGACAGGTCTTTAAAACCTCCAGAGAAGGAGACTCCACACCTTCCCTGGGCAGCCTGTGCAAGTGGTTACTCACCTCAACATTGAAATAGTTTTTCCTTATGTTTTAATGGAACTTTTTGTGTTCCAGCTTCAACCCATTACCCCTTGTCCTGTCACTAGATACAGTAGAAAAAAAAAATGCCCCAACCTCCTGACATACACCATTTAGATAATTGTAAATATTAATGAGATCATCCCTCAGTCTCGTCCAGACTAAAAAACCCCAGTTCCCACAGTCTTTCCTCATAAGGAAGATGTTCCAGTCCCCTGATCATCTTGGTGGCCCTGTGCTGGACTCTCTCCAGAAATTCCCTGTCCCACTCGAGCTGAGGAGCCCAGAACTGGACACAGGACTCCAGATGAGGCCTCACCAGGGCAAAGTAGAGGGGGAAAGAAACCTCCCCTGACCTGCTGCCCACACTCTTCTTGATGCATCCCAGGATGCCATTGGCTTTCTTGGCCATGAGAGCACATTGATGGCTCATGGTTAGTTTGTTATCAATCAGGACTCCCAGGTCTTTCTCTACAGAGCTGCTCTCCAGCAGGTCAATCCCCAGCCTGTACTGGTGCATGGCATTGTTGCTGCCTAGATGCAGAACTCTGCACTTGTCCCTGGGGTTGCTATTCCCTGCATTTCACCCGTTACTAGCCTGAAATGCACTCTTCCATGTGCAGGACAGTCTGCCCTTATCTTTCAGGAGTGAAATAGGAATATTTTATTTGTACCATCACTACTGTCCCTCATTCAGAGCTGGGAGTGAAGATCGAAGAGTTACAGGACACTGCACTGGGAAGCAACAATCTTCCCATCAGACCTCTTGTCCTGTTTGTTATCTCCCATTCTCTAAATCAAAATTCCAGACCATGCTGCAAGCATTTTGAATATAATTTTTTTTACCTGCATACAGAGGCTGCACACACATAACATCTTTTACATATGAGACCCTCAGGTTACCAGAGAATACTTAGCATTTTTCCACATCTTGCAGGAAACAAGTTTTGCTACCTCCCTGCCTAACTATGGTTTTGGATACTGCTGGAATCTTCCGTGTGCTCGGGTAATATATTTCAATGCTTTAGCCCCATTAGTGAGAAAAATAAAATTGCTTATGTCTCAGTCAAGTTACAGAAACCTCTAGTGTTTCAAGCAAGAAACAGACTGGGGCATGCATCTGAATGTAAACGCTTCAGCCTGGCTGCTGTCTTTGAGATAATCAGTCCAGACTCCGCTCTGTACAGTCCATGGATTCCTGGCTACAGAAGTGACTAACAGGCTCTACTTGTGTAGAAAGCTTTAAAAGTGAAGCCTCTGGAGATAGTGAGCTGCCCTTTATTGATCCTTTCATTACTTTGCAATTATTTTGTTTTGCCATTGCTGCCTCTCCTTACACTGCCAGCTTGTGAAATAAGGCTCAAGCTAGCTTGTCCCATGACAACACAGAGCCCACATCTGTCTCAAGGCACTGATCATGTCATCTGAATACAGTTTTCAGTGGATTTCTCTGCTTCCTTCTTGTACAAGAAGGTAAAAAAAGCAGGGTTTCACATTATGCCTAACAGGATTTATCTACAGTAATAGGAATTTAGAAGCTAATGCAAACACAGCCTGGATGCAGAGCCATTAAAGGCTTATTTTATTCCAGCACAAATTCACTGTAAGTAAAGAAAAAAATTAGTTGTTCACAGTAACACTCAGCAGAAAATTGAAAGGGAATAAGTCAAGTTTTGATATGAATTGGCAAATGCACAGGCAACAGCAATTTGGAGTTAGACATGGGAAAGTTAGAAAAACCTCTTCTGCCTTTTTCACACATGCATGCTTTATCTGTAGGTCTCTGGAGAAATCAGTGAGTTTAACTGTCTCTTGGCCATATCATCTTGCTGGAAACTGCTTGTCTAACTTCAGAACACTACAGTCAGAAGCCTTCAGCTAGACTCCAGCTTGGGAAAAGATCCAGAATCCTCATATCTCAGCACTACAGATTTTTAGAGATTTTTTTTTCCTTGATCGGGAATATACTGTTATGTATCTATATACAACTGATCCATCACTAGTCTTTGCAGATTGTGACAGATAGCAGTAAGTGCACTTTTCCACTTTTTTAATAATTTTTGTCTATTCATTGCTCCAGCAACTCTTTGCGAGCTAAAACACAACTTTGCTTTAGTGGAATAGATCAGAGGAAGAGATTGATACAGAGTCCATGTCTCAGCTGTCCATAAGTCTGACATACATGACATACAAAGATTTTAATCTCTGAAGTGAGAGAAAGGGAAAATATTCATGACACTGGATCTAGTAAAGTACAAATTCTGACTTATTGGTATCATAGAATCATAGAATGGTAGGGGTTGGAAGGGACCTTTAGAGATCACCTAGTCCAACGCCCCTGCAGAAGCAGGTTCACCTAGATCAGGTCCCATAGGAACATGTCTTGAAGACCTCCAAGGAAGGAGACTCCACAACCTCTCTGGGCAGCCTGTACCAGGGCTCCGTCACCCTCACAGTAAAATAGTTTTTTCTTATGTTTAAGTGGAACTTTTTGTGTTCCACCTTCATCCCATTACCCCTTGTCCTGTTGCTAGATACTACAGAAAAGAGGGATGTCCCAACCTCCTGACACCCACCCTTTAGATATTTATAAATGTTAATAAGATCTCCCCTCAATCTTCTCTTCTCCAGACTAAACAGCCAATGTCCAAGAACATGGTAATGTTTTCTTTGAATTCACCATTTCTTTTCAACTTCATTCTTGACCAGGACTATAACAACCAGTAATTAAACAAGCATTAAATAGGTGTTAGTCAGACTAACATCTTTCACATTTATTTTCTTTTTGTTGTTCCCAGCAGAGGTTGCATGTATGTATGCAGGTAAAAGTGGATGATTTTTAAGAAACCTTTAAGCACTTCCATACCATTGAGATTGAAAGCAACCTAGGCAGAAGGTGGTGAGGCTTGTAGGTCTTTATACTGACCTTCATTTTCTGTGGCTTCCTCTGTCCAATTTGCTTAGGAAGATAGCACTGAGATGCATGTCAGCTAACAATCTACCTGGAGTTTTTTCAAATCTTTTCCTCTCTGATACAAACTTCAGCCAGATCTAAAGGGTCTTTGACCCTGTGGAGTCCATCTGAGGTTTATTCATGCAGATCACAGTAAAATTATCTAGAGGCCAGGATAAGAAAATAATTGTTTAAGGCACTATCAGCTGATGTAAGGTGGGCCACAACAGTCAGAGATGGAGCAGATGCTGCTCTAATCCCTTTTGGATGTAAGAAATGTCCTGATCTAGACCATGGAGAGGCATCTCTCCCCTCTGCCAACACACCTTGCCCTACCATCAGAGAAGAGGATCATAGAATCATTACAGTTGCAAAACACCTTGAAGATCATAGAGTCCAATCCTTCACCTCACACTGTCAGATCCATCACTAATCCATGGCACTCAACAGTTCAGCTATACAGCTTTGCAATGTCTCCAGGAATTGGGACTCCATCATCTTCTTGGGCAGGTTATCTGGCCTATGGGTTTTGAGAGCTATTTGCTTGTTTGTTTTACAGCTTCTCTTTGCTGTCTTTAGCTCTTAGTACATGAAAAACCAATAACTGAGCTTGTCAAGTTTCAGTATTGAATATCAAGCAGAAGCTTTGGTGTAAGCTATGACTTGAACGAATAACAACTATGAAATAACCCTTAGGAAAGTATTTACTGCTTTCAATTATCAGATCATGAGCTTTCCTAATCCTAGTCTGTAGTAGCACCGGGGCAAACCAAGCCAGAGCAAATTTTGCATTTGGTTTTAAGTTAAAGGCTGGCAAGGATCACAATCTGATGCTTTCTGAGGCTGAAGAGGCACAGCAATATAATTGCATTTTGTAATTCTTCTACAATAAAACTCGTAAAACCTCAGCCTAAAAGAAACAATTATTTAACACAAAGGTGGCATTGGCTGTTTTCTGTTATGGCTCTGGGGAAGCCATAAGCCTTCACCAAGCTGATGGCAGAATCATTGGTGCAAGCACATAGAGCGTTTTTGTCTCCCAAGCACTTCAGGAGAGATGAAGAAAAAGCTGAAATCCTTTCAGTCCCCATGGCTACAGCAGATATATCTATGGAGACTTCACAGGAAATCATAATGCAAATGAATTTGACTAGGACCATCTCAAAAGGAGAAAAAAGTGGAACAACACATAGATTTTACAAATTGTTCATGAACTTACTGGAAAATAAAATTTTATTTTTATGTTAGCTTTCTAAAACTGTTGGTTTTGATGAATATTAATTCAGACTTCTGAACTAAGAATGACTTTTAAGAGGAAAAGCATTCATTAAAAATGAGCAATGTCAGGAATATCATAACAAATTATCTTTTGCTATTAATAGCTTTTATCCCTCGAGAATCATCAAAACTAATGACTTCCAACAATCAGCTCATCTTTTGATGACTTGTCACTTCCCAGAGACCAATTTTTTTATAAGGAAATTCGAGGTCTCCTGTTTAATCCATGATTACTGAATGAATCTGTCCTTTCTTAATAATTTCATCTGTGATTCTGCGACATCTTCCCAGAGTCCAGGAAGAGAGAGAAACATTGAACTAATGCTGTAGATCCTTCAGTCCTTATGCAGTCTTAGTGCCTCCCAAAGGCTCAGTGACTTGATTTAGTCTTTCTTTTTGGCCTAAGGATAAATTAAAATCTGTAACTTTAACCTAATCTTGTGCTGGTTCAGGATGTGGTCGTGTCCTGTGAACAACAAACTCCAAGAGTTACTGCATATACTGCATGTCCATATCTTAGAGATATTGGATGCAAAGGTGTTGGAAGGATTCATCTCAACTCATGCAGGAAGTCCATGATACAGAAATCTGGTTTTGAGCTGTTCGCTCAAGGCAGTGGAGAGAAATGGGCACACTTAGGCTGTGACTCAGCTGTACAGACACCTTCCCTAGGCACAGTCAACTCCACTTATACCATCAACTTCTCTGTTTACTATAAAAAGGAGCCTCAGTGACTAGTGAGATGAATTCACCCTTCATGCCTCAGCACAGATACGATCCATATTCTGAACCACTAGAATCCACTGGGATTATTTCATTGGTGTATCACTTTGCTTTTATATTAGGATAATGTAACAATGAATCACATCTATTATTTCCCATGGAGCTTTTTTTTGATGAGCAGTGTAAGTGGAAGGAGGAAACTACTGATGATATCATTACCCTTCTAGTGGAAAACATCTCCTGAAACAGACTGTCACTATGAGTTTGTTTTGCAAAGTTGAATGCTGGAATATTTGTTTTATGCTATCAGCTTTATTACTGAAAATTTACACAGACACAAGTACAAAGAAGAAAAAAAAAACCCAGACACTCAAAAACCTCATTATTGACTTTTTCCTTTCATTTTTACAAACTTTCCTGTAAATACACAGTTCTCCTTGTCTCTTCTTGCCAACATACACGTGTTTCCTGCCATAACAGGTAGCCCACAGCATCATAGAAATATTCCTGGCTGACCCTTATGACACAGAACTTGTATGTGGACTTTCAGGGGAAACAAACAGAAGCCGTGAAGAGCGTTAAGACCTTAGGAGGTCTAAATGGCAGGGCACGCCTACATGCTGGTAACTGAATTTCAATGGTTCTTGGTACCATTCAGCACGAAATAGAGAAATAGACCTGCAAGGACTATAATGGGAGCTGCAAGTCCCCACTAGAGGCAAATCATCTCTTACAGTTTCACTGCACTATATTCCCAACTAATCATCCTGCTCTGATTTACATATGATTTATCTACACTATAATATATTTATATTATATAATAATATAATATAATAATATATATAATATTTATATTATAGTGTACACCCAAAACATTAACTGAACACCCACAGGATTATTTCCAGATTACACTGATGTGAATCACGGATGAATTTGGTTGTAGAATTAGCTCTAATTTAAAGAATTTATGAGGTTAGGATAAGTTCTAGCACAAATAATGCTTACTCTGCCCTTTTTTTGTACTTCAACCCCTTATTTCAGTAATATAAAACAATATTGTCCCCTTTTGATGGGATGCCACCTCTCTTTCTACATATATATGTGTCCATCCACCTGAGGCATCAAAGAAACATAATACACATCCGAATCCTGTGTAAGGCGCAGATAGATAGAGTTTACCATAAAAAGTGTAACTCTTCTGGTGGTCTGACTAGTTGGCAATCTGTGTGTGCACACATTTGTGTATATATACAGGGAAGATACAGAGATGGTGGTACAGGTGTAGCCAATATAAAGCCTGATTGTACAACTCACACAATACTACCCTCATGCAAAATGGTACCTCTGCAGAAATTCCTCTCTGCACAATACCTTCTTCAGGACTTGGAGAGACAAAGCACAACACAAGTAAGCACCAGTGTCATGTGAAGACTGAGACCTGCGTTCACCTCTCAAGAGTCCCCCCCAGGGACTTTCACTGAAAATAGTTTTGCAAAGTCAAGGATCAGAATTGGATGTATGAGAATTTATTAAGGCAACAGATAGAGAAGATTTGAGATTGCTGTTGAGAAATATATTGACTGCAATTGTGCTTAGGTATGATAAAAATGCCAGCAATACTTATCCTGGAGATTTTTCACCACAGAGTGAAAAAGAATCACAATTTTTACCAAGAAGGCATACCTGTCTTGATGGAGGAAGAGGAGTACAGCCCATGGAAGGACTTACCTTGGTCTTCAGTCTCTTTCTCCCTGCTGCATCTTTCTCTCTCAGTCAGCTTGAGAAGCAGCAGAACAAAAGTGCTTAAAACATTCAAAAGGCCTAAAGGCCAAAGCAGCCAAAAGGACAAATAGCCCTAAGGCAAAAAGCAAAAGCTAAAAAGCAAAAAAGCTCTGAAGAGCCAAAAGCAAAGCCCAGTCTCCCTCTCCCTGGAACTTTTATACCCCAAACTTCTCTATTCCCTCCTTGGGGTGATATTTGACATGATTCAGGTGGACAGTTGAAGAACATAGTTATATATGTTTTAGCATGTACCTCTTTTTGCTAATTTTCATTTTTAGGGGTAATCAAAAGGTGTTAACTTTCATATTCATTTCATGGTTAATGAAGCAGTTATGTCACTCTGGGCACATGTGGCCTTGCTGAAACTGTTTTGAAGCTGTTTTTCTGCTTAATCCCACAATTTATAGCCAAAACAGGACCATTTTTCCTCCGCAAGGCTTCCTCCATCAGCTGCTTCTCAGGCTGATCTCTCAGGTCTGCATCTCCCAGGTCTGCACAAGAGATAAGAGGGTACTGGCAGTTTAACCCCTTTGTGTGCAATTCACACACACAGCAGCTCAAACATATTCTTTTAATCTTTTTTTTTTTTTTTCCCAAGAAATAAGCAACAGTTCATGGAGTGAAGCAAAACTTAAAAAAAATGTTAATTAGAATAACGACATGATCTTGTATTTAATATCTGATTAATGCAGGTTATTTGTTGTTGAATAACACCACTAAAGATTGTATTTTGTGTTTGAGGAACTAGTCTGTCTATAAATAGACAGTGCTTGAGGCAATATTTAAAAAGGTGTTAAAAATGCAGGAACAAAATTTCCCAATAGTTCATGTCTTGGTGAGATTAATTTCAGAGTGATTTCCAATAGAACAGAGGTCATTGAAGAGAAAGTACATTGAGATTTTGGAGGTACATCCTACCTCATCCCAGAATACTGAGATCACTGCTGTTTTGCTGGAGGGAAGCAGTCTCTATGGAGAGATCTCAGATGACATCTTTCTAAATGAATAGGACATTGTTACCATTTTAAGGTCTCACAGCCTCCTTAGCTCCCTGGTAATATATCCAGATCCAAGAAAACAGAGTACAGTCGTGGTACCTGGATCCTAGCAGGATCAAGATGCATGCATGAATGATGTCTTTGTGAAGGAGTCTTCTGCAACAAAGGCTCCCAGCATTGTCGTGCACACAGCAGAAGGGGTTACATGGGAGTGCTCTGAACAGAATTAGATACTTGTAAACACATGTGATCTTCCCTGGTTTACACATCTGCTTTAGGATGAGTTGCAGAGTATATCCTATCCTATGCATCCTTCTCCATGGACTATAAAAGAGGGAGAGTCATCTTATGGTTGAATGAGGCCAATGGTATGAGTTACAACAAGGTCAAGTGCTGGATACTGTGCTTGGACCACAGCAACCCCAGGCTTAGTGATGTGTGGCTGGAAAGCTGCCCAGAGGGAAAAGACCTGGAGTGTTGTTCAACAGCAGCTGAACATGAGCCAGCAGTGTGCCCAGGTGGCCAAGAAGGCCAGTGGCATCCTGGCTTGTATCAGCACTAGTGTGACCAGCAGGCCCAGAGCAGTGAGTGTACCCCTGTGCTGGGCCCTGGTAAGGCTGCAGCTCGAGTGTTGTGTTCAGTGTTGGGTCCCTCACTCCCAGAGGGACACTGAGGGACTGGAGCGTGTCCAGAGACAGGCACGGGAGCTGGGGAAGGGGCTAGAGAACAAATGTGATGAGGAGCAGCTGAGGGAGCTGGGAGTGTCTAGTCTGGAGAAGAGGAGGCTCAAATGAGACATAATCACTCTCTACAACTACCTGACAGGAGATTGTAGTGAGGTGAGGGTCGATCTGATCTCCCAGGTAATGAATGAAAGGACAAGAGGAAGGGACAAACCAGGGGAGGTTTAGATTGGAGATGAGGAAGAACTTTTTCCCTGAGAGGGTTATTAAGTATCTGAATGGGCTGCCCAGGGAGATGATGGAGTCCCCATCCTTGCTATGTAGCTGAGATGCTGAGGGATATGGTTTAGCAATGGGCTTGGCATTGTGAGGTGAGTGGTTGGAGGCAAGGGAAGCACCCTCTTCACACATGGTTGTGAGACTGCCCTCACCATCTTGGCAGAGAGGCTGGTCAATGTGCATGCATCCTACATAAAAAAACAGTCCTAAAAGACATTGTGCTGGCCTGGCCCTGAAGAAGTATGTATAACAGAGACCCTGCTCAAGACATTGTACATAGCTGCTGCAATACCCCTTTGAAATTCAACACAGGGTGCAAGAATTACATTAGCTATGAGTGGATCTACCCTAATCTAGCTGAAAGGATCCTTCCCAAGCACAAGAGATGCTGTATACATCATGAAGACGACGACACAAAGAACTGAAACGAAAATAACTGCATTCGCTGAGGATGCAGGGCATTTGGTCTGGAAACACTGAAATATAAATTTGGCCAATGGTGATCTTCTGCAGAATCGCTTTTCCTCACTTACACTACTGAAATTTTGCCTATGCAATTTGAAGGTGGGATGTAGCAATTTAAGAGTGTCTGCTACAGTGCAAGTGCTTCATTTACCAGTCCCTGCTCTCCCAGAAAAAATTTTGGTCTGTGTGAGAAAGACAGAGTGAAGGTAACACTGAAGTGCTTATTATCTGGAGAAAACCTAGCAGTACTAATTGGGAACAAACCTGAAAGAAAAAAAGAAAAAAGAAAAAAGAAAAAAGAAAAAAGAAAAAAGAAAAAAGAAAAAAGAAAAAAGAAAAAAGAAAAAAGAAAAAAGAAAAAAGAAAAAAGAAAAAAGAAAAAAGAAAAAAAGAAGGGGGAAAAAACAACCAAAAAACACTGAGGTAAGACAGATAAAGCCATGACAAGCAGAGAATGGCATGACAGCTTTTTTACGTTCTGGTCACCCACAAATCAGTAGAGATGCCACTGCTGGCCTCACCTCTCTTTGCCATGAAGTGTTAGTCTGGTTAAAAACAGGTTTTCATTTGCAAGTCAGATGGGTTACAGGGAAGAGCACAAGGTCATCATCCATCATCTGAACTTTGTTACTGGATCACCACATTCAATTCTGTCATTACAGCCAACAGACAGCTCTGCTCTGCCTGCTCTACAACAGCTCTAGCTGAAAAAGTCTCTAGCAATAAGGCTGTTTTGATGATCAAGTGTTGCTTGAATGGTTTAACTGGAAAACCTCCTTCTGTCAAGTCAGTCATTTCTCCCACTCTGGACATAAGTTAACTTTGGCAATGAAATACTGCACGAGCATCCACAGCATCCAGCTGATGGCACTCGAGTAGAAAAGTCTCTTATGCTCTTTCTGTGGTCAACAGAGAGACAGTTAATGTCGTCAAGAGTCCAGAGCATGATATCTCATCTTAAAGGAGGCATCTGAAAGACATCTTTAGGCATCTATAAATGTCTATTTCTCTCTATTGGCAACAAAGGGAGCTGAGGAAGACTGGTTCAGCTTTAGACATCTAGCTGAGGTTGTCAGATAAATCATGCCTGAGCTGTCTTTTTGACGTGGTTGGGCACAGCCCACATGAGACCTGCTCCACATACACAAAACACTTATTGAGAGCAAATCTGTGGTAGCAGCAACCACCACTGCAACGTGGCCTGTTCTAAAACAATATAGCTGTAACACACAAGTAGCACATGTCAGAAAGCTGTAAGTAACAGCAATTTGCTTGGATTGAGAGGCTTTGTTAGCTTCAGGCTACAATAAAGGGGGAAAAATAGGCTTGAAAGTTCCTTGTCAGTTCAAAGTCTAGTTAAATATTTTCAGTTCAATGGAGCTTCAATGCAGCCAGGAAAATGGTCCTAAAGACCCATTTTTCCTGGAGCATCACCATATTGTGGTCTAAAGAAAAAGACTAAGAGTTCTTATAAAAAATCCCAGCCCCATTAGGCATGACAGCATGTACAATTTAAAATCCATTATCCACCAACATGTAAAGTGTGCTTCTTCCACCACTTTTTCCAACACAAAATTTATATCAAAGGCCGGCACTTGTTATAATGCTTTGATCCATGTTCCAATTGCCATTCTGAATTTAATATGAAACCCTTAGCTAAGCTAAAGTGAGGGAAATTTCCCTAACTCCAATGTTTAATAACCTTTGTATCTGCTAACTATCTATGAATGGGGGAACATTGACACTGCAGTCTATTCTTGGATCTATGTTCCTGTGCTCTGCAGTATACCTCGGCCTAATCTTTGTTTTGCAGAGAGAAAAGTCAACCCACAACATAAGGCTCTTCATACCTCCATCCTCTGACACTGTTCCCTGAGTCACTGTTTAAAAATAAACTATGAACAGCTTTGACATTATAATCCTATCCAACACAACTGAAGGAGCTATTTCTCCCATCACTGATGAAGCCAGAGACAATGTGTCTGAAACAAGCTATTTGCAACCACCATCCAGTATAGGGAGATCTAGAGAGTAGCGGTAGCATTGCACCTTCTGACAGCAGCAGCATCAGTACCTTTGGTGTTTGCATTTTCCATGACATTTTTTTCCCGTGGAGGAAGAATCAGGAGCCCAGAATTAGCTTTGTGGAAGTATTGACTAAATGTAATTTGATGCACTCACATGCACACCAGTCCTGAGATGAATCAGCCATACAGTTTGCAGGGCAAGCCCTTGGCAATCCCACCAGAAACATTTTGGTTTCAACAAGCTGAAACCAAAGTTTTAGACTCGGCTTCTCCAGAGATGTCCAGGAGCTCATCCCAAGAAAAGCACATAGAAATCAGGGAAATAAGGAAGTCACCTATTAAGGCTAAAGAATGAGTTTTTCTTGATCCTTAGTTACTAAGGGATGACAGGAGTTTAAGAGGGAAAGGTTTACTGGCTCCTTTCTGGTTTATACAGCCAACAAATTGACACATCATCCATTTAGCTGTCTTCAGAAAGTACTAAAACATCAGAATGGAACATAAATTAGACCAGTGAGTCTCTAAAAGGAATCAAGGTTAAAGGACAAAAATAAATGCATTCAAGTGCTAAGCATCAAGTGAAAACTGCAAAATACCAAACACAAATTACAGACATGTACAGAAACCAGCCATTCCTCTGTCTCATCAGAAAAGCCTCAGTGACATTAGGATATTTTTTATAAACATCCTTTTCCCAAGCTTGACTTGTCACTCTTGATTCCTTGCCTTCCAGGAGCTGTTTATTGCTCCCATGAAATCCCCAGAGCAAAGCAGGTCAATTATGGGTTCCAGGGTCAGCCTGGTGTCATCCCAAAATGCTGCAGCTTTGTCTTCTCCTCCTGTTCCACTTATATCTTCTGGGACACAGTAGCATGCTATATAAAGCTAGGAAATGCAAAGCTGACAGAAGACCCATCCTGCCTAAGATACATTCACAACATGAAAACTTTGAGAAGCCACTGCCATTCTACCACTGAGTTTGAAATCCTTGCTGGATTTGCAGAATTTAATGTATTGCAGGATCTACACTCGAAGGGCCATCAGGTGCATTAGACCCTTCTATTCTCTCCTCATTTGCCTGTGGACGTGAAGGTCAGAGTTCTGCAATGTAGTTCAAACAGGCATTGGTCTTCCTGTTCCTGAAAAGTTTCACATCTCTTCTTTAGCCCATCCAAAAATACAGCTTCAAGGTCTCCTTAAAGCTAATCCTAGTTGGCATTACCTCAAAGCACCTTTAAAAAGTTCACACAAGGGACACAAAGGTCCAGGTCACTAAGAAAGCACCAGAGTGAAAGTTGCATAGCTCACAGGACCATGCAGATAACATAGCTTTCATGAGCCATTTTTTGCCCTCCTGAGGAAGGCTGGGAAATTGGTTGTGCAGTTTAGAAACTGCTATTGTTGGTTATGTCAATGTACTATCCCCGATCTACTTCCAGTATGTTTGCAGTGTCTCTGCTGACTGCCCCTGCTCCAGGACCCATGAACCCTGGCAACTCTCACTACATTTGTAAGCCCTTCTCTTCAACTAAGACTCTCTGCAGGTCAAGCTGGCTCCAGCTTTTCCCCTTTCCAGTGAACTATTTCTTTCTTTATGTCCTCTACAGCCTCCTGAGGAGCTCTCCAAGGAGTTTTCAATGTCAAAACACACTCGTAAATCAGTTATCCACAGCTTTCCCAAGAATGAGCACACAGGCGCCGACGTGTCCCTCTGAGTAATTTCCCACCGTTTTGTTTGAGACACAAAGCTGTTCTGTGGATTCTCAGCCCCCAGAAATTCCCTCAACTCCTTCTCACTGTGTTACAGAGTGCTCAAGTAGGTGTTTGCAAACAAGTCGAGCCAAACACTAAGCCCTGTGCTCACCCTATCCTGAATCAATGCAGCTGTCAGGAGAGAATTTGACAAGCTGTGAAATGTATTATCTCATCCCTGCAATAGCTTTCACCCATCCACATCTTGTCCAACCAGAAGCCAGTTTCCCTGCTAAAAATGCCAAACTATCTCAGAAAAGCATGCTCAAAAATATCTCATTGCTTTACAGAATCTCATGTTGCTTGTAACTCTTTTCAGTAAGTTTTTTAGGTTGTTTCAGCATATTAACAGTTTAGCTTGCTCTATAAAACTAAACAATCAGTTGAGTAGTCAACAGAAATGAAGCATCATTTCTAAACTTCTCTTCCCAGTCCCCAGGGCTTGATGACTGTTGGTAGCAAAGTGATACTTCACACCTACACAGCTGAAATAAACTAATAATCTCCTGCTGGGCTACTGCTTTCTTACTGTTCCAGCAGCAGTACTGCTGAGTAACTCCATGCAATAAAAATGCAATTGAAACCTATATCTGTTTTTTCCTGGACTTTTCAGCACAGACTACCTTGAACAAAAAAAGTGGTATCAGGAGAGGAATGAAGGCTGATAAATCCCTATTTGACCTTGTAATTGCAATGAGTCCTTGGTAATGTGCAAGGAAGCCAATCAACACTGAAGAAGATGAAGAGGAAAGGGAAACCATATGTCTCACCTCCATGGCTGCCAGGACATTTCTGACTCTTCAGTAAACCTGGTTCTTGGTCAAGATGCTCTGTGTTGTCACATTTCTGAGCAAGACCTAGAGGGCACATCCTTGCACTGCAGTCCTTGGTTGCCTGTGAGATCCATGCTCACTTTACAGACAGCAATAAAATGTCCTTGAGAAGTCCAGTCAAAAGAGACATGTGGCTTGGAGTTACTCTGATACCAGAATAACCCACCAAAATCCTGCAGCCTGGATGTAGCACACTCAAATATAATTCTCAGAAATCTCAGCAGTTTCTTTGCATTCATCAATCCATTCTCTATACATATCCCAAATTTCAGCACAATGCCAGCACAATAGAATGCCTAATGCAGAACATATGTCTATCTATATTTTCATTCTGGAAAAAATGTACTCAGGCTTGAGATGGAATGTTAGACAATGGCTGGTCTGTCACCCAGGTCCTCAGTCTCTTCCAAATGCTCAGATTCCTGGGAGAAGGTGAAAACCCAATCACTTGTAAGGATAAAATCTGTCCCCAGAATTCCTTGCCTGATGTCTAAAGGGAAGTCATGTAATTCGGTGACACAGGGGAGACTCCTAAAGATTTCAACAAGATAATCCCAGCCCAGAATCATTATGATGAGGCAGAAGTTGGTGCTTCTGCAATGGCTTCCTGGGAGAATGCCTCCATCACCAGCTGTGCAGCCTATACCGCAGTCCCTTAGGGAAGAAGCTTTGCCTTCGTTCACTTTTGCTCCACAGCTTGGTGCCTACAACTGCCACATTGCCCTCCTGCCTCCGCTGCTCAACCACAGTGTCCATGCTCCTGAGCACCCTCTTGGCATCCTATCTGCATTGCTGAAAATACTGGAGTCCATAAGAAACCTCAAGGATTTTCCTTTAACCACAACTAAATACCTTCCTGAAGTCATTGCCATCTTGCTCATCCTATCACGTAATAAACCTCATAAAAGTCCTCCCTCTTCCACTCCCACCCACCTCTGGTTTTCCTACCCTTGTACCCATTACATTTCACAAACCTGCTCCAGCAACAGTTTCAGAGCTGGTTCTTGAGTTCAACACACAAAGCGTAAGCTTCCATAAGGGGAAGCCAAGCATCTGTGCACTCCATCCTTTCTTTTTATATCCTCAGTTTAAAGCCAGGAGTCGTAGATACTCTCTAGCCAGTGAGAGTATAAAAGAAAAACTCTCCCTGGACAAAAGAGACAATTTTAAGAAAAGAGCAGCCCAAAGTAAATCATTCAGAGCATATTAGTAAAGACAGAATTATTTCAATAGAAATATTTTCTGTAAAAATAGCCAACCACATTTGGGTAAATCTCCATCAGCTCTATCAAACTCCAGAAAATTCATGTGAGTCTTTGCTGAGAGGCAGCACCAGCTGGAAACGTCTCAGAGGAATGAAGCTTGGGTAAAACACCTTGGAAAACTTCAAGTTCCACCTTCCCAAACTTTGCAGCACGCATGGGTTGGGGCAACTTACTCTTTCCCACACAGCTCCCCGACATCATTTGGAGGTTAGCACAAAGTGGGACACAACTCCAGTAGATAGTTTGGACCTGGTGATACTCTTCAGGAGAAGACATAGCAATACATAGACACATCAGCAAATACCAGATAGTGTCAGAGCTAGAGAGTAGCCTTTAGACCATTTTATTTGCTAGCCCAGCCTTAGGGACTAATCCTGCAGTGTTATTGTCCACATCCATCAGAAGAGGGTAGCTCACCTCTCCCAAGGGCACAATGCATTCTGTTTGCCAGATCAGATTAGATCAATGTCTTCCCACAAAGAGTAAATGTTAAGAAGCTAGTGAGCAGGCTTTGGGAGTGGATGTAAAGAGACAGTATACCTTGAATTGCTGGTTAGTTAAGAAACTAGAAAGTTAAACAGCTAATGGGACAATGGGCTTGGCACTTAGAGAAGTGGGCTTTATTCTTTGATAATCCAGACATTGTCTTCAATAGGAATCCTAACCAAGAGTAAAGGTTTACCACCAAGTATTCAAGGGCCACTGAGGATAGCAGCAGATGAAAAGTGATCCCTGTATGTTTCCAGTAGTGCTGAACTGTGAGAAGTAATTCAGACATATTTTCTTGCAAATTCCCTGCTACTGTAGGAATTACTGCTTGAGAAAGCAACCTGTGGCTGGGCAGAGCCAGGCCTGGCTGGGCACTAACAGAAACAACAAAAATAATGCATCCACGCCACACATGTGAACAGGCTGTGTCAAGAAGATGATGTTCATTCCTTTTATCAGAGATGTGGAAGATCTTTGTCTCAGGAAAGAGTTAAGTTAGGAGGTTGAAGCTTTTTTCAATTAAGCTGTGTCTTTTAAACACAAATCATTTTAATCACAAAATAATACCTGCAGTGTCACAGAACAATAGATATTTCCTACCAGATAGGATTTTGCACAGTAACATTTTTTTGTTTGGGAAGGAAAATAATGATTCTTTGCTATGCCATCCATGAAGAAGAAAGAAAGAAAGAAAGAAATATATATTCCTTTTAGGCTTCCAATGAGAGAGATTATTAAAAAAAAAAGTCATTTTGAAAATAATCATGTTATTTAGTTTATACTATTACGAGCTATTTTAAAACAAAGAACACGACTCCTTTTCTCCCCTTTTCCATCCTGTGCATTTGCACTTTTGTCAAGGTCAAACCCATTAAGTTTTATTCTTACAGCATGACCAGCTGCATGGAAACCCAGGAAAGAAGTAGGTTGACAAGACAGAGTGTGTTTTCAAAAGTGGGATGCTGAGGAAAGAGCAAAGAAACATTGAGGTGCCATTTCTTCAGATGCAATAGTACACTGAGGAAAGTTCAGCCCTTGTTTACTGCAGAAGTATGTATGGAAGCTGGTGATTTTTGCCTTTATTTCCTACTTTTTGTGACCACTACTTCCATCAGCACAACAATGACTGAGACCTGCAGCATGCTGGAGCTTCTAGGGTATCTTCTCTGGAAAACTTGTTTAAGATTATGACTTTCTACTGATTAAGGTAACAGAGTAGCTCATAACCACTAGTGCCTTAGAAATGAATTCGTATAACCTGACAGCAGTGGACTAAATGTATAGGGCTCACCTTCCGCACCCATGGAGGCCTAGAGACCATCTCCCTAAACATAGGTTTCATGTGTTATTTGAGATGACTTCGAGCACTCCACTTGGCTGCTGATTCAGAAGGTCATAGGTCTCCCAGTGGCAGATTTCCTCTCTGTCAGCCTCACATGAATGTTTCAGACACCAACATCACCAGATTCCTTCATTAAGGTGACTCAATCAAGCCCTTGGATTCCAGCCACTTTGACACTTAACTCATTAATAAACTGCATTTGGCCTTTGCAATTTCTTCATCTCACCCACAAGCTGTCAACTGAGTCAGACACCTCTGGGTTTCATTTGTAGTCATCAGAGAGAAACAGGCTCTTGTAGAGTATAAATTACCTAGCATGGTTTTGGATGAGAAAGATCCTAATGTCTAATCCAAAAGATATAAGCTTATGAATGATTATCTACATGGAAACAGCATATTCTCTTCCTCTTCCCAGCTATGGTAAATCATTAGGCAAACCCTTCTAAGATTTCTCATCCCAGTGGAAGTGTTCATTAGTGCCTTTTACCCAGGACTTAATGTTTTGTGGCTCAGAAGACCCGTAAGTCACCCAAGTATGGATCTTCTCCGACTCATTCTGCTTCTGCACAGGTAGATGCCTCAGAGATAAGATGAATGTCAGCACCATGTCACAGTAATAGAAAATGGGATTCATTAGAATCCTTTAGAAACCATTCTTAGCTCCTCACTTTAAATGGAGGTATAAGGGAAAGAGAACATGTCATTCACTGATGACACCCAACTGGGAGGACTGGTTGATTCCCCATACGGCTGTGCTGCCATTCAGCGTAATCTCGACCAGCTTGAGAGTTGGGCAGAGAGGAATCTCATGAGGTTCAGCAAGGCAAGTGCAGAGTCCTGTACCTGGGGCAGAACAACCCCATGCACCAGGACAGGCTGGGGATTGACCTGCTGGAGAGTAGCTCTGCAGAGAGAGATCTGGGAGTCCTGATTGACAGAAAATTAAACATGATTCAGCAATGTTCCCTCGTGGCCAAGAAGGCCAATAGCATCCTGGGATGCATCAAGAAAACTGTGGCCAGCAGGACAAGGGAGATTCTCCTCCTCCTCTATTCTGCCCTGGTGAGGCCTCCTCTGGAGTCCTGTGTCCAGTTCTGGGCTTCCCAGCTCAAGAGGGACAGGGAACTGCTGGAGAGAGTTTAGCGCAGGGCCACCAAGATGATTAGGGGAATGCAACATTTTCCTCATGAAGAAAGGTTGCAGGAATGGGGGCTGTTCAGTCTGGAGAAGAAAAGGCTGAGGGGAGACCCCATCAACACTTATATAAAGGGTTGGTGTCAAGAGAACATAGTGAGCCTTTTTTCTGCGATGCCCAATGACAGGACAACGGGTATGGGCACAAGCTAGAACAAAGGAGATTCTACATCCAGGATGGGTATAGAGTGTCCTTCTTGGGAAGTTTCCAAACCCACTAGGACATGTTCCTGTGCCCCGTGATCAAGGGGAACCTGCTTTAGCAGTGGAGGTGGATGGGATGATCTCTAAATGTCCCTTCCAACTCCCATCATTCAGGGATTCTGTGACTAGAGCAACCCTCTTGCTGACTTTCAGCTTTATATTTGTGGGTCCTTCTCTGTTAATTTGCTTCCTTGTCTTCCCAGGTGAGTTGTGCATCCTGGGAGAAGAGTGTCTCTCACTAAGGTCTTCATCCCTTACTGTGGTACTCCCAGCTCTCAGTTGGACCCTATAAATAGTAGTTATAACACTAAAAATAATAAAAATATGCAAGAAAAGCACAGAAGTCTAACACATCACCTGAACACACAGACTCCTCAAAGGATAATGTGGAAACCTTCCCCAAATAATTCCACTCCTGGTCTTGATTTTTATCACTTCTTCATATCTCCATTTTTCATCAAATCCTTCTGTTTTCCCTGATCTCACATCTAGGCAAAATCTATAGCAGTGAAATTCATTTGTGTATGAAAAATACATCAAATGATGTACCACTGTTTTTAAAGTTTACTCTGATTTCATCCTAAAAATGTTTTCTTTCTCCTGTCAGGAAGTGTCATGGTTTTGTCCAACCAGGGACAAAGAGCCACGAGGGTGCTCGCTCACTCCTCCTGCTCCTGGCAGAATGGGGAGGGGAACCAGAGAAAAAGGAAAAACTCACGTAGGTTGAAATAAGAACAGTTTGATAGAAAAACAACAAGAATAAACAGGTTAAGGAAAAAATAGTTATAAACAGTGAATGAGGGTATATACAAAAGGAATGGTGTGTGTCGCAGTTGCTCACCACCCGGGACCCAACACAAATGTTCCTGACCAGCAATCAAACCTGCGGTTCCGCAGCGCCTCTCCTGACCAGCTCCCTGCCTGTATCTACTGGGCATGATGTCAGGATGTTAACAAATACTGGCCTGGGTCAGCTGCCCATACTGTACCCCTTCCTACTGCCTCATTGAAGTTAACTGTATCCTAGCCCAAACCAGGACACTCCACCCCTTATTCTATACCATCTATGTCATGCCTAGTTTCACAATATATTACATCTAAACACCACACTTCCTCTCCCTGAAAAAATATGAGCACACACAAATAAGCATATAATTCCCTCAGTTTATAGGCCATCCCCCTAACAGTCCCGTTGAGTCCATTTAGTCCATAACTTCAGGTCTTCATTCATCATAAATCTTTCGCAGCAGGGCAGATGGGGTGTGTGTATGAGAAAGGTCATTGCATCTATTTGGTGTGTCTTGTCTGCAAGTTGAAGGCATTGATCCTGAGGACATCACTGGGCGCCAATTCACATTCTGCCATTCTGTATCTTGCTCGTCCAGGTCCATCCTTCAGTGATCTGGGTGGTTCTTACTGCAGAGTCATTGATACGGCATAGAGCAACTATGGTAGTAGTGACATACAACAGCAAAGTTACTTAACAACTAACATAATACAATTCAGTTCATGGAATTCATGGGCTATTCTCACCCAAAATCAAATTTCCTTGAGGTACACACTGGGTTTCCCCATCACCCACCAAGTGTACCCAGGTCCCTGAGCAAAAACAATCCAACAAATGGATCTGCCTTTACCCAAGTAGGACTTACCCAGACTGCTTTCCCTAACAGATCTTTTATGTGCACTACAGAGACTTTATCGCCTTCTACAGTATGTAAAAGTTCCTACTGGGAAGGGCCAGCTCTGTTGACAGATCCTCTGGAGTTGACTAACCAGGTGGCCTTTTTTGTATTCCAATGTTTGAATGTCCCATCCTCCATTGCTCTCAGTGGGGTCTTCAACAGTCCATTGTGTCCTTTAATTTTTTTTTTTTTTTAAATTAATGATTTTTCCTATCATGCTGGTGCATGATAGGGGATGTGATAAACCCATTCAATGCCATGCTCTTTGGCCCAGGCATCTGTGAGGTTGTTTTGGAAGCGTGTCCCATTGTCTGATTCAATTCTTTCTGGAGTGCCATGTTGCCAGAGGATTTTCTTTTCAAGGCCCTGGATGGTACTCTGGGTGGTGGCATGAGACACAGGATGTTTCCAACCAGCCAGTGGTCACCTCCACCATTGTTAGCACATGGCTTTTGCCTTGGCGAGTCAGTGGCAGTGTGATGTAATCAGTTTGCCAGGCCTCTGTTCTTAGGTATGTGGGCATCTACATAGTGCACCTTCACAACTAGCTTCTCCAGCCGAGCAGCGATGTCTTGTCATACTAGGGCAGCCCAGATAGGTTTGCCCCATCATTGCCAGTTGTTTTGCCTCCATTGCTGTAACTATCCCCACAGAGTATTTGCCGCCATCCACGAGTCAATGTAGAGATAAAGCCTCGGCCAGTTTTCTCATTCAGCAATGTCTAAAGCCTAGTGGATAGCTTTTACCTCTGCAAACTGGCTCACCCTCTCCTTCTGCAGCTTCTGAAATTCTGTGTAGGGGACTCCACACAGCTGCCTTCCACCTCCGATGCTTCCCCACAAGATGACAGGACCAATCGGTGAACAGGGCATACTGCTTCTCATCTTCTGGAAGTTCCTCATATGATGGGGCCTCTTCAGCATGTGTCACCTTCTTTTCTGGTGATATTTTACTGTCTTCACACTCTGGCCAGTTTGTGATCAATTCCGGAATTCCAGGGAGGCTAGAATTTCCTATGAGAGCTCATTGTGTGATCAGTGCAATCTACCTACTCCATGTACCATCAGTTGCATGATGTGTGGGGAAGGCCCTCCCTTTGAACATCCAGTCCACCACTGGCAGTTGGGGTGCTAGGAGAAGTTGCATTTCCATGCCAATCACTTCTGACACAGCTTGAACCCCTTAATATGCTGCCAGTATCTCCTTCTTGGTTGGCATGTATCGGGCCTTGGATCCTCTGTATCCCTGACTTCAGAAACCCAAGAGGCTGGCCTCAAGTCTCCCCAGATGCTCTCTCCAAGTAGGGCCATTCTCCCTGGCTGCGGTGTAGAGCACATTTTTAACATCTGGTCCTGTCCAGACTGGTCCAAGCGCCATCGCATGAACAATCTCCTGTTTAATTTGTTCAAATCTTTGTTGTTGTTCAGGACCCCATTTAAATTCATTTTTCTTTCATGTCACGTGGTAGAGAGGGCTCACAATCATACTGTAATTTGGAATGTGCATTGTCCAAAAACCCCCAGGAAAGCTTGTGTTTTCTTTTGCTAGTTGGTGGAGACATGACTGCAATTTTGTTGCTCACATCTACTGGGATATGGCGACGTCCATCCTGCCATTTTACTCCTAAAAACTGGATCTCCTGCGCAGGCTCTCTGACCTTACTTTGTTTAATGGAAAAACCAGCCTTCAGAAGAATTTGAATTATCTTCTTCCCTTTCTCAAGAACTTCCTCTGCTGAGTTGCCTCTCACAACGTCATCAATGTATTACAGATGTTCTGGGGCCTCACCCTTCACCAGTGTGGCCTGGATCAGTCCATGGCAGATGATGGGGCTATGTTTCCACCCCTGGGGCAGTCGATTCCAGGTATACTGAACTCCTCTCCAAGTGAAAGCTAACTGGGACCTGCACTCTGCCAAAGGGATTGAGAAGAATGTGTTGGCAATGTTGATGGTGGCATACCATTTGGCTGTCTTGGACTCCAGTTCATCTTGTATGTCCAGCACAGCAGCGCTCAGCGGCGGCGTCACTTCATTCAGGCCACGATAGTCCACTGTCAATCTCTACTCTCCAGTAGATTTTTGTACTGGTCACATGGGGCTGTTAAAGGGTGATAAAGCCCTGCTAATCACCCCTTGGCTCTCCAATTGATTAATCAACTTATGAATGGGAATCACTGAATCTCTGTTGGTGCAGTATTGCCGCTGGTGCACTGTTGTGGTCGCAATTGGCACCTGGTGTTCTTCCACTATCAGCAACCCCACAACAGAAGGGTCCTCTGAGAGGCCAGGCATGCTGGACAGTAGTTCAATTTCCTCTCTCTCCACTGCAGCCACACCAAAGGCCCACCAGTACCCTTTTGAGTCCTTAAAATACTCTCTCGAGTATTTGCCCAGGATACATGGACCTGGGCTTGTCACAATGGAGTTTGTGCCACTCATCCCGTGTTAAACTCACTTCAGCTTCTAACAGGGTGTCATGGTTTGACATGACAGACTTTTCTGGTAAGCGGGAAGGGGCTGTAAAGATGGCTCTAAGAAGTTGCTCAAAACTCTCCACAAGTCTGAGCCAGTCCCGCTTCTGGGGCTGAGCCAATTAGACACCTCCACAGTCACTTTTTAAGAAGCCAGGAGAGGAGGGTTCTTCCTGTTTCTTCGTTCTTCTGTCCCTTCTTCTTCTCCAGCTGGTGGTGATGCAAGGAGCAGGAACAGTGAGAGAAGCAACCATGTGGACTCCAAGATCAGTGAGGAAAGAGAGGAGGAAGTGTGCTGGAGCAGAGACTCTCCTGCATTCCAAGGAGAGAACTGGTGAAGCTGAGATTTGTTTGCATTTTTCTTTAAAGGCCCCGCATCAGTAATAGAGACTTATTTTGATAATGAATCCATGTCAGGGCCAGAAACTCATTTTGCTAAGAACCCTGCAACAGGGATCACTTGATTAAAAGTCCCATGCCACGGACAGTGACTATGGCCAGAGGAGGCCGTGTCCCATGGGAGGGACCCAATCACTTGACTACAGACCCCAAGCCAGGGTCAATGATTTTCTTCATTAAAACCATGGCCAGAAGAGGCCATGTCCCAAGGGAAAGATCATGTATCACTGTGGCCAGAGCAGACCGTTTCCCGTGTGAGGGACCCAATGTTCACAGAAGCTGTAACTGTGGGGAGGAACCCATGGCAAAGCAGCTCATTAAACCTATGCCCAGAAGAGGCTGTGTCCTGTGTGAGGGACCCTGTATCTGCAGAAGCCACAGCTGCTGGGAAGAATCCACACCAGAGAAGTTTGTTAAGGACTGTGTCCTGGGGAAGTCCTCTCTAAGTCGAGTACTGGAGTCTGTTTTGCCCAGAACCATAACTGGCAGTGAGCCCTCCCTGCCCTTGTCTCAATCCACAACAACCTTGGTTATCTTTCTCCTCCCATTTTGCTGGGGCCTCTGCCATCTAACGAGAGTGGGGGTGAATGGGAGCACCGAGAAAGAGACTGTCGTGGTGCTGGTGTGCTAGCTGGGCCAAACCACAACATAGGGTTAGCTGTTGAGATCCCCCTATCACTCTAGAAATACAAATGGATTCTGTCCCTTTACAGCTTGATGGCATCAGAGTGCATTGTGCTCCAGTGTCCACTAGAGTCCTTATGCTGTCGTGGGTTTGATGTGCCAGGCCATCAGATCCACACTGTCCAATAAACTCAGTTGTCTGTTTCCTCCACCTGGCTGGAGGCAGGGCCTCCCTAGAACTGGCCATGGCAGTCATTGCATACTTTTTGTAGAAAAGAGCTAGAAGTCCCTTTGAGGGGATCAGAATTGAGATCAAACCTTCTATTCTGTCTAGGGAAACTGGAAACTCACTGGAAACTGAAGCAGCATCTTTCCAGGAAAAATTGCTTATTGTAACTGTTTTTCCCTGTTAATTCCCATGCCCTTAAGGCCCAAGTAGGTTGTCCATGCCACTTGTTCACATTCCCTCCCTGCAGGTAAAACCACAAAACACCTCGTGGTGTGTGCCCTCTATATTCCCTCTCTTGAACAGAGGGACATCTACTAAGAGCTTAAGTATGGACTTGGGCAGGTGGAGGGCAGTACATATCTTCTTTGAATTGGCAGAGCTCTTGTGACATTTTCTCTACAACTGAAACAACAGCCTGTAGGGAGGAAGACAGACTTTCTTCATATTGCCGAAGTTGAACACCCATTTCCCCCACCATTTTCTCCTCGTCTTCTTTCCAGGAGATGACTGCCAATGAATTAGCATAAGATGATGGTGCATTTTGCAGAAATCTTCGCCACATAGATCATGTACATGGGATCTCATCTGGGTCAGTTGATGATTGCTCATTATAAATCATTTTCAGTACAGCTAACTCCCTCAGATACTGGATACCTTTGTCCATTGTAGTCCACTTGCCTGGGTGGCATGATATCTTCTTTGAAGGAGTATCTTTCCTTCATGACTGACAAAAGTCTTCTCCAGAGGCCAAGGACTTCTGTCTTTCTTCCAATTGCCTTGTCAATGCTGCCATCCTGGGACAGGAGCCCAGCTACCTGGCTTCCCTGCCCTCCAAGTCCAAGTGTTAGCCCCATTCTCCCAGCATCAGAGCAGCCAGGTGAAAGGTGCTCACTTGGGTGGCGACTGTAATCCTTTCGCACTTCTTACAGTTTGCTCAGGTACAGGGATGGGGTGATTATCTCTGACTCTGACACTTCCTTCTGCTCCTGTGATGACCCTGGTTCATATTCATCCCTCACAAGGTGAACTGCTTTTTTTGTGTGTATTTCTTTTTCTGGACAGGAGCAACTGACACTGGCACAGGTTGATCCTCTGATTCAGAATCAGTGTCTGCTGTTGGAGTCAAGGCAGCAACAGTGTCAGTTGCCTCAGTTTGAATAGCCACAGTTGTTGCTAGGGTGAAGTTCCTAATCTGTACAAGTAAAAAACTCTACCAGTATCTGTTCATATGCTCCTGTATATCAATCCCTCCATAGCTGCCCAACCTCATAACAGTCTGAAAAACAAATTTTGCAACCCTACCCAAGAAAAACACACTACCTAGAGGGCAGAACAATAAAACCACGATGGCTGGAACATCCCAAGTGTATTCTGAATTGTCCAAAGCTATTGCAGTTAACCTGAATGAGTAAGGGAAGACAGAAAAGAGGGGAAAGTTAATTAAGTCACTCCATTTTTACCATGAAGTGAGTGTCATTATTGTCACTAAATTCTGAGAGGGAATGTCCAACTTGCAGAAATGACAACCAAATCATGTACAAGTACTGGCCTAGCTCCATATCCAGTGATACAACCATACCATAAGCCAATAGCTACCAGTATATCAGAATGAGTGCTTTTGTCCCTTTTCCAAAGCCAATAAACAATATCACAGAGAATACATTGTGCATATGTGAAATTATTGGCCAACACCATTTAAGCATATAAATCAACATTGTGACCAGTAACTTTTTAAACTAATATGAGAAATATACAGAAAAAAATTGTTTCAGTCCACTCTGTCTTATTTCAACACTGTGGACCCTATGTTGGGCACCAAATAATGTCGTGAATTTGTCCAGCCAGGGACAAAGAGCCACGAGGCTGCTCACTCACTCCTCCCCCTCCCGGCGGAGCAGGGAGGGGAACTGGAGAAAAGGGAAAAACCGTGTAGGTTGAAATAAGAACGGTTTAATAGAACAACAATAAGAAGAAACAAGTTCAGGAAAAAACAGTTATAACAGTAAATGAGAGGATATACAAAAGGAATGGTGCGTGCCGCAGTTGCTCACCACCTGGGACCTGACACAAACACTCCTGACTGACAGCTGAACCTGTGGTTCTGCAGCACCCATCCCAAACAGCTCCCTGCCTGTATGTACTGGGCATGATGTCAGGATGGTATTGAATATTGGCCTGGGTCAGTCGCCCATGCTGTATCTCTTCCCACTGCATCATCAAAGTTAACCCTATCCTAGCCCAAACCAGGACAAGCAGCTATTAGTTTCACCGTTGTTAAATGTAAGGATAAGAAGTACTGATAAATGGAATAAAGTCGGTGAAAAACCACCTTACTAAAAAAAGAAACATACCTTGAAGTTTTCCTTTCCTCCAGAAGCTTTGCAAACCCAATGGTTTCTCACATAGTGCCAAGCCACTACTCCAAAGGATGTGGTGGAACACCATAGCTGGTTTCCTCTCATGTAGGAGAGGAGCTAGCCAGTACAGGACCAGGCTTTTTCAGAGTCAGACGCTAAAAGAAAGTAATCTCATCTAACTTTGGATATCTATCATATGGTATGAGCAATGACTATCTGAGCCTAGGGTCTCACCACAGAGATAAGTGAGCATCTCTACCGTATATGTTCTTATTTGAACCGTGCCCTAGAATTGTTTGAGGATAGTCACTGTAAGGGGATTCACACATATGCTCTGTAAATGTTTCATTCTCATCGTGACATGTCATTTAGATACCTACCATAAGTTTCTCCATCTTCACATAACTGATGTTTGCTCAGTCAGGCAAGCTGGACACACACCATGAAGCACTCAGGGTCCTTTTCCATTCAGAGAGGTCACTACTAACAAGGAGTGTTTCAGGTGTAAGTAAGGTCGCTGCTGTCCAAAAGCCTGAGTAATTCAGTGCTCAGTAATGCCAAGGGAGGTAATGAGTAGAGGTCACAGGCAAAGAAACATCAGGGACATGAAATGGAAAAAGGCCCTTTGAGACCCCATGGGATGGTCTGGCAGTCACTGCTCACCAAGAATCACAGGCAAAGTGTGTCTTAAACCAGCTTCTTTCCTCTAAATTAAGCACCTAAATCCTGCCAAGATTTCTTCATCAATCCCTCCCTTGAAATGTGAATGACATTTTAAGGAAAAATATTATAATTTTCTCTGAAAGCAGATGGTTAATATTCTGCCATACTCTTGAATGTTATCTTAACTTTCCCTTTAACTAGCTAGTTCTAAAATTATACTCACCTTTGGGTATTTTTGTGAATCAGAGAAACTTGTATCCCAAATTAAATATATCCCTGACAAATCATCACATTAAGTGATGTCTTCCAATATTAACTATAAATTGAGCTGTTTGCTGAGGAGAACAACATACACGCTTTTAACTGGAGGTGCTTACAGCCTGCATACAACAGTATAAATCCCCACAATTCATGTGCATTCACACTTGAACTCTGACTGTATATTTGTGAGCTGGAATGATTGACTCTCTGCAAACATCACTGCCAAGGACAGACACAACAAGAGCCAATTGACAACTTCAGTAGGTTGCCAGGTTGGTGACAGACAAAATCTGACAAAGTGAACAGTTTTCTGTCTTATAGTTCCAAGGTCCCACAATTGTTTTGTGTGAAAGCAAAATTTTCCCTTTGTTTTCCCCATTCTGTATTACGTGGTATAGCTACTTCACATCTTGGCAATTTTGAAGATTTTTTATCTTTGCTACTGGTAAAACTCCATCACAGAATCACAGAATGGTAGGAGCTGGAAGGGACCTCTAAAGGTCATCTAGTCCAACCCCCCTGCTCAACAGATCTACCTGCAAGATGAGGTCACACAGGAACACATCCAGACCGGTCTTCAAAACTCCCAGACAATGAGACTCCACTCCCTCCCCGGGCAGCCTGTGCCAGGGCTCCCTCACCCTTACAGTAAAGAAGTTTACCCTCATGTTTAAGTGGAACTTTTTTTGTTCCAGATTTTGTCCATTACCCCTTGTCCTGTCACTGGACACTACCGAATAAAGTGTTGCCTCATCCTCTTGACATCCACTTTTTAAAGAATTGTAAGTATTAAAGAGGTCCCCCCTCAAGTCTCCTCTTGTTCAAGCTGAACAGCAGCAGGTCTCTCAGCCTTTCCTCATAAGGGAGATGCTCCAGTCTCCTGATCATCTTTGTGGCCCTGCGCTGGACTCGCTCCAGTTCCCTGTCCTTAAGCTAGGGAGCCCAGAACTGGACACAAGACTCCAGATGAGGCCTCACCAGGGCAGAGTAGAGGAGGAGGAGAACCTCCCTTGTCCTGCTGGCCACAGTTTTCTTGATGCATCCCAAGATGCCACTGGCCTTCTTGGCCACGAGGGTACATTGCTGGCTCTTGTTTATTTTGTTACCAACCAAGTCTCTCTCTGCAGAGCTACTCTCCAGCAGGTCACCCCCAGCCTGTCCTGGTGCATGGGGTTGTTCCTTCCCAGATGCAGGACGCTGCACTTGTCCTTGTTGAACCTTATGAGATTCCTCTCTGCCCAACTCTCAAGCCGGTCGAGATCCCGCTGAATGGCAGCACAGCCTTCTGGGGAATCAGCCAGTCCTCCCAGTTTGGTGTCATCAGCCAAACTTGCTGAAGGTACACTCTGTCCCCTCATTCAGGTCATTGATGAAGGTGTTGAACAAGACTGGTGTACTGTCTATCACAGGTCATACAATCATGGCTAATATCAAGACCATGATGTTTCAACTGCTTTTGCCAGGGGGCAGCTGGGATGTGGAAGTTTTCAGGTATCTATATAGAAACCATATTGTGATTTCCTAGTGTTAATTATAAATACATCAGTTAAATTTGTAGATTAAATTGTTGAATTTGAGCATCATACTTAGGCACTCCATGGGGACAATTCTGAAGGAGGATTTTGTTAAGTCCTCACATGAAATCTTGAGCCTGAGCTCATGCAGTCCAATGAACAGCTAGGGGAAAAAAAGGACAGTTATGGATGTAGTTTTGATTGTTTGGAGAGAGAGTTTGAAGGTTATGTCTTTCTCTGTTTTATGCAATTGTGATTGCAAGGCAGATGGGATGACTAATTTCTAGAAGGGATGGGTGTAAAACTTGATAAAAAGCTGACTGATTACAGGCATTTCTCAGCTAATGACAGTCAATTAATGCTAATCTTCAATGACCTGCAAAGAAAATGATGGATTTCCTGCTGGCTACACTGTGCTGTCTGTTCAGATCAAGCGACTTTCTTCTGTGTGATTTTCTGCATTGAGGAATAATGTGAAGAGTATCAGAGCATAATTCAGAGATGAGGCTGCTGAATATGGAGCATCCTGTTTGCATTTGCCATGAAACACTATGCATACCTGGTTCCACTGCTTGCTCATCCTCTGACAATTAAGACTCAACACTTCACTCATCCCACATCACTGGTCATCACTAAAAAAAAAATATCTGGGGCTATAGGTTTTTCCCTGCAGCATATAACATAGAGCTGGCTGTGATATTGTCACCTCATGGATTGGTGGACGTCCCATTTTCCCTTGAACAGAGATACTACTTTTCTTAGTAAATCTCAGACTCTAATCATAGTCATAGGACAAACATCCAAATACCTTTCAGAAGGATGGCTCTGGCACAGCAGACCAAGTCTCTACTAGGCCAAGGCACTGGACCAATTCAGCTGTTTGATGGCTCTTGTGCATCCCCTTTCAAAGGTTTAGGAGATCACAGTACTGTTACCTGCTTCTCATCAGTCATGCAGGGTTGACATTGTTGAGATGCCTCAGAGATGGCTTTGGAAGCTCTCAGCTGACCCAAAAGCTGGAAACTGGCAGGAAACTCCAATCTCCAGTACAAGGACACAGAATGAGCTGTCCAGGAGCCACCCTCGTCAACTGGAGTTACTACAGGCAAAGCTTTCCATGAATGGACCTTTGATCTCACACTGTCTGGGCTTCTTCTTAAAGCGAGAAGAGAGGTGTTTAGCACATTTTCCCTAAAAAGCTCTACTCTACAAAAATGATGTCACTAGAGCTGAGAAATTTCCTTGGAGGTTTCCCGGGTAACCTCTGGAGATGCAT
The DNA here is from genome assembly GCF_028858725.1 of Colius striatus. Taxonomy (NCBI): domain Eukaryota; kingdom Metazoa; phylum Chordata; class Aves; order Coliiformes; family Coliidae; genus Colius; species Colius striatus. The sequence continues at coordinate 37,382,262 of NC_084763.1, forward strand.
TGGCTATGAACTCAGGAGCCTGTAAATAATAACTTCTGCACCATCAGTTCAGGCTGCCCAAGCTTGACCTACCAGGGCAGATCAATATGCAGCAGCACCTTACCCTGGCTGATGGCTTTGAGTGGGTCAGATGTGCCACCTTTTCAGTAGCCAGCTTGCTCCAGGGTCGGCTGCTGGGAAAAACATGTTGTTCCCAACTGGGATCACTAGAAGTGTCAATGTATCTGCTATCTAACACTAGGAAGGAATTGTTCCTAATGGGTTATGTTATGTTGACCATGTCAGCTATGATCATCACCTTTTGGAGCATGGATCATGAACCCACAAAGTTTAAGAGCCTTTTCTCATACACACTGACTGTAACTGTGCCATTTGAAAAGAGAGCACATGGCTGAATAGGAATCTCTTTCTGAGAGCACCTTAGGTATGTGATGGAGGCCAGATGGAATGAAATAACACAGAAGAGCTGAGATGTCACATACTTGGGAGCTTCTTAACTCTTTTAGTACCATGGAAATGTGTTTTGCAAGGCTCTTTGCTACTAAGGTCTCCTTGTTGATCACACATCCTCCAGACAGTGAAAAGAATGGGGGAAAATCTTTACATTTCTTGGTCATTACCAAATAAATGCAGATAACCAAAACAGCTCTGAAAAGATTAGCACTGTGCACCCCCTCTCCCTATATCTTCAGTCTACTCATTAACAGCATTTTCCTCCTGTCAGCTTATTAAAAAAAAAAAAACAAACCATTCATTATCATGGGACTTGGCTTTTGTTGCAGAGTGTTAGTATGTGAATGCAGTCCAAGATAATGCAGGAAGAGCTGGTGAGATCATGCTTCCCTCCCACTCTCCCAATTACTGTGGATCAAATAAAGAAATAGGAGGCAGTTGTTGCAAATGTGACTTGCAAATGAAGAATCAGAGATATGTGGGGCTTTTCTGTAAAAGGTTCAATACACAAAGGCTGGGACAGCTGGAGGGAGGAAAATTCAGTCGAAAGTAAATATCTGGCAAGTAGCTGACTCCATCTGACCCATCTCCAGACCCTCATGAAGTCAGCTGAGATCTAGTGAACTTTGTCAGTGGGTCCTGAGGCACAGTTCAGATGTGCATTTTGGCATGAGCAGGAAGAGGCCAGATGAATCATGATGCGAAACTGACTATTTTCTCTTTTGATGACAAAAGAGTCTACAGTCATTAAATCTCAGCTGAATGCTTTGTTAGGATGGACAGTTGCTTCCTATGTATTGCCTTTTTTAACAGTCTCATTTTCCTCTCCCTTGACCACTTGCTTCCTCTGTGCAGTGTGACTAAAAATCCCCAGTGTTCCTGAATCTCAGCTATTCTGTTTCACTCACTGATACACCACTCGAAGTCAAGTTATTATGAAGAATCTCAAGTTCCTTTGAAATAAAAAAACCACAACAAACAACAAAACCTAGAAACCCCTTTTTCTAATAGAAACCATCAACAGGTTTCACGATTTGAGGAAAAAGTTTAACTTAAGCTTTTAAGCTTTGGCATGTTCAACCAGCATTCTAAGGAACAGCTGACCTGAGCCCAAGTATGATTTCATAAGCCTTATTAACTTTATTTTGAAAAAAAAAATGCTCTTCTCTGCATCTCTATAAATGAGCAGAGAGGTCTCCTAGCTGTAATGAAAATAACCATATGTGAGGATATTTGGATCACACAGAAGTAGATGGCTTATATTTTGTATATGCATAACCCTTAAGCTTTTACTCATGTCAAAGAAGATTCAAATTATGTGTCTAGATGATCAAGGATATAGAACATCTTTCATACAAGGAAAGACTGCTGGAACTGGGGCTGTTTAGTCTGGAGAAGAGGAGATTGAGGGGCAATCTTATTAACATTTATAAATATCTAAAGGGTGGATGTCAGGAGGTTGGGACATCCCTCTTTTCTGTAGTATCTAGCAACAGGACAAGGGGTAATGGGATGAAGGTGGAACACAAAAAGTTCCACTTAAATATAAGAAAGAACTATTTCACTGTGAGGGTGAGGGAGCCCTGGCACAGGCTGCCCAGAGGGGTTGTGGAGTCTCCTTCCTTGGAGGTCTTCAAGACCCACCTGGGCATGTTCCTATGGGACCTGATCTAGGTGAACCTGCTTCTGCAGGGGCGTTGGACTAGATGATCTCTAAAGGTCCCTTCCAACCCCTACCATTCTATGATTCTATGATCTGGAAGAGACCTTTAAGATCATCAAGTCCCAGCCCGATCAACCACTAGGCCATTTCCCCAAGTGTAACATCCACCCATGTCTTAAACACCTCCAGGGACGGTGACTCCAGCACCTCCCTGGGCAGCCATTCCAATGCCTGACAATTCTTTCAGTAAAGAAATTCCTTCTCATATTCAGCCTGAACCTCCCCTGGTGTGACTTGAGGCCATTTCTTCTTGTTGTGTTGCTTGTTACTAGGGAGCACAGACCAACCACCACCTGACTACAATTGCCTTTTGTACAGCTTTGAGGTATTCAAGATATCCACACAGAGAAGAGAGATACAAGACAAAGTGTTTAGAGACTTGTGCTTCCCTGTAGCACAAGTTGGAAGCTTCTGGGCAGAGCATCTAAAAAGATATTAGATATTTATGTTCAATCCACTGAGCCAAGCCCACATTATATTGCTACCCCATCCCCATGGACAAGACCCTTTGCAGACCAAAGCTACAACTTCTTCTCACCTCTCTTTGGTAGCCTAGGTGTCTAACTTAAAGCAAGTGTCCAGGGTCCCTGTAGAGTCAATGGAAAGAAGAAAAGATGCTCTAAAGTACATCTCAGCCCACTTATCTTCATTATATTATCTTGAGGTGGGCTAAATCATTACATCTTGTCTTGACAACAGAGGAACCCTAATGACTACTTAGAGCAAGACTGCCTCAAAAGTCTGAAGTTCACTCAGGAATCTGCATCCCAATGTGCTGCTCAGCATCTGCAGTTACCAGGATCTGCTCTGCAGCAGACTTGGAAAGAGGAGCCAAGGTGGCAAGAAGGAGGAATATCAAGGCAGAACTTGGAAATAGCTTAAAAGCACATGGTTGGGACTGTGCGACCTGGGTGGATCAGTGCTAGATACATAGCTCCATTTGTTTCAGAAACACCACATTTACACTTTGAAAAAGCACACAGAACCAGGCTCTTACTAAATAGACACAACTCTTCATCCCCCCTCCCCCCCAAAAAAAAAAATGTTAGGAGCTCATTACCAAGCAAAGTCTCTGCCACCTGATTGGCAGCCTATTTGCTTTGTAATTAACTTCTATTGTCCAGCCTGTGATATACCAGGGACTAATTGCTTCAAATGAAGAACATTGCTTGGTGTGATTACACCAGCTGCTCTCACAGGTAAACATCACACACATGCTGTAGAGGCTGGTGAGGTTGTATTCATTGGGAGCAACAACAGAACAAGGACTACACTGCATGAATAATCACACAAGAGAATCAGAAGGACAAGATTCATTATCAAAGGAGACTCTTTCAGTGGACAGGCTGAGGTGGCATTAAAAAGACTGCGACATAAAATCTGCTTCCTCCTGAGGAAACCTTGAGATATATTGACTGGGGAGGTAAGAGCTTCTCTACCACCACTAGAGGTTTTTAAGCAGGTTTTAGACAACCCAGAACAATGTCAGCAATTCATTTAATGCAAGACAGATTTTAAAACAGGTTAATTTGTATAAAGATATCTTCATGCAAAAACCTGGAGGCAAAATAAATGTAGTGGCACTGCTTCCAGTGCAAGAGTATGCCAAGGTAACACAAAAGAGAGGGATGTTCCTAGGCAAGAATGAGTCACTGATTTCTGTTTTTCCTTTCAGAAAGAACCAGTCAATAGCAACAAAATAAAACTTTTACACAAAATAACACAGAATCAGTTAGGATGGAAAAGACCTTTAAGATCATCAAGTTCAGCTCTTACCCCAGCACTGCCATGGCCACCACTAAACCTTGTCCCTCAGCATCACAGCTACACAGGGAGATAATCTCTTCCCTGGTCCTGATGGTCACACTGTTGTTGGTACAAGCCAGAATGCCTTTGGCCTTCTTGGTCACCTGGGCACACTGCTGGCTCATGTTCAGCTTCTACTAATCAACAACCCACAGGGCCCTTCCCTCCCAGCAGCTTTCCAGCCACTCTATCCCAGACCTGTAGCATTGCCTGGGGTTGGTGTGGCCCAAGTCCAGGACCCAGCACTTGGCTTTGTTGAACCAATTAGCCTCAGTCCATCACTCCACACTGGCCAGGGCCCTCTGAAGAGCCTTCCTGCCCTCAAGCAGATCAACACTCCCACCTAGCTTCATGTCATCTGCAAATTTACGGAGGGTGCACTGGATCCCCTCATCCAGATCACTGATAAAGATGTTAAAGAGAACAAGCCCCAGCACTGAACCCTGGGGAACTACCACTAGTGACCAGCCGCCAACTGGATTTAACTTCATTCCCCACCACACTTTGGGCCCAGCCATTCATATCTTTACTCAAAGAGTAGGTCCATCCAAGCCATGGCTCTCCAGGAAGATACTGTTGGAAATGGTATCAAAGGCTTTACTGAAATTTAGGTAAACATTTTTGACAGCCTTTCCCTCATCCACTGTGCAGGTCACCTTGTCATAGAAGGAGATCAGGTTAGGCTTTTAAAAGATCAGGTTTGTCTTTTAAAATCACACTTAGAGTAAATTAAAACACAGTAAGTGTGGGAGGACAGGACACCAGGTACAGGACCTAGGTGTTCTGCCCTGCTCATACACACATAGAAAAGGGGATGGAAACTTTGAGTTTGACTTCCATGACTCTACTAGTGCTTTACAATATAGAGAAAAAATTTTTTCCCTGCTTTTGGGCCTTGTTTTCCCCAGTGGTGAAGCTGGAGATACTGATACTGAACTTAATTTCCCAATCTTCTGTCAGAGAGTGGTAACAATGGGCCATCACTGCAAGGGCTTAAAGGAAGATTCAAGGTTGACTGAGGTCTGCAGCATTTTGTAGCACCACTAATTTAGTACTGTCTATAAAGCTACCTAAGAAAGACTGCAACTAAAGCAAGCACATTGGGATGTTTTCCCAGGCTCCAGTGGTCTACAGTGCTAGGACCTTGCTCAGGTGGCCAAGAAGGCCAATGGCATCTTGGCTTGTATCAGAAATAGTGCAGCCAGCAGGACCAGGGAGTGTGACCCATCATCCACTTCAGTAACTGGCACCATGCTGGATGCAGAACTCAGCATGGGGTTGGCATTTTGCAGTGCAGTCACTTGTGTAAGTGAAGACAAGGCACAGAAACAACACCCACACAAAGTTACCTGACAGAAGAGCTCTGACCTGAGCAGATTTGGGGGACTGGAAGATTAGAGTCCATCTTCTGCCCAAGTATAGGCTCCAAGATCAATGGAGAGAGAGCTTAGCTCCACTCCAGTGAAAGCCAGTATTAAAGTTCTCATTGACTTCAATAGCAGAACAACAAAGCTATGGGACTTCAAACGTTTATTTTATGGTGCTTATCCTGCTAATAAGCACCATACCTTCCTTTCAATTGAGCCATCCATTGATTTGCTAACAGCACTTTGTTCTCTAGAGACTTAGCCCATGTTCATATAACCATAGCAGCTCACCTACACAGGTAGAGAGGGGACTAGCAGCTTCCCACTGCACATAAACAACTAAGCCAAATCCACAGAGCAGGAGAAGGGTGCTTGGGTTCACATTACAGGAGATTTACCACACAATTAGCATGTGTATCAGTTAGGGAGTGGGAGAAGTCCTCTGTGGAGCTCAGAACAGAGTAGCTGAGAAGTATCCATTCTCACCCTTTTTAAAGCTGGTACAATTCTTGGAGTGCAATAGCAATTTTTGTGAGCTTAAAAGTGTAGAAGGTACCTGGACATGGTCCTGGACGACCACTTCTAGGTAGCCTTGCTTAACAGAGGGTTTGAACCAGAGGGCCTCAAGCAGTCCCTTCTGATATTCTTGTGACTCCATGAAATCACTTTAAGTACAGGAATTACCTCTTGAACTTAGTCAAAACTGGATGCCTTTCTAGGAGAGAAGTGATTACTTAGAGCTTCCACTTGGATGTACATTTTCATATCATTCATTTTACTGGAGAAGAAACTGTTATCACTTCAGACATTCCAGGGTTCTAGATACACGTGAACAAAATAAATCCACATATGACCTACAAAAGAAGAGGTAGAAAAACAAGTTTGCTCTGAATTCTCACCTCAGCCCAGCGCAAAAGTAGATTCTAGAGAAGCAAGACACAGCAAGGCATCAGCTACGTACTCAGATAAGGCCCTGCCTTACAAGACTTCACTTACATGAGGAGAAATAAATATCCCTGGCACTTACCCTCACACAGCAATGACTACCCACCCCTGCAGAATCCCACTGCTGGGTGCTGGCATAACCAAAGGACCATCTCTAGGCATGAAGAAACCAGTCTTGTACCTCATCTCTCTAGGGAAAACGTCTCCTTAATAACCTCTTTCCCTACTGTTTATATAATCTAATCTACTGCTGTTGAGAAGAGTATTTGTGACTCACCTGGAAGTAGCTGAAGACAGCTGTTAGCTCAACCTTCAGCTTCTGCTTCACCTGGCTAAATAAGCTTTGATCCCACAAGCCTCTCTGTAGTCTTTCCAATGTCCCTCTGGATTGCACTTCTGCCAGGCTCTTAAGTTCTGTCACCTGCTGATTTTCTGAGAGTAACTCTAACATTACCTAGATGTTGTGGTTTAGCCCTGTCTGGGTGCCAGATGCCCAACAAGTCATAATGTCAATCCCCCTCCTAAACTGGACAGGGAAGAGAAAAATAAAACAAGAGGTTTGTGAATCAAGATAAGGACAGGGAGATCACTCAGCAATTAGAATCATAGGCAAAATAGACTCAACTTGGAGAGAAAAGGTTTGATTTATTAATAAGCCATCAGAACAGAAAGATCAGAAATAAAACTGAATCTTAGAACACTTCCTTCCACCCCTCTCTCCTCGAGAACCCTCCTTCGTTCCCCCCCAGTAGCTAGGGGATGGGGGATGGGGGTTGTGGTCAGCTCATTACAGATGGATTTTGCTGTTGCTGCTTCTCACGGGGAGGCCTCCTCACACTGCCCACTGCTACACTGTGGGGTCCCTCCCACAGGAGACAGTCCAGTGTGGATCCTTCATGGGCTGCAGTTCCTCACAAACTGCTCCAGCATGGGGCCTCCCACGGGGGCAGCTCCTCACACCCTGCCCCAGTGTGGGTCACCCACTGGGAGAACAGTCCTTCAGGGACAGACTGCTCCAGCCTGAGTCCCTCACAGAATCCCAAGTCCTGACAGCAAACCTGCTCTGGCATGGGCTCCTCTCACCCCACAGACTCCCAGGTGCCACTAGGAACTTGCTCCAGGGTGAGCTTCCCATGGAGTCGTGGCCTCCTTCAGGCATCCATCTGCTCTGGCATGGGCTCCTCCATGGGCTACAAGTGGGTCTCTGCTTCCCAGTGGTCCTCCATGGACTGGAGGGGCACAGCTGCCTCACCACGGTCCTCACCACAAGTCACAGGGGAGTCTTCCAGGGCCTGGGCATCTCCTCCCCCTCCTTCTCCACTGACCTTGATGTCTGTGGAGATGTTTTCACATTCTCACTCCCTGTTGCTGCTGCAGTTTAGCAACTGCACAGCAACTTATTCCCTTTCTCAAATATGTTCAATCACAGAGGCGTTACCTCAGTCACTAATTGGCCAGGCCTGGGTTAGGTGCAGGGTCCATCTTAGATCTGACTGGCCCTAGCACTATCAGCTACAGGGGAAGCTTCTGTCAACTCTGTGTTTAAAGAAGACACCTCTGTAGCCACCCCAGCTATTAAAACCTTTCCCAGCCAAAACCACTACACTAGGTCATAGGATCACAAGACAGGTCAGGCTGGAAGGGATCTTAGGAAATCTACAGCCCAACCAGGCACAGCTATGAGGGCACAGCAGGTTACTCAGTGCTTTGTCCAGCTGGATGTTGAACATCTGTGGGGATTGACACTCTTAACTGAAGATCATGAACATGTCAGACAACATGGGACCTTGTGGTGGCTCTTAGTGCACTCTGCATATCACTAGCTGCTGGTTGGATACTGAAACATTGATACATACCCTTGTCTTATGACATTGTAGTAGTTTTGTCTGAGGCAGGTTTTTCGGCAGCATGGGGGCTACAGGAGGGGCTCCTTTAAACAAAAGGAGTTACCAGAAGCTTCCTCTGTAGCTGATAGGGTTAGGGACAGTCAATTTTAAGCTGGACCCTGCACCTGACCCCGGCCTGGCCAATTAGTGATGGAGGTAATCAGTCTGTCCCTGAAGGACTGTTCTCCCAGTGGGTGACTCACGCTGGGACAGGGTGTGAGGAGCTGCCCCCGTGGAAGGCTCCAAGCTGGAGCAGTTCGTGAGGAGCTGCAGCTCATGGGAAGGACCCACGTTTTAGAAGTTCATGAGGGACTGTCTCCCGTGGGGAGGGACCCCACAGTGTAGCAGTGGGAAGTGTGAGGAGGCCTCCCCATGAGAAGAAGCAGCGGCAAAGACCATCTGTAATGAACTGACCGCAACTCTCATCCCCCATCCCCTGCATCACTGGGGGGAAGGAAGGAGAGTCCCAGGAAGAGGAGGGGTGGGGGGAGGTGTTTTTAAGATGGTTTTATTTCTCATCTCCCTGCTCTTATTGTTTCTTTAATAAATCAAACCTTTTTATCCCTAAGTTGAGTCTGTTTTGCCTGTGACACTAATTGCCGAGTGATCTCTCTGTCCTTAACTCATAAACCGTTTGTTATATTTCTCTCTCTCTCCTGTCCAGTTTAGGAGGGGGACTGATTTTATGACTGGGTGGACATCGGGCTAAACCATCACAGATATATGGCCTCAAACTGCAGATTAATGCTGAAAAAGCATTTCTTTCTCTTGCTGTTCCTATGCTTGCAAACAAGCTGATTCAAAGAGCTTCAAATTAATCAAGCAGAGAATTAAACCCCACATTCAAAGAGAAATGCTACACAGGTTGTTTTCACATGCACTCTGCTCTTTCAAAGAGCTGGTGGTGAATGTCAGCATTTTGTTAATTTTGAAAACCAGTGCCTGGTCAAGGTTTTACTCTAAATAAAGGATTTGGCTCTAAAGAAAATGGGAAGAGCATGGGAGATTAGTGAAGATGTTTCTAAGACTGTACAGAACTGCAGTCCACACCGACTGAGTGGCTAACAAGGAAAAAGGGCCTTTTCCATTCCCAGTCCTGTTTTCTGACCTTTAAAGAATCCTCTCCGTTGAAGTAGCACATAAAATACATGAACCAGGATGTCATTCATTTTCTCTACCTCTAAAAGACGTGTAAGAAAACAAGACAACAAATGCTTAAATGTCAAAAACCTCTTCTCCCCAGAGCAGGCAACAAATAAATCCTCTTGACTACTGTAAGCTCACACTGCAAACTCCTGCACTTTGGAAACATGGGCACTTTACCATGAATTTTCACTTGGACAAGAAGCTATATTTTTATTAACAGCTGTCAAGAGCTTTCCTTGCTGGGTCTTTCACAACGGCTAGGCAGCAGTCATGTGAAACCTGGGGATGAAGAAGAACAAGTGATACTCTGTGTATCTCCTTTCAGGGTGGTGGCTGAATCACTGGGAGCAGGAGTTACTGGTCCTAAATTTCCTCAAGCAGGAGGGCTCCCAGACATTTTTCTTAAAACAATGGCTTCCACGTCTTGCTGTGACCCCAAGTGGCCTCATTACTTCATCTGCAAGTTTGGTTTTTAAGGATATTGGGGTTTGAATCTGAAAGGCTTTCTGGCTGTGTTGGCTAAAAGCAAACCCCAAGCATGAGAGCAGCTGGGCTTTGAAAGATGAAGACCAAGACTTTAATTCCACTGATCTTCATCATTTAAAAGAGATAAATTTGTGAATCACTCTCTAGACCTTTGAGGAAGTCACAAAAGCTGGTGAAAGATCTTGCTTGGACTGAGCATTTCAGTATGAAATTATTGTTTTTCTTTGTTAAGGGGACTGGGTGATGCTCCTCTTTAGGATGAATTGTTACCACATGGAGGGTGTATTATTACTACAGAGAGGATAAATCTAGGAAGCAATGCAAGGAGGAAGGAAATATCCTCTACACTAGAAAGCAAAGAACGAGGAAGGTCAATGCAGAAGGGCAGCCTAAGGGGTTTAGTCACACATTTATTAGCAGTTTTCACAGCTCTTCACAGCTCTCAGGGCTGTATGCAGCAGGGTACACTGTGGTTCCCCTCAGCCCTGCATCTTGTGACATTGGAGGGGGCAAAACTCCTCCTTGGCCTTCTGATTGGTGACTTGCTGAAGTGTACCCTCAACAAGGTTGCTGATACCAACCAACCGGGAGGACTGGCTGATTCACCAGAAGGCTGAGCTGCCATTCAGTGAGAACAAAACTGGCTTAAGGGAGGTTCTCATCCTTCTCTACTCTGCCCTACCGAGGCCTCATCTGGAGTCCTGTGCCCAGTTCTGGGCTCTTCAGCTCAAGAGGGACAGGAAACTGCTGGAGAGAGACCAGAGCAGGGCTACCAAGATGATCAGGGTGTTGCAAATCTGCTGGGGAAGAAAAACTTGTGTACACAAAAGATAAGCAGAGAGTCTTTTATTTGACAATGCTCACTGAAGACATGGGATCATTCCCAAAGAATGTCCAATGAAGCATTAAAATTAACAGCTATTTATACCCAACATTCTTTTGTTCTTTATTACTATGCATAAAAGCCTGCTTAGAATTGTTCATTGAATTTACCCTTTACCTTGACTGGTTATTTGTTACTTTTACACATTATATGACTCATCAATCAGTCACTTATTACACAAGTTATAGATATTCATATATATTTCAAGATCACTTGGCCAATTAACTGATTTAAGCTATTGATTATCTGATGCTCTGGACCAGAATGTTACCTGGCGCTCAGCGCCACAAAGTTACAGGGGCTCAGGACAGCAAATAGCCTAATGGTTAAGATAACTAACTTTTCTTCCCCTGAAGAAATCACTCCCAACATTGTTCTCAGAAGTTTTATAGCTTGCAGGTGCATGGATCTAAACAATCCCCCTCGTTATCACTCTTATTTTCATTGTGCCTGATTTCTCATGCATGTTCTTCTCTTTGGGAACAACTTCACCAGGGAGGCCTAGTTTTGCTCAGTTATGCCAACTTATTTATAAATGATACTTAAAAATAAATATTCAGTAAAATTACCTGAATGTTTATATCTTCTATAACAAGGGGACTAGAACATCTCTCCTATGAGGAAAAGCTGTGAGACCTGGGACTGTATAGCCTGGAGAAGAGAAGGCTGAGGGGGGACCTTATCAATGCTCATAAATATCTAAAAGGTAGGTTCAAGAGGTTGAGGCCAATCTTTTTTTCTGCAATACCCAGTAACAGGACAAGGGATAACAGGCACAAGCTGTAACACAGGAAGTTTCACTTAAGGAAAAACTTCTCTGGTGTTGAGATGAGGGAGCCCTGGCCCAGGCTGCCCAGGGAGGGTGTGGAGTCTCCTCTGGAGGTTTCCAAACCCACCTGGACATGTTCTTGGGCCTCTTGATCTAGAGGAATGTGCTTTAGCAGGAGGTTGGGCTGGATGATCTCTAGAGATCCCTTCCAACCCCTGCCATTCTGAGATTCTGTGTGTGATTCACACCTGCCTCTCCACTCTTTAGTCTCCACTGACAAATCCCAGAGAGAAGTAGAGTGGGCAATAGTCAGGAGATGGGAGCCAATGCATCGGGGGTTCAGTCCTTCAGGCATGCAGTAGACAGCAGGATTTACACAGCAATATGTACACATCTATGCCTGAGACAGGCTTCCCAGGTAGCACACAAAAACAAAGTCAGAGGGCCCCAGGGTGTGATTCATCTCAGACTAAGACAAATGTCTAAATTAGAGCAGATGAATCACGCTTTTGAAATTCCTCCACTGACTATTATCTCCTCTCGCTAGGAGGAAGCCTAGCTCTGTTGCAGGTATTTGAAAACAAAAGCTTCATCTTAGCAATACCTACAGCTGGGTTTGCCCACACTGTCCTCCAGGGAGAGAAACTGAGGTATCAGCACAGGTCAGGCTCATGTCCAGACTCCACTTCTATAATCTGGACTTGGAAGACACCTACCAGTCCTGGGGTTAAATGCTTGGTTCCCTCTCAGTGGTATGTGGGGAATGAAAGACATTAGAGAGCAAGTAGCACTCACTACTCAAGTAGTTAAAGCTTTATTGCATGAGATTATGTGCAAGGAGGACCTACAGGGTTTATCTGGAAGAAAAGATGAAACCAAGCAAGTAAGAGCAAGTAAGACTAGCAGCTGTTGTTTTAGAAAGACACTGGGAAGGCTGCTCTGCTAAACAGCATAGCTGTGCTGCCTTACACCCGCTTCTGAGATACTTATCAGCTCTGTTACTGGTGTGCTGTTCAACTGTGAGCATGTCATTTAGGCCTTATTAGTCTTTAAGTTCTCTTATGATGTGGTTATTTCGGGAAAGAAAGCTGAAAGCAGAGTGAAGAGAGTGTGACTCAGGCAATGAAGTGGTGACTGGTGTGGGGCTAGATCCCAAGGTCCTTGTAGCATCCTAATTCCCTGCCCACCACGTCGAAGACCTGGAGATGTTTAATCACTTTCACAATTCTGACAGTACTTGGGGCAGAGCAAGGAGAATTTGTATTACAGCCAAGATGCTTCCTTCTCCCTCCTTCACCAGGCTTTACTGCTTTACAGCAAAAAAACAAAGAAACAAAAAAACAACTGAGCCTTCATGTACAAGAAGCCCATTGCTTGTAAGACAGACAGGCAGAAGGGTTGCTGTGTGATCTTGACAGGCTTGAAACCAGTGCTGGGCCTATTTGTGCCTAGACCAGTTTTCCATTTCAAGCCCTTATCAGATGGGTGTGGTGGATGTGGATATAGCCACATACACTGCAATTATTTTCATGACAGCAGGATGGAAATCGTGGGCTTGGGTTGCACAATGAAGCTGCAGATGTGGGCCAAAGAAAGAAAAGCTTTCCCTCCTAATCATATACTCAAAAGCAATTAAAGAAAAGCAAGGGGGGTGGTATAGCATGGAAAATTGCTTGTTCTCTGCACACTTTATTCTCCTTTGCCACATTTGCCTTATTGTGAGATTTGTTTCATAAAGCAATAAAAACAATCACCAGTGTCACAAGGCAGCTGGGATCTCTCTCAGCTTCAGTTGCCACCTATCATGTTTGCAAATCTCAGGAACAGTCACAGGCTCACCTGAACAAATAACTGGACTTCCTGCTCCCTTATCTCCCCATGTCCCATTGTCCAGCTCTCCTGCATTGTGTGTGCCCAGCACAAGCCTCACACCCTCCAGCCTCCTGATGTGATTAATCTTTAATAAAAACTGCAGTGATATTTCCTTCTAAACCAGAGTGAAGATTCAATTTACTCCTCCTCTATTTTATCAAATTCCATTTTCATTTCATTGTATAATAAATCAGGCACTGGAGCGTATGACAGCTCAGCTTAAATTTAGTTCTCACTGCACCCGTGCAGCCTTGTCGGATACAGCTGGCGAGTCAAACACAGAGCTGAATTTGTCTCAAAAAGCAACACAGAAATCGCCAATCTGAATCAGACCTTTACTCCATCAAGTCTAACACCTTGTCTCCAATGGCAACCAACATCAGGCAGTTCAGAGAGCAAGAGGAGAATGTTACACCGTAACACAACTTGCTCAAAGGGGAAGGCACTTCTAACTCTGTTGGTCCTCTGGCATGAGAGGGTGGCTGTGTTCAGCACCTGAAAAACACACACAGACATACTGACACATCCCTCCTGCAGCCTAGTGCTGAACTGCAGGTGCCGAAAGATGAAACAGGAAATCATTTTCAGCCCTATACTGACCTCTACACTAGGGAAGTGCAACATAAAGCTGTACTGTACAGGACTGCGAGCTTTATTTATTTTTCACCTTTTCCCCACAGAGGGTTTCTTTCCTAGTACTGCAGTCTCTACAAGTTTCATTCATTTCATCCTCCCACTAAAATCTAAATATATGCAAGCTGCTTAACAACACTACTGCACTAATTTGCTTCTACTCCACAATCTCCTCCCCCTTGGCTGGATAAGATGGACCCACATCAACGCACATCTTGCCTCTTGGTCACCTGATATGAGGACTCTTATCCCAGAGCAGGACAGGACTTGGACATGCCATCTCAGCACCTGTATGTTTCTTGGACCAAATGTCCCTGTCAATACATGAGGTCATGATGCAGTGACTGGATGACTTGTCAGGATTTGGGAAGTTGGGGTGTTTGAGAGGAAGGGGGATGAAGAAAGGAGCTTGGGTCTAAGATCTTGGTTTGGGGAGACACAGGGAAGAAGTTTTCATCTAAACAATAGCAAACAAAGGCAAATATATATCTGTCAGAGAAACAGAGAAGCAGAAAGAGAGGAAATGCACAAAACACATTCACACATATATTTATGCACACTACCCAAATACAAGCAGGCCTTATTACACCAAAAGTGAAGTATTATCTTTAAAAATATACAATAAAATCAAACTGCTAAATGTAGGAGGTTTTCTAAATTGGAGCAGATTGGGAAGAGCTTTCACTGGCATCTAGTGGTGAGTTGTAGAGGCAGAGTCACTGCAGCTGATGGCTCAGCTTCACTTCACAAGTGGGTTTCCCTGAGATAGCAGAGGTACTGTTCAGACTGAGAGATTACCACTTCCAAACTGGGCTTAGGAAGAGTCCTTGGGGTCATACTTCTTCTGTTCTTGGACTTTGGGGCTTTGTGTGAGCTTGACGGGACAGAAGGAAGATCTGCTCTGTTTGAAGGAGAGGGTGAGCTGTGAGGGACTCACCTCGGAAAATGCAGCTGTCAGTGGAGAACAACAGGAGCTCTGAGTACACAAGTCATCTGCCCTACAAGAGGCATCCACTTTAGAATAAGGTAGATTGTGTCCTGGTGGACGAATGGACACCAACACAACTGAAACAACACTATCCTGGCCTCTTTCTCCAGATCTCCCTGACAGCAAAGAAGTCACAGAAATGGTCCCTCCATCCACTCCAGATGAACTCCTCATCCATGTCCTGTCTCAGCATCACACCAAGATGGGGCTGGTTGATGAAACTGTTGACTGGCAGCATCCAATGTGTTGGTAGGCAGATTTTGTGTGTACAATGGAAACAGGAAGGATGGAAAGGTGGGGAGAGCATGTTGCCTACGGAGTTCTGCATGTGAGAAATCTCACCTTAGAATCTCTGGGGTCTGCTGTGATCTCTCCTGTCTGTCCAGGACCTGCTGTGGCACTTCCATGTATCATAGAACTGTAGAACAGTATAATTGTTTGGTTGTAAAAGACTTTTAAGATTGTCAAGTCCAACCCCTTCCCTCACATTGCCAAGCGCGCCACTAAGCCATGGCCCTCAGCAGCTCAGCTACACAGCTTTGCAATAGCTCCAGGGATGGGGACTCCAGCACCTCCCTGGGCAGCCTGACAACCCTCTCAGGGAAAAAGTTCTTCTCAATCTCCAAACTAAATCTCCCCTGGAGCAACTTGAGGCCATTTCCTCGTTCTGTCATTCATTACTTAGGAGAAGAAACCCCCACCTTCCTACAACCTCCTGTCAGTGAGTTGTAGAGAGTGATCATGTCTCCCCTCAGCCTCTTCTTCAGGCTAAACAACCCCAGCTCTCTCAGCCACTCTTCATCAGACTTGTGAGTCTTCCAAGTAAGAGAGAGTGGCTCAGAGAGCACATCCAGCTTCCTCAGCACCCTTGATAGGATCCCATCTAGCCCCATGGACTTGTATGCACTGAGGTGGAGCAGCAGGTCACAGGCCATCTGCCCTTGGAATAAGGGAGCTTCATTCTGCCCCTGCCCCTGTTTTCCAGCTCAGGGGATCTAGTAGCTAAACAAAAGTTGTTTTTACTGTTGAAGACTGAGGTGAAGAAGTTATTAAGTACCATAGCTTTTTGCTCATCCTTGGTCACCATGCTTCCCCCTGCATCCATTAAATGGTGGAGATTCCCCTTAGCACTCCTTTTGTTACTAATATATAAACTTTTCCTATTATCTTTTACAGTAGTGGCCAGCTTCAGTTCTCATTGTCCCTTGGCCCTTCTAATTTTCACCCTGCAAAACAGAAGGCCTTCAGGAAGGTAAACTGAATGAGGCTTGTGTATCTTCTGCTGGGGATGTACTGGTATAAAGATGGCCAGATTTGATTACTTCCTTCACTGGACTGGGATCCAAACCAGAATATGGGCGCACTTTCACACTGGTGCTGCTGCCTCATACTGGTGGTTTGTTTTGCGGTAGGAAACACCTCAGCAGGCTTTATCCGAGTACATACAATGTGTAGACTAGATCCAAAGTCCAGGAACCCTATAACCTTGAATCTCCTTGTGGGATCTGAGCCAGGCACCTCACCGTCTCCTGACTCAGTTTCCCTGAATCAAGAGGAGAATAGCATGTTTAGGACAGGATTAGAGATGCTGGCTTATGTAGGAATGAAGTTTATTATCCAATCTTAGAGACATGGGACAGCTCTTAATTGCTGCCTCAGGGGAGAGTCGTGATGAAGTAGGTTTTCATCATGTACATGCTCCTAAACCTCCCAGAGATGCACCCTGGGCTAGAGTTTCCTACTAAACCTCCTTGTTCAGGGCAGATCCAGGAAGGTCTGGGTGCTTTCTGTGACGTCCTGCTGAGGAACAGCCTCTCTCAGGTCTCTCCTCATCACTTTGCTAAATCAGATCTATATGCCCCAGTGTTCACCCTGGTCAAGTCTGAACACTCTTTTTGTGCTTTCACAGAGCATTAAAAGGGACCCTTTGCCAGTAACTAGGCACCAGCATCAGTTCCTACCTCTCTCCGGGGGACTGCAAGCTGCTGCAGACACAGAAATACTCCCTGAAATGCATCTTTCCTCTCTCGATGCTTCCTGGAGCAAGTCCCAGACAAGCCTGGGAGGGAAGAAGGATGCTTGCAGCACTGCGGGGTGTTTGCCTTCCCACAGCAACAACAAAAAGCAGACACTCTCAGCTGGGGCAAGAGAGAAATGGATCGATGCTGATCCACTGCTGCGCAGGCAGAGGGTAGGATGATGGGGACCAGAGCTGCCGGAGAGAACTACAATTCCCAGAAGGCAGCGCGAGCCGGGGACCGTTCTAGCTTCCCACCAATGTAGCGAGCCGGGGGGGGGGGGGGAGGCGGGAAGCGCATCGGGGAGAATTTCGGCTCTTCTCCCTCGCTGAGCTCCCGTGAGTGCCGGGCGCTGGCGAGAAAATCCGTCCCGGCGAGGCGAGGGGACAGCATCTCCCCTTTTCTCCTCCTGTGCTCCCTCAACCTTTGCTCTTTGTTTCGCTTCACCCTTCCTCCGGTAGCTCTCACTGAGCTGGCCAGAGACTTCCTTTAGGTCAGCCCAGCTGCAGCGGCTGCAACGCAACTTGCGGCCAAGTCGCAAATATTGTTGTGCCACTGAGAATGCCCCGGAGGACAGAAATGCCAGCCAGAGACTGATGGCACGCTCAGGTAAGATGCTTTCAGCCAGCTGTCCTTCATTTACCCGGGTTGTACAAATGAAAGACGAAGCAATTACGTGGGATCTAGTTCAGCCCATATCAAACCCAGAGTTTAGAGGCTTGCAGAGCTGGAAGTAACGAAAGGATTTGGATCTGTAGGATCTGGATACTGGGAGGGGAAAAAACAAAAATAAATATAGGCAGGATTTTTTTTCTTTTCCTTGATGTGAATTCAAGGATTTCTTGCCAAAACGCAGAGGCAATTGAAGCGGTGAGATGCTTCCTGTAAGTGACTGGTATGAGCATCTGTGACAGGAGGGAGGCCATGGGCATGGCAGTGGCTAACTCTACTACTCACTCAGGGGTTAATGACTTTCCTCAATATCCTACTTTTGAGTTTTTTGAGACCTCTTTCCAGCTTGGCTGCTGCTAAGGCTTTGTCTGCTGCATTAAGAGGTGTCACACAGCTGCTCACCTACCTGGGGAGGAGTCCTGCTCCCCCCTCAGAGCCTCCTGTCCACTGAGCTCAGTTCCTGCTCCAAGTGGGTGTATTTTGCCTCTCCTAGCTCAGTATAACTTTGCAGGTATTTGGTTTTTGGGGAGATTTTTTTTACTATTGTTTTTCTTGTGCTGTGGTTCCTCTGTACCAGCATGAAGAACTCAGCTTGGGCAGAGGCACCATTGTGCTTTGGCGCCATCTGTTACCAGTGTCAGTGAGGATGCAGATGAGTTAGCTGAAGGGGAAATACGTGGCATGGCTAAATCTGAAATAAGTTTCCCTGTTATAACTGTCTTCTGAAATCTGAAACTCTGACCTCTCTCCTCTGAGGAGTGTGTAGCTGAAAACTCTGCATCATAGTCACGCTTGGATGTTTATACTCCATATCTCCCGTTTCTTGTCCCTTGATTTATGGCATTCCCCTCCTCAGCCCCCTACACCTCAGTGACAGGCTCTCCAGGGACTCATCCTCTCAACCACAGCCCTGCCAGTGAACCAGACCTCTAGGGATGGATTTCACTGATATCCCTTGTCCTTGCTGGCAGCCTGCCCCATAACTGATGATTTTGGCGACAGCATCTTCAGCCATCAGTACCATCAGTAAAAAGCCACATATCGTCTTGTTGGCAGTCTCCAGCTCTGCTGTCTTCCTCCTTTCACACTTTCTGGCTCTTTTCCCTGTTGCAATTTGGAGTCTTGATAGAAGATGTTGCTCACATCTCTGTTGGCCCTGATTTTTAGGGTGTTTTTTTTCCTAATGAAAGTGTGTAGGACCCAGACCTTGCTGTCAGTTGAACTCTCTTGAGGAGTATAAAGTCACTTTAGCTTTCCTGTGTCATACACTTCCAGCTGTCTACCAAGGACACCACTGAGCTGTCTTCCTCTGTCTGCCAGTACAAAGCAGAACACCCCAGTTATGCAAGGAGTGTCAAATTTGATTTTCTTAAAGGTTCAGGGGAATTTGGTCACTGCACAGTCACTCATAAATGGATCTAATTGCAAAAATTACTGCTAAGTAAGTCAGTTATATAATTACCTTATTTACTTATAAATCTTCTCAGAGGTCTGTTCTGAGGGTAAATCACTAGTGCAGAAATGGGAGAGCTGAAACCGAAATTGTCTTTGCAGCAGCAAGTACATTACACATTCAGCCATTTCCAGGGGAGATTAACCTGTGTCTACTCTCTCTGCTAGAGTCCAGCTGAGCTGGTGGCTTTAAAGGTCTCAGGTCCAGCCTCCCACAGAGCAGCCAAGGTGCCACCTATTGTGTTTTAAGTGTCAAACACAGGAGGTGGAGAAGAGAGAATCTTAGAATGGCGGGGCTTGGAAATAACCTCTAGAGATGAACCCTCTGCTTCTCTCCAGTAATAAATAATAGAACATGAGGAAATGGATTTAAGTTGCCCCAGGGGAAGTTTAGATTGGACATTAGGAAGAACTTTTTTACTGAGAGGGTTGTCAAGCATTGGAACAGGCTGCCCAGGGAGGTTGTGGAGTCACCATCCCTAGAGATATTTAAAAGGCACATAGATGAAGTACTGAGGGATATGGTTCAGTTTAGTGATGGGCAGTGTGAGGTGACTGGTTGGACTTGATCTTAAAGGTCTTTTCCAATCATAATAATCCTAAAGCGGGTTCCCCTCAATCAGGAGACACAGGCACATGTCCAGGAGGCTTTGGAAAGCTCCAGAGAAGGAGACTCCACACCCTTCCTGGGCAGCCTGGGCCAGGGCTCCCTCACCTCAAGAGCAGAGAAGTTTTCCCTTGTGTTTAAGTGGAACTTTTTGTGTTTCAGCTTATGTCCATTAACCCTTGTCCTGTCACTCGGCACCACAGGAAAAAGTATCACTCCCGTCTTCCTGACATCCACCCTTTAGGTACTTGTTAAGTGTTGATGAGTCTGCACCAGACTGAACAGACCCAGGTCTTGCAGCCTTTTCTTGTCAGAGAAATATTCTGTCATCTTGATAGCCCTCCTCTGGACTCTCTCCCTGTCGTTCTTGCATTGGGAAGCTCAGAATGGGACACACTACTCCAGATAAATAATGCCTTCATATTTTTTCCTTTTTTTTTTCCCGTCCAGCAATCCAAGTCTCCAGGGATGCTAGCAAAGCCTCCCCAGGAGATCAGAGACAGGAGATGGAGTTAAAAACATTGTGTCTGCAAGCTGAAGTGGAAGGAGGCTGGGAAATGAGGAAGCCCACACAGTCCTTGCTGACTCAGAGCTGGCATAGAACAGCAGCACCCTTTCCCCTAAAGGGAAAAAAGTGTGTACATTAAAGTACACTTTGACGTGTGTGTCCTGCTAGTGTTTATATCCTCCCAGACAGCCCATCCCCATAACTTTGTGGCATCATTGTCTGTACCATTTGCTTGGCAGCCCCACATCACACCACTGAGTCCGGGGCACTGCTGCCATGAAAGATTTGGCCAAGCACATGGTGCTAAAGACCCACCTGTGTCTGGAGTGTGGCAAATCCTTCAGCAAGAAGGGAAACCTGAAGAGACACCAGCAGATCCACACAGCAGAGGAACTCTTCACTTGTGGGGAGTGTGGGAGGCACTTCAACCCCCGGGGCCCTCTCATGACCTACCAGAGCATCCACACAGGAGAGTGGCTCTTCTGCTGTGGGGAGTGTGGGTGCTGCTTCTGCCTGGAGATATGCCTGGCTGCCCACCAGAAGACACACACCAAGGGTGGTCCCTACCTCTGTGCCCACTGCAGCAAGAGCCTGAGCACAGAGATCTACTTCAACATCCACATGCGGACCCACATGGAGAAGAGGCCATTTGCCTGCACCGAGTGTGGGAAGAGCTTTGTGAAGAAGGGGACCCTCACTGCCCACAGGGAGATCCACAAGAGAGAGAAACCCTTCAGATGCCCTGATTGCAGTAGGTGCTTTGGGCAAAGTGCCACACTGCTGGCCCACCAGAAGATACACCTCTGTGGGGGGCCTTTCATTTGTACAGAGTGTGGGAAGAGCTTTAGCACGAAGCGATATTTCAATGTCCACCAGAAGAACCATGCCAAGCAAAAGCTACTTAAGGGACACATCAGTGGTGTATCTCTCCAGGTCATCCAGATTAAAGAGGAGCCTGATTTTGCCTTCAGATCAGAGGAGATTATGTTGGAGGATATGTCCCAGGAAGGAGATGCAGCCCAGGGGTGTAGCATAGCTAGAAAATCATCTAATCCAAAAAGCTCTCCTTGGAAAATCCAGATGAAGGAGGAACCAGACCCACTCACTGATGACACAGCAAACATTCCCATGATACCTTGCCAGAAACTTTACATAAAGGAAGAGCCACCAGAAAGCCCAGACTCTGGAAGGCTCTTTGATCCAAAGATCCCACTGTTGGCTTTACAGGGGAGACAGCTTAAAAGGGACAAAGATGCTGATGGGCAGCATAAATGGGAAGCCCCCATGGCCAGTAACCACTTGCTCCATGTGAACGAGGAACCACAGGAAAAAGTTGAGTTTGGGATGTATTATGGACAAAAGCCAAACCTCAGTGCTATCCACAGCATCCAAATTAAACAGGAACCTGATTTGAAGGCCAACCACCAGGAGAGCCAAAGCCCAAAGAGGAAGCAGAAGGAATGCCATCAGCCCACCAAAGAGGGGATGCTGCAGGACTGGGAGACGTTCATATCCAAGAAAGATCCCTCAGCAAAAGGGCCTCCCAAGCATGAACAAATATTCCCCTGTCCCGAGTGTGGGAAGATTTTCAATCAGAAATCAAACCTGACCAGACACAGGAAGATTCACACAAGCGAGGGGCCCTACAAGTGCAGTGAGTGCGGGGAGAGCTTCCGCATGAACCGCAAGCTGATCCGCCACCAGCGAGTCCACATGAGCGAGCCCTTCAAATGCACTGATTGTGGGAAGAGCTTCACCCAGAGGTCAAATCTGGTTCGGCATCAGAGGATTCACACCAAGGAAGAGCCCTACCAGTGCCCTGAGTGCGAGAAGACCTTCAACCAGAAGGCCAACCTCTTCCGGCACCAGACAATCCACATCCGCATGGGGCCTTGCAAGTGCACCAAGTGTGGGAAATGCTTCCCTCAGAAGCGACACCTTATTAATCACCAGCTGCTCCATTCCCAAGGTGGGGCCTACAAGTGCGAGGTCTGTGGGAAGCACTACCGCCTGAAGAAGTACCTGAAGAGGCACCAGAAAATCCATGTGTGGGAAGGAACTGACCCCGGCCCAAAACCAGGGGAGGCCACAAAGACCTCAGTGTGGACCTCACCACACTGAGCAGAGATCTCTGATCCCCCTGAAAAGAGGAGAGCTGAGAGGGACTGGTGCCTGCTCCTAGGGCAAAGTCTTTGGGAAAGGGGAGGGAAAGAGACAAGCTCTGACAGGCTTATATGTGCAGGATCTGGGAGTGTGGAGGTGAACATGAGGGGAGAGTGAGGTTGAGGCGGCAAAGCACTGCTGGAAACAAGTTCTCTGCTGCTGCTTTCATAGTAGAATCCTCAGGGTATGAGCTGCTCACAGCTGTGAGATGGGCCTGAAGAGACAAACCTCCTCAGAGCATGGAGATGGAGGGATAAGAGCTTGACATCCTTTGTAATGGTATGCTTGTGCCTCTAAAGTGTGACAAAATTGTGGATGCCAAAATTGTCTTGTGTGGGCAGTATGATCGGGCAGGATTTATTTTTAATATATTACTCTGTTTCTGAGAAAGCTGAAGGGAAGCTCTCCCATCTGGGAAAGGGTTTAAAGCAAGGGGCATCTCTCTTGTCCCTCGTATCTCTCATCCACACCCTGATCCTACTGGGCTGATGGATTCTAGCCAACTGAATGGTACAGATTTGGGAGAAATTACTGTCAGCCAGATCAGGATTTTAACCCTGAATCCCCAAATCAGGCTCCCAGACTGGCTTGACCAGGTCCCTAAAAGTAAACTATGAAAATTCAATGACTTTTTCCAAAGCTAGCACAGAGGCCAGCAGATTGTATTCTGGTTTGTGCCCCCACAACCTCACTGCATGAATGTAAATGAGAATGGCTTCTCTTAGCATGAGTTTTCACCTCTCTGATGAGCAGGCAGCTTTGCCAGCACAAGCCCCAGAGGTATCAGTGACTTCACCAGCTTGACTGACACTGGTGCTGGTTCTCAACCTGCTTCCTTACCTGTTAGTGTGAAGCTTTTGTTGGGATATTGACTTAATTGGCATGGTTTAGGGAATTCAAACCATGCAGCTCGAATAGTTGAAACAGTCTTTGGACTTTATGGACTAGAGAACTGGAAACTGTTTCCCTGTTAGGTTATTTTTCTTTCCCCTGACTGGTATAAAAGATTGTGCAGCTACTCAAAAGCATGGAGAGTTCAGTGTTCTTTATTGCTCACTGCTAATGATTGTGTTTGAGTGTTCTCTAGTCACATGGATCTTTGTGTCTTGAAAGTCCTTGGGGAAGCAGAGATGTAGAGGGAATCCACAAGCCCCTGAGGCTCTCCCCAGGATTTCTCTGCAGCACAGCTATGAGGCCACCTGGGCACTATAGAGCAAAGACACATATTAGGGTTTGTTATGTTGCTCTAATTCATCAAGTCCAAGAGGCAAGTGGAAAAACACTCTGTGGTGAAACAGTAGCTCCACTTCTCTGGTTTTGTGCAGGAGGTTGGACTAGATGATGTTCCGAGGTCCCTTCCAACTCTTAAGATCCTGTGATTCTGTGAACACAAGCTCCCTCCCCATCCCCCAGGCACACAAGACTCCTTCTCCCAGGACATGCTGCAGGTGACATCTTCTTGGAGGCATCTCAAAGTAGCGCAGCATGATTTTGAGCAACTAGCTGCTGAAATGCCTTAGATCAAAGCTACTGATTGTCTCCACTGCCTACTCTGGAACAACTGCCTCTCTGGGCAGAGAAATTGAGGCACAGAGAGAGTGAAAAGAACTGGACAAACTGCTCTTAAGTTTTGTGTGTCCAACCAGCTAGTTGGAAACCATTGTGTCAAAGTGCTTTTTTGCGATGACTGAGCACAACACTGAGTACAGCTGCCAAATCCTAAAAGCAGAGATTAATTTTGGCACTTAGACTCTCTCAGTCTTTGATATAGTCAGGCCCAGGACATGATTTCAAACAGTAAAGCAAGCTCTGACAGCCTCTGAAGGAGCCTGCCTCTGTCCCCTCACCTACAAATCACTGCCAAACTGGTTGATACAAAGTTTCCCTGCAAACTCCTCTAATCTGGGAGAGGCTCATTTCTGTGACAGAAAAGGCAGACATATAGGGGAAAACAAGAAGTGTAGAGTGTTCTAGGGACATCTAAGGGACACCTTTGTTAGCAAAATGGATCTGGGACATGTGACAGGTAAATGTTTCACTGTAGGAATGGAAAAACATGTTCTTTACGAAGAATGCCAATTGTATGAGGTACAACAAGGCCAAGTGACAGGTCCTTGGCCACTTGGGCCACAACAACCCCAGGCAGTGCTACAGACTTGGTGATGTGTGGCTGGAAAGCTGCCTAGAGGGAAAGGACTTGGCGTGTTAATCAACAGCAGCTGAACATGAGCCAGCAGTGTGCCCAGGCAGCCAATAAGGCCAGTGGCATCCTGGCCTGTTTCAGAAATAGTGTGGCCAGCAGGCCCAGGGCAGTGATTGTTCCCCTGTGCTGGGCCCTGGTGAGGCTGCAGCTCAAGTGCTGTGTTCAGTGTTGGGCCCCTCACTCCCAGAGGGACACTGAGGGGCTGGAGCATGTCCAGAGCCAGGCACCAGAGCTGGGGAAGGGGCTGGAGAACAAGTGTGATGATGAGGACGAGAAGCAGCTGAGGGAGCTGGGGGTGTTTAGTCTGGAGAAGAGGAGGCTGAGGGGAGACATGAGCACTCTCTACAACTCCCTTCCCAGAGAGGTGGTGGAGTCACCCAGTCCCCAACCGTGGAGATAATGCAAAGCTGTGTAGCTGAGGTGCTGAGGGCCGTGGGTTAGTGGTGGGCTTGGCGGGGGGGGGGGTTGGACTCAGTGATCTTAAAAGTCTTTTCCAACTGAAATGATTCCGTGATTCTGATATGTCTGAGCCAAGCTAGCAAACCAAAACAGCCTCTGTCATACTTGTTGAGGGGCAGAGATCCAGCAGAAATCAATCACCAGATGCCTGGTATTCATGTACTTCTCATTAGCCTAGCGTTAAGATTGTAGAGTTTTTTACCAGCAAGAGGAAATGGTATGAGAGGTTTACTGGTTGTAAGACTGTGTCACTGCACCTGTACAGGGCAGTGAGTCCATGTTAGTAGCTTTCCTGGATATCGTCAGATCTTCCACCATTGACCATGTCCAGTGTTGGTGTCCCTGCTTCTGGAGAAAATAAGGGCTTTAAATAGTTTGTAATATCTCCTCAATAAAGTTAGTATTGAAAGAAGAAAGGAAACAAAGTGAGCCTCTTTACTGTTGGGTTGGTTTTTTTTCAAAAGCTGTCACTGAGAGAACCACCCTACATTCTACCCACGATGCAACAGGTGAGGAACAGCAGAGCAAGATTCATAGGAGTGGCAACCAGATGAGCCCTCTGGACTCTGGTGACTGTGTTGAGCAGCTCTCCACCAACTATGCTGAAAGCTCAGACCTCCACACACTGACCCCAGGGCTTTACTCAGTGGTAACTCATGAAGTGGCCTAAAGTGTCTGCATAGGGCTAGAAGGACACAAGACTTATGGGAGGCCTTGACCTTTCTGGATGAGCAATTAGTCCAGGAACAACATCACAAATTACACCAGACGTCATGGTGTGAGAAACTGAAATGTGCCCTAAATATGAGTGTTTTTACCCACAAGCTAAACTCAGTGTCTCACTTGTGATAGCACAACGCTCAAAGTGCAAAGGGAGTCTTCTTGAGACATTACACTATGACGTTCTTCAAGACACTTGTAAAGAGGTGCCTTGCAGATAGATGGGCTGGCAGTTCTAGTGTCTGCTGCTGACAGTAGTGCTAGGTTTCAACCAGGACCATGGAATAATCCTAGCTCCATGAGAAAAAAAAATATTTACTATTTATTTACTATTGAACAAAGGAAATGTTCACCCTGCAACAGCAAAATAGCCTTTATCCTTTCCTCCCTAAACCCATTAAAATGGCTTCCATTTAATAATAAAATGTGTAAAATCTAAGTCATTGCCCCATTCTCCACTGCATGAATTTTAGGCAGAAAACCACATCTGTAAGCATTCACTGAGCAGTTTCAGTCACCAAGTGAAAAGGATGTCCACAAGGTCTGATATTGCCTTCAAGTTTATACAGTAAATTCAGTATGGTCAAGCTGAAACCAATGGAGTTAAAGTTACGTTAACAAGGAGAGATCCAAGCTCTCATGGCTTTTCAAAAGAAATCTTCTGGTCTTGCACAGTGGGTCAGGTAGGGCTTGTGTTGAGAAAATCCCTGTCCTGTTTCCAGACATGCATACTGTTTGAATTGGCGTGTGGAACTTTTTTTGGATCATTTGTTGACTCCTTGGCTATCTATGTGCATCATCTCAGCATCAGTTCTATCTCCGGCATTCAAGCATGGCCTGTCTGGATCAGAGACAGGCTGTGTTGGGAAGCACTTTCACAAAGAGTGCTTATTTCACGCTTTGCTGGGACACATGGAGCTGATTGGAGCTCGCATGTTCTGGTATGGTGGGAATGAGAGAGTCTTTGGAGCCAGAGCAAATATCTGCTCAGACATAAGCGCCTTGGGATGTTTACTTGCCCCTTGAGAACGTGATGGTTCCCACGAGAACTTTGCGAATCCCAGGCTGTAGGGAGCCTGTTGTCCCCACAGATGGGGAGTGAGTAGAGGAAAAAGACCTGGTTGAAAACTGGGTGAGCAACAGGACACTCATACTTCTACACACACTTCATCTGTTAACTTTTGACTAGAAGCCTCCATGAGGAATGAGCTACCACCACAGCTACCTCTCACCCCATCCAGGGCCAAAGTGATGCAATCAGGTAGCACCACATGGGACCAGGTTATTAGCTGAGCCACACTGATCACTCTTATTTTCCACCTCAAGCTGATTTGTCTCTTCTGCTTCTGTCCGGCCTCTTCCCTGGGGAGCTGCTGTTTCAGACACCAACTTCCTCCCTGTCACTGAAAACTGAAGGCAGAAGTAGGAAGCAGAGATCTGGAGATCCTTCTCTACCAAGTCTCAAGATTCTCCCATTTTTCATCAACTGAAAAATAGGATAAGATGCTCTGCAAGTGGGATAACATACAGACTGCTCTTATTTCTTTATGTGTTTTGGCCTCTGAGGAGTAAAAGAGACCCCCCACCTCACTATAACCTCCTGACTCACCACTAAACCATGTCCCTTTGAGCCCCTTTCTCTCTTCTTTTTCTGTTTAGTTTTTGCAAACCTTTGACATAAGCTTCCTCTGGTTCAGCATTTCAGTCCCATCTAGGATGGATAAGGTTGAGGCAGAGGTAGCCCTTGGATGTCTGCCCTCTTGAGGAAGTTTGGACTGCCTTTGTCGTGGTTTAGGCCCATCAGGGAACAAAGACCACGAGTACCGAAGAGGCTGACAATTGCCCAAGGGCAGGCAGAGCTTAATTGCCGCTTAAGGTTCAGGACAAAACAGACCAGGCTACTTGGTTTGGGGAAGAAAACAGAAAATAATTTAATGCAACATCAACTAAAACATACTCCCAAAAACCCAAAACATAACCAAAATGAAACAACACAGAATAATACAACAATGAAGAGTCCGACCAGCCTTTTTAAGAACACCTTCTTGCCACACCTCCCCTCTTCCCGGCTCAGAGCCCTGATCCTGGTGTTTTTACCTCGTCCCCCCTTGAACGGTTCGGGGGGGGGGGGGGGCGGGGCGGGGTGCAGGGAGTGGGGCTTCAGTTAGTCTGTTCCTGATAGCTTCTGCCATTTGTCCCTCCTCAGGGCAGGTGGGTTCCGCACCAGTCCTCCCTGCAAGTCCGTGGGGTAACTCACACACACGGCAGCCCTGCACGGGCTGCTCCGACGCGCACTTATTCCAAAGGCTGCAGCTCCTCTCTGCCTCTCGTGTGGGGCTGCTCTGCGGCACACAGGCTCTCCAGCACGGCCTGGGCCATGGCTGTCTCCCCACACAGTCCCTCGCCCGTCCGGGCTCACTCACACGGAGCTGCTGGTAACTCTCAGTCCTGCCGTGGGTTTCCGTAGGTTGCAGGGGTACAGCTGCATTCTCGCTACAGCTTGCAGAAGAGTCTCTGGTCTCTTGCTTCTCCTTCCTTCCTCCTTCTCCGGCTGAAGGGCCTGCTTGGTCACCTCCATCTTTTATCAGTCTCACACCTCCTGCCAGCACTTCAAATTCCTGTCCCCTAAATAGTGATGGCAGAGGCGCCAGATTGGCCCAGCTGGGCTGGAGGTGGGTCTGAACCCAGGAGCCAGGGGAGAGTCCACAAACTCTTTATCGGGTCTTCACTGCAACCCACTCCCCCTGTTACTAAGCAAAAGCTGCTCCTTGCTAAACCAGAACAGCCTTCACTAACACAATCTTGTCTGCCTGAGCAGCTCTAAGACAGCTAAACCTTAGTGAAGCTCAGGTGAGCAGGGGTGGAGGGAGGCCGTCCCTGCAGCTGGAACATTCACCATACGACAGAATCCCAGAATGGTGGGGATTGGAAGTGACCACTAGAGATCATCCAGCACAACCCTCTTGATCAAAGGGCACAGGAACACATCCAAGTGGGTATGGAAACCTCCAGGGAAGAACACTCCACACCCTCCCTGGGCAGCCTGTGCCAGGGCTCCCTTATTTCAACAGCAAACAAGTTTCTCCTCCTGCTCAAGTGGAACTTTCTGTGTTCTAGCTTGTGCCCATTACCCCTTGTCCTGTTACTGGACACTGTAGAAAAGGAGACTGTCTCATCCTCTCAACACCCACCCTGTAGGTATTTATGAGTGTTTATAAGGTCCCTTCTCAGTCTTCTCATCTCCAGACTAAACAGCCCCAGTTCCCGCAGCCTTTCC
Source organism: Colius striatus (assembly GCF_028858725.1). Taxonomy (NCBI): domain Eukaryota; kingdom Metazoa; phylum Chordata; class Aves; order Coliiformes; family Coliidae; genus Colius; species Colius striatus. Next base: position 37,411,298 of record NC_084763.1, read on the forward strand.
TCATAAGTAAGATGCTCCAGTCCCCTGATCACCTTGGTAGTCTTGTGCTGGACTCTCTCTGGCCTGTCCCTCTTGAGCCTAGAACTAGACATGGGACTCCAGATGTGGCCTCACTAGGGCAGAGAAGGGAGGGAAGAGACTTTCCCTTGATTTGCTGGCCACTATCCTGTTGTCTTTCACTGTACTGACACTGGGAGTCAGCAGAGAAGGAGAGAGAGCTTCCTTGATGCCTCAAATTATTTCCCCTCAGTAAGAGCATATATTCCCAGGAACATTTTCATGGTGTTTTCCAGTCTTCATCAAATGCTCCTTGAGTGTACTTGCTTTGCTTTGCATGTTAAGCTCTCTTGTGTTTCCCAGGGCTGAATTAACAAGGACATCTTGTGATTATTTACCCATCAGAATGGGGCTTCTTTTATCTCCTTTAGACTTTCTTGTTAAATATAAGACAAAGTCTGTAGCAAAGAAATAACAGTGTACTTTTCATTTTAACATCGCTATGCAAATCATAACCCTGATCCACCTTCAGCTCAAGATACGGGGATCTCTTTCTGCTCGCCAAATTGCTTGCAGATGCTGAGGGCTCAGAGCAGCTCAGCTACTGATGGACAGCCTAACATTGCAGATCTCCACTCTGCTTGCTTTTCAGATATTAATTGCCAAGCAGTCAGCTTGGTAAGTGGCATAGGGCTGTGAAGGCCTGTGCTAGCATTGCATGCCAGTATGGTCAGACAGATGCTGATTTTGAGGAGAAAAGGCACTCTGCTGTCCTCAAAAAGACAATTCCCAGGGTCTAGCCCCAGTCTGCAGGAGAATTTTGGACAGCAGACATGTGAGTGTAGCATGATGCATCTGTGCAGTGTGAATATGCCCTCTACAGCCACATGCCTTGGTGTGTAGCTCTTCCCAGGTGAATCCCTCATTCAGCAGTACAGAAGTATTAAATTCTGGTAAACCAGCACCACCTTTGATCAGTCTCAACCAGAGACACTGGACCAAGGACTGCCATCAAGCTCTGGCTGTGTAGGAGCATCCTTGACAGCCCAGCTCTATGTGCTGTCCTGGAAATGGCTCCAGCTCTCTAGCAGTGTTAAAGCCTAGGCCACAGTAAGTTTAACTGGAGTTAAAGCTCTTGTCCCTCAGTTCTGGTCTCCTGTTTCCATCAGTATAATTTGACACACTTGAATGTAAGCATCTTGACTCTGAGCTGAATCCCAGACAAAGAGTCAAAGGCCAAAATTCATCCTGGAAATGTCTTTGGTCATAAGACATAAAGGAGCTAAACAGCATTTTAATGTAAAGAAGAAGAGGAAATTTCTGGTCCTATGGAAGTTTTTTCACTTTATTACAAATTTATGCAATCTTCAGGCTGACAGAAAAGGGGGAAATTGGGACAACTAATTGTAAAGCCAACAAAACCTTTTAAAAATTGTTCAACCTTCTTACTTCTAAAATAAATGCAAGCTTTATGTTTTGGTAGCTTGGAGGTGATTTTCTTTCCCTTAGGAGTCAAGCCAATCCTAAAAGAAAATGCTTCATTATGAGGTGAAAGTAAAAGGTATGAAAGTGATTGTTTAGGTTTGTGTTTGGTTTGCAGGAAAAAAAGGTTTAGAAGAATGGTTTTAAGTTTACCTGGAACAAAATCTTGCCTTGACAGCAGATCAGATATGACCACATGTTCATCCATGCCTACCTTGAGAAAAGGCTCCTGAGATTTCCCAAGAGCTTAAATTAAGATGTGTGAAGGAATAAAGGGTATGCAGCTTTTGATGGAAATAACAGCACATGTGTTCCTCAGCCTGTTGTGTACCCATGGTTAGCTACAACCAGAGTAGTGGTCAGCAATGAAACAGGAAGTAAAACAAGCACTCTCTCTTACCAAATAGAAGTAGATAGGCAAAACTCTGAAATGGACTGAAGCAGAGACAAGGGCAGAGGGGACAACTCAATGCCAGCGCTTAGAGCTGAGCACAGGAGTCTCAATATCAGCCTCTGTTTAGTTCTTTCTACATCAAGCCCCAGGTCCTGTCCTTTATTATAGTTTGGATAATTCAAGCACTTACTTCACAAATGACAACTCCGGATGTGCTTTTCTGCAGCTTTGGCACTTAGACACAGTTTTATTTCATGTCTTGCCCAGCAGATTTAGTGTGGTGGTTTGAAGAAAGCAGAAGCATCATGAAAGGGATGCTAAAAGTAGACCAGGAATTGAAATGAGGAAAGAGAAGTGAGAGCTTCCTTCCCTCAAAAAATCTCAGCAAAGATGAATTGTCTTGACATTGTCTCAACAAAGCAAGAGAGACAGGGAGCTTCTAGAGAGGGTCCAGTGCAGGGCCACCAAGATGCTGAGAGTACTGGAGCATCTTCCTTATGAGGGAAGGCTGCAAGATCTGGGGCTTTTCAGCTTGAGAAGACTGCAGGAGGATGTCATTAACATAAGTATTTAAAAGGTGGATGTCAAGATGATGAGGTGACACTTTTTTTCTATTGTCTCCAGTGACAGGACAAGGGGTAGTGGATATAACCTAGAACACCAAAGAGTTCCACTTAAACACAAGGAAAGACTTGTTTGTGTTGAGGTGCGGGAGCCCCGGCACAGGCTGCCCAGGGAGCGTGTGGAGTCTCCTTCTCTGGATGTTTTCAAGACCCACCTGGACACATTCCTGTCCCCCTGATTGACAGAAACCTGCTTTAGCCAGGGGGTTGGACTAGATGATCTCTAAAGGTCCCTTCCAACCCACTCTATTCTATGTTTCTATGAATAAAAACAAAACCAAAGATACACTGTCTGGAAACACAGCAGCTGTAACAATTCATTCCTTGGCAGCAAAGCAGCTGGCTCTTCACATTGTCTCACTTTTCTGGGGAAAGTGGGAACCAAGAACAGATCTGTATGGCTTCCAAACACTTCAGACACATACCCAGGTCTGTACCTCCCATGTGGGAAAAACAAAGGCAAGAGTGCACACAAGGAGCAGAAGCAGCAGCAGCACGACACAAGGAGGGGCATCTATGCTTCAAAATCTGCCAAAAAATGGGGCTTCTGGGATATCTCTGCAAAAAAATCCTTTCAGGATGGAGGCACAGGTGGGAGTGCGTTAACAGGTCTGGCCTCCGCCTTGCAAGGAGTTGCTATGCTTGTCTGTGTATGCTGCTGTGGAGGTTATTTCTGGGAAAGGAGCAGGGCAACAGCTGAGAAGGTGCTGCTGTTCATCTGTTTCACAACCAAATCCAGGCAGCTGTGCTGATATGCAGCCACCTCCTGGATAAAACAGTCCAAGTGCATGGAACAACCAGAGAAAAGTTTGGCCAGAGTCATCTCTAGGCTCAGAAAAGTTGGTTACCACAGAGGGTAAAAGCAACCCGGGGGTGTTAATCAACAGCTGGCTGAACATGAGCCAGCAGTGTGCCCAGGCAGCCAAGAAGGCCAGTGGCATCCTGACCTGTTTCAGAAATCGTGTGGCCAGCAGGCCCAGGGCAGTGATTGTCCCCCTGTGCTGGGCCCCGGTGAGGCCTCAGCTCGAGTGCTGTGTTCAGTGTTGGGTCCCTCACTCCCAGAGGGACACTGAGGGGCTGAGGAGCATGTCTGGAGCTGAGCACCATAGCTGGGGAAGGGGCTGGAGAACAAGTGTGATGAGGAGAGGCTGAAGGTGTTTAGTCTGGAGAAGAGGAGGCTGAGAGGAGACGAGCACTCTACAACTCCCTGACAGGAGGTTGTAGTGCAGTGAGAGGTGATCTCTTCTCCTAAGTAATAAGTGATAGAACAATAGGAAATGGGCTCAAATTGCACCAGGGGAGCTTTAGATTGGAGATGAACAAGAATTTTCCCTGAGAGGGTTGTCAGACACTGTCCCAGGCTGCCCAGGGAGGTGGTGGAGTCCCCATCGCTGGAGCTATTGCAAAGCCGTGTAGCTGAGGTGCTGAGGGCCATGGGTTAGTGGTGGGCTTGGCAGGGTGAGGGGAGGGGTTGGACTCAATGATCTTAAAGGTCTTTGTTATGTTTCTATCAATAGAGATGAATTCTTAGTCTAACAAAGCCTCTCACCTGCAAGTCTTCCCAATGTCAAGTAAGGAAATAAACCAAACTGGGAATACATCTATTTTTCATCACCTCAATGGTTTTGGGTCCACCATGCTTCAGGGCTGCCTGTATCTCTCCTGAATTCATGCCTCTTCAGCACAGATGTAAACATCTGAGCCACTCATCTCCTATTTAATATCTGAAGTGAGAAAATGTTTTCTCTATCCTGTTTTGATGTGTGCTGTGGGATGTGCACTCCAGGAACTCTTTCACTCCAAAGCTCTGCCTGCAAACAGTGCCAGCTGCGGGTGGCTTCACCAGGGTGAGCTGGTGCAGAGAGAGTTAAGGGAATGTTGGTATAACACACACAGAGGGAGATGATTATTGCCCGGGTGTACTTTTAGGACTTTAGTGTAATTTATTGGTAGGCAGAAAGTAGCCATTAAGGAGATGGAGGGACTAACAGGAGTTATGGACACCCAGTGAAATGTCAACACATTGTCCATTGTTATTTGCTATTCTTCCTGTGTTTCTTTATACAAAGCAAAATGAATAAGTTTTTGCAATTGTCCTTTCTGACATAATGTCCCAGCATATTTTTGTTCTACAGGATCCCCCAGCTATGAGATTCACCTCTTTCCCCTAGATTTTTTCTGTGTTTCTTTTGATTCACAGATAGTTTGCCTCTATTTTTCCAACTAAAACTGTACTGAAAGAAGAGCTGTGCTTCAGTGCTGTTGGGTTCAGGTCATCACAAATGGGATGGAGGTAGGGAAGGTGAGAGCTTGAGATGGAAGCATCCAACTGGGACCAGGACACCAGCATCTTCACCTTGATTCAACCACACAATCATAGAATAATTTTGTTTGGAAAAGACCTTTAAGACCATCAAGTCCAACCCCTCACCTCACATTGCCAAGCCCACCACTAACCCATGGCCTCAGCACCTCAGCTACATGGCTTTTCCTTCATTTCATGGCACATCTGAATGGGGGATTGTGAGTTTCACTACAAGAATCATCAAGAACAGATTTAACTTTCCAAGTCTCTCTTTAAACATTTGGAAAAGCACATGCAATGTGCTCCCTCATCTTGGTGTAAATCAGTCTGCAAAAATCAGCCATTAACAGAGGCAAAATACAGGTGAAAACAGGGACTAGTGAGAAGTGTTTGCTCCAAGTGTCTGGTGCATCCTGGTTATCTCCTGTTCAGACTGTTACTGTTTGCTGGTAATCACAGCTTTACAGACAGGAGCTCATCAATGGGGAATCACAGAATCCTTGAGGTTGGAAAAGACCTTTGAGGTCATCAAGTTCGGCCATTAACCCAGCACTGCCACAGTCACCACTAACTCATGTCACTGAGGATGAGCAGCAGGACAGGAAACAAGAGTGAGGTCTTGTTCACATTCACACCTTGCATCAGAAGCACCCTAAAGCCACTCTTGGTGCGAGCCCACTGCTGTGATTTCTGGGACACAAAAAGACCCTTCTTTAAGAACTGGGAAGCAGACGTGCTGGAGAAAACAGAAAATACATTCATTTAACAAATCCTCTGCTGGTGCTCTCAGGTAAGAGGCTGGTCCTTAAGCACTCCTTTTCCCTTACCATCATCTTTCCCCAACCTTAGTTTTGCTTTGTGGTTTGTGGTAGGCCACATGTCTGGGACCCTCTCTGAGCCAGACCCGTGTCACAGGCCATTCAGTGACACAAAGGGAAATTTCTTCCCAGTGCCCCTGAGCAATTTTCCAAGCGGCTGGGTCCTCCATCCTCCATCAGTCCTCATGTCTGTTTGCACCAAAGAGTCAGTCAAGAGAGCAGACTTGCTTCTTCCCATCTACAGAGGGGAACATTTGTTACTCAGAACAAAATATTATGTTGCCATGTTATTTAATCAAGTCAAAATTCATAGGCAGCATCTGTACAGAAGATGAAATGTTTTGGGACAGTTTAGTCCTTTTCTTATCTGAGTGATTACGGTTATGTAAAGAATTTTCTTTCAAATACAGAGATGGAGTTTCATAAGCAAGGGACCAAAATAGTGCCAAATAGCCAACCATCTCCCCTTGATCATGCTGGATTAGTACAATTAATCTGGAGGTATTAGTGACCAGCAGGGCTTTGCCTGAAGGATATAATATATATTTATTGTTTCATATCTGATTTCCCTCCCCCCCCCCCCAAGAGGCAGAAAATTCAATCATGGGCTTTTCTTTCCATCGTTGTATTTTTGCAAATGGGGTCAAGGGATTTGGAAAATTACCAAGGGGCTCGTGATGAGAGGGAGGACAGTTTGAAAAGGGAGGACAGACCCTCTGCTCATTATTTCATGCCTTCTGAGAACAATACAACCAGGAATAGCTGGATGGATGCTGGTGTGAGACTTTGGACAGGACCTGCTGGGAGTACTGGGAGGGTAGTATATATCTACCAATATAAACTGCTAAAGGTGTTTTCCAGACACTTCTGCTATTGCTGCCTGACAGTGGAAGAAAGCAAAACTCAGAAACATGGAAACATTTACCTGAGGGAGGATCAGGAATCCTTATTCTTGGCCTCCTCTTCAGTTGCTGTAACCACATGTCTCATGTAAATATCCCTTTCACTAACCTGAGACTCTAGAAGAAATTTGGTTCCAAAAAAGGAAAACAAAGAGGAAGGTCCCTTACAAGCTTCTTTGCATGGAGTTTTGCAGAATAAATACTGAAAACCTCTCACTTTTCTTGCTACAAAGCAGCTACATTTCTCATCCATTTATAACCCAAGAGGCAGAGGCCTTCTTGGAAGCAGCAGCACCTGTTGAACGTAATCACAAATCCATTGGCTTAAATGCTGCTCTCAGCACTGTATCAGTAAGAGGTGGCGTAGGTGGATTAGGTAGTGTGGGTTGATTTGTTTGCTGTCTACTGGGAAAACAACTGCTTATGACTCTGGTTTTTCCCATAGCTGCAAGTCAGGCAACAACCACCAGAAGATGTGAAGGAAAGAGAGGAAAAAACACACAAATACAGTGATCTTTTCTGTAAGTGCCTATTTTGAAGCTGTCACTTGCCAATTTTATTGATTATTCACCACTTCTTGTAGCAGAAGAGAAAATGAACCCGTCTTTCCTACCACCCTCCTTCACACACCTCCTAAATGTGGGGATGACCCCAAGTACTGTCTAAATCCAGAGTATTGGCAATGCAAGCCAAGATATGGCTTAGGAAGGACCAGTGGGCATTGCCAAGGCCTTTTCATTTTTGTTTTTTGCAGCTTTATAAAATGAATGAGCTATGTTCTCTCATCCCCTTGCAGGGGAGAGAATGGGCGATTATAGCAGAAAGTGGAGTGTTACATGATCGGCTTGGATAGGAACATGGAAATGAGGGTGGCAGGGAGATGGACGGAGGTTCAGCAGCCCCCGCTTATACATACTTAACTCAGCCTTTCTGGCGCAGAAGGTGAGTTGCAGGTCACAACAAAGATAGGAATCAAAAAGGTTTAAGCTGCATTTCCAAAGTACAGCTGGTGGAGCCGTCTTTGTTAGAACAACCCCTTCACCATCAGATTGTGGGGTTTTTTTATTCAGAGGAGTTTTTGCAAGGCTCAGACTTGGCAAGGTCCGTGCTGCTGCTACCTTTGAGTGTTGGCCGGGCTCCCTTCCGCAGCAGCCTCTTCCTTCAGCAGAGCAAAAACAGTGGTTTCATGAAGCCTGATTGCAATGTCCACTTCAGACTGAGCCAAATCCTGCCCCAAACTCCACTGATCCAAAAGCTACAACCATCCATACTGCAAAGAAGTGCATTTAATCAGATGGAACCCCCAAACTCCATCAGCTCCTGGCAGGGGGATCCAAACTTCACTCTTACACCCCAGCTATGCGCTACGAGCTACATTTCTAACAATTTCTCAGGGCTACCTTCTCACTCGCATTAAAATCTGGGGTGCAGCAAAATTTTCAGACACTGAATTAACAAAGAGCATTAGAGCAATGTTGTGCTGGAGGTCCAGGGCTGCAGTACAACCTACAGTGCCAGAAGAGTTAACAACAAAACGTTGGGTTTCAGTGTCCAAACCCCTTCCCTGTGGTTGCTATTTTCTGCCTGACAGCACCCTCTTCTGGGGAGCGTCATGCTCAGCTCCCACCTCTCCTCGGTGCCCACGCACCAGAACTACGAGGGCAGAGACCTCACAGAGAAATGTCACAGGATCACATAGAATCGTAGAATGTCCCCTGCAAGGACAGCTTGTGGCTAAGGTTGGTCAAGACACTTAATTTAACACAGTACAGCTGGCTCCAGGGCTTGTTTGTCTTTTAAATAACAAGGTTTGTAACTACAAACCACACATGGGGTTTACCTATAGCCTGGGCTAACTCCCTTTTGAAGGCTGAGCAGTGAAGTCCAGACACATTTTGCTGTCTAATTAGTTCCCTGGTGATGGCTTCCCACTCATGACTACAAACGTTTATCTGTTCTCAAATTAAGGAAACTGTGGTGCTGCATTTGCTGGCAGGGTGGGGGTGTTTGACTACCTTCTGCAAGCATGGAAAGGAGGAGGGATCTCCAAGCATGGAAAGGCACAGGGAGATGGGCAAAGGGGAGCCAGCCTCACTTTCTAGCTGCTGCTCAAAAGGCTATGGTGAGTGTTGGGAGTGGCTAGCAGTGACAGGGTCTGGCACCTACCTGGAGACTGGCAAGTCCCTCGATGTGGCCTAGACCCCGAGTCCTCTCACGGCTCCACTCTGATCCTCCAAAACAGGGACACAGATCTGATGAAGTACAGCTGAGGGACCTGGGGTTACTTACTCTGGAGGAGGCTGAGGGGAAACATGATCACTCCCTACAACTCCCTGGCTGTAGAGAAGTGGGGGTCAGTTTCTTCTCCCAAGTAATGAATGACAGGATAAGAGGAAATGGCCTCAAGTTACACCAGGGGAGGTTTAGATTAAAGCTGTGGAAAAACCTTTTCCCTGAGAGGGCTGTCAGCTTCTGTGCCAGGCTGCCCAGGGAGGTGGCGGAGTTTCCATCCCTGGAGTTACTGCAAAGCCATGTAGCTGAGGTGCTGAGGGCCATGGGTTAGTGGTGAGCTTGGCAGGGTGAGGGGAGGGGTTGGACTCGATGATTTGGAAGGTCTTTTCCAGCTGAAATGACTCTATGATTTTATGGAAGGCCCCGTGTACCTCTCTCCCTGCTCATGGGCCACTGGCTGGGCTCACACAGTGCCTGGCACACAGGCACTTGTCCCTGTTTCAAATTCATTACCAGGCTTAAATTATAACATTAGCTCAGAGTATCTTAGAGCATTTGCCAAAGCGGGTGATCCTCACTCACCCCAGCACAGGGGGAAACTGAGGCAGGTCTCCTGGCAGGGATCCACAGGCACACATCTCCACAGCTTACGCCTTGCAGGTATGTGGAGCAGCCCCAGGCCAAGAGAACATCCCCATGTCTTTATCCTGCTCCAGGTCAGGCACAAGTCTGATGCATAAACACAGTTTAACTCCAGGATGCAGGTTGAAGAGGAAAAGGGCAATTGAAAGCGGCGACTGTCTGTCTGCTGTCACTACTTGGTAAAACTCCTAACCTCTACACCTGTGTCCGCCCCTCCCTCTCCAACGACCTATGCCCATCTGCTGCTGCCATGTTCATGGGAATTACTCAGAAACGTTCACTACTATTTGCCAGCCAGTCTGGAGAAGATACCAGCTTCTAACACAGAGAAAGCAGCTCACTCAAATTGATGTTTTCAAGCAATCAGTATTAGACCCACTTATAGAATCACAGAATCATTTTGATTGGAAAAGACCTGTAAGATAACATCGAGTCCAACCCCTCCCCTCACACTGCCAAGCCCACCACTAAGCCGTGGCCCTCAGCACCTCAGCTACACGGCTTTGCAATAGCTCCAGGGATGGGGACTCCACCACCTCCCTGGGCAGCCTGGGACAGGGTCTGACAACCCTCTCAGGGAAAGTTCTTGTCCATCTGCAATCTAAAGCTCCCCTGGTGCAACTTGAGCCCATTTTCTATTGTTCTGTCACTTATTACTTGGAAGAACAAACCAAATACCCACCTCACTACAACGTTCTGGGAAGGGAGTTGTAGAGAGTGCTCATGTCTCCCCTCAGCCTCCTCTTCTCCAGAATAAACACCCCCAGCTCCCTCAGCTGCTCCTCATCACACTTGTTCTCCAGCCCCTTCCCCAACTCTGGTGCCCAGCTCTGGACACGCTCCAGTCCCTCAGTGTCCCTCTGGGAGTGAAGGGCCCAACACTGAACACAGCACTCGAGCTGCAGCCTCACCAGGGCCCAACACAGGGGGACAATCACTGCCCTGGGCCTGCTGGTCACACTAGTGCTGATAGAAGCCAGGATGCCATTGGCCCTCTGGGCACATTGATTATCATTTGATTTCACTGCACAACATTCTGTATAACCACATTTTAGAGAGCTCTAACAAACATACACAATTCAGCACTAAGGAGCTCCAGCTCTGCTCCCCCTGCAGCCCTGTGGGTGTGACAGGATGGACCCTGAGCCCCAGAGTCCCTCCAGAGCACAGGCTCAGGGCAGGGAGAGCTCAGGGCTGAGGCCTGTCTGCTGCCAGGGCCGCTCAGTGCCTGCTCTCCCAGCCCAGCACATCATGCATCCCCAGCTCCTGTCAGGGCTAGAGCCTGTTTTCTAACCTGTCTTTAAATGAGTGTTTTAAACCCAAGCGAATGCTCCCCTACTATCTCCTCTGAAGGACAGGTTTCTAGCACAGGGACAGAAATCCCTGAGGGCAGTGCCAGAGCTCTCTCCAAGGGCTGGAGGCCATCTGAGCAGGCATGGAAAGAGATATGACCTTGTTTCTCCATTGGTCGTTGAGACAAGAGCCTGAAAGACAAGTAGGTGTGAGGCCTCTCCAAAGTGCTCCAGCACCAGCAGGGTTCAGCACTCCCCCTTGCTCCAGCTGCCATTTTCCCCTGGGGCTGCAGCAGGGCACTCTGACAGCACAGGGGTCTGAATCTCTCATCCCCCTGCTTAGGGCAGGCTCTGGTTTCAGTTCTGGCAGTCAGATGATAGTTAAAGACAAAGCCACCCTGCCCATGCTCCTACTCTCCATCCTCCCAGCTGCTTGCTCCTTCAGCCAAGCAACCCAACCATAGAATCATATAATTGTTTTGACTGGAAGAGACCTTTAAGATCAAGTCCAGCCTTTGTCCCAGCCCTGTCAACCACTAGAACATTTCCCTAAATGCAACACCCACCCGTCTCTTAAACACCTCCAGGGATGGTGACTCCAGCACCTCCCTGAGCAGCCTTTCCAATGTCTGACAACTCTTCAGTAAAGAAATTCCTCCTCATATCCAGCCTGAACCTTCCCTGGTGCAACTTAAGGCTGTTTCCTCTTGTTCTATTGCTTGTTACTAGGGGGAACAGACTGACCCCTGCCTCGCTACAACTTCCTTTCAGGAACCAACAAGGTCTCCCCTGATCCTTCTTTTCTCCAGGCTAAACAGCCCCAGATCCCTCAGCTGTTCCTCAAAGGAGACATGCTCCAAATCCTTTACTAGCTTAGTACACCAAGCTTGGTAAACCACAATGAGCAAGAACTGGAAAAAGACTTTTTCCAGTCCCACTCTCTTCTCCTGCATGGAATGCTCCCAATTCTGCAGAAATAGGTACTACCACTTGAAGCCAAAAGAAGGCACCAAGCCCATCGCTTTAGTCAGCTGCAGTGAAAGGACACCTGACAGCTTCAACACCTCTTTATCATCACGAGGTCCATAGTGGTCTGAACGAAGCTGTATGGGCCCTACCTTCCTGAGGGGCTGTAACGAATCTCTAACACCCACAGCCATAAGCAGGAGGGGAAAAGACAAAAAATGAAAGACTTATCTCAAGAAAGTAGATGCATGAACTGCATGAACACAGAGAAGCAAGCAGAGATAATGGTGTCTTTATTTGTAACACCTTTCACTTGGACTGCAGTTATTTCAGTTTTTTAAAACCAGGCAGCCATTGAGGAAAAAACACCCCAAACACGATAGTCCCTGTGTGCACAAACAATGCAGCCTGGAATAACACATGATGAGTTTATTTCATATTAACATGAACAGTAAAAAGTGGACATTTGACGGGGTTTTCCTTCAGGTCCTTTTCTTTATTCCTCTATTGTGTCCTTTTTGCCAGTCTCTTGTCCCTCAAACTGTGGATACTTTGCCTCCACGTCAGCCCATGTGAGATAACCGTTGGCCAGGTCACGAATGATGGCGGGAAGCTCAGAGATCTGCAGGCAAAGGCACAGAGACAACGTAAAATACAAGGCACAGCAATCAGGTGGCTCTGTTGGATACTTGGGCAACACAGGGTAATTTTTACATCAGCAACAAACTAGGAGAAAGGTATCTTCCTGCATGATCATTCTTGGGTAAAGAAAGCCTAGAGGGACATCTCAAATGAGTTTGGGCTACCACAGCACAGACTGTGCAGTTATTCAGGGTGACCCGTGAGGGAAATGTGGCTGTCACTGTGGTAGTGCACAGCAAGGTTAATCCTGGCAGTCTTACGTTTGAGAAAGGAAATAAAACAATACACAACACCCCAAAGCTGCTGTAAGCCTGGATTTAGTCAGGCCTCATTTACTGTAAGGTCAGCACAAAGGAAGCTGCCACCTAGCTGCCTTTTCTCTGCTCCTCATAGCACCCTGTCATGGTGCAAAGGATAAGCTGGAGAAAGCAGAAACTGTGCAGAAAATGAGGGATAATGAAGCCTCATCTGTGCTGTATGGCAGGGAGAGGTCACCCAGTGATGCAGAGACAGAAAGGTGCCCTGTACAGCTGGCACCGCCCACTGCAACAGCCCCCAGCCAGCTGACAGCCCCCAGCAGTACAAGTGCTGCTGTGCCAGAGCTGCAGCAGCTCAGCCCTGCTGAGGAGCTCTCACTCCTCCTGCTGCAGGAGCCAGAGCTGGTGTGGGGCAGGGAGAGAAGGGCACAACAGACACACCCAGACTGCAGGCCCACAGCTCTTAACAGGTTTTGCTCACAGGCAAGGAGACCATCGTGGGAAGGTTTGCTATTTCAGGCTCTGGATTAGGGCTGTGCCTGCAGAGCATGGTTTTGGGCTTCTCTGGTCCTGCACAGGCAAGAAGGGAGCTGTGCGGAGTGACACCTGGGCTATGCTCTGCCAGGGAGCCTATAGCAGGCAGAGATCTACTGCCTTTTGGTGCCTGTGGATTCTGAGGACCCCTGCCTTTGAAAGCCAGGCACAACCCAGCAAATCCATTTACCCAGAAGCCTTCCCTCAGAAAGATGCACAAGGGAAAGGCTTTTGAGTGAGATCAACACCTCTGCATCCAACAGAAACAAACGCCGCTCCTCACGTTAGCAGTAGGGCTGGCACCTTCTCCACCAGTCCCTCTGCCCCGGGGATGTTTCAGAGCAGCTCCAGGACAAGCAGTGTCAGGTCCTGCCCTGGCCCGGCCCCGGGGGCAGAGCCAGCCCCTCGCTCACCTCAGCGCGGACCTGGCGCATGGAGTCACGGTCACGCAGGGTGGCACTGTGCGGCGTCCGGTTCACCGTGTCGAAGTCAATGGTGATGCCGAAGGCCACACCAATCTCGTCCGTGCGGGCATAGCGCCGGCCGATGGACCCCGACGAGTCGTCCACCTTGTGAGAGATGCTGTTCCTGGTGAGAGCTTCAGCTGCAAGATAAAGGAGATCAGCGGGCTGCAGAGGCCTCCGGAACGCTCGGGGCACCACCTGGGGGGAGGCACCACCCTTCTGGATCTCAAGCAGCAGCACAGACTCTTGTTTTTGACAGAAATTCTTATGTTCTAGTCTCCACCAAGACCACAAGCTCAAACCCATCCCACAGGTATCACAGAATCACAGGATGGTTGGGGTTGGAAGAGCCTTCCAGAGCTCATCCAGCTCAAACCCCTGCTAAAGCAGGTTCCCCTCTATCAGGGGGCACAGGAATGTGCCCAGGGTAGTTTGGAAACCTCCGGAGGAGAATCCACACCCTCTCTGGGCAGACTGGGCCACGGCTCCCTCACCTCAACACCAGAGAAATTTCGCCTCATGTTACAGTGGAAGATCCTGTGTTCCAACTTGTGCCCTTTACCCCTTGTGCTGCCACTGGAAACTGCATAAAAAAGACTGGCCCATCCTCTCAACTTATTTACGTATTTACCTGGGCTGATGAGGTCCCCCCTCAGCCTTCTCCAGGCCGAACAGCCCCAGGTCCTACAGCCTTTCCTCGTAACATCCACTACTCTCACAGCTCTCCACACTGCAGCACTAAACTCTTACCCAAAGAGCAAAGTCAACATCTTCCTCCACCTGTCACTAAAGTCCCACAACCCTGCTCCACCTCAATCACACACCAACACAGGTGTAAGGGGCACAGGGAGGTGAGGGGCCAGGCAGAGCTGCTGCTGACAGCCAACAGCACTGTCTGACACACAGCCCGTGTCCTAGGCCTCCATGTATTTACTCACTAGTAGATGGTACCAGCCGGCATTCTGACAGAGTGCCTGGAGGCTCAGCAGCTCTGGGGCCAATGCAATGAATAAGCTGGCCAACAAGTGCTAAGAGAACTTCATACAAACAAACAAAAAGATACCTCCTAAAAAAACTCCAAAACCCACTGCTCCTGACAGCTTCTCCAAAGCAGTGGAAAAGATTGATTGATGAAAAAAAGAAGTCTTTTTACACCTTTTCACACTGTCAGCCAACATGGACAAGAGCAGAGGGAATTTTTGAGGCTAGACTGAAGCTTGACAGACACTCAAATATGACCGATACCAACCAACATTATATCAATTTTGGTTTAATGGCTCTCCTTTTGCACATACAAGAGCCACACGATCCCAAAGCTATTTTCTCCCTATATCCCCGAGGAAGAAATGTTCCAGTGCATGTCCCCACTTTCCCCACAGTGCTCAACACACTTACATAACTCCTTGACAAAAGGCATGAATTCCTGATTCTGGCTTAGAGGAAGAACGGAGCACTTGAATGGTGCTACAACAGCTGGGAAGCTGAAGAACTAAAGAAAAACAGAGAAAAAAAAATAAGTACAAGTGTAATGGTTCTGACTGAGGCTGGAAGCAGGGTGACTGCTCCAGGGGAGTCCCTGCCCTTCTGTAAGACATGACCATTCAGGTCCCTAGCACCAACACCTCTCACCACTGAAACAGGATTATTTTCTCCAGGTGTCCTCCACAACCCTTTCCCTCCCCAGAGCTAAACATTACTTGCCACCAAGAGAGGGCTGCCAGGGCCCTCTCTGAAGCAAGTGAACTTCATCTGAATTACAGAAAAATGAAGGGTAGAGGTTTTTCTTCTAGATGATTGTCTAATGCACAGTCTAAACCAAACTCCTTGTTTGAATCCCACAGAGACTCCACATACATGGAGCAGATGCAGCTCAAGGGTTTTCAAGAACTCTACACAGGCACCTTCAGAAAAGAAAAATGTGCTAAAAGGGGGAAAAATAAAAATCTTTACTGGTAATCAGCAAGGCTGGAAGGGCACAAAAGCAATGCAATTAAAACACCACAATTCAGAGCAGCCCAGGCTACACAGGTGGTAAATGGGTACTAGAAGGAAGGTAAGTTCAGTATTTTAGACTTCATGAGCAGTTTTAAAGTCAACTGTGTCCTCACTCTGGGCTCCTGAATCATGTGTCGTGTCCCCTCCCCCCTTTATAACTGTATCATGTCCAGTGGCAAAAAGAAACAACCAACAGGAACCAGCAACAAATTCAGAGTCAGCTTCCCACAAGCTATTGGCAACAATGCAGAGCATCACAGTTGGGGCACTGCCTGCAACAGGCTGGTGCTCTGTATGTAGCACACATTTCCCTCTGGCCCCTCCTACAGCAAAGTTCCAGGCCAAAATTTTAGGGGTGTCCAGAATCAGAGAAGGCTGAATTTCATAAGAGACTGAGAAAACAGTTAGCCTCTTGTCAGTCTTGCTGCACAGAGCTATGATTCCAGGAAAAGCAGCAGAGAGGAAATAAACCACTGAAGAGATGCCTTTCTCTGGGCCATGGGATGCTGCCAAGTGCGAATCTAAGAGGAGGAATTTCTCCCGCCTTTGCCAGCAGTACAGTGGGAGCCTCATGCACACACAGCCCCCAGAATGCTCTCAGTATGCACATAAATGACACGTCCACTGGCGAAAACAGCAATTCAACAGCCCACCTGGGTCTCCCCATTGGTGCTGTGCATTGTGAAGGCTTATTTTAGCCCATTCCCTGGGTGTCAGGGAAAGGCAAACCTTGCAGTTGGTTGAAGCTGAGGCCCGGCTAGAGGAAAGCTCACCGTTCGCTGCTCATCTCCCTCCCGGATGTGGAACGTGTGTTCAAACACTGTGTACATGATCCTCCCAATACCAAAGGAGGGTTCAATTACATTTGGGATGATTTCTTCCACTGCAACACAAGAGAACTCACGTCATCATTAAAGAAAAGGGTTTATACACACACAAAAAAAAAAAAAGATGTATTTGCTGAAGCTGCCTTTCTGCTCGGAAGTTCTGATCACATGTAGCTGAGCACATGGGAATACAAGGTTAAATATTTCTGTTCTAAATACAAATACCTGAAGCAGAGATTTGGACTTAGATACATTTAGGCTGTAAATAACAAGACACAGCCCCTTCCTGGCCCTGAGAGCAAATAGCACAGCACATCTCATCCCCACAGATAAACCTTCTTCCAATTCACAACAGTAAAGCCTCATCCACAGTGCTCCCTGGGAACAGTCCCTGCCCCACACCAAGCCACAAACTATGTCCAGGCATTGTCTGTGAGAGTGCTGGCAATGAAACAGCCTGATGACAGCCGGGTAACACTCAATCCCTGTCCCCCTGGGGTTTAATGTACAGACAGAGGCTAAGTACTAGCAACCTAAGCAGAAAAGTATTGGAGCTTCAGATCCAGCTCAAATTCCAGCAGAGACTCCCTCTGTATTCTTGAGTTGTTCAGCTGCCTGTTTCAGTGCTGCTTCCCTCCATCTTCTCCCACGAGAGGGGGGAAGGAGGATCAACTAATTGATGTTCACAGGGATTCTCGGACGATGTGATGTGCTCTGTGGTAATACACCATTCATTCTCTCCAGTCCTTGCCACACATCTGTCAGAGGCTTCTTCCACCTTCTCCCCTCTGTATGTGAAAGGAGCTCAGTGGACAGCTGCCCTGCTCACACAGTGCAGATTTTTAGAAAAAGCTCAGAGAGCTACTGGAGAAGAAACAAGTGACAGGCATCAGCTGCTTTTGAAAATCAAGGGTAGCATCCAGCTCTCCAGCACTGAACCCTACCTTACCCTCCGCTCTGTGCCTAGAGAGCCAATCCTCCCCAATTAAGCACCTAACCCAGAGGTGGGACTTTGCTTTTCAAAAGGATTATCTTATCTTTTTTGTGCGTTGATGAAGCAGTTTTCAAAACGAGAGAGGTAGAAAGCTATGAGCTTTGCCTCCTGCTTACACACAGCAGCCAAACTGCCAAATGTACAAATTTAAAGGAAAGCCAGCAACTAGGCATCTCAAAAGCTCAGCAGTTGCAAGGACAAATATATTCTGCACACCTGACAAGTTGCTCTACTGCTTCCTGTTCTCAACCTCTACTAGTTACAGTACAAACTGGGGAAAAATCTACCTCAGTCTGCAGCTCTGTCAAAGACTTCCCAAAGGGCCTTGGGAAGGGCTTTACAGAGCTGTCTGGAAAGACAAGACTTCTTTGAGGAACTAAATCCATACACGTTTTGGAAAGTTACGTTCCAGCCCTATTTCCAACCTCAGGATAAAAGCTCTGTGGAGATGCACTGGCTGACCAAAGCTGATGTGATTAGTGACTACCAGAAGCAGTGACCAAACTTGTCAGCTTAAAGAGTCTGGTCAGGAGAGCAGCCTAGTGAGCTGGGAGATGCTGGAAGACATTCAGGCAGTGGAGGGACAACTGGAGCTCTGAGCTCAGAGAGCTGCCCAAAGCCATACCAACAGACTGCCCCAACCCATCTGCTGTGCTGCAATGGACTTGAAGATGAAGGCTCCCAAAGCTGGTGCACCTTCCCAGCTCCTCCATCACTACAGCAGATGATTCTTAGCACCACATGGGACCTTACAAATTCTAGAATATGTAACAAAAGCGGCATGACTATAATCCATCAGCCCAAGTCTGTTAAATGGGTTCCTAAACAGACTAGGTGAGAAGCAAGCAGACAGGCCTGCATCAACACTCACTGCTGTGTTGATAGCTTTCCAAATCCCTCAAACTGTCAAATTCCAACTAATAAAAGTTCACATGCCAAGTGTATCCTGATCTGCTTCTTATTTTGAATGACCAAAGATACAAATTTACCATGTAATGTCTTCTGAAATCTCTTCACAGTAACCATGTCATTTGTTAATTTAAAAGTTTTCCCTTCAGTTTCAACAGTGAATTCCCTGCAAAGGAAAAAAGAAGTCACTTAAAAGCTGCAGCAGTAAATAAGTCAGTTCTACTTCATTTCATCAGTCAGTTGACTTTAAGAGTGGGATGACAGAATCCAGAGATGACAGAATTCAGAGCAAATCCCAGAGATCAAAGAAACATGGTGCATACCCATTAAAAGAAAGTAGCATTAATAATGAAATGACTTCATTAAAAGCAATCAGCTTCATAATGACAGTGAACTTGGTTGTGGTTAACAGAATGAAGCAAACCCAATCAGGAATTGGAAGAGTCTTGGGACAAGGAGACCAAAAGACTAAACGGAGGCACATGGAACAGGCTGAAGACTGTACATCGTGTCCAATGTGTGGACTCCTGACTGCTGACTGGCCCCAGAAGGTACCCAGCATTTTGACAGACACCAAAGGGGAGGACATAGCACAGTTATTTTATAAGATACTTCTAAAGCTTTTGATAACATGGTCCTTTAACTAATTTATTTTGCTCCTTAGAATGACAGAATTGGTTTGGTTGGTAAAGACCTTTAGAATCATAGAATGGTGGGGGTTGGAAGGGAAGCCCAACCTCCTGCTAAAGCAGGTTCCCCTCAATCAGGGGGCACAGGAACGTGTCCAGGTGGGTTTGGAAACCTCCAGAGAGGGAGACTCCACATCCTCCCTGGGCAGCCTCTCAGTTTTTCCTTAAATGGAACTTTTTGTGTTCCAGCTTTTGTCCATTAACCCTTGTCCTGTCACTGGATACCTCAGAAAAAAGACCGGCCCCATCCTCCTGACGTCCACCCTTTATGTATTTGTAAGTGCTGATGAGTTCCCTCCTCAGCCTTCTCTTCTTCAGGCTGAACAGCCCCAGGTCCCACAGCTTTTCCTCATAAGGAAGATGCTCCAGTCCCCTATCATTTTTTGTTGGCCCTGTGCTGGACTCTCTCCAGTAGTTCCCTGTACCTCTTGAGCTGGGGAGCCCAGAACTAGACACAAGACTCCAGATGAGGCCTCACCAAGCAGAGTAGAGGGGGAGCAGAACCTCCCTTGACCTGCTGAACACACTTTTTAATACACTCCAGAATGTCATTTGTCTTCTTGGCCACAAGGGCAAGAAGATCGAGTCCAACCCCTCCCCTCACCCTGCCAAGCCCACCACTAAGCCACGGCCCTCAGCACCTCAGCTACACAGCTTCACAATAACTCCAAGGATGGGGACTCAACCAGCTCCCTGGGCAGCCTGGGACAGTGTCTGACAATCCTCTCAGGGAAAATGTTCTTCCTCATTTCTAATCTAAACCTCCCCTGGGGCAACTTGAGGCCATTTCCTCTTGTCTTATCACTCATTACTTGGGAGAAGAGACTGACTCCCACCTCACTACAACCTCCTGTCCCCTGTAGTTACAACCTCCTTTCAGGTAGTCTCCTTGATAACTTGTGACTACCACACTGTCCTTACCAAGGAGTTGGGCTGTATTGACCTAAATCACTTACAGGAAACAAATGTCTTAATTATTGTGCATCATAACAGGAAATTGCTGCCATAAACCTGAGTTTTTCACGTCACAGGCTTACACAGATATGGTCACATGACAGGCAGGTCTAACACACCGACACTGCCAACATCTGCTCAGCAATGGTACCCTCCTTGCTGAACCTTTCAGATTGGCAGAATATAAAACCCATGAGAAGTTTTAAGACTAGTTGTGTGCTCCTTGTCTGCATATGTCAATATGAAATGGGCTGAAGTTTATAAAACCTTTGCTCTGAACACAGCTACAGCTGGATGTTGAATTTAAATAACAGCCATGATTTGAAGTCTTACATCAGTTCAAATCTGGGGTATTGCTTTTAACTCATCTATTGAATCACTTCAGAAGTATTCTGGACAAACTAATTTCACTCTCTTCTGGTTTTAACATGTGTACATGTAGCCTGCAACAGTTTCTCTCCTCATCTTGAGTGCTACTGTTTTTTCTGTGCTTTCACATTCATAGAAATGAATGTATTTATTGACTCTACACCTCAAATAATTTCAAAACCATCAGCCAGTCCTGGTCATCTCTCAAATCAGAGCAGGGAAGTTGGTAAACACTTCTCATTTCAGCAAAGTGTCTCTCATATGGATGATCCTACTAAATCCTGAAGCTCAATCCCATGCAAATAAGTATTTGAATCCTGTGGTTACACATTTATGTGCACATATCAAGAGATACATTGATGGGTAACCAGCAATGACCTGGCAGAAAGAATGGCATTAAAACATTTCAGACTTAGATGAGTTCCTGTGTGCCCTAGTCTAGGTGGTCCTGCTCTGGCAGGGAGGGTGAACTACATGATCTTTCAAGTTCCCTTCCAACCCTCAAGAGTCCGTGATTCTGTGACAAACGATCCAGCAGTACTTTGGGAATCCTCATCAGAGGTGACAGAGAAAGGTACCACACACACACACACAGAGCTCACCCTTTCTCATTGAGCAGCTGCTCCATTTCAGTGATGTAACACTCATCACAGACAGAAAGGTATTCCATCACCACCTTTGCATCCTTCTTATAAGCCTTGCCAATGGCTCCCTTATTTGCCTCAAACTGAACAACATTGACTGTTCTGTACAAGGCAGTTAAGGAGTTTGAAACGACATAAAGCAGGACCTGGTTCTTTTGCTATGTCAAAGCTGATTGCCACACAACACAGAAACCTCTTCCACTCCAGATTCAGGAACTTCCCTCCACGAGAAGAAAGGAACAATAACAAACACTGAAGTGCAGCAAGTGCTGCTAGCAGGCAGTTGACAGGAGGACCATGGAACGATGTGGAGTAACCTGGGTAAACCCACATTCACATTTACATATGCTTCACAGTCAAAGCAGAGCCTAGTGCAGAGCTAGAAAAACAACCAAGCTCCATAGTAAATCCCATGAGTCAAGTACCCACATGCTCAACTCTTTGCAGGTTACTTCCCAAAGTAACCCTGGCCTGTAGCTCCAGGTTTCCATTTTAGATTTACCGATGAAACTTAAAGTAGAGCTGCAGACCTCTCTAGGACATCTCACTGTCAAATCACTTTCACTTCAAGAGGATCTGGTTTATTTTGAAAGGATATAGGTTCTTTGAGAGGCTTCTCAGCTATAAGAGGAACTTTGGTGGCACGGGCATGGCAGGAGAGGTCATAGCAGGAACGATCAGCACAGCCAACGATCTCAATCCAACCCTGAAAAAACAAAAGGGGAAGCTTTCAACAACTCACTTTTTTGCTAACTTAACCATCAAACATGTTTATTCACCCTTAAGCCTTCCCTGCTCCCATGACTGTTTTTCTAAATAATTAGCTCTGTTACAATAAGCAGCCCTTGCTCACTAGTTGCTCCTTCATTTGAATGATTCCATTTGTTCCCAGAGGAAATGATCAGTTATCCAACCAGTGCCTGTGCTCAGGGACATGTTTTCCACATGGCTTGGCACAACACAGCATTGTGCCAACAGCCTGGGGCTGGGGCCAGAGTCCACAGTCCTCTCACTCCCATGCTATATTGTACCTTCAGGACTTTAGCCACTCTGCAAGTATGGAACAGACAGGGGGAAATCAGCCACATCAGAGTGGCCAAAAGTCTGGCTTAGGGGCTAGGAAGGCACAGATCACATGTCAAGGGAGGCACTTCTTTCAGCATTTCAGCATGGATGGCACAACACCATTCACACACACAGAACTGATGAAGCATTCCAAGACTTACAGTAAACACAACCTTGCTTTTCTAAAAGACAAAGCACAAAGCACATCAGCTGCATCCCATTCACTGTCCTCAGCATGGACAGACAGGCAGTCAGATGCTGTCTGGTTTCCCAGTCTGCAGTAGTACAGCAGCATGTCAGGAAAGGTATGTGAGCCTAAGGAATCCCTCTGCTTGAAAAAGTCATGGTGTTCCACAAGATATTGGGGAGTTTTCACACAAATTAAACCATTAAGGTACTACAGCTACTTTTCAGAAAACACAAAATACAGATTTATCTAATAACTTTGTAGAATGGATTTTAAGCTACTCAGAACAGTTAACTCCTTACTACTGAGCACTGCAAGCCGCTCTAAACATTTCTGGGTAGAATTAAGTGACAAACCTATGCGTGAGTCCAGCTCACAAGCTGTGTTTTTTTCATGCCCCTGGGATTGCTGTCATCACCTCTGGGTCAGTCTGGGGGGTACACTGTGAGCACTGCCCTGACCCATGACAAGGCTTGCAAAGGTTATGAATCTTATTTTCATGGTGTAGCCCATGTCCAGTCTGTTTTGGGCTGGCTGGAAAGAGAATCTATGAACACACAGTAGACAGCTATCTACACTAAGAGGAGATTACTCCTTCAATCACTTCTATGGGACTTTTTCATAATAGGACAAATAATTAATCCAAACAGCAGGAATTTTTTATGTCATCTTAAGCTTGGTGGAATTTTACTGTTGGCTATTCCTCTAGCTGTAATGAAACATGACCAGTAATAAGCTTGCTTCAGCTCCTTAGAAGCCACAAAACCCACAAGGACAAACATCACTCCACACACTCACCCCTAGGTTGTAGGAGGCTCTCCCTGACCATAGATAAGGGAGGCTGAACCACCTGAAGCCTTGACCCACTCCCTTTGGGCTGAGCACACTGCCAGTTTGGCTACTGAACTGGTCAGGACCACGGATGGGATCTACCTGGCATCACTGTCATAGGCTAGCCCCACAGACCTCAGCAAAATTCCTTCCATCCTTCAATCCTTTACTGGACCCAAACCACAGAGAGTTCTCTAGATGTTTTCAGGAACCTGCACATACCCTAGATTTCTTGAAAGGCTAACCAGGCAGAATATGTGTTAACTACAGGAAAAAAATAATGAAATAACTTCTTTTAAGTCAAGTTCAAACTAAAAAGTAGATTCTGTGCCCTTGAAGAGAAGAATGACTGCATAATCAATACAGTCTAGTTACTATATCTTCTAATACATTTCTTTTGAAACTACCATTCCAGTAAACATACTTGGCTGAGACTTACTGAAGAGGCTGAAACCTCTCCAAGCAACTCTGAAGAGTCTAAGAGCCTTGTCCCTAACTATCTACTGATAGTTTACACACAATTTTCAAAATCCAGATAACAAGTTCGGAGAAAAACAAAGTACTCAACTAAAAAACTTAGTGACTCAGCAGGAAGATATAAAAGCCTTGGGAAATTTTTCTCCCAACCTTGGCTGTCTGAACTAGCAGGAACGACATCCCATTTCCCACAGCTGGTAAGTGGGAAAGGAAGAGCAAGCATTTTATCACGGAACTTCAGGCTCCAGCAAAGGACTCTAAAGTGTGGACATACAAACAAGCATGAACATAAACTCTGTACAAGCCCACTGCAGGGAGCTGACCTGGTCCTTTCATCCTGGATTCAGAATATTTCCACTGCAGTTCATACCAACGTGCAGCTCAACAGAAACAGACTCCTAGCCCTAGATTGTTTTAAAAGACAATAAAATAGAATCCCTTCCTGCACAACCAACAGATCTGACAGTGAGTGGCACTTGTTGTTTTGCTCTCCAACTTACATAGGATGTTTTGGACTCTGCATCCCAGCAGTCACAGGCATAATGAGCCATCTCATT
This sequence comes from Colius striatus, assembly GCF_028858725.1. Taxonomy (NCBI): domain Eukaryota; kingdom Metazoa; phylum Chordata; class Aves; order Coliiformes; family Coliidae; genus Colius; species Colius striatus. The sequence goes on from NC_084763.1 coordinate 37,435,346, forward strand.
CTCCATGTGCTGTCGGAAGCGCAGCTTCTCCGGGGATACGCCGACCTTTGTAAGGAAGAGGTAGATTCTGCCAATGAAGTAACCAAGAACGGAGTTATTGATCACACCCTGGAAAGGGAAAAAGCAGGAAGAAAAAAAAAAACAAAACAACACACAGACATTAATTCCTAAGGAAGCAAAGTCATGACTTCTTGTACTTCTGCAGACAAGCGAACATGTTACAGACAGAACTTTGTGCAGTTGCTGGTGACTGCAGTTGCAGTTTACTATACCTCCTCTGAAACTGTTATGGCTTTTCAAATTCACCGCATGCCACTGGCAGCATCTCCATCTGATCAACTGAGTAAGCTATCATGACTCTTGGACTTATCACTAACTGTCAACTGAACATCACCTGCTCAAAACTGCCCTGCTCTATTCAACAGTACAGTCACTGGTACCACAGCAGTGCATGGGAATTGCAGTTGTGTCTCAGGACTCCACAATGGCTCCATCCTACAGTTCACAGTTGCAGTACAAAAGGGCTTGGTGTTCCTTTTTGTTGCTGCTGGTTGGGGAGGAGGTTTGGTTTGTTTTTTTTTCACTTGGGGGTTTTGCAGGGGGTAGGGTAGTGGGGGTTGGTAAAGCTACTCTTTCACAATTTGCATGCATTGAGAATCAGGCAGTGAAACTCCAGCGTGCAAGCCACGTACTGACAGGGGGGGTCAGTAGCTGAGTATTACATTCCCAGTCACTGCTTGAGCTCTTGGTAGATATTAGTATTCTTTTCTGTTTTTCTCCCATCAACTAAGTGTGAGGCTTCACCTCTAACGACTCTCCCAGCACCACCTGCAGCCTTTCATTACTAATAACAAGGGCCAGGCCTGCATCTCAGTCACAATGATTCACTGAAGAGAACTGACTCTTAAATTTGAGAGCAAACCCCAGCTGGCACCAACACAACGGCTTGTAATTCAGCCTGGAGAGGAATATTCAAAAGAGCAAGCTCCAGGTGCTTGCACGAAGAATGTTACCTGTTGGACAGCATCTCCCAGCCGCATGACATGGGCAGACTGTCCGCTGACCTGGGCCTTGGAAGAATACAGGAGGATGTTGAGATTTGCCACATTCTGAAACTTGGGGTGATTTTTATCACTGGGATCCACAAAGTGCTCAATTTCCGCCATGGTGAATTCCCTAAGAGAAACACAACCCACCACATGTATTAAATATTCAATGTGTTAGCCACAGCCCCTGTAATAAATGATCACGGTTTAGCCTCTCACAGCTAGTCACTAGTTTAAAAACATATGAAAACCCAGAAGCAATACAATGCACAGACTGAAACAAGAACCAGTCTCAACAAAGGGTTTAGTTTCATCTTCAAACTCTTAATAAAACTACCTACAAATATATTTAGAGCTCTCCAGGCCATGGTGATTACCACTGATTTGGAGCAGAGAATACTATCCTTGGAAATACTTCCAGAAGTTCTCAAGAGCTTTTGCAGCTTGTTGTGATATTAGAAGTACACATTTCCAACATGGTCAAAGAAGACTAATTCACTGATCAACTCTGCAGCCTTAATTCATCTCAGAGGTACCCAAGATAGCCAGAGGAGCTAACAATTTCTTGAAGATAATGATACTACTACATGCAGCAGTGGTGTACCTTCTGTTCTAAGAACTTGTCTTTAATATATCTTTACTCTTACATTGTTTATTAGATCTCCTGCTTGAAATCACTTTGCATTGAATCAAGTTGTTATCAAGAACCTTTAAAAAACTCTAGATAACTTTAAATCATAGGCACCAGGATGTCATCATTAACCCAGTCTCCAATAAATGTGCCACAACTGTATGATTTGTGTTTAACTGAAAATGCAAAAAGTTCTTATTTCCACATGTGCAAGAGAGAACAGGAGGACTAAGACCATTCCAAAGAGTTCCCTTAGTGCTAAGGATGCCACTGCCTCTTAGTGACATTTCTGGCACCATATTCACAACACACACTGCCTGCCTGTATGACAGAACCATGCTGCCTATGCATGGGACATCACAGAACCACAGAATCCCAGTGCTCTCTGACCCTCACAAGTGAAGTTTTTCCTTATGTTTCTTTGGAACCTCTTATGTTCCAGCTTGTATCCATTGCTGCTTGTCCTATCATTGGACATCAGTGAGAAAGCCCTCGCTCCATCCTCCTGACACTCACCCGTTATGTATTTGTAAACATTAATGAGATCACCCCTCAGTCTCCTCCAAGCTGAAGAGCATCAGCTCCCTCAGCCTTTCATCATAAGTGAGATGCTCCACTCCATCACCTTGGTGGCTGTGCACTGAACTCTGTCCAGCAGCTCCCTGTCCTTCTTGAACTGAGGGGCCCAGAACTGGACACAATATTCCAGATGTGGTCTCACAAGGGCAGAGTAGAGGGGGAGGAGAACCTCTCTCAACCTACTGCCCACAGCCCGTCTAATACACCCCAGGATGCCATTGGCCTTCTTGGCCACGAGGACACAATGCTGGTTCATGCTCATCCTGCCCCCAGGATGATGCTCATCAAGACCCCCAGGTTCCTTTCCCCTACACTACTCTCTAACAGTTCATTCCCCAACCTGTATTGGCACATGAGGCTATTCTTTCGCAGATGAAAGACTTGCCCTTGTTGAATTTCATTAGATTTCTCTCCGCCCAACTCTCCAGCCTGTCCAGGTCTCATTGAATGGCAGCACAGCCTTCTGGTATGTCAGCCACTCCTGCAGTTTAGTGTTGCTGACAGTGCCTCTGTTCCCTCAGCAAGTTCATTAATGAATATATTGAACAGTACTGGTCCCAGCACCCACCCCTGAGGGACTCCACTAGATACAGGCCTCCAACTAGACACTGCCGCATTGATCACAACTCTGCCTTCTTCCCTTCAACCAGTGAACAATCCACCTCACTACCTGATCATCCAGTCCACACTTTCTCAGTTTTGCCATGAGGATGCTGTGGGAGAAAAAATACAGTTTATCCCTCAAGAAAGGCAAGAATCACTTTTATCCTAAGATAGAAAGCCTTGAAATAATTCTTAATAACCCTGGGCTTTCCTGCTGGACTGATCCTGGGACACAAATACAGGTCCTGTATCAGGTTCTCTCACAGCTTCCTCTCTGTAGTGAAGTGCAGAACTGCAGAACTTAGACAAGGAAATTACTGCTGGAAGGTAAATCATGTTCTGATTCCAGATTTCAGTTTTCAAGTAAACTGCCATCAACATAATCAAGCCAAGCCACATGTCTTGTAGTGGCTTTACAGCTACACGTCTTTACAGCTACCTTTAGTATGATTCAGTTAGATGATGGAAGCCAAATTTTGTTAGTAAAACTGATTTAAATCCTAGTGTTTCTAATACAGGAGCAATTTCAGAGATCCCACTTCTTACCAGCCAGGCTTAGACAGAATTCTGTAGCTAAAACCTTAACTGTATGAGTTTGTCTGTAAACTCAGAGTCAGGAGACACATTACCAGAAATCCTCTGGAAGAAAGCACTGAAGTGGAGCAATCATGTACAAATACGGGAACAAAAGGGAGCTGCTACCTGCTCCCAGGTGCCCTCCTGCTGAAAAGGGAAGTTTGCAGTACCTCACTCTGATGAGGCCAGAGCGGGGTGAGATTTCATTTCTGAAGGAATTTCCAATCTGGGCAGCAGCAAAAGGCAATTTGCCTTGGTTAAACTCCAGGAGACGTTTGAAGTTGAGGAATATTCCCTGTGCAGTTTCTGGCCTCAGATAGCTGAAAGGAGATGGGGAGAGGAAAAAAACAGGAAGATAAAATGGTGGGGTAAACACCGAGAAAAGAAAAACGCCATTACTACAAAACTTAAAGGTGGTACTTTCTCTTGAGTTTTTAACTTCAGACATGAAACAACGAAGTGATAAACTGAGGGGGAAAAAAACTCCAAACATCAGCTGCAACCCACACATAGCATTCCATAGTCACTTGGCTACTTCTGGGATGCAAGCATGGAATGGAAAAGGCTGAGTGAAATGCAGTGGCCAGTGACATCAAGGAGGTCCCATGGAATGCACCCTCCTTACTGTTCTAAGCAGGCCTGCACGACTGCACCTCTGCTCTTACACTAACTGTGAACTGGCTTTACTGAAGGGCCCCTACAGGGATTTCAGACTCCCACTGATGATACCATTTACACAGCCTAATTCAGGTACTAAACTAGAGACCACATACAACGTGTGCCTCTTATCCCATCCCTCAGCATACGCAAGAGCCATATTTCTCCATTCTACAATGGAGGGTCCAGTTTTAGTTTCGGAGACCCCAACTGCCTCTAAATTCTCACACACTAACTACAAACACCTAGTAAATAATGCTACCACTGGATCATCCTGCTATGTAACTTCATCCTGAAACATGTGCCCTGAAGTAGGTTCTCTATAGTCAGGAAGCTGCTGACAATTACAGACCCAGCATCAGCTGGCTTTGTGGAAACTGCTTCAACCAGACAGGGCATAGATGTGATCCATAGAGTCTGGCTGCTTCAAATATTTTTGTGACTCCACACAGCTCCTTGTTTCTCCTACCTTTCACCAAGAGTACATGGAATGTAAACCTATCAGATAAGCAGGGGAAAGTTACTCAAGAAGAAATTGCATATTTAAATCCTGCTGCCATCTTATTTTTACTCTGGATGATCTATGAAGAAGGGGGAGTGTGAGTAGAATGAGATTAGAACCTACCCAGGCATGTTTCCTCCAGGCCCAATGGAGGTCTTGAACATCAGATTGAAAGAAACAGGAGGGGACAGGTCATTCCCAGTGACAGGTGATTTCACGTTGTAGTTCACAAAGAGATCTGCAAGTTCTTGCTGGCCATAATTGTCCAACTAGTATCAAAACACAGGAGAATTATTTTAATTACTAGACAACAGGAATGAATGATGTCCTCTTGATCTCTTACTGAGCATGATCCACAACTCTGAATCACCTGCTCAAAATATTCCCTCTCAAACTACATTTTCAAGCAAGCTGAAGTTTGAACTGATGACTGAAGAACACACTGCTCATCTGCAAACTCAGTTTAGGAATACAGGTTCACAACTCAGTTACACCACAGAAAGTCTGAAGTCTAGATAGAAATGCAAGCAGAGAGCATAACAGTGCGTGTAAAGCAGAAGAAAAGTCACTAGCAGCTAGTTTTAGACTAAATATGTGGAGCGGGGTGTTGGGAATAAAAAAATAACAGTACTATGAGAAAGTTAAAATTTCTGCAGGGCTTTGTCTGCATTCATTTCTCTTTCTTCTGCTGCACAAAACACAATATTCAAGCTATGCATTAGAGGCTTTTTTTTAGAAGCGTCCTGCAGTTTAGCTAAATAGAGCAGATCTGCAGCACAGGGATTCTGGGTGAACGACTTGCTATTTGCTCTGAAAGCAATTTCATAACAATTGGACACCTTCACAAGTAGGATAATGTTGGCTCCTTCCAGGGCCCTTCCTTTCCCCTTTCTCTGGAAGATAGGAATCAAGCAGTACCATCACAGACCTAATTGCAACCTAATCGTTCAAAAGCAGCAATTTCTGGCATTGTTTTGTGTGTTTAGGTACCATCCTTTTGCATATATACATTTAAATGCAGTATGTAGATTTAAGTACCACAAAGGATCTATATGATCGGTACACGAATGATTTAACACAAGCTTAAAATCAAATGAGCTGCTTATAGCATTGTCATGATCATTCACCTATCAGACTCAAGGCAGGAGATAAAAACATTTTATTGGTAGAGAAATTTCCCTATAGGACAAAGTTCAGTGTTATAGTGTGAAAAACCAAATTACAGTTGCTCAGTGATGCACTATGCTGAAAATAAAAACATTGCTCTTTCTGGAAGGAAACATTAATTCTATGCATGGCTCTGGAAGCATTCACCCTAGAAGTCATGAGAAAAACAACAACCAAAACAAAGTAAGAAAAACAAATACAAAAATAAAGGCAAATAGTCTGTACAGCTGCTCAGGAATGTCAACACCAACTATTCTCACAGTAAACACAGGAAATCTGAGCTGGGTGATAGAGGAACAAATCTTGAGTGCTTCAAAGCCAAGACAACTTTAAAACATCCCAGTTCTGTGCTACAGTGATTCAGAAAACCTCTGACCAAACTTCTCATCCATCTCTGTTTCTTTGTATTGTAATCCCACAGTGAGAGATTTACAGAGGTAAAGTCACTCAGAAGAAACAGGCTTTTTGCCAGGGTGTGAAGTGGAAGCAGACCAGCTCCAAGGAAAGAGTTTCAGCCCTACCAATCCAGCAGTCAAGAGACTAATATAACAGCAAATCACAGAATCACAGAATGATAGGGGTTGGAAGGGACCTTTAGAGATCATCTAGTCCAAGTCTCCTGCCAAAGTAGTGCCAAGAACCTAGTTCAGGTCACACAGGAATGCACACAGGCAGGTTTTGAAAATCTCCAGAGAAGGAGACTCCACACCCTCCCTGGGCAGCCTGTGCCAGGGCTCCCTCACCTCAACAGTGATAACTCTTTTAGAGTAGAAGAAGACAGATGGGATTAACCAACTGATTTACAGTATGTGTTATCCAGGAAGTTTTCAGTATTTAGGAGCACATACAGCCTGACACACACCTCTGAGGTAAAGACTTCTGAGCATCTTCAGAGACACAGAAGGGACAGGGTCTCTGGACTTGGCACGTTGCATTTTCTCTGTTATGTACACTCCCCTGAGGCATCTCCCCACACAGGCACCTACCTGTGTTAGAACATTTTCCATTTCTGCCTTTTTCTCTGCTGTGCACTTCTTGTCAGACATAAGCTTTTGCAGGTGAGCTGTAAGCAAGGAAAGTATGTAGTGAGGTTACACTGCAACTCCAACAATAACCACAAACTAAAGCCAGACAAATCAGGAGGATTCTCCACCATCTGTGGAAGGGCATCAGTGGTCTTGCCAGTGTCCATCAGGGTAATTCCACTCATGTCATCAGGGCAACGCTGATCCACAGCTAAGAAGCCGCACCAATCTACTGTACTGGTGTGTCACAGGGCAAACAGCAGGTACTTAACACTCATTCCTCTCAACGTAATGGTTTTGTAGTTCCTTTCCCCTTTTTTTCTTTCTATATAACTGGAAATTAAAAGTAAGGTCTGAAAAAGCAATGTCCGATCCCAAGCCAGCGAGGTCAAATTGCATGTATTTGAGTTGGTGCAGTGGGGTTTGACTGCATTCCACTTTCAAGCACAACATCCTTCATCAGATACAAAGGAATACAGCAATGCCAAGACTTCCCACTCCTATCCGGAAAAAATCAATCTGACTTTTCACTGGCAGCAACAGGAACTTGCTGCTCCCCAGTGATGGGCGGCAGAAAAGACTGAGACAGGAGAGTCCAATTTCTTATGGCCAGGCTTGATGAACATAAAGGTCTTTTCCAACCTAAATGATTCTCTGATTCTTTGTGATGCTGTTCAGTATGCAAAGGGAGCAGAGGTTAGATGGGTCTCTTTTGTTGTTTTGTTGAGGTGATTAATAAAACAAAAATTATAACTGAATATTATGAAAACAGTTTTAATGCAAATATAGAATGCTCTACATCCTTAATGTCCAGAGCACAACTCACTTTAAAATTTCCTTTCACAATGGCGCTATACGTGAAGTTTTCCACTAGGTTTCTTATTTCTAAGATACCTTCATGTGATTTGTCTTTTTTAAACAAAATCTAATAAATAACTAGAAGGGACTGAGGACTTTGAAAACGTAAGAAATGCCCAAAGTCTATTTAGCATTCCCAAAAGTCACCTGAGTTCCAAGGAATATGAAAGCCAGGAGCTGCTGTGAAATTGACTTTTGCATAGGGAAAGGATGCTCTGTCCTCTTATGTCGTCATTACATCATTTCTTAGTTCTGAACAAAAACTGAAGAATCATAGAATGCTGAGGGTTGAAGTGATCTCTAAAGATCATCTAGTCCAATCCCCCTTCTCAAGCAGGTCTGCCTAGATCAGGGACACCAGAATGCAGTAGAGAACAGGAACCTTGTTATTTAGGGAGTCCTTGGCTTAGACAACACAGTAACCATCTACAAATTGATGACATAAGATCAAAGAGGGACCCAACTATGTTTTTACTAGAGAATCCATACTTCATTTAAGACAATAACACAACATTTGTGTGGAACTGAGAACTTACGGGATCTTTGAAATGGTACATCTAATTCAGTGCAAACAGAAGGATGAAAGACTGGCTACCCCAACTGTCTTTCCTTAAGGAAGATAATCTTTTTCCCAAGTTTATACCACTGAAAGAAAATCCCAAGCCCACCTAGCCTGGGAACAAAATCAAACCTTTTAAAAGATGATCAGCACGAAAACATTCTCCATTTTTCACGTCTTTCACCATGAAGTCAGCAAACTTGTCTACATGGCCAGAAGTCCTAGAAAAGATGAGAAAAAAAAAGGAACATGAAAGTTGCCACCAGACACCCCCAGATACTGTGTCATACCAGTAGACAGACCATTATCAAAGAGAAACTTCAAACTATGCCACTCAGGCTGCAGGCTCGCACTTGCTTCAGATTACAGATTCACATTAACCAGTACTACCCCATATAAAACCTGATCTGTGAGAAAATATCAATACCACTGACATCTTAAAATGTGTCACTAATATGACACTCCTTTAGGAAATGCATGGTGAGCAAAGCAAGACACAGGCGTAGTTGTGAGGAGTAACCAGGAGTTCAGATGGACAGATTCCCACGTTTCTACACCAGTGATCCACGAAAGCTTCTGCCTGTTACATCATGACCCACACAAAGTAACACAGTTGACTCAGCTCAAGCTCTCAGTCCAAAAGTTACTGACATTTAGCAAACCTGTGGGTAGTCTTAGCAGAGATACATGGAGCTGAAAGGGTCTGAACTATACTCTCACCCCGGAAGATGGTCCCTCTACCTGATCTATGGATAAAAAGACAGCTTAAATCTCAAGGACTACAGAAGCATCATTTGCATTCAAAGCTCAATTAACACATTGTATTTTGACATCTCTACACAGAGAAGGTAAGGATGGTCACTGGCCACTCTCCTAAACCCAGGTGTTCCAGATTTAGGCAAGTCATCTAATCCTTCATTTCTTCTTGATCTTTTAGAAAAAGAGACAACAGCAATTTCTTACCCAATAGACTGCTAGGAGACATTAAGACATTACACTTTCAAACACGAGTCCCGCTGCTTCCCCTGATTTATGGAATATCAGCTTCCCACATTGACCTGTGCACCGATACCGAATTACTTTGCACTGCAACAAGGTATGAAAACGGGTGACCCATCCTCATGGGTAATTTTACAGAAGGCTGTAAAAAGCAACTATGACCAGAAATGACACGTTTAAGAAAAGAAAGACCTGTGCTTACTTCAGAACTGGCTCTGGCGTAAGCATGGTACAGTCAATCTCCAGGATTTGCTCTTCCTGAATAAAGTGCTGTCTCCATGCTTGGATGATGTTGTTCTTCAAAGCACACCCAACAGGCCCAAAGTCATACAGACCACTGACACCTGCAAAAGGAAAAAAGGAAAAACCCACAGTTTGAGGTGTGAGATTGCATGAAACTGCATTGTTTGAAGCAAATGTCTTCCTTTCTCAGTGTTTCCATCAGTTGGTTTAAGTCTGAGGTCATCTGAGAATGAAGCATCAACTTTCCTGTGCTAAACAGAATTTGGAATGCAGCTCACTGTAGAGAGGTTTTTACAAAAAGACCCATAACATAAAGGCTGCAAGTGAACCTATGAAATACTCAGAGAGATCCTTCCCTATCCACTAATCAATACGGTTCAGTCTCAGAACACACTGGGGCCATCAGGTAGGGGTAGAAACTGAAATTGATAAACACCTGCAACAAAACTTGGAAAGTCACACTTCCTTCACCAACAGGTCAGATTTTGTGGAGAGTTTTATAGGAACAATCTATCTGAAGGAAGAACCTGAATGCAGGAAAAGTGATAATGCATGGGCCAAAGCAGGACGTTCTTCTCAGTAATAAAATCTGCCAATCACCACTTTAGGTACAAATTCAAAAAAGAAAGAAAAATAAATAAAAAAACCTCAAGTATTTATTTTAGTATCTCAGGTGAAAGAGCAGCAACCATGCAGGCAATGTGCTGCCCCTGTCTGCCCCAAGCTGTCTCTCTATCTGATAAAGTTTAACAGTCACATTTGTTCACCTGTTCAGTAAAGTTTATTGACAAAGTTCATGAAAGTAAAGGGTTCACAGTAGTTTTGGGCATTATCTTGCCAAGGAAAGCTGAGAGATGAAATGCTATGAGGAAATAAGCTTATCATCCCCCTTAAATGCCAAAACACCCTACACCTCATAGAAGAAACCAACTTCTACAATGTAATGCTCAGAACATGCATCTGAAAGTCCACTCTTAAAATCAGAAAGCAAAAGACAAAATCTAAGCCCCTACCTTACCCAAAGACTGTAGGCAATGGGAACTTTTGAGAAGCTTACAGTCTCAAGCAGAAAAGTCTGAAGAAAACTTTAAAAATAGAATCTTTTATGTTGCATTAACGTAACATTGCAAGAGTACAGGATTTCACACTGCTACAGACACCAGAACATTATACTAAAGGAATTAAAATGTAAACTCCATACCTCCATAAATAGAAAAGGCTTGATCATAGAAAAATCTTCTTTTCAGAGTGTCTTCCATTTTAGCTCTGTCCACGATGTCATCTTTAGGCTGTAAGGCCAGCTCCTGGAATTCAAGCAAACCAAAACCAGTTAATAGCTCCCATTTCTGGCAGGGGCAGAAATCCTCTGTCCACCTCTACAAGTCAAAAGTCTGTGAAGACCATTTTGAAGCAAAGGTATCCTTCCAACATGCTCATTTTCCAAAGAGGAACGGTCAGTCTGAGATTCAAGTGCTCAATTATGAGATGGTGGTCTGAATGCAGCATTTTACACACAGATAACTGCAATCTGAGATAGTTACCTTCAGTTTTCTTTACAATCACTACAAAGACATAAATGCCAATTTCCAAAGCATTTCTTCTGACCTATTTCCCTCTCCAGACTATAAAGAGAGCTCAGAGTGACTAGCCCAGCTTACAAACATCTAATTTTTGGCATATATGAAGCTTTCAATAAAGTGTTGCTCCCACAAAAGAATTTTTACCATGAAGATTATTAACATCAGCATCCCTGTGCTCTGCCAAAGGTGTGTTTTTAGTTACTTGTACAAAGAACACCTATTTACAGAATGAAGCTTCTCCAAACACGGCCCCCTGTACCCACAAAATGTAGTTACAGGGTGCCTAAATGCCCTGAATAGATTCTGTGAAAGTGTTTTACAGCAGACTTGCAGTTTTATCTGAAAACTTACACCTTTTGCAAACAATTCCATTAGTGAAGTCAACAGATGTAAAAGATTTTCTTCAATAAAAACGTTTCAATAATTAGAGTTAAGTCAAGAAGCTCGATAAATTCAGATGCTCCTAAGTTGCTAACACTGCCATTTTGAACAGCATTTTGGTAACAAAAAGTACTATACAATCAATACTTACAAACTTTTCTCTTTTTTTTATCAGCTATAAAGACAAATAAGCATGGTCTAATTTTAAAAGCACTGTACTTCTGATTCTCCCACAAACTAGCATAAGCCAAGGAATAACTTTGACTCTTTCTGTCTCAGAGAGCACGTGACACGTGACAGCAAGCACCAGAACAGTACTTTTAAAGCACAGAAACGGAACCCATTTGATGTTGTCCGCCTAAAAACACAGAATCACATTGCACAATGACCAGGGTTTCTAAACAGAAAGGATGAATTTTGCTCAGAGATGGACAGAAAGAGTGCAACAGTGACACAGCCCAATCATGAACTAGCAAGAAGAAATGGCCAGCAGCACAGGAGTTAATTGTAGGGACAGAATCCTGTAGAGGTCCTTTTCTGCTACTCAGCAGAAGTCAAAGAAACAGTCTCTTCTACCTGACATATACTCATAAACATAAATGCATCCACAAATAGGAAGCAGAAAAGTGCTGATGTTGTCCTTCAAGGAGAAGAAAGACCCTATATAGGAGCAGAATCATTTATTGGCTTATGATATAGTTTGAGGGCATAACGCCAAGGAATTTTAAACATTCAACTACTCTGGCCTGGTCAAAGCTTCCATTTCAGAGCCACTCTGCTATCTTTAAAGTAGGAATCACAGGGCTTGAAAACTGTACCAGTAGCTGCTAAAGCTAACAAGCATTCACACTGTTGCCTTCTGCAAAAGGTGCAAGTGACTGAGATCCATTGCTGAAAACACCAGCCAGAGAGAGAGAGACTGTATGGCAGCGCTGCACCCACAAGGGCAGATATTGCTGGTGCAAGGTCACTCTTGCGCTGACAGGGATACAGTCCTCACAAACTGTGGAAGTAGCAAGCAGGCCTCTATACTCCAGAGGCATTCTTCCTATAGAAAAGTGGGGCTCACAAGGATACCAGAATTCCTAACGTTGCCCTGCTATATCTCTCTTTGTCACGCTTCCAAGGGCTGAGAAATAGAAGTGGGAAACGATTTAGAAACTATTTCCTTCAGGATGACCCAGCTATCAATACAGATTTCACACAATTGTTTCAAAGTACAGTTCTATGCTGAATCATAGAATCACAGAATGGTAGGGGTATGAAAAAACCCTGAGAGATTATCTACTCCAACTCTCCTGCCAAAGCAGGTCCACCTACATGAGGTCACACAGGAACATGTCCAGTTGAGTTTTGAAGACCTTCAGAAAAGGAGACTCCATACCCTCCCTCGGCAGCCTGTGCCAGGGCTTCCTCACCTGAACAGTAAAATAGTCTTTTCCTATGTTTAAATCGAACTTTTTGTATTCCAGCTTCTCCCCATTATGCCAAATAAAAAATGACCTCTTTACTTGGGTTAAATGTATGCAAACAGGTAGCCACATCATCAGATCTGACAGGGAACACTAACTGTTAGGCTCACATTACTGCTTAGGACAAAAAGGCTTAACTGGTTTCCATTCAGACACACATTCCCACAGGGAGTTAGTTGCAACTAGTGGTGTATTTACTCATTTACTGATTTATATTTAAGATTACCACCAAAACACAACTACATTCCCTTTTACATGAAATGCAAAATAGAAAGAACCTCATGGTCTCCTGGGTGAATCTGCACACCTGACTGTTTTTATGCTTCAGGAGTTTCCTTTTGCTGTTTCAGTCTGAGAAGGAGAGGGAAGCTTGCAGGACAGGGAATTGTATTTTCACTTGTTTATTATTCTAGAGACAAAACATACTTGAAGTTCCACCAATTCATATGCAGAAAGACTTTCCAGAGCACAATCGTATTTAAAACAATGGGTACAATTTCAACACACACCTCTCTAAGGCTGAGGGAAAACACAGGCTATTGGAAAAATCTTTCTTTCTTTCTCTAAAATCTTTCTTTGAACTGTAGCAAAAGAAAAGCTTTCTAAAGTAAACTGTTCTACTTTATTCTGGGAATTTAAACACTGCACAAAGAATCTGAAAGTGAAACTCAGTACAGGGAACAGCACATCCTCTCACTGTGCAGAGAAAAAAATCTACACAGTAAACAAAGATGAACCACACATACACCTAAAATTCAGCTTTGACTACAAAAAACCTGAACTCATTTTTATTTGTTTGCAGACTGTGATTTAATGCTAACAGTTATGAGCTAATAGATAAAGAATTAAATTGTAACTACTTAGAAACTTGCAAATTATTTCATCAGTGATTCAGTTTATCCCACTATGACTTTTAGCCCCAGTTACTACTGTAAAAAAAAAAAAAAAGCAGCATTGAGATTTCAAGGCTTTTCAGACCAAATTGTGGAACTCGAATTTCATTTCCAGACTCACCTTTGCTTCTAGGATCCTTTTTCGAGCTTTTAGCTCTGCTACAGCTTTGTCTATATCCACCTGGGGAGCTTTTTCTTCCTTTAGTTTCCTCACCAGTTCTCCCTAGAAAGAAATAAAACACAAGATTATAGAGTCTTTCTGTGAGTGCCATAGATGAGAGCCTCTCCTCATTTCAGTTCCCCTGGCAATCAAAAAGTGGGGTTTTGTCCTGTCTCCCTGCTTTCCACACAGGTCTCAAGAGGCTGCTTCAACTGGCAGAAGTGAGAAACACAACTATTTGAGAGTTAGTAGAACAAGACATCATTAGAGAAATTCAATCCTTGCACACTATTGTTAAATCCAGACCTGTTGTTACATCTCTGTGTGCAAATACACTCCTGTGTGTACCACTTCACAGCACATTTCCACAAACCCTACCTTTCTGTCTTTGAGGGTGCACTAAGTGGTTTCTCAGGTGGTTAACACAGGATTTGTGGTCTCTTTCTTGGTAATAAGGCTTTTTTTTCCTCTGCCCTTTCCCTTTTCCTCAAAACATATGGCCATTTTAAACTTCTCTTCCCCTGTCATATCTGTTCAGAACTGGTCAGCAAGCACAGAAATTTTCAGAAGGTCTCAGAGAACACAGACATCTTTAGCTTAATGTCTAAGCAAAGGTGACGTTGCATTACCTGTAAAAATTGTTATTGTCTTTAAAATTCATGCAGTAACACCCCCAAGTCTAAATATTTCAAAGCAGTAAAACTCTGCAGTGGGCTTACACCAAGGTCTTGACCCAAGTCAAACCACCATCACTTTGTACAGTTCCACAAAGACCTCTCTGCTCTGCAAAGAGAATTCTCATCCCAGGGATAGTGCTCAATCCCTAAACACCCAACAGCATAATTTTCTTCATATGACCCTCTGCAGTCATGCCCAGCTTGCTCCTGTAGATAAATGCATTCAAAGTCTTCATTTCAGTTCATTCCTCTTCAGCCGAAACCAAGGTGTATCTTGAATTACTGAGTACAAATCAGCTGACTCAGGAGGAAAAGGCACAGAGACGTCAATGCCTTCTCAAGTGGGACATTCCAGGAACGGGATGCTCCAAGTTCAGCATTTTTCTTGCATCTTGCACTTCTCCATTAAACAAAAACGATAAAAAGGGGAAAAAAATCTGAAAAGATGACAACATTTCCACAATAGTGGCTTCTTCATAAATTCTGAGCTTTTCTGACATTAAAATTATAGGCAATTGAGAAACCAAAGAAAGAGAGAATACACAGATTGTCATTCAGTAATCAGATTAGAAAAGAGAAAAAGTGCTTCAGAGACTGAGAGGTTCAAAGGCTAATTTTATTAATAAAAGGAGAAAGTCTCAAAAGACTGCAATAAGACACACACAATGAAAAGAAAGATAAGAATACTGTCCGGATCCCTAACTCCTCTCCCTTACAAGAACAAATCAAATCTGCTGTTTCCTTCCTGTTAACTAGTTAGCTCAAAACATGAAAGTTTCACTAAGGCTTGAGGACTTAAACTGCCATCCCTGGGAAACGTGGCAGAGGGAGGGATCTCATTTCTTTTTCTTTTTTTTTTTTTTTTTTGCTTTTACAGTAGTAAGTCCAAATTGCCTTTGTTGAGCTAGGGGGTCAGTGGTGGAAAAACATCAAGGCAGCAGCAAAGCAGCTACTGCTGACTAACACCCTGCTCATTGCTTAGCATCTAAAAGCACCACACAGCAAGTCTTTGTCCTGATCCATAAGTAAAAGAGTATTCAGACTATACAAGGAGGAAGAAAATAACAACAACTGCACAACTGTAGCAAGTAATTACATTTGTTGACAGGACTCAATCTAATTAAAGCTACCATCTTGAGCCCAGCCCAGACGAGGAGTGCACAGCAGCACTCGATGTGGCAAATTTTGCTGCAGCTTTATCCCACAGACCAGTAAAGCAGAGAGGGATCCACCCCTGGATCACGGCAGCTTATTGCATCAGGCACTGCTGCAGGAAGATACACTGCTCATTTTCTTCTCCGTAGGTTGAGTTCCTTAGGTTTAATTAAACCACATCTCCTCTAGCAGATTGGACAGGGACCCCTCCACCATTAAGTATCAAGTATTCCAGTCTTTGTTACTCTCTACTGCAAACATCTCAGTGAATTACTACCACCAGCTGTACGACCCCCATACTCCTTTTTCAATCCCATGTGTAGCCAGAAAGAAGGGGTGCACTGATAAGGGCAAATGACAGCACCCAAGACACAAGACTTTAAAATAATTTGCCTAGTCCTAGAGATCATCAGTTTATTTACAAGAAGCATCCTTGTCAAGACATTAACCTGTACACTGATTCATAACAAAAACTCATTGCAGTGCTGGTATAATTAGAGTGCCATAAATCCACCCACATAATGGTAAAACTGACACACAAATCTATGAATATATGGGACACACGAGTAGTTGTGTGTATGTTTACAGCTAAGCAAAGGATGATGGATTCAGTCACTTAAAGGAGGCATGTGAAGAACATTCTAAAGCAAAGAGGCGTGTGCTGCATTCAAGCTCCTCTGCCCTTAACATACACAACAAGGGTACCAAGATCCACTTAGGAAATAAAAGGATGACCAAATCTTTTCCAGGTAACAAAGAAGCTAAAGATAATAGCTTCACCTGTGAGAAAGATGGAAACAGATATGTGATGTAGTCCTCGCTAATAGGACACAGTTACAAATCTAGACAAGTAAAAATGGCAAAACATGCAAAGGAATTAACATCCCTTATTGCATCAGGCAAATATGCAACTGTAAATAATATTGTTTATCCCCAAAATCTAACACAAATTCAGCTCCAAAGGGAAGTCATTGTCTGACCCTGTGGGACATGGAAACCTCTGCAGGCAGTTTTATAAAGAAAATGTGAAGAGCCAGCTATGGAGCCCTGAAAGCATGACAAAGCCCCAGTTTGGGCACAGGAGATACATCTGAGCCGGGAGAGGAAAGCCAGGTAGGCTGACGCACAGATCCAGTTCTGCAAGACAGCTCCAACACACAGCATCGCTACCGGGAAGGGGAAAGAAAGGGCCGTTTACGGGAAAACCATATGCGCGGCCACCCACGCACTCCCTGCCAGCCCACTCCTGCGGGGACAGCAAGACCCGCCCAAGGGGAGACCCCGCACTCGAGAGAACCGACGCCGGCCCTAAACCCCACCGCGACCCTCCTCTACTGTAGGCTCCTCGCTGAAGTCTGCAGGGCGCCGCAGGGCCCTAAAGCACGGATCTGGAGGGTGGCAAGCAGAACCTTGCGGGGCTGAGGGAAGCACTGCATCCATTCCTCGGGAATGGCAAACCCGGCAAAGCGGGCAGGGCTCGAGTCCGGGGGGCTCGGGACACCTCCCCGTAGACCCAGGCTGAGGCACCGGCCGGCCGCCGCGGGCCCGCAGCTCCGGGCGGCTCTGTCACACACCCGGCCCCACACAGCGAGACCCTCATCCCCCTCAGTCGAGACCCCCTCCTGACACCAGGTCCCCCGCGGCCGCTGTCCTCCCTCAGCGGGACTCGCCTCCCCTCAGCCGAGGGGGGCCGAGGCGCGTTACCTGGAGCCGCACCGCCTGCCGAAGCGGCGCGAGCAGCGCCTCGGCTTGCGGACCGTCCATGGCGGTGGCAGCCGGACCGGGCCGGGAGCGGAGCGGGGAGGCGGGCGGACGGGTGAAGCGGCTGAGGCGGCGGAGCAGGGCGGGCAAGACACTATGGGGCGGCAGCGGCATGGACGGGCGCGGCGCGCCGCCCTGCCCCCCCCCGCATGATGAAATCCCGCCCGGGTAAAGCCGGCCCGCGCCCCGCCGACGCACTTTCCGCACGGGCAGTAGCAGCAACAGCGCCCGCTGAGCGCCCGCCCACCCGTCACCGCAGATTCGGCACGGCACGGCATGGCGCGGTGCAGCGCCAGCCGCGAGGGGGCGGGCGGGAACACACAGCGCCGCCACAACGACCCCACACCCCCTCCACCATCAGCCATGGCTGCGCGGGCTGAGCGAAAACACACCCCCCCGCCGGCCAGGAGTGCGCGTGCGCCGGTGCGGGCCATACTGCCGCCTAGCGAGTGTGCCTCTGTCTGTGGCTGTCGTTCGTCCCGCGCCCCGGGGGATGCCTGTCACCCCCATCACAGCCCCGGATACACGCCCTCCTGCCTCCAGCCTCGCACTGGGCCTCTGCACCGCCAGCACCCACCCAGGACTCCTCTTGTCCCTGAGCTGTGTGTCCCCGCTGTGGGGCAGGGACGTGCTGGGGGCCGGGAGGGAAATGTGCAAGTGTGTGTTATTTTTTCAATCAGCTGCAGCATTTGAGCTTCAAAAGCTTTGTAGCTTTTGGACTTGGCCATGTTTTGGTTTTCACTGATCCTCGGTCTTCCCTCAGCTGCCTGGGGACAGCCGGCACCCCGATGCCAGACCCCTGGGGTTGGGGGTAGAGCAGGAGGACAAACTCTGCTTTCTTCTGAGGACACAAGGGCGGTGGGTCGTCCACTGGGAGGAAAAACAGCCCCATGTCTGAAAAAGGTGCTGTGATGAGCATTGGTACCATAGAAGTTCCCATGCCTGGGAATTCAAGCTCTCCATGAAGGACAATTCAAACACCAGTCATATAAAATTTAAGACCAATTTTAAAACACATGCTTTCCCCAGTGCCTCCATCTTCCTCATCTCCCCTCACCCCTTCGCCCTGCCTGGGCCAGGAGCATCTCCGCTGATGTGATGTTGGTGTAATTGGAGCATTTAGGCTGCTATTTTGTACCTGTCTGTTTATTTGAGAGACAGCCTCAGCCTCGTAATGAACGCACCTGAATATTTATCTGTGTGTTCTGAATGGTATATTTGTATCTCAAATGCTTAATTGTTATTTTTATTTAGCTGCAAATTGCTGGTTTTATTTCACTGACATACCTACTTGGAAATAGCTCTAGCATGAGCTTAACCCTGAGCTTTTGCCTATTCCTGATTAATTTCTTTAAATTAATCCAGTGCTCATAGGAGTGTAAGGACTCTGCAGCTCCCCTTCTAGCTTGTCACAGTGATCTAAGATGTGAAGATAGTGGAATCAGCCCCAGAAGAAAATTACTCGTGTAGGAATAGGGAGAGGGCCAACTGGAAGTGGATAGGACCCAGGAAGACAGGAAACCCCAGTGACTGGGAGAAGCTCAGTTCTGTGCAGAACCTGAAGGATCAAGTGGCAGTTCTTCTCCAGAATGCCTTTTTTTCCCCCCTCCTGAAAGATTTCCACCCACTCTCAGTGGCTGAGCACACTTGGTCTCCAGGGCAGCACCCTGCAGCCCTCCATCAGGAGTATGTAGATGGGCCAGGCAGGTGCCTTGAGCCTTTTTCCCTTCTATAAAATCTTTCCTTGCACACATTGCTGACTCTAGCAACATCTCTCCTTGCAGATGAAACATGCCTGGGACTGGTTCTCAACACCATGGCTGGCTGGCACAGGCCAACCTCAACAAAAGGGCCAAAAACCCCCTTCTTCCTGCCTGCTCCCATCTAGCTGAGAGGGTGCAGCTTTCCTTCCAAAGGACTTAAAAAGCATCTGACTGAGAGAACCTCCTGAGCAAGACCAAGCCATAAGACCTGTCCATGTGAATAAAGCCCTCATGACGTATTTCACTGCCCATGCTCTGGGCTTGCATGAGGGTTGGACTGTACAGTCAACCTGAGCTTTTAAAGTTGTGTTGGACTTTTTGTCAGATAAAGGAATAAAGTAATAAAAGAACCAAAAAAAAAAAAAAGAAAAGAAAAAGGAGGGTGAACACATTTCCTGAGCAAAGTTAGAAGAGGATGAGTAGGGAGCATACAAGGAAACCCCAACTGTCCTTTTTGCAATGGTACTGCTGAAGACTGACAGCGTGATTTAGGATCCTCAGACCCAAGACACACTGTTGGATCCTTAATAGGTTGTGCAGGAAGGGAGGAAAAACAGTGTTTTGCACCAAATCATAGCTGCATATGAAAGACTGAGAGGAATTTGGACACCTAGAGCTAGATCATACCTGGGGTTGGCTAGACCCCATCACCAAGCTGATTTCAGCGGGAAGGGCTAAATATTTCTGAGAAGCTAATTTCTCAGAAACTTCTCGATTTTTCATTGAGAAGCTAACTTTGGAGCTAAAAGTAAAGCTTTATAGCAGTGGGGAGTGGCTTGGAAGGGCTTTGTGCATCCACTGCTGCCAGAGGGTCAGTGGACCAGGCCACAGATCCATAATATGCCCATACCATCTTCCCCATCCCCTTGGGGCCTGAGGCACTGACAAACTGCTCAGACCCACTCTGGCACAGAGGATCTCCATTGATCTGATGCTTCAGGGACCTCATGCCTTGTGCTGGTTTGCTTGGAGGACCCAGAGCTGGCTCTGTTGTTGGCACTGCCATGGACAGATGAACCAACAGCGCTTTTGGGCACACTATTGCCACTGGCTAACAGCTCACAACTCATCAAAGCCCAGTTCTTTCCCTCCTTTTAGATCTGATTACAGCTCCATGCTTCTTTGCAGTCAATGAGAACCTTGGAGAGGGGGCTGTTTGAAGATACCCATGTTGAATCTCTGATCTGTGGTGTAGGATGGGATCACAGAGAGCACATTACTCAATTCTCTTCTGGAGTGGCCTTCGAAAAGCCATCTCCATTTCCTTCCCTTGGGTATGAGGCTGTGCTGTGGGGATGAAATGGGACCTTTTCCCATGTCATGGGAGAGCCCCTAGCACAACAGAAGGGAGGATTTATTGCATGATGGAATTTGCAGAAAGAGGCAGTGGAAGAGGGGGTTCAGGAATCTCCCTGCCCCCTTCAGCTTGGGGGAGGGTGGTTGAGGTACCAGCACCCTCGAAAAGGTCTAGGGGGAGGGGGGTGAGGTGTGAAGGAGATTTAGGTCCACCATAAGGAAAACAGAACAGAGTGGGAGCGATGAGGCCACAAAATGAGAGGCAAGAAGGAAAAAGATGGAGAGAAGGGGAGAGACCTGCTTCATCCAAGGGGAATTTCTTATAAGGGATGGAAAAGAGGGGAAAAAATCCTCTGCAGAGCTGTGAGGAGGAGGAAAAAATACACACAGGCTGCAGTGCATTTGCCTGGCAGATACACAAGACTCACCTGGCAGCAACCCCCTCGCCGCCCCGAAATCCCCCCGAAACCCAAACCCAAAGCGATCTCCCTAGATGCAGAGGGACAGAGCGGGAGAGTGTCGGAGGGGCCTGGGCTGTGCTGGGGTGTTTTCGGCCCCCCCCGGGCCAGGTGCCACTAGATGGCAGCCGGCGCCACGCCGCTCGCCCGCTCCGTCCGCGCCGCCCCGAGCCTCTGCCCGGCCCCGGCGCGGGGCCTCACAGCTTTCCAGCATTCCCGCTGCGCTTTTGGGAGGTGCAGCGTGGGCCGGAGTTTCCGTGCCGAGATGCTTTTGCAAAACCGAGGGGCACCCCAGCCCCTAGAAAAGAAAAAAACAGAAAAATCTTTCGCAATGCGAGGAGACGGCGAGGACGGTCCTGCGAGGCTCCGATGCCTCCGGGCTGCCTTTCCCCGAGACAAAACCCTCCCTTTTCCTTCCCTCCCGCCCTCGCTTTTGGTTTCTTTCTGGTTCGTTGGGTTTTTTCCCCCTCTCCCTCTCCGAAAGGCTGCCTGCTTTTCCCAAGCTCATTTTAAGCATCAAGGTACAAAATGAGACAGATGCATCCCTCTGAATGCAAGCTGAGCCACAGCAATGTACATACAATACAAGATTCAAGGTAATTTCCAATCAATGGGGGATTTTTAGACTGGCACTAAACTAAGCTTAGTCCCCGAGGCAGGCATGTAGATGGGTTAATCTGGGTTTCCTCTATATGTCTGCATCTTTTTTAGCATTCAAAACAGGGTGGCTGCATCCATCCTGCTTCTAGGGTACAGCCCCCAGCCCCTGGTTTCTCCCAAGTGATGTCTAGGAGCTGTCTGGGGAGAGAACTAGCTGGCCCCATCCAAACTGATGGCACAGAACATACAGACAACCATGGGATAAATCTGCCCCCAGGAATCATCTCTGGGTGTAAAGTTAGCTGCAACAACCGTCTCCACTCCTTTCGATGCATCCCTCCTCCTTGTGAACTGTTTAAAGTGTGAAGCT
Organism: Colius striatus; assembly: GCF_028858725.1. NCBI lineage: Eukaryota > Metazoa > Chordata > Aves > Coliiformes > Coliidae > Colius > Colius striatus. Next base: position 37,457,357 of record NC_084763.1, read on the forward strand.
GCTCTGCCCTTGTACCCCAGGATGCTGACTGCAGAGAAGGATCCTCTGATGGTACTTCTGCATTATGGGACTTTCACTTGCTTTACTTTCATCATCTCTATTCTGGTACAAGAATTAGTCTATCTGATGGGGGAACAGACATACTGGATGTTAGTGAAACTTACCCCCTCCTGGGACAGAGCTTTTTTAAAAGTGAAATAGGAAGCACTAACCTCACCCTGAGCTTCCTCTAGGGCTTGGTCCTTCCTAGAGGTTTCTCATTGCTGGAAATTTTCCTTCTGTGCATCTGGCCCTGATCCAGACAAAAGCTTAAGCACACACTTAGCTTCAAACCTTCTAGCCACCTGGCCTCCCAACAAGTGCCTTCTTGGATGGATCCTGTTGTCCTTTCTTGCCTTGGGAAAGCTGGTGCCTCTCCATGCTCCTGTGAGTTGATGGATTTCTTCCTCTGGCTGTTGGCAGCAGGAGGCAGGAACATCAGCTGTGCAGCGGCCACAAAACTAGACCTGTAACTGTGCAAGGGGAGAGTTACCAAATCTGTGCTGTATGCCATGAGGGCATGTGAATGCAGCACATCTGGGGTGCCCATGCACGTGCACCTGCAACCCTCAGAGCTAACATCAATGTCTCAGCCTATCGTCATCCTCTCCGCTCTTCTCACCAGGGGATGATCAAGTGCAATGCTTAAATTGCCAGCAATGCCTATGAATATTTGGCTGAGGTGGCCAAGTCAAAAGCCAGTTGCTGTCACTGACAGGGACTCAAAATCCTATGTCATTGATGTACCCCAACACCCATTCTCCAGCAACTGGCACCACCAGTTTGTTTTGACATAGTCCACCAAAAAAAAGTCTGATCCATTTGATCATACCTGCCCAAGAGCTTAGCCTCAGGTCATCTCCCAGGTTTGGCTCTACAAGAGCTCTGATAGAAATTCAGGCTGATTTCCCAACCTTTCCACTGCTGTGAATTTGAATTCTGCAAACCCTAATGCAAGGAATTGAAAGGCATCTTGATTAAGGGCCTTTTATGGATGTCTTACAGAGCATATTAAAAGTAATTTAAAACTTGCATTCCAGTATTAGTGACTCTTGTCTCCAGCACTTTGCAGTGATCTAGTCTTGATTTTTAATTGAAACACTTTAGTTAAGACAAATTCATTCAGCCAGAGAAGATGAAGTGCCCCTTCAGGTATGTGCCACAGAGGGGCTTTCGACCTCAAGATTCCCAAATTGCAAAGTGACTGTGGCTGGAGAGGAGCTTTTGTCCTTCAAGTGGGTGCATGTGAGTTCTCCTCTGAGGAGCCATTTCTTTTGGCTTCCCCTCTGAGTGCTGCTGATTTGAACACAAGGTGCTGCAGAACAAGCGTTTTACTGCTGTGACACTCAAGAAAGCCCCATGGGAAGGATTAATAATCTCCCTTAGGAGCCAGTAACTGCACCCCATGCGTAGCACTCAGAAAATGGTGGCACCTCAGTGCTGGTGATGCTCTTACATCCCACTATGACAACACCCGTGTGTATACATAAGCTGAAGAAACCTGAGCCAATTATTGCTGTCACCAGGTTGAACACCTCATGCCTCTTTAGTCATGTTTTCTTCTGCCCTTACATCTGATCCCAGGTTCCTAGGCTTGAAGCTCAGGTCTGAAAGGGCCTCTTGACTTGAAAACATCCCCCAGAGAGCATGTGACATTTTCTAGAAGGCGTAGCAAGAGATGTCACCTTGGGGCTCTCAAGATTACAGCCCAGCTTAATGGAGACAGCAGCTTATTTAACATTTGCTGCCTCCATGGTGGCCAACAGAGGAGATGGGTCTGCATTGTGGCTTGGTGTAGAAATGCAAGATATTTCATATTATGGAGACTTATTTCAGTGTCATCCTCCTGCTGCATGACTGGAGCCTTCAGCATGGCCTGGAGAGGGGATTTGTCTTTGTATTCCCTTCTCCTCCAAGGTGCCCACAGTAAGTGCAAGGCCCCAGCTGGGTGATGTGATGTTGGTGCTCAGCCCACCAGGGTCAATGCCTACATGGGAAGCTTGAGCTCTCACTGTTTTGTGAACAGAAACAACTGCATCTGTGAATCTGTCTCCTCTCCTGAGCTCTTAAAGGAAATCAATATTTTCCACCCAGTCTCTGGTGGGACAGGCTATTGAACATCAATCAGTGCCCTCAGCCTCATATATGGGCCCAGAGCTGGGGAAGTGGGAGCTCTGACGTCATGGGGATTTCCAGGCTGTCACCCACCACCTGGCATTGGCAAGGGATAGAAGAGACCCTTGGGCATTGGAGGAGATCTCTGACCATGAGAGCTGGAGATTAGGGACTGGTCACGACCCACTATGGTTCTGGTTAAGAAAAAACCTTAGTCCATCTACCAATTGTATACTAAACGATCATTTGATTTTTTTTTTATCACTACATGTAAAACATGACACAGCTGGGATCTGAAGTGCTGCTCTCCACCACAAGTGGCTTTCCTATAGGTCCCGCCAGAGCCACCAGTCACCAGCCACTTCCCCAGGGACTCAGTTGTCTGTCCAGACCATCAGATGTGCAGTATAGCAGTGCTTCACACATACATCCTGAGAGGAGTTACAACCACGAATGTAATTCATGTGGTGAATAATCATTACCCTGTAAAAAGATATAAAGAGAAAATATTTGCCATGTGCTGCAGTGTTGGAGGTTTTTTTTGAGCTGTAAATACTCATTTTGTTCCTCTGTTTTTTAGGTTTTTGGTGACTTCTTGTCCCACCCATCACAAAGAAGGCCCCTCCTCGTAGAATCATAGAATCATAGAATGGTAGGGGTTGGAAGGGACCTTTAGAGATCATCCAGTCCAACCCCCCTGCAGAAGCAGGGTCACCTAGATCGGGTCACATAGGAACATGTCCAGGCGGGTCTTGAAGACCTCCAAGGAAGGAGACTCCACAACCCCTCTGCACAGCCTGTTCCAGTGCTCCTTCACCCTCACAGTGAAATAGTTCTTTCTTATATTTAAATGGAACTTTTGTGTTCCAGCTTCATCCCATTACCCTTTGGAAAAAAAAAGAAAAAGAGATGTCCCAACCTCCTGAGACTCACCATTTAGATATTTGTAAATGTTAATAAGATCTCCCCTTAGTCTCCTCTTCTCCAGACTAAACAGCCCCAGGTCCTGCAGCCTTTCCTCGTATGAAAGATGTTCCAGTCCCCTGATCATCTTGGTGGTCCTGCACTGGACTCTCTCCAAAAGTTCTCTGTCCCTCTTGAGCTGAGGAGCCCAGAACTGGACACATTACTCCAGATGAGGCCTCACCACGGCAGAGTAGAGGGGGAGAAGACCTCCTTTGACCTGCTGGTCACACTGTTCTTGATGCATCCCAGGATGCCATTGGCCTTCTTGGCCACAAGGGCACATTGCTGGCTCATGGTTAGTTTATTATCAATCAGGACTCCCAGGTCTCTCTCTGCAGAGTAGTTCGACTCCCAGCCTGTCCTGGTGCATGGGATTGTTCCCTCCCAGATGCAGGATGTAGAACAAAGTGGCCCCAGAACCCATCCCTGTGGAACTCCACTGGCCACAGGCCTTCAACTCAATTCTGTGCCATTGATCAACATGCTCTGGGCTCTGTCATTCAGCCAGCTCTCTCACTGTCCACTCATCCAACCCATGTTACCTGAGCTTTCTGATGAGGATGTTATGGGAGACAGTGTCAAAAGCCTTGCTGAAGTCAAAGTAGATGACATCTGCTGCTCTCCCCTCATCTAGCCAGCTGGTTATGCACTCATAGAAAGCTATCAGGTTGGTCAAACAGGATTACCCCTTGATTAATCCATCTTGACTCCCCCTGATAATCATCTTTTCCTTCATATATTTAATGACAACATTCAGGACGATTTGTTCCATCACCTTTCCAGGGATGGAGGTGAGGCTGACCGGCCTGTAGTTTCCTGAGTCATCCTTCCTGCCCTTTTTGAAGACTGGAGTGACACTGGCCTTTCTCCAGTCCTCAGGCACTTCACCTGTCCTCCATGATTGTTCAAAAATTGTGGAGAGCCAAAGTTGGCTCACCTGAAATTCAGGGTCATGGTCCTGCTTTGTGTTCTGCTTCTTCCACACAGGATCTTGAACTCTACCATCTCATGGTCACTGCAGCCGAGATTGCCTCCAACCCTCACATCCCCAGCCAGGCCCTCCTTATTTGTCAGTACCAGGTCCAGCAGCACACCCCTCCTTGTTGGTTCCTCGATCATCTGCGACAGGAAGTCGTCATCAACAATCTGTAGGAACCTCCTGGACTGCGTGTGCTTGGCTGTGTGGCTATCCCAGAAAATATCAGGGTGGTTGAAGTCTCCCATGAGGACCAGAGGTTGTATGGTCCCAAAGATTCATTTCTTGGCAACAGCTGGGATGAGCCTCCACCTTCACTGTCCTGCTCCTCACAAGGACTCCTCTGAGGTGATACAAACCCATTGCTCCCTAGTTGGACCCAAACCGATCTGGCACAAAAGCTCCTCATGTGGCAGCAGGGAACCCCTAAATTTGAAGACAAGCTCCAAATCTATTTAGGCTGAATCTGCTAGAAATAAGCAGTGGTTTAATTTCACATCCAAAGAATGGATTTTTCATCCTAGCTATTCTGAGATACCTTTTTTAAAGCCTGGTGAAAGTTGAGCAGAGGTACACCTGAATTACTGTGATACTGGGCTTCTTCACAACTCAGAACTACAAACAGATCCATGTTTTGCTGAAGGATCTCACCTTCCCAATGACCCATGTGAAAGTACTCAACCCAAAAACTGCTCATCACTCAGGGCAATTCAAAGACAGAAGTCAAGTGTTGCAGCTTGAACTCATCTTTAATTATCTGGAGTTTTTTCACACTGAAATCAAGCAATCTGAGTGAAATGTCCTACCCGCATAGCCCATAATTCATGACTGTGTTGATTTCTCTCCTAGGCTACAGTGACATCAGTAAATAACAAAAGACTGGATCCTGTCAAAGAAATCAAGGAGGAGATATCAGAGGTATTGGGCAAATGCTCTCTAAGGGACATGAAAACTATAGCAGCCTGCCATCACCCTGCAAGAAAAACAGAGTGAAAACATGTGGGATTTAATTCATCAAAAATGTGAGTTTAATGCCGATTTATGTTTACATATTGGAGCATCTGGAGTTTCCAATGAGTGTGACCACATCCTCCTTGAGTTCAGCAAGCCTTTAAAAGTGAACCACAAAGGAAACACAGAACTGGTTTATTTAGGGAGAAAGAAAAGCTTTTGTTCTCTGTTATTTTACAGAATGTCATTCTGACACAACTCTGCTTCTTCTGGGACCTGTGCTACATAAACAGATCCATGTTGTCCCTAAGGACATACTACAGTTTGCCGTCTTTAAGGCACATTTCATTCTCCTTCCTTTAAGAAAAGGTGATAATATTTTTCTGACCCACCAGAATAGAGAGGAAAAACATGATAAATGTTTGGGTTCATTGTGCTCCTAGAGCATCTGAATACCCTGGCAGAATGAGGAAACCAGATCTCACTTGCCCTTCTCTCTTCAAACTAGTTACACACCACGGCAGTGCATCTTCTTTCATTTTCAATCTCTCAGCCTCCAACAGCACCTGCCAGCAGCCCATCTGTTAGAGAGAAAACCTATTTGGCTCCACTCTGTAGTTAATTAAGGAAAGGGACAACAAATGCTTACACCATTCAGGAGTCTGAATCCCATGGCAAACCATCAGGTTTTGATTCTTAACTCATACTGTGGACAGGTAAAACACTGAGACCAAGCATTACCTGATGGTACAGTGCTGGTGGGGTGTGTGTTCCCACGGTCTGGCAGCTATGCTTTTTTGTGAAATCCAGAGCATATGGTGCAGTGATCATGGTGACTGGCAGCTTGTCCATCCCACTGGCCATCACAACCAGCACTGCTGTGCTCTATGGCACAGAGGGACACGTGGTTGCTTTTGCATGTTGTGGAGGGCATCGCTTTGAGGATAAGGCGATGTTTCTGAGCCACTGCCTTGGCAAAAGCCTCAGAAAAAAAGCAATGAGACAGGATGCCATTGCAATGCCAGGGCATGGCATGACACAACAGCTCCGCTTTCCAGATGCCATCTTCAGCAGTGCCATATTGGAACAGTGACCCCTGAAATGGCCTTTCCACGATGGTGGAGATAAACACCGAGCCTTTGTGCTGGGGATGGCTATCTTGAACGGCAGATGATGCAAGAGGAAGCAGAGCCGGCAGCATCAGCTATCATTTTTCCTAGATAATGATGAATCAAAGCCAGCAAAACTACTGGCTGCTGCCTTGCGTGGTGTCCAGTCCAGGAGACCAGAGAGGACTGGTGGCAGAGGGTTGGATTGGGCCATAAACGTGGGAAGATCTCTGGAGGAGGGAGTGCTTTGAAAGCAGGAAAGTGAAGCTCCAGGAGACATGCTGAACTCACTCTAGACTAGGTGGAGCAGAATACCAAAACATGAATCAGCTGCTGAGCACTGAAACAAAGTTAGTCTTGGTCATTTGGAGCTGGCTGCCATTGACTCTCCTCACTGCCAGTCAGTTCAACACAAGCTGGACAGGATATGCCTGGCAAAGAGCTTGCTGAAGTTGGTTAAATCTCCATGCTGTTGCTGCCTGAAATCCTTTTCTGGTGTGTCTTGTGCAGTATGACACTAGCACCCCTGAGCATCTCCCCAAGTTCATCTCGTTCCTCCTGAGTGGCTATAGGACAGCAGTGGAGCATGTGTTTTTTTAACTTAAAGGAAGACAAACCGTTATACTGGTCATTGCCTTTGTACTGGGATCTTTTCTGTATTTGCCCTGCAGGATATGAGTGAGAAGGACTGGAGGAATGAACCATAGCTGGAGAGAACCAAAACCACCAAGGGCTTCTGTGGCTTTTTCACTGCCTCATGGGAACCAGGAAGAATGAATAATGAGGCATTACAATCTGCTTGCTAATGGGACTGGGACACCTGATGCCCCTGAATAAAGCCATGTTCTAGGGAATCCTTGTCCATAATCTGGAGCAATACATCTAGCCAAACAAAGTGCTCAAGAGAACAATTTGTGCTAGGGACGGGGCAGCCTACTGGTGCCAGCATATCTCCCAGTGTCCTTGGCTTTCAAACAGATCAGCCATGGCTGTATACTACTCCAAGTCTCTAGGTTTACTGTGGAAGACACAGGTAGAGATGGAACAGCAGCCCATGCAGCATGCAGCAGTGGCCAGTGGAGAGGTGGCCAGGAGGAACAGCTAGATTCATCCACACAAGCCAGGTAGCTCTGCCTGACTCCTAATGGGAACCTGAAGAACATCAAGGTACGAGATTTCCCTGCAAGACCTGTCCTATTGCTCTGCAGAGGCTTACCTGGGCCTCTCACTCAGACTTACCAGCTCTACTTCATTTTTTTTTGTGTAGGTGAGTTTAGTTACTCAAGAGTCCAAGTGTGTGGGATGCTCTTCAGGTGAGTTTCATAGGAAGGAGCACAGGCAAGGGTGATCACATCCTGAATATGGGCAGAGAGCTTTGTCATATCTGGTGGTTACAAAAAGAAGGAGGAAAAGTAGCAGCAGGTCAGGAAAGATTGGATGAGTATCCAGCAGAAAAGGGCAAACCCCAGCCGGTTTACAGGGAATGACAAAGTTATCCAGAGATTTGGAGTACAGAAAGCAGAAAGATAGGTGGAGGGCTTTGAGAAGTTGAGTCTGGGCTCACTGCAAGGTGCTCCGGCAGGGAGGTTAGAAGAGCAGCAGCGAGATCTTGTCCTCACAGATCTTTCAAACCATAGAAAACCTTTCCAAATGAGACAAGAGTCACATTACATGGGGTTAAAGATCTGGTTCTTGTGGTCCTCGATCTATCTCTAAAACCCAAATTACTGCACTGCCTAACGATGATGGCTTTAGGTGCTTTGAATACCTCATAATTATTCTACAGCATAATTGATCTAAAATATGTTTTCCTCGTTCTTCTGGTGCCAGCATCGGAGGCTGACCTCCTAGGTTTTGTAACCTGCTTGTTTACACTCTGTCAGGCAAGACCAGAGTCAGGCCCCTGGATGTGGTGGTGCCTTTCACCACATTCTTCCTTTAGGGTTTTTTTTCTGTCTTTTCTGCCCTGTGCCTGACAGGGGAAGCACTGTTCTTTCCATGCTTCTTGTTTCTGTTTGAAGCAGTCATAGAAAGTGACAATTAGGAAATAAAGAACTTACAGTATCTGCTTTGGCAAAGACAATATTGCTGCTCCCATTGCTGAGTAGCACTGAGTCAAACCAACAGCTGCCTGCCTGGGTCAAACAGAGATATTTCTGCCTTATATTCTTAAATCTGCACTGTCACACTGCAGAACAAGTATTAATCCAACAATAAAGTAGAAAAAGCTGCATTTATAGTAGTCCTGGGAGGACAAGTTAGTTGGACTCGGTGATCCTTATAGGTCCCTTACAACTTGAGATACTCTACTGGAAATCAGTTCTGTGATTTCATGATATTCAATTGTGATTTGGAAAATAATACTGATTAGAAACAAATGGCAAGGCCAGCTAACTTTTTATTTGGGAGATCAAGTAACTATCTGGGCAGGGTAGCAGCTATAAACTTTGGTCTTCTCAGATTATTGTTCTCTGCCAAAATGATTAAAGATTGCTAAGCAGTGTCAGTGTATTTCCCCCAAATTGAAGGAATATAGCAAAAGTGAATGAGTCTACTGCAGCTGAATTGAAGTTGTATCAAGCCTAAATATATGTAATCATTGCTAATGATGACTTCTGTTCCTTAAAGCATGATGGTAACCTGAAAGAGGTAATGAAAGCCAGGATCTTTTCTTCATGTCATTTATAGCACAGAAGTCTTCTGGATCAGCCAAAGTGGACCTGCAATCCCTTCTCCAGGTCATGTCTTCCCCTGGTTCAAAGTGCAGGGTTGCTGCTAAATGCTACCTCAAGCCCCCTTTTCCTTCCCTTCTAAATCCAAGGAAAATGAAACCCGATCTCAGACCATCCTGTGACTTCCCCCACATCCAAATGATAAAATAGAAAATCTGATCAAAGCACAACTTAATGAAAGGCAGACAAAGAGAGTGGGAAGAAAGAGACGATAACATCCCAAACCATGAAACAAGCCCTATTTTCCCAAGGATCTCACACGATAATTCTTCCCTCATTTTTATGAGGCAGAAACCAGCCCCTTCCTGTCAACACATCACCTTCACATTTTGGTAGGACCTCCATGCTCTTGCCCAGGAAAGAGTGCTGGGTCTGAAGGTTCCCCTGGAGCTCCTGCTGGAGTTAGTCCCTCCTGTGCCTACTGGAACCTCTCATGTCTCCACAGGACACTCTCCAGTGTCTCCATAGGACCACAAGCCTAGAGAGGACCCCAAAGCCAGCATTTGCCACAAAAGGGAGAACTTCCCAAAGAGGCTTTTGGGACTATGGTAGAGTGACCAAAGAAGACTGTAATTGCACATGGAAGTGCCATGACAAACAGGGGGAACAGATGACATAGGGTCCAGGATAAGAGATGAAGACCTCAAATTTTCCCCAGTCACATCTTGCAGGGATACAAAAAGGAGTCTGCTGTGCACAGCAGAAAGCTGCCTGTAGCACAGGGACCATCAACACTTGTTGGAGGTTTCCCTGCTCCTTTCAAGTGAGGACCAGCTAGCATTGGAGACGTTGAGTAACATGGGGCTGCTGCCCACTCCTCTGCTGCAGCCAGCTCTGTGCAGTTCGTCTCTCCAGATTTCCTAGTATTTGTTCTCTTGTTCTGGGAAGAGAGCTGCAAGAGGCCCATCTCGAAGGGATGTTTAGAGAAAGGAAAGTCCATTGTGTGAAAGAATTTGGTATTTCAGGGTTTGTTTTCTTTCTGACACAGAACAAAACATCATCATGTCAAAACTCTCTGTAAGGCAAAACAGAACAATAAAAAAAACCAAAAAAAACAACCCCCCCAAAAAACAACAAAACAGTGGTGTTCAGTTTGGACATAATCTGTGGAAGCGTTTCTCTTTGCTTTTTGGCTTTTCGATCTTGGATACCTACTACTGCAGCTATTTCAGGAAAAGGGAAAAAAATAAAAGAGGAAACAAAGGGAAAATAAAATCCATGCCAGAGCAGAGGAGAGCCTGTCCCTGTGCCAGGGTCCAACCCTGCCTTGGTGGCTCAGGGAACAAAGTGTCTCCCCTCTTTCTGCTCTAGGTGGGAAGCAGCACCTCCGAGTCTTAAGTGCAAAAACTGGGGAATAGGCAGTGTAGGGGCCCTGCAGGGCATCAGCTTTCTTTGAGCAGTACTGCTGTAAAGCACAAAGTCATTTTAGAAAGGCTAAATGTAAGGATTGGATCCTAGCAACAAAACCAGGGGAAAGTCATTGATCCAGACAGCACTTTGGGTCAGACCCTGCACGTCTTTCACATCCAGAGCTCCCAGCCCAGTTTTCCCAACCTCCCTTGGATGGGCTTGTGACTCCCCTCATACTTTCCGCCCCTGGGACAGTGCTGTTTTGTGGGTGCTGGTGCTTGGGTGAGTGAGGCAATGCAGGGTGCCAGTGCCTTGGTTGGCGGCAGAGCACAGCTCACCACCACCTCTCTCATCTCGACGAGCACTTGGCATGGTGCCCAGACGCCTTTCGCTGCTGCCTTTTCATTGCCTTAATTCACTGCGTTTTCTTTCTTGCTTCTTGTGAGGAACAGAGGGAGAGCTTGTTCCAGCAGACAGGCCCCATCCGCTCCACCCGACGCTGCTGGAGCTGAGAGCTGGAAAAGAAGGATGGAGGAGAAAGGGGTATCTCCCTCCCCTCCGGGGCCCCGTGTGCCTCCTGCATGTTGCTTCCTAGCAAATACGATAAGCGTTCAGTCTAAAAATGTAAGTCTGATCTCATGACACAGGGTGGCCCTGCATTCCTCACCCCTGACATAACCCACTGGGAGTGTGCTCTGCAGAAAAACACAAACAAGATGTACTGTGGGGCTGGCGGCAGGGGCCAGACTGCTGGCAAATGTGCTCCAGAGCCCCCACGCAGCCCCCCAGGTGCCACAGCCCTGCTCCAGCACAGCCTGTCCTCTCCTGGTGGGGGAGAAAATGCAGCCCTTCTTGCCAGGACTCCATTGCTTCTTGCACCAGGCTGTGTGACACACTTCCCCCAGCACTGTGTCCTGGGAAGGGGGCTATGGGAAGGTAACCCGCTGTGGTTCAGGATCATCCAGGGAAGCAGCTGAGCTCCCCTGGGAGTTTTGCTTGGCAAATGCCTGAGGATGTTTTGAAGGACTTGTGGTGCTTTGGCAGTTGGTTGGTGCTTGTTATTTTTTGTTTTGTTTTTGTTTCTTTCTGAATCTCTCTGGGACAGGCTCTGCTCTGGATCTACTGTAGCTAGTGCAACTGCCCTGGCACTGGCCTGTCCCTGTTAGCCTCCCATTCTTACCAGCAGCTCTGCAGCAATGCCCACCGCTATGTTTACTCCCAGCTGCACCCCACTTCAGCCTTGGGTGTCAACGGTGGTGATTCCTCCCCATACCCATAAGGGGCACTGGGATTAAATGATTTTTCAGGGATCACGAGGAGGATCAGGGCAGGATTGCAATCCAAGTCCTGCTGCCATACAAGGATGACTTTCCTCCCAGCCAAGCCCTCCTGCAAGTACAGCCTTGTCTTGGAGTGGGTGAGGCAGATCCTGCTCAGCAGGCAGCTGACCTCCCATGTCACCCAGACACTCTGTACCACTTGTTTACTCTCGTTTGCAAATTCCCTAAACCTTGACAAAGACCTATTTTCCTTTCTATTTCACAAAGCTTCTTTCCTAGAAAGAGGCTTTGCAACACTTGGCCTTCTCCATGCCCAGCTCTTCACCATGTGTATAAAAGCAAACTTTAAATGACTAGCAGGTTTAGCTTAGCTTGAACACTCCTAACTTACATGCAGCTGAGCTGGGAGGCTCAGTTGGATGCTGCCTGTGAGACTGACAGCCCACTTTGCAGAAGGATCAGAGAAGCAATAAGTCACGCTTGTAGTTCATTCCTCAAACCTACTTGCTCCTGCTCCAGCCTTCAACAAAGCTAGGAGAAAGCTTCCTTTCCTCCAGACATTTCTCCTGTTTCTGTCTTTACCTTTCCCTGGCAGTGAAAACTTCTGAGGGTTTTTTTTTTTCTTTAATACTTTTTTAAGGGATTTTTTAAAAAAATCTTCCTTCCTCCAGAATACTTCCAAGTTTTTTTAGGATAACAGCTTCTCTGGCAGAGGATGGTTTGCAAAAGAAAACAAGGCAAACAATGGTAACAAGAAACAATGGTAACAAGAGAAACAATGATTCAAATTTGCTTCTTCAGAGCACTTTTAATGCCAGAGCAGAAGGAGAATGCCTTTGGTCATTGATCCAAGCCTCTTGTTATTTACTCCTTCACTCTGGGGTTCTCTGTCCTTTCTTTTTTCTCGAGAATGTACTGTGGCCATGCTCAAGATGTTGGTAGCATGGGGTTGTCTCCTTCTCCCCACACTGGTGATCATGTATGGCTCCTTCTACAATTTAATTCTCCATCTCTTTTTGAGTTAACTCAAAGTCAATACTGGTTTATTTTAATGAGCCAGACTGTAACCTGAAGCTAGAGACATAAATTCAGCCTAACAAGTTCCCCTTGGCCCCCTGAGAGCACAGGTTAGAGACTAATCCAACAGCACCAGATGGTCTGGGTTGAACACTTGCTGCTTGCCCATGGCTACTCTTCCCTATCCCCCTGCTACCTGCAGCCTGGCTTGGCATTTGCTCATGCATTTGCCTGGACAGATGAGCTACTGTAAGCAAAAATAAAAAGCACAACTCAGGGCCTGACATGCTGGGGACAGGGTCTGGTTGTGAAGCAGCTTTTTCACCCACTGACACCTACACATGTTGCCTTTTCCAACAGCTGAAGTCATCAGACTTCAAATCATTGTCTGTAGCAACTAACATCTTGGTTTTCTTCTCTGTGCAGGACAAGGATGATGATAAGGACTCAGTTTAAGCCAGATAAGCTATTCTCCAGGTGTTATCCCCAGTTCAAACCAGTGACTGGGGTAGGTAGGTAACAGACCCCCTTGCTCCTTGGGAAGACATCTCACTGTTTTTTTGGAGGAATGAGTGATCCCATGAGTGACCTGGACTTTTCTGAATGTAAGACTTAAGGATCAACCCCTGGATGCGTTCTTGTGCCCCAAAAAATAATCTTCCTACTGGGATGGGTGTTAAATTGCCAGCATCCTCCCAGGGTGCTGGTGAATACTTTGGTTATGTTATCTGTAAGTAACCCCCCAACTTTCAGTGCTTCTAGACCAATATGGGCACCGTGGAAGCAGCTGGAAAGTCAGCATGAGTAAAAGATATAATTTTAATTTACCTGGAGATAAATAAATCAGATGAGCAGGCAGTGGACATTTTTTTCTGCTGTGGATCTAATAGGATGGTCCATGAGCCCTACGGGAGCTATGAGGAAAGCTTTCCCTGGTGTGAGGGTCATGTAAGACTGACATAAGCCCTGGTGTGAGAGATGGGAATGAAATAGGGACATAATGAGGGAGATGCTGAGCTACAAGAACAGCACAGATCAGAGAAGGACCCAGACTTCTTCTAGGTCTTCCTATCCCAGCATCTGGATCCATGTAAGAGAGATTCAAAGCTGGAGTATGATGCCTTCCCTCAAAATCAGCTGGAGACCCTCAAGAGGAGAAGCCTGGAGGGTAACCAGATGCTTGTCACAAGGGAAAAGGCCTTTAAAAAGGCCATTTGCAAGAGAGTTGCAATACACATAGTGGATTTACATGCACTGAAAAGCTGTACAGATCTCCTCTTCCATTTCTTCTGGAGTTAAAGGGAGCAATAATTTTACTGTTAGTTCTGAAAAGCATCATGTGGGGTTTTACATGACTAAGGGCAAAACTTGAAGAGTCTCACTGAGGCATGATGACTTGCCCAATGCCTGTCTGGCTGAGCAGAGCTGCTTGGCTCCTCTCCTGAGATCCGCATCCTCTAGCCCCTGATCAAGTCAGGGAGTCGTACACGTAACTGGAGAAGATTCAATATGCCTGAAGCAACCTATGAGGTGGATTTGTAGGATTTTTTTACCTATTCCATCTGGCTGCTTTGGAGTGAGCCGAGTTGTGTCCTGAAAAGGCCATCTCTGACTGTAATGGGATCACAGGGAGAGTAATTGAGGAGCTGCAGCCTTGGCCTGGTGATCAGATAGCCCATGGCAGCACTCCTGTGCTGGTTTTGGCTGGGATAATTTTCTTCCTAGTACCTGGTACAGGATTATGTTTTGGATTTGTGCTCAGAACAGTGTCAATAGCACAGGAATGGTTTCATTATTGTTGAGCAGTGCTTACACTAAGTCAAGGACTTAGTTCTGCTTCTTACACTGCCCTGGGGGTGCACAGGAAGCTGGGAGGGAGCACGGCCAGGACAACTAATCCCAACTAGCCCAAGGACTATTACACACCAGAGCATCATGCCCAGTATACAAGCTGTGGGGAGCTGGAGGGGAGGGGTGGATTGTTGCTCAGGCATCAGTCAGAGGATGGTGAGTAATTGCGTTGGACATCACTTGATTTGTTTGTGTTTTTCCTTGGATTTTATTTATATATCTCTTTTGTTATGCTCCTTTTAATTATTTTTATTATTGTTGTTGTTACTGTTACATTTTATTTCATTTTACTTAGTAAACTGTTCTCATCTCAGCCCAGGAGTTTTACCTGTTTTTTCCTGATTCTCCTCCCCATCCTGCTGGGGGAAGAGTGAATGAATGGCTGAGTGGTGCTTCTTTGCTGGCTGACGTTAACCCACAACAACCCCTCACAGCATCAGACCACTTCTGCAGGCTCCCAGGAGCTGAGTCATCTCTTGGCTGTCCCTGTGAAGATCAGGAAGGTTCAATAGGCTCCTGGTAATTTTGCATAGGGACCCAGGTGTGCTGCCTGGGTCCTAGTGGCAGGACACAAAACTGCTTTCAGTATCCACCAGTTTTCCTCCTGAAAACTTCTTCCTGAAAAATAAAATGATTCCTATGTCAACTACATAAACTCTCCCTGGAACAACCAAGGAATAAAGGGGCCGTCAACTGGAGCTACTCTTTGAGCACTGGTAGCCCTGCAAATAATTTTCCCAGGTTTGCAGGCAAGGTTTGAATGTGGCATTAGGCTGAGGTGATATGAAATACAAGTGATCTTCAGGAGAGCATTATCCAGTCACGGTATTTTTTTTTTTGTCTGCTTCTAAATGTGCACTGAATGCAAACAAGGCAGGATCTAGCTGGTGGGCTGACGTCTGTGCTTGCTTATACAGCAACTATTGGGTACCTGGGATTTTCAGTGCTTGCTTGACCCCCCCTAAGGAGTCACAGACACTGAGTGGTTTTGGACATTTTGGCTGTGAGCAGAATCAAGCTCCTTTGCCCTTAGCAATAGAGTGCTTCAGTATCCCCACTGCATGCTGACATAAAGCATCTCTGCAGCCAGTCAGCTTTATCTATTTTTTTGCAGTTAGTGTGCTGTCTACAGTGCTTTTACCTGTAAACAGTGGGTCCCAGCATCCCATCTGTAGAGACAGAAGCTAAAAGTTGGGTGCTATGAACAGGCTGAGGATGAGATGTTGTCAGGTATCTTTACCACAGAGACAGCACTAACATAATTTCATTGTTTTTCTCCATTTTAAAGCTCAAACTCTTGGAATCAGAAAGTAGGAGAATGCCAACGTTAGAAAACAAAGGGAAAGGAAAGGAAAAGGGAAAAGGACTCAAAGGATGTTGCAAACACGTTGTGTGTACTTGGAAATCATTTAAAACTCTTTTTAAATCAAAGCAGAAGTTGAGGAGAAGGTAGCCGAGGCCAGGAGGAGAAGGATGTGGAGTTTGAGTTAGGAGTTCAGGGAGAGTGAGTGATCATCAGTATGGTTGGGGGGCAAGAGCAGAAGCAGTGACATTTGGAAAGCCACAAAATTGATCAGGCTGTCATGGGATATGGCACATCACCAATGCAGGAATGGGTCCTGATGTAGTCCTGTCTTGAAGTCACAGCAGCTTACAAGGTGTCAGGGCCACAGTCTATCTGTCCAGCTGCAGATACAATCTGATACAGCAGATATAAACACTAAAATGAATATTCATACAGAAGTTCTTGCTAACTGAGAGGGAGAAACCTACCTAACAGTGTGTAGTGATTTCCTGCTCTGGGCAGAAGTTTTGGCATGGGGTCTTCCTGAGGTGCCTTCCAACCTGATTTACTCTCTGATCCTGTGAGCACAAGTCAACGTGCTCACCAAGGTCTTCATACATGTTAAGCGTGACAAACAGAATCAGAAGATTAGAATTAACTCAATCCATGGTGAATATCTTTCTCTAGACTTTAAATATCATGGAACCATTTAGGTTGGAAAAGACTCTTAAGATCATCAAGTCCAACTGATAAAAATGAGCCCCACTCAGCACTGTCATGACCACCACTAACTCATCTCCCTCAGTCCCACAGCTATACAGCTTTGGAATCTCTCCCGGGATGGGGCCTCCACCACTTCCCTGGGCAGCCTGAGGCACAGCTTGACAACCTTTTAGGGGAAGAATTTTTCTCTAATCTCCAAATTAAACATCCCTTGGTGCAACTTGAGGCCATTTCCTTGTCCTGTCACTGGTCACTTGGTAGAAGAGAGCAATCCTCCTCATTGGCCACTGCCTCGTGTCAGATAGTTGTAAAGAGTGATCATGTCTCCCTCAGCCTCCTCCAGATTTAACATCCCAAGCTCTCTCAGCTGCTCCCCATCAGATTTGTGCTCCAGACCTTTCCCCAGCTCCTGTGCTCTTCTTTGGATGTGCCCCAGCACAATATAACCCCAAGGGTCCAACAGTAGGGTCTTTGCCCTCCTTGCAGCATTGTTTTTTTGGCGAGGGCCTTCTTTTGAGCACCCAAAAGGCACAGCAACCAGAGGGAATTAGCTATGTCCCAGAGTAGTTACCTTGCTGTAATTCTGTGCACAGCTACAGAATAAATAGCCTATTCTTGGAAGTGCTCTTTTGTGCTTGCATCTATGATCTTAGATTTAAGGTCAGATTACCCAATTTAACAAATTGAGGAGAATCATCTGATCCATGGTAATTAACCGAGTTCATACAGGAGTAATGTCATGCCTGACCTTCCACCTCAGTTTCAGAAATCATCTCTCCTAAACCGTTAGTTCTCAAACCCCAGTGTCCAGGCCATGATTTAGCAGTGTAAGCAGCATCCTGAAAGACAACCTCTAAAATATTCAGTTGTAGTATTTAGTTATGCTTGATCTCCATACCAAGCTTGAAATTTCCTTTCACAATCACATCTAGCAAAAGGGTGCAATGAATAAAATACAGCCCTGTCTATTGTCACTGATGGACAGAGAAATCCTGCTATTGCCTCCTCCATCCGTCAGGAAGGACCTTCAGATTGATACTGGAAGGTCACATATTTCATTGCTATCTTGTTTTCCATGAAACTGCAGCCTGCTGCTTCCCAAGGCTGAGGACTAAGCCCCTCTGGGCTCACTGAAGAGATATCACAGACTTGGTGCCATCCACAGGTTCCTTGGATGAAGAGAAGCCAGCCAGCAAGCTGGAGAAGAGGAGGCTGAGGGGAGACACGATCACTCTCCACAACCACCTGTCAAGAGGTTGTAGTGAGGTGGGAATTGATCTCTTCTCCCTAGTAATGAATGATATGACAAGAGAAAATGGCCTCAAGTTGTACCAGGGGAGGTCTAGATTGGAGATGAGGAAGAACTTTTTCCTATCAGGCTGCACAGGGAGGTGGGGGAGTCCCCACCACTTGTGGTATTGCAAAGCCATGTAGCTGAGGTGCTGAGGGCCATGGGTTAGTGGTGGGCTTGGCAGTGGGAAGTCAGTAATTGGACTTGATGATCTTCAAGGTCTTTTCCAACCAAAACAATTCTATGATTCTATACTACATTTGTGTTTGGAAGTCTGTTCAGCTTTACTAGAAGGCAGGAAACAAGCAGAAAATAGTCGCACCATGAAGGTCTGCCATTTCTTATTTTTTAACTCTATTTTCCTCTTTCTAAACCCAAATGTGTAAATGATTGAGGTACTTTCTCCCTGAGTTTTTCAGTGTCATGAGCATGCATCAGTGCATGTGGGAATCAATGAGGTTTGCACTGACAGCTGATCCAAGAAAGGCCTGATGTGGAGAGCAAGGCAATTTTCAAGATCTACAAGAATGACACAGCCAATGTCATTGTGTTCAAATAGTAATTTGGTCTCTAAAACTCTGAGAGAGTGCTAAAATATTACCCCACCGTCAGAAGACGTGGGATATGTAACATGGAGGAGGAGACCTGGAGCAAACAAACTTGATACCCTCAGCTTGGTTGTGCCGGATATGATGTAGGAGGCTGGAAAACCTCAGGGAATCACTTTGAACACATTCAAACTACTTCCTATGGAGTATAATAAAGCATTAAACATCAGTGGAGCTGAGGGGATGGGTGTGAGAAGTATCATCCAGAACAGCTACAGACCTGGTGTGCTCTGCAACTGGTGGGGACCTGCAGGACCCCATTCAACCAACCTTTAGATGGTGCTTTTATTTCTTCCCACTGATGGTGTACAAGTCCTGAAGTAAGTGTGGTTTTCATGATAACAGTAGGTACTGATGTCTGTAACAAGCTCCACAGCTGGTAGTTTGAGAAGAGCCCTAGGTTTACAGTGCTGTGTCTGGTGGACAAATTTTATTCCCAGCCCTGCATGGCAACCAATTCTTCCTGGTGTTTGCAGCTGGAAAACTGCAAAGAAAAAAGCCTCATAGTGCAATATCCTAAGCCATTTGCTACAAAATAAGGCAATTAAGGACCGGAAACACTTCCAAAGTGCTACAGAGACATGACAATGTTGTTCATTTTGTCTGGACCTGAGCCGAGGGCTTGTGACTAGACCTGTCATATCCCCATGCCTTCAAAGCCAGAGCTTGGGCTGTGTTTGTGAGAGCTTTCCTGGAGCCACCAAAAAAGCCCAAACACTTTCTTCTGTAGTCTGTCGTGCCTGTCAGTGTGCCAAGAGACATGCCAGACCTAGACCCTGGGCCAAAATAGCTGTGTAGACATGCCCAGAAAGGAGAGCTGGCACAAGGTATTGTATAAAGTGAGATATGTGAGGCTGCAAGCAAATAGTTTGGTATTCACACAGGTAGCTTAGGCTTGGCAGTGGGTAGAGCATGTATGCTCATCCAGAAAGGAAGAAGCAAAACTTTATCGGGTTGGGAAAGGGTTGGAGCCTGATTTAGTAGGAGCTCAGGAGAGCTTCAATGGGTTAAACAAAAATAGTTGCCCCAGAAAGTTTGAGGTGGAGGATTCAGTCATGTCCCTGTGAGGCTACGAACACCTTTTCAAAAGTTTTCCCAGAAAAAAAGATCGTATTCCCAACATTGAATCCCATTTCATAATATAGTTCAGGAGTGACTGGAGGAAGGAGTGTGCACTTTGCTCAGTATTTGTCAGCAGAAAGGACCTTGCTCAGTGTTTGTGCAGGGAGATCCTTCACCTGTCTTTTCAGCTCAATGTTGATCCAGAAAGTTAAAACTCAGAGGAGGGGAGAGGACAATTCAGTCCCCACAGCTGGGAGTAACTATGGCACAGTGAGTCAGTGAGGCAGACCACAGACACACAGCACAAAAGCACTGCACCCAATTATCTTTAGGAAGTTGGGGATATAATCCCAAAGAGATTGCTACCAGTGCCCACAGCCATGCCATCCCCTGCTGAACATTTTTTATCAAAGTCTTTCCAAGCCAAGCTATTTTCAGCCCAACACACTCAATACCTTGATTGCTACACAGTTCTTTTAGCTGCTCTTAGGTAAACATGTTGCTCCTTGGCATTTTGCCTTGCTAAGCCCAAAAATACAACTGGCACAGAAAATATGAGGAGCTGTTCTCCTTCGCCAGGAAAAATGATGCTATTTCTGAAATAAACTGGTTTTAATACATGTCACTGGCCATGCATATATATATGTATGTATATATATACTTGAACTGGAGGTCCAACTGTTGGCATTGTGTATGTCTATATGGAGACAGAAACAGAGAGAGAATTGTATACATATAAACAGGGACACACCTTCAATGCGGTCTGTGTCTGAGTGCAGAGTCTTGGTTATGCTGAGGTATCAAGAGACTGGCTCCAGTTAAAACACAGATTCCTATGTACTAGTCCCAGCTCAGACCAGCGGGTCTGGAGAGCTGCTTCTGCTGTGGCTGTCCTTAGGAAGAGCAAATACTCTGGGGACCCCTCTGAGACACCTCACTGCTGGTGGATGTGCACACTTGATGAGTGTTGTCCATTCTGGGCTCACATCCTTGGTTCTTCATGGGCTGAAGTGTCCCCTCATCAGATGAAGCACTGCACATGAATCAATTCACAGGTCCTCCCTTAGCATTTCTGGGACTGAACCAGAGCAAGCTTGAGCAGATCAAAATCAGAGCTTAATCCACAACAGACCTTATTTTTGAGGAATGACAATGACACTGGCCAGACCTTGAAGTCACATTTTCAGTTTTCCCTTTAGTAAGTAAACACATAGAAGTCAACAACAGATGGAGTATCACATGGAAATACACAGGTCAGCACAGATTTCAGGGAACCCATGAGTCTGAAGAAATAATTTGGAAGGGGGAGGAGCTGAGAGATTCTTCTGAGAGATTGAGAAAGAAAACAAAAAATACTGACATGAGCTGCCTCCTCTGTGATGCACAGCTGAAAGTTTTGGTTTTGTGCATGAAGACAAAGATTGGCAGATAACAAAGGAAGCTCCTAGGTAGGAAAGCTTTTTTTGGTTTTTTTCCTTTGGCTGGAGCCTAGAGGGTGCAAGCAAAAAAGGTGTTAAACTGATAATGAAACAGGCAGGAGCAAAGCGGGCAAATGCAAAACAAACCCAGATTTTATGTGACAAGAGCATATTGAAGCAATGCGACAGAGGAGGAGGAGGAGGAGGAGAGCTTTTTCAGCCAGTTATATAGTGCTGTGAGGAGTCTGAGGTGACAAACGAGAGATTCAGGTGAGTGGAGAACTGCAGTAATGGGCTGTTACATGTGGAGGAAGACAGAAGGGAGGAAAGGGAGCAGAGGACACCTATTAATAAAACCCCCACATTTCATTTAAGATTTGTTGGTAGCTCAGAGCCAGAGAGTCTTTCATGTCTTTGTGTCTTTGAGCTAACATTACCCAAGAGTGGTTAGTGGCAGGGATCTGTTATGAGCCATTGAATTCAAGTGGAAAAGAGCTCTGGCCTTTAATATACAGAAATGAAAAGGCTTTGCTTAATAGAGATTTCAGTCTGAGAAACCTGCACTGTAATAGCAGAATAGCATTAGTATTTCTAAAAAACGCAGCTGGTCACTTCTGAACATGAAAGATCATGCATTGAAAATGAAACCTCTTCAGCTGAGGACCTCAGTATGGTGGCTACGGATGGATTCAAACCTAATGAAAAATTAATGGTTGCCTTGGGGCTGATGTTTCCTAGCTAGTGACACTCAAACAAAGAACAATCCCATCTGGTTATGGGGAAAGCAGTGAGGGTGCAAAAAGACTGAATGATCACCATGGACAAGCAGCAGGCCATGAACTCACCTCAGAGGAGAGTCAGAAAGGACTAATTTCTTCTTGGAGGTGGAGGGCTGAGTCAGTATGAGAAGGATACAGAGGTAAGGTTGCTTCCATGCAGGCTGTTAATGAAACAGGTAAATGCTGGGAAGTTGGGGATGGTGAGTCACCAAAATAATCAGAGAGCTGGAGGTAATTATTACAGGGAGAGGGTTAAGAAACACAAGCTAAAATTGGAAGTGGACTTGATTATAGCTGAGGATTGTGAGAACACAAGATACAGGGCTGCCTAATCTAACAGGGGAAAATGTGACAATAGCAGAGAGGTGGAAAGCTGAGGTCCAGGTGAATTTGCATTAGAAAGGAGGTAGATTTTTTTTTACAAGGACATACTTAAAGGGCAGTATAAGTTCCCCACAGCAAACCTTGCATGCAGCTAGCAGACACTTTGGCAGGCCATGGAGGGAAAAGAGGCACTTTGGAGATAACTCATTAGATCCATTTTGGATTTCTGATGGAAGATGGCACACACGTGTCCTGATCTCCATCAACTGCTCCCATAGGATTTGAGCAGCTTAAGGTAGATGAATCCAGCACCTGACACTTTCAAATCAATACTGCTCACGTGGAAAATTGAGTTTTAAGCTGGGAGATGGGCTCCCCAGAGAGGTAACTGGTATCTGTAATAGCCTATGAATGATCAGAGGTTGGGATTTTCCTGGCTCCAGCCCCTGCATCCCTGCTCACACTGTGTGAGACATACTGGAGGTAACATTAAGTGATTTACCTATTGACA
Organism: Colius striatus; assembly: GCF_028858725.1. Lineage (NCBI taxonomy): Eukaryota > Metazoa > Chordata > Aves > Coliiformes > Coliidae > Colius > Colius striatus. The sequence continues at coordinate 37,479,744 of NC_084763.1, forward strand.
GCTCTTCATGATGAGCAAATATTTGCCTTATCATGGTTTTAATGTGCTCATCTCAGTGACAGCTAAATGTCAACCACAAAATAAAGCAACGCTGCCTGGGAAACTGCTCGTGTAGCTCAAGGTTTTATCAGTGTGTCAGGCACAAAGTCCAACTGCAAAGCAACATGAAGAAACCCTCTGTTTCCAAAGATGGTGTCTGAGGGGAATTTGGGACAGTTTGGCACATTGAGGCTGCTGTTGCATCCATGGAGTGTTAGTACTGGGTATGTTGATTGATAATGAGACCCAGCTTTGTACTCCCTTTCCCTCTTGTTCCTGATGGCTCTGTTTCTCACATAAATTTGCTATCTGGTGTTTGAAGCCAAGTTTCTCATCTAGTGACAGAGTGTCCCATGTCTGGAAGGGGCTGCAGCAGGGTGCCATGGCTCTTCCAGGGCATTTGGAGTGACAGACAGGTCACTCAGATGGAAGAAAACTAAGTAAGCGACAGTACTGCAGTGTCTGGCAGCCACAGAGCTCCCCCTGTGGTGGGGAAAATACAAGCAGTACATTTAATACCTGCATTTTGATTCACACCACATTCCTTCTACTTTCTATAAAACAGTTTTCAAAATCACTGGCAAACCTTAAGTCTTCTCTCTTCTCTTCTCTTCTCTTCTCTTCTCTTCTCTTCTCTTCTCTTCTCTTCTCTTCTCTTCTCTTCTCTTCTCTTCTCTTCTCTTCTCTTCTCTTCTCTTCTCTCCTCTCCTCTCCTCTCCTCTCCTCTCCTCTCCTCTCCTCTCCTCTCCTCTCCTCTCCTCTCCTCTCCTCTCCTCTCCTCTCCTCTCCTCTCCTCTCCTCTCCTCTCCTCTCCTCTCCTCTCCTCTCCTCTCCTCTCTTCTCTCTTGCCGAGAATGATCTGATGAACTCTCCCTGAACTCCTAACTCACATTCCACATATTTCTCCCCCTGGCCTGGACTACCTTCTCCTCAACTTTTGCTTTGTTTTAAAAATGGTTTTAAAATATTTTCAAGCATATACATTACATCTGCAACATCCTTTGAGTCAGAATATTGTTTGTTGTTGCAACCTCTGTCCACGTGTTGCCTTCTTCTTCCTTGCTTTCTCTTATGCTTTGTCCCCGTGACATACTTTACCTTGCGAAGGGCTCTTTTTTGGAATTGCTTAAAATAAGGAGAGAGAAAAAAGATTTTGTACATTTTACTGTTGGGTTTTTTTTGGTGGTTTTTTTTTTTTTGCTTTAGCACCAGCAGTACTTTAAATTCAGGTGTATACTCCACATCTTCCTTCACTAAATCAAACAGACTACGGGCTGCTAGGAAGAAGACAGCAGAGACAGGAAACAAACTTCAGGTCTTCTGTCTCAAAACTCATCAATTCAAGTCCTCACTTATGGTTCTTGGACTCATGTGAGGAAGCTCTTTTCAATGTCTGATCCATTCTTGTGTTGTATATAAAAATACTTACGCTATTTTCAGTAGATGCTGGATTAACTCCATAGCACATTATAAGAAATTCCCAGGACAGACACACTGCAGCTGGCACTGAAACCCTGCCAGGAGCAGCCAGATGATTATGGACATTGCTTGAGGAATATGAAGTTCACCATGGCTATATTTTTGAAATGCTAACCGTGCTCTTGCTGGGAGGTTACTTAGGCTGTGGTTTCACAGGAATCTCATGGAATGACAGAAAACAGGGTGCCTAAAGTGATACCAGATGTCTTTGAGAAGCAGCTGAACTCCACCTCCGGCTGAGGGTAGTGAAGCACTAGAGTCACCACAGGGAAGACTGTGGATCTCCATCATCAGAGGTTTCTAAGGATAAGGAGGAGAAATGTCCATTAGGAGTGACACAGGCTGAGTCAGTCCTGCTCAAGGAAGGAAACTGAATCCTTCCCAGTCCTGCCCCATAGACTAGGACCAAAGGGCTGGGTCTGCCTTGCCATGATCATCATTTGGGACCTTGGAAGTATTCAGGGATCCATGCATAGGCATTGGAATCTGTTGGAGGTGACATCAGGGAACCCATCATGAGTCTAAACTGTACCACTCTGGCTTCAGAGGACATTTATCTCAGCCAGAGAGGGTGACTGTGCCCATCAGCACTTGGCTGTCAGGGCCTGTGGAAGAATTTCCTCACGTGCGGCTCTTGGAGAGATAATCTGGACAAGACAAAACACACCAACAGGAATCTAGCTGCTCTTGTCCAGAGGGCAATGGGAAACAGGAGGTTGCATAGAAGAAGCCCAGGGCCCACCCCAGAATGCCAGGCAAGGGCACCCATAATTAACAGGGAGGTAGCTGAAGAAGCAGTCTCATTGGATGTGTCACTGTGGCTGTTTATAATCTCCAACAGCATGGTACAAGCCACACATGGCCTGACCCAAGGCCCTTTGGAACAAATAAAGAGCCTCACTTCCAGGAAGAACCTGGATGGGGTGCAATCAGGGAGAAGGGCAGGAGGAGTTGTGCAACCATCTGCCCAGTATTTGTCTGGGAGAAAACAAATACGAAGCGATGCTTGTTCCCTCCTCCATTCCCTTCTTCAGGGAGATCTGCCCTAAAGAGAAAGTCAGATAGTTTTGTGTTGGGCCTCCTGGATGGAGGCTGGGCCTAGTGGCAGGACAGCCAGCCCTCTGCATGATGCTGCTGGGGATGCAGCTCATGCCTGGATTCAGTTCAAGTATTTCATCGCAGTGAGAACAATGGGGATCACACAAAGCAGGCTGACCTATTCGCAGACGAATTAGGCTTATAAATAAAATGAATGTGTGCAGGACAAACAGAGAGCCTGTCAACGGAGCAAGCCATTCTGGAGCTCTGGGAAATATTTTACTGGGAAATAAAAGTCTTAAATGCCATTCTCCATGCAAGGATGGGGGGCTGTGTGGCTTTTCATCAGCAAGCCCCACTGCCTACTCCTGCATATTGATTCATGGCTGAGTGGGAATCTTCAATTCCCTTTGGTGGCATTGGTGAGCATGATTGACATCCTGCAGGACGTCGTCTGACTTCAGCTCCTCTGGTGCTCAGAAACTAAGAGAGCGGAGCTCAGGGCTGTAGGAACATCACTGACAGGAGTCATATCCTCACCAGGCCAGGCTGCAAGATCCTTGGTACTTCCTATACATCACACCATTTCCTCCCCACTGCTGCCATCAGCATGGGGTCAGACAAATGCTTCTCAGACACGTTTATCACAGCTCCATCTTCATATCCGCCTCTCTTTGGCCAAAATCGGGGGGAAAGAAAATGCAAAAAGCTTGAATTCCCATCTTTTTCCCATTGAGTTGATTCATCCAGCAAAGGGCTCAGCCCCTCTCACCCTTTCTGAGGACAGCAGAACTGGGAGTGTTCAGCAGGACCAGTCCCAGCCTCTTGAGACCCCAACATAGACCAGGTGGGTGTAAAAGAGGCTCTATTGACTCCTCCAACCCCCACAGACATTTAATGGCACTTGTACCAGAGCAAATTACATATTAACATTTTCCCTCTGTATTTTGGTATTTATTTTGGAAAAGCTCCTCCCTGGAGTCATTTTCTTCCTCAGCTTTAAAATAACAACAACACCACCGTGCTTGCCTTTCCCTTGCCTGTTTCCCTCATTATTATAACCCTGCCATTCTGCTCCTGTACAGTCAGCAGAGGAGCTCAATCAGGCTGATGAGTAAAAGTGCATAATTTTATGGCTGCATATCAACTGCCTGTTATTAAACTAATCAATCAGCTGCAGTGCAGCTACTAGTACAGCACGGGAGAGGACAAGGCAGAGGAAGTGCTATGCTATTATTTTTCCAAAAGGTAAAAAAAAACCCAACCCAACCAATCTGCCAAACAAATTGTTCAGCTTCCCCTTCTTTGCAGAGAGAAATTACTCCAGAAGAGTTATGGGGTAGGTGACCTGCAGCAAAGTAGTTGAGCAGTTTGCACTGCTCTTCTGCTGAGAAGTGATGCTCAGCAACTGCCATGCTCCAAAGCCCAGGAAAGTCATCAGATGCTCTCTTATCACATCTTGCAGTGACTGATCACTCCAGCAAAGCATTTAGGCATATGTTAAGTTAGTCTAGTAATATCATCTCCTGTAACCCTTTTTGCTGCAGAGCACACAATTTTGGCCTTAGGGTCAGCAGCCATGGAAGAAGTTAGTGAGCTGATTTCCAGTGGCCTTACTCCCAGTAGTCATCTCTCTTGATGACCCTGGTGAGACTTACAGGGTGGCAGGAGGAAGGAAAGGATGCATGAATCTCCTTTCCAGAATGAGACTGCTTCATATATTCACTAACTAGAAACGCAAAACTGGCTTCAGAATCCTGTTTGGGGCACAGAACACAGGGCAAGGTCTGCTTCTGAAAGGTTGCTGAGGAGCACTAAGGGACAATCTGTTCTCCATGAACCTCAAGGGCAGGACAAGTAAGTAAGGGCCATTGCTACATTGCACCAAGGGAAATCTGGGCTACGTATCAGGGTAAACAGTCACCAGGACACATTGCCAGGAGGCTGGGGAGGTCTCTTAGAGCAAGCACTAGATTTGCTTCTTCCATAGCAGTATCTGTTAGGGCTGGACATGGAGATGTTCTGCTTGGAGCCATAGATGTGCACCATGGCCTTGGAGGTCCCTTGCTGCTCTTTGCTGTCCAAGAGAATGAAGAGAAGGTGTAGCAAGGCTTTGAGCCTCAGAGCAAGTCAGTGGGGTCTTCTATGCCAATGAACATGAGGAGGAGAGGGAGGGAGAAAGGAAGACAGGGAGAAAGGGAGGGAGGGAGGAAGGAAGGAAGGAAGGAAGGAAGGAAGGAAAGAAGGAAGGAAGGAAGGAAGGAAGGAAGGAAGGAAGGAAGGAAGGAAGGAAGGAAAGAAGGATAAGCATACCACTTACCACTTTGTCACTCTTCCACTGCAGCTGGCACAGCTTGTGCTTCCCTCGCTCATGCTCCCTCCATCTCCTATGGATAAATTGGAAAAGTCAAGTGAAGCAAAACCAAGCAGGCAAGGCTCACTGTGCTGTGTCCTCTAAATGCTATGAGGTCTGAATGTACATCCTCAGATCTAGAGAAAAGACATCCTCAGGCAGCCTCAGCATCCTTCCCCAGTTAGCTGTATTCACTTATACAGATTAAATTGTACTGGCTCCTTCGCAGTTTATTATTTATCACTCGTTTTACTGTGGAGTCCACAGGTGCAGCCTGTTCTGTGCTGGGTGCCGTGACAGCACAGAAATAAATATGGTCCCTGTGCCAGAGCCTGATGCATTGGATGACCAGGAGTAACTCAGCATGGACCTGACCCAAAGTCTCTTCCTGGGCAGGAAAGGCAGGCCTGCAAGCCCCCACGTCATCCGTGTCCTGAGCTTCCCAGCAGGAGCTGTGGGCTGACAGCTGATGTCCTCCCAAATCCATTTCCTCTAACTGCTGCCAAACCCTTTGCAGAGCTCTTCTCAAAGTGAATTTTCTGGAAAACAAATTAAAGGAAGAGGTTACATCATGCAGCAGACAGCCCAGCCGGCTGCACTGACAGATCCTGCCCGTATTTTGGGCTGAGCCACACGCACCACATTGCTCACAGCTGCTGCTGTGCTGGAATCTGCAGCTCCCCATCTAAATATACTGTAACAATAAACTGATCAAAGCAGCTAAATATTATTGTCTGCTTACTGATGGGTGGTGAGGAGGATGGGCTCCTGGAAACCTTTGGTTACTTTGGGTTTTTTCTCCTTGCAAAACCACAGGCAAACAAAATTGAGGTGGGGGGGAGCAAGGAAGGAGAAGCAAAGGAGTCTTCAGTGGGTGTTAAGGCAGCACAGTTAAGGTTTTGGGAGTCAGGAAATTCCAGTCCCTGCAGCCTGCTGGGAAATACTCCTGAGCTGGGCTGGGACCTCAGTAATCTGGGCTCTCTCTCCCAGCACTGCTGCACCCTGCTTGCACAGCCTTGGGCATGTCTCCTCAGGTTGTTTTTGGTAGGAATCATAGCCCCTCATTGGGTGTGCCCATCCTCCTCAGGATGGAGCTACCTCAGAAAACCCAGTTTGCTCCCAAAGCCATCCCCTGTGTGGATACTACTAAAGAAAACAGGCAGAGATGGGTTATCTTGTCAGCCAGCACAGCCCAGCTGTGTGAGGGCATAGTGGGGGCAAGATCAACACTGGGGTCTTCAGTCTAGCAGGGCACACCAAATGGCCAGTTCAAAGGGACCATGCTGGCCCACATTTTGCTTTTTCAAAACCTTCAGCCATTAGCTCTTCCCCATGAATCTTTATTCAGGTGAGCTCATTGGCTGCCATGGAAAACAAGTGCTGCTGCAAATGAACAGTCATGAATAATCATGCTGGCTATTTTGAAAAGCTTTTTATCCTTTTGCATAAGAGATCCAAAGAAGTGCTGGATTTAAAGAGAAGACTGCTCCACTGAAATGTTTAGTGCAGTCTCCAATCGAGTGAAAGTTTAGAGTGTCTCAGGCCAGTGCCAGCCAAGTATCCTGCCCTACCCTGCTGCAGGGCCAGTCAGGGAAGGAGGGAGGATAGTGCAGCAGCTACAGCACCAGCTTCTGATCATGCATCTCCCTGCCATCAGTTGTCTGTGTGATGCTGGGCTTAGCCTGCTCTGCCTCAGCTCTCCAACTACAAAATGGGGAGAAGAGCGATGAGCACAGATGCTATGATTTCACAGCCATTACAAACTTGACAAACTTCTCCAATATCATGGGGAAGAAGCTCTATAAATGGCTGAAACTGAGGAATACAAACAACTTTTTCATAAGAAAACCCTAAACCTCAACCTCTGCTTGTGCATTTCACAAGGCTCTGGTGAGAGGCTTCTTGTTGCCTGTTTCCTTTCAAGCTGGATACATACTGCCTATTATTCATAGGCAGAATTTTTAATTTTTTATTCCTGGTTCCTCCTCTCAACTGCCTCATACACCCCAACCAGAAATTATTGTCTAATTGTTCTTTAGTTTCTTTCCTATAAGCATTCAGCCATGCTTTCCAGCCTTCCCTGTCCAATCTGGTGAAACCCCAAAAGAAATGGTCTTCTAGATGGGACAAGGAGAAAAAATTAAAATGGAGAAAGTGCTCACCTTGCTGTAGTTGAGTCTGTAGTACAATATTTCTTTTGCTACCTATTTATTATATTCTAGTACACTGGGGAAAAGGTTATCAAAAAAGTTACCAGACCATGAGAAAGCCTTTTGCTGAGAATAAGGGAATTTTGAAGAGCTGCCTCTGGTAGATTTATGCACTTCTTCTGTTTTGAGGAATATTCTCATATTCCCATTTTCAATGCAGGGTGATGATTGTGTTGGGCCACATGGTGCACGTCTGGCCTGTGCAGAGCAGAGAGGTGCAGGGGACGTTCTCAGCATTATGCTCCTTTATTACATTTCCCTTTGAACCCAAACATCTGCCATTGTGTCCAGTGATTTGAGAGTCGGAGACCTGGTAAAATTTGCAGATGGTACAAAAAGGAGATTGGTGGTGAATAACAGTGGGCACAGGCTGCATATGCAGGCAGGTGCTGGTAGCTGGAGAGGGAACCACTTAACAACTTGTTTCAGTGTGGGGAAAAGTCACATTTTGGAGCAAGAGATGTGGGACACACCTAGGAGATGGGGGAACATGTCCTGGAAAGCAGTGACTCAGAACTGAATCAAGTGGTCCTGGGAGACCATTGCTTGTGTATGAACTCCCAGCAATGCCTTAGCCAAGAAGATTAGAGCAATCCTTGGCTGCACAGCTAGCACATATGAAATGGGAGAGCTGAAGTCATATTACCTCTGTAAACAGCACTAGTGAGACCATTTCTGAAAAGTTCTATCTAGTCCTGATGTTCACCTGCCAAAAAAAGATCTTAAGGAATCAGTAGAGATCTGGAGAAATCCTGTCAGAGTGATTTTTAGGTATTGAAAGACCGCTTTAGAGTCAAAAACACATCCAAGAAAAAAATGAAGATACTCCATGTTACCAACATCTTACACAGGCATAAATGCTGAATATGACATCAAGGAAAGTTGTAACAGGATGGAGTCTGAGAAAATCAGGTTAAAGCTAGGTGAGAGATCTGAACCAGTACTGTAAGCTCAGGTTTCCTCCACCAAGTCCAGATAGCCATTCATCATTCAACATGGCTAAAGGTTGGCAGAGTTTTGGTGCCAATTGCTCATCAGGGTCGTTGGGATCATGTCTGATTTGCATTGACTCATTTATTTGCTGAATTCATGTTTAGAGGAGTAAATAGGACTACATTAGGTGCAAAGGCTTGGGGCAATGCTATTGGTGTGATCCAGAGATGTGTGTGGACCTACTACTAATGCTATAGGGCATCATGTTCTTGGAGATGTGATGGGACTGGATGAGTTATAGAACACAAAGTCGCTTTGTGTGTTGAACAGAAGGCTGTTCAAGGAAGACTTTTCTTAGATTACTCGGCCAAAAAGGTGGCAACCTAGGTAACTGGGCATAAAAGTTCTTTTTTTGCTAACTGTTAAAAAACATGGAGTAAAGCAGATGGATTGAAAGCTTATTGACTTTGATGGGGATCTTTCCAAGCAAATTCAGTGGGATTTTGTCTTAGGTACGTATGCTTTTGAATATCAGTAGGCTAATCTCAACAGCAAATGAAATGGCCCCTGGATGTCACTGCTGTGCTACAGTAGAGCAGCAAAAGAGTCTTATTCTATGGGATGTAAAGGAGATAGAGTTAAGACCCAGAGAAAAGACCTGGATAACTCAAAGCATTGGCTCAGGCCTTTGGTCTGTCTCCAGCACAGATTGCAAATGACTGCAAGTTATCATCTGACAGATGCTCTGTCATGGCTCCAGTCCATTTCCTACTGCACAAGTCTATACATCACAACCCGTGCTGTCGTCAAGCCTGAGCGGTAAAATCAGCTTTGGCTGATGATTTTTTTGCAGTTTCTTCCCTTTACTTTTTCAAACCCCTCCCTTCTCTTGGAAAAAAACCAAACCAAACCAAAACAAAACAAAACAAACAACAACCCTAAAACAACAAACCCAAACAATCCACTATCCACCATAAATTTAATTGATTTCAGTATAAACTCTGAGACTTGTGGTTGCATAGAAGAGACAGGAAACCGATTCATTGATGTCTCCTCCAGTTTGCAGATTTTAGTTAGAGTGATGCAACTATTCTTAGCAGGTTCATAACAATGAAACCTAGTGTTAATATTTAAGCATATTATTTCCATCATCAGTTTGCCTGGGGCTCAATTTGATGACACTTAAACATATCATTTTATCAATGATTTGCCTGGGGTTCAATTTGATGGAAAAGCTTCAGATGAGTTGCTTGTTCGGGAGAAGGCACAGGACTTGACTCTTGTAGTGGAGGAGAGATGAGAGCCCAAATTCCTCCCATTACCCCCACAGTAATTCTCATAAGGGAAATATGTGTAGTTAGCACAAGAACTTGTGGGAAGCACAAAAGTATCAGGGTGGAATGCAATGGTTTGAGTTTAATCTCAGAATAAGCAAGACGAGGAAGAGTGGGTTGATTGCATCATTCATCTTCCTATTGGCTGCACTGAAAACCTTTAGCTTAGCTCCAAAATTTCTGCTGAATTCTTGTCCAATGCACTAAAGCAAAATAGCCTTGCTTCAGAATTTACTTCAACTTTGCAAAGAAGTCTGCAGGAATTTCTACCCAGCTGACCACTGTCATTTATTTAAGCAGCTCAGTACAGGATTAAGTAGCCTTGGAGCCTGGGACAGCCTTTTATCTTGAAAAGTGTCTGTTTCAGGTAAGAAACATAAAAGAAACAATGGGAGATGTGGGATTTCTCTCACCTGACTTCATATATCCACAATGCAGACGTTTCCAGCAGAGCCGGTCACTCCAAGCTCTCTTTGTAGTCAGCAGAAACAGGCACTTTTAGGGCATGATTCATCTGCCCTATTTTCAACATCTGTGCTGCGTTGTGATGAATTGCAACTAGGACTCCAGAGTCTTCAAAATTACAAGCATCACCCAACTGTACCCAAATATACTGTACTTGGAGATGTCCTGAATGCCCCCCATCTTCCAACTTCTGCTCTCATGTGGCTCCTTCCCAGACCCACCATTGTCCCCACTCGGGGGATGTCTCTGGTTCCTCAAGTGGTACAAGAGGGCAGGAGATGCCTGTGAGCCTGTGTGACACCTCATTTTTGCCTTATTGAAGTTGTGATCCCTAAAATTTCTGTGCTTTATCACCTAATACTTGATACGAATTCTTCAAGATGCTCAAGATTCCGCACAGGATTGATAGAGGAGCATATTTATCTTCTTGTTCCCACTGAATCTGAACCCTCTTTAGGTCAAGGGGAGGCTGTTGTTTAAGCGCTTTGGTGCTTCATTCTGTATCATGACCTCAGTTTAGGAATATGCAGGACACCTTAAGGTTGACACTTAGGTAATTTGTCAGAAGGAGGGGAAGATTGATCCCTTTGTGGGAGAACCTATAACGTGATTATCTGGCTCTAAATAGGCCATGGAAAGTTCTGTGGAAATTCGTAATTACAAATCCACCCTGGTCTATTCTATGGGTTTTGCTCAGTCAATGGATACCATCTTTTTTCAGGCTCAAGTACCTTTTCCCTAATGAATCTCAAATGTGCCTTGGCCTTCTCTGATGGATTTTCAGTCAGCTCCTCATATATATTCTCTGAGCAACCTGGTTTAGTTAAGATGGCCCTGCTGATTGCAGGAAGGTTGAACTACATGATTGTTAAAGATCCCTTTCAATGCAAACATCTTATGATTCTGTGATTAGTCCTGTCCTGGTTCTTTGGTTTTCCAGACACACTGAAACTCCAACAAAAAAGGGAAATCACCTTACAACCACACACTGTTTCTGAGCCTTTCTGCTTTAAATGTGAACCGCCTGCCCCACAGCACTCCCTGGATCTTCACTACTGGAAAGAACAGTTGATGTGTGGTCTGCCCTACACCAGGGCACCTTCATCTACCTCTTTTTCCAACCCCCTCCTAGGAGACTGACCATGATTCAGGTCTTCTCCAGCAGTGGGTTTATGTGTGCTTCCAGTGTCCTATTGCACTGGTTCAGGTTCTGTGTACAGCTCAGGTGCCTCTGAAAGCCCCGTCATTCATCTTACACCCTGCACTGGGTTTGTCCATCTGTTTGCTGCTACAACATTTCACCTTCCCCTGCTCCAGTATCTGGGGATGGAACACAGAATTAGGACAGGAGCTTTTTAAATGGCCAACTCTGTCTGTGACAGAGCTGTAATTAGAATATATTTATATTGCAGTTGCTATGTAAACAGGAGCTTGGTTTGCTTTTCAGTATGTAGTTATCACTAAATCATTGAGGTGGAGGTTTAACTACCTAATTTTCTTGCCTTCTTTGCCCCTTGGTGCTCTCACTACATCACCTGTCAGGATCTGATCACCAGAGGAGACCATATGCACAGTGCAACCATGTGAGGAGTGCCCCAGGTCTGCCATCAGCTGGATCTCAAAGGAGATAACCACAGTCAAATGCCATTAATTGTACTAAACATAAAACTACTGTGGCTCAAAATTAGAAATGCTGTTCCTCAAAAACCCAGAGCCATTTTTTAACCACTTACAAAAGCAATCGGTGACAGGGCTGGTGCATGCCCCAGCCCTCAGGCTAACAAAGCATGGAGGCAGCATTTCATCTTAAGAAGAGGCTACGCAGCATTCAGTGATCCTCAGCAGTCGTGGAATGGAAAATGGAAAGTCAGATCCCCCTGGGGCTGCATTAGCTGTAAGAAAATGCTTCTCCAGAGGAGACAGGGTCATCCATCACCTGCATATAGCTGTACCCATCTGGGCTGTCCACAGGGTTTGGACCTGCAACCCCCCCACAAACCTGCTGTGCACGCTAATAGCAATGTCCTCTACCCTGGGGGCCAGACAGACAAGCTAAAAAATTAACTTTTATGACAGTGGACAATGACAAAGACCCCTTTAACTAAGGCCCTAAAGCCTGCATCTTCTAGCTTCAGGAAGGCTTCAGGTTTGTCTACATATAAAGCATTAACAAGGACCTTCAAGTCTCCACAGCAACATTCCTCAGGTGCACCATCACCTCATGCCTCATGGATGTCCTCTGGCAATGCTTTAGCATGGCAGCTACTGTGGCAATTATTTTTGTGACACAGACACATGTTGAGCTGGCACCACACCACTGACTCAGAGCTGAACGAGCTCCAGAGCCATTAACAACCTCTGGAGTCGTGCAGCCTTCCTGCTGGCTGCCTTTTATGATCCCTTAAATTGTCAGCTAACAAGATGGTGGGGGCAACGCTGGTTTAATGATGCTCTCATCGTTAGTGAGATCTAATTAGCGGGGAAGCCTAATGAATCATCAAATGCAAGCTTGCTAATTTAAATATAGATAATTCATGGCACCAGTTGAGTGCTTAAGCAAAGATTAAAAAGGTCTTTCTTCATGCTAGTAATATGGACACAAGTCTGGTCAATCTTCACAAATGACAATGGATTGGATTCTTTGGTGTGTTTGTGAGAAATCTAACACAAAGTTGTCTGCAGCAGCAAATCCCTCAATAAAGCTCCAGTAAAGAAACAGCAAAACTTTCACAACCATTTATCAGATTATCGTGCAAGAGGAGAGCACTATGTACAGATGTAAAATTTATTATCTTTTCTATCCTGAAACAGTATTTCTTCTTCCTATTATTCATGTGATTAGGCTATTTTACCAACCCATTCCTGCATCTCAGATGCATTCAGTATCACAAGGCAGCAGGACTTGGAGTCCAGGCTGTCAGCTGAACTCAGGAAGTTAATGGGCCAGGCAGCTTGCGTTGGCGGGAAACGTTCCTGGAGAAAACATCTTGATAAAAGAAAAAACATCCAAAGAGTGACAAATGGCCATATGAGGCCAGGGAAGGAACAAAAAACAGACAGTGGAAAGAAAATAGCACTGGGAGGAAAGGAAAGACACATAAAATATATATTTATGTATATATATCTGTGTCTAATAGAAAGCACTCAATAAAAACAGGCACCCAGGCATGAGGGACACAGCAGCAGCTGTAGATTTACGTAGATTTATCACAGAGCAGGGTTGGGCAGTTTGCAACTTGCAGGAGAAAAAAAAGAGGAGAAGAAGTTGATTTGATGAAATAATTATGAGCGGGAAAATGCGATGGAGAAGAGAAGAGAAGGCTCTGCAGCTGGCAGGCAAAGGAAAAGGCTGAGCAGATACTCTTGAAAAGGAGGAAGGATTTAGCTCATTTTTTTCAACTCTTCTCATCTCTCTTATGGCATGAGTGCTGCAAGGGTCTTTTTGCTCAGGTTTCTCTTGCACAGATTAGCAGTCATGTCCAACAAAAGTGTTTCAAACCTTGGGAGAACAGCAGCTGTATCAGACATGCATTTGCAGATCCACTAGCTATTTTGGGTCCCTCTCCCTCAAGCCACCCTACTGCCACTCGCCTGAGGTTACAAATGTACTGAGAACCTCTCCAAACCCCTACTGGAGAGCACAAGAGGGTGTTTGGCACATTAATGCCACTTAATGTCACTGCTGAGCTCTTCATTTACCTTCTCATATCTGACCATTGCTCACACATAGTGAATTATTGATCAAAGAGGCAAGATTTAGAGATTTCTTAGTTGTTCATACTCAACCTTGAGAGGCTGGATGGACACAGCAAAAAAATAAGATTCAGTGCCTAAAAGCAGCTTTTGAGAAGCTCCAGGGCATTTAAGAGGGCTAACAAGTCTGGCATAGGACCTTCAGAGGACATATGCCATTCCAGCCCAGCTAGAGGCCAGAGGGACACCCTAGGCCACCTCAAAAGGCACCAGACACCTAGGAGTATGTTGTGACCCTGTCTGACATACAAGCATTTATATCGCAGACATACAGCTAGCTGATAAGCAAACCAGCTGAATTACACCTCACATCTCCTGACTATTTGAGCACTGTACAGGGAGGTTAAAAATTAACCTCCCACAGCAGTGTTGCTGACCTTGAGCAGGAAAAATCTGCCAGTCGTCAGTCCCACTCCACATCCTTCTGTAAAAAAAGCTGAGATATTAAATTAATAATTGTGACTTCTTATTAACATCTATGCTTGCATATCTGAAAGTCACATTTAGAGCCTTTTAGCTGAAAATGGAAACCCGTGATTCTCAAATCCTCAAAGGGCTCCTATGGCTGGAGATTTGTAAAAACATAAAAGATTTTTAAAAAGTGACCTTCATGAAAGTCAAAGGTAAAATTCCCATTGCCTTCCAGAGGACTATCATTGACTTACCACCACTGTAGTAGCCTGTGACTCTAGACAAAGTCATGGGAAATGGAAGAGCCAAGTTGCAACATCTTACCTACCCTTGCTCTAGAGCTGAATCAAAAAGCTCTCCCTTTAGGAGCCTTGGAGATCAAGAAAATTACATATTTTCTCCTTCCAGAGAGAAAGTCACCCTTTCTTAGTCTTCACTGGCTTTGTTGGTGCTTTGTGGGTCTTGTTGGCAGATCAAGCATTAAGATCTGTGGATTTGATTTGTGCAAGAGAACAGGCCTGTAAAATGTGTTTTCAGACTTCTGAGTGATCAACTGTGTTGTTCCCAGAAGTGAAGGTCTCTCATTTTCTCTAGAGACATGTATTCTTGCCCTTTTGGGAAGCTTTTAGTTGGTCAGAGGAGTAGTAAATAAGGCTTTACTGTCAACAGCAGTCCTGTGAGCAATGATGTATTGTTAACACAAGAACGTAACTCCTCAATGAAATAAGCTACTGTTTAGTAGAAAAATGCTTCTAAGAGTGACCATTCACAGTTGGTCCCAAGCTATGGGTAATTTCTTTGAAAGGGCTGGTTAAGTGACAGAGCCAAACAGCATATAGTAGCCAACATCTTTATATGTACCTTATTTTAAAAGCACTTTATAATCTAATTAAAATGAAACTCTCTGCTTTGGAGTGGTTGTGCAGTCTTATTGGTCTGAAAGTAGAAAACTGAGGTTGACATTTAGTATCCTGGCATGTGATTTATAGGTAGAGGTGCTCAAATATGGAAACCGTGACTTTGATCTTTTCATGAGAAATAATCTGCCCCCCCCTTCCAGAGGCATTTCTGTCAGCTACTTTATAACTATGTAATAGCTGTAAAATATGAAATGGGTCTGAGTAAGTATTAAGGAGGTGGGATTTTCCTCTAATCAGTTAACTTTTGAAAGCCTTCATTTTCCAGCAGCTCTTTCCACCAGTCTGCTCATACAAAAAAAAAAAAAGGAGCACACAGGTTTTGTTGTGGTTTTCTTTTTCTCACAAGTCTTGATATTATGATGTATCTCCCGTTTCAATTAATTTGAAAAAAAACCCCCATGTATTTATGTGTATGTGTTCAGAATCACCAGGACTAAGGACATTCCATTATTTTTTGCCTCTTGTGAGCTATGTTAATAATATCAAGATAAATCTGCTCTGAGGGAAAATCACTTGACTCAAGTGAAAGCAAAGCCTTTGATCCATGAACCTTTTGCCCCACAAGAGTAGTCCCCCAAGCTTGCTTAGTCTACCAAAATGAGAGCCAAGATGGGATACAGCTGCTGCCTGCACATCTATCTTGGGGGTAAACATGACAGATGAAGCAGAGCAAAATTAAGGGCAAAGGAACTGAAAGTGAGTCAATGAAATCTAGTTGTTGCAAGAAAGTTTCTGACTACCAGAGAAGTGATGTTGTAGGAAACACATCCATGGGAAAGGAGAAGGTGTCAATAAACCTTTGCTTATTTAACACAGAGCCTGGATGTCTCTGCAAATCTCTTCCAGCTCCCCAGCCCTTTGGTTTTCCCTTGCTGGTTTGTCCAGAGGGTGGTGAATCAAGTGCGGCATCACTGTCCCTCCCCATCACCTCAGGCCCTTGCAGAGGGAGCCATCTGCCTCATCCGGCATCTGAGACAGGATTTGTTTCTGTGGATGTCTGAGTACAGAGCAGGAGGCGGGGGTGGGGCAAGAGTGAGGAAGATTTCTTGCCAATACTTTGTCTTGCCAGTTGGCCCTGTCTTCTCTGCCGTCCTTACTGCTTCCTGCACTGAGCAGTGGCCTTGGCCGCTGAATAGTGGAAAAGGGATGAAAGCTCAGAGGAACTGAAAAAAGCAGAATTGAAGAGATTAAAAATGACAGCACAAGTCATTGAGAGCCTTAACGTGCCCTGGGGAGAGAGTTTCTGCACAGTGCTGGGGATTGCAGGGCCAGCTGGCTAGGTCAGGGTGGCTATCACAACACAACCAGACAGAAAAGATATACCTACTTGGGTACAACACCCCAAATACTGGAACAGTCCCCCAGCAGCAACAATACACTTTTCCACTGTGGCACCCCACAACTATATGTTTCTTCCTTCTTTCCCTGAGGTCAGCATTGCCCCTCTGTTTGAAGAGAGGCCCTGCAGCTTTCAGAGCCAAAGCCCCTTGTGTCAGCAGCGTCATCCTGAAAGCTGAACATGCCTGTGAAAGCCATCAGAGATGCTCTTTGAAGAGTCGGCAGAATTTTTCATTGCAGATCCACAGCTGCATTTTCCTGCTAACCTTGCATTCCCGAGGATGCAAAGAGATGGGAACGTACGTACAGAGAACATGTTACCCATTGCACCGGCTACTCCCGCAGCTAGGAAAATATTTCCTGTGAGTTTCCTCCCTCAAGAAGGCCAAAAATCAAACCAGTTTTTCCCCCTGGTTTTTCCAAAGACTCTCTGGGCTGTTCCTGACTGTGTAGAGAGCTCACAAAGGGTCCAGCATGTGTATATATTGAGATAACATTGACATCATCATCTCTGCTGCAGTTACCATTATTTAACTCTTATTTATAGGACTCAGCTCAGACAGGACTAATTTGCATTAGCACACACTTAAAGCAATTATAAACTACTGGTGATAACCAGCAAGTTAAAAGTCACTGGCAAGACTCACTACTCTTGTATTTGGGGGAAGAAATGGTTATTTTTCTTCTATGTTCTTGCAGTGCCTGACACGAGATGCCCAGCAATGAGTAAGAGCGATTTTCCAGGTTTTGCTGTCAAGTTTCTCTAACTGTTGCTAGGGGTAGCACATGTGTGTTTGGGTATGGTGAACGATGGAAAAAGGGAGCCAGCCCCCAGCAGTGTAACAGGAGAAGGAGCAGGAGCCCTGGAAGGTACCACCCCTTGTTGCTCCTAAGCCATGATACTACTTCCTGCTCCCAACACATGCTCTGCCCAACTAGAAACCCTCAGAAGTCCTTGGTCTTTGAAGGTGATACCAAGCTGAGGAAGGCAAAGAAAGGCTGGATGTGGTGTCAGGAAGGTTTCACTAGGAAGATGCCTCAATCCTCCTCAGGGACAGCCAGGACTGATCCATTCCTGAGGCCATCTTCAGAGCATATTCCTAATCACAGTGGTGTTGGCACTATTACGGCCTCTCAAAATACAATCGGTTGTTAATTAACGTTCATTAGCAATAATATTATCATTAGTAGTATTCTATGAACATACATAATTAATTATTCACAGTCTTAATTAAATACTTAATTATGCTAATAGTTTAAATCAGACCATCAATTCACAAGCACTTACAGTTAGTATGAAACTCTACCAGCACTGAAAGTAGTCCTCATCCCCATTTGCTTGTCCATTTGGGGCAGAAGTCAATCATCCAGCACCTGCTGAAGAGTGAGAGCTAATTCTGCGACCCATCTTTATACTACTTTAGTGCTGGATCACTCTCTCACAAAGGTGGAGGTCAATCTCCTCTCTCCAGTAACAAATAACAGGACATGAGGAAATGTGCTCAGACTGTGCCAGGAGCAGTTTAGATTGGATATGAGGAAGAACTTTTTCACCAAGAGGATTGTTAAGTGTTGGAACTGGCTGCCCAGGGAGGTGGTGGAGTCACTATCCCCAGAGATATTAAAAAGACACATAAATGAAGTGCTGAGGGGTGTGTTTCAGTTCAGTGATGGGCTTTGTGTGAAGTGAGTGGTTGAACTCCACCATGTTAAATGTCTTTTCCAACTGTAATGATTCTATGGATTTCCACACTGACCATGTAAATCTGTGGATCACATTGTCCATAGTCTTGAGCTCTTGTGTGGGCCCCTGGGTCACTGCATTCCTTAGCTGTTCTGTATTGGTTTCTGTACTGATTCCTATAAGAACTGTTCAGTGTTTTACAAAGTGCAATGCAGAGCTGTGGTGGCTGATAGGGCAGACGTGGCTGAAAGTTGCACATGCGGTTAATATCTTTGCATCTGCAACTTGTTCTGCCTGTATCAGACAGCAGCGCATTTTTTACCACAGAGTGAACGAAAATGTTTGTATGGGTTGAAAACAATGCTCAGATAATTCATGGGAGAGAAATTTCTGAAAGTCTATTAAATGCAGGATCCTTTGACTCTCGGTCTCTTGACTTTTCATCCCTTGATGAAGAAAGGACCTGAGCTAGATGGGCTGTGAGACCAACGTGTGTGGATGTTCTTCACATTTCATTGGCTTCAGTAGGTGTCCTTTTTGTGAAGTATCTTAGCTTGCACCAGACCACCTAATTCCTTTGAAGTCAATCTGACTTCAGAGTGCAAGAAACAGCCTGAAGGCACGACTCATCTTGTCTTTCATATACCTGTGCTATCTGGACTGCACAAATTATAGTGTAGTGGAGACTAGGAAACGCACAAAGACGGAAAGTGCAATTGTATTTGGATTGATGTCAATTAACTCTAGGAACGGTCTGAATAAATTGAATTATGCTGAAATCTGAAGCTAAACTGATTCTTAATTAAAAGATAAGATATTTTTTTAATCCTCAGATGATTTAGAGAAAAGGAATTAAAACGCACAAGAATCACAGTCATCCTCAGTGGCTGAACAGTTTCACAGCTAAGGCAAACTTTAAAACTTCAAAGCTGACCACTGCTATAGCCTTGGTTTTGGACAAGGTGCCCTCCAGAGATATCTTCCAACCTAAATCATTAACATGAGTTGATGATAGAGCTTTATTACTCCTCCTACTGTGAACTCAGCTTTTGGATGCTGAAAGATGAGGATCTGTTTTGGCAACTTTGGTGATGAACAAGTACAACAATCAAGTGTGAAGAAGCAAGGTGCAATGTGTCAATAAAAAAAATTGCATATTTCCTTTTTTGTTGTTAAGGTTCCTTCTGGAGAACAGTAGGTAGCATATTCTAGCATCTGGAGAGTGGCCTCTATGTACAGAAAAGTCCTGACTCACAGGACCAGGAGTTTCTGCTCCTGTTTCCAGCTGAGTATGAGGACTTGGAAATGTGTGTCCTACCAACCCCCAATACATTCTGTGAAATATAGAGAAAATCCTTATGCCAGACACTTACTTCTCCTGAGTTTCTGATTTGTCTCTTTGCTTACCAAGGGATGTATCCTGCCTGCAGATCATACAGCACAAGGGTATAACTATGGCTAAATAACATGCTGCAAATAAACATAAATCATAACAAAAAGCCAAGATGGAAAGTCATATACAGGCACAGTCTATCCTATGTGAAGCAGTCATTTTGGAGGCTGGAGGGAATAAAATCTTAGGTCTGATACTTTATTACAATGATTTAATCTCAGTAGCATTTCATTCACTTCACCTGAGCATTTCTCCCTTTGTGTCAGTTACGGGAGTGCAGAATAAGGCTGAGTTATTATCCCTTGACAGTCCCAATACAGCCTGTCTTTTTGTTGACTCAAACTCAGATCTTTTTTCCCTGTTATTAAAATGATTCTTTTCAGTCAAGGCTCTTTATAGGATGTTCTACTGCAGTACAATAAAGCACATATTTTAAAATATTCCCATGAAGCCTAAAGCAACACCACAGGCTGTGACTGGATCTGATCCTTTGCTTCTATACACTTTGTGGGGGAAGACCCCAGACACCAGCAGAGCTACTCCTGATTTATGTTGTTGCAAACAAGTAAAGAAGCATTCCCACTTTATGGCTCAATGTCTTGAGTGTTTGCAGCTTTTCTTGCTTCAGTAGGAGAATCCAGGCTTCTGAGGGGTGTGGACTTGGACTCTTGCCTCAACTAAGGTGCTAAAGAAGGCTGTCTCCATAAAAACACTATAACAAACTGCCACAACATGTTTCACATATTCCCCTTTGCTGGAAGTGGCTGACTCTCCTCCTGCAATGAACTAGACTGAGTTATCCATCTCTGAAAACCTGGGTATAATAATTTGAAGAAACTTTCCTTGTAAACAGTAAACTTTTATGCAGTTCATAATGGCTGTTCTATTACATCCTAAAACCATAATTACTTCTCTTTTTTTTTTTAATCTCGAGTCCATAATCTGCTGTGATAAACAAAATTCAGTGATTAAAGAGGCTGTATTCTTTCCTTCATTAAGATTTTTTTCTGAGCATTTTTATTTAAAGCCTTATCTTCTCTCAGCTGTAAGGGTTTTACGGCTGTACTCATAGAGAGAATCAGGGTAGATATTCAAAGTTAAAGCTTTATGAGCTCACAGGGAAGTTTTTATTTCAAACTTTCGCTCTGTAAATTTAAAGTCATACCATCTTCTTGTAGATATAGTAAAAAATTTCCTTTTCCTTTCCTTTCCAAAAGGAAAATTACAAAGCTGGCCCAAAAAGTCATAAGAAACTTATTTTATATACAGCTTTCTTCCTGAGAATGCTGTAGATTCAGGGTAATTACTGCTTCTTGCACTTTTGTGGGTTAAAAAAAACAATTGCAGTAGTTTGTTTGCCTTATGGCCCAAAGTTAAGGTCTTTGCATATTTGATTTTAACGAGTTTAGCCTGAGAAAAGGCAGAAGGATTAAGAGTTTATTAAACTATGCTATAGTTTAATATCTTCAGGTTTTTTTAATGGAGACTACGCGGTGGGTTTTTGTTTTTTTCACGGTTTAAGACCAGGGCTGGAAGCTGGAGCTGGGAGCCCAAATCCTGATCTTGTTTTGTCGCTTATTTCCTAGGTGGTCTTGGGAGAAAACCATATTGAATTTCTTGTCTTCCCACACCTTCTCACCCCTTGAGGCACTAAGCAGAGCAGCTCAGCTGGTACTGGCTGGGAAGAGCTTGGGGGGCTCAGGGGGCTCTGTCTCTTGTAGCATGGCCAGCACTGGAGTCACTATGAAATGACAGATGCACAACAGGACCCTGGTTTGCTAGTGGGCTTGGCAGTGTGAGCTGAGTGTTTGGACTCGGTGATCTAACAATCTTTTCCAACCAAAACCATTCTATGATTCTATGAATTGCGAGGGTAAAACTGGCAGCCCGAGCTCAGGAGTTTATAACCAGCTAACAAGGAGTTGGAGAATGCAAAGACACCCTCCAAAGAGATGACAGGGTGTTTTGTTAATCACAGTTATCTTTAGTGAGCCAGACCACTACACAGTGGGCTGGAGGTATGTAGGCAGGAGATTTGCAATGCAGTTTAGCTGGTAAAGACTTCAGGATCACCAATGGGTGCTAGCAGCAAGATTCATTTCACCTAATTTTAGCATCAGGTCACTTAGGACACACTGTGTAAGTTACACTAAACTACTAAGAACTATTTTCTAACTCTTTTTTTTTTTTTTTAACTTCATACCCAGAAATGACAGGATGGCTCTTGGCCTTACACCCAACCCCATGGACACCCACAATCACATGCATTGGGGATGCTCCCTGTACCTCTTAGTTTCAAAGCCACGCACAGGTCTGTTTAGGAGATGCCAGCAATGCAGACTGGAGATGCACCAGGGCCATGGCTAACACTACACCTGGATGAATGTAGCTCCCAGGAATGTTTACTGACATCCTTTAATTCTGAGCATGCCTATCACCTGAGCGATCTGTTTAGGGTAGTACGATGATACTAGAAGAGGTGTTTAAGAGGCCACTTGCATGATGAGAACTTCCTCCTGCCTGGAAGAGTCAGCAAACACTCCAAGGTAGTAACACACTGAGCTTTGTGTCACTCTGAGACTCTTATCTGGATGCTGCCTGGAGAAATAGCCACATCTCAGTGCAATTACAGAAAATACAGGTTTCTCCTCTCCTGAGAAAGCTCCAAAGAACTATGGAAAAGCTAATTGAGGAGATATCCCAGTTGCAAGGGAGAGGAAAACTTGTAAGGCAAGTGGGATTGAACTAAATCTGAAATTGAGAAATAGGGGTCAGATTCCTTATTCCTGGACATCAGGACTGTTTCACAAGAAGGCCAAGGGGCAGTAGCACAACTGACATGTGCATGGCCTGGCTGTCTCAAGGGGAAAGCAGCTGCAAAACCTGTCTTCCCCATCACAGGGCAGCTGCTCATAGCCATAACCTGGGACTTGAGGTCATGAGTACACTCTCATAGTGAGCAAGCACATTTGGATGAGCAAAGCCCACCAAGCTATCAAAGTGCTGACTTATTCAGTTAGACACTGGATAATGTCTGCACCTTGCTAGTTGTGTTGCTACGGATATTATGTCCATGATAACCACCTCTCATTGCTGTTGAGGTACAAAACACTCTCTGAGCACTCACATGGGTGCACCCCAAGAGTGGTTTGTAGCTGTCTGTGTTACAGAGGATGGTGGCCCATGCCTGGGGAATGCTAGGGCTTGCGAATGCCCCAGGGACTGGGGCAGCCTGGGAGAGGCTTGCAAGCTGATCACGATGCCATCTCCCTAGACTCCCCAAACATTTTATATCCCTCCAGCCCTTCCTCCTCTAAGATAATTAAGGGCACAGGAGAAATTAAGCTAATTCTGTTGAGGCTGTTGCATCTCTCTTATCATCAGTTCTTACTCCTCTGCTTACTATACACATGTAATTAAAGTAAGTTTATCTGCTATAAGATGAAGTACCTTATTATTTAAGACCAGTTTTGGTTGCAGTGGTGCTTGGCCTGAGATTTCACTGCCTCTCACCTGCAGGAAGCTCTTCCAAACCTCAGCCAAAGTGCTTGATTCCCCACAGATGCAGGCAGACACGAATCTCCCTCCCTGGTCAACCCCCACAACATTCCTGCTGTAAAATGCTGCCAATAACGGGTCACACTGGGTCAGTGCCCAACCTTCTCTGCAAGCTCTTCCCAGCTGGTATTAAATAACGGCCTGTGCCATTTTTAAATGCTGCCATCACAGTCACCGCAGCAACCTTAAAACAGACCCCAGTGCCAAGCCATATAGATGCTACAGCCGCATTGAGCCCTGAGGACAGATTTAGTAGAGATATAAAGCAAAACAGAACCAAAGGGCACAAGGACAGCACAAGACCTTTCCTTCTTCTGCAAGAGAGGATGATATCCCCGGTGCTTTTGTGCAAGAGCCTGACATTCTAGGAAGAAGGGAGGAGAGAGAGGGAAAGCTCTCTACCTTCTCTGCCTGCAGGTAGTCTGAAAATAAGAGGTATGTATGGCAGAGAGTAGGGAAACATACTGGCCACCACCAAATGATCAATGTTAGCAGTGCTCTGAGGAGCCAAATTGTTAGGTCACAGCTGAAAGACCAGGTAGGACCCCATCTAGGTGAAGGCTTCTTGCAGAGTCCTAAGAAAGCACTTGCAAACTCCCCAGCCAGACCCTGCCATCTGGAAGGGCATCAAGCATTGATGTACACCCTGCAAGTAATCCATCCAAGAGCTGTGATTAGCTGTTCCACATCTGCACAGAATCTGAAGGATTGGAAGGGACCTCTTGCCTTTTAGGACTCTGCTTCCCTGGTTGTTTTATGAGACTCCAAACAGGCAGTGCTTCCATTTTACCCTGCTGTCTCGGGTTCAAGGGTACAATTATTACAGTGAAAAAAGTTACAGAGTGCTAGCTGCATCACGGTTTGTATCTTTTTTGTGCTATGTTTTCCCTACAAATGTGAGATAACATGCTGTATGGGTTTTTTTTCATTACAGCTACAGTTGCTCATGCTTTTTTTTCTTTAAGGCCAATCTATGCCCAAGGATGAAGACCAGAGTTAAGGGTCATGTGAAAGGGGATATTTCAACACTGGTGCCCATAGAAATAAAATAGTGATACAGATAATAAAGCCCAAATCTGTGCTAAAACCAGAATCAACCAAGTGCCCATAAGTCAGTAGTTTGGAAAAAAAAAAAAAAAAGAGTGTTATCCCAAGTGGGTTTTTATTACTTAGAAGTTCAGTTTCATCAGGAGTATGTGCCTCTCCCAAAGCTAGTGCTTCAGGTTAGGCCAGGCCTGAATTTGTACCTGCAGCTGGCTTTTGTGACCATGCTTGCATAAATACAAGATGAGCAACAATTGCAGGGAATATTGTGGTTGACTCTGCCAGCTCCTTTGGGCTTTACTACAAGGTGGTTATTGATTCCAGTAGATAATAGCCATATGAACATCTTTTAGAAACCAACAGTATCTCCCACAGTTGATTAAGCTGCAAATTCATGGTTATTATTTTCATAACTGTAGAGTTGGCTCTGGTTAATTGGCTTTTTTTCTTCCAAAGGAGATAAATAATCATGGCTCATTTTCATTAAAATGTTCTTAAGGCTTATTGATGGGAGTGAAAATCAGGACTCATTTAAAGGAAACCCATCCTCAAAGTCTTTGCTGAATCAAAGCTTAGAGCTCTATCAGCACATCGTGTGCCTTTTTTAATAGTGGGTTTTTTTCCCCCATTCACATTTTAGCTACAAGATCCTCAGGGCAGAGATTGCTTGATACAAGTCCTCGGGGCAGAGAAGGCTCAATACAAGTTTCAACTGCCAAGATGGGAGTGTTGTGATGTGTCAACAGGGTGCAGCCTCTTGATAAGGCTTGACTCTGGGTGATATGATACATAGTACTGGTGTTGGATGCATTTGAACCTGATCCTGAACCATGCAAAATAAGAGCAACACCACATTCCTTTGCCTTCTATTCACATGTTTCACCCCATAGACTGTGATGTGGCCATTCGGCAGTGGGCGTGAAAGATGAATGTCTACAATAGCAAAGTCAAACCCTGACTGGAGATAATTATGTATATAATTATCCTCCCTGGGGTCACTCTTCTACCAAGTGCTTTTACTCAATCTGCCAGTTTTCATGGGGAAGATAAACTCACTTGAACATGTCTCCCCAGTTCTAGAGCTGTTAATATTGAATAGAGTTGGCTACTCATTTCCTCTTCTACTTGTTATCATTCATGCTTTTGACAATGAGTAGAGATACATACTTCATGCTTCTAAAACTAGAGTAAGACTGTTCCCATTGACTCATAACCTGAAAGCACCAGGGCAAAGAGAAGTTTAGCCATTCAAGCATGGTTGGGAAAGTGAAGAGATGCCAAATCCAGTCTTTGTTGTCTTCAGTATTTGTCAGTTGATTAGGAGTTCGAGGGAGTAACAACAAAGACCTCTTCTTTGGGCTTACACAGCCCATAGAGGGATCTAACATACATATTCAGATCACTCTAATAAAGCTGTGAGATTCACCTTACCTAATATTTTCAGGTAGTTATATACAGCTATGTCTCAGCTGCTTTTGGAGACAGTACTGAGAAAAAGGCAGTCCTTGAGGGAGACCTCTTTTAAACACTAGTTTCAGGATAAAACAAATTATGTTCCAGCAGCAGCTATTGTTGTCCACTCTTATAAGCAGAGTCTTGAACATCCCAGAGGCAGAAACCCCCCACCTGTGCCTGCTTTGGGTGTTGAGGTCCCTTCTTTCAGTGAGATGTAGGCTGTGTTCACGTGCAGGCTTCTGGCATGTGCAACAGGATTAGACTGGGCAAAAGTACGGATATTTTCTTTTCCCATCACTGTTACTGAAGAATAAGGAAGGCGCTAAGATTACTTGTTCCTCTGAGGATTTTTGGCTTTTTCTTTTGGTTGCTTTTTCTTTAATTGATCAAATAGAGCAGCAGAAGAGTGCTTGGGTTGGGTGGATCTATCATCTCAGCTGGTGAGCTGGGCAAACCCAAAGCAGGAAACAGGTCCTTCTTCTGCAAAGGACATCCCTAAGACTGCCTAAAGCTGCATGGACCAACTGTTTTGTATTAGGATGGTTGAGCACCATTTGCTCTGTTGCCTCTTTCACAGAAAAGAGTAGCCTTCATCCAGAATCTAGGCTGAAAAACATCTGTATGTTCTAGAAGTGGTCAGAAAAAAAGAACATGGAGGTAGAAACCCAACTTTTTTTTTTTTTTTTAAACAACAGGTGAAAGACACATCATGCAACTTTTGGGAAACTCACAAAAACTTTGACCTGTTCCAGTCACCAGAGGTGAAAATGGAAATGTAGACACTCTGGTGTGAAACTGTAGTACCCTGTTTATTCTGCAGACCATGCCTGAAAAGTATTTTGCCATATCTCTGAAGTGCCAATTTGGCATGGCATGCTAGGACAGTACATTTCAGTTGCTGCATTTCATTCATTTTTATGCTTTTCTAATGCAGATGCAGAAGAACTATACCATTGATTCATGTACACATCTCTTTTCCATATAGATGATGACTGCATCAAAGATGCCAGTGCTCTGAAATAGCACACAGTGAAATACCACAGCAATTCTTATTTGAAGCCTATAGTGGGAGAGCAATTTCCAAAAATGAAGGGCAAAGTTCCTAATCCATAGCAGGTTTCTTTTGTTGTTTTGTTGGGTTTTTTTGCCAGAGAGATGTGGGAGAGAAGAAACAGGATGTATCCTGCATGAATCATCACTGTAAACACCCTGGATTTATTAACTGAAATTATGGGGAACACCAAAAATTGTTAAAACCTGGAAGGCATCATCTCAAGGACTTGCTGTTGTGAGAAAGTGCTATGATCTTCATGGTGATTTTAAAGAATTGAGGGCTAAAAGACTCAAGATTTAAAGTCCAAATCATTAAAAAAAAAAATAATAGGACTGCCATCATCACTACCCATCACAGAGAGAAGCAAAGACATCCCCAGGGACTGGGAACCTTGTCCCTCCTCAAAACAGGGTGGTTACAACAGCCCTTCTTCCTTTTCATTCACCCAGCACATCAGTATTTGCACATGACTACTGACTTCCAGTTCTACATTAGATCCAAACCCACCTCTCATTACTGTTACCACTGAGATTTGCCCTCACCAAGGTGTTGAACCTTTGTATAACATGGAGAATGTCCATGTTTCGAGCTCGGGTTTTGACAACAGCAGTGACAATATCTCCTTGGGGTTCTTCATGTTCTGCTTTATGACCCTGTCCCTGTCTGCCTGGCCAAAGAGAGAGGGGCGCAAGCTGCTCCCACACCAAGCCCAGTCCTACATGAAGTGATCTGCCCAGTTGGTGCCTTTGACTTTTGTCAAAATCAGTCCCTGAGACTCCAGTAGCTAGAAACTCTGTAGTCTGGCAGGGTATAAGGGACTCATCTTTCTATGGGGTGATTCGGTAAGAAGGAATAGGACTTTTTTTGCCCATCAAGCCATATCAGTTCCAGCATCGTCCCTCCATATTTTGCAACTCTATTCTTACACTCCAAATCAGCTCAGTTGTGTCCTGGCTGTCATGGACTCCAAAGCAAAATACCTGCTGTATTCAAAGACCACCCCTGGTTGTGCTGGGCTGTCCTTGGCAGATGGCTCTGGCAGGCTCTCAGAAGGAAGCAATCTCCCAAGCTCTTGCTTTCCTTTGCTGATTGTCTGTGAATAACTGCTGCAGACTCCCTGCTTGTCCTGTCCTCTGCTCAGGCTCCTACTTTCCCTGTCCATGGACTTGAGTGCTCCTCCTGTAGTGGTTCAGCCACATGAGCTCCCTTTGGGGTAATGTCATGTAGTCATTTGTCATGTCCTGTCCTGGGTTTCTGCCCACTCTTAAGCTTGATCAGATCTTCTGGGTGGGAGAGCTTTATGGTGTTCAATGGTGAACGCATTACCACAGTGCCCCTGGGTGAGAAATCCTGGGGATTTAAAGCCTAGAGCATCTGTAACTGCCCTGGAACAAGCTAGAAGAAAAGTTTCTCTTCATCAAGGACTGACTGTACCGTTGAGGTGTAAGTACAGGTATATAGTGCTCATCTTTCTGTGCTCTCTTAACAGACGAATCTTCCCATACCATTTTTTTTTTGCCATCTGTCCTTGGCTGATGGAGAAGTGAGGAGAGAAGCAGAGACAAAAATGCACCTCCCGAAGGTGTCTGTTTCTTCTTGGGCAGCCATCAGTATCTGGAGATAACAATATGTTTCCTTCACATTTTAGAGAGGCAGAGAGAGGCTCAGGCGAGGAAGCTCAAAACTAAATGACAAGCCAGGTCATTTCCACTTCACACTGTCAGAGCTCAAGCTGAGGGAGGAGAAGAACTGTTTGTTATTTTTTCCTTTCCAGCTCAACATGCACACTGACACTCCAGCAGCCTGGAAAACATGGCAGATCCAGGTCATTCTATCTGAGAGGGAAACAGCTTAAATTGAGGCACTCATTTAAAGACCTTCTCTCAACATGGCCATTCCTGCATAAACCAGCCAGGGGCTGCAAAGTCTGAGAGTAATAGGCATGAATTTACCAATGAGAAGAGAGTGAGGAGGTCGTAGAAATGAAGACTGGAGAGGATATTGAGTCTCTCCATCATCTGTGTTGTTCAATTCTGGGTTCTGCTCCATTCAGGGGTGTTCATCTGGAGAGGCTGGATATCCACTCCTTGCTATTTTTAAAGATGAATGCTAATATATTTAATTGCCAGTACTCTCAGAAGAAAGCCAGGTCTAGAAAGTATCTACTAAGAAACTGCCAAGAAATGCTGTTAAACAGGATCTAGGAAAACAGCCAGACACACACACAAAATACGATCTTTATCTCTGAAATAATAATTTCACAGTGGCCAACCAAGAAGCAGAAGAAAGATCATCAGTTTCATATCAGCTGCAGTTCATGAAATTCTTTGTTTCCTTTAGCATGAGCTTGACCTGTGGATCTCCTGCAGAAGACCCTACAAACAAATGCAGAAATCTAGCAGTCCAGACTGACCCACTTGCCCCCATTGTTTGCTTGAGACCAAAGAACTATGCAATTCCAAATCAGAACCCCCCCTAGCACTGCTCAAAGCCCAGCCCAAGTCCACATTCAGGGAAGAAGCATGTCTCACCTTGTTTATTAAAGAAGTTTTCCATAGGAATGGTCTGGTGAACTTGTGTGTTACTAAACCTACTTTTAAACATCAACAGTCAAGACAGGCTATCTAAGAACTTTTCTTCTGCACAAATGCAAGAGCCAATCTCATATTTTCTTCCCTCCAACAGGATGGAGAACAAGGAAGGGATCCATGAAGACCTCTGAAAACAAATTAAAGAAGAGGCTCCTTTTTTATTTTTATTTCCTGATTGTCTAGTAGAAACAATTTTAGGCAAAATATACTGTTTGCTTCTTGACACTGCTGCCAAGATTCTCAACTTTACAGTGAGGATCAGATTTCAGAGCATTTCCAAACCAGTTACCACAAAATTAATTGACTATCCAAGAATCTTGGCTGTAGATGTTATTTATTTTTAAGGTAAAGCTCTAGTCCCAGTGACTGCAGAGAAAAACCTTGAAAACATGATCTCCATGAGCCTTAATGACTCAGAGGGTAGAATTCAGTTGCCTACACACAGGAGCCTGGTGCCATCTAAGCTGCCCTTTTATATCCGAGACATCCCACGGTGTTGGCAAAGTGAAACGGAGCTGAAGGAAGAGAAGCGCTCATCAGAAGCAAGAGCTATAGTCTAGGTCTGGATACCCTGTAACATCTAACTTGATTCTAGGAAACTATGTTTAGGCAGCTGAATCAAGCCCTAACACACACATATAGGATACATAATCAAATCATTCAGTCACTCAATCAATCACAGCAGATATTTCCAAATCTTTAGATTTCATGTCAGTTCTGGAGGCAATTTAAACGGTGTTTCAACTCTCAAGACCATGTTATAAACACATTATTTGCTTCACTGACACTTCCAAGCATACTGAAGCATTCATCTGGCCCAGGCTCTCTGTTCCCCACCCTTTCTGCTAACATCCTCTTCTCCATTGTCTGTCCCTTCTCTAATTCTAATACAGCCATGGGAGATGTAGTTCCCTGCCTCATCTGCAAGCTACAAGAAAAAACAGCAGAAGTTTGTTTTGCTTTGTTTTAGTCTGTTTTTTTCCCAAAGGAGAGATATGCAAAATGCAGGAGGCAAAGACTTTCCAGTGAGCGAAGGGGAAAGAGCTGTGACATGGGGCTGTAATACAGGGGGCTGGTGCGCAAACCATCAGCAGCTCTCAGGCAGCATTACCTCAGAAAGTCAGTATCTTCAAGGAAAAGCAGGATATTTTTAGTTTAACCAGTGTATTTAAATCATCTTGGAGTACATTAAAATTATAGTAATTATCCCACCTTCTCATGTGGGATTCTGGGAGGTCATGGGTTGGTGGATTGTGGAGTTATCTTCAGTGAGGTCCTTCTGCAAAACAGAAGGTTTTTTCCACGTTGTTTCCACATATTATAGCTGTAGCATTCCTGGCCCATTAATGCTTGACAAATACTGGGATCTGTTCACATCACACCCTTGTCAATCCAGCAGTCGCCTCTCACAGCACTCTAAAGCTCAGCTAACCATCATGACACAAACCTCTTCAAAACAAATGATGCATTTACACACTCCTGGAATTGTGAGCTTACATATGCAGACAAGGGTGATGTTTTTTTTCATGGCACTTGCCTTTGCCTGCATGGATGTGCTGTGGGGCAGTGCAGGGAAACCCAGGGTCTCCTATCTGTTACTCTCATCTCACTGCCCTACCAGTACAGGCATGAGAAAGGGATATATTTCACTTCAGCACCAGTGAGAGCTGTTAACAAATGCAATTTTTATATACAAAGGAAAAAAAAAAAACCCCACATTATTTTTCTGGATCAGAAGCCTTATGTTTCTGATTGAAAAAAAAAATTTGGGGGGATTGCTGAATGGAACAATCTTTTTTTCTTCAGAAAGAAAACATTTCCCTTGTAAAAAAGTCATTGCCAAATTCTGGGTTGTTTCTGGTTTTAACCTCACTTTTGAAAGATTATACTTCTTAAGATAAAGTCTCTTCACCTCTCTTTTTTCTTTTTTTTGTTTTTTGTTTTAATCAAAAGAAGAATTTTATCAACACCTGAAAAAAAATGGCTCCTGGTTTTTGTTGATGCATCCAGAAGAAGTTCCCAGAATCCCTCTTGGTGCAGTGACACGTGTTTCTGCCAAGCTTTGTACTGTCCCCCAGCCCATAGTGACTTTAGAGGTCCCCTCAGCCCAGTATGACCTTGGAGCTCTCCCCAATTCAATGTCACCTTAAAGATCCTAAACAGCTGTGGCAACAGGATCTTTGAAGCCCTGTGGAGTGTGATTCCTGCATGGAAAACCAAATTCTTGCAAGGAGAAATGAACAGGGATCCTTTGATGGAAGCACACAATTTCTATCCTGGCTGCCTGCACTTGGAGCATCATAGGAAACTGCTGGCAGGGGATTTGGGCTATCGTCTTGTCCCTAGACATGCAGACAGGCTGCAAACTGCCCTCTCCTCCAGCTCAGATAGAGAAGTCCCCATCACCCTCCTCTGCATGTGGGAAACCTTGCCAGCATCTGGTCATTCCCCTGCCTCACACCCATGTTCTCTGGTCCCTTCCCAGCTCCTCTAACAGCATGTTCCTGATTATTTACTCTCTTTAAATGCTGCAGAAAAATGCTGCTTTTCCTGAATGCTAAGTAAGGAAGAAAAAAAACCCAAAAAACAAAAAAACCAGCACATAAATCACATTCCCTTCCTGGACTGTGTTTGTTCTCTGGTTTGAAGTTCGTTTTTACAACTGAAAGCTTGTTTGACCCTTGGAGATATTTGATCCAAGTGACCTGTGATGTTTGGGATGCTGATACAGCCCCACACTGAGTTTGTTCTTGCCCAGATCTTATATATCTCTCCTCTCCTTCTGCCCATACATATAACTATCTTCCTCTTTCTCTCTCTCATTCCAATGCTATCTGATCAGTTCTTGGCTTTCCTTACACTTCTTCCATCAAATTAATATCTTTCCCTTGAGGACTTTTTCTCCCTCTCCCGGATTTTCTCTTTTTACACCCTGTCATTTCCCTCTCTATCTTGCCTTCTCCAGAACTGCTCCCCTCTCTCCGTGCTGCCAATTTAGTGTCATTATGTATTCAGCATAACATATATATATTTAAATGGGATGATTTCCACTAACGTAAACAGTCTGGCCTATTAATTTCAATCATGGAGCTGACAGCTCGGGCCTGGAGTCTCATTGCCTGGTGACACATGACTACAGCTGCTTGAACTTGATGGGTAACTGTTTCCAGTGCCTAGCTGCACATCTGCAAGAGGAAGGAAATACTTTCTATAGTGCTGGAAAAAAAAATAAAGCCGCCTAGATTTCCCTCCCCCAAGCCCAGATGATGATATTCATCGTTCAACTGTTTCAGCTGAGTGGGTGTTTAATTTGGAGTTTGGAAAGGGACATTTATGGTGTGTTACTAGCTTTGCTGTTGATCCTTTGCTCCTGCGGTGTTGGCTTTAGTAAGGGCTTAAACTGCTCAGAGTACTGACATACATCCACTGGGCACCCCAGTATCTTCAGAATACAGTTGCTGAATTAAAACTGAGAACAATGTCTCTTCACAGTGAGGTGGCTATATTGAAAAATTATAGCAGAGACGGCCAAGCAGTGGGACATCTTTTAGATGGGCCTAGCACAACCTTGAAGAGACTATGGTCGAGTCCTGACCTGAGACACCATCTTTGCTGATGAGACCCAGAAGAAAAAATTTGCAAAGCTTCAGGAACTGACTCAGGAACTTTTCAGGGCTTCACCTCCTGTTCCATTTCCTCCAGAAAAATGTGTGATTAACACCATAAAGCCTTCCAGCTTTGCTTCCTCAAAGTAACTTGAGTATTCTCACCCACCACTTCATTAGTTACCTGAAAAGACTGAGATCCAGTAGGAAATGTTTTGTGCTCAGTCTATTGGAGAGCTGTGCTCTCATGTGTCACCCTGCATATGGTCTTCAGAAAGACAAAATGGGCCCTGAGCACCATTTGTGGGTAGCAGTCATGGAAGATAATCACTAGTCCAAATCTGAGAGAGTGTGAAAGAAAAGTAAATGTTGTAGAAGAAGGGCTGTTACTGTCAGTGGGACAACAAGAGAAACCAAGTCTGCTGGAATACATGCTACTGGGTCCCTGAGTATAAATCATAATTTTCAATCTGTAATGTTACATTTTTCTGAGAAAAAAAAATGAAGTGCTGGGGATATCAGCCTGTTGTTAATTCTTGCTGCAGCTCGTATCAGGTTTGCCTGAAAATGGAGAATGAATACAGGCCTTAACATGTCAAAAGTATCAGAAAGTGTCCTTTTGCCTCTATAACAATCTGCCAGCAGCCCTGTCCTTTGAGTGTTACAATATGTTCTTTGAAAACCTTTTCATTCTCTTCTTGCAAGATATCGGGTAGTGTGGCCTTCTTTTGTGTATTAACTCCTAGTAACTTAAGGTGAGGTACTGAGAGCTTTGGGCTGGTTTTGGAGGCTTATCAACTACTTTAACATGGACAGAAAGGAAATAGCTCCCACTGAAGTCATGGGGTTGAACTTCAGATGATGCCTAGAGCACTAGTAAGGAAAAACCACCCAGTCTGCTGTACTGCCAAGATCTCCCCAGCAAAGGTCTTAGAAAGTACAATTTTTACAGTTCCTGTTAGAGGAAAGCAGACTTAGTCACAGATCTTATTTCTGAACACAGGCTGAAGAAGTGTAAAGATATGAGCAACTGTTGAAACTGGGCCTGCTTTGAGCAGTGGGGTGAATTGGATTATCGCCAGAGGTCCCTTTCCAACCATTTTTTTTTCTATGATTCTGTGGTTCTGTGATACCATTTGCTGCATCAAGGTGGAAGCTGAATTCTGGAGCCACTAAAATGCAGTAGACTATGGAGTTTTGACTTTTAGGTCAGAGATCTTGTGACATACCTCATCGATCAACTATCCAGACAGGCTCTGCTCTCCTGACCTTAAAGGGCCTGATGAAGGCTGGAATTTGTACAAAACAGGTTTGGCAGTACCATGTACTATAGACATTGTGGGTTTTTTTTCCTAGAAAGAGGCAAATCTGGTCTGAATTTTAAAAATGAGACCTTATTTTTTATGCCTGTTGAAAAGGCAACAGTAAGTAACATCATTCTGTATCTGATTAACTAAACTCAAAGAGTCATTCAACTGATCAACTTGAGTGCATATTTGCATTCAATAATTTGATGATTTATTGCATCTTGTGACCTATTGAAACACAGACAAGGCTTTTCCCTTCCCTGTATTTCTCAGAGTTTCCTTTCAACACAGTAGCTGTCTCCAGGCCCAGAAGTTTGTCCTGATGAGCCTGGATTTTCCAGAGGAAACTCCTACCTATTTTGTGGCTTTCATTTTATATATCTTCTAGAGCAACACATTTCCTAGGCCAGGTGGTAAATCAGAGGTAGGAGGGAAGGAGCTTTATTTTCCTTTATACAGCTAAAAAAAACCTAGGTTTTCTGAACACTGACACTGAGACACTCTAGGGAGGTGATGGGCAATTTACACATATATCAAGGCTGAGCCAAACTCTGCATGGCTGCAAACTCAAGGCTGAATGGCCAAGCATCCCTTCTTGATTTGGCTCAGGGTGGGAAATTAGATATTTCTTGTACATGATCATGTCTTACGATTGGTTTGGGGCTGAAATGATGCAATACCAGCTTGTAGTGGTTATGAACTGAACTCTCATTGGGGACTTCGCTGACTAATCTAGGTGGAAAACACAGCATGTAGCTGATGAAATCCCAGGTCTAGTCCCAGGAGAAGAAGATGAAGTGGTCTGACAAAAAGCCTGCTCAACCATGTTTTCAGCTTGCATATCCATACCCCCACCTTTAAAAGCATCTTTAAAGACCTTGCTTTTTCTAGTTGGCTTCTTACACAAATCTAGTGTGCTAAAATATAATGCCCTTAAATTTGCAGCCCTCATGGATCTACTTCTGTGATTTTGGAGCCGTTTCATAACAAGTAGAAACCTGTTCTCTCATCTGAGCCTCTTGGTCTCAGCTCACAAGCACTGCCAGTCCCTCTACCTGCTACAGCACTACTCCCAGAAGACAGAGGATTATGCTTATCTGATTATCTAAAATACTTCAGACAAGATCAGATGACTCATGCTGTAGAAATGACCCATCCTCCTTGTAAAGGGATAAGTCTTTTAGGAGATATCCGTGATGTGAACATGTAAAAGCCTAGTACAAGGCTAGTACAAGGAAGACAGGGAGACTACTCCTAGGATATAGGAGATAAGAATAGCCACATATTTTCTCATCCTCAGTTTCAACTAATATGAACTTGTTTGC
Organism: Colius striatus; assembly: GCF_028858725.1. NCBI lineage: Eukaryota > Metazoa > Chordata > Aves > Coliiformes > Coliidae > Colius > Colius striatus. The sequence goes on from NC_084763.1 coordinate 37,515,033, forward strand.
TTTTTGCAGAGCAATAAAATAAGTGTATAGCTGCTCCCTTGTCAGCCTCTGACTTTGGATAGGGCTCTGAAAGATACTGCAGGAAAAGATTTCAGATGCTTTAAAGCATGGACGACAAGGTAAATTAGTTATTTGCGTGTTTATATCCTGTAATAAAAAATACACAAACAAAACTTTCCATCTTCCCCTCTTAAAACTCCCACTTTATGTGCATAGGTGGTTTATACAGCTCCCAGTTCAGTTTGTTTAGATCATACATAGTATGAGGACATTTTGCAAGCACTTGGAGAGCTTCAGTGGCCTAGACAAGTACTGGTACCCCTGTAACTGCAGAGAGGGATCTGAGGCACATTTGGAACCAACCACTTGACAAAACCACAGCCACACCAGGATTTCAGGTTCAGAGGACCAAACGTGAGAAAATCCTCCCTTTGTCCAGATAGAGTTCCTTTGGTCAGGAGAAGTTTCTCCCCACAAATTTGCACCCAGCACAGGATAATGGGCTCCTTCTCTTGAGTAACAGTCATCTTTGCAACTCCCTAATCTAAATGCTACATTGGATGGAGAAGAAAATGTAGCCACAGGTTTCCTGCCTTTTGGCACTGATTGTGAACTGAGATACCCCAGGATGCAGTGAGTGATACATTTTACAGTCATGTGTAAGGTGAGCTAAACTACATCAGTCTAGAGAAGGTATTGAAAATATGAATCACCCATGAGCCTCTCAGGGTAGAATTAGTTCCAGAATTAATACAGCTTGCTAGTCTAGAGAATAAGTCTTATAAGGAGCAGCTAAAGGAATTGGAGTTGCTCATCCTGGAGAAAATGAGGCTGAGGGGAGGAGACCTTCTCACTCTCTATAACTACCTCAAAGGAGGTTGTGGTAACATGGAGGTTGGTCTCTTCTCCCACGGAATGAGTGATAGGACAAGAGAAAATGGCCTCAAGTTGCACCAGAGGAGGTTTAGATTGAAGATTAGGAAGATCTTCACTGAGAAGGTGGTTACAGACTGGCACAGGCTGCCCAAGTAGTGGAGTGGTGGAGTCCCCATCCCTGGAGATATTGCAAAGCCGTGTAGCTGAGGGCCATAGGTTAGTGGTGGGCTTGGCAGTGTGAAGGGAGGGGTTGCACTCGATCTTAAAGATCTTTTCCAGCTGAAATGACTCTATGATACCATCTTGATCTAGAAAAGCAGGCTGGAGGTTTTACCAGCCATCCTTGATCTGCTATCCAGCTTGCAGATAAATCCATGTGTTAAATGTGTCTGCATCATGAAGAAATGCTGCAGCATAACTTCTCTATTAATCACCTATTATGAGTTATCAGAATATCCAACTGAGACTGAGAGCTCAGATTCACATGGGAAAGGATGGAATCAGCTCTCTAAGCTGAAAGAATAAAACGGTGCTTTGGTGAGAGACAATTTTAAATAGCAGGTTGGAGAAGACAGTCAGTGTGTTGATTTCTCAAGCTCATTTGAAATTCTTACTGACTGTGGAAAGTACTCTTAGTTTCCAGTGAGACCAGAAAGCAAATGGTGTAGCCTCAATTTAGATATGGTCCTGCAGTGCTGTGTTTTTGATAAAACACCTATCGCAACACAGATAAGTAAGTGCTCAGAAAACCTCAAAAGGATGAGCAACAGGACAAGGGGTAATGAGATGAAGCTGGAACACAAAAAATTCCACTTAAATATAAGATAAGACTATTTCACAGTGAGGGGGATGGAGCAGTGGCACAGGCTGCCCAGAGGGGTTGTGGAGTCTCCTTCCTTGGAGGTCTTCAAGACCCGTCTGGATATGTTCCTATGTGACCTGATCTAGGTGAACCTGCTTCTGCAGGGAGGTTGGACTAGATGATCTCTAAAGATCCCTTCCAACCCCTACCATTCTATGATTCTATGAGCTCTGGTTGTCTGGAAGCTAAGGACTTCAGTCTGCCACCAAGATCATCCCTGGAGTAAGTTATTTCATTGAATGCCTGTGAAGTTCAATCTCAACTTCAGGATTCACCTCAGTGAAGATCCAGGTTTAAGTTTAGCTCCAAAGCTTCAATCAGTACCTGGGTTGTTTGTGTACTTGCTCAACACTGATGTCCAGCACAATGGGGTTGAGTCCTTTGAAATTATGTTAACATTAAAAGTCATGGTAGTGCTAATGTCTGCTGTTAAAACTTTGCCAAGCTACAAAACCAAGCATGTCAACTAATTTGAGCTTGAAGTGATTGTCTGAAATTTTCTCTAAGGCCGCTAAATCCCTGGCAGACACTGAAGCTTTTGTGGTTTTTACCTTGACTGCCCTTTGTTCTACATGCTGTCTCAGGAGGTAGATGTTAGTAGACAGACAAACAGGAAAGCACAAGTAACCAGTGTGGCTACATCCAGGAGTAGGGTACACACCTTTGCCACAGGACCATGTGGTTATTACAGAACACCATCATCAGGCTCAGAAGAAGAGATCAAGGGCAGTGCTTTCTTGCAGAGGAGTATGGTGGATTGCCAAAGTCCTCACTGCAGTAGTGTCTTGGGCCAGAATTCAGCCTGTGAACTCACAGTGTCACAGAGGAACAGTTGCTTAAATATAGATGGTTTGTGCCATTTGAGATGTCCCAGAGTATCTACATCATCCACATGTCCCTGGCAGACAACAGACCAGGATGACATTGGGTTTACAAGTGACTTGTGCCTTTCTGGTTCTGTAGGAAAAGGCCAAGTGTGACATTTTATGACATCAAAAATGCTACCGTCTTTTATGTTAGGTAACAGAATCACACTTTAATAGCTGTTCATCTGCACCACACCTAACCACTGCCAACTATCAATTTCATCTACATTGACTGTCATAGCTGCTGAGACACCTTGCTCACGTGGAGAAACCCGCATGCGAGGACCTAAATTCAGCTGTTTCATTTGGTCACTGCATTGTAATCATGGGGCTCCACGTGTAGATGTTTCTCAATCTGCACAGGGCATTACTGTACCCAGGGAAATGTGGATCTTGTTATTAGTATTATTCGTGGGAATCTCTGCTGAGAAGAGTCAAGTCTACTGGTACAAAGCAGACCTTTCCAGACTCCAGTTACAGAAAACACTACCACATGCCTGTGCTACAAAGTACCTCATTTGGTTTATCTCCTTTGTAGATGTCTACCTCTAAGCTTGTCAGCCTGGACATCTTTTTTGCAATTCAGATCTATCTAAAAAGTCTGGGAATGGAGACTAGCACACAATTCATCCTGGAGCTGGCATCTAAACCAGAGCAGAATGATGTCTTAACAGTGCCTGTCACAGTCAACTGAGTCAAGGAGGAACCTGTGAGAATGAGTTTGGAGACAGATGTTTGTGCTGGAGCCATGCAAAGCAAGGTGAACTGGATGCCATTTCTAATTCCTGAGTACTTACACCTTCATATGAATAAGGCAGGGCTGCAAGCACAGCTCAGGAGGGATCTTCTCCACATTCACGCTGGTGGGCCCTGGAGCCCAGAGGTCTGTCACAGGTGAGAGCAAGCCCATCTGAACAGCTTGCTGAACAGCTTCCACCTAGAAACCAGACTGAGAACAAGAACCAGATGGTAAGATGTGAGACCCTGATTAATAATAATACAAATGCCTACTCTGTACAGAATTCTCATCAGCAGGTCTCAACGTGCCTCATGCTGCCATCAGTGTCTGAAAAATTACCTGTGATCACTTTACAGTCAAACAAGTGTCCAGAGTCTCAAGCCCAAGTTGGCACCACATTGGCCTCCTGCGTATTTCAGGCTCCAACCAGCCTTCAAAAGTGTAGTTTTGGAGTCAGATCTGGAGGTTGTCTGGATTCAGATTCAAAATCAGCTCTGGGATCAGTCCAGGGCATGACTGTTCACATAGGGATAGCCTGGAGCACAAGAGACATGCCAAGGACAGCCTCATACCAGGTTTCTCTCCCATGGCAAACTCCTGGCCTTTGTCTGTCTCCAGTGTTAGTACCTGTCCTGCCATTTCTCTGCCTGTTCTTCGCCCTCCTTTCAGTACAACACTGTCTACAATTCTCATTGCATGGCTAGGGACTCGAATTGAAGAAATAACATTTCTTCTTGGAGAACAGTCTCTCTTTTGGCTGGTCATAGAATCACAGACTTATAGAATGTTGGGGGTTGGAAGGGACCTCGAGAGTTTATCCAGTCCAACACCCTGCTAAAGCAGATTCCCCTCAATCAGAGGGCACCAGAACACATCCAAGTGGATTTGGAAACCTCCAGAGAAGGAGATTCCACAATTTCTCTGGGTAGCTTGTGTTAGGGCTCCTCACTCTCACAGTGAAGTAGTTTTTCCTTTTGTTTAAGTGCAACTTTTTGTGTTCCAGCTTTTGTCCATTAACCCTTGTCCTGTCACTGGGCACCCCTGAAAAAAAGACTGGCCCCATCCTCCTAATACACATCCTTTAGGTATTTATGAGTGTTGATGAGGTCTCCTCTCAGTTTTCTCCAGGCTGAACAGTCCCAGATCCCACAGCCTTTCCTCATAGAAAAGATGCTCCAGTCCCCTGATCATCTTGGTGGCCCTGTGGTGGACCCTCTCTAGAAGTTCCCTGTCCCTCTTGAGCTAGGGAGCCCAGAAATGGACACATGATTCCAGATGAGACCTCACCAGGGCAGAATAGAGAGGAAGGAGAACCTCCCTTGACCTGAATGATCTGCTGCTTCTGAACTTCTTTACTTTGTCACAGTGAAAGATAAAATTTTAGCAAAGCAGATGAAAAAACTCGTATACAAACATTATGACCTGAAGGGTTCTGCATCTTCCAGAGCAGCTCTAGCCTCAACTGTTTTGTCATACGTGCTTTTCCTTTGCAGCCCAGTGCTTCAAACACATTTCCAACAAGCTAGCAGCTGTGCTTGCAACAGCAGTTCTAAAGGACATTGCACAACTGATGCAGCTCCAAGGGCTACCAAGGCCAAGAGCACATGCAAAGGTCCTGTTGCACATCCAGTAAGCGGGTCAGCTACTCAGCCAAACTGACTGAAAACCTGGTACAGTGGACGTAGTACAGCAAAATGTTTTTCTTCTTCCACTCCTTCGTGCTTACCAATTGGAATATGAATAAAAACTTGTTTAAAAATCTCTCGGCTTCCCAGATTACTTGAGAATAGTCCAATGCTTTAACCCCAGCCCTGCTTGTAATAAGAGGACTTGGGGATCAAAAGCATTTTAAAATTACTTTGCTAATCAATCATCAACAATTGGGTAAATTAAGCCCTACAGTGGTTCCTTTTTTGAGCAAGCGATCTGCTGGACGCATCTTTAATGAGCAGATTCCTAACCCTTTAATATTCCATAATACCTTTCTGGAGGAAATGAACCACAGGGAGACTTTGTTGGTGGAATGAGAGGAATGCAGATAACTACTGGCCTCTGCTTTCTCACACGTAAGGCTGAGAAGTCCCGGCTGGACATTGGATGTTGAGCACAGCAGGATCATTTCCTTACAAAGATCCAGATAATACTCCTGATAACTCCTACAGCCAGTGTCATTGGTAAACACAGGTGTTTGTCTTCCTCCTCGTTGCCAAGCTAAGCCCTGTCCTTACTCATGTCCTTTGAAGATCACATTTATCTGTGGTGAAGGCTCATTTACTAAAGCCCATCAGTTGGGCACACCACTCCCAAGGTAATGGTCCCAGCAACAAGTTTCCTGTTAATTATTGACTTGCAAGAAGCAATGCAAACATCTCAAGAAAGCAAGGAAGCTTGGCTCTTCCCTGTTGGCATTTGTAACCTCTTTCCCTAGTATGAGGCATGCCTCATTTTCTAGGTCCCTCTGGGAGGTCTTTAATGAATCCCCTTGAGACATGGGAGATGCCCTTGGTGTGTCTTCCTCTTCGTGTGGCATGTTGTACTTGTGGTCTTTTATTGTGGGTCTGTCTTAATGGGGGTTAGAAAGTCTTTTAGGAAGAGTTTTGTGACCCATAGTAAGTCTTGGCCGTGGGATAATGGGTTCTGCAGACCTATGCCCGGACATCTCTGTCACACCAATGGCATCCCACTCTAAAAATCAAGACACCAGCACTTCTCGTCAGATTTCAGAATATGGGGAACTTCTAAGTCTGCAAATGGTTCCTGTCTAAAAAAGGATAGGGCTTACAAGGAGCTAGGCACACTAGAGCTCTACAAAATTCAGATGGCTCCAGAAGTGAATAATTTGGATGCTTTGGCCACATTATGTGAAGGAAAACAATGTTAGGATTACATCGTTCTCAACACAGTGAGAACAGAATCAGGCCCGGTGACATGTTACAGAGACATTGTCTAGGCTGATGCTGCACACAGTGTAGGCAGAGGGTCTCAGGGAGTTTTAATTTCTCCAAAGACGATGTTTTACCTCTTCAGTGTGATGGCACTGCAATTAGTACCTCCAGCATTTAACACCCTGCTTTCCCCTCAGGAACAGGGGCAGGAAGGAGGAGCAAATCCCAGTCCAAGAGTCCAGGATCACAGGACACAGGCGGACTGGCTCCACTGACCTCTCACAAAGCCTCCATGGCACATGTTGCTCCTGCATAGACACCTAAAATAAAACAGAATTGATGAGATTTTGTCCACAGGCAGTGAAAACCGCTATCGATTACCACAAGGCTCTTAAACAAGAGAATTCACAACCCTCTTCAGTTTTGAAGGCAAGCTCTAATTTAATATCATTATGTCTTCATGCCCCCACACATTCCACTGTCTCATTCACTGAGCTTTTATTGGGCTCTGGATAATTTATGGCTAGATGTGCTGCCTTTTATCTGACCTATTTTTAGCTATTCTTGCTTTTTACATTTTTTTTTCCTGCCATCATAACTGACAATTAAAGTAAAAAGGTTTTAAAAAATATATACGATAAAGTTCCACCCAGCTTTAACCTTTATTTCTTCTCTGTTATGGGCTGGAGGATGCATTTGCTATTACCATAGCATTTTGAAGGGAGGAGTTTATGATAAAAGACTTTTCCCCCAGATTTTATTTCTTTTTTTTTTTTCTTCATTTCCCCAGACCTCAAAGCACATGACTTTGCCCCAAAATCTCCACTGATGACCCTGCTTCATTTGTACAACTCCTGAGTGCTCCCAGCTTGCTCCAGATTCCCCCTGTCATTGAGGGCCAGAAACTTCTGGGGCCTTTTCCTACAGGGATTCAAGTGTCCTCCATCTTCAGTAGTTTCAAAGGACAAGTTGATGGGCACCCCTCAGGTCTAGACCCTAAAATTTTCAAATCTTTTTGGCTGCGCAGGATATATTATTTTATGTTTTATAACAAAGTTCTTTTTTTCCTAATAACATAAATAATATTTTAACAACTGAATTCTATAATAGCATATATACCCCATGTATTTTTATTTGTAACTGGAGTGTTGTTACTTAAGTTTTGAATATTTTCATGTTTCAAATACTTGCATTTAGCTAGGGCAGCTGGAAAAATTTAAGAAAAGATTAAATCCTGGAAGCCTGAAGATGTCCTTTTGCCCCTGAAATTTTTATGGCTTTTTTCAGTAACAACAATTGAGCTTCCTTTAAAAAAAAACAGAAAAAACCAAGAAATCAAACTGCCCTAGGTAGCTGTCTTTCATGTTGAGTTAGAAGTAAGGCCACATAACAGTGTAAATCATTCCCACTGACTTCAAAGCTATCATTTCCCAAACTTTTTTCACCAATCTGGTCCATAAATTCTCTCCCAAGAGGAAGATTTGGCCCTTTGCTGCTGGATTACCCAAGGATGGATACACAGAGCAAAACAGTTTGGCATCAGCTTAAGGATACTATCCACCCATTGCACTGAGAGTCTTGCACGCTACTGCTGGAGATGGATGTTGTCTGGAAACAAAATTTGCCATAAGACAGGGAGATTTTGCTGGGATCCAAGCCATCTGTAAGGACTTGACAATTTCACACAACTTATCTATGAGAAACTTCTTTAGCTGCTGTGATGCAGCTCTAAGCACACAGAAATGTTTTGTTTGAGTCAGGAATTTTAGACCAGTACCACTCTGCTCCCTTCTTAAGCTTCTTTGTTCACTCCTCACCTCTGAAAACTGAGGCAAATCCCTAAATTCTGCAATACCTTACTTTGGGTCTCCCACATTAACTTGCAAAATGTTCTGCTATTCTGATGTTTTTCTGCAGTTTTAAGACAAATGTCATTATGTTACTATTTCCCCCATGCAACAATTCCAGTTTTTGGACTGTATTTGTAGACGTATTTTGTTCACAACTATTAGATCCCCGTCATTTGGGTTTTTTTCCCTTTCTGCCTTTCTGGTAAATACTAAATTACTTTGTTCTATTTATAAATGCACACATAACATGGTGTAACACCATAAATGTTACTTGTAATTAACTGTGATATTGATGTAAGTACCATAGATGAATAGAAGAATGTTAATTATGTATCCTGAACGTACAAAACTTCCGAAGTGTCTAAACCCCAGTTTGACTATCCCCAAAGTTTTGGTCAGCCATGGCTTGAGTTTGTCAGAGTTGAATGTGCCAAGTGTCCTGTTAGGTGTAGTATGTGAGGTGAGTGGTTGGACTTGATCTTAAAGGTCTTTTCTAACCATAATGATTCTATGATCCCTAATTCATCCCATCCCTGCAGTGGAAGGCGATGGATGCTGCATTGGTGGTTTGTGTTAGAGCTGCAGATATTCACCAGCTGCATTCCCACGTGTAACAATCACCGCAGCGCTACTAACGAGAACCAGTGGTCATGAGGCAGATTTCCCCTCTCTCCGCAGCCAACATGAAAAATCATAAGACTGGATTTGGAAAGTAATACGGGGTTTTAAAAAGCATGTGTGTTAGTTGTTTTCACAGATGAGTTTTGTTCAAGCAGCTTTCTCCAGTCACAAGGGAGAGAAACCTTTTTCTTGCCACTGTGATCACTGCAGGGAGAGGAGGTCTCCCTCCTTGCACCTTGTGCCAGCCTCTCACAGTGAGGTTCAGCACAGCCCATAAATTAACTGGATATTTTATCAGTTTTTAGTTAACAATGCACTTGCATACATTGAACTCGGATGCCCACGAAACAGCATAAATAATTAATGCAAGCAGCAGCAATTTATCAGTGCAGTAGGGTTTAGCTGGATCACTATTGATCCCTGTGTATAACTACCTATTCTTACAGGCAAAAGATAATATATTTCTTACTCACAGAGTGGTTAACTACTGCTTAAAATGAATCAATACTGACTGGCCAGGCAATATAAGCCATTAGTTGTGTTTAAAATCAATTAGCCAATGTGATTCTCTCACAACTGGTTTTGGGGGGTTATTTACATTTCTAAGTGTTAGTAATTTGCGTCAAAGAAATCTTTAGCACGGACACTAAGCACTTCATTAACTAATTAAGCTTATAAAGCAGCTCAGTGACTGGTACAGTTCATTGAAAGTTCAGATTTAAGCTGACCAGAAATGCAATGTTTTGAAAATTTTAAGTCAATCAATCAATTAACAAGGAAAGAAACCACAGCAACTCGCTAAAGAAGACATTTTTTTCATCTGGGAACTAAGAGGGGGTTTTTTGACTTTAAGAGGTCTCAAACTTCTAAAAGATAAAATTGAGGCAATGTTAAAACCAAGAAATTAGTAAGTGAATTTTTAATTTTTTCTTGATGTTTATAATCCTGCAATGGAACCCTTTCACTGTATTGAATGTAATTAATATAAGGTCTTTTTTATTTTTCCTTTTGATCAATTCAACAAAAGCTGACAGATCTGCATAGCATTTCTGGATGGCTGAGTTCCATTTTCTCTCTAAAACAATAAAAACAAAGGTTTTACTAAAAAAGCTAGGACTGCAATTTTGATCTGTGAATGAGAGAGAGAGAACCTCTTGTTCCTTCCTCCTAAAGCTTCTCTGTGCTTTATGCTGAGGATATTATTAGGACATTGGTGTCCTACAGGAAAAATCCCAGATTGAGCTCAGAACCTTACTGGGCACCTGTGCAAAGGAAGATGTCCTGTAAATCTCAGAAAAAAGATTGAATTGAGGAGGAGGAGAGGATGAGACCTGTCTTTTTGCAGGGCAGTGGCAGAGCCTGACAAAGATAGGGTGCACCTCACCCAACATCAGATATCCACATCTCTGACCCTTTTGTCTCAGGCTCCCTTTATGACCAGTGAAGAAAAAACAGGCACTTTTAGGATTAGTGTTTCTGCTCTAAATTGAGTGACAGACATAGGAGAAGAAACGCACTCTGGGCTAATTTAGCATGGAGGGTGACCAGTTTTGGTGGGGACAGCAACACGTGGCTGGGTAACTCCTGCTCCTAACACTAATATCTTTGTCCCTGTCCATGTTTACTCCTGAACAGAACCCTCCATGCTCAGCTTTACTCACGTGACTCCTCATACTGATCTCAGTGGGTATTCCATCTGGGAAAAACTCATCCAACTCAAGCTCTCTACAATAGTGAGATACAGTGCTCACCATCTTCAGTGTCACCCATTCTGCAGCTCAGGCAGTGCAGGTGGGCAGCACTCTGCTTAACCTTGTTGAATTTCTGGGGAATTTGTGCTGCTGCAGTGCAAGAGCCCATTTCTGCTGTCCCTCGGGGCACGAGGAATGACTCCATCAAGAAATCAAAAATTAGGCCCCACTTGTCCAGAAATAATTGGATAATTCACCCCAGATGACACATAGAGCCTTGAGTAGGAGGAAAGGGATGGTTGTTCAGCACCTCACGTCAGCACCAGAGAAGAGTTTAGGGTTGGAAGACTGTTATGATGTCTTCTCCGTTTTTGGGACTATGAGCTGCAGATGGAGCTGATGTTTGCAACCCACCTCTTCTACCCACTCTGATCTCTTATCTGGGAATGCCTTCAACAAGCTCGTAATCTCTGGATGAGTTACAGTCTATCAGCTTAGAAAAAGATGCAGATGTGATTTAAAGGCTTTGCACAAAAGTCATGAGGAAGCACTTTCACCCGTTAATGACTTGTGCTGTTAAAAATCATGCCTTGTATCTGCTTTCCTTTTTTCTGGCACCATCTCTCAGCCTCTGGTCACTGCCCCAGTGAGGTCAGAGAGCTACCTATTCTGAAAAATCTGTTCCTTGCACAGATACTGACAGATACTAAATATTAAGATATGAAATGCATTTTAATTTTCTATTGGATAAGCCAAGTGGACCAAACAACTTAATTCTTCACTCCTGTTATGGAGCAGATGGCTGCTCCCTGTCTCAGAGGCTTGGGTTTGGTCTTTTGCCATGGGCTAGAGGCATATTTAGCACTTATGGATTGCCAAGTAGCTGGAGCCCTTGTGTCTTCAATGTCATGAAAATCTTGAACCCCAAATAGGATGAAGGAGATATGCCTTTCTTTTCAAAGCCAACCAGAAACTTGAGGGTTTTTAATTTGTCAGATTAGCAAAAAAAGCAGAAGATCACAATTTAGGAGACATTTTCCATCTTGTACACCTTAACTGGAAGATCCCAAGCACAGCAAACTTTGAGACCCACTGTAATTTATGTTCTTGAGGTTTCATCACACAGCCTCATGACTAGACCATCCAGAAACATCTTCTGTGGCACCATGACAACCTGTTAATCCAGCACTGCCTTGGTGATGTGTCCTAGGAACCTCCTTTCCAAGCAAATGTGAAAGTGAAACACACGATGGGTGGTTTGCAGCCACGATCAATGTTCATGATGTGATGTGAAAGTGAGAACTGACTTGGAAAAGCAGGCATGGAGTGAAGCAGGCTGAAAATCCTGGCTTATCCCAACTCACCATGGAGGAGCTGCACTACACTGAGCTCTGTAGCAGATGGTCAAGGGGGCATTGTCTGGCTGCCCTCAGTCTGAGCAACCTTCTAAAGAGCTTTCCACTGTAATTCTCTGAAAGGCTGCACAAACAGTGCTGCCTTAACAGGTGTTAGACTGGTAAACAGAGCACTTGGGTATTGCCTAGTGATGCCCTGACACATGCTCCAGAGTCCTGCTTTTTGTACAAATATCTTGTTTTGCTCAAGTTTCTAAAGAGAAAATAAATACTTCATCTTCTGTTTTGCAAAAGCATCCAAAGGGACACTCAGGTTGCTTCTCTGGGTATTGTGCCCTTGCACAGACCCTGGAAGTGTCTAGGCAAGAAATGTCAGTGTTCTTGTAAATTAATTCCTGAAATATGTGAGATAATTACTATCTTTGTGAAAATGAATCCCAGACATTCCTAAAACATTTGTTCCAGGACACACAGATCATCTTCCTAGGGCAAGGTTGAACCATCAGAGAAAAGGCAAGTGCTCATGGCCCTGTGTACACTGAAATTACATCATATTGTCCTTCAAGAGCACCTTCAAGAGGTCCATATGGCAGCCCAGGTGGAAGGGAGTCTTGCCTCTGCACTGGAAGAGGAAAACCAAGGGCCAAGGAAAGGGATGGGATGAAAGTAGTGGTGAAGGTCCACCCGAGCATCCTTTCCTGAAGATATGGTCCTAAAGGACTGATTCCATATCCTGGAACAAAGCAGCCTGGCTGCCTTTGAGAAGCAGCATCTCTGACCAGGCCAAAAGAGAAGAAATGAATGACTGACTAACCCAATCTGCATAGACCTGGGACAGGCCCACATCCAGAGCTTGTCTCTTCCCAGACTGGGATGTGCACTGAGATAGAGGGTTCTGGTTTGAGCTGCTCTCAAGCAGAGATGTCAGACACGCTGGCTCAAGGCTTTCATTTTTTGCTGCAATGCCACTGCCTGCCAAATCATCTGAGCTGGGAAAACAATCTATAATTGACTACAGAGGCATGAGGTTATAATGATTTACCCTTTTCCTGAAGCATGCACATAACCTCTGCCAATTAGCCAAAAGCCAGAAAGATTTTTCATGACAATGAAAAATCCCTCCCTTCAGAGGGAGAAGGCACTTGAGTGAGGTGGGAGAGGACACTGCAGTTCATGGCAAGCAGAAGCAGAGATAGTGATGTGCATCTGTCCACTTGCATGAGAAAGCAGGGGGCTGATGGCTGAGACTTGGGCCAGTGTCATGGCAAGGTCTACTTTGGGACCAGACCAGCTGGTCCCTGGGAGTAGCTCCGTCATGGCAGCAGCCAAATGTAGCTTTTTCTGCAGGAGACAAGTGAATAATAAATAGCTCTTCTACCCAATACCTGAACAGGTAAAATAACTTGGAGTGAACATTCCCAAGGAAATTAATTGCAAGTGCTAACCCACATTCCTGGGACCAAGGCAGGAAATGAAGCCCTGCTCCTCTTCCCACCCATCCTGCTTTCCCCTTGCTTCCCCACAGCTCTGCTGTCCTGCCTCTTCCCTTGTGGCTACTGAACACCAGTGCCAGTAGCTTCAGAGGGAAAATGAATGTTGCCAGGAAAAAACAACAGGAATAGTTTTCTTCCAATGTCATGAGCTGAACTGACTCAATCAAACCTCAAAGAGTAGCCGTGCCATGAAGGAAGGATCTGGGCTGTCCAGTGTGAACACTGGCCCACAACATCTCATGGAGATTTTCTGTTGGTATGATTTCAGGGCAGAGGGAAGGAGTCAGGTCTATATCAGAGAGCACATGGGTTCAGCTTGTTGGAGTATGGCTTATAAATCTTCCACAGAGGCTATTCCTAAAGAAGATTGCAAAAAAACCACAAAAAACCAGTTGGAGACCTTTGTTATAAAGATCTGAAAACACCCCTGAGTCACTTCATGTGGGAAGTATGAGAGAGAGCCTGTCTACTCCACTGCCTCTCAGATCCCACTATGTTAAACAGCCATTTAAATCAATGGTCTTAACTGGGTATTGATTTGGCCCAGTGGGTGAAAACCTGACCTTGACCCTCTCTAGTTCTGATGCATTAGCCACAACTTCATCAGCACTGAGGAAAGACTCAGAGGGCAGGTGCTGGGCCTCTGGGTTTGACAGGGTGTGCTGCGTTCTCCACTTTCCAGATCCTGCTGTACTGACAACACACATCACAGCTTTGCATTTTAGATATTCACCAGCTGCATCTATATTTATATAAGTAAAATATATAGCAAATGTTGCAATATATTCAGACTGGGGTTCATAAAAAAGGAGTGATTCTAGCTTCTGACTCTGCCTGACCACCACATAAAAAAAAGCCACAGAAGAAGTGCAGGATCCTGACAGTGTGCAAAGTTGAATCATAGAATCATTTGGATTGGAAAAGATCTTTAAGATCATCTAGTCCAACCCCTTCCCTCACACTGCCAAGCCCACCACTAAGCCATGGCCCTCAGCACCTCAGCTACACAGCTCTGCAATATCTGCAGGGATGGGGACTCCACGACCTCCCTGGGCAGCCTGGGACAGTGTCTGAAAATCCTTTCAGTAAAGAAGTTCTTCCTAATATCCAATCTAAATCACCCCAGCCCCCACCCCCGGCACAATTTGAGCCCATTTCTTCTTGTCTTACCACTCGTTACTTGGGAGAAGAGATCGACCCTCACCTCACTACAATCTCCTGTCAGGGGGTTGCAGAGAGTGCTCATGTCGCCCCTCAGCCTCCTCTTCTCCAGACTAAACACCCCCAGCTCCCTCAGCTGCTCCCCATCACACTTGTTCTCCAGCCCCTTCCCCAGCTCTGGTGCTTGTTTCTGGACATGCTCCATCCCCTCAGTGTCCCTCTGTGAGTGAGGGACCCAACACTGAACACAGCACTTGAGCTGGGGCCTCACCAGCACTGAGTATGGTGTACATAAGAGAGGAATTGCGTGTGTTTGCTGAGTGCATCTCACTCCCCTCTTGGCTCTGACAGCCCTTGCTGCCTCTGGCAGAGCTGATACAGCCTTACAAAGTGAATGACACACCATGTAGACAGGGAAAAGGGAAACATCAGATGCTTTGTTCCATTCATGAAATCACTCCAAGATTAAAAAAGGAGAAACCAATCCAGCTAGTCATCTCAAGCTAGAGAGCCCGCTCTTTCAGCTCTCTTGGCTCTATATGTTTTTTGTTCCTCCTCTCCAGTTTAACTATCATGTTGGGCACAAACATATTTGTTTCTAGGAGGACCCTCAGGCAAGATTAGCTACCTAGAGAGCCAGAACTGAGCAGGCTCAATGTAGGGATTGCTTTGACTAGAAATCTGGGGCTGATGAGAGTAAGGACTCAGCACCAGATCCATCTGGAAGAGTCAGGCTCTGATCAGCAATATCAAAATGGCAGTGTCAGTGAAATCTGCAGCCTATATTCCTGCACTTCCCATGCAACCTACAGAAAAGCTTGGACCTCTGTTGCTAAGCCTTTCAGAAGTCAAGTAGGCAGTGAGGAGCCTTCCAAGTCAGCCATGAGGGAACAGCCACACAACAGCCCTGGGGATCTTTCCAAAGGCCATATCCACAGAGCTCAGCACAGAAATGTGTTGAATGATCTTGCTCTGTGGATGGCACCAGCAGCAGAGGGATAAACTGCCTTGCTGCAGCTGGTATCCCTTGAGTCTCCACACATCCAGATAATTTCTCTCTGTTGGTACCAACCTCTGGGCTTGCTCAGGGATCTTTATATAGTGTGATGCCATCAGTCCCACCACGTGTCAGGCACATCTGGCTGCTCAGGCAACCTGCCAGGAAATTAGGACTGCACAACATTAGCTTTCATATAGGCACACAGGGTTTTGAATGCCCTGTTTCACACAAGCCAGGATGTGGCCATTGGACAAATGCTCCAGGGGTGGAGCAGATCCTATCCCTGATGTAGGACAGATTTAGGACTCAGGTGGACAGAAAGCTTTCCCTTGACAGTAGGTTCAGGGAGAAGGTACACTGAAGGGAAAGTAGGTAGCATGTTGCCTCTTCATTGTCTCACAAAAGGAAATTTGTATCATACCCTGGAGGGGCCTAAAGGCCTTCTGGAACACATTTGCACAAGTCTGCATAAACTTCTGGCTACATATGGAGCAATCTGGGCTCACAGGGAGAGCTCTGCCACAGCAGTTTGGTTTGGGTTTTTATAGGTGTCCAGACAGTACAAAATGGTCTTCACCTGGTATCACATTCCCCTGCTGCAAAAACCTCCCCTGGATTTCAAAGGCTACAGAAATTTCAGTCTTCATTCCAGCCGTGTTTGTTTTCTTTGGATCCCTTTCCCCAGCTAATTAGTTGTTGTGTTTATTGGAAACGAGAGACGTATTTCTGACAAATATGGAAGCACTGTATTTAATGGAGCCCTGTGAGGAGGTTAGAGTGTAAGCAGTTCTTGAGCAAACAAGTCTCATATACAGCACCCTAATCTTCAAACTGCACTGTCTCCCGATAGCAGTGGGGTGTTGTGACTTGTGCAATTTGCATAGGACCTTCACTAAATAATCATTGGGATGGCAATGAATAGAAAAGAAACTCTAATCAGGTTTGATCTCAGAAGCACTCACAGGAAAAATATTGTGAGGCATTTACATGAGCAAAACTCTTTGTCTCCTTCAGTTCAATTGCTACTTTCGTTTGTCTTTAATAATACGGTATTTGCTCACTCTTAGGCAGCCGTTTGCAAGGCTGTTCAGATCCTAGGCTAATTTGCTCAGACACTTGGCTCTCCCAAAGTGATCACTAAAACTCCTGGTACACAGAGTACTTTTCTTGAATGTTAAAGCATTTAAAGCCTTTTTGTTGGTTTTTTTTTTACTCTTGTCCGTGCCTTGAGTAAGTATTTATATCCAGTCAGAGACAGCATAAAAAAATCAAGTTAAAATATTCAACTAGGGAATGTTTTACACCTCATTATGCAGGTGGAAACCACACATAGACAGAGTAGGGCCAGCCTATTTCCAGTAGGTCATATTCTTGTTCTGGTCATCCCTTAATTGAGGCAAGCCCTCCCCTCCAGAGGTATGTGCAATCACACCTCTGATTCTTGCCTATTTCCAAAGGCTGCTTCTGAGTTTGCATCACCCAAAGCCTGGAGCTATTCTCAATCCAGTTTGGGCCACAGAGAAAAGGAAAAAGCTTTCTTTCAACAGTCTCTTTCAGGGCACCAGCTTGGAAGTCCCACCAGAGAAATAGTTGGGTCAACAGTCTGTCTAACCCTCAGCACAAGAAGAAGGAAACTAGCTGTTGTCAGGTCCCACCACGTTTGATTCTGTGGACACCAGACCATCAGTGGGTGATCTGCATCTGCAGATTAGACCTTGAGATATTTTCTTTGCCAGAGGACACGAGGCTGCTTCTGAGTGGCAAGTCTGTGTTTTGCATTGTGGCTGCTCAACAGCAGGTCTTTTTCTTCCTGCCTTGCTGTGAATGATGAGAAAGCCTCAAGCCAGAAAGTATCATTGCATTTTCTCCTTCAAGCTCCAGGATATGGCAGGCCACAGTTGTTTGGAATCCAGCAACCAGGAACTGATGGCATCATCAGAAAATGATCTGCCTGGATCTGATGAGATGGAGCGTGGTCCCCTCCCTGGAACAGTTTTTTACCTTCACAGAGGGAAAATACAAATCCTTTTCCCTGGCTGGAGTTTGTCTGGCTTTGCCCTCCAGCACCACTTCTTGCTATACCTTGCTCTGACAGATTAAAGGCCTCTTTGGTACCTGGTCATTTCTTTTTTTCCAAGAGAAGGTACTTCTGTACTGTAATGTCCTCTCAATCTTCTTTCCAACAAGCTAATCCGCAAGAGCTCTGTAAGTCTTTTGTAAGCTGTTTCTTGCAGCCCTTGTATAATTTTTGTGGCCGTTTTTGGCACCTTCCTCAATTTTTCAACTTCATTCTGAAAACGTGGGCATCAGAACAGTACTCTGTGTTCCAGAATCAGACTCGTCAGCTCAGACACTGTCTAATCAGCAGGACCATTTCCAGTATCAGTATCTCAGAGGAGGGAGAGGGGGTGGGAGGAGGAATCCCTGGCAGCAAACTGCGATTCATCAAGGGCCCTCTGCTTTGGGATTCACACTCTTTTCCCAGCTACAGAAACCAGCCTCTGTCAGAGCACATCTGTTTTCACAAGCTATTTCCCAGAAGTGCAAGAAGACCTCATCTTGTACCCTCCAGGACTCTGGTTTGGGCTGTTCTGGGCTTCAGCGGGTTTTACGTTTGTTTCTGCAGCATGCAAATATGCTTACAGAAGGCCTGACAACATTTCACAAGACTTAAAAATCAACAGTCTGGCCTAATCCAGCTTTCCTCTCCCTCCTGGCTCTGTAAGAGGTAAGCTTGAACAATTCTGACTCTCACGACGCTGTTCTAAGGCAAATTTCTGCCTGTTTGTGTGGGGTCTGCACAGCTTACAACCCAAAAAGAAATTATTTCCAGCAATTCCCATGTCCTCAGCAGCTCTTTCTTTTAAGGATGGTGTCACCACTGCTTTAGTGGCCCTGTAAGCATGCCAGGGCTGAGCTCTTACACAGGTTTGCCAGCCACGTGGGTGCAATCCAGCCAGCACAGGAATAGATGACTGCTTGGTTGCTGGCATCCCTGCATCCAGCTGGGTGTCAGGGAGTGCAAAGGTGCCATTGCAAGCCATCTGCAGCCACAGCCTCTCCATTTCTCACTGCTCAAGTGGGGCTTCTTGTTGCAGATGGACAAAATCACAAGGTCCTGTGCTTTGCTTTGGGCCCTGATGCACTCCTCCAGCTTCTCCCAAACTTTCATTCATATTCAGGAGGTAACCCCCTCCACCAGGAACCCTGATAAAATAGATGTAATTGATAAAAGATTTTCCTCTTAGGCGTTGAATCTAAGACCTCCAGATTACCATGCAGAAAATCATGCTCTCCATAATGCTAACTCATGCATGAAAAGAAAACCCATCCAGAAGGACATCCAGAGAAGTCCTCCCAGCACCATTCTAGTGGTTGCATGCACAGACAAGTCTCTCTGGCTTTGCAAGGCGATAAGTTACACCAACAAAGTGAGTGAAGTAATACCTTATTACAAGAGCGAGGCTTTTCCAGTCCTTTCCTAGAATGGAAAACATATGCAGATTCAGTTTCATGAACACCACTCTATTCATTAGTCAAGTCATGGATCACTCTTTACTGCCCACCATCACAGAGTCGCTTTTCCATGAAAGCTTAAGGGTTTTTTTCACAGTGCTCGTATTCTTTTAATGGAGAAATCAAGCCTAAAATAGCATGCTTTGGAATAAATTCTCTTCCCAGTTATGTGAATGTAAAGTTTAGCTTTCTCCCCCTTGATGCCTTTGCTATTCAGTCTGTGTTTCCAATGGAGCAACCAAAGTGGAGACTCTCATCCATAGGCCTTTGTGAAATGAAAGCTGTTGCTGAGAGGTGTCAAGAGAGTCACACGCTTCAGTGACTGCTGACCATGGAACAAATGAGTGAATACTTCGTATCCAGACAGCTACTAGCATAGTCAGCAAAGGAAACATTGAAGAAATAGACCAAAAATGGAAAAATCTTTGGGAAGGGATCCAGATTTGAGTGCAGGTTTGATACACAGTTGTGAGTGAAGGCTTTATCCATCAAAGCCATGTGTGAGCTGCTTTTTTTCCCCCTCTCATTTTCTCCATCTTTATGGAGCTGAGAAAAGTATCCTTGAGGCTTAGTACCCACAGGTGCTCAGGGAACAATAGCAGCCTGGTCTGAATTCAAGATATGCCCAGAAAAAACATTATTCATTGCTGCTAGACATTTTTATGGACCTCTTCAACTTATCCCTTGAGTGTCTTAGAAACGCTAACATATGAATCCTCCTGCTTCCTTCCTCTAAGAAACTAGTATTGCCCAGACTTTAAAAGTAAGGAAGCTAAGACTGAGAAGTGAATAAACTGGCCAGGTTCACATAGGAAATGTGTGATCCATGTGGTCTGGACACTCCTGACCAACTAAACCTTAACCTGGCTTCTTGCCCGCAGCGGATAAGAAAGCGGAAAGGTTTGAGTCACGCTTTCAAAGGAGAGTTTACACCATGTCATGGAGGAGCAGCTTTACTGGGGCTGGTGTGCCATCCCCACAGAGGATGGTGGGACGTGGACCCCATGGGCACATGGCAGGATAAGAGCTGTCTACATGCAGATGTCTCAAAGCAATTATCTTCAGAGTCTGGTGGAAACTTCTCTTTTAATTTTATTAGGGCTCCTATAAAGTCAGGTGCTTTTGGCCCTTCCTATCCAGATGGATAAAATTCAAGGGCAACCTAATAATTTCCTCCTCATACTCTATGATGGCTTTGCTTTTTTTGATACTGGCACTAATTTAAAGTCCAATAACTCAGACTCTGTTCCAGTTTCTTCCCTGGGATGAAAGTAGAAATGGCAGCACTTGGAGGAATTACTGGCTGAAGCACAATATTGGACTGTATGATTTTCATTAGCACTAACGAGCATCATGCAGCTGACGTCCTGCTTAGGAAAATAACTGTATCTCCAAGTATTCATCCCAAACCAACGCACTAGATAACAAGGGGCTCTGCAGCCCAGGCTTTCTCAGCTCTGCAAAGGGACTTAAACTCTCTGTGGGTTTTCCATTTTCTGTGCTGTTTTGGGGATGGTGCCATTTGATAACAAGCCTGTGTAAAGTTTGGAGATTGCTTTCCCAGTTCCCCCAAGTACATCAGAAAAATATTTGGTTTTCTGTTTAAATAAGCCCATGGACTCCTGAAGCTGTAAACTGTATGCAAATTCTCTCTTCAGTTTTTAAGACGATTTTATGAGTCTCTCATCACCACAAGGATGAGAAAAAATAAAAGGCACTACACAGTCCAATTCCACGTAGCACAGCCAGCCAGGAAAAGTACCCCACATGTGTTTGTTTCTGAAAACACTTTCATGAGGATTTTTTTTCCTCCCAGTTAATCTCAAGATGCTGTGGGGCCTGTCTTATAATTTTGGGGTGGTTCAAAACTTCTGGAAGAAGGAAGTCAGCAATAGGCCTGTAAATTGGCTTCTAGTGACATTGGGGAGATGACAGAAGGATACTTAAGTTAAACCCCTCAAGGGAATAACTGCTTGCAGCTTGAATGACATTTCCCTCGTTGTAAGTGGAAGTATCACAAATCCCAGAATGGTGGGGGTTGGAAGGGACCTCTAGAGATCATCCAGCCCAACACCCTGCTGAAGCAGGTTGCCCTAGACCAGGTCATACAGGAGTACCGAGGAGATAACTGGAGCAGATGGGAGAGGCAGGTTCATCTTCCCCTGTGGCCCCACTCTGAACACCTTGCTAGGTTCACTAAGCTTGCACCCTCTTGTGCACAAGTTCATACATCCCAGAAGTTCATTAATTGAGTAGAATGGAATGAATTTATTACTGCACTTTGATGAAAACTAACAAACAGCTTAAAAGATATCTATGTGAGGTCTCACTCCACTTTGAGGTCAGCAGTCATGGCAGAAGTTCCCTCTGGTGCTGCTGCCCATACCATCACCACTGTTAGCCCTCACCTCACTCTCAGGGTGAGGGGTCATTCACGGTCTCCCCCATGCACCATCACCACTCAATCTCCAGGGAAAACCTGTTGAGCTCTTCAGGTCTGATTTGTGTTCGCTGCTGACATTAGTTTTCACTGGCAGCCATAGCTCATGCTGGAGTCTGGAGGACTGGGGCCATCACACCTTTCAAAGCAGTGTGCTAACTGCTGGGATGATTTTATTCTCTCTGTAATCAAGAGAGTATAAGGCAATAAAAAACATCTCCATCCAGGGAAAAGGCAGATGTTATATGTAACAGAAGAATCCAGTCATGGTGGTGAGTACAAGGACTGGCTTCTGAGAAGATACTGGAGAGATGAATAATAACATACATATCTTAGCTAAATGTCAGCCACAAGAGGCAGAACTTGAATCTATATGTTTTCAAAGAGCATATTCTAAGATGAAGAATACTTAGTGACAAGCCAAGGGGACAGCAGTCAGGAAACCGATGGTTTTTCAATCTGCCTTAGTAAGAAAAATAAAGTCCATGTAGATATACTGGAAGAGATAAATGCCAAGTAAGGAAATGCCTGAAGAGTCTGAACACAGGCAAAGCAGTTGGGATGGAAACAATAAGTTTGCCTTTGTGGTGTGTGGCAGGGGATGGCTTATCACAGGGCTCTAATCATTCATGTTAAAGTAGTATCAAAGAAACAATCAAAGACCAGAGTACCAGGCTCAATATATCCTGCAAGATCTTCCCTGCACTAAAAACTGGTAGTTTAAAATACAGAGTGAAAGGTGAATGATGGAGACAGGCAGACCCTGGAGTCTTACAAGGGAGGATCAGACAACTCTGGCACTGCAGCAGGCAGTGGGCTTTGCTGTCAAGCCCTGGGTAAGGAACTTATAGAGGGGGAAACTATTTGCTTGTGCAGAACCCCTTCCTCCTGACAGTGAGAGGGAGCAGAGAAGATAGTTGTGTGATGATCTGAGAAGGAAGGACCAGCATGTCCACTGTGATGATATACCTGTACTATACTCTCTCCTTTCAGCTCTCTGCTCCTCCTCTTGCAAGGCTCAGTGAAAAACATGCAGTGAGCTGCCACCAATCTGGGCTGGGGAAGGGAGACCTACACCCTTATCCTGAGGACATCCAGGCGTGGCTCAGTTCTCTGGACCCTTCTTCCATGTTCAGGACAATATTGGAAGCTTAGGGTAGGGTGAGAGGCTACACTCGGAAGCCAGGAGCTGTTTTAGGCAACAACAAGGGACTCAGCCACATCAGACGAAAGTGCTGGTAGGAAAGATGAGGATAAAAGCCACTGAGAAGCTTGCAATCCTTTTAAAGAGGGAAGGAGAGAAATATAAAGGGAATTTGACACCAGACATGAACCCCTGAGAGGCAGAGGCCTGACAATGGCATCTTCTGTGACTGTAACAAGCAGCACACTATGCAGGTATCCTGGATGGATTCAGAGTTAACTTTTTTCCACAGCTCTTTCATTGCCTCCTTGGTTCTTTCATCCACCCACAACCTCCTTCAGCACAGGGGCTGAGAAAGGATTTGGCACAGAGATGTGCTCTCTCCCTGCCCAATGGCAAGACCCAACATGCTGAATGACACAACCAGCACGTGCAAACTTCCTCCCCAGGGAACTGCTCTTGATCCGTCCTTCCCTTGGAGATGTCCATGAGCCACTTCAGCACCAGTAAATTGATGCTGCAGGTGGACCTGTGGACCTGCAGGTGACACAGACCAGGCAAAACATCCTTGGGTGTTAAAGCCCCAGGCAGTATGTGGATGCTGCCCTGCCTCTAGAGCAGGTTGTGCCATCCCTGTGTGCCATCCTTTCTGCCATAGCCCTGCTGGGATATCTGCAGGACCACCCTCTGACTCTACCAGCAGTTGCTCTGTGTGTCCCACAGGTTCTCTCAGCCTCCAGTGTCCGTGAGTGTCTGAAGCACACAAGTCAGGCACGGCCATTTTCTTTGTTGCAGCAAGAGAACAGTGTCCTGCATCACAAATTTAGAGTGTATTGTCACAGTCCAAGGAGCCAGGTTGAAAGCATCCCAGTTTCCAGCTGTGCTGCCAACCTGCCCTTGGCCTACTCAAATTCTTTACCTCATTTTTCCCCATGTATAATGGGAGGTAAGGATGTCACCTGTCCTGAAGATCTGCAGAAACAATGCCTATGTTCTGCAAAAAGAACACTATATGAGATAGCACAAGTAGAAATGCTTCTATGTCCTCCATACCCACTGAGACCTCACTTGGAGGAGGCAAAATTACGAAGCAGCAAGTATGAAAGAGAGAAGGATCTAATATAACACAGATTTTAAGACCAGTATTTAACTTCTAGAAGCCATCAGAGGATATTTAATGACAGACTGAACATGTCCTCTGTCCCATGCTGATCAAAAAACCTGAAAAAGCTCTAATCAAATACTTGTGAGCACTTTTTTCCTACTGTAAAAATGGAATTTAATTAAAAAATGAAGAGACAGAGACTCAGCTGGCTCAGTGGGACTTTGGCCCCTGCCTTGCAGAACACTTGAGGAGATGTTTTAAGTCTCAGCTGACAGCTCTGGAGTATCAGCTACTGGCTGGCTCCAGGGTGGATTCTCTGCCATGTTGAAGGGCTGCGCTGTTGGAGGATGAAATTAAGCACATGCTTAATATTAAGCATGTGCCAAGCATCTTCTTGCTAATTCAGGGCTTCTCTGAGAAGGTGCTGGTGTCATTGTTTCTCCTTGGAGCCTATCCCTGTGCACATGTGAGCAGACTCATCACAACACTCTGGAAAAGCAAAGCATTTTGCAGTGTTTTTCCAGACAGTAAATTCAGGATAAATTTTATTTGGTTTAAATATTTTGGCACCTGAGAATGTAAAACCCCCTTTTCCATTTTCTTAGGCTTTGCACTTAGAGCAGTATCAGTATCAAACTGCTTGCAGCCTGAGCTCTCCAGTCTCTGGGTAAGGCAAGGTATAGGTGGGCAAAAGTACTTGCAAGGGTTAGGTAGCACACATCTGAACACATTTGTAGCTGTACTGTTTCTGGAGCCAGGATAGGTTCAAATTGTTCCCACATATCCCAACACACTAGCCCTGGGAAAACAGGGGCTGATCGTAGAGGGTCCTCTGTTCATTCTGCTGATGGAATACCTCTTCCTACACCTGTAACGACTCATGTCTCTCAGAGAGGACCTCCAGCTGCCAAGCAGGAGATAACTGGAACTTGGGCTCAACCTCATGAACAAAGGACCAGGAGCCCACAGCAGGACAGATAGATGGCAAAAACTGCAAACAGCCTGCAGAAGTTGCTCCCCGTGGTGATGTCACTGGTGCCTGGAAAGAGGCTTCTGTCCTGGGATGATTTCAGGCCAGCCCTTGTCTATATGCAGAAGGTATAGTTAAGTCCCAGTTGAAGGTGCTGAAATAGCAGACAGCTGGTGACTCTGGGATCCAGGGTGGGATAACAACCTGCATTTAAGAGGTCTAACTAGCAGATCAGATTGTCTCTCCCATGCTTTTTGCCTGCCCAGCCTGATAGTGTTACCCTGGTGACTTGTGCTGCTGCTGAGACAAGAACTCAGACCCCATCACCACTGTCTGTTCCTTGAGGGATACTGCATGATTCTGTGATGGGCAATGTCATAATTAACACTGCCTATACGCTGCTGAAATGTTAACACTTCTATTAACACACTTTATTGACTTGCTTTTAACACCACAGGTGGCTTTTTCAAGAGCTCAGGCTCGATTTAAATCACATTCACTTCCTATTGTTTTAATTAAGGAACTGACCAGAGCAAGGGAGAACAATTCTGGAGCCAGGCTCTCATGAGGAGCAGGAGGGAGGCAAAGCTGCATAGTTTTATTTTCTGAGAGAGTATACAGAGATAAGGAACAGGAGTGGGCGTGAGTGTCCCTCCACAACCCAGCTCAGACCTTCCCCAAAGATTAACCATGAGCATAGAGGGAATCCACAATGCAGTGTTTTCTAGTGGTGTCTAAATTGTGCCTGTGGTGGAGCTGGGGTGAGAAATAAGGGGGCTCTAACTCTTTAGCTCAGAGATGAGGGTTGTGACCCAGCTCTGGCTCCACTACTGCTGACAAAACATGGATGTTTTGAAGTTTAGAAAGCATAGGACCACAGCTCCAGCCTCCAGACACGATCAGGAGCCTCCTCCAGGTCTGTCTGCAAGGAGATAATCAGTCCCAAGGCTTTATTGCTCTGCTCCCTGGAAACCCCAGACAAGAGGAAACAAGTCCTCTGCCATGTCAGCTCTCCCTCGTTTTACCTGTGATCTAAACATAGCAGTGGATGCTGCAGGGAAGGCAGCTCCACGCAGAGCAGATGGGAAGTCATCCCTCCCACTCCTCTCACCCTCCCTCCACCAATGGACACGTCTTCACTCTATACTCCAAAAAATGCCAAAAGGAATCATAGAATCATTATGATTCCACCTCACACTGCCAAGCCCACCACCAACCCCTGTCCCTCAGCTCCATGGCTTTACAATATCTCCAGGGAAGAGGACTCCACCACCTCCCTGGGCAGCCTGGGACAGGGGCCGACAACCCTCTCAGGGAAAAAAGTTCTTCCTCAGCTCCAATCTAAACCTCCCCTGGAATCACCTTGCCTTTTCATGCACAGCATTCAGCTTTCCTGTTGATTCTCTTCATTTTCCAGGATATGAGGCTGGAGCACATAAGGCCAGTGCAAGCCCAGGGCAAAACTCTCCCTGAACAGGAGGGGAGCAGGACCCATGTGTACGCTTACACATCTGCCTGGGTTCAGTTTCAGCAGCCAGGGTCTGCACAGAGAGGGTGGGAGATGGGATACCCCTGCATGACCATCACTGCTCCTGCCCATTCCAGTGCATAGAGGATGTAATTTTCCTACCCCTCTGCTTGTGGTATTGCATCCAGACCTCGCTTTCCACCGCACAGCCTCCAACATCTCTTATTCTGTGTATCTTATTCTAATTGCTGCAGAGGCATTTTGCAGCTTCTTCTCAGCCTTCCTCAAGCACATTCCCTTCCATTCCCTGTCCCTTTTGCTCTTCCACAAGAGCTCAGCCTTTGAAAGAAAGCCTTTATCCCTGTATCCCTGTTTTTATCTGCATACCATTCATTGCACTCGGCGCTTGTGCTGTCATGATAAACTGTGAGGAATGAACCAAGTGATAAAGCAGCCAGAGCCAAAGCATGTAGACTGCAAAACTCCATGGTTATGTTTCAGAGCCATAAATTACACCCTTCAGCAATGGGTTAATCAGGTCATTAAAAAGTGAAAACACTTTTTTTTTTTTTCAAAAAAGCAGCATTCCTTCTCTGCCTCCTCTCTCACTGCAAGGGACCTAAATCAGAACTGTGTAACCTGTATGCTGAGATGTGCTCATTTACACCAGGTATTTTTGGCATTACCTCAGCTATGGCTGTAAATTTTTATTACTCTGGCTGAGCTGACACCCTGCCAAAAAAGTTTGCTATGGGATAAGCTGAGTTGCCCTGGTGTGTGTAAGGCCAGTGCAAGCCCAGAGCAAAACTCTCACTGAGCAGGAGTGATGTGGGGGGTGTGGGGATGTGAGGTGAGTGGCTGGTGCATGGCAGGGGAGGTGACAGGAGTTGCATGTGTCATATTGGCTTGATCTGTGAAACACTTGTGTGGTCTTGAGCCCATTTCCATAGTTGCTGTCAAGCTAAGAGGCTGCTTTTCTCAGGAAAGTACCTTCCCTGAGCACAAACATGGGAGGAAGAGGTGATAAGCAGGTCCTCAGTGCTAACCCAGGTAAGGACCAGAAAAGACTGAGTACAGCCTGGTACTTTCCAGTAAGTTAGAGCTTATAAATCATTTTGACAAAATAATTAAAGCATATGTATGCTATGATTTATAATGCTATCTCTTGCCTGTAATACCACAGACTATAGTACTTCTGGATACAATGATATATAAAACCAAGTGAGAACCAGTCTGAGATGCAGCTGAAAAGACTATTCTTGCCCTTGCAATGTGAAGCCTTGAATCTAGAACAACTACAGACCAAAAGTATTGCTTTGGATCAATGCTACTGTAGGTGATTCCATTACATCTGAGGTCTGCTGAGATCAGTCTTCATCACGAGTCAAAAAGCAGGATTTGGTTGTCTGACTGCATCCTCCATGCTGCTTGAGTGGGAATTATGAAGAAGATAGAATAAAAATTGAAGGTATGAATAGCCACCTTCTTAAACCATATAGTATTAAACTAGAGAGAAATCCTATTGTGGAGGAAATGACATGTATATAGATATAGATTCAGAGCTTAGTCTGACCTACAGCTTTCAGTGATGGGCAGACATCGTTATCAAAGCTTATCAGACAAAGCCCATAGTGTGGAGGGCAGCTGAAAACATTAGAAAGATGTTGCTTTACTCAATATAGTCATAAAAGGGAGAATAAGGACTACACAAAAAGACTAGCATCAGACTAGTCCTTTGGGTGGAAGAAGAGCACTGGCCCTGGGGATTTAACAAGGTGACCCAAAGAGTTTGGACAGAAGGGATTGGCCCTTTGTGAATGTGCAGTGATGTTGCATATAGGTCTTCGTGAAGTTTTATTTTTATTGTGGCCGGGGACAGCTTTGCTGGGGAAGAAAGAGGTATATGGGATCTAGACACACTGTCAGATAAGATAAGATGCAATATCTCAACAGCTTCATCTAGGCCCCTCTTTGAGGACACACCACATGTACCTTAAGATTCTGTGCCTCTGGGCAGCCAAGTCGTGGATGGGAGGGATGCATTGGCAGTCCCACCTGGGCTGTGTCCCCTGCTTTCCTTTCCAGGGAAGACAAAAGGGAAGAGGAGGAGAGGGAAAAGAGGAACTCAGCCTGATGCAAACTCAGGACACGGCCAGGAGATGACCACTACATACCAAATCAGGAATGCAGGCAGAACAGCGCAATAAATGAGGAACTATTCAAGGAGAAAAATGAGACAATTTGTCTCAAAATTATTTGACTGATCCAAGTAATAGCAGAAGACTAGACTCAAAGTTTGCTTTTGAAAGTCTCCCTCTTTTTTGGTCTAGACTTCATTAGCTTTATAATACATACCTTTATTTCCCTCTCTACTTCCAAATCATCTGTCAGTGAGTGACATTTCAGCAAAGTGGCATCTTACTGGTAAATATATGAAACTGTTATACATTCTTGGAAGAGATAGTCATCTTCTGAGATTCTTGGATTTCAAGTCAAAGATGAAAAAAAAGGTGGTTTTTTTTTTCCCCTAACAGATGCTCATTGCAAACGTAGAAATAAGTGTATTAATATCAAGCTCAGCCATCTGTTTAAATAATTTATCCAGGGGAAAAAAAATGCAGCAAGAGTGATGTGCAAAAATGAAGCTGGGTAGCAGGTTTCAACAGGCTATGTCCAGTCAGGTTACACAGACTAAGGAATGAAGCATTTGCTGCAAGCAGCAGCCCCACATTCATCAGAACCGGTGGTTTTCCAGCAACAACCCCAAGTACTACATCTCACATTGCCCTTGCTCCAGGGTCACCTTCTATCATATTAATTTTACTTCCTGTAAGTCCAGGATGATGCTCAGTTTTCCAGAATATAAAGGCCCTGATTCAGCATCCAAAGAGAGTCAGCTCAGCTCTGCATCCCAGGCTCCTGTTAGAGCTGATGGAGACATACAGGAGCTTAAAGGATGTGATTTATCTGCTCTGCTTTGGGATGAGCTGAATCATAGACTCATAGAATAATTTTGGTTGAAAAAGACCTTTAAGATCATCAACCACTCACCTCATACTGCCAAGCCATGTCCCTCAGCACCTCATCTATGAGTCTTTTCAATATCTCGAGGGATGAGGACTCCACCACCTCCCCGGGCAGCCTGGGACAGTGTCTAACAACCCTCTCAGCTAAACCTCCCCTGGTGCAACTCGAGGCCATTTCTTCTTGTCCTGTCACTTGTTACTTGGGAGAGAGATCATCCCCCACCTCGCTACAGTCTCCTGTCAGGGAGTTGCAGAGTGATCATGTCTCCCCTCAGCCTCCTCCAGAATAAACATCCCCAGCTCCCTGTGCTCTTAGGACAGGTGTGTTGGAAGGATCCAGGGCAAGGCAGGAGCCTCCCAAATAGGCTAACCTTGCTGCCAGGTCAGACAGAGGAGGTTCAAGCCGGGTGAGTATCATGCAGTAAAGATCAAACCTTCTCCAAGAGTGAGGCTGGAAGGTATGCTGCCTTCCTCCATTTTGGGGCCCTGAATTCCCATAGGGCTCCTCTATTCTCAAGTGAGTCATGGGAGTGATAGTTCGATAACCTGCATATTTGCTCCCTAAACTCATTGGGTTCCCCTCACCAGCTCTCCATAGGTGCCAAGTGATGCTGGAGAGTGAATCTGCCTGGTGGGAGGATGCTGTGGTGCTGCTCATGCAGTCAGTGAGAAACAACTCTCCAGAGAGGTAAAGGCTCATTAAAAACAATCAGGAGCCCTTTCAGGCTGCAGGAAGTGGTGTTGCTGAATGGAGCTGATCTGAATATATGCAGATGAGGGGAGCAGCTGTGTGGTGGCAGTGAGTGTGAGCATCCCCAGGGCTGGAGCCTGCACCTGTGGGGAAACTGCTTTCCATCCCTGCCCTGCCTGGACCTCCACTCTCTCTCCATGAGGCAGAGGTGGACTTCAGCACGCTGATGTCTCCCAGTGGGAATTGATGCAGGAGAGGTGGCCATTGAAGTGGTGTTGAATGCTCCAAGCACTTCTTTCCAGTTCCCAGTGTGCCTCCCTCCATGTCCCAGGACTTGTCTGAGCTCTTCCTTAATGGCACTGAAGAGAAATGGGGAGAAATACAGAATCATGGAAATGTAGAATGATAGGGATTGCAAGGGCCCTCTAATGAAATCTCTAATCATCTAGTCCAATTCCCCGATAAAGTAGGTTCCCCTTGATCAGGAGGCACAGGAACAAGTCCAGGCGGGTTTGGAAACCTTCAGAGGAGACTCCACACCCTATCTCAACACCAAAGAAGTTTCTTCTCCTGTTCAAGTGGAACTTCCTGTGTTTCAGCTTGTGTCCATTACCCGTTGTCCTGTCACTGGAGACAACAGAAAGAAGTGTTGCTCCATCCTCTTGACATTCACCCTTTAGGTACTTGTAAATGTTGATATGGTCTCCCCTCAGCCTTCTCCAGACTAAACAGCCCCAGATCCCACAGCCTTTCCTCATAAGAAAATTGTTCCAGTCCTCTGATCAGCTTGGTAGCATTCCCCTAGACTCTCTCTAGAAGGTCCCTATCTCTAAAATCAGTCAAAACAAGACAGAAACTTGAATTGACTTCCACAAATCCTCTCTCTCCAAACACAAATGGAAGGAACAAAGCAATAAGAGGACTGTCCTCCCCCCCGCCATCCACTTCAAAAATTCTCTCTCATAGAAGATTTTGAGGGCCACATCAGCATCATGTGAGGTGGAGCGTCACATCCAGCATGGGAGACTGGTCTTTAGCCATTGGGGTAGTGGGACTCTATCCTCACCTGCAGTGCACCAGCTCTTCCCATCATTCTCAGCTCATTGCTTCAATCCAATCCAGACTTAATTGCTTATTCTGGGTGTTGTTTGTGTTTATACCATTGACAAAATAAAAGCTCATTCACTCACAAGGCATGCAAGTGGAGCTTGGCACCAGGGATATGGCTGGTGGAGACAGGTCCCAGCACAAATCCAACCTCACTGGCCAGGTCCAATGAGTTTCATGAACAGTTCTTAGTCCAGGTGAGAAATTTTCTGCATGTTTCTGGGCAGGTTAGACAAGGCATTCAGGAACTCCAATGGGTTTGGCTCTCAGTCTGTTTTCTGGCTTATTTTTGCCCTGGCTCCAAGTTCCCAGAACATTCACCTACCCTCAAAGCCCAGGAAGGTTGAATGATGCAATCGGCTTGCTTTGGGGAAGGCACTGTTGTCCAATGTAGAGGTGACTCTCCACCTTAAGCCTGTACTGGAAAAGACAATGAGTCAGGGCCAGCTTTTTGCACTGCACAGTTCACATCCTCTCCTTGGTACTTGAAATAGAGCTGCAGTGTCCTGCTATGCCTTGAGTACTGTCTGTGGGAGAATTAATTGGTCTGGGATGATGTACATGCAGGGATCATGCTGTGGATGATCACAGGAACCTTCTCTCTGGTCGTGGATTTGTTTAGCTTAACAGTCCAGACATATCTGATGTGCTTTGCTTTTAAGACAGAGACAAAAACCCACAAGAGTGAAGTCAAAATGTCCCTTTCAGGACTCTCCTGCATAATATCACTTCAAATGAAGACCTTGTGTTAGGCCAGCTACAGCATCATCCTCAGCAAAATTAAGCAGTAGGTGTTGTCCAGTTCCTGCTCCTCACTTCCCAGTGCCAAGGGGCAGAGCAGAGAGACTCTTGGACCTTGTCAAGGCTAGAAGTGGATTTGCACTCGCTCGATCTCATTTCCAAGAGGCCACCTCACAGGAACTTCCATCTGGTGCTGACAGCTTGGTTGAGGCACAACAACCTCTTTTAGAAGGAAAATCTATCAGAAAAGCTGTCTAATTTTTACCTTTTTTTATCATATATATACAGTTAGGTTAAATCTGCAAGGTGCCAATGACCCATGTTGGGGAAGACACATTTGGAGTTGTGTGTGAAGGCAGATAAACACAGCATTTTAGCTGCCAACGGTGGGAGAGCAGCTTTTTTAGTTAGCTGCCTGTTATGTGATAGTTTCTCCCTTTGGAAAGCTGAAACATCTGCTTCATTTTTTGGACCACTGCCTCCCTGCCGTGATACCAGCCTCAGAGAAGTGATTCTAGTGGTGTCAGATATTAGTAAATGACCTTTCATTCTGGGGAACAGTGCTACACGTCCAGAGAGGTAAGTATGTCAGAAAAAATGAGGCTTGCAGATGAGGAATTCAGCTGACCATGTAGCCACAGTGCCACTTCACCCCATGCTGCTGGGAGAAACTGTCCAGTGCCATTATTTGTGCATCATCCCATTGCTGTAGATGCTTTGCAGGTGGAAAGGAGCTGGAGTACCTCCCAGAATCTGTCTTTGTGAATGGCCACCCTGTGCTGTATCCATCATGATGGTCCATATGTCCCATCAGCATCTTATGATTGTCTTTAAATCTAACCTCTAGAGCAGAGTCCCAGGTCAGTTTCACACTCAGGTCACCACACCACGGTGAATCCAAACAAAACAGTGGCAAAATCCTCCAGACATGGAGGAATCATGAATAGAAGCCACTCATAGCCATGAGTGGAAACATCTTCATCTTCTCCACCCCCTGCCTAGCTTGGTGTGAGAATCCATCAGCTTTAATGGCACAACTTGAGCAAGGCCATTTTGTCCCCACGGAGGAACCAAAAGAGGGAGATCAGAGCAATGCACAGTGGTCCAGCCTCACGAGCAGCAGCACTCCATGTGATGCCAGGTGGGTGGGATTTTCAGAAGAGCTGGAGCACCTACCCAGTTAACATTCAGGAGAGGTGATTTGCCACAGGGGAGCTTGGCCAAAGCTTTGGGACCTAGAGGAGCTATGTTACCTCCCTCCCACTCACCATGTCTTCTGCTGTCTCTCAGGAGATAGATGTTAATTACCAAAATATCAAAACACCTACCCACACCTGGGTCACAGTCACCCCAGGGAGCTCAGGTAAAATCTTATCCTTCAGAAGGAGGTGCTGATTTCTCTTTCTCAAAGGGAGAAAAAGCAGAGAGGGGTCTCAGTGAAGTCCCTCCAGTCCAGCCCCTGCCATCCCACCCCAGACACACAGACTCTCCTCTTGTGTTGCACCTGCCTTGCAGAAAACCCCATCCCACCCCTCTTTGCCTTTAGCTGCAGAACACAGCCCAGACCTCTAGTGTAAGATAAGAGCCAGGAAACATCAGAGATCAGAGAGGTAAGAGAAGCAGCAGGGAGCCACTTTTATTGACTGCAAGCACAAGGAATAGGGAAAGATGAAGCTTTCCTGCCCAAGGATTTAAAAATTTTTTTTGAGATGTAAGATGGACAACTAAAGACTTTCTCACTCTGTTTGTAAAGGAGATGAGCATTTATGTCCCATTCTTTGAGCAAAGCTCAGTGTAGGCAATTATAGTTGCCATTCAAAACCATCTCTGGGGTTTCTTTTGCACCCAGAGCCCCTTCCCTCCTCCCAACCTTTTCTCATTTACCCCAGAGTGATTGCTCGTGAGGTAACAGCATAACCCAAAAGACTCAGTATCTATCTGTAAATGCCTGTAAAAAATTCCCCTGCGCACTGCAGCTAAACCAAATCACTCTGAGCTGAGACAGAACCAGTTTTCATCAAATATTAAGTGAGCAAAGATTATTCTTTATTTTAACCATTTGGGGCTTTCTTGTTCTCTGGCCACAGAGATCTATTCTTCTTCCATCAAGGTAGAGAAGAAGTAGCCTAAAATAAGTGCAAAGAAGGTTCCTTCCAGGTGAGAAGTCCTGGGAAGGGGGATTATTTTGGTGCCAAAGCTGTCATGTGGGCTTTCATACTCCTCCCTGCTCTTCCTCAAGCTGCTTGCTGCTGATCACTGCCCCAGATCCTGACCACAGAGCTGTTAGTATTGCTCAACAGGTCACCAGAGCCTTGATCTCATCACTCCCATGAGTAATTTTGACTCCTTTCTTATACAGCAAAGGCAAGAACTGCCAGGCTGAAAGCAGGAGAGCCAACACAGCAGTAACAGGACCAAACAACTCCTCTAACATTAACAGCAGTTGATACATTTTTGGTTGCTACCTTGTTTTTCCTTTCTCCACCACCCCTTTGCCCACGTGCCTCTAGTGCCCTTTGGTTTATGTTTCACTGTGTTTGGGATATTTTTTTTTCTAAAAGCAAAATAAAAAACCACATTTTTCACCATCCATATGTGGAAAAATAACAAAGGGAACCTTCAACACGAGCTGCATTGTTTGGAGTAAGTTCCTCCTGCCAAGCATGGCGTGATGCTCCTTTCCAAGCCTTGGTGTGTTTCAGAAAGCATCCATCCTTCCTGCAGGCCCTCATGACAGCTGGGGCCAGAACCCCGTCAGCTCTGCTGGCAACTGCCTTGGGCCTGGGCAAACCTTATGGGCACCCAGCCGTGGCATGAAGCACAAACCCTGTTTCCTTTTGCAGGTTCAGGCTTCTGGTGGGACTGAAGCTATTATTGTCTCATTTTGGCTAATGCAAGAGAGCTGGGTCGTCCCACAGCCTCTGGTTTGGCTTCTTGAGGATAAATACCTTTACCCTAGGCTTGCAAAGCCTTTATAGATGAAATGGGTGGTTTTGTTATCCCAGCAAAGGCTGGATAAATCCAGGCACATCTCATTTCAACCCCTCACAAGTAAATGCTCACGGAGACCAGAAGCAACATATTTCCTGCCTCAGGCTCACAGTTCCTAAAGCCCACAGGTCCTGTGAGGAATGACAAGCTGTCTGTCTCAGACTGTGGAAGTGTCAATACTGAGCACGTGTGTGCTCAGTGTACAAAACCAGGTGCTTCTGGAGGTGTGATTCATCTGGTATATTTTGGACACCTACCTCTTGGTACTCACTAGATCACCATGTCTTGCAAAAGATCATAGAATCTTTTTGATTAGAAAAGACTTTTAAGATCACTGAGTCCAACCCCTCCCCTCACACTGCCAAGCCCACCACTAACCCATGGCCCTCTGCACCTCAGCTACACGGCTTTGCAATAGCTCCAGGGACTCCACCAGCTCCCTGGGCAGCCTGGGACAGTGTCTGACAACTCTCTCGGGGAAAAAGTTCTTCCTCATCCCCAATCTAAACCTCCTTTGGGGCAACTTGAGACCATTTGCTCTTCTTTTATTCATTACTGAGAAGAGACTAACCCCTACCTAGCTAAATCGTGCTGTTGGGGATTTGTAGTGATCATGTCTTCTCAGCTTCTCCAGACTAAACACCCCCAGCTCCCTCAGCTGCTCCCCATCACACTTGTGCTCCAGCCCCTTCCCTGGCTTCATTGCCTGTCTGTGGACACACTCCAGCCCCTCAGTGTCCCTCTGGGAATGAGGAGCCCAACACTGAACACAACACTCGAGCTGCAGCCTCACCAGGGCCCGGCACAGGGGGACAATCACTGCCCGGATCCTCATGATCACACTATTTCTAATACAAGCCAGGATGACATTGGCCTTCTTGGCCACCTGGGCATACTGCTGGCTCATGTTCAGCTGCTGTTGAACAACACCCCCAGGTCTTTTTCTTCCAGACATCTTTTCAGCCACACATCCCCAAGCCTGTAGCATTGCCTGGGGCTGCTGTGGCCCCAGTCCTTGGCCTTGTTGAACTTCATACAATTGGCCTCTGCCCATTGCTCCAGCCTGGCCAGGGGGATATGATGAAATCCAGTTCCAGTGCCCACCCAGGGCATCCTGCCTGTGTGCCTGGGAGAAGCAAACAGAGGAGACCAGGAGAAACCTTGATGCCAGCTGGGGAGCTTGTTCTCATCCCCATGTAGGAGGCTGGAATGACACAGTACAGCACCTATGTAGAACCTACTGCAAAAGGAAAGGAGAAACAGGCAGCAAAATACCCTGGCATAGCTCTGGACCTTCGAGCTCATGAAGTATTAGGATATTCTCTAGCATTTGGGTGCATAAATCATAGAATCATAGAATGGTAGGGTTGGAAGGGACCTTTAGAGATCATCCAGTCCAACCCCCCTGCTGAAGCAGGTTCACCTAGATCAGGTCGCACAGGAATATGTCCAGGCGGGTCTTGAAGACCTCCAAGGAAGGAGACTCCACAACCCCTCTGGGCAGCCTGTGCCAGGGCTCCCTCACCCTCACAGTGAAATAGTTTTTTCTTATGTCTAAGTGGAATTTTTTGTGTTCAAGCTTCATTCCATTTCTCCTTGTCCTCTTGCTAGCTACTATAGAAAAAAGGGATGTCCCAACCTCCTGACACCCATCCTTTAGATATTTGTAAATATTAATGAGATCTCCCCTCAGCCTCCTCCAGACTAAACAGTCCCAGTTCCCGTAGCCTTCCCTCATAAGGAAGATGCTCCAGTCCCCTGATCATCTTGGTGGCCCTGTACTGGACTCTCTCCGGTACTTCCCTGCCCCTCTTGAGCTGAGGAGCCCAGAACTGGACACAGGACTCCAGATGAGGCCTCACCAGGGCAGAGTAGAGTGGGAGAAGAACCTCCCTTGACCTGCTGCCCACACTCTTCTTGATGTATCCCAGGATGACATTGGCCTTCTTGGCCACGAAGGCACGTTGCTGGCTCATGGTTAGTTTATTATCAATCAGGACTCCCAGGTCTCTCTCTGCAGAGCTGCTCTTCAGCAATTGAATTAAATAAGATAAAATAAATTAAATAAATAAAATAAATATTAAATAAGATGTAGCGAAGAGTAGAGCTGTCTGTGCTGTTGGCATCCTGGGGCACGGAGCAGTAATCAGTCGTTGCTATGGCCCTATACAGCCTGTGCCAGGCACAAAAGGACCCTCGGGCCTCGACAGCAGTGCTGAGCATCCCTTGGGGGGGTATCTGCTTTCATATAGCAGCTCTTCAGCAGAGGCTGGCCCTGAGGTCTCCTGCTTGTTGTTCCTCAAGGGGTGTCTGCTTTCATTTAGCAGCTCTTCAGCAGAGGCTGGCCCTGAGGTCTCCTGCTTGCTGTTCGGACTGAGACACTTAGCAAATCCCATGGAGCTAATTATACTCCAGTTCAATGGCTCATAGCCTCTGGTACCATTTCTCATGTTAATTACCAGTATCCAGCAGGGGAGCACACATCCTCACCTTGTCTTGCTTTTCCCTCTACGTGAGTAAGAGATGAAGGCCTCTGATGGGAGGAAATGGAAGATAGAAGACACATGCTCCCTCACACAGATAGAGTTCATAAAATCATAGAATCATAGAATCACAGAATAGTGGGGGTAGGAAGGGACCTCCAGAGCTCATCCAGCCCAACCCCTTGCTAAAGCAGATTACCCTCAATCACAGGAACGTGTTCAGATGGGTTTGGAAACTTCACAAGAGGGAGACTCCATATCCTCCCTGGGTAGTATGTGCCAGGGCTCCCCCACCCCTTATAGTAAAGTTTTTCTTTGTGTTTAAGTGCAACTTTTTATGTTCCAGCTTAAGTTCATTAGCCCTAGTCAGGTTGATGGGGGAGAAAATGTCCCTTGGAGAGCGTCAGAGCAGAGCAGGGAGCATTGGTCTTCACCCATCCTCACCTCAGCAGCAGGAGGAGAGTATCCCCAACTCAGGACCACTGAACCTGTACCCTCAGTGACCATCTGCACCAAAGGGGAGGGAGGATCTTTGCCTCCAGACCTCCTGTCCCACAGGGGTCTGCAGGGATCTGACCATTTATACCAGTTAAAATCCAGACACATAGCTGCTGGGGTCCCATGCACTGAAAAAAAACCCAAACAAACCAAACACCACTGCTCAGCTTGTTAAAAGCCATTAACATCCACAGGCACCTGGAGCAAGGGGACTACACGGGACACTCACTCACCAGCAAAGGCGTAGGAGTCCTGCCATGGCTTCCTCACCATCTGCCTTAGAGAGCTGCAGTTGTTGTCTTTCTCCACCACACCTCAAGTTTGGATTTTTTTCTTTTCTCCTTGGATTAAACAAACCCTGAGGTGTTTCCAGCGTGACTAATTTCATAATGACAGCAATATCCCCTACCTCCCATGCAGCCCAGGAAGCTGCCAAGCACCATTAATGTTCTGGTACACATTGCTATTGCATAATCAGCTGGATTCTCACGGGGCAAAAATGAGCTGAATTAGTCTCCTTTGCTGGAATAGCAGGGGCCAATGTGGATTTCCACCAGAGAGACTGTTATAAAAGGAAAATCCATATGACGCTGTCAGAAACAGCCTTGAAAAACTGCTGTTGCCTGACAAATGCCAAAAAAGAGTCTGTATCTCTATCTAACACACATTTATGTGTCTGTGAAAGCAAAGAGGCTCTTTTCTTCAGTTCTCCCATGCTTCATACACTGTTATTCTCACACACTGTGGGATTCTGTTCATTTCTTCACTCCAGAATTGAACTTATGTTTCAAAGAGTGCAGGAGGGTTATCCTACACCACTTATTGAATTGAATTGAATTGAATTGAAAAGTACCCCATGTACGTGTTCCTCACTGTGGACTACTGAAGGAAAGTGTGGATGGCCCTAGGATCACACCTGGAGAGGCTGAGAACACGTCCCAGACTTCTGGTGAGATCTTGGCATGATCCTCTGCCTCTTGGATGTTCCATCTCTGCAAGGAGAGGTGGTGATGTGGTGTGTGACATGTGGCTGTCACATACCAAAGAAAAAGACTGGCTTAGTCTCTCTCTCATTATCTCAGACCAATTTTGGATGAGTAACTACATAAAAAAAACCAAATAAATTATTCTGATTTGGCAAGGAAGATGCTACACATAAACTTTCATTACTGATGCATTGCCACAGAAATGCGTGGCAGGAGGGAGGAAATCTCACCTGCAATACCTCTAACGTAAATCCCTTCCTTGAGCCTGAAATTGAAAGCCAGTGACTGGGAACGCAGTCGAGAAAGGCTTTAACTTCCAGCTATTAAGTGCTGAAAATTGACACACCTGATGATGGATAGCAAAGGACCTCTAATTTTATTACAGTTGCCAGTGATAGGAGTCTTTGTTGGCTCTGATTCCCGGGCTGGCTCTCCTGAACCAGGGGCAGACATTTGCCTATCTCCTCCCTCCGGGATTCATGGCTCTGGGTGCAGCCCTACACAGATGTTTTCGTAAACCTCAGCAGTCCCGTTTGCTCATCTACTAAGTTTCCCTGACTTGGAAGCACTAAACCCTACATGGGATGTATGAATGTTCCAGACAACTCTGTTTATTATTAAAAAGTTTATATATGTCTGTGAAAGTTCTCACAGCTCCCTGCAAAATGAGCCTCGAGATGCAGGCTCTGTATTGCCTCCTTTGGCTGGCTTTCCCCTCTGCAGAGCACAACGTGGATGGGTTTGCAGCAGCACGTAGAGCCCAACAAGTAAAGAGGGACCAGATCAGCCTTTGGGATCCTTCTTTGCTTTGTGACCAGAGGTGTTTTCTGTTAATTGCAAGTGTTACATGGATTATTTCCTGCCCACCCTGACTATAGGTTTAT
Organism: Colius striatus; assembly: GCF_028858725.1. NCBI lineage: Eukaryota > Metazoa > Chordata > Aves > Coliiformes > Coliidae > Colius > Colius striatus. The sequence goes on from NC_084763.1 coordinate 37,554,482, forward strand.
AGCCTGAAGAACAGTTTGCTCACACCAGATTGGTTTAGGAGACGGATGTTGGTTAGGACGTCATCCAAGGACATCCAACACCCACGTTTAATTACAGCATTCAGTGTTTGTCAAATGCTTGTTGAAGAACTTTGGAACATTTTGTAAGCATGATTATCCTCCTCTCACAGAGAGGAGAGTGAAAGGCAGATCACAAGTGGAAAAAGCACAGAAATGGGACTACCAATGAAATCCCTACTCCCAATGCAGTGCCTTTCCCTGTGATTCATGTAGGAAACAAGAGCACATGAAGGTTTTTAGGTTAATCTATTTTGGAGGGAAAAACCAGCCTTCCCAGATGCTTTTATTTTTTATTATTTTTCAGCTCAGCCAGGCTGGATGAATTGTCCTCCAGTGTAAGCACCAGAGCTGTCTCTGATGCTATGCTTTGATCTACAGCACAGCAGATGCCCAGGGGTTTTTGTTGAAGTAACTGAGCAGAGAGATCCTTCCTCTCCGATAAAGTTTTCCCCAGACTTTAGTTTAGAAAGGTCCAAAGAATCATCACCATGCCACACACACACACACACACACACACACACACACACACACACACACCCCCACCCCCACTTCTTTTTCTCAAATGGCTCTTTAAAGGAAATCAGATTGACCTCTATTTTATTTATTGTCACCACCACTTGCTCTGCCTTGTCAGAGATTGATGGCTGTTCCCAGCATTTCCCCCCCATCCCAGACCTCAGTCAAGAAATACTCTAAGGCCCTGCTGCCTTTTGGAGAGATGCAATCACAGAGCTATAGGCAATAGGCCAGGTTAATTCTTGATTACAGTGCAGAATATGTGGACAGTGATTTCTCAGATTCCACAATCAGCTGGTTTAGGCAGCCATAAAATATAATACTGCTCATGTAAAGACTGAAATCCATCTAAAACACTGTAAGGATTTAGTCCCTTCTCCTAAAGATGCCTCTTATTTCCTCTGACCTTCCACACAGATCTCTTCTGAATGCTCCTTTGGGTTGATACCTTGTTCCTTGTACTCAAAAGATCCACATGCAGCACTCAGGATGAAATCTTCCAAGCTCTCTGTAATCACTCCCTTGATTTTGAAATCCAGGGTAACTGCAGATTTTCCTGGCACATTTTTCTGCTGCCTCTTGCTGGCTTTGTCACACTTTGTGGGCATGCTTAGATGAGAAATTAATTGGTCGATACAGGTTTGCCTGGGAAAAATCAAGTGAGAAATGCCTTTCACAGAACATCAAGTTGGATTAAGTATTCGAAATCACAGGAGAAGTGCAGTCACAGGACATATTTGCCTGGTAAGCCAAATTAAAAACATAGATGATAGTCAATACTGAAGCTGGCTGGTTTATGCTGCCTAACCCTAATAATGGGAGATCCTCCAAAGCCTGAAATGTCAATGCGAAGACTACCTCTGCAATCTGTTATGTGCTGCTGGACCCCTCAGGGTCCTGAAGGAGTTAAATGAAGCCCTATAATCTCCCTCAGTGCCTTCTCCTAGGGCCTGCCTCTAGCAGGCACACCTGCTCCCAAAAGTTTCTCTCCCACACCTTCAGCCCTGCTCCAGGCAGTGCTCCTGATCCAGCAGCTTGGGGGCTGTTATCACTCTGAGCAGCCCAGGAGGCACAGTCCCCCCAGAAAAACAAGGGCATCCAAAGCCCCTCGCTGTGCCCTGGCACTCTGCCTGCTGCACATCCACGCCACAAACATCATGACAACCTGCCCTGGCCCCCATTTGCCAGCCCGCTCATAAGGGGCTTACAGTGGGGTTCCCCTCACCTGGCCACTGGCCCCTCCAAGGGATCTGCAGTCTGTGAAACCATGCAAGTGGCCAAGAGAGGCTTTCTGAGGTCTCTTCCTCCCTCTCAGCCGCTCTGTCAGCATGAGGGATGCTTGCATGGAGGAGGAAACATATGTGTGGCTTTTCTAGAGAAGCAGGGCACTGTGGGACACCTCTTTGGGACATCTTGCTGGCTGCAGACCTTTCCTATCCTTTTATTCCTGTACATGATGGAGAGCTAAACTGCTCTGCAGGCATGGGTTATTTTTAGAAGGCTGCACAGCCAGAGACACTCTTTCACTAGTCAAAGTAAGAGGACACCAAATGGTCCTGACCTTTCTCTCCAAGGCTCCATGTCGGGCCTTTGCATTGAGCAGAACAGAGGGTAGAAGGAGGGAAGGAAGGAATTTGTGCACATTTGCTTGGCCAACTGCCCTTGCCTGGGGCTTGGGTTTATATAAAGAAGGTGAGTACACCACACAGGGATGTAGCTTTTCTGGCCATCAAAGGGCTCGGAAGCTCAACTGACAAGGTCAAGTGTTTGAAAATGCTTTTAGAAACCTCCTCAACAGGTCTCTCAGAAATGCTCCTCCTCACCCAGGTGCCAATCTGAACATGCATAGTGACTCTACCAAATGACTCTGCGATTTTTTTTTCCTATGTCCTTATGACACCCCAGTGCTGCAGCAGAAGCACTGATGCAGTTCTGCATATATCTGAGCCATCATTTAAAAAAATAACACAAAATAGCAAAGGATTAGTCCCTGCTTGCAGGCAGGAATCCTGAGAGGGAGATGAAAAGAGTACCATATTTGGTCTGCCTTGTGCAGAATCTCAGCTGCATTTTACATAGAATCACAACATCACAGAATGGTGGGGTTGGAAGGTCCCTCTAGACATCAGCCAGCTCAACTCCCAGCTAAAGTAGCTTCCCCTTGATCAGGGGCACAGGAATGTGTCCAGCCAGGTTTGGAAACATCCAGAGAAGGAGACCCCACACCCTCCCTGAGCAGCCTGTGCCAGGGCTCCCTCACCTCAACACCAAAGAAGTTTCTTTTCCTGTTCAAGTGGAACTTCCTGTGTTCCAGCTTGTGCCCATTACCCCTTGTCCTGTCACTGTGCACCACAGAAATAAGACTGGCCCCATCCTTTTAACACCCATCCTTTAGGTATGAGTAAGTGTTGACAAGGTCCCTTCTCAGATTGCTCCAGCCAGAGATCCTGCAGCCTTTCCTCATAAGAGAGATGCTTCAGTCTCTTCATAATCTTGGTAGCCATAAATTCCTTTTGATTTAAATCAAATCTCATCGCATCAAGGTGCAGTCTTTATTTCTTCACTAGTTGATTTCATCACTCCTCCAATCATCCACTGCTGTGACCATCTCTGGCTGGAGAACCTCTTGGCTGCTGTTTGCAGGATGGTATCTAGCAGACAGCCCAGCTCTGCCACATCAGCCCATGTCCCTTCCCTTCCTACACCCTCAACTGATGAGTGCACAAGGATGGTCTCCTCAGCCAGGGTGGGTAGATCCTCACTTGAGCTATCCAGGTCTGGTCCCTGTTTTTCCAACAGACTTTGGAAACAAATCACAGCCACCCTCTCTCCCTTGGATCCACAGCTGTAATGTGGCACTGTTTCAGTTAAAATGATGCTCCCTGGACATGGAACAACATCCTGCAGTGCCTGTTGTTACACAAACATAATAAAGGGAAACCCTGGCTCCAACAAGCTTGCAAGATAATTTTAAAACAGGAAAGAAAACACCAATGCAGATGGTCAAGGTAACAAGATACCTGCTGTGCCTTGTCCCCCAGCTTTGTAACCTCCTGATCCATCAGGGCACAGCAGAGAACACTTGAGGTACAGAAAAGGGCTCGAGAATGTACCGCAATTTTGGATTATTAATATCAACAGCTTCTCCATCAGTCCCAGCCATTCCTTGGATGTGAAAGCCAAGCCAAGGAAGCCTTTAACATGCCTGGAGCTGCTGCAAACAATGGGGAGGCTGGATCCCTGGGAGGATGGCAGGAGGAGAGGAGGAGTCATTGTTCAGCATAAGGGAGCCTTTGTTTGCTTCTCCTTCGGCCTAGAGGGGAAAAGGCAGGAGACTGGAGAAACCTGGAATTTTCAAACATTTTCTGACTCAGAAGAAGTGGGAGAGGAGGAAGAAAGATTTCCTGCACCCAACCAGGCTGAAACAAACAGGCTGGAGAGTGTGCAAGATTTGCCTTGGCTGAGAGCAGAAATCTCTCCTGATAAACACAAACACCTATGCAAACCCTTCAGGACTTGAGAGTCCACTGGGTTACCTCCACGCAAATCCATCGTGGGCAGTACCTTGCCTGCAGGCAGCAACACCCCCAGCCTCATATTAGTGAGGGTATCACAATGGGGACTGGAAGTTTTTCTCCTAGCAGCCAGGGATGTGTAAATCCATTGGCTTCCCACTGGCCTGGGTACAGCCTGTCCCCGCGGTGGAGGTCCCCCTCATCATGCTTCCCTCCAGCTCCTGCCTGTGATGGGGCTGTAGCAAACTTTTCTGCCCCCAGGGTCTTCTCTGAAACAGAGTTTTTTGATAAGTTTATTCAGAGGTTCGTCAATTTGGGGAACTTCAGGGTTGTATTCGATCATCTTTAGAGATCCTTTCCAACCCCTACCATTCTGTAATTCTGTGATTCTGTTTTTCCCTGTTATTTTGGACAGAAGGTGTAAATTGCAACAAGGGTCTTCCTGTTCTCTTCTTTTCCTCATGAATGTTGAGATTTCATTGGAATGTCAGGAGAAAGAAGCCAAAAATGCTATTAGTTGTCTCCAATTGCCTTCATTTAGCTGGTACAAAAGAGCAAGTAGAATCTAAACAGACATAAGGGCAAGTATGTTCAAAGGGGCTTCTATCATTTAACAGATTAAATAATTAGAAGTTTTAGCATGAGGCTAAATTTAGGGTGATAGTGGCAGAGAGGTCAAGGGCTCTTTTTTCAGGTCAGAAGGAAAAGCTAAGGACAACTGCGTTGACTTTGACTAAACCCAATCAAATATTGCAAGGGCTGTTCTTGCAGTCGACTCGAAGGCAGCAAAAGCAGCTCCAAACCTGAAGAAAAATATCACATGCCTGAAATTTTGCCTGATTTTTTTTTTCCTAACTGTATCATCCAGTCTAATAAAAGACAAGAACTCCTCCTCCCAATCTTGCCTTGCTCATAGCCTGAAAACACCAGAGCTTCCACAATGCTACTATAACAAAAGGAATGAGTCATTCATCAAAGCAAGCATTTGTGCTTGCGACCTTCAGAAGAAAAAATCCTACATACTCATTTCTTGTTGTATTTAGCTAGAAAGATCTGGTTTACCTGTACCAAATGTTTTTTAAAAAACCCAACCAAATAAAATACCTGCAGAAAAACACAACAAAACTGAAACAGTCCCAGGCATGTCTCCCTGAAATTCAAAATCTGGGTGCAGATTGCTGAAAGGGCCTGAATAACATAGTTTTTCAGCCATAAGCAGAACAGGGGGAACAGCCAGAGCAAGCTCTGGGGAAATCATTTCAACAGATAGATGGGTGTAAGAACACCCAAATGTCAGGAAATGGCACCAAAAACTGACAGTATCAGATTTCCTGAGGGTCCCGGGCAAGGAGGAAGCTGCTTGCTGCAATCTCATGCCACAAACACTGATCCTCTGCATATAAAAAAAGAAAGCCAGTAGCCTGAGGCATTTTATTGAGTGGCAGAGATGTGGTGACCACAAGGTGGGCATGTTGTCAGCTGCAGATGTGAATACACATGGCCTCTATTGTACAGGGCAAGCAGATGCTCTGGCATCAAAGACATTTCCCTGATTCTTAATAAGATGGTTTGAGTTGTTTTTTTAAGCAGAATCCCATGCTAGTTTGTATCCCTAAACACTGGAGTATGCTCCCAGGACCAGGATAGCCTGGAATTGCAGCACTCCTCTGAGTTGAGGCTGCTGCTATCTGAAGATGATGTCTTTGCACCTGAAGAAGCAGTGGGTTTTGGTAGCTTCAGCGAATCTTAATTGCACCTGTCCAAAAGCAGTGACCTCAGCTCTGCTAACTATAAAACACTGCTCACTTCTCAGGCTTAATGGTCTGTGGCCTGCCAAGGAATCTTTTTTTCCTCCCTTTCAGAGACAAGCTGGGGGAATTTATTGTCTTTTTAAAGCTGTCTGATCTTTCAGTGAAGGAAACTAATGGAATATCAATGACACCAGGTATTTGTCACAAGTATCATTTATGCAGGAAATATGGGTCTGGCTCAGGAAAGCTCTCCTGCACATAGTTAACCTATTCTATACTCAGGTCCGAGCAGCAGCTTGAATCAAACCTGTGCTGCAAGCTTATCAGTCACCACCAAACACAGGAAAGCAAAAAGCATTCCTAATTCAGTTAACTAATTCAATTTAAAACTCCAATGAGGACAAGGCAGCTTGAATTTTCAGGCGAGGCTGAATTCAGGACGACACCTTAGCTGCTAGCTGGAAAGAACAGTCTTTGGTTGATTTTAAGCATCTTTTTAAAACAACGGCCCCACCCCCACAAAAAAAATATATTAAAAGATGGAAACATTAACTTTTCAAATTTTTATCAGCATCTCCTTCTTTTCCAGCACTAACTTTTCACTGAACTACACCCTATTTGTTGTAAGGTCCACTCTTTCTTCATCTCTTTTTCTGACAAGTTAAGAGTTGCCTAAAAGAAAATGCCATCGAAAGAATTGTCATGATAGATGTGAGCCTTCAGTTTTTAACACAATAAAGCTTTATACACCACTATGTGCTTATGGCGTCACCTACCCCACGTGGAGGACGCAAGCCCACTTTGCCAAGGTCTCACATCACAGGGCATCATCAGAGCCATGATCAGATCCCCAGTGCTGGGGTGTGCAAACATCCAACACTCAAACTACAGGCTTTGGGACACAGACCTGCTTTCAGATTTCTCAGCAGTGTTAAATGCAGCTTGGGTTTTCAAGAGTCTGTTAAGGACCATGCCCAGCAGTGAGCCTTTCTGCAACATGATGGAAAAAAACTGCTCTTAAAAACATGAAGTGTGCCAGAAAGGAATAAGCAACATGGCTCACTCCTCAAATGTTTTTGGAACGGTGTTTGAATAGCAAAGCGAGGGGAAAAAAAGGCCACTTTTGTGCTCAAAGACTGCAGAAATATTTAAGCACCTGAAGCTTCATGTTAGATTAGTGCAAAACATGGTCATCTGCTGCAGGGTCTGAATTTCAGCTACTGCAAACCTCAGAGAGGTGAAAGGGAAAGCATAGGTCCTTATTTGGACCTGAGTCTGAAAATTGAATAAATTAAACTCAGGATCCTCTGACCCCAGGAGTGTGTCAGGAGAAGCCTCCCTACTAAGGATGAAGGAATTTCCTGCAGAGCTTTGACAGCACAATTAGCAGTGGAGAAGAGCAGGAACAGAAGTAGCCAGAGGCAGATTATTTGTTGTTTCATGTGCTGCTGAGCTGCAAAAGCCTCCAATGTTTATATTCACTTAGACCTCATTTCAACTATGAGGCCCTGTCCCTCAAATTCAACCCCTGGTTTGCTTCATCGCTGCCACTGCTTGCACACATCCACCAGCCCAGAAGGGAACTACTCCTGTCCTCTGTCCTCCTCACCGAGCTCCCAGCACTTGCCTGCTTTTGTGAGGCTATGATGAGTGTAGGGACAGATCAACATCACCAATCACTTTCACAGAATTATAGAATGGTTGGGTTGGAAGGGACTTTTAGAGATCATCTAGTCCAATCCCCCTGCAGAAGCAGGTCCACCTAGATCAGGTTGCATAGGAACGCGTCCAGGGAAGGAGCTTTAATTCCTCTGTCGCTTCACAAGTACCCAGAAGTGAGCTAAGGACTCAAATTACGGTGCCAGCAACCCAAATTATGGTGGAAAGAGGGTTCAAAATGTTTTTTTTTTCCTGAGGTTAAATGTTGCAACTGTGTGTTCTATGGTTTTTATGAACTGTTTCTTAACTCAGAGCATAGCACCTGAGTTGTCTATTGGTGTATCTATATGAAATGCTGACAGTTCCTGAGAGAGAGAGGGAGGGAGGGAGAGAGCAAGCAGGAGGGAGATGTGCTACAGACACTTGCACGCTAAAACATCACATGAAGATGTTTAGTATTTTTCCAGTATTATCAGAGGCAAATATCATCCAAGAGGCATAATTATATCTTAGGTTCCCTTTTTTTTTTTTTACGGGGCTTTTTAAGCAGCTGCTTTGTTTCATTCTTCTCCTTTTTCTATTTTTGAATTACAGCGTTTGCAGAAACAGGAGGAGGATGACAGTTAACACAAGAGAAAAACCATGGGTGCTTGAAAAGAAGAGGGAGGGAGAGAGATGCTGCTGTTTCTTACCATTTTGGCAGAAAACAGCACAGTTTTAGCCATACTGCTCAGGTTTGTCTTGCACCAAGTGTCTTTCACCTCTCTGCAGACCCTCTAAAGCTAAAGGTCCAAGACCAATGGTGCAGTTATCAGCACCAGGTTCACGCAACAGAGTTTCTCCTTTACACAAAAGCAGCTAAATCTAGGCCTTATTCTGCCAGCTGACTCCCACCCATGGTAATTTGCAAAAGGATTCTTGCTTGATGATCTGTTAAAGGACAAGAGAATCTCTCTGGATTCCCACCAGCCCAACATGTCTAGAGTTACAATTTCCTTGGGACAAGAAGCTGGTTAAAGCAACTCAGACATGTCAGGTATTTTGCAAACCTCCACCCTGACAGGTGAGATGTTCTCCCACATTCACTAGAGTCCAGCCAGGCCCAGGGAGTTTACTCTCTCCTTCCCTTTTATCATCACTCTTAATCATTTTGTGCTGCTCTACTGACTCAGTGCAGTAGCTGGAAGGCAGCAGCCCTTCCAGCTGATGAACTGGGAGCTGGGAACACAGCGTGTTTCCACAAATTAAGGTGTCCAAAGGCACCTAATGTTGCATGTTCTCTCCTTCTAGGCTGTCATCACACTAAGAGTAGCTTTCTCAAAAATAATCAACAATATGATTATGAGCCACTTACTTGCTGTAGGGAAATTAGCAGCTACTCAACATTTTGCCTGAAAAATGGTACCAGCAGGCATCAATAGTGGATGTTTCAGAGGGAAGTTTTACATGATGCACCTTGTCATTAGTCACCTGTGGACATCTCTGGTGCATGGAGGAAAGATTCTTTCCTGATGCCAGGATACTTTCTGTCCTGAAGCATGAGATTTCATTAGAACAGAGAACCATGAAAGCTACCATTGGTCGTAAAGTCATTGAGGTATAAAAACCTCTATTTACTGTTTGAGATTCCAGCCCCTCTCATTGCCTTCTGTGGCACTGATGGACCCCCTCCAAGCAGGAATTTCTCATGGCTGGTTCTCAAGGCATGGAGCAGGTGATGTTTTCAGCAATATTTTTATTCCTTGTTCCACTGATGGGCTGACAGTATTTAACCACCTTGGTGAGGATGTGCACCCATCTACCAATCTTAGAGGGATGTCATTGACTGAAATTAGCTTTGCACTTTAGGGTTTGTCAAACTGAAATTTAATTAAATGCTTTGCTGGTTGCAAAGTGACAGACCCCATGAAGCTAACACCATGACCCATTTGGCTTCGAACCACTGTAGGCAGACCCTTTGGTCCCTTCATCTCCTCAGGATTTGCATCTACTGAGATAAATATAACAATATTTTTTGGGTTCTTTTTTTTTTTAATAGAATCATAGAATGGTAGGGTTGGAAGGGACCTTTAGAGATCATCTAGTCCAACCCCCCTGCTGAAGTAGGTCCACCTAGATCAGGTCACACAGGAATATGTCCAGGCAGGTCTTGAAGACCTCCAAGGAAGGAGACTCTGCAACCCCTCTGGGCAGCCTGTGCCACTGCTACGTCACCCTCACAGTGAAATAGTTTTTTCTTAAGTGGAACTTTTTGTGTTCCAGCTTCATCCCATTACCCCTTGTCCTGTTGCTAGTTATAAGAGAAAAAAAGTGATGCCTCAACCTCCTGACACCCACTATTTAAATATTTGTAAATATTAATGGAATCCCCCTGCAGCTTCCTCTTCTCCAGACTAAACAGCCCCAGTTCCCGCAGCCTTTCCTCATATGTAAGATGTTCCAGTCCCCTGATCATCTTGGTGGCCCTGCACTGGACGCTCTCCCTGACCCTCTTGAGCTTGGGAGCCCAGAACTGGACACAGGACTCCAGATGAGACATCGCCATGGAGAGCGGAGGAGAATCTTCGTCAGCCTGCTGGCCACACTCTTCTTGTTGCATCCCAGGATGCCATTGGCCTTTCTGGCCATGAGGGCACATTGCTGGCTCATGGTTAGTTTATTATCAACCAGCACTCCCAGATGCCTCTCCACAGACCTGCTCTCCACCAGGTAAATACCCAGCCTGTCCTGGTAACTGGGGTTGTTCCTCCCCAGATGCAGGACTCTGCCCTTGTCTTTGTTGAACCTCATGAGGTTCCTCTCTGCCCAACTCTCAAGCTGGTCGAGATCCCACTGAATGACAGCACAGCCTTCTGGGGAATAAGCCAGTCCTCCCAGTTTGGTGTCATCAGCCAGCTTGCTGAGAGTACACTCTGTCCCCTCATCCAGGTTGTTTGTATTTCTTACATTTTCTGAGAATTTCAGAGCTATGCCTGGACCATATTTTCAAAAATGTCTTCTATATTTACAGGGCTTGGAAAGACCTTTTTTATATCTGCACTTATGTACTTCACTGAGCATTATAAACAGCACTGGGGTTAGGGGTATTTGACAAAGCACAAGTATTTTAGGTCTCCCAATGAAATCAGTTGAGACAGGAGCACAAATAAACTGCAGGGCTGCAGCAAGTACAGGGAGAAAGGACTTCTCATGCCATTCTGTAGAAGAGAAAGAGCCCAATGAGTGCAGTGGTTTGGAGGCCTGAACTAGCTGGGCTGAGTGTTGAAAAGATAAGATGCCAGTTGGTCTACAAAAGATTATTAGATCTCCTGGTCCTTCCTGTATAGGTACCTTGTGCCACCACACAAGATGATGCTCAGAGCTCTGAGGAGCCAACAGAAAAGAAAAATCCCTGTGATCTTAGCTCATAAGCTAATTCATAAATCCACACATGAGTGTTAGGCACTGCAAATTGCTAGAAAATACCAGCCCAGATGCCCAGCAAGGAGATGCTGTTTTCCTGCATGTTGACAGTCATTCTTGAAGTGACACCACTGGGACATGACACCACTGAAGCACACCTGGTAGATGAGCATTTGTGATAAATTAAACTCCCACTGCCCTACAGTTTTCCCTACAAATGTCCCATTAGGATCTGAGCACAGTCAGAGTTGAGAATGCAAAGACAATTATGCACTGGAATTTAAACAAACCATTAATTACCAAGATACTCTGGCAGATGATGGCTCCAACAATGCTTATTACAAGAACCTTCATCGAGTTATCTACCTTTTCATGTAAGCAGAGGTAATGATCTTAACTGAGATGAGAAAAATACTTAGAAGCCATATAACAAGATGTTTTATTAATGACATGCACGTCTTCAGCTCTCTAAGAAAATTGGGCAATCTGTTCCTGCATCACAGCTCTCCATCAAGGTTTTATATTTACCATCACTTTAATAAAGACTTGTTAAAGTACTATCTCATTCCCTTGGGTTGGCTTGAAGAAGGAGGGGACAAAGGAAGTATTTATTTATTAATGGCACCCATTGAGGAGCAGTTCTGTGGTAGAAAATGAGGTAAAAGAGGAAGCATTGCAAAAATGATCCCTGCTTAGCTCATAGGTCTATTTTTAAAGAAGGTCCTCAGCAATGAAATAATTAAATGCAAATTACTTAGGGAAAAAAATCTCCAGGAAAAATACTTTCCCCTCGGAAAAAACCCACCTTGGTTTCTCTTTACAAATCTTGATCTGTTCTCAGTTGGTGTTTAAGGTCTTCAGTGGCAGCAGGAGCAAAGCCACCAGGGAACATGCAAGGTTCAGTGAGCCTGAGCTCAGTGATGGGACTGCAGAGTGCAGCCCTGGGTTTATATCTTCTCTCAATTAATGAATGATAGGACATAGGAAGTGGGCTTGAGTTGCATCACTGGAGGTTAAGATTGGAGATTAGTGTCGTGGCTTTGTGTGGATCTGCTTTTTGCTTGGTAACAGGAGGAGGGAGCTGCAGTGCTGATCCCAGTAAACAGTTCTCGAAATATCCCTCTACTCTGAGGTGGATCCACCTCCAGCCTGGCCGGGCTAATCTGGCACCTCTGCCAGCACTATTTTAGAAGGGAAATCTGAGCTGGAAGAGGAGGTGTAGGAGTGGTACAAGATGCAAGAGACCATGCAGACCCCACAGTCAAAGAAGAAGGAAAGGAGGAGCACCAGACCAGAGACCTCTCTGCAACCCCTGGCAAGAATGCAGGCTGTGTACCTGCAATGGAGGGCAATGGCAGGACTGAGAGCCACCAGCAGCTCTGTGTGAGTGCACCCGGATGGGTGAGAGACTGTGTGGGGAGGCAGCCATGGCACAGGCCGTGCTGGAGAGCCTGCAGGCCACAGAGCAGACCCACATGAGAGGCAGAAAGGAGCTGCAGCCTTTGGGATGAACGCACATCGGAGCAGCTCATGCAGGGCTGCCGTGTGTGTGAGGTACCCCGCAGAGGAGCAGGGAGGATCGGCATGGAGCTTGCCTGCCCTGAGGAGAGACAAATGGCAGAAGCTATCAGGAATAGACTGGCTGAAACCCCCACTCCCTGCCCCCCTAAGCCATTCAGCAGGGTAGCAGATAAAGACACCGAGATCAGGTCTCTGAGCCCAGGAAGAGGGGAGGAGTGGGGAGAAGGTGATCTTAAAGGGCTAGTTGTGCTCTTCATCGTTGTACCACTCTGTGGTATTTTCTGTTTGTTATGTTTTGGTTTTTATGTTTTTGGTTGGTGGTGGACTAAATTAATTTCTGGTTTCTTCCCCAAATTCAGTACTCCTGTCTGTTTTTGCTGGGACCATAAGTGGCAACTGAGCCCTCTCTGTCCTTAGGGCTTTCCAAAGGCCCTCAGTACTTTTGGCTGATCATGGTCCTTTACTCCTACATGGTCCTAAACCACAACAATTAAGAACTTGTCCCCGCGAGGCTTGTTAAGCACTGGAATGGGCTGCCCAAGGAGGTGGTGGAGTCACCATCTCTGGAGAAACAGAAGAGATGCATCAATGAGTTGCTGAGGGACATGGCTCAGTGATGGGATTGGCAGTGTTAGTTGCTGGACTCGATGATTTTAAAGGTCTTTTTCAACCGTAATAAAGATTGTGTGATTCTATCAAACATATTTTCATGGCACTTCATAGAAAGCTTGAGGTTGAGGTGTCTGAAAACTGAGGTACTCTCTTGACCTCTGACCAAATCCTCAGCAGGACAAGCTTTTCTAGATGGCTCCATTAGGTCATTTTAGTGTTACCTCCAAGGTCTGCTCACAGGAGCATCCACTCGTCCCATTATCAGGCTGGCATTGACAATGAAGCCACTAAGGAGATGACTCACCAACGGGCAACAACCCTCACTGTTCCCACTGAACTCCAGTTTACTTAATCATCCCAGATTAAGGCTTGTCTAATCAAGGACGGGTGTTAGATCTGATGGGGACTCGGTTTCTATTCTGTTCACATGCTGTCTGGCTGGGCAAGTACAATGTCCCGCATAAAGTCTCAGGCTTTCAAACTGAAATGCTTTCTTCCTTTTCCAGTGAAAGTTCAAAGTGTGTGTTTTACCTGAAAGATGAAAGTATAGAAGAACCCAGTTTCCAGACTCCCTAAAATAGTTTAGGGGAAACTTTCTGTCTGTACCAGGTACTTACATGAATGTGCTGAGTCCTAGAAGGGATTCAGTAGCTGTGCTTATGAGTGGGCTGAAGAGGCAACAGAATATTATGAGTAATACAGAAACAAGCTCACTCACCACAGCCTCACTGCTCAGGATGATCATAGCTCTGCACAAAGACCAGGAAGGACCAGGAACCTTTTCTGTAAAGACCGCTTTACTCTGCTAACCTGAAGAGTCAAGAGTTATAGCACTGAGATCAGTCCCTCCTCTTCCACATATTGCTGTGTAGCGTTGAGTAGGTCACTTCACCTCTCTCAGATGCACATTGTATGGCTAGAGAGGCATGAGTACTGTCTTTCTGACACCATTTTGCTGATGGGATGGTAAGGTGTTTATAGCGGTATCCATCTACTATTAGGTGTGGGCATGTTTCTGACATTGGGATAAGTAATAACAGCAATATTTGGCATCTCGAAAGCACTTACTACAGGCAGATCTTGAAGTGCTTTCTAAAAGGTGTAAAATGTCATTATACTTGATTGATAAATGGGAAACTAGTAAGAGTGTCTAGAGACTACTACAATGACTTTTATCCACTGCTGTCTTTGAACAAGCAGTAAGTAACTGAATTGTCTCATAGGTATCATCCAGGGCTGAGGGCCATCAGTGGTTTAAGACTCTTATTCATCAGAGCACTTTCAAAGATGTGTCTCCCTGACGTCTAGGAGAGCCGTGTATCTGCTTAATTTACAAATAAGCTTCAGAAGGCATCTGCTGGGCTGGCACACAGGAGAAGCTCAAGTTTTGCTTTCCAAAATGATGCGACGCTTGTTTAGAACTTGTTTGGTTGGACGGTACTGTGAACTTATTTAATCCTCCAAAGGTTTCACAATGAGAAAAGACAGAATCATAGAACCATAAATGGTCGGGGTTGGAAGAGACCTCTAGAGCTCATCCAGTCCATCCCCAGCTAAAGCAGGTTCTCCTCAATCAGGGGGCACAGGAACGTGTCCAGGCAGGTTTGGAAACATCCAGAGAAGGAGACTCCACACGCTCCCTGGGCAGCCTGTGCCAGGGCTCCCACACCTCAACACAAACAAGTTTCTCCTTGTGTTTACATGGAAAATTTTGTGTTCCAGCTTACGTCCATTACCCCTTGTCCTGTCACTGGAGACAATAGAAAAAAAGTGTTACCTTATCCTCTTGACATCGACCCTTTAGGTACTTTTAACTGTTAATGAGATCCTCCCTCAGTCTTCTCCAGGCTGAACAGCCCCAGTTCCCGCAGCCTTTCCTCATGCTCCAGTCCCCTGATTATCTTGGTGGCCCTGTGCTGGACTCTCTCCAGCAGTTCCCTCTCCCTCTTGAGCTGGGGAGCCCAGAAGTGGACACAAGGCTTCAGATGAGGCCTCACCAAGGCAGAGTAGAGGTCTAGTGTGATCAGGGCTTTTTTGATATTTAAACATAAATAATTCCAACAGAAGAAGCACTTGCCTAATGCTGAGATGGATCAGGGCACCCACAGGTCTGTGTAGCATAGTTAGCACTCAGCCACCCACCCTAACACCATCATCATGTGGGCAGCACAGCCTTGAAGACCTGCAAAGGGTCTCTATAATAGGTCACAAAGTGGGTGTGCTAAGGGCTTCCCAAAAGTCTCACAGCACAGGTTGGGTTTGTAGGATGCAGAACAATCTGCTGTGTCAGCTTTCTAGTTAGAGGCAAAGAGACTGCTGCAAGGTCAGGCTTGGAAAGGAAGGTGCTGCGAGCACCATCTGTGTTGCAAACACAACAATGCTGAGGGAGTAAGAAGCAGTCTCTCAGCCAGGAAAAATACAAGTCCAAGGCCAAAAGCAGGATATCTGCCCAAGAAGAAGCAAGAACTGTCTCCCTCAGCAGATCTCACAGGCGCACGATCTCTTAACAAACAGCTAGTGCTTGGGAGAGTGCAGACACCCAGTGCCAGCAGTGCCCCAGGCCATATGCAGAGGTGGCTGCAGCCATGGAGGGGACTTTTTTAACCTCCACAAAGCCCATTAGCCCACACGTGCTTTAGCAAGGCCTCAGCTCTACAGGGCCCTCATCGGGATGCCCAGCCATGCAAAGACCACATGCTTTCAAAGCAGAGAAGAAAACAGCAAGGAGTACACATCTGCATGTGACTTGGGTGACACAAGCCTGCCGGCACAAATTATATACTTTACAAATGACATTTTCTGTCATGGGGGGAGGTTTGAGGCAGGCTGTTTAAAATTCAACTGAAGTCTTCCTGGAAAAAGGACAGCATGTGGTCTTCTTTTCTTTTTCTTTCCCTAGGGTAACACTGTGATGTTTCTAGCAAGGAAAATCCCCCTCCTGTTCCCGGACTTGGCAGCGTTTTTTGCCCCAGGGATAAGATTCACATGTTGCGTGTGAACCTCTGGCTGCTTTGCAAGCTCCAGACCAGAATCCCTGTCAGTAGGCCCCAGGGGAAATTGATTTACACCATCAGAGGGTCTGAGACCAGTTAGAGTTACACAGCTCAGGAGATACTCAGTGGATTTGTCCTACGAGCTTCATTGTGCAGATGCAGAAAATGAAGCACAGTGGCTCCATGTGCTTTTCCAGTTCACCTAATCACAACAAGAAGCCATAACACAGATATCTGTTCATCTTGCTCACATAATCTATAATGGTGTCAACCCCCTCTTTTACACTCTCTGCAGTGTGACAAAATAAATAGTATCCATGCAGAGAGGCTCCACTTGGGACCAGAGGCACTGGGTGATAGTGACTAGCAGCTGCCTTAGCACTCTTTTCTGGGCTGTCATTCGAGTTTTTGTCTTCCTTGATGTGCAATATCCAGTATCAAGGGACTTCTCTCTCACTCAGCCTCAAATCCTACTTGGCTTCAGGTAGTCTATGTGCCTGTCTTCTTCGCATCTCTCCTGCGGGATCCACAGCCAAGATCATGACCAGTGAGGTTAGCCATGGTGTTGTGATCCATTCTGAGGGAGATGAGACCACCTGCTAGTGGTCCAATTACATCCAGCCTTCCCTGCTCTGAACTCTTCCCATTGCCTCTTCTAAGCTGTTGTGCAGTTTAAAAGGAGACAGAGAATACACAACATCCTGTTCCAAAACTTGGGATAAAAAGAAGGTATCCTGAAGAAGGCAGTCAGAATGCTTCAAGACAGGTGTGTCATCAAAATTCAGAGTTGCTTCCACCAGGAGAATTTGCCATAGGATCAAGATCTCTGCAGCACAATCATGTTCATTGAGGAAGTGTTTTGGGGTTTTTTTGTCTCTAGAAATGGTGGAAAATAACTCAAAGCTGTTTCTGAGTTCACAGCTACAACCTGTTTTGCAGATAACTCAGGACACGAAAGTCAAATATATTATCGCTCTTCTCTATTTTCTCAGCAAGTACTGACATCATTCCTGTGACTATGTCCCTTGGATATTCTCTCTACAGTTTCCTGCTCTCTCTCTTTGGACAGACACGCTTTGATATGCAGTTAAACCCCTCCATTCCTATGTGGCCTGCACATGGCCTTGCTTTGCCTTGTTATAGATGCCTATATCACAGTGATGTTATTAAGTCAGTTATCTCATGATAGGGAATCAGTAAATAATTTTCTCTATTTGTCCTCATTGATGGAAACAACGTGTTCAACCATATGTTATCTCAGTTCTTAAGCACCTTGCAAGGCCTTGAGCAGCTCCAGTTCTTTATTTTATCAATGGGATGAACAGAAAATAAGACTCAGTGTAGTGCTAAAGGATCCTTCAATCTATTGAGGAGATGAAGGACATAAACTGAAGCCAGAAGTTCAAACCAGAAAAATTCAGATGACAGAATTACCAGTCACAGGGAAAATCTATCAAAGGAATTAGTGGACTGCCTGTCTCCTGAAGATGCAGTTCTCCTGATTAACTCACTGTATCTACAGGAAAACGCCAATGCTGATTCCTATCTTGCTATGTAACTTTTAGTCCCTGTTGAGACTTAGTCTATGTGGTCAGGAGAATCAGAGGGTTATTCTTGTCTTCCTAGAGAAGACTATTTAAAATTGAGCAGATGAGTTATGCCCTTGCAGTGTACAGTTCCTGCCACTTATGGTAAAGGGAGCCAGAAGTGGCCACATTAGATGTAACTATATTATGAATGTCTAGTTGGGAGAGATCTCCAGTTTTGGTGCTCAGCTCAGTTTTCCAATTGAGACGTGTTTATTGCTTTTTGGATATATCAGGTATCTGCACACATATTTGCCAGCAGATATGATAAAAGACCTATGGAGACTTGCACCTCTCTGGATTTTAATGTCATCCAGACCTGATCTCTTCTAAGCCCTTTGTCATGTCTGCCTCTGCAGATGCCACAGGTATTCTGGGTATCAGCTGTCTGGGATAATCTGGAGCATCTCACACAGCAAAATGTGCCGCTGCTTAGAATCATAGAACTGTAGAATGTAGAATGGTAGGGTTGGAAGGGACCTTTAGAGATCATCTAGTCCAACCCCCCTGCAGAAGCATGTCAACCTAGAAAACTGAGTCTTTTCTATTGCAGTCAAGAGCGTTGTTCCCTGACCAAACAAATCATTCTCCGAAGTCCATTGACTGGGTTTGATGGCTCAGACACTGAATGCTCATCTGAACACCATTCTCTAGACACTTGAATTGAGCTGTCCCTGTCAGTGAGTTGAACTCTACCCTTCATACCATGCAGAGAGCGACCTCAACTCTCTTGACAACACATAGATATCTCACACCTCTTAAGGGTATCTTGTCCAAATTCCACCAGCTGTTCCAAGACGGAGGTAGCCTGTAGGTCTGCATTATTTCCTAACAGACCTGTGTGGATGCCTTAGATTCCCATAGCATCTCAAAAAAATAACCCCATACACCTCCACCCAAGCAACTGAACAGTGCCCTTTATGTTTTCCAGGAACAGACACATTACTCAAGAATGCTTTGCTGGACACAATACAGAAACAGGTGGGTGAGTTTTTATGGCTCATATAAGTGCTCAGACTCAAAGATCAAATGATGTTTCTGGCCATAAAGTTTCTAAAAACATTCCTTATCTATCTCTCAGGATGTTTGCGTTGTTCGTTTCATTGGTGTAGGCAAGACACTTTTACCGTGCTTTATCACAGGATCTCAAAGTGTAAATGATTTATACAATTGCTGATGTTTATTCTATTAATGGGAACACTTGGTGAAGCTAAAATATAGTCAAACAAGATGCACTAGGACAGAAAACCACAAGCTGCAATTTTATGCACGTCCATAAACAAGCTAAGCTTATCAGAAAAACAGGTTCAAATGTGTAAGGGGGCCAAAGTAAGCTCCTGATTACACAGCTTCAAGCCCATAGCCAATATGATTACTGGACCTTTTTCAGATGAATAAGTTATAATCCACATTGGCATGTGTGAAATAAGGAATTGGCAGCACTCATTAAGAAACAAAAGAAACAGAAAGATGTGAAAAAGAAAGTAGCTTTACTAGTGTTTCCAGTGTTGAATCATTGGCACTCAGGGCTGTGGCCACACTAGGATGAGAAGGCATCTAATTTGGGTGCCCAACACTGACAAATCCTATTAGGGAAAAATGCTAATCCTCTTCCCCTGGAAGCAGAGAGGGAAGGAGGGCTAGAGATCCGCTGCTGCAAGGGATTTCCTTTCTCCACACTCCCCTGGAAAGCCATCCCCCTTTCAAGCTCCCCACTCCATCCTGGCCAGATCCCAGCTCTCTGGTCCCAACCCAATGGGTTGTCTTCTGCCTTATCCATAAAGGCTAAGCTCTTAAGATGCTCCACTCCTCCTTTCCTAGCAGAGAGGGGAAATCCTGACTGTTTGGAAACCAATGTCAATATTCCTCTGAGACTAGGAGGAAAGCAGCTACCAGTCCCTTCGCTAAAACCACAGCGAATGAAGTTTGGAGAATAAAACTTGAGATGCCAGAGAGAGTCTTACATAAGGAAGGAAGGAAGGAAGGAAGGAAAACAAAAACCCACAACACACAATGGGTGCTGATCTAGTGAACCAAAATGCTTGTTCATGCTACCAACAGTAAGGTGCCAAAGCTGCCCAACCACGGTGTGAGAGGCAGAGCAAATGGCTCAGCAAACCATCCACGGGCTGAAGTTGAGCACCCTACAATGAGTTGCTGGGGTCAGGACTTCAATTTGGGGTGTCTGGGAATGGAGAGGACAACCTATTGCTGCCTGCAGCACCTGCCTACTCTCGGGAGGTGCCTGTCACCCACCTGGTCCAGCACTAGAGGGTAACAGAGAGTCAGACTGCTGAAGCCACATGGCTGGAAGAGGTATTGCTGATGGAGGGGTGGGAAGTGGCAATCTCAGAGAGGTGTGAGCAGGCAAGAGCAAATGAAGCAGCAGATTGTTCTCCCCCGGCCAGTCTTGCTATGGGGCATTTATGGGGCTGGGCTGCACCAAGGAAAGAGCAATGGGTGTGCTGGGAGGGAGTCCCTGTTTGCTGGTTGAAGAAATGAGGTGGCAGAAGAAATGAGGTCTGCAAATAGAACAGGAGGTGCATGCACTGAACTCTACATGTCATTCTCAAAGCCCAGGTTACTTGTATTTAGCAGCTAACTTACATACTTTTGAACACGTAACACAACTGAATCACAGAAAGGTGGGGTTTGGAGGGGACCTCTAGAGATCATCTAGTCCAACTCTGCTAAAGCAGGTCCACCTAGATCAGGAACATGTTCATGTAGATTTGGAAATCTCCACAAAAGGAGACTCCACACCCTCCCTGGGTAGCTTGTGCCAGGACTCCCTCACCCTTAACTAAAGAATTTTTTCCTTGTGTTTAAGTGGAACTTTTTTGTTTCTACCTATGTCCATTACCCTGTCCTTATCCTGTCACTGGAGACAACAGAAAAAAGTGTTGGCCCATCCTCCTGACATCCACCCTTTAGGTACTTGTAAGTGTTAATGAGGCTTTCCCTCAGCGTTCTACAGGATAAACAACCCCAGGACCTGCAGCCTTTTCTTCATGAGAGAGATGTTCCAGTCCCCTGATTATCTTGATAGCCCTGCACTGGACTCTCCCCAGTAGTTCCCTGTCTCTCTTGAACTGGGGAGCCCAGAACTGGAGACAGGACCCCAGACAAGGCCTCACCAGGAAAGAGCAGCTGGGGAAGCCAGTACAAGGTGTAAACCCACAGCTTGCTGCTTCTTCAGTTCAGGACTTCATCTTCTGGACATGGACACGCAAAGCCCTGACAGCCACCTGAGCTGCCCATCATGGCAAGAGCCAGACGCACTGCCCATGCCAGTTGGCATTGAGCCTAAGACCTCAAGTGTATGCAGAGCATACAGAGATCAGCTCTTCTTAAGTAATACTTGTGTCTGGTCATGCATTGCTGGGTAAAGTTGCAGTGAATTTTATTTTCCTTTAAAACTTTAGTGGTTTGAAAGGACCAGCAGTCAGGACTCCTGGGTCTCATTTTTAAATCTCCCACTGACTCTTTGAGTGACCTTGAAGAAGTCATTTAATTTCTGTGTCATTTTCTAGACAGGTAAAAATGAGGAGATAATTCTTCTCCAGTTCACAGGGGGATTGTGAGACTTAATTGCTTGCAGGGCACTTTGCTATCCTCAGATGAGAAGTGTAAGACTGATACTACACCACAGCAGCAGTGAGGCTGAAGCTCAGCATGGAAAGCCATGAATACTTCAGGACTGAGACTGCAGTGCTCAGAGGGCACATTTGTCTTTGCTACAATGAGGCCGAACCACTCAACCCTGCATCCCATGTCCTATACACGTGCAGCAGAGAAAACCAGTACTGCTCTGTACCTGAGGGTCCAGCTGTCCCCATCAACTGCCTCAAGGCTGCTCTGCCCTGGGCTTTGATCACCTCTAGAGGCTAATGTCTCCTGGCAGTCATGTTATAGAGACAGAGGCAAGAAGAAAGAACCAGTTGCTTCCATCCAGAGTAACACACACACATCCATCCTGCTTCCTCTCACTGATCCTCACTACTACTGTGCTGATACCACACCAATGGGGATGCATTACCAGCTGGCAGCCTCTCAGCATCCAGCCACAGCCCTGAAGTCCCGTCTGAGCTATCAGCTGCTCTGTGGAGCCTATTAAAAAAAAATAAAAAATTAATCCTTTAAGGCCTTAGCTTTGCTGAGAAATTTAACATTTTCACATCTAGAATGAGGATATCCTTTTGCTGGAGTGCTCTGTTGATGCCAGCCTGACCTGGGATGTAAATGAATCCTGTAGGAAAAGATCTCTGAGTTTCTGTATGTGTCAGTTTATTTTTGCCTTCAAGGGAAGCTTGTCAATGCCCTGTCTGCAGAGCTGACCAGTGCAAAGGCTTCCCTGGGCAGAAGAAAGGAAGAGGAGCTGTCACCAGGGAACCCCATCCAAATTAACCCACTTACCAGGTGGCTCTCCTGTCCACACCAGGACAGTGGCTGTTTGTTTGCTTTGGGCCATTTCTGTGTGAGAAGCAACTAGAGATGAGCAAAATTCAGAAAATTTCTGCTCCCATGGGAAAGGTCAGCTTTGCAGAGTTCAGTTTGCATCCCAAATCAGGACAGTTCAGCAAAATGAGATTGTGGTTGAACTCACTTGAAACAGATGGATTCTCCCTGGTGAAAAACTGGAATATGTGGAAAGAACAAGGAGAGAAATAGGGGGAATTTTCTTACAGGAAACTTCTCTTTTCAAGAAATCATATTTTTCATTTCTTCCAGTCCCAAACTGCTCCAGAACTAATGCCAAGAATTCCCTCATCTATTTATACTCAGCTTTACTGTCTGAGTCTTATTGTACCTGGCATTTGCTCTGACATATGATCATGTTGCAAATAGTACCAGGAACATTTAGCTTGTGGATGCATAATGGAAGGAAGGGTTTCAAGAGCCCTTTGTTAACATGCTGTCATAAACCTGCAGGGACCACCCCAGGTCCCACCCACCCTGCAAGCAAGGGTCCAAAGCTCTGTGGCTTTTTGAACACTGCAGCTGCAAAGGCATGAGTGTGGTTTTGGGGGGTTAAATGCAACACTGAATTTCTATCAGTTTTACAAAATGAATTCATTTAGCATTAAAAAACATAAGTTGCTTGAGATGGATTTCACTACGAAATGTCTCTTTGTTCAGAGATTTTCTTTCACTCTGTTTTTCTTCTTAACAGGAAAAACGCTTAAGAGCAAACTGAAATGTTTTCTCTGGGATTGAGTGAAACTTTTTTATTAGATCAAGAACAGTATAGATGTGTGTAATTATCTTTCAGCATTGCCAGCAAAACAAAACATCTCTTACTCACCTCGTTGTAATTGAAAGCATCACGGGACACCCTGTTAAAATTGAAGCTGTTTGCAATTGGCTTGAATCCAAACAAATAACTCTTAACTGAACCTCTTGTTTTTACACAGGGAGCCATGAAAACATTACCGTAATGAATATCTATCAGAGCTTACTTCGGGGGACAACTGCCAAATTGTGGTTCTGAAACTAATCTCGTCAACACTGCTGTAATTACAAGTAAAATCAGATCTGTGGATTGCTGTTTTCTTGGTATTAAGGTAATGTCAATTTGAGACAGATCAGATCTGTGATGAGAATCATCTGATTTCATGCAAATATCTGTATTTTAGCTCCCTTTGCAGTCACAGGAATCTAGTTATGACAGTCTGTGGTGTCTAGGGAACAATTCACCTCCTCCTCAAAAAGGTGTCTAAAACAGTTTGGCTAAGCCACACCTTGAAAATACTCGCATCTGTATGCCGACTGCAAAAACAGGCCAGAGTGACCAGCTCTGATAGAGACTCTGAGGGTGTAGGTGTGCAGGAAAGAATGTAGGTGCCTAAATACAGGAATCTCATGTTCTTCCCTGGCTTCTAGTGCCACTCAAGAATCATAGAATCATTACAGTTGGAAAAGACCTTTAAGCTCATCGAGTCCAACTACTCACCTCACACTGCTAAGCTCATCACTAAACTAAACCATGTCCCTCAGCACCTCCTCTATGCATCTTTTAAATATCTCCGGGGATGGGGTCTCCACCACCTCCCTGAGCAGCCTGGGTCAGTGTCTGACAACCCTCTTACTATAATCTAAACTTCCCCTGGCACAGGTCTCACACAGGTCCCATCTATCTGCTAGCCTCATGCAAATGTCACTGACAACACAGGGCATCTAAAGAGGCATTTGAAGCCTGACTCATTCCCCCGAAGTTGCATGAGATGAAAATCATTCCCAGAGTTGTCGGGACAACAGGACTTGAAAATACATGATTTGGAAGTGCTCCTGTTGGGACTGTATTTCCAAAGATGAATCATGTAACAGCAGCCTGCAGTGTGACAGTCCTGTCCAGACTTTTGGAAGATTACCCAGCTGAGCAAGTCATTCTTTTGTTACTTTACATAAGACACATGGAGAGAAGAGGAATTGCTGTGGAGACTGCATGGTGTACCTTGGAAGGTCCCTGTATTAACTTCCAACCTTTTGCCACCTTGTGTATAATCACTTTCACGATTTTCCTGCTGACAAGTCACACTTCTTGCTTTGGGAAAGCATTGCCATGCCAAACCTCCCTCCTGCTTTGTGATGGCAGAGCTTGCTTGCATCATGCTAGGAAGCAGGAGATTTACACCAGTGGGATTGCACAATTGTTTCAGATAAGAGGAATGTAACATGTCAGCAGTGTTCATGTCTTTATAGGAAAGACATATAGTAAAACGCAGACCTTCTTGTGGTTGACAGAAAAAACTATCCTTCCCCAGCAGTTTGAACACGACTGGTGTAGAGTGGAAGGCATCATTTGACCAGCAGCCTCAGTGCTTTTTATCTGCTATCTGACTAGAGCTGGCACTGCTTTAAATCATACATTTCCCTTTTGCTGTTATTTATAATCAATAGAGATATTTTCTGTTTATAGAGCTTCTTTCATCAGAAGGATCCCAGGGTGTATTATATGGCATGATCCAGATGCAGCTTTCCTGTTATGCGAATAGATTGGCTCATGAAGACATCATGATGGGCTTTGTCCAGGGAAGGCCTGTTTGGTTTTTCTGTCCTTGTGGCTTTTTTGCTCATGAGTGTTCTGGTCAGTTGTGGTTTCCCAAGTAGTAACGGAAAGAAGCACAGCCATCCCACTGAGATTCTCCTGTTACAAAATATTTCCTAGAGGTTGGTTAGAAAGAGAGGTATGCCCTAGAGCAAGAAAGTATGAAAGCATGACTTCTCTAAATGGCCATATGTTCAGATGGTTTAGGAACCAAATCAAATAATATCCTGGAAAGAGGCAAATTCAGCTTCAGAGGTGACTGACTGGAGTGAAAATAGGCTCAACAGATTTTGAAACACTGAGATCCAGCGAAAATTAGACTGTAAATCTGAGGCACTCTAATCACATCTGTATATCTCAGCTGTAGATGTCTGTCTCCGAGCTTATTTGCCAGACCCCATTAAAGTCCATGAAGACAACCAGGGTCTTTTAGGAAACAATTTAATTCGGCATGTCTTGCAAATGTCTTCTTTAGGATGAAATAAATTGCTGAACTCTAAAGGTGGTCCTGGATGATTACTCATAAGTAAATCATAGAATCATAGAATGGTAGGAGTTGGGAGGGACCTTTAGAGATCATCTAGTCCAACCCCCCTGCAGAAGCAGGTTCACCGAGATCAGGTCGCACAGGAACATGTCCAGGAGGGTCTTGAAGACCTCCAAGGAAGGAGACTCCACAACCCCTCTGGGCAGCCCGTGCCACTGCTCCATCACCCTCACAGTAAAATAGGTTTGTTTTTATATTTAAGTGGAATTTTTTGTGTTCCAGTTTCATTCCATTACCCCTTGTCCTGTTGCTAGCTACTATAGAAAAGAGGGATGTCCCAGCCTCCTGACACCCACCGTTTAGATATTTATAAATGTCCACTCTGCAGATGTCTCAGGTTAAAAGAGATGAATCATACCAGTCTGTGCCTTGTAACAACACCTGTGAGCCCAAAACAGAGCAAGGGATTTAAACAAAAAACAAGAGTCTGGCATTCACCTTGACCATCACCTTTGAGTTCTCTGTGCTAAATCTTTCAGAGGAATGGAGGAGATCTGGCAAACAACACTGGGCTCTTTGTTGCTTTGGATCCAAGTGACAAGCCAGTGAAAGAGGCTTTGTCAGACAATCCCTCTAAAAGTAGTCAAAAGGTTTCTTCAATTACACAGAGCAGAATGTGGTGTAGAAATCAGCAAGTGTGGAACCACTGATTCACACATATCCAGAAATAACGATCTTGATATTTAGACCACTGAAATAAAAAGAGTGGGCTGGAGATGGGATGAGAAATAGTAATATTTAAAATATGACACATTTTAATGTGTCTTTGGCGATTATAATGAGAATTGTGAAATTACGGGACAAGATTGCAAGTTTCCTAATTAGCAAATTAACGAGAGGTTTCTAGGCCTTCCAGGTGCTTCAGCCAGCTTCAAGACAGAGTGGACCAAAACTAAACATCACCCAGACTAATCACAATCCTGGCCAGAAGAATAGATCTAAGAATACTCACTCTGAGCACCTGATTCACAACTGATGGGAGTCTTTCCACCACTTTCTCTGGGTTTTGGATACACAAGAAGCTTTGTCCTCTTAGATGCAGATGATCTTAAACCCATGCCTCCAGCTGCTAACAGAGGCAGTGTTTGCCTGTCTGCATTCCAGAGTTAATGCACATTCCAGCTAGTGCAGAGGACTTTACTTCACCTCCAACACACAAGGTCACCTCACCTTTGATCCTTTGATGTTAGTGCAAGGCTATCTGAGGAGGGCTGTGTAATGACTCAGCAGCTCACTGCCTGCTATGTTTCTCTCTTTAACTGGATTTTTTGCTCCAGTGAAGCTGTTCTCAAAGCGGCTGAAGCTTATTACATGCCTGATCTTGAAGCTAGAAAAAGCGTTAATTATTGAGCAGGTGTAAAGCCAGTCCAGCACAGCTCAGGCATGCATCAGGCAGCATAATGTGTCAAACAATTGTTGTCGTTGCCACGGGAATAACAACATAGGAGAGCAGCATCACATAACATCACAGCAAGTTGTCACGTGTTGGCAGGGCAGTCACCTTCACCCGTTTCACCTCAGCTGGAGGAAGGGACCCTAATTTGGAGACATTGTGTACTTTTGGGGGAAAATTTCATATTAACTCGGTGAGTCCTATTTGCGCTGCTAAACCCTATCAGTGACTGGAGTCCTGAGCTCATGCGACACTGACTAGAATCTTAAGATGGCCAAAAGCCACAAGACAGGTGACCAATGGGAAGACAAATTGAAGGCAGGGCTTAAGAAGTAGCACATAGACCAAGTATGTCAACTGCTTCTTAGCTTCCAACTGTCACTTGTGGCAAGGGGTATGACCAACTCTCTTAGTCCCAGGATGGACTTGTGATGTCAGCCTGAGCAACTTCATCATCTCCACTCTTTCCTCAGCTGATGCCTCAACACCAGCAAAGCCTGAGAGGTCTCTACATAACCTAGACCAGAAGGAGGGAAGCACGTGAATTAACATGCAATAGCCCTAGGTGAGCCGTGCCAGAGATTTTAGTGGAAAACTTGCCCAGAGCCTGGCCTATTTTCCTTCACTCTATATCATCGTCACTCCCACAATCACTGCCGCTAGTAAAGTCCCAGTGATCACTGGCCAACATACCACCACATCACACAGCTCTCTTCAAACACTTTTAGAAGGTCATGGCTCTGAAGACACCATGAATACTCCCAACACACTTACTGCATTAATTCTCCCTGAATTTCAACCATCATTAGTGTACACTAATTAGTACTGTTGGGAACTCTTGAGAAAAACATGGACAAATACTGAGAAACTACTTCATGCCAAAAAGCCTAAAATATCTCGTTTTTGCCTAGTTTACACCATATCATAGTATCCAACTTACAGAACAGGGCACAAAAATAGCTTCTAATGATATTATCACTTTGTTATAATGGGCTAAATTCAGCCCTGAGGGGCTGTAGAAACTAATGGAGTTTGGCCCAACATGTGGTTAATGAGGATCGTCTATTTCAAGCCCATAAGGTACCATACTTCTGCCACTACAGATTGGCTGGGAATAATTCACCTCTTCAGAGACACTGTATTCACTCCCAGCCATGGCTATGTTTGCTCTAAATAGAGGCAGCAAAAATAGACATCAAGAACAAAAACATTTCTTTCAAACTCCAAATACCTCTGGCTCTGATTTTGATCTTGCATGCAGTAAGAGCCCAAGTGAGTGGAGAGGTTTTATTTCTCATTTGTGCCATAAAAATGAAATGGGCACACCATGTTTAACATTGCTTTAGCATACAGAACACCTAAGACAGTATCTAAACACTCAGAAAATGTTAACTCTGATTAAACAAGGCTAACCTTACTTTTTCAGATCCTGTCCTATGGATAATCTCTTTGCATCTTTTGATTTCTACAACCACCTAGTTTCTAATTTCCCTGCTCATACACTAAATCCACCTTCCCAGAAGTCCCTTCTCAGGAACTTTAGAACGAAACTCATCCTACATCAGAATTCTAGTTCTGCAGGAACCTGTCCTCATCTCTGGAAAGCGTATAAGCCCATGTTCACCTATTCAGACCTGTAATATGTGTTTACCTGTAAGAAAAGTTGCATAAGGGTGCTTTCTTGGAGTCTACATTGTTGCTCCCTCCTTTTGCATCTTAGTCTTAGCCTCCAGTTTGAACTTGACCTTTATGTCTATACTGCTGTTTGTCTGTTTTGAAACAGAGCACAGCCACAGAAGCTCAAAATATACCCTCAATTCTTGTATCCAAATTCTCCATCACGTTCTCTATTTTCCACAAACACTGAAAACCACTAAAAAGCAGAATGCTCCAAAAAGTACTAAACTACAACTCAGCTGGTGACAGCTCCTCCAAACAACAGTCTTGTCATTGAGAACATGGATGATTTGTATTAAAGATTTCATATATTACCTCTTCCTCTTACAACTTATCTCAGCTATTAGCTGAAGAGGTAATTGAGGAAGGATCTCCCCTGTATTTCTGAATACAGTCTAACAAGTTTCAGCTACATCTCTTCTAGTGGACTATATTGTGCCAGGAAGCATTTTATGGTCCAGAAGCCAACTGTCACAGTCTGGCTATGTCCCTATGTCCCTTCAGCCTTCAGAAAATGGTGAGCTCATCCAAACTGCCTATGGGGAAAGGTCCTTCATCCATGTGAACTTCCAAACAGCATTAGGTTGAAATTGTTAGAAGTGTTAGGTGACCCTGGGCAAAAATTTTGCCAGGGACCATTCTAAGGGGTCAATACTGTTTATTTCAGTACTGTATATGCATTCTTTAAAGCTTTCCCATCATCACCAGAAAAACACCTGGAACGATTTTCTTTCTGGACTACTTGCTTTTAGCTTATGGGTGGTTCTCCACTTCCCAGAAAGAAAGAAAAATGTTAATTGCTGAGAAAAGCTAAGCTGAAGTAGAGCACATCCATGTCTTTCCTCTGGGATAAGCTTATGATTTCATTCCTATAGCTAATAACTTTAGCTCCCCAAAACTGCTGACTTTCATCGAGATAGCCAAAGGTAGGACTTGGGACTGTAGGTATGGACTCATACAGAATAAAGCTATCTAGATCAGGACTTTCCAAGAAGGCTAAAGAACTAAGTGCCCAACTCTTTTCAATCCCAAAAGCTCTACCTAGTCTTCAATGATACTGACAGTACCTCCCACAGCACTACTCTATGTTCCAGCACAGAGGAAGGGGAGGATAGGTAAGCTGTTGGTCTTCCATCACCTCCAAGAACACTCTGTTAATTACTTGGATCACAATGAAATAAAGAGCTGATTTGAGATTCTCATCTACTTAGTCATTTGTTAACTTCTGATAAAACTGAGCTTTGTCTTCTTATCTCTCTTTGCCAAACAAAGAGGCCAAGGCCAGCAAGTGAACCTCATATTTCACACTACTCACCTGATTCAATCAGTCATGTATTGTAGTTGATCATTACATTTCTAGATAACTTGCCCTCTATTCTATAATATAAAAAATGTTTGCTGCGGGAATCGGCTCTAATGGGAAGGAGGAAAAAAGACAAAGCTCCACTGATATAATATCTCTGTTATCATAGAATCATAGAATGGTAGGGTTGGAAGGGACCTTTAGAGATCATCTATCAGTTCCATTGGTGTAAAATTGGCAATAATTTAGCAGGGTGTTTAGTCCATAATAATCATCTCTCTAGAAGGAAAATTTTTCCCTCAATATACAGCCATTCAGATGCTTCATTCTCCATGGATTGTTCTAAAACAAAAGTTTCCCAATGAACAAACTTCATCATCTTATTGTTTTACTATTATGATTTCTGAAACCTCAAAACACGTACCTAATCTTCCTTCAGGAAGCCTTGACCCCACTCACTCCCATTATACAATTCAGGTTAAAGGCCTAGCCCTTACAGATGCTCTGTTTCTTGGGATCTACCTCTCAAATACAACCATTATCAACTTTACTTTTCTGGCTCATATCTATCAGGCCTCTCATTTGTAAGACAATGGGACTTTCTCTGGGACAAGCTGACAACTCTAACCTCTAGCCTCTAGGTTCTGAAAATCTCAACTATGGACTGATTCCCTGATGGTGGGAAGAGACCTGTTTTCATCTGGTAGCAGTGATAAAATTTTGCTCTCATTTATAACAGCAGAATTCCAGAAGCAGATTAACTTATTCCCTACAACTATTTCCTTTGGCTAAGGATAGATTTACACATATGTAACAGATTATGTATGACCTTTCTCTCACCAACTCCAAAGCTTTGGCATCACGTGTCTTTTAAGCATTATGCATACAGTAAGCAATCACCCTGTAAAGCAGGGAAGTAACTCCAGAGAATGAGTTGTTGGCAATAGCAAAGAACTGGTTAGTTAAAACATGGTTAATGTTCTGAAATACTGAGTGGTTAACAATACGTCAAGTGGCTGTTGAGAGAATGCTCATATATACTCAGAGGTCAATTATTCACTTGTAAACTTCTTGGTTTAATTTCCTTACAGTCTATTTCCTCTATTACATATTCATAATAAGTTCTCCTTCTTCAGCTACTAATTATTCTCTATGTTCACCATATATCCTTTTGTGTAATATAGATGGTAAATATTAATTTCTGAGCAGAGATTTTTTTTTTCCTTAAATTGAAGCAATGTTCTTTAGAATTAAATGCAATAACCATCAATTAAATTTAACAAATAAGGAAAAGTCATTAAACAATAATGAAAATCAAGATGCTGAGCTGAAATTAAAACAACATTCATCACACTTCTGTTGTTCCAAAAGGTTGATTTAATCAATACCATCTCCACGGGGTTTCAGTAAGGGAACCATTCACACACATTATTTTTTATTCCCCTGGAAGATGCAATTACCAGCTCTGTACTGGGGACAAACAAACAGCATCTCAGATATTCTGGAAAAAGGTGTGCAAAAGGTGCACTCAGAGAGCACGAGAGAAGACATCTCAGACTTTGATGATGTCTTCACTCCTTCATGCGAACAAGATCAGGTAAAACAAACTGAAGCATTCAGAATACATCACTGAAAATAAGGCTTCACATTCTCCGAGGACTCAAAACTACCTACTTTCACAGGAGACAATCAAGTATAACTGTTTACTTTCACAGGAGATGATCAGGTTTCATTCATTTTTCAATGAGGAACCTCCAAAAGGAAAAAAAAAAAAAAAGATGCACAAGATTTCAAAGGACTGCAGGACTGCAAGTCAGAAAGTTTTTCTGCATTAACATTTCCCTATTCTGTTTAATCAAAGTGGCTGATAAGGAAGGACACAAATTGAGAACAGTAGTCTGGTGGGTCTTAAAAAATCAGTACTTTGGATCTTGGTTTCAAGGGAACTTGCAGATCTGGAACTGGATATCATCAAGTATTTATTTCATACAGCTACAAGTTACATAGAATAATTTCAGCTGGAAGTGACCTTTAAGATCAAGCCCAGCCTTTGTCCTAGCCCTATCAACCACTAGAGCATTTCCCTAAGACTGAGCAGTTACACATGGTCATTCACGCTGTAGTGACACATAACAATTAAAAAAAGCAAACAATAATGTGTACCTTGCCAATTTGGCCCTGAGTAAGAAATAAATAGTAACTTCTGCAGTAGAGTAGTCTCTTGGTCCAGAAGTTGGACAGTGTCCTAGAACTATCTCATAGATCTGCTTTCCAGAATTGCAGCCAGACACACACAACCCCATTAAAGTAACTGATTGTTCCGTAGGCTCCATACTTCAATATCCCAAGATCTATCGATTACAATACAACATGCTCTATCATGATATATAGCAAATAGCACTGAAGTCAGCCGGCACTGGCTAAGTAAAGGCCAAACAGAAGATGGATATTAGAGTCCAGAAAGAGACACAGGGGACACATTAGAAGCCAGTAGCCAGCTGTGCAGAGTTTAACCTGTTTGTGATATTTCTGTGAGGGCTACAAGCAGAAAATCCCATCCCATTATCTCCAGAAAGGAAGAAGGCTCATGAAGAGAGAAGGGTGAATTATTAAAGGACAGGCCAAGTATGACTGAGAGCTTATTAAAAAGGGAGAAGGGTGGGTAAGCGAAGAAACAGCTTGCCAGGCTGGTTCTATTAAAATCTAAGGCCAGATTCTCTGTGTAAATTAGCATAGCTCCATTGACTCGGGTTGACTAGTTGACTTCTCTGGCTTTATGGCAGTTTACCAGCTGACATTTTAGCCCATTAACTTGAATCACTGCATGTTTCCCTGTGAGCTTGGTCTTGGTTTGTTCTGCCCCAAACTCTTTTTTTTCCACCAGAAGGGACAAAATTCTTCAGCTGAAACATCTGAGCAATGACATCTCATCAAAGATGGACGTTTCCATGGAAATATCTGTTTCAGATGAAATTTTTTGAGTCTTTCACAGATAAAATATAAATAACTGGTTGGACCAGTCTTCAATAAATCAAAATAGAAGCTTTGCTGGAGAATCATATATCATAGAATGGTAGAGTTGGAAGGGACCTTTAGAGATCATCTAGTCCAACCCCCCTGCAGAATCAGGTCGCACAGGAACATGTCCAGGCAGGTCTTGAAGACCTCCAAGGAAGGAGACTCTACACCCTTCCTGGGCAGCCTGTGCCACTATTACGTCACCCTCACAGTAAAATAGTTTTTTCTTATATTTAAATGGAACTTTTTGTGTTCCAGCTTCATCCCATTATCCCTTGTCCTGTTGCTAGATACAACAGAAAAAAGGGACGTCCCAACCTCCTGACATTCACCATTTAGATATTTGTAAATATTAATAAGATCCTCCCTCAGTCTCCTCTTTTCTAGAATAAACAGCCCCAGTTCTCGCAGCCTTTCCTCATATGAAAGATGTTCCAGTTCCCTGATCATCTTGGTGACCCTGCGCTGGACTCTCTCCAGAAGTTCCCTGTCTCTCTTGGGCTGTGGAGCTCAGAACTGGACACTACTCCAGATGAGGCCTCACACCAGGGCAGAGTAGAGGGGGAACAGAAGCTCCTTTGACCTGCTGGCCACACTCTTCTTGATGCATCCCAGGATGTCATTGGCCTTCTTGGCCATGAGGGCACATTGCTGGCTCATATTTAGTTTATTATCAATCAGGACTCCCAGGTCTCTCTCTGCAGAGCTACTCTCCAGCAGGTCAATCCCCAGCCTGTACTGGAGCATGGGGTTGTTCCTTTCTAGGTGCAGGACTCTCAAGCCAGTCGAGATCCTGCTGAATGGCAGCACAGCCTTCTGGGGAATCAGCCAGTCCTCCCAGTCTGGTGTTATCAGCCAACTTGCTGAGGGTACACTCTGTCCCCTCATCCAGGTCGTTGATGAAGATGTTGAACACGACTGGCCCCAGAACCCATCCCTGTGGAACTCCACTGGCCACAGGCCTCCAACTCGATTCTGTGCCACTGATCAACACTCTCTGGGCTCTGTCATTCAGCCTGCTCTCGATACACCTCCCTGTCCACTCATCCAATCCACACTGTCTGAGCTTTCCTATGAGGATGTTATGGGAGATAGTGTCAAAAGCCTTGCTGAAGTCAAGGTAGATGACATCCGCTGCTCTCTCCTCATCTATCCAGCTGGTTATCTACTCATAGAAGGCTATCAGGTTGGTCAAACAGGATTTCCCCTTGGTGAAGCCATGTTGACTTCCCCTGATAACCACCTTTTCCTTCATATGTTTAGTGATGACATTCAGGATGATTTGTTCCATCACCTTTCCAGGGATGGAGGTGAGGCTGACCAGTCTGTAGTTTCCTGAGTCGTCCTTCCTGCCCTTTCTGAAGTGACATTGGCCTTTCTCCAGCCCTCAGGCACCTCACCATGATTTTTCAAAAATGATGGAGAGAGGCTTAGCAATCACGTCAGCCAGCTCCCTCAGCACTCTAGGATGCATCCCATCAGGACCCATTGACTTATGAGGCTTAAGCTTGGAGAACAAGTCTTTAACCTCTTCATCTTCCACCCAGGGCAAGCCCTCTGCTGTCCTGGCCATCCTGTTATCCTTGCTGGACTGAGCTTTCCTAGAGCCAGCCTTGGCTGTAAAGACTTGTACTTCAGCCTTCTCTGCATCCTCTGGCACCAGGGCACCCTCAGTGTTTAGCAGAGGGCCCACATTCCCACTCGCCATCCTTCTGCTGCTGATATACTTGAAAAATGTCTTATTACTGTCCTTAACTTCCCTGGCTAAATTTAATTCTAGAAGGGCTCTAGCCTTCCTAGTTGCACCCCTGCATGCCCTGGCAATGTTCCTATACTCTTCTCAAGAAGCCAGCCCCTGTTTCCACCTCTCATAGATGGCTGCTTTCTGCCTGAATTGTCCCAGCAGATCCTTGCAGAAGCTGAAATGTTGTTTGGGTTTCATTTACCGCTCTCTTTTCCCTAATAATGAACACACAATGCCTGAATAAAAGAAACCTTCACAATGAAAATTAGCTGAAAACTTCCAAGAGGAGACCAACCCTGATACTGAGTTATTACCACATAGATGTCCCTATTTATAACTCTGAGGGCACAAAGAGATGACAAGATGGAAGGACGACATGGCAGAGGAGGGAGAGACAAGCACTCCTGGCTTCTCTCTAGATACAGGTCTTTTCAGTTTTTCTCCCTCTTTTCCCTGTTACTCTCTTCCCACTCATTGCAGCTAGTGCCTTAGACCATACTCTGTAAAAAAAAACAAAAACAAAACAAAACAAAAACCAAACACAGCAAGCTGTGCCTCCCCTGCACCAGCCGTTGCTGGTAGAGAGATCCTTTGACAGGAATCTAGAGGGTTTTTTCTTCCTCATTTTGAGCACTGATTCACCCATACATACAGACTGACATTTAATCATATGGGGAAATACATTCCAGGGGTGAAACTGCTGTGACTGTTTCCCAAAATATGATCCCAAGGAAGAAGAACTGGTTATGGAAGATTATACACCAAAAATGATTTTTACAAATGAATATGTAAAATAAAATGCAGAGTTCTGTTCAAACACATAGAGTCTGACCACAATGGAAGCTGGTAACTATATCCCTGAGAGTCTCCATTGGGATTCCCAGACTAAGAATATTAGAGGAAGAAGGAATGCATCCAGGATCCTGGAAATACCCTACCACCTCCACATCTGCTAGTAGTCCCATGCCCCAGAATAGTTCTAGATAACCGTTCTTGGAGGCCTTATATCAAGGCTGTGCTTTACAATGTAAAGATAATACTGAAGATAAAGGATTCCGTTCTGTATTTCCAGGACTTTACCTTACTGCCACTATCCAGAAAACTCTTCAAATGAAATGTTCCAATTTAATCCCTGCTTCTGGAAATGCAGTACCTTGGCACAGTTCAGAACAGCAAAAAAATGTAAGAAGCCTCCTACAAGTGGGGAAAAGAGCTAGAGCTACCAGCTGCTTGGAACATTTGTAGAGGAATACTTGGGGACTGGTTTGCAAATACATTCCACTTTCCAAGAGCCTAAAGTATGTTGGGCAATACACAGGAGGGAACTGATGTTACTGTGAAACCTCAACTGGGAAGTTGACTAGAATAGTGCACGATCCTACACATGGATTAACATGGTCATGCTGTTTTACTGCTGTGTATAAGGTCCCATAAAGAATATGTCACTTGACTTACTTTTCCCACATAAAGAATAAAAGATATGTTTAAATCATTGCTTAGCTTTAGGCAGTGCTCAGCTACTGACCAGTGTGGATATTCCATGTGGCGGAGCTAAGGAAAAGACGTGCAGATTCGTCATCGCTGCCAAAGTGGTTTTGAACAGCAAGTGCTAATGCAGAACAAGGCAAGAACTACTTATTTTGGTGGAGGCAAACACCAGCTTGTCCAGTGAGTGAGGTAGGTGAGGTCAGACATTTAAAAAAAAACCCCAGTTTGTTAAACCATAAATGCAATTAAAAGCAAAGAGCCTGCTCTGCGGATGGATGTCATTCAGTGTGTGTGAAGGGATGCCAGAATCTGGCTCTGAATAGTTTTGATTAACAAACCTGAGTTTGAATTGCTAGAGAACTGTTCATTTCGTTAAGCCATTATTCATGGCCTGTGACTGGTCTTAAGTAATGTTCTGCATCCTGATGAGAGGATTGAAGCTTACACTGGAATGATGAATGCCTGACAGCAGATAATGAATAGTGTACTTCCCTCACAATTCACAAATGCTCTAGGGTTTCTGAATTGTAAACTACCAGGCCAACTCACTGAACAAATACACTGAAATAACATTCCCAAAAGCAGCAGGATTTCAGCACTTTCTCTATGGGATACAGTTTAATTTCCCTAAATCAAAGCAGTACAAGTCAAGCAGGTGTCCTAGAACTGCTTGTTGGTTTTGTCTCAGGCCCAGGCAGTCTGCAAATAGAACCCAATCCCTCAGACACAAATTCCTCCTTAGGAAGAGAGTTGGAAAGCTCCCCATGAGATCAAAATCCTTCTCTCCCAAAAAGTACTGTCCCTCCACGACCCAGGCACTTCCACTTATAGTTGGAGCTGCAGGAATACTTGCAAATAATAACCCCCACTCACATAAATAGCAGCTAATGGAAGCAAAGAAATTAATTTATCGAGATATTGGCCAACAGGCTGCCTTCATTATTTAACTATTCTGGTAAAAGCTAATGCATAACGAACTTAAATGGCCCATGGATCTTGCACAGGGCCTTCAGCCAAGGGGAAATTTCACACAAAACACCAGGCAGTTCAAAGTCTCTGAATGCAAATGCAACCGAGGATTCTGCTACACAGAGGTGCTGGATGACTAACCAGGGGCAAAGCATCACAAATAATGCTCAGACCAACACACTTTGATGCTGTCTTCCAGTTTTAGCAAAATCTCTGAACATCAGTTTGACTTGTACCTAGTCATACATATCTCCCCAACTGAATGTAATGCAAGCATAGAAGGAAAATGTTTCATTTACTGACCTAAGGCAAAGTAAAATGTGGAATAGTTGCCACAGAATCACAGAATGGAAGGAGTTGAAAAGGACCTCTAGAGATCATTTAGTCCATCTCCTTGCTAAAGCAGGTCCACCTAGATCAGGTCACGCAGAAACACATCCAGGCAGGTTTTGAAAGCCTACAGAGAAGGAGACTCCACACCCTCCCTGGGCAGCCTGTGCCACAGCTCCCTCACCTCAACACCAAAGATATTTTTCCTTATGTTTAAATGGAACTTTTTGTCTTCCAGCTTATGTGCACTGCCCCTTGTCCTGTCACTGGAGATAACAGACAAAAGTGCCATCTGAGCCTCTTGACACACACCTTTTAAATACTTGTGTTAATGAGATTCCCCTCCTCAGT
Organism: Colius striatus; assembly: GCF_028858725.1. Lineage (NCBI taxonomy): Eukaryota > Metazoa > Chordata > Aves > Coliiformes > Coliidae > Colius > Colius striatus. Next base: position 37,591,965 of record NC_084763.1, read on the forward strand.
CTTCTCTTCTCCAGGCCCCAGTTACAGCAGCCTTTCCTCATAAGGAAGATGCTCCAGTCCCCTGATCATCTTGGTGCTGGCCTCTCTCCAGCAGTTCCCTGTCCCTCTTGAGCTGGGAAGCCCAGAACAGGACTCAAGATGAGGTCTCACCAGGGCAGAGTAGAGGGGAAGGTGAAACTTGGAGAAAAGCACCTGAAAACATCCAGATGCATGTGTTGCAGATGAACATTTGATAGACAATCATCTGCAGAACACGTTACCCAAGACAGACAAGAAAAAAACAGTTGTTTGGCTTTAGATATTTGTACTTCACAGGCTGATCTTTCAATCAAGCTGAAGAACCAATTAATTGAATTAACATGGCATATCAGTGTCTGGAGCACTCAACAGTTTGTGTGAAGTCTGTTGCTGTGGCAGGTCAGCCTACATGACTTCAGCTAACTGCTACAATCTATTTGCTTCCACCTACAGCCACATCTTTGCTAGCTGTAAATGACACTCATTAAATTGGTGGCTTGGGACAGGCTTCAAGCTGGGAATAGCTTCTGTGAGAATCTCAGTTCAGCGGTCTCCTGCTGGGATGGCAGCTCCAAAAATAAACAAGCCGAGGCCTCCCACTGACCCACTGACACAGCCTCAGTTACAGTTTTACACTTGGCACCTTTTTAATAACGAGAAGGGTGGTTGCATGTACATGCTCAGTGAGTCCTGTGTGTCTGCTCACAGGGCTGAGCTCCTCCATCCCAGTGGGACACTTGGTGCTGCTGTTTCTGATGGGTAGGTGATAGGACCAGGAGTTATGGACTTTGCCTATCTTCCAGTAATTGCACACAAATTATCATACTACATTTCTTTCTGGTTGTCTACCAAGTTGATTTTCAAGATCTTAAAGGATAGGTCTAATCTCAGACTAGAGAGGGAGCAGACTGGGTATTCCTAACACTGACAGAAATTGCCCATGTAATCTCAGTTGAATTACTCTATGCTTTAGTTTTCCATGTGAAATTATACTTTCTTTAAATATTTATGCTCTGGGTCACTTCCTGCTACTTTTTTGTCCAGAATCCAGCACAATGAGACTATTTTGACAACATTGTTGAGTTATCCCAATCTTACCATGAAATACTTTTAACCTCAATTTCATCCTGTTTGTCCTACATAAGTGCATCTTCCTGATGCTTAGATCCTTGTGTCCTTGTGTTGTAGGTATTTATCAGAGAACTTGTTTCATGTCCCTTTTATTTGAATACATAATCTGCAGTGAAAAGTGTAGGATGTTACTTCAAACTATCTGTGTATGGCCAATGTCTCCTGCTTTAGGAGTTGCCAGGAGTCAGTCAAGTAGCAACACCTCTATAGATTTTCACATGCAGGAAAGCAAAGTTATGTGGAGCTCCCTCTGTCCACTGGATTCCTTTTCATCAGAGGCAACAGAAAGAACTGGAGAAGACAACAATACTATGTCCAAGCACAGACACAAAACTCCTTTAAATTACCTCTGCTTTTCCAATATCTGAAGCATCAGTAAATGTCACCAAGTTTCTTTGCAGCTCTCCAGTAACCAGGTGCTGAAGATGACCCCACATTTGAAATACCCTGCTAGCAAATTCTCCAGGGGAAGGACACTAGGATTTAAATCCTAAGAATTGTTAGGAGCTTTTCTACTTCCATTTTCCTTTCCTTTGGCTTAACACTTCCTCCATCTACCCTTCCCCCTTTCTGCACAGAATCCATACATGCTGAAGGCTCCCTTTCATTATATCTGTGACGGTCTCTCCTCTTTTCCTCCCTCAAACCAACACACTTTCATAGAATGGTAGGGGTTGGAAGGGACCTTTAGAGATCATCTAGTCCAATCCCCCTCCAGAAGCAGGTTCACCTAGATCAGGTCGCAATTATTCATTTCTCTACATCCAGCCACAAGGACCACCCCACCGCATAAGAAATGCTCTTTCGCATTCTTGGCTCTCTCGTGTTCCACTAGCAGTAGTGTGAACAAAATTTGAATCAGACAAATGGTCAGAGTGGCAAGTAAGCATAAGCTCCAAAGACTTCAAAGAGTGTTTGTGGGTTTCATGCTAGCATTTTTTTGTGGTAGTCATTCACTGCTAGTTAGGTCTAGTATTAGCCTTAACCAATCAAGCCACTTCACTTTCCAAAGCCAGTCCGTAATTAAAAAAGGCGGCCAATAGACTCTCAATGATGATGCAACTATGTGTTCAGATGCTCTTCCAGGCATGAGGCCAAAAGCTAAGTTACCGTTTATGTAATTTGAAATGAATGGCATAAAATTAGGCACTGGCTAGAATTTCTCATTGCAATTCTTAATCGTTTTGACTTCATTTTCCCAACAGTCAGCAGGTTTTTCTTCTGAGAAGTCCTTTAAAAAAAAAAACAAAAAAAACCAACAAAAACACAGATGGCTATTTACCATGACTATCAGTTGACTCAGATGACAGGACGTTGCACTTAGAAGACCTTTCGTGTTCCTCACTCCTCCTTTTCTGTTTCTCAATTAGGTCAAATTCTACTGCCTTTATTAATACTAGTACTTTAATTCACAGCTCACACTGATGATTTCAGTAGTGACTAGAATAAATTACCACTTCGGTCAGCCAAGATGACCCAAAGCCCTTGCTGAGGGCTGTTTCAAGCCTTTGTCATGCCTTTCTTACACTGTTTCATCATTCAGAAAACCAGGACCTTCTCACAGCTCATCAGCTGGTTCCCTCAGAATTGATAGACAAATACCTTCCCAAATACATTAGACAAATACCTTACTGTGCTTAATGGGAAAACATAACCGTATCATTTATTAATTTAGCAATCCCAACATGTATCTATCAGTAAGAATGATACTTCTTGTCCTGTTTCAAGGAGGCAAATGTAGGTGACAACAGCTCTATCGGTCAACATCTCACTGAATCAGGTATTACATTAATATTTCCCACATTTGGGTGATCATATACTTTTAAGAATGTGTACCAGCAACTGAAATGAGAATTCAGAACATTTAGAAACATTTAAAAGTATGAACTTCTCAGAGTTATTGAAACATGATGTACCTACCCTATTTCCCTCAGAAGAAAGTCCAGTCAATTCATCAGATCACTTTCAAGTACTGTGAAGACACCCACCTGTGCTGGAGCACAAGGCAGAGCTCTAGTTATGGAGCCACTTCTTGGAAATCAGTTGGAACATTCGCAAATATAAATCACAGAGAAAAATCAATTACTTAGCTGTAGGGTCTCTGAAAGAATATCAAGAGCACAAAGTCAAAAGACAGAGAATGTCAGAGTTAAGATGCTTGTGACCTAGTCTGGAAAGGACAAGCTGCTGCACTTTATGCTATGCAGCCTCAGGGCAATGTGCAGTAACTGGTTATCCCAATGCCCTACAAAATCTACTCTCAGGCTGTCTACAGCTGCTATTAATAGGAGTTATAAACAGCCACGGAACCAGAACACGAGATTAGCTGTTATTGTATCTGTTTCACAGATAAACTATCTGACAACCAGTAAAACTGAAATGGAAACCGAGCCTCTACAGCCATATTAGTAGGAATGCTACAACAGGATACTGGGGAACACAGTGCTCACAATGGGTAACCAGATAAGGGCAAAGCCAATTCTTCTCCTATTCCACTGCTGTGCTCAAGTGAAACAGAAGTACAATCAAAAGTGAAGTCCTGTTACTGTTGCCACGTCTCTGCTGTGGTCCCGATAACACAGAATTCCTACTTCTCATCTCTGAACAAGAACAAAAAGTTATAGCATGCATGCAGTGTAAGACTGCAGATAGACAACCAGTGACACAACTTAAAGTTGCTGTTGTCTCCTAAATGGTTGTTTCTGGCTCTGTGGTATAGCTACAAGTAGTCTGAAAGATTCAGAGGAAGCCCTAATCTGTTTTATGCAAATTAATTTAAATAGTCACCTTGAGTCAGCTGGTTTTGACCGTGAGAGCTTTCTTACAAATGTCTCTGCTAGGTGAAATCTGGTGGCAGCTCACCTCCAGCTCCAAGACGTTGATGAGCACCTTAGGGCAGTAGCAGACTGTTTAAACATCACCATATGAAACAGAAAATGCAATTAGCATATCCAGTGAATAAGAGTCTTCACCAGTCTTTGAAAAGGCTGGAACATAGTTGCTTGCTAACAAAGAAAAAAAAGCAGGCTCTATTGCAAAGCTGTATCCTTTGCAATTAGGGAGGACTGGATATGTCACTTGTAGGTCACCAGGTGATGAGCTCCACAGAGCTCCCCATGCGTTGGTTACCAGTTAAATTCAACCCAGCTTCAAAATCACGGCTAGGCATTCTAATTATACGTTTGACTCATACTGGGTTGAGTGCTTTTCAGGCACCATTTCTCCTGTAGGTGTCTAGCATATAGCACAAGAGGGCCTCATCTTAGTCGGGTTCATCACTCAAAGTTTCTGGATTAGTAATTTGCTGTTGAACATAAATGTTAATAAAAAACTCATTTGCTTTCTCTTTGGCATTATTTTAACCCAAGCTAAGGACTCCCATTTTCTGCTACTACATGCACAGTGAAATGTCAAGGATAATTAAAAAGAAAAACTCAATGTTATTTTTATACTCTCCCCCAAAAATTATTTGAGGAGAAAGAAGGGAGACAATTTCTGTTAGTTTTTGGAACTAGGTTTCACAGATCTTTCTCGGCTTGACAGTACTACCGATTCCTCCCAAACAGCTCAGTCTGAAACAGACAACTCATAACGTTAAAGTTAGGTATAGTTACAGCTGACTGGAAAAAGGACTTAGAATGAAAATTGTTATGCAACCTCTACTTCACGACTTGCTGCCAGATCTGAAGATAATACCAAAAGTGGCCATTTTCTTCTGATCAATCTGGCACTCTTTTATCCTTCTATGGACTGACAAGAGTAATCTCTAAATGACAATTATTGCTCTGAGTTTTCCCATTTAATTTTCCATAGACAAATAAAGACACAAAATCTTTGGAATTCACTGCATTTGGTGAAATTGAAAGCAATCCAGTAAGTACCAGCTTAATAAGTTCTGATATGCACATATATTTCAACAGGGAATATATGATGCTTTATGTTGCTGAAAGCAGAGTCACTGCACACTTAATGCTCTACTGTTTTCTTATCAAAATCTCTTATGCCATATCAAATAGGTCACTGTGCTGAACTCACAGCTACATTTTAAGTTGACTGTGTTAACTTTATGAATGCATCATAAAATGGGAACTCCATAACTTGGTTTTACTGTTGCAATTTACCATTGTAATGGCGCTATTTAGGAAACAATGAATGAACTGCAATGAGATAATTAAGGAATAATCTCCATTACTTTGAAGTATACAAAGTAATAAACAGCTGCCAAAATTGATTAATAGCTGAAGTGAAGACATTTAATCAATCTAATAAACCATTCATTGCAAGAATATAGCAGCTTATACTAACGTAGACATTTATCTTACTGATATAAACTGCAGTATTTTCTTTTCTTAAGGGTGTAATACTATGAGACCTTGATTGTTCTTCCATTAAAGTCAAGGATAAAACTCCCATTGTGGGCCCAGGGTTAAGCCCTCACTGAGTTGATATCAATGAAAATAAATGCTTCCTTTTAATGTAGAATAGTTCTGCTAAAAAAAACCACATATGGGTGGGGTTTTTTCCCCATTATAAAACATCCTATGGCATTGAAAAGGGGACACGTTTCAGTGGCAAGGACGAATGTCAGGAGTTGTGACAAAAATCTGGATCTCCAACTAGCTTGTACTGCAATTTCCCACAAAGCATTGTTTTGTCTGTGCCTTCACTTCCATCTGTGACATAGAGATTAAACCATTCACTTCTTCCACGGGAATATTTAGTATTTAGTTCATGTAGCATATAAAGAAACCTAGATAGAAGATACTGTACCCACTTCAGTGTCTCTAAAGTGAAAGCACAAAGGAAGTAACATGGACTGCTCTTGATTCTGTTACACCCATCACATAATCGGTACAGGAATGAGAGAGAAGGGTGTGGGAGAGGCTGAACCACACACTCAGAGGAAGGGACCCATTTCCTATGTTACAGCAGTGCTGGCAGTACAAGTACAGCTGAGCTTCTTAAACCTCTGTTGTGCTTCCCACTGCCCTGCAAGAGCAAGGACCTTCCACAGCTCCTATCATGCCATCAGCATCCTGCTTTTCTGCTCTCCACTTTAGACTGGAGTGAGGGAGCCTGCATGATGGCAGCAAAGGGACAAGCACAGGGAGAGATGTCCCCTCCTGTTGTGTTCTCTCACACTACTTCCACTTTTTATCACCAAAATAGCAGTTCCCCCTCTAAGTAAGTACCAAATGCCTCAATAAGAGGAATAAGTAGCTAGCTGTTCAACTGGAGTTTTACAAGGTAAGTTGCAAAACCAATCTTACCAATATTTAAAATGTGCATAGCCCATTGGCTCAAGGTATCATATTTGTCAAGCCTTGTGAAACACGTTTTTCATCAGACAAGACATATCTCCTCATCCCTGCATAGAAAAGAGGCATTAGAGCACATGTTCTACTGCACACTATAATTGCCCTTTCGCTGCAAAGAAATGGAACATGTTTTTAGTGTTGGATGACGCTTGAACTTGCTCTGAAGCAAACCCTTTGTCTTAATGCTAGCAGGAAACTACTTTGCTTTTATCCAAATATAAATATTGATATAGAAACTCATACCAAATAATAACAGAGGTATGAATTCATTGTTTAAGCAAAAGCTTCTATGCAAATTAACCCTCAAATAATGAAAAATGCCTCCAGTGCCTGGGCAGGTAAAAGATCAAGCACTCACTGGGTTATAGCATAACCACTGCTGTGATAAAGCTTCATAATAGCTTAGGAGCAGGAGCTCTCAACCTTTACAAGTAGTAATTCCATCAGCCAGCTTGCACTAACTGCTATTCATCTGTGCCCAATCTAACCTGTAAGGGACTGTTTGCAACTGCAAGACTCCTGTCTTGAGAAGCCAAAGCTAAATAACAGGTTGAAACTTGCACAATTGGATGCAATGCAAGCAGTGGCACTGCACTCATTCCCTGTGCAAGTGTTTGTCATAAGAGCAAGATGGGCAAACCTAAAATACAAGTCTCAGAAACCTGCAATACTGGTATCTCTGCATGTACTGCTGTTTAGGGAGTGTTAGTTTTGTGAGAGAAAACACAGCTAGATTTTTAACAACTTTTCCTACACTCAAATGCAGCAATTTGAAGACTCACAGCAAGACATTCAAATGTGTTGAGTGAAACAAGGCTCTAGAGCTTTTTCCCCAGAAACGAGATGTGGCACTAATGTAGATTAGAAATTCCTCAAGGCTGGGCAGATAGTCTCCCTTTACAGCAAAGCACTCTGACAAGAACAGCTGCTTGCTGTTGCTGGAATGAAACATAATGGCCATTTCTGCAACTTAGTTTGGCAGTTGAAATGCTGTGCTTTTGCTACTGTCAAGCAAAACTAGTCACACTTAGATATCTATTTTTTTGAGGGCTTTTTTCTTCTAAAAATGCACCTAGGTATTGGCTTTCTCTTTTAGAGAATAAGAAAAAAACCAAAAGTGTTGTAACCAATATTACTAAAATTCATGTTGCCTAGGTCAATGTTACAGCTACAGAAGGATTTTCCCCAAACGGTTAATGGAATTTAAAACAATACTGTCCTTTCTGTAGCAAGGTTGCAATAACGGGTTTTTTGTTTTTCTGAGAGAGAAAGGAGGTTGCAATTCCTTGTTTACATTAAAAACATCACCATGCTTTCTGAAAGGTTTTCTCTTGATTTTACATTCTGACAGCCACATAGAAGAGCCATTACTTCGGGTGAGCTCCCTCACCTGCCTCTGCCACCCAGAAGGACCAAGACCCTGGCTAAGGGCAGGTACTTAGGAGGGCTGGAGGAGCAGCACACACCATATGCAGCCTGATGCACTCACTAACAAGAGCATGAGGAATTCCTGGGGGGTCAGACCTGTCTTTTAAGATGCTTTAGAAAAAAACCCCAAAAACACTAAAAGAGAGTATTTTCTCTTAGAGATGCTGTCAAAGCTGCCCTCAGCACCTTCTAGTTACAAACTGGCCTCTAAAAACCACTTCAGGGCTACCTGTAAAAATATTTCACTCCCCCTGGACACATATCCCCACGCTCAGGAGAGTTTTATCCGCTGTTGAAGCAAACCAGGCCCCGCTCAGCCCAGCACTGGCGCAGGACAGCCCTGAGGAGGGAAATGGCGCTCAAAACCCTTTCCCGCCTCCGCGCGGCCCCACAAAACCCAGGCGGCCCTCAACACGCAGACGACCCCCGCCCCGCCCCCGCCGCAAATGAGCGTTGGCCCCGCCCCTCAAACCCGCTCCCTCCCCGCGGCGGAGAGAAAAGCCTTTTGTACGCAATTACAATGGCGGCCTCCCCTGCCCCCACCCCTCCCCAACCGCCGGCGCGCCGGCTCCGAGAGTGCCTCGCCCCGCCCCCGCCGTGGCCACACCGCCCCCCGCTTCAGCTCCGCCCCCTTGTTTACCGCGCAGCGGGGCCCGGGCGCTGCCCGCTCCCCGCCTCCATGTTGGAGCGTCCCGCGGCGCGGGGGCGGAGCGGGGCGGGGCGCGGGCCGTGCCGGGCGGGCTGACAGGCTGCGAGCGCGGCGGCGGAGGCGACGGCGGGTGGCTGTGGCGCAGCGTGGGGAGCGCGGCCGGAGCGCACAGCGCTGCTTGCTCGGCTCGGCCCCTTTCCCCTCGCACCGTGATTCCCTCCTCGCTCGCGCACGGCAGCGGCGGCCCGTGACCCGGGAACGAAAGGGGGGGGGAGGAGGCGGAGGGGGCGGCCCGGCATTGCTTCGCCGAGCCCGCAGTGCTAGTCGCGGGAAGGGGAGGGAGGGCTGGGGCGGAGGTGTGAGGGGGGGCCGGGGCTGGGGAAGTAGGGGGTGGGCACGGGGATGAGATAAGCGCGGAAGAGGGCGGTGGCGGCGGGGGGGTATGTAGGGAGCGGGGAGCTGTGCCGGGGGACGCGCTCGGGGGAGGCCCCGCGGGGCGGCTCGGGTGGATGCGGGGGGCGGTGTGAGGCGGGGGCTCGCCGCGGGGGGAGGCGCGGAGGGCCGGGGGCACTTCCCCCGCCTCGGGAGGCGGTGGCGGCTCCGGCGGGGAAACGTTGCGGAGGGCTTTCCGGAAGGGTGAATTGGAATAAATCTGAATTTTTTTAAAGGGGGGGGGTTGATTCGCCTCCCCCCACTCCTCCGTGAAGAATTGGCGCCTGGAGGAGGCGGCCGTGGCAGCACTACCGGAGGGGCCCCTGTGCGCGGTGCTTCCCACTTCACCCCCCCCCCCCCCCCCCCCGCCTTCACTCCTGGAGGAGTTAGGGTTTTTGTTTGTTCGCTTGGATTTTTTTTTCTTTTTTTAAATACAAATCCGCATATTGATTTTTAAACAAACAAACACCACCCCCCCTTCCCCGCAAACAAGCCTGCCTCTGGGAGGGAAATAGCCAGGTGGAATCTCACTCTGTTTCCATGGACAACCCGTCCATTATCACCCAGGTGACTAACCCCAAAGAGGAAGAGATCCTGTCCTGCACTCAGGATAAAGGTGAGCTGCCTTCTCTCTTTCTACATATTGTGGTGTTGGGTTAATTTTTTGTCTTCTGGAAATCGAAGCTCAAAAATGCACGTAGTAATAACTTGCATTCTTCACCCACTGTATAATCCTCTCTAGGCTGCTGGGAATAGAGGAGGGCTTTTTGGGATTGGGTTTTGAGGGTTTTTTTTTTTTTTTGTGGGCTGAAGGTATTTGCATGAAAGTCTCTGAAACGCCTTGCTGGATACAGCTGAGAACTTGTCACAGTGTTTAAATACTGAGTTTAATCAGTAGTTATTTAAATCACTTTGCAATTAGTGCCAAGCTTCAGGGAAAGGATGCCTGTGCTGGGTACGTTGAAAGGTTTTGAAGTCTCAGCTTTAAAGAATTCGCTTTCACACACACACACGCACCCCGCCCCAGTATTTTGGATAAAAAGTGATTCCTAATTTCTCTCTGCCTTCTTGTATTTCTCTGTACCTTGTGTTTATGAATCTCTAGCTTTCACATTTGTTACTGGAAGAGAGTTTTATGTCTCAGAGAGAAACATGGGCTACTTTTAAAAGCTGTCTCTATTTACTCTGTAGATAAATAGTTGTTGCTTGCACAAGGCATCACAGTTTGTGTTTAAAATAAGATTGATTAATCCATCCTGGTCAAAGGAGCTGCTTCTCAGAAGTTGAGATGTTGATGATTGCCCTTAACCTCGTTTCCTTCTGTAGTATTGGAGGGGTCTTGGGCTGTAAGTGGTGATAAGAAAGGTACTGGCAAGCATCAGAGTTCAGGTTCTGCAGAGCTTTCTGTGATTGCTCACAGAATTTGGATGTTGAGTTTATGCTTTGTTACAGACAATGCTGTTAAGAAGGAGAGAAAGGACACGAATTAGAAATAGTGTGTGGCAGTGTTCTCTGGTAAGGGACCTTCAAGTCTAGAAATGATAGATTGCTCCTAAATTACACCTTTCGTGTCCAGAAAGCTTCCATTTTTGTGTGGTTCAAATAATGAGGGGTCCTGTACTGATGGAGAGGTTGCTCCTTGTTACTTTCAGATGAAAGACTATACATGACATTTCTTGCCTTCTTTTATCAGTGCAGACTGCAAAAGAAGTATGGAGGTAAAAAAGCTGTGAGGTTAAGGAGTGTTTGAACAAAAAGTGGGGATTTTTTGTTCATTGTAGGAGTGCTCATGTAACTTTCTTTAGGTCATACCACTTATGAAGTGAGGCCTTGTTTGTCTCAGGGATTTTGGATGTTTTCCTCCATTATGGCAACGTTTACCATGGGGTATCTACAATAAATAAGGTGCTGGTACTCTTCCCAGGTTGTCTCCTAAAACCTAGTTTGGAGTAAACTTACATGATACTATGCTCAGATGTTGTGGTCTTAGTGGCCTATATTGTAAGAATTGTACTGTAAGAATTTCATTAATATTGTAGCAGATGGTTGAAATTTTAGTGAAAAAAAAAAAACAACCCAAACTAAAACCAAACAAACAAAAAGGCATTTGAGACAAGCAGAGGAAAATTTGACAGCTTAAAAGTAGACATCCACATCAAACAAATGTCTTCAGAGTCCTCAGTACAGTGAAAGTATGCATATAACTTGCATAACTATGCAGTAACTTGCATAATATGCATTGTGTTCTTGCTATTGGTTTGTCTTTGGCAGAAAATCACTATGGTATTAATTGCATAGCAGAGGCTTTCTAGGCTGTATGTTGTCAAGGGTGGACTGGGCGAAAAGTGGAAGGAGGGGTACTTGGAGTCTGAGAGAAGAGCGTGATCTTAATACAGTGGGTGGATTAACGTTTTTTCTGGGGTTTTTTCTTTTTTTTTTTAAGTGTGGTTAAAGTGCATGTTTTAGATCCACTGTGTGCTCTCTGGTGAGACTCTAAACTTTGCCAGAGCAACTTTTGCAGAAGGAGAATTGCAGATCTGTCTGTCTCGGGCTCTGGAAGGAGAGTGCTACTTGCTTCCACCTCTTCCACTACAGGTTTACCCACTGCTGGAGGTATAGAGCTTGTGAAAACCCGTTGCGCTACCTACCTTCCTCATGTGCCGTCAGCCAATTTTCTGTTAGATTTCTTACCAGTTTTAGCAAAGCCTTTGGGTCCAGTGAGCTATGAGAGAGCCAAAAGCTCAAATCGTGAATACAGATAAATTCTTTAGTGGGAGACTGATGCTAAAAGTGAGTCTTTGCTGCTAATTCAGAGTGAAATGAATTTATGGGTACAAAATGGCTAACATATGTTAAAGCATAATGAATTAAATCTTTATTTAATGAATTCAAGAATCACCTGAGCCTATCTTCTGAAGCTTTGTCATGCAGTGAACTACAACAGCACTGTAGTGTATGAGCAAAGGCTGTGCAGTTTAATGAAAACCTGCTTTTTTTTTCTTCTGAGTTTAGCGTTTGACCACAGAAATATGTTCCAGGAAAGTCAGTGGCATATCGTCGCTTTGGGAGTCAGGGTTCTCTTAGGGTTTTGGGGATCTTTTGTTGGTGTTTCTCATGGGGGGGGGGAGTGGGAAATAATGTTGTTGAAGAGTTTTACAGTAGCTGAGCAACTGCTAAATAATGTAAGTGTGTACTTTCAAGTGTTTGGGTTTTTTCCAAGATTTTTTTTAAGCTTTTAATCAGCTGTGAGTCCAGCATTTACCTTGATTTATTTTGTTTTAAAGTGTATTTATGTTTTAAAAGGAGCCTGGCGTGCAGTATACGCTTATGCTCAATTTTCTTGTGTGAGGGAGCATGATTGGCCAGAAACAGAGGTATTCTCTTGACATGGGGCAGTTATGTTTTTAGGTAAATATTGTATATTAAAAATACCTGAATATTTTCATGTTAATCCAGATGTATTAAAAATTAGCTTTTGAGATAAGTAAAGCTGTGACAAGCTAAAGAAGAGCCTATTAATACCAAGATGGAATTATTAAAGTTTATTTTTAACAAATAGTTTACAGAGGTGGAAAAACCCAGATCTTGAGCATGAGCCATTCCCTAATTTGTTGCCACATGGTGGTGCACTGTGTTTAGTTGTCTGTCAAAACGAAAACTGAGCATGGAAAGTTTCTACAATCATATTTTTTTTATTGTTATCATGTTTATTCTGAAATGCTTGTGGTGTTCCTGCTTCTGGAGAATTTTTGTCCCTATCTATATTGTTAAATTAGTTCCGGGAAATAGGAACTTAATGCTCTCTCAATTGCAAGTGATACATAGGTGATTAAAAATACGTCGAGCACTAAATTAATGGAGAATTGAATTGTCTGTTGTTTTCTTAATTAACAAAAATGCTGTTTGCAGAAATAATTTATGTTGTAGTTATTTAGCACTTCTGGAAAGTGGAAGTATTAACAAGGTTTGTAACTTTAAATTAAAGTGGAGACATAAATATGTGAAGAGGAGTTTGTTATGTTGGTGAGAAGTGCAAGGAACTAAGGATAAAAACTACACAGAAATTAAAATCTGAATCTTCATATAATCAGTTCTACAACTAACTGCTTATTTTAGAAAGAAAGAGTGAATTCTTATTAGTTGAACAATGACCTGTAACGTAAAACCTATACAGTTGAAGCTATAAAAAACAGCACGATGCTGACAAGTCTTTGCACTGAGCATTAACAGAGCGTGATCCTGGGTTGGCATTCAGTCCACAGAAGTGAATTTCACTTGTTTACCTCCGTGCTTTAATTTGATACTCATAACTGATGTGAATTCTTGTCTGTTTCTCTGTGCCAGGTTAAGTAGTAGCATAATAATAGTCCAGTCTTCCTTCAGGCACTGAATCCTTCAGGCTATGCTGATGTGTTTTCTCTCTTCAGATATGTCTTTCCTGACTTGTATAAAATTTATCTGTCAGCTGCACACTTATTTTTATTTATTTAGAGTACCTGAGTGGTTTTGTGTTCATGCAGAAGTATATTTTCTTCTGCAATAAATTATTTGGAAAAGATTTGTGGTGGAACTGAAGTCATTATAATATTTTTTTAATGAAGAGTGTAATTTCCCAAGGATGTTTTCAAGTAGGCAGACTTTTTTGCCTTCGTTGCTTCCAAGTAAAATTGGAAAAAGAGCAGTGAGACAGTATTCAGTATAATTTAAAGTACAAGTCCTTAAGACCTCAAGTTAAGACAAAATAAATGTCTTTAATAGCATCTTCAATAAAAAGCATCTTGAAAACACATTAAAACATTTCAAATGTGCTGCTTTTTCGCCATGACATCATCAGATTTCAGAATACTCAAACCTTTAAACATACATTAATGTTCCTGAGACATTGTCTGAACAAATTCTTAAAATACTAACTTCAGAATTTTAACTTTCAAGTAATATTAAACTAAAACCCAGAAGAGATATTTGGAAACCTCTCCAGCACTACATTGGAATGTGAATCGCTTGCAGAGGGTAAAATTTTAAATCATTAACTAATGACATAGTTGTTACATGAAACCAGAATAACTATACAGTAGGTTTTATGTTCCAGGGCAACTGTAGTAACCTGTAGTAACCCCAGATTTGATTTAAGCTAAGCAGTTAAGCTGAAATGTGCTGCCTGTAACGTGAGTGATAATTTGCATTTATATCTAATATTCAGTCTGTGTCTGTAAGCAGCAGCATTATGATTTCTTTGTAGTGCATGTCATCTTAAATTCGTATTTGTTTAAGTGCAACGATTTACTGAAGTGTTCAGAAGTTTAACATGCCTTAAAACAACCAGAGTTGACCTACATTTTGTAAACTCAATATTCAGAAATGCAAATAATGTGTTCTGAGATAATCGCTGGAAAGCAGTGTGATTGATACTAGACTTGATGTTTCAGAATTTAATCTCAGCGTTGCAAAGAAGCCCCTGGATCATGGGTCTATGATTGTTTCTTGGAAGTGATGCAAAACTAAAATGCTGAGAAAGTGAAAGCTAAGAGAAGTGAAACTCTCTTGCTCTTTGCCTGGTAAATAGGTTTAACTGCAGGAAGCTTTATTTTTCCGTCATGGAACATGAGTTTTACTATCTTGTGAAACTTATCACTCACACACAAAAACAATTACAAAACAGTTCTAGCCCACTGCTTTTGTATATGTAAAATCTTAAATATTGACTCTGTAAGCAAGTGTGCCTTTGCTCTGTGATAAATTTTGAGTTGGAAGAGTTGTTGGCAGTGGCCACTGTGGTTGGTGCTCAATATTACATTTTCCATTAAAAATCATGTTACAGGCAATCCTAGGCTTGGAAATCTTAACTTGAGGAGTGAATTTGTCCATTATACAACCCTACCCAATGCAGAATTTTAGATTAGTTACTTTGGATTATATTTGAAATGTTTCTGTACATAAGATTGATTATTTTCCTTTAAAAAAAAGTTACGAAAAGCAAAGATAGGTCTGACTCTCTACACTTCTTAGTAGGTTTTTACCTGCTGTGTGGGCCAGTAGAGGAAGATGGGGCTTATCCCTCCTCCTCTTCCTTGCTTGAGGGATAAAAGTTAGGCATGTGGATGTATGTAGAACCAGGAAGGTGAAGAGTGTTCTGGCCTACTTAGGAGACAGAGAAGAGGGTTTGAAGTCATGTGTCTTGTGGGCTGCTGGGCACACGTGAGGTCTGATAGTGGGACAGGGAATAGGTTTAGTGTCTACTACAGGCTCCTGACCTGCTCTGACCCCATCCATCCTCTTACTGCGCCTGGGCAGTAAGTACTCTGGTGATGAAGTCAGTGGTTCTCTGTCCACCCAGTTGAGTGGCTGTGTGTGTTTGCTTAACTCAGTTCATAACTGTATCCAGAAAGGGATATGAGTCTTCCAAGCTGAAGTAAGAAATCAGCTGATGGAGCTAATGAACAAGACTACCTTAGATGTTTAAAAGCCACACCTGGATTGCTAGTGAGGATTCTGTACCATTTGATTCCTCTCATCAGTGGAGAGCTGTCTGGAAAAATCTCACCAAAACACTCAGAGACATCTCAGAAGTCTCTATGTGTCTGTTCTGTTTAATGGTAAGCTGCATTTCAGTGCTCATCTTTCTGGTCAGGAGACTCATATAAGATGACATGGTTGGTATCAGTGAACTTAAATGTTTGGCTTCCAGAGCTTTTTGTGAGGCACCATGGGCAGGTACAGATACCTTTTGTGCTGGAATGTAGTCAGCGAGTTTTAACAGTTTCACATTGGAAATGTTTATCTTCTATGAATTCTGCCTTTGAGAGCAGCTTGCTTTATTTTTACTTGGGAGGTAATTATTGAAGTGGACAGAGATGTGACAAATACAGAAGTTGTAAGTGCTATTCAAATAAATCAAAGTTCCATGTGGTATACTGGGGTATACTTTTGTCCTTTTTTATATTTCTAGAATCTTCACTGAAAGATAATAAAGACAAAATGAGTCCTATATAGTCCAGTCCTTTCAATGCCAGGTATTAATGTATAACGTAGATACTAGAGGTAGAAATACTAGCTGTAGCTGTAAATGAGATGAGAAAGGTCTGTACATGGTGTTGGGCCTGTGTAAAGTTTCTAGGCATTATTCAGTATGTTATCAAAATAAGCACTTGCATGAAAGTGTCCCATCTTGTTTCTTTGTACAGTGTAACAAAGCAATTTGTAAAAAAGGAAAACCCCATTATTAGAAGTGATCGGCTGTGCTAGGAAAGAGAATACTGGTATCTAGAAAATTTACTGTGAGTTAAATCTGAGTTAATATATGGTAGACTTGGATTTTTTTTAGATGAGGTCTTATTTTCTTTTATTTTTTTTGTGAGAAACAAGTATTACTCTCTTCTGAGTGTTTACAAGTATATTTAAAATGTGACTGGGACAAATAGGATACTGCAGGACCTACTTTGTACTGAGGAGCAAACCCAAATGAAGGATGCCTGATCTGTGAAGGCCCATGGTGTATATAACTTTTAAAATGTTTATAAGCATTTGACATAGTTTTGTAGGAGGTAAGTATTTCATGAAGGTCAACCTGAAGTTGTAGTTTGTGTGGTGATGGTTTTATTTAAAGTCAAGTCATCTCTTGTAAATCTTAGGGGCTGGAAAGGACCTCAAAAGATCATCCAGTCCAACCCCCCTGCTAGAGCAGGACTACCTAGAGTAGGTCACACAGGACCTTGTCCAGGTAGGTTTTGAAAGTCTCCAGAGGAGACTCCACAACCCTCCCATGGCAGCCTGTTCCAGTGTTCCGTCACTACCACAGTGAAGAAGTTTTTCTTTATGTTTCATTAGAACCTCTTATGTTCCAGTTTGTACCCATTGCCCATTGTCCCACTGTTGGACGTCACTGAGAAGATCCTGGTTCCATCCTCCTGACACCTGCCCTTTACAAATTTGTAAACACTAATGAGGTCACCCCTCAGGCTCTTCTTCTCCAAGCTGAAGAGCCCTAGCTCCCTCAGCCTTTCATCATAAGGCAGATGCTTCACTCCTTTCATCATCTTGGCACTGCGTTCCAGCAGCTCACTGTCCTTCTTGAACTAAGGGGCTCAGAACTGGACACAATATTCCAGATCTCATGAGGGTAGAGTAGAGGAGGAGAACCCCTCAACCTACTGCCCACAGCCCTTCTAATACACTCCAGGATGCTGTTGGCCTTCTTCGCCATAAGGGCACATTGCTGGGTCATGCTCATCCTAATGTCCACCAGGATCCCCAGGTCTCTTTCCCCTTGTCTCCTGTAATCAAAAGTAACATTTATTTGATGATTTACAAAGCTTGGTCATCTCCTTGGTGTATGGCACTCCTCTCCTGACCTTGGAGAGTCAGGGGGAGGAAGAGATGTGTCTCTAGCACTTGGGAATGAAGTCTGAGCCTCAGAGAATGTTTTCAGGTAGGTGGAATAATTTCTGCTGCGGTGAGTGCTATTACAATAAATACACATAGAAGAATCCAGGCCTGTTTCCTTGAATGGTAATAAAATATTTTTTTTTAAAGGTATGAATTTTGTACAGTGTTGTTCTGAGCATGCATTTAACATTGTGCATGCAGTGCTCCTTTATTGTATATACATGCCTGAATATTTACCTACTTATATTAGTTACCCATGAGTGCACAAATGGATGGCTGCTGGGGATCTAATTATCAGAAAGATTTGGTAAAGTTCAAAATGTTGGACATAGGTTTTAAGTTGTTTTGCAGTCCTAAGGTTTACTTGAACTATGAAGTTGGCAATTTTTCCTAGTGATAGCTGACATATTCTGCAGAGAAGTGGTCAACAGTGACACATTCCTAGAAGGTATTTAATAGTTTTTACTTGCTTCAGCCAAGCATGTTGAAAGATGTAATATTTATCACCTGGAGAGAAAGGAACTTTTTAAGATTGTAAAGGATCTCAATAAACCTTCACAAAAGCCTTATAAATTTTTAAAAATAGGCTTATGGGACTTCTTGTAAACTAAAACTAAATTAGTTAAAGATACATTGCATTCATCAAGTTGTTAAAGTATGAAGCAAAGCGTTTCAGGAAAAAACAGTGTAAGCATGTATTTTACAGGGACTTTTGGAGTGAAACTTTTACTTGGTGGGTGGTTTTGGTTTTCTTATTTTTTTTTATTTCTTTCCCTTGCTGTACTTTGCTTTCTTCCGTTTGCTCTTCTTATCATATGTTTGTGGATTGCAGCAACTGCCTCTTTGAACTCTGATGCTGAAGTTTAAGGGGCTCAGAAGTATTTGGCGTTGGTGGCTGTGCCTGTGGATAATTTGATATTAGAAGCTATAGTAAATGTGTGGGAGGTGGGATGATGCAGTGATGAGCAACCCTGGACCACACTGCATGGACAGATTGGCACTTGGCAAGTTGGCCAAAATGATATAGGACTTATAAGAAGTAATGTTCTCTGTTTCTTAATTCCCTGTTAAAATCTAGGCAGATAAAGATTTTCATCTTGTGACTGATACAGGATCACTACCACTGTTTGGCAACTTTGATTCTTAAAGCAAACACATTTATTTCTTCTCCATAACTAATCTTGAGTGAGTGTTTTGCTCTGTTTAATGGGAGGAGGGGCATGAAAAATTACTAGTAGAATAGAGTAAGTATGGCAGGGCTTTTTTGACAGTACAGCATGGCATCAGAATTAAAGGCAGAATATCTCATTTGAATAAAAGGAAGTATTTGCTCATGCATCAGATGGGTGACCTGCCTAACCCTTAGTGATAAAGTTGCCAAAATAGCTTACCTGGAAATTTCAAGACAGGATGAACTGACAGAAAATTGCATTTATTATAATAACAATAATCTTACAAAGTAATTAAAAAACAATATAATAAAGACACTGATCGTATTTCAGCATACAAGTTGTGTGTCATCAGTCAAGTAGGAGAAGGAAAGTACATAGTGACCAAGTTAACGTGTCAAGTATCTGTACTTCCATTTGTTGTGAACTCTCAGCAGCAGTTTTGCTGTGGTGGGTTATGTGTCCTGGAAGATGATTCCCTCCGCCAAGTCACTTGTTGGCCGTCTGCCAGTACTCATGACTTACGATATGAAGCTGATTTTGTTGAAAATGATTTTGGAGTTTTGGAAGTGAGTGGAGGGGAGGTTGTTTGTTGAGGAATTAAAAGGAAAAGAGCACTGAATGCAGTCCGCAGTGCAATTCATTTGCTAATTACACATTGACATAAATTGAAAAGAACCAGAAGGAGAAGGTTTACAATGCAACTTTAAAACAGTTTGCATCTATCTAGAGGTCTGTGCTTATCCACAAAGGAATGAGATTTTAAGTGGATTTGTTTAATCGGGTTTATTATGAGCATATAGTTGTGGGACTCCTTTTTTTCCCTCATATTTCAATGTCTTTCTGGAAGATTCCGTCTTGTGTTGAGATTAAAGACATCAAGGACTCAAGTATTGTCAAGTTTAATGGAGAATGATAGTGAAACCTAAAAACACTGAAGAAGTGTCCTTCTGCATTTTAGAGTGGATTGAATACATTAATCTTTTTGGCTCTAGATTATCATGATAAAACTGTCAGTTAAATGCAAACTCTGTCCTGAAATTCAAGTGTGTTTTGTTGGTTTTTTTTTTTTTACTCCCTTTAAGAAATGTGAAACACTTTAGCAAATTTTTGTTATCTGTATTGGATCAGCTGATAATAACTTAGATTCATTAACTAGTATAACTACAGAGAGTGTTCACTGTTAGTCATACAATAGTTTGGCTGTTTTGTTTGGGTTTTTTTCTATGAGTCTTTCAGAGTTGTTGGTACCCAGTATGTTACTCTACAGTTGCCACCATTCTTTCTTTAGGAAACATATCATGACAGGAGATAAGAATTTGAACAGAACTGGAAATTTTTGGAATAGGAATCTGTGTCTCATTCCTGTATGTACTTGCACTATTACTGCTCCACTTTGTAATAAATTACCTGTTTAGCTTCATTCTGGAAGAGGAGTGAGATCCAAGGGTGCAGAGTGTTTTTAAAAATGTCACTACCTCAGTTGTTTTGGTGGTGGTAGATTCATTTCAGTATCTTTAAATCAAGCAGTTGTCTGTCTTTAATGTGATAACTAAATACTGTTACTGTCTCATGTTAATAACTGTAATGTTATTAAAAGGATAAAAATGAGCTTTCAGACAAAACCTGCCCCAGATGGAAAAAACAGCTTCAATAGATTCCTCAGGGCCAGGTGTCCCTGGATCCATCAGTTAGGTACTGCTGCCATTAGCTGCAGAGTAGCACTCAGTAACTACAGTAATACATATCAAGAAAAGATGAGATCAGGAGATTTTGCTTTATAATTTCTGTTCAAAGTGTCCTTTCAGTAAATGTCCTACATAAAAAGAATGAAAAAGTGCCATTTCATTTTGCACTGAAGTGCAAAACTGAATGTTGACCTTGTGTTATTGTGGTTCATTCAAATTTACTTTCCACAGTGGTTGCGAATTCCTGTTGCAGCAGTTGGTTCTGAATCATCCACCCTCCAACCCAGAAGCATTTATTTCGCCAAAATCTGTTCAAATAACCCTTGAAATCTTATTAAACTGTGCAACACAAAAAAATAATTCTCCTGTGCTCTGAAAAGCAAAACACACCAACACTCACCCCCACCCCTCAAAAAGGAACCTAATGCTCAAAAAGTCTCCAAAACCAACCAGCCAACCAAAAAAAAAATCACAGTAATATTAGCAGGAATATCATCTGTGAAAACTGAAAATCTCAGAAGGCAACCTTGTAATGGTGCCCAGAAAAGCATAGCAGGACAGCGTTTAGCAAGGTGACCTGTCACTTAGTCCATACAGAACACATTTTTACTCCTTGAGAAAGTGGAGTGTTAGTGTAAGACAATATGCATTTGTTTCAGTAGTGTTTGTACAAAAACGCAGAGGTAACAATGGTTTTGTTTTGGAAATTTCTTCAGTAGGTACCAAAGGAAGATAAAATAGGCTGGACTGACTCATCGCAGAATATGCTGAAATAGTCTTAAATTGTTAAGATTGATCTTTGTTTGCCCTTAGTGCTATGGGTGAGAGGATGTTGGAACTCATTTAATTTTAAAAGTCCATAGGTAAAAGTTCACTTTTGTTTTTTTCCCCCTCAAACTGTGATGTACCTACTGCTTACTAGATGCTCGAGTCTTTTTTTTTTATTATTACTGTTCTTTGCTAAGGGTGTAAATTTGAAGTGAAATGTTTTATTGGCTGCTTTAAATTACTGGTTGGAATCAAGACAGAAAATCAAACCCAAAAATTTACAGTAATATTTTTAAACTCTTTTCAGGTAATTGTTATACCAATCCATACTACGTGGTTTTGAGAAAAACAAAACACCTCTGCACTTTCTGCCAGTTCTGGGCTCCCCAGCTCAAGAGGGATAGGGAACTGCTGGGCAGAGTCCAGCACAGGGCCACTAAGATGATCAGGGGACTGGAGCATCTTCCTTACGAGGAAAAGCTGTGGGGAATGGGGATGTTTAGACTGGAGGAGACTGCAGGGGGGTGCCATTAATATTTACAAATATCTAAATGGTGGATATCAGGAGGTTGGGACATCCCTTTTTTTCTCTTGTATCCAGTGACAGGACAATAGGTAACAGAAAGAAGCTGGAACACAAAAGTTCCATTTGAACATAAGAAAAGACTATTTTACTGTTGAGGTGAGGGAGCCCTGGTACAGGCTGCCCAGGCAGGGTGTGGAGTCTCCTCTGGAGGTTTTGAAAACCTGCCTGGATGTGTTCCTGTGTGACCTGATATATGTGAACCTGCATGAGCACAAGGGTTGGACTAAATAATCTCTAAAGGTCCCTTCCAACCCTACCGTTCTGTGATTCTGTAATTTTTTTTTTATTATTTTGAAGGTGATTTACAAAGTGCTATAGTAGGTGGTCTTTGTATGATTGACTTCAAGTAATAATTGTCTTTATCTTCTCTTCTGCTAATAAGGTCAGGAAAGATTCATGGTTTGAGTTTTGAACAACTAATAATTCTGACTGGAAAACAAGCTCACAGTTTTCACTTTTTAATAGCTGATTAGGTGATAGTCAGCTAGCTGGATGTTAGGAAGTATTTTACAGGTGTAAACAGGCTTTCTTGCATTAATTAGAACCATATGTGTACAGCAGCTGTGATTGAGAGTCTGTATCCTGTATTTTCAGTTAAATGGCTGATAAAATGTTGCAGTTTTGGAAATGACTACCAAGTCCAGTAGGCAGATATCTTAGAAAGCAGTTTTGCATTCTGTTTGCTTATACTTCTTACAAGAGACTTTTTATATGGACATGTAGTGACAGGATAAGCAGAAATGGCTCCAAACTGAAAGATGTAGATTAGATTTTAGGAAGAAGTTCCTACCTTTGAGGATGGTGAGACTGGAACAGTTTGCCCAGAGATGCTGTGGCTGCCCTATCTCTGGAAGTGTTGAAGGGCAGACTGGATGGGGCTTGGAGCAACCTGGTCTAGTGGAAGGTGTCCCTGCTCATGGCAGGGGGTTGGAACGAGTTGCTCTTTAAGGTCCTTTCCAACTCAGTCCATTCTATCATTCTACACAAAGTAAACAAACGTTTTATGAGGTTTAATGATCTTATTCTGTACAAGAATACACTATTATTTTTCTCATGTGATAAGGTGGCTGTTTGGACCTAATATTCAGAAAGACTTCTTAAAAAATATCAAGTTTTCTAAGTGTGAAAATACCTATAAATTCGTCTGTTTTCTTTGCAGAGTCTGGGTTAATTTTTCTGTAAATAGTTGCCTTGCAAGTTAAACAGTGGTAAAAGTGTGTTGAATAAGAGAGTTGAATATGAACACATAAAATTCTTGATTTCTGTTCTAGTGAAAAGGAGCAGATATTTGCTAGATATTTACTAGAGAAGTTGCTTTTTAATTCCTGAGGGAAAAGTTAAAACATGTCAACTGAATGGAAGACTTGGATGCTGAACCTAAAGATGCTTCTTTGGCAATGTTTGGGTAAAACTGACCACAAACACCCTTCCCTCTGGAAAATATCACATCTATTCATATCACTTCCCAGAGGTTAAATGCAGCCCTTGGAACAGTCATAGGAAATAATACTAGTGTGCTTCTAAACCATGACCTGCCTTTTAGTCAAAGTGGCCAAATATGCCACTTTTCTTGGTTCCTAGGAGGACCACATATAATTACTCTTGCGCTGTGTGGAGACAGGAGGTGCCAGGAGATGTCTTAGGGCCCAACTGCTTGCTACCCATTGCTAACACCCCTCCCTGCTTGCTGAGTTGTTGGGATTTTTTTGCTATGTTTATTCACAAATACTGATGTGTTGATTTCAGACATTCAGTTCTTTTTTAGGAAAAGCTGACCCTGAGTTTTGTTGTCCCTCAGCTGAGGATGCATGACTGAGGTGTGCCCTTGTGGCCAAGAAGGCCAGTGGCATGCATCAAGGCTGCGTCAAGAAGAGTGTGAGCAGCAGGGCGAGGGAGGTTCTCCTTCCCCTCTACTTTGCCCTGGTGAGATATCATCTGGAGTACTGTGTCCAGTTCTGGGCTCCTCAGCTCAAGAGGGACAGGGAACTGCTGGAGATAGTCCAGCACAGAGCCACCAAGATGATCAGGGAACTGGAGCATCTTCCTTATGAGGAAAGGCTGCAGGAATTGGGGCTGTTTAATCTAGAGAAGAGGAGACTGAGGGGGGTATCTCATTAATATTTACAAGTGGTGGGTGTCAGGAGGTTGAGGCATCACTTTTTTGTATTGTATCTAGCAACAGGACAAGGGGTAATGGGATGAAGCTGGAACACAAAAATTTCCATTTAAACATAAGAAAAAACTGTTTTACTGTTGAGGTGAGGGAGCCCTGGCACAGGCTGCCCAGGGAGGGTGTGGAGTCTCCTTCCTTGGAGGTCTTCAAAATCTGCCTGGACATGTTCCTGTGTGACCTTATCTGGGTGGACCTGCTTCTGCAGGAGGTGGGACTAGATGACCTCTAAAGGTCCCTTCCAACCCCTGCCATTGTGTGATTCTATGAAAGGGATGGTGTGCAGCTCATCTTTGATACTGTTGTTTTGGCATTATTTCCTTAGAATCAAGGCTTTCTACCACTAGTATTTTAAGTATAGTCATTTGCTTTGCTTGAAGGAGTCCTAAATAGTGTAAAACTTAACATTTGTGGTAGAACTTCTTTAGTTGAGTACTCGAGCTACTGCTATCAGTGCTGGTAATGTTTTCATGTCTTAAAAATGGGGATGTTGCTGTACCTTTGCCAGGTGTTCAGGAACAGAATTTTCCTTCATTTGATTGATAAAGTTAGAGGTCAATGCATCTTCCATTTTGTTCAATGTGTTTGAATGTTTTTCAAATTTTGGGCTTTTTGGAGATGAAAAAAATCTTTGATCTTCAATAAAATTGGCTTTGTTTTGTGTGTATGTAAATAAGGTGAGTTCTTTAAGTAATGGGTGGAGGGAACACACTCACTTGTGGGATACAATTGATTGCACTGTTGTCAATGCTTTAGGATGACATGAATCGTTTCCTGGAGACTCCATTAACAGTAGAGGAAGTACGGACAATTTTTCACTGACCTCCCTGCTTGGCTATGTGCAGTCTGAATTTTGACATATTTTTTGTCATCAGCTCTGCACACTGCACATGCCTCACTGGTATTTGGCTGCTGTGAAATGTAACCAGGGATACGGATTTGCAGAGTCCCAGCGTTTATCTTTAGCTTCTCTTCAGAGAAGGAGGAGAAAAAGAGGGAAAACTTGGCAAAAAAAGATTCAGTGGTTGTTGGTGGTGTTCTGCTTCTCTAAGTTTAGCATTGTTGGGGGTGGTTGTTAAAACAGGCTTTCAGATTTTTAAATCCACTGTTCTGAGAAGTGTTAGATAATGTGGTGCTTCAGCATGCTGCAAGTCCAGCTATGCTGCAGCTTCCATAGCCAAAATGACCTTTCATCAGTAATTCACTAAAAATGGAAGAGGTTTTAAAACTTGCCATGTTGCAGACAAGAATTGCATGTTTGGTTGCTGATAAGGCAGCATATTTAGATTGCAGTTTATGACAGTTTCACATGTTATTGAAGTCATGTCACTTTAGTCCATAGAGGCAAACCTGATTTCGGCATCAGCAGGGGCTTATTGTTTTGCCACTGCAGAGAAACTTCTTGTGTCTGTTACACAACCAGGAGAACAATATAGAGGGTTATGGAAAGGCTGCATTATTCCAAGGGCCTTTCTGACGGTTTTCACAGTTTCTATAGGATACTAACAGATCTCTCATTGCAAATTGGGTGAAATAATTACCTCTTCTAATTTATTTTCTGATGGATTTTGTCAGCTGGCTTCCTGAGTGAGTACCACCAACAATTTTATATGCCTACTCTTCAGCATTTCCACAAAATCCGTTTAAATAAGTGTACTTGCAAGGTCACGATCCTTTGTGCAGTTATTTATAAAAGACTTTTCAGAGAAGCAGGGAACCAGAAGTTTCTTAGAGTCTCCAGCATTGAAGGGAAATCAGTTCTGAGTTATGGAAAGGGAAGGGGATTCACCTGGCATGGTTGCTAACGCTAGCTATAGAAGGAAATGGGATGCTGTTGTGGAAGGAAAGGGAGATATCATAGATGCATTAGTATTTTAAGTGGGGTTCTGGGTGGATTCATCGCATGCTACTTCATAGTCCAGGGTACTGCTAAGTGGGGAAAAAAAGAAGTCTAAAATGTGCATCCCATTAAAAGAGTTGATATCTTTTTATATTTGTATCCAGGAAGCATAAATTAACTGCTTTCACAGCAACGTTACATTTTCATACTCTTTAGAACTAAGCTTATATTTTTAAATAAATTTCATTTGACTTTAAGTGGTTTTGGTCTTGGCTTCAGGTTGCTCTCAGCAGTGGAGAAGAGATTGCAAAGCCTTCATAGAGCTGTGTGGCCATGCCTGGGATGGGGGGAGGTCTGGCCAGTACTCTGCTCCCAGGGCTTCCTGCGACCCATCTTCCTTCTATCGTGACCTTAAAGCTGTAATATTTTGGACTCTTGTCTCATTCCACAGGTACGCGTGGCTTGGCACCTGTACAGGATTTTGCTTGTTTGAGCTTAAGGTCTAGTCGAAGGGGAGGCATTTTAACACGAGTACTTGCTGTGCATTTTGAGTTGAGTTGAATTTACAGCCACCTTTAAACTTCTGCTCTGAAATTCTGCTTTAGGACCAGATTAAACCATTCTGTAAACTTGACTTTCTGCTCAGTGATATGATTGTAATGGTGCTGGTCTGTGATAAGAAGGATAAAATTTAGCTCGATGCTGGAGCGTGACACAGGAAGATTCATAGTGAAGGTTTGCAATTTAGTAAATAGTTACAAGGTGTTTAGCAATTAGTGAGATGCTAACTCTTCTCACCCTTTTTCTGTGATCAATGATTAGCAAGGTGGTATTTTATTTCCACCGGCAAGCTATGGCAATGCTCACTCTACCTTGACTACTCATGTCCCACAAAGTAATTTAAGGGAATAAGGATTCCTGAATAGTAACGATCTGGAAAAACAAAATAGGCTGATATTTCTGGGATACACAGAAAACTGAGGAAAAGGAGTATAAGGTAGTTACCATACAACTGGAGGCAAGATGGATGAAAGCTTTTAAAGAATTCAGTGTGATGTAAATATCAGCTGTAGAAAAAAAGTCACCTCTCAGATGTCACACAAGCACTTTTTAGGTTTTCTTTTACTTGGCAATATAATTTTTCAAGGTAAAAATACTAAGGTTTAATTTTCTGCTACAAAAAAGAATAGTTTCAACAAAAAGACTTATTGTTCATTGAAGACTGGCAGGCTAATGTTACAATAGGATTATTTTTTTTAAATAGTAATGTTTTTAACCCATGAACCGTATTTCAGCTATTGTAAATACTTGTGTATAATTAAATCACCAAGACTTAGTTGTTATGTATGTCTGCAGGAGCACAAACCATACATAGATTAGATGACAGTTTGTTTTTGTGATAGATGGTGTCCAGACTCAACACCAACAGTAATTCAGGTAGGGACATAATTTTTTTTTTTTTTTTTTTTTTTTTAAATTTTGTATCCAGTGACAGGACAAGGGGTAATGGAAAGAAACTGGAACACAAAAATTTCCATTTAAACATAAGGAAAAACTATTTAAATGCGAGGGTGACAGAGCCTTCAAAATATTCATCTTTACTCTGATAAGCTGTTACTAGTATTTACAA
This sequence comes from Colius striatus, assembly GCF_028858725.1. Classification (NCBI taxonomy): domain Eukaryota; kingdom Metazoa; phylum Chordata; class Aves; order Coliiformes; family Coliidae; genus Colius; species Colius striatus. The sequence goes on from NC_084763.1 coordinate 37,619,174, forward strand.
CTGACACGACTTTTGTCTTTTCATTACCATGCTTCTCCAATTTCCCTCACTTGTAAAAATGAACCACTGACAGTTGTATCTGCACAAAGGTGCAGGAAGAGCAGAGGTTAAAGATTGCAACAAGATACAACTTACCTCTTGCAAAATACTCTTCTGAGTTTATGGAAAAAAAATGCTAAGACTAAGTAGAGATTTGTTGTTGTATTAGTACTGGGGTTTTTTTGTATTCCTTTCTTTTTCTTTTTTTACTGTTGTGGATAGGATAATCTTTCTCCGCTCTTTGAGTTTAACTTTCCCAAGACATGTAGGATGACAAGATTTTAGGTAATACTTTTCGCCCTAACTTCATATTTCAGCACAGAACCTGCTTAGGTAAAATAGTTTAATGCTTCATACAATCTGCTGTTCATACAGCCTCAGGATATTGTATACATTTTATTATTATTGTTGTTGTTATTCTTATTGCCTTTATTCAGAATATCATGAATATCAGTTTTCAATACAGATGATGTAGAAAATCTGTGTGTTTAAAAAGAATGTCTGAATCCTGTCTTCAAATTAAAAAAAAGTATCAAGTTCTTTCTATATCCCTCAATAAAATTCTGACATATCCTTTCTTTAGCTTCAGGTTTACCTTTTGCAGTGTCCTTTGTTTTATTGCCAGAATACCAACTAATCCATAACAAATCAGCTCTTTCTTTAAACTGTCATGATAGCAGATTGTTTGTTATTTTGTCAAATAAAACAATTTGTGTTAATTACTGCTTTGGTTTCTCACATTATTTGGGTGTCTAGCTCTATGACACTCCATAGCACATTTTCTGATTGTTTGTTTAAGTTTGTTTTGATGACAATATTAGTATTTAACTTTGGTGTTTTGCTTTAAGATTAACATATCATTAAGCTGCATAATAAGATACAAGCTTTATGGCTTTAGTCTCCTGCAGTGAGATGGCAGGGGAAAGCAGGGCAGAGTTTCGCAGTTTATTTAAGGGAAGAAAAAAAACCACCCAACCAAATAAGAAATCTCTGAAGGTGAATTAGCCAGTTACTTGATGTATTCTGTTATGGCATAGCAAGGTAAAAACTGGAGTATTCACAGACATTGATTATTTGATATATATATGATTCCATATATATATATGGAAACATCTGTGGCTAATGTCGCAAAACACTGAATATTCATTTCAGTACTTACATCTTTCATACGAGGAAAGGCTGCGGGAACTGGGGCTGTTTAGTCTGGAGAAGGGGGAATTGAGGGGAGATCTTACTAACATTTACAAATATCTAAAGGGTGGGTGTCAGGAGGTTGGGACATCCCTTTTTTCTATGGTAGCTAGCAACAGGACAAGGGGTAATGGGATGAAGCTGGAACACAAAAAGTTCCACTTAAATATAAGAAAAACCTATTTCACTGTGAGGGTGACAGAGCCCTGGCACAGGCTGCGCAGAGGGGTTGTGGAGTCTCCTTCCTTAGAGGTCTTCAAGACCTGCCTGGACATGTTCCTGTGTGACCTGATCTAGGTGAACCTGCTTCTGCAGGGGGGTTGGAGTGGATGATCTCTAAAGGTCCCTTCCAACCCCTACCATTCTATGAAATAATCCATGGAGATGGTTTTTACATAATTTAAGGGCAAATCTTATCTGGTTAACCAACTGTATGTGTTATTCTTTTATAATGTATTGTGCTTTATGTCTAGGGTATGGATAACTAATAGAGGTCTCTGTAATAAATGCAGTTTGGTAGATGAACAGTTACAAGAGTGTCATAACTTTTGAAGGCAAGAAGTTAATATTTGACCGCACATATTTGACATGTTACTGAAAATCATTTTGTGTGCTACTATTTTCAGTGTTTGTCGTGGGGCTCCTTTGAGCAAAGCTCCTGTCAATGATAACTCTGTGAAAGCAAAAATAGCACCTAATCAATGTGTGTTTAATCTGTAGAATTAAGTTCTTAACTTTAATAGAAAATAGATTTATTAAAACAACTAAATCTTTCCAATGCAAATCTACAAGCTGCTGCAGCCTCATCTTCTGTTTGCTCATGTGCATTTATCTCCCTTTCTGGACATAAGTTTGACCAGTTTAGGTGTTAAGTGTTAGGTGAAAGAATGCTATGTGGTTTGGGTTTGTCTTTTTGGTTTTTTTCTTCTTTGTGTTTCACAGGGCTTTGTCCTTAAAATGTGACTCCATTTGGAATATAGATCATAGTTGTTTCTCTTCTGGCCTTTCATCAATGGTATATGCTCTTCAATTGATATCTTATGGTGACCGGTACCTGAAAATGTAGATTAGACTATCTACTAGCAGTGCTCCACATAGACTTTCTGCAAATGCCTTTGGAAATTGGAAAAAAAAGTTGCTTCAAAACTTCTTGAAAGATATTAAGTCTTTCTTGGCTTGGAGTGCTGAATGTAGCTGTACATTCTGATCTGCCACTGGTAATTGGTTGGCTTCTCACTTTCTAAAACAAATTGTATGTTTGGAGTGTGGTTAATATTTATTTCTTATACTGCTGTCCATAAAAAAAGCCTGTCTTTTTAACATGCACCTACTTTTTATTAAAACATGGTTGCAGCTTTGTTCCTTAAAACAGGATCATCATCAACACCTTCCTTGGAAGTATATTGAGTTGCACCTTTTACTGTTGTCTCTGTAAATGACACTGGTTTTCCTTACTCTTCATCCTTTTCTTTCCACTCTTTTTTTAACTTCATGAGCTAACTGCGGAGACAAATATGCCAAACAGATTGTTAGTTGTTGTGGTTGCTTTTATTGGAGTCATGACACCTCATGATGGGCGGTTATACATGTTGATGATAAGCATGTCACCGTTGACATTACAAATGTGCCTGTAGTCATTTCATTCATCACCACAAACATGATTCTCTTCATCTGCTTGGCATGCACATATATATGCAGAATGGCGTAACAGATTTAGGCATACCTGTGTGTAAAACAATAGCCTAGATTGAGCATGGTAGTAGAGATATTTGTTGTTACAAGAGATTGTTGTAAATTTGGGAACCTCCTGTGTTAGCTCTGTTGCATGGAGATAAATATGAGAACATATTGCTGTCCGTCTTGTTGATCTTGAACATCCACTCTGTTTATTCTGGGACTCCTTGAATTGTGCAGTTCTTTCTTTTTTGCAGTTCTTAAGCTTCCTGTTACACTGAACATGTGGATGTATACAGTGATGATCAGAAGTGTGTTTAAAAGAAATCAACTTTGAGCAACCAGAGGATCTGTTCTTGTAAGGATGTTCAATACTGATTAAAGTGTTTGTCAGTTTATATTTTGCCTATTAAGGAAAATGTAATGCATAAAAATGCAAAGATGTTTCACTAACTTCTGAGCTTGTGGTCCTTTTTTTTTCTTTTTACCAATACCTCCTCACTGTCTTCAAAGATGAATTAAGAAACAGTACAGAATTGCACAAAGCTGGCTTTATTTTTTTTTTTAATCCTCTCTCCCTGGCATTTGAGTTCAGAATTAATTTATAAAAAAACTTAAACAAAGCACTAAAAACAGCCTCACCAAGAGAAAACACTTGTATTTGTGTGGTTAGTCGTGGAGTGGAAACATTGGTCTTGGTGACAGCTTTCTTACAGGGAGCTGAGCAGCTTTGCCACTTAGGCAGAAAAGGCCATAGACTTGTTCCCATATTGCTCAAAAGTGGAAACTCACCCTGTTGAGAGATGCTTGTATGGCAATTTGAGCAGAATTACAAATTGCTCTTTTTAAACTCCGAAAACACAACCTAAAATTTTCTTGGTAAGAAAGTAAGGTTCATCCCTTAAGGAGTAATGCACACTTCTCTTAAAATTACCTTCATATTTCATCTAGAAATGAAAATTTCTTATAGCTGTTGTAGAATCACAGTATGGTTGGGTTGGAAGGGACCTTAAAGTTCATCTCATTCCAACCCCCCTGCTGTGGGGGAGACACTTTCCACTAGACCAAGGTGCTCCTAGCCCCATCCAAACTGCCCTTGAACAGTTCCAGGAATAGGACATCCATAGCATCTGTGGGAAACATGGGCCAGTGCCTCACCGTCCTCACAGGGAACAGCTTCTTCATAATATCTCATCTAGATATACACTCTTTCTGTTTGGAGCCATTTCCCCTTGTCCTGTTCCTACATGCCCTTGTAAAAAGTCCCTCCCTGGCTTCTTGACAACCCCTTTAGGTACTGGGAGGCTGTTCTAAGGTCCTAAACCCTTCTCTTCTCCAGGCTGAACTACAGTTTTTTTAATAAATCTGAGATGAATTGTGTATTTGTGAAAAAGAATTGATGTGATACACATAGTGCAGCAGATGTGTTAAAAGCTGTGATTGTGAAGGGATATGATCTGGAAAGGGCTGAAAAATGCAGGGACTGCCCTAGGATCATGGAATCATTACAGTTGGAAAATACCTTTAAGATTATAGAGTCCAACCACTTACCTAATACTGCCAGGCCTATCACTACAGAAAACTCTCCTTCAGCACCTCAGCTACACAGCTTTGCAATGTCTCGAGGAATGGGGATTCCATCACCTCCCTGAGCAGCCTGGGACAATGTCTGACAACTCAGAGAAAAAAGTTCTTTCACAGCTCCAATCTAAACCTCCCTCGTGCAATTTGAGGCTATTTCCTCTTGTCCTGTTATTCATTACTGGAGAGAAGGGATTGACCCTCACCTCACACAGGCTGATTGTGTTTCCTCTCAGCCTCCTCTTCTCCAGAATAAACACCCCCAGGTCCCTGAGCCACTCCCCATCAGACTTGTGCTCCAGACCCTTCCCTAGCTCGGGTGCCTAGCTCTGGACGTGCTCTAGCCCCTCACTGTCCCTCTGGGAGTGAGGGGCCCAACATTGAACACAGCACTCGAGCTGCAACCTCACCAATGCTCAATAGAGGGTAGAATCCCTTCCTTGGCCTTGCTGGTCGCACTATTTCTGATACAAGCCAGGATGTCCCTGTGTGACCTGACCTAGGTGAACCTGCATCAGCAGTGGAGTTGGACTAGATGATCTCTGAAAGTCCCTTCCAGACATTCTATGATTCTGTGTCATTGGCTATCTTGGCCACCAGGGCACACTGCTTGCTCACGTTTAACCCTAGGTCCTTTTCTGCCTGATAGTCGCTTTTCAGCCACACATCCTCAGGCCTGTCACAAGAGGGAATTTCCGTTTGAGTAGAGTCCTTCACCAGTGGCAGATGGCACCTCTTTAATAAAGACGCATAAGAACTTTGGTGATGCTGGAAGATGCAGGAAGAGACAGTCTACGCTGTGTTCACACTGCATATGACATAATGTGGACTAAGGTGTATTATGTGTGAATGGGAGCAGTGAAGATGATACAGAGCACACAAATTTTGTTTGTTGTTTGAAGACTGCTGCCCTGTTCTTAGGTATCTCGCAGTGCTGTCCTTGCACAATAGCTGTGTATTGTTTGGGCTTTGGGAGTGCTCTTTGTTAAATAATGAATGACCCCAAAGACCTTATGGGTGATGGACCTTTGTGACATAGTTATCAACTCCATAAATGAAATTTAAATATTCATCAAGAAAGAGAGACTTAGACCAAATATTAGAAATAATAAAACTTACTGTAAAGTGGTGGCACCAGAACAGCTTCTACAGAGGCCAAGTTTTACGAAAACACATGCCTCTCAGCATAAAAGCCTGTGTAAAAGTGAGTGCTAGCGATGGTGTCAGCACAGTCATATTGTGGTAAGTTTGGTTTTTTTGGACGTACCTGATAGCATCTTTCAATCAGCACATGCCTTATGTGCTGTATTAGAGTCCCAGAGAGATTCAGACCACCAAAGATGGCAGTGAGGTGAATTTTGCAACTAGACACTTGGGGAGGTGCAGCCAGGACACTTTGTCCAGCACATGCTCCTGGTGCTAAAACCGGCTTTGATGTCAGAAGGGAAGCTGAGAGAGATCCTTAAAGGCGTGACTCTGAAATCATAGCTAGGGAGGCAGCAAGAGCACAGAAGTGTGGAAGGGATGACTGTGAAATGGTGACATTTGTCAGGGGATTCAAGGGGGGAAAGAGAGAGAAAACCCATTGAAATCAGTGCCCTACGAAGTGGCAAACTTCAATGGACTCTGAGAATCAGAGGCACAACTCAGACTTATAGATGCAAATCTGAAAGAAAAAGAGGGCTTAAGATGAGGTGACAATTTAACAGAATTTTTTTATTATGGTGTCAAGCACAGACTTGTCCTGGTTCAATGAATGACAGAAAACAGTAACTCAATAACTTGTTGAGTTTCTCCAGCATAAGAAAGAAAGCGAGAAGCCTGCACAAAGTCTGATCTAGTTTCCAGTAAGGGATGGTTTGAGCAGGGAATAAGTCCAAAGGAGTACTTTTGCTTCTCTGCTTCTTGCTGTTGTTGTTATCTTTTAGGGGTTTTTTAAGTTACTTTTTTATGTTGTGTCGCTTGTGCTTGCCAGAACATGCACCTAGCAGTGACTGCAGAGTAAATGAGAATCGGTGACGATTGCTGTAATGAAAGGAGCATAAAAGCATTTGATCTTCTCATCAGCAGGAAAGGGAAGTTAACCAGCTTCTAACATTGAAATATTTTATTAAAATGGCTAAGACTTTAATTGAGAAGCAGATGGCAAGTCACTGAATGCTTAGTGGCTGGTGGGAAACTATACAACTTCAGAGTTGCGAGCTGTTACCTTTGATACCTTGGGAAGAGTACATAAACATCTAAAAAAACCCAAAAGAATGAGCATAATACTTGGTCTGCCTTATTCATAACTTCTAATTTACATTTCCAGAAAGGAACATGAAACTAAGAAATATTGCAAGAAACCAAGGAAACTGATAATATCCAGCAGATTTTTGTTCACAAAAATAAACCGTGTCAAAGAAACGGGACTTATTTCTGTAACTTGGTAACAAGGAGAGGAAGAACTAAGAAGATTACCATGAGTTGAAGCAAAGCTGTAAAGACTCTAAACTAGAGAAAAATGAACTGCATGTGAACTGCAATAAAATAGGCACAGAAATCTTTGTATAATGTATCAATAGTTTGAGGGCCTTTGAAGGGCCTCAGGAGGTGGGACTACGCAGTGGTCTAGGTTGGCACTAGTCAGGCATTAACGGCCTGAGTGATGCAATGGAGACTTATACTGAACCTGCCTGGACTGAAATAAAAGTTGTACTCGGTGTTTCCACTAAAAATAGAAAGGACTGGAGGAGCTAAACGTATAGCCTATGTTTTTCATGTTACTTCATCAGACTATTTCAAGATTTTGTGGAATAATCCACTGCTAAAACAGAAGGAAGGACAGCTAGTTGTGTTGCTAGTCCCTAGAAAATCCTGAGCTATTTGTAGTAGTTAGATTTGACACACAGCAGTAAAAAAAAAAAGATACATGCTTGTTTACACATTCCAATGTGACAGCTGATTTGTAGGAACGGTGAAGTCGTCCTGCTGTACCCTGTTTTGGAAAGACTTCTTCGAACTGCTTTGTAGAGCTTTGAGTACTGATTTGAAAGCTTTCCAAGGAGCAGGGAGAAAGAAATCAGACTAGAAAAACTGACCTGCGCTATAAGACTGAACAAATCGAGAACAGTTTTGGTCCTGGGAGGGGGGAATCCTGATTGATTGATTGATTTTTATATCTGTCTGTAGTTTCTGTGACTGATGTGACTGCAGCATTTTGATATTTAGTTTGCCAAGAGAAATCACAGCAGTGCTGATATTGGCATACAGTTTTTTAATACCAGAAAAGATGTGTTTGTGTGGTTAATTCCGCATGTAGTTAATCTGTGTCACTTTTCCTTTCTTTCCATGTCTTCTTATATTTTTAAACATCACCTATAAATGGCTATGGGATCTCTGTAGTTGAATGTGAAATACAGGATGAACATTTGAAAGCATTGGGTTCATTCATATCACTGCCAGGACTTTGAATCAACAGGTCAACCAACCTAAAAGAAATCAATCTGTCCCTTAAAGCAGTAGCCCTTCTTCCCTGCCTTTTGAGAAAGTACCTTTTCTCTTACCCATATTAAGTGCTTTTTGCAGAACACCTCAAGGGACAGACGGTAGGGAGGGTGCTCTAATACATCCTCATTTTGTGGTGCCCTTTGTTCATCTTGTGGTACTTTTGGTGAGTAATTTGTGTTGTGCAGCAGACCACAGACATTAGAAAATACATCAGCTCCTTTTGGTGAGGCTCTCAATACAGCAAATTGGTGCTTAAGTCAACAGTAATATGCAGTTGTGCTATCTACATCTTAAATGCTATACAATTATTTAGAATAAATTCAGTAAAAACTGCAGCAGAGTTGGTGTCTGATCTTAGTCGGCAACTGAAGGAATGGTGAGTCTGGGAAATGGGCAACCCTACTTTTCTTAAGTGCCATTAAGCATATTGCAGATGTCTTTATGTATGGTATAGTAGTCAGTAGCTGAGAAAGTGCCAAAAGAATTGGAAAGGGTGTCAGGAAGGAGTTAAGGAAGCTGCTGGAACACACACAAATAACTTTACAGGATGCAGCATTTCAAGATACAAAAATTTGATGCTTGGTTGGTTGCTTGGACCTTTTTCTTCCCTGGAATGTACTGGAGTGATCTTGGCAATGTCATAATAGACGAGAGAGAGGAGGAGATTGAACCTCTTGGACTCAGAAAGAAAGAAGCTGTTCTGAGGATAGAAGCGACTGATGGTAGAGTCCAGAGACTGGCATGAAGTGAGCAAGTAGATTAGTAGAGGGGATAGATGCCTCAGTGCTGAGACAATTGGTTTTGGATTAAAATGACAGAAATTACAGTGGTGGACTCCTCCTTCCTCCCTTTGCCTCCTCAATCTGCTGTACTGGGTTCCTAGGCTGCTAGAGCCATGCTCTTTTGCTTGCAACCACATTTTCCTTATCTTCCCACCAATCTCCCCTAACTGCCATTGCTGCCACTTCCCCAAGCCCACACAAAAGGCAACGAAAGTGCTTGAGGGCAGGACTCAAATGAAGTGACTGGAGCTTAATGCCAAAACATATGAATGAAGATATTAGGACATTCGTGGTTATCTGGCTGTAGTGGTGTTGCAAGATTTGTTTGTACCTATAGCTTTTGACTGTCTGCTCTATCTTGATGATATAACATTTCATGTGTTTGTTCAGCTGCAAGAATTTAATATTTTTTCCTTCCATTTTCTCCCAGAAATAAGGAGAAATAATCTCACTCTGCAGAAGTTTAGCAAAGATTCAATTGCAAAGAGCTTTCTGTGCCTTTTGGGTTTTGTTATTTGCTGGGAGAATATGTTTGTAGTGGTACCTGGAAGAGAACTGAACTTGAAGGATTAAGCTTGAGGCCCCAGTTTCCTGTATACGGGGAGAGGAGCTTAGAAACCTGAGACACCAGCCAAAAGGAAAAGGAGTAATGGACAAGCATAGAACATGGGGATTTTCTGCACTGTGTGCCAGCTGCTGCTAGGTGGGCTTCCTTCTGAAGGACACAAGTGGCATTTGAGGCAATGCACAGCTACCATTTCTCCGTGGTGAACGCTGAAGGTAGATGAGGGCAGATTGACAGTTTCTTGTGGTTTTAACAGTTGAGAAAAGCAATAGGAATTTGTTTCAGAGAGGATTTAGATAAAAGAGCTCCTCATATGAATTTTATTTAAGACTAAAACAAATGTTGATAAGTAGGAAAATAGTTCTTGGAAAAAAAATAATGTGAGGAATTTGCTGCTCTTAACTGAAGAGCCACAGGTTCAAGAGACAGTCTGCTACAAACACTGTAAAGCCAAGCGACTTGGGAGTGCTGATTCCAAAACCTTGCTGAGACCTCACTTCCCTTTGAAAGCTCAATTAGAAATGTGACTTTGACAGGATTTACAGCTCACTTCCACCGTCTCTGGTCTGGGAGCTGATCAACCAACAGTGATTGCTAGTCAGTTCTCTGCAAACCAGGTGCCAGACAGTCTCTGTTTCCTGTCTTTTGCCATAGATTTGTCTTTTTGTAGGGAAAATGTAACCCAGAATGAGATATTGCAGTGCAAATAACTTACTAAGAATTTTTCAGTTTCTTGCTCTCGTGTTGTGATAATGAGCCGAATATCCCAGCTCCTGTGAAATGTGGTACTATAAAGAAGAGAAATTTAAAGATACCTTTAAACTGGGCTGAAAGTTGATTTAGTCTTGTAGTTGCAGTCATACAGTCAAGTCCATAACAAATTTCTTTCAATCACCTTAATAAAAATAATCTCTTTTGCCCTTGGTATCATTCCGCCATTCTACTCATCCTTCCAGCACAGGCAACACATAGAAATGGAGAAAAAGCTTGTTACATTTGCCCTTTATCTTTCAGATTGTAGTGTATGTACTCCTTTCTCAAAGGACACCTTGTCCACTTCCTTAAGTGTCGTTAACTTACTGGTGGCTTCCTGGAAAAGAAACTTGAAGGCACCAGGGAGCTGAACTCTGCGATACTGCCTTCTGACGCAGTCTTGCCAGACACAAACACTTCAGCGTATTTTTATGGCAGCAGTATAATTGGACTCTTGCTTTCTGATTTCTGAAACATCTGGGTTCATATTCTACAGTTTGTTTATTTTTATACAAGCCTGGGGCCGTGGTGGAGCCATCATCCTGCAGAGTCAAGGCTTAAATAAGCAGCATGAGATCGATGCGGCTGCTGTTCTTGGAAGAACTCTTCTCTTCCTAGAAGTTTTCATCGTTTTAACAGGCAGTTATTTTGCTCCCTCTGCTCTCTTACATAATTTTTGCTGCTGTAAATGGTTTTGCTTATGGGATTTGGTTTTATTTGCATACCATATTAGTAATATGGACTGTAGATGCCTACTTGAAATCAGGATTCTCTTGTGTCCTTCGTGTAAACAGACTGGTTTTCATGAATGTTTGAAGAAAATCAGTTCTGCTTCAGATTATAATGCTGAGTTATGGACCCAAATGTATTACACACATTCCTTAATGTGGATACGGTAAGTGATTACCTTTTTTGATGGCAGTTGGAAAGTTGTACCATATTGTTTCACGATTGATCTGATAAATGGTAAAATGTTTTGTTAACAGCTTAATTATGGAAAACAGGAGCTGATAGTTTACCCTTATTTAAATGTGTATATGAATCTTTTCAGAGTAATGGGGCAAATATAGTACTGTTTCTAAAGGCTTAAAAATATTTGTTCTCTGATATTAAATTTTTTATGTATTATTTGTGAGGGGAGCAAAGCTGAAAGATTGGATTTTTTTTCCTTCCCTCAGTAGAAATGAGCTTGAATAATATATTATTTGTAAAGAAAAAAAAATAATTTAAAGGACTCTAACTCTTGGTAATGCTGGAGTTGTGCATGAAAGTGCTGTTGGAATTTCCTCATGGAAAAGAAACCAGAATTTGGTTGGAAAAAACCTGATATGATCATTGCATAATTTGTCCAATATTACTGGAATTGAATTCCTAAAAAAACAAAAGCCAGGGTAATTCTAGTTAGAATTCTAGTTAGATAGAGTGACTGTTTATTGAAGTTGCTCGAAACTCCCATGTTCTTATGAGGTTTGGGCTACATCTTTTTGTTATTTGCACCTCTTTCAAGCTATCTTTCCCAGATGTCTGCATATGCATGCAATGTATTCACGCATATATGTATATACTGTTGGTTTATTGAGGCAGGCAAAATGCGTGCGAGCTTTTCTATCTATGGCACATCGATGGAATTTGGAGAAATATTTAAAGCTATTGAACATTATGTAACACAATACATTTTTTTTTTCTATATGAAATATTGAAAACCTGGTGCAAACTTACATATATAATTATTTTTTCTGCTGTACTGGCATTATAAACAAGAAGCATAAGCCAAGTGACATAATTTCTGGTGATATTCTTTGTACTTTCCAATGTCTCATTCTTGGGTCATGCTTGGTTTAGCTGCCTGAAATGACTCAAGGAAACAAACTACCAAGTTGCGTGTTTAAACGAGAGCTCGCTCTCAAGAATTTTTTCCCATTGCATTACTACAGTCTTATGGGACAATTAGTTTGTTAATAGGAAAAGTATCTGTAATTAGTAACATTCAAACACCATAATCACACTTTGTGGAAGGCATAACTTGAATTGTTACTTACATGCTATGGATCTCATCTGGCAGTATTTGGTACTACTTTCATTTCTAGACATTGGATAAAACTCTACATGAAACCACTGAAGGAATTTATGCTACCTGTGATAAGGCAATAAAGGTAGGATGTTACAAGATAAGTACTCCTCTAGACTGTATTATTAAATTATATGAGAGCCTCTCAAGTTTTAATACATATTTTTAATACATATTCAGCCCCAGTCTCCTAGTGAAAGGCAGTGTGTGTGCCTTACCTAAGAGTAAAAATGAAGCAGGAAATGTTTTTCAGGTGTTTTTTTAAACAACTTTTCAAAGTTGTTATATGGACAAGGAGCCACGTCACAAAACATAAGAAGCCACTTTTCCAAAACCACAGAAGTTCAGAGTGGAAAAGAAAATTGTGAATTTAGTTATTTTTTAGACTTTAAAAGTTGTCCAACTTGTTGTTGTTGTCTCGATTGGTTAGATTACACTTTTTCTCTATGCTTTGCAGTACATGTATCCTATTAAGAAGTACAATACAGTATTGTCTTTTGTCACTTGATTCAAAGTTTTAAGGAAACCTCAAGTCTGTGTCCCCAGTTGTCACTTGGAACAGTCAGTACCTTCTGGCATTACTTGGATTTTTGTATTGTCTTCCCTTTTAATGGGAATATCCAAAACTTGCAGTTGCAAGAGAAATACTTCTGGCTGTTTTTTACATACTCATTTCCAAACACATTCCTTAATGTTTGCTATGAAATTTCCAATAACATAAACCACAAACTCATAGAGATGCTTGTGCCATGAGCAGAAGGGCAGGAGAAATGTTACAGCTTTGTGGGACTTGCAATTTTTCAATGTCATTTGTTGTTATACACTTATCTTTTAGACTGAACAGAAGACTTAAGATAGGGGTAGGAAACTTCATACCTGTGGCCAGAAAGCATGTGCAAACATTACACAAGTGTTGTAATTACTTCACATTGTTATCAGACAGTGATGAAACCTGTTTTAACATGTGGCTTATCGAAGGTGTTTGGAAATTGTGTTCATCCTTCATTAAAGGTAGCAATGAAACAACCTCTTCAGTGCTTGAGCTCAGCTGTAAATGTGCCTTATCTGATTATATAATATATTGAAATAGTGACTTTTCTCAAATGAGGAAACAAAAAAAACCCCACATGTTTTGTGGATAATGTGCATGCTGAAGTACTACGTGTCCAAGGCATCATCTGGATGAAAACAAATTGCTACTGTCTTCTCTTGGTGGAAGGACGAAGTAAGAATGAAAGAAAAACTGTTGCAAAAGTTCTTCCATAAGCTTTGCCCTGTTTTTGTAAACTCTTTCCCATGTGACTTTTGTTGTGGTCTTTGAGTACACATAATATTTTGAGCAAGTAGTCTCCCATTGGCATATTTTTCAGTACCGTGATATACCATTCTATGATTCTGTGATATTACAAGTAACTCACTGGAGTCCCCAGGAATTCTGAAAGCTAGGGTATGCTTGGTGAGTGCAGGAGGTTGCATTCAGCGTCCAGTGTTCCTTGTTAAGCTGTGTTGAGGATCCTCGTGTTAAGTCTTAGTCCTGTGTTGTTTTGTCCTTCGTATCATAGAATCATAGAATGGTAGGGGTTGGAAGGGACCTTTAGAGATCATCCACTCCAACCCCCCTGCAGAAGCAGGTTCACCTAGATCAGGTCACATAGGAACATGTCCATGCAGGTCTTGAAGACCTCTAAGGAAGGAGACTCCACAACCCCTCTGCGCAGCCTGTGCCAGGGCTCCGTCACCCTCACAGTAAAATAGTTTTTTCTTATATTTAAGTGGAATTTTTTTGTGTTCCAGCTTCATCCCATTACCCCTTGTCCTGTTGCTAGATACAATAGGAAAAAGGGATGTCCCAACCTCCTGACACTCACCCTTTAGATATTTGTAAATGTTAATAAGATCTCCCCTCAGTCTCCTCTTCTCCAGACTAAACAGCCCCAGATCCCGCAGCCTTTCCTCGTATGAAAGATGTTCCAGTCCCCCGATCATCTTGCTGGCCCTGTGCTGGACTCTCTCCAGCAGTTCTCTGTCCCTCTTGAGCTGAGTACCCCAGAACTGGACACAGTACTCCAGATGAGGCCTCACAACATATTCCTATTGTAGTTTGGATATGCAGATTACTAGTTTGGAGTGGACGGGAAATAGTTGCATTGATGTGGATAGAGGAGCAGAAATATTAAATGAAAGGGTTATTTTGCAGCATTTTTAGGATAAAGGAGCTTCGTGGATTGTTTCTGGTTTTGGCCAACTCCACTGACTTACAGGAAGACTAAAGTGGTGACGTAGGGGATGATGATCTTTCCCCTAATTGTAAATGTTGGCAATATAAACATTTGAGCTATTCATCAACGCTCAGTGGAGGGAAGAAAAAAAAGTAATTTTTAGGGTGGATTTTAGTGTAGACACATCAGATGAATTGTGTCCTATAAATGCTTATCAGCTTGGCTTTGTGAACGCTGCCTGTGGTCAGCTGTGCTGATGACTGAGCTACCAGGAGGTTAAGGAGAATATCCACAGAAATTACTTTGGATCTATAATGATGTAATTAAAACAAACAGCAAAAAAAAATATAGTTCTTTTTAATGTGGAGACTGTTACCACCCAGAACCTTCCCACTGCCAGCTGCCTGGGTCTTGGCAGGAGATTTTTGATAGTGTGTACCTTAAGCACGCTGGACCTTGCTTTGTTTATTTTGTAGGACTGGAGTCTGTTGCTCCTGTTGGGACCTTGGGAGGGGACTTGTCCCTTTCTTCATGCACATGTATTACTGGAGTAGAGTCCTTCAGCAGAAAGGAGAATGTCTGTGTGGTATTGCAAGAGTTAGCTCCAGACTGTTGATATTTGATAATTCTTGTTCTGGGAAAATCATATTTGGTCATGCATTTCTCATGTCACACTTACCCATGTCCCCAAGAAAAATAATGATTATGTAAGAAAGGCAGTAATGAAACCGATCTGCAGCTATTTGTCCTCATTTTGGTTATGTAGGAGTGGGAGAGGTGCCAGATATCTACGTTGTTTTGCAGCAGGCATGCAGTCTCATACAGTGCTCTCGGCTTTACCTCTGTATACCTCTGGGAGATTAATTCAAATGCAAAAGTCTGGTTAGATTTTAGTATTTCATTGAATATGCTGGGGCTGGGCAGAGGGAGCTAAATGAGCAGGTAGAGGGGTTCTTCCCAAACTAATAGCTCTCAGCTAGTAGCCAGAAGAAAGCTTTTAAAATCATTTATGCTGTGCTATAGTACAGGACATCATGCTTATTATTTGGGCCAAAAGGGATTTTTTAAAGCTTTTAAGATAAAGAACACACGCAACTGTAGTGGGTATGACTTAGGCAGGGCTTTTCTCTGTGCAAGTTGCGCCACGCACAGCTGGTTATCCCAGAGGCACCCATGTAGTTCTAAGTTAGAAATTGTTGTTGCTGTGCCCCTTCTAATGCCCCAGTTTGAGTTCCAGCCCACATCGTGGAGGGGTTTGTTGTGTCAACACCTGTGTGAAAAGCTGGTGTGGGCATCTGAACTGGAAACTGGCAAAGCCCAAGTCAGAGCTGCAAAGAGAAATGGCTGAAGAGGAGCAGTGCTGAGTATCTGTGCTGGATGCATCTCTGTAAGGTTAGAGGTGCTTCATTTTGGGAGAGGAGAAGGAGCAAATCCTGAAGATGGCCTTCTAAGTGCTTGAGTAGATAATGTGGGTCCAGACATAATAGGATTTAACAGCTATGGGTACATATGCCTGGAATTTTCCATCTAAGCCAAGTGCAAGAAATGTACTGGATGGGTCATCTACTTTTTGGCTCCTGCATGAGATCATCAGCTGCCTCTCTCCCCTGAACCTACTTGGGACCTGTGTGCTGGTAATTAAGCAAGGATCCTACCTCCCCAAGAGATGAGGAGTAAGTGCTCTGCAAGACTTGTCTTTTTTTAGTGCCAAGAACAACAGGGCAGTAAGATCTGTCCAGTGTAAATGGCAAAAGACTGGGTCTTTTATCCCGAGAAAGAAAAGTAGACAAAGCAGTAGGGATGATATTGTGTCCTTATGTACTAAATAAACTGCTCAGCATTGCTACTTGCATCGGTGATGAAAGAAAAACAGCGCTTTTTTTGCCAGATTGGGCAGAGACCAGCTGATCTGGAAGTGTGCTGCATAAACAGCTTGGGCAGTAATATAGGTTGAGAGAGACTGGGACCTGGGCGAGCTGTAATTTCTGTTGCATCATACCTTGGTTATATCTTTCAGTTAGCACAAAGGCAGATCCTGAAGTAGTAAGCTAGGAAAGAGTTTTAATTTTATTAATGGGTGCAGGTGCTATTTTTGCTTCTCTTAGTCTACCTCTGATAAGATCAATATATGGTCTTCAGGGATAACAGAAGTGGGTTTGGTAGAATGTGCTGACATATTTATAAATGTCATAATTTTTGCTCCAGTAAACAACAAAAAGTACTGTCTTTGGTGTTGAGTATTCTTTTCTGATAGAATTAAGGAAACAGTTTATTTTTAACTTTTCCAAACTTGTAGTCATGAAGAAACTGGTTATTTAACATCTTCAGTTATAATACAGCAGTCATTCATGCTTTCTCACAACTTAGATGTAAAATAGCAAGTGGGTAGCTTTCTGCTTTGTAGGAATCTTAGAAGCCAAAGCATGGGGTTTAAATTGTGTGCATTCCTTATACTGTGAAGTTTAGGATATTTCAAATAGGTCGAAAGTACTTGATGTTCTGGGTATTTGGAGAAGCAATTAAACGTGTCAGCAGCTGTTCCAACCTGCAGCTGAACTGTGAGCTTTGTACAGACATTTAAGTACTTGTTCAAGGCACTAAAGTGCTTTTTTTGTTTTTAAATCTTCTCCTCTTAAGCTTAATGGAATTGAAAAAAAAGGTAATTTATTTTAATTTTTATTGTCTGAATTTCTAAAGAGGCAATAAATTCTGGCTTTGTTCTAGAAAGAACTTGCTGGAAGTTGGGCAAGTTTCACTGCTGTTTTTTGGTCAAAGCTGTAGTTTCACTCCTAATTTTAGCTTTCTGAATTTCATTTTTCTAGGTGGGAATGTGCTGCTTTTAATGGTCTGGGAATGATGAATGGGTAAAATAATCTTGGAGTCCAAAATCAGAAGAGCTAGGAATGAATATTTTCCAATTTATTTCTTGGGATCAGTTGAAAATACACTAAATATTGAGCAATACCTGCAGTCCATGCTGTTACAGTGGTTGCTGTTATGAGTTGAATTACCTTTTAAACTGTTGATAGTTGCCTTTTAGGCTTTTTAATTCTTAGTGGGAAATACTACATTATTCTTTTAATATTTTTGTGTATGTAAATTGCTGAATGGGGAAAATTTCTTAAAGGTGGCTTTGATATTTAGTTCAGCTTTGTATTTTGGTGCAACACACATACCCAGCCAGTGGGGAAATAAAAATTGTTGTATCAGACTCCTAAATATATTCAAGTAATGCCAGATGTGTATTGGTTTTTGGCTTTTCCTTCCTTTGTAGTCAGAGGTTTTTATGTTGTTGATCAGGATTCAGTTAGATGTTTAGATGTATTAATATGAATACATTATGCTTGTCTTTCGTAATACATTTCAAAAATGAAAGACAAGCATATAATGTATCCTACTGGCCTTTGTTAATACACTCTGAGGAAGAGGAGTTTGAAAGCCAAGGAAGGTTTTGTGCTTCCCCAGGACAGTGGTAAGCATTTTAGCAGATTGTGATGAAGGAAATGGAGCATCTCCCTTCTGACAAAAGGCTGAGGGAGCTGGGGCTCTTGACCTTGGAGAAGAGGAGACTGAGGGGAGACCTCATTAATGTTTACAAATATATAAAAGGGTGAGTGTCAGGAGGATGGAGCCAGGCTGCTCTCAAGGATGTACAATGATAGGACAAAGGGCTGGAACATAAGAAATTCCAAAGAAACACAGGGGAAAACCACTGTGAAGGTGAGGGAACACTGGAACAGGCTACCCAGGGAGAGTTTGTGGAGTCACCTTCTCTGGAGACATTCAAAACTCACCTGGATGAGTTCCTGTGTGACCTACTCCAGGTGGTCCTGCTCTGTCGGGGGCGGGGGGGGGTGGACGGTGGACTGGGTGATCTTTCAAGGTCCCTTCTAACCCTTAAGATTCTGTGATCATTAATGGGAATTTGCAATGAGGTTTTTTGGGGTTTTTTTCTGACTTACCTCATTACTTAGGAGTATAAGAATAGATGCTGTGTTGCAGAACTGTGAACTGTGCTGATTTTTGTCAGAGGTTCCTGGCAGCGCTGCTGTTCTGCAGGTGACACTTGTGTTCAATTGAAAACCCACAGTGATTGATGTTGTAATTACTTTATATTTAACATAGTCACTGAATATGTAGATCTTGCTGAAAACTTAAATTCATCAAAATTCTTTCTAGCTTAACTAATGGTTGCAACAGCTTGAAGATAAAAAAGCAGCAAATAAAATTGCACACATCATTCTCTCTATAATATGCACTAGAAAAAAATTATGAAAGGTAATCTAAGATAGGGTAAAATCTATCCCATGGAAGCTAAAGCTAGAGGAGAAATTACTTTGACAACAATTTCTGTAAGTTGGATTTTGTCCGAGTAGATGCACTCAAGTGTCGTACAAACTGCTCCTTGAGAAATTTCTGCAACTAAAGAGGCAACAATTAAGTTTATAATCAAAGTCTGCTCTTTTAAATTTGTTCCCAGAACCACTAGATTAAAATAACCTGCTAAAGTGATACTAGCTGTATACTGGCTGTAGCTTGATTTCAAGAGAGTTTTTAGTTGTTGGAAACAGCTATTACTTTCAAATGATGTTCATGACAGAAGCACAGATGATACAGAGATTTTGAGAAAGTTTGTTCTTTCAAATGTTGCACTTATTGAAATGAACTAGTGGTTGATAGGGCTGGGGCAAAGGCTGGACTTGATGGTCTTAAAGGTCTCTTCCAGCTGAAACAATTCTGTGAGTGGAATTCATCTTTCTTTTGTATCTGGGTTTCATAATATGGAGAAATTTGGGGAGAGGCAGGGAGGAATGGGGATAGCCAGTAATTGTTCCAAGCAACCACATCTCTATTAAAGTCAGTGTTTTTTTCAAGTTACACAACTTTTTCTTCCAAGGAAGGTAACTGTTTAATAACAAGCCATGTATGTTCTTTACTCGATTAAGAAAGTCTTTTCCAGAAAATACATTATTTAAAGGGCTTTGGTTCCATAAAACATGTTACAGAAACAGCATCGTTTTAAGTGTATACATTCAGAGTGAATGTCTTGTGAGAACTACACTCAGTATCCACAAAATAGCAATGGATTGGGAGAGTTAAGGGACAATTGGAAATGGGCATCAAAGGAGCTACTAAAGAAAGGTGGCCTATTTGATTTTTACTGTTAGGGATGTATTTTTGGGGGAGGAAATGTTGGATGAACAGTTTCTCTGGTAGGAACGAGAACTGTAGCCTGTCCCAAAAGAGCAGGGAGCAAATGAAAAATTCATGAGGTGAAATGGAGAAACAAAACTTCTCCTTGCAAGCAAGTACCCTTTAAGAGCGATTTTTTACAGATGAATCTTTTAGAGAAGAGCTATTCCTAGGAAGAAGATGAGAAAGCTTGCAAAAATAGAGTAATATTTTAGATTTGATGTCTTACTGAAGTATTTGCTGCAAAAAGTACAGTTGGGAATGTTGCTGTCCCTATGGGAACATTTCACGGCTATATTTAGGAAAAGTAAGGTTTAGTGAACCTCTTGTCTCATACATTTTAGGTGAAAATATTACTAAAACATTCACTACGTTTGAGTCAGCCTGTTTGCAGGAGACAGAAAGAAACTCAGCTTAATTTGGCAACCTCAGGTTGTGAATTTGGTCACAGGGGACAGGGAGAAAAACCTAATATCTATTTACTACACAAAACAAACTTGATGAGAAGCCTATTACACGTATGATCCCCATTGATAATCTTTAGCTTTGGGTCACATCTTTACTTGAAAAATGAATTGATTGGCTAAAAGCTGTGCAGCAGGTGTCTAGCATGGTGTCACATTTGTAACATACGTAATATGAAAACACTTTACCGCTTATTTTTCACTTCTTGTTTAATGACTGTTGGTTCAAAGAGTGGTTGGGTTGGGTTTTTTTTGTTATTATACTAGCTTTGAATTAAATTTATGTTTGGGGAAAACTGTGAGCTGCTTTGGTTGTGTGCTGTGTTCAACTGCCTGTGCATTGCTCGCTTTTGTCTGCTTTTCTTGTGTTTTAGCTACTCAGCATTCGCCAACTTGTTCTTTTCTGCCTTTCCCACTGTGTTACAAGTAAGCACAATCACAGACAGAGCAGATCGGAAACTGTACATATTTTTGCTCTATAAACACATGCTTGTTTACATTTGGTTCATTGCCGATTTGACTCTCATCCTCTTGTGATGCCAGAGGGTATCAACCGTAACTAACCAACTCAGAGATGCTGCTATTTTGACCCTGCACACTGCTTGTGTTTCCATTTGTATGTTTCTCCTTTGCCTTCCCTCCCCAATATTTAACAAATTGTTATTAAATATCTTCCAGGATTTAAGAAGCCAACCTGGGAGTAATTCAAGAGAGATGAGATATTGCAAACATATGTTCTGGTTACTAATTCTTGTTTGCTAATTTAGGAGCTTAACTGCTGTGTCCATGTTTGTTAGAGTTGCACATAAATGGAAATAAAACAGTCCCCTTTTTTTGCAAATAGGCCTTTTTGCCTATACAAAATTCAGTTTGGATTGCTTGCTTGCAGCTTGATTGTAAGCTGCTACCAGTATTTGACCAGACCTTCTTAAAATAAATCCTATGACACGTGTGCACTCACAGATTTTGCATCTTTTAACTTCTTTTAGTCTTTGCTGATCCCAGCTCAACAAAACCTGTGCCCTTACACCAACATTGCAAACACATTGAATTCTTTTTAGCAGCAGCAAAGGCCGTTGAGGATTCACAGGCCACATCTGCTGGTGAACTTTGTGCAGTCTTGCCTTCCCCCCCCTTCCCCCCCCCCCCCCCCCCCCTTTTTACTAGAAGAAAGGTTTGTTTGTTGGCCGCCCGCTCAGGGCGGGACAGGAATGTAATGCATGCACAGACTGCGCAGTATTTCCTGTTCAACTGCTGCTCCAAACCTCAGCGCTGGGAAAATCTCCAGATGGAACAGCTCAGCTCCGTGCACAAACAACGAAGAAATGCTGCAGCTTCTAAAATGCCTCCGTTTTCTTTTAACAGAAGGAAAAAAAAAATCTGTTTTTTAAAGTGAATCTTCATCTTGTGCTTTAAATGTATTCGATTCCATGGATATTGCCTCTATGTTATTTATAGGTTAGTGTGGCCGAGACAAAACATTAACCTTACTGAAGCACTCTCGGTACAGAGGAATGGCTCTATAATGTCACTGCAAAAAGTTAATGTTTATTTTGTAGTATAATTTATTTCCATGTTTCCTGTGTAGTTCAGCTAGCTTCATTTTCCATCCAGTTAAAAACAGTAGTAATTTTTTGGCACTGGAGCTACTTTAGAATTGTTTATTGTATTCTATTTTGCCCTTAAACTAGTTTGAAGTGTTGCTTTTGCGTTGCAGGAATTTTACATCAGAATGAAATACTATTTTGGGGTTTTTTTTAGTAAAAGGAAAAAAACTTGGGATCGCTTTTGGCAATGGATGCTAAACTCCAATGCTGCAGCGTTGCCTTTTCTGTAGTGTGAAAGTGAGATGAAGAGTTTGATTTCTTTTAATTTTTTAAATTATTTTTTGATAAACACTTCTGGTCCTTTGTACATGTGGCAGTTCTGTTACTGTTTCAAACTCCCAGCTCATGGAAGGATGACTATGGGGAATGGCTAGTTACTTTATTTACATTTCTTTTTAAGCATATGTATGTTTTGAGAATTTATATCCATAGGCACCTCTGGAATGTATGAAGAGCTGTGACTCTTCTCAAAAAAAAGCTGATAGCAGGAAAAAGGTTTGACTCTGAACTGCATGTCTGTGCATGTACATGTACATATGTGCAAATACACATTAAAACAATGTGTATCTTTGTAGCAGCTTTTTGTATGTGTTCAGCATTTAGTTGTAAGTGAAAAGGAAGCAAGAGTGCACAGGTCAACCTTGAAGACCAGTGCACCCCGTTACAAGCCCTTGGTTCTTCATGCCGTCTCAGGATGCCACATACCAGGTGGATGAATGCCAGTGCAAGACAGATACTGAGCACAGCTCAACCTTTCTGCTAGCTCAGAGGAGAACCCAGACAAGGCTGAATGGGCACATTCAGCTTCTGTTCAGACACTGTTAAGCTGTTTACATAGAAGGCACCATGACAGGAGCTCCATGACTTATCTTACTGGAGGAGTTATGGAGCACTACTGGACGTGGTCATCTTCTTTATATACTTGTCCATCTTCTGTCCCTGGCTTGTTCCAGTGGCAAGCAATACAGACACAAAAATGGAAGTGCTGAGTGTTAATTATTCCTTCCTGGGTCACAGGGAGACCTACTTTTCAGTCCTTTGGAGACAAAGGTTTACATGAGCTACTTCTCAACATTGAAAATGGACTTTCTTATGAGGAAAGGCTGCAGGAACTGGGGCTGTTTAGTCTGGAGAAGACTGAGAGGAGAATCTCATTAATATTTACAAATACCTAAATGGTGGGTATCAGGAAATTGGGCCATCACTTTTTTCTGTTGTATCCAGTGTCAGGACAAGGAGTAATGGGATGAAGCTTGAAGACCAAAAGTTTCATTTAAACATAAGGAAAAACATTTTTACTGTTCAGGTGAGAGAGCCCTGGCACAGGCTGCCCAGGGAGGGTGTGGAATCTCCTCTGGAAGTTTTCAAAACCTGCCTGGACACATTCCTGTGTGACCTGGTCTAGGTGGACCTGCTTTAGCAGGAGGGTTTGACTGGATGATCTCTAAAGGTTCCTTCCAACCCTACCATTCTGTGATTCTGTGATTTCATAGCCCTGTTAGCTTGTCAAACACTGCAGCAGGAAAGGAGGCCAATGAAAATCTGGCTCTGCTTAGTTTGAACGTGAAGGTATTTCACTTACAACGTAGTTCAACATGTTACGTTGATTAGGTTGTTAAAACTGTTCCTGACTTTTCAGCTTCATTACAAAGTGTGAATACCTCTGATGCAGTGGATCTGCCTTCAGTCTTCAAATTGAACAAACGCAAGAAGTTGAATTCTTACAGAGGTGTTTTTTATAACATAGTATTTCCTAGTAGCAACCCTCCTAACTTTTTGAATGCTGCAACTGCAAGACAGCACAGGTATTTAAATAGCAGCTTATATGAGAAGCTGACATATATGAGATGAAGATTTTGCCATCTCATATATATATATATGTCCAACTAAACCTAAGTGTGCAAACTGAAGTGTACCAACTGCTTTATGGTTTTGGAATTTGCCTTGGGATCTGTTGGAGTTTTATACTACTTTGAGCCTTTTAATGGTTTCTTATTCCTCTTTTATTCCTTTATTCCTTGTCAGTGAAGAGGCTTCTGTGTGCAGTTGCTGTTTCTAATGTTAACTAGCTGTATCCCATGATGCGTTGCAACCTTATACAGAGAGAGCAATGCTGAGTTCAGTCCTTTATGAAAGAAGCAACTTCAGAATTCGACTACTTTTGATCCATAGAAAATGAGCATTCAATAACCAATGACAGCTATTTAAACCACTCAGATCTGAGGACTGGAAGAAGTAATTTCTGTATGGCGAAAGAAGTTGTGTGCTTTAAACTGCTGTAACACATGTTTCCAAAGCTTGCTTTGGTTAGTTAAGTGGAGGTCTCTTTTTTCATTCATATAGCTTTAATTGTCTTGAATTAACATTCATCCCAATTACTTTTTTTTCCCCCTCTTTTTGTCCTAGGTACTCTATAAAATGTATTTTTATAGGACTTTAGCAGGTGTGGAAAGCAAACCATAGTGTTCTGTTATCCACCAGATAACTTCTCTTTGAATGAGATAAGCTGTTCTTGCATAACCATTTGATCTTGGCATATACAGGTGTACCTTCTGAGCTTGTTTTCCAAAACATTGTGGAATTGGTTAATAAGAGCAGTGTTCAGTCTTTCCTAAAATTCCTAGAAGTTCATAAATCACATTGGCATTTTTTTCAGATCCAAATGCAGTGACCTACTTACATAGATTAAAGTGAGTTAAAGGAGAGATTATCTGAAAAGTAAAAATAAGTTACTTGGTTGTTTTTTCCCCTATGTCCCCACCTGTCTTATGTATGTAAGCATTTCTTTCATTCCCCAGCTATGCAATCAACTCCATTCAGAGCAGGCTACTAATGCAATGTATGGGAAAGGATTTGGTGGGGAAAGAGGGGGTTGACATGTTTTGGAAAGACTTTTCTTTCACTAAAACTAGTCTGGGATCCCTCCCTTCAAATAAATAATTTCAGTGGAAAACCCAAAACCTTAAGTTTATTTAATAATGTTTTGTTGAGGGGAGAGATTGCCAGCTTCAGTTGAAATGAAGATAATTCTGGGGTATAGCATGCTGAATATAAACAGAGGAATTTGCTTGAGTTAAACATGTTTTGAAGGTTAAACCAGTTGTGGGCAGTTGCTTCAGGTATGTGACAGTTCTGTTGCTGCTTTATTTTTTGCAATGTTTACATGGAAGATTAAACCTTTCAATGATAAACTACAAATGTCACGTACAACCAAAGTTATATGGACATCATGTGCAGGTTTGACACGAAGTATTACAAAATAATTTCTGTCTTGGTCAATACATCACAAAAATAGGGGTTGCAGTAAGCCAACTATTTGGTTTTCTATTGCTTAGCTGTTGCTAGCTTGAGTCATCTAGGATATTAAATAGTATTTTTCTTATAAGAACAGAAAGGCTTTTTTAGTTTTAGTTAGTATTTTAGTACCAATTTACTCTGACTTGCATCCTCACATTTTGTGATATAAACAAACTTGTTAGCGGAGAGCTCGCAATACACAGATATTCCTTTTATTGCATTTAGGAAGTCCGTCTGTAAGCACACAGAAAGTCACTTCATTACTCAGTTTATATTATTTGAGTGAACTATTGCATTCATTTAATTAGGAAAAAAAATCAGTGGTAATTAGCTCACTTGTGCTGCAGAGGGATGTGCTAGATGAGGAGCCCTCCAGTCGTCCCATAGTGGCTTCCTGCAACAGTGAGGGATTTATTGTGTAATGACTGCACAACAATCTACTTTTGTAATTTCACATAGCTACAACAAAATTTGATGGGAGAAGCCCTGAAATAAACTTGTTTTAGACTACAGCTAAGAGCTTTTTCTTTGCCGTGTAACTTGTGCTGCTGATGGAGCTGTTATGATGGGACAATAGCAGTGCAACACTTCTCCCTTCAAGGGATGATTTGAGAAGATACTGTAGGTTGCTTCTATTACCGTGTTCTTGTATTAATTTCTGTTATTTGTCTGTAATATTTGGGGTTTGTTGTTCTGGGTTTTTTCCTTCCTCTTCTCTTTATATGACTACCCAGCATGGCTGCATATCTTGCATTTCAGCTTATGTGATTGCAGTAATTTATTTTAACGTTTGCCTTTATCTTTCCTTGAAACCTTCCTCAAGCTTCACAATGCTGTGGATTTGTTAGGGCTTGCCAGATGCACAGTTCTGTAGACCATCTTTGGATGCAGGCAATTCCAGAATTAACTTAGCCACAAGAATCAGGTAGCACACATGTTATGAGCAGTGGGGCTTATCCTTAGAAATAGCATCTGGAAGTTATAGGTAAGACCCTGCACCTTCAAACTGGGGGAAATCTGCACCAGAGAGATTTCCTTTCTAGGTGGAAAGAGCTGCGCTAATGTTTCTAGCCCTGTCTGCAAAAATCTTCTACAAATTTAGATAATTTGTCACAGTGCTTTACTGAAGGCTCTTGGAGACCTCCATGAGATCCCCAGGGAAGGAAACTACACAGGGATCTGTGTAGTCGGCTCCTCAGTATAGCATTAAACTATATGGAAAAGGAAATAAGGAAATAGGTGATGCTTGTAAGGGAAAGGAATGTGTATTTGGTGCAAGTATGTGATTGTGTATGTATGTGCATCTGTATATATAGATGTAAAATTTAAGTGTGAAGAGTTGTAGGAAGACTATTTTGAATGGTTGGCCTCTAAAATAACAGGTGAAATTAAGTGTAGATACACATGAAGTTTTCAGCAGCTGAAGAGATAAGAATTCTTGGCTTACATTTGCAGTGATGCCTGAAATATCTACTGATGAAGTAGATACAGCTATAACTTTGTGTCATAACAAGATCTTCTGAAAAAAAAAAAAAACATTAGCTGAATGCTCACTTGTTGTAAAACTCAAATAGGATTTATTAGAAAAGTAAGAGAACAAAGCATTCTATGGGTGTGATATCTTCATGGTGCTCTCCTTACATCCTGGATATTGTGTGTGGTTCTAGTACCTCTCCTGCTCATAAATACGAACTAGAGATAGCACAAGGTAAGAAACAAGAAGGGTCAGAGATACGAAACAGCTGAACTGCTAACTGAGCTGTGGACCTTCTTGCCATGGGATACGTTTGGCACTAGAATTTGACAGAGGTTCAAAATGTGTTTAGACAGAGTCATGACAGGAATTTGTTGAGGACCGTTCGATACCCGGTTTTGTCTTTGGGTAAGTAGATCTTTGAACCGCAGATAGAACGGGGTGGTGAGGGAATGTATCACTGCAGTCTTGTGTTGGTCTTCAACTCTTCTGCGGATATCTATATGCTGGTTACAGTCTTCTCAACTTTCACAAATAGTATGTTGTCTCCAGTGAAAGGACAAGGGGTAATGACTTATCAGCTGGAACACAAAATTTAAAGTAAACACAAGGAAAGACTTATTTGGTGTTCAAGTGAGAGAGCCCTGGTACAGGCTGCCCAGGGAAAGTGTGGAGTCTCCTTCTCTGGAGGCTTTCAAAACCTGCCTGGATGTGTTAATGTGTGACCTGATCTAGCTGGTCCTGCTTGAGCAGGGGGTTTGGACTAGACGATTTCTAGAGGTCTGTTCCAGCATCTACCATTCTATGATTCTGTATTGTGAAGCGATTTTTGTTGTATGCAGTGTTTAAGATGTGAAACGTCACTTAAAGTTGTCTTCAGTATTCAGTAGTGATACGGATAAGAAGTAGAGTGCTTCTGTAGGTAGTGTAGGAAATCAGTTTCTGAAATCAAGGTTGTAACTCACAAAATGTGAAAAGGGAAAAAAAGAACAAGTCCTTTAAATTCAATATGCTGGATGCCACTCAGGGTTTAGTGAATTCAGCTTACCATTCCAGTATTGTTACTGCCTTGTCTTTTTTACAGGCTTTTAGGGAACACCAAGTTGCGCCTCTGCAATTTTTTTCTCTTTGAAAAATTTGGCAGCATTCAGAATACTTATATTTATGATAGTTATTAAATATTAATGTGTCTTTACACCTTCAGATTTACAGTTGTTGTATTTGTACTGCCATTGCTTCAAGAAAAGCCAATCAAGCAGTGTCCAGTGTAACTAAGGAAGGAGAAGCTTTTCTGTGATGCACAACTCTGCCATAATTGCTGAAAATGAGATGTGATGGAAATAATTTCTGTATATGCAATCCTTGCATGTGTTAATACAGCATGATCCATAAAGTCACTTGAACTTCTGTTCCTTGCTGCAGCAGAGGCTTTAAGTTCTGAGTTTAAAAACACTGTTGCAATTCACACCTGATGAAAAGGCTTGCTCTTTTCAGTGAGATCTTGACAGACTTGAGAGTTGGGCAGAGAGGAATTTCATGAGGTTCAACAAGGACAAGTGCAGAGTCCTGCACCTGGGGAAGAGCAACCCCTTGCACCAGTACAGGCTGGGGATTGACCTGCTGGAGAGCAGCTCTGCAGAGAGACCTGGGAGTCCTGATTGATAATGAACATGAGCCAGCAATGTGCCCTCATGGCCGAAAAGGCCAATGGCATCCTGGGATGCATCAAGAAGAGTGTGGCCAGCAGGTCAAGGGAGGTTCTGTTCCTACTCTACTCCGCCCTGGTGAGGCCTCATCTGGAGCCCTGTGTCCAGTTCTGGGCTCCCCAACTCAAGAGGGTAGCTGGAGAGAGTCCAGTGCAGGGCTACCAATCTGCTGAAGGGACTGATACGTCTTTCTTATGAGGAAAGGCTGAGAGACCTGCTGCTGTTCAACCTGTAGAAGAGAAGACTGAGAGGGGACCTCATTAAAAGGTGAATGTCAGGCTGATGTCAGGCACCTTTTTTCTGTAGTGTCCAGTGACAGGACAAGGGGGAATGGACAAAAGCTGGAACGCAAAAAGTTCCACTTAAACACAAGGGAAAACATCTTTGCTGTAAGGGTGAGGGAGTCCCGGCCCAGGCTGCCCAGGGAGGATGTGGACTCTCCTCAGGAGGTTTCCAAACCTACCTGGACATGTTCCTATGTCCCCAGTCGAGGGGAACCTGCTTTAGCAGAGAGTTGGACTGGGTAATTTCTAGAGTCTCCTTCCAACCCCTACCAATATATGATGCTATAATGCTCCAAAAAGCAGCTCAGAGCATCAGGATGCAAATAGATCTGAGGAATCACTGGAGATGAGGAGTTCAAGCATCTCTTGGCCACACGTGTGTAAAGCTGTAGCCATCAGAACCCATGCAGCATCCCTGCTTTTCCTCCTCTTCATGGAATGCTGTTGTTAGTACTGGACAGACCTGTCATCTGTTAATACTTCTTTTTGCTTGTCCAGACCAGCCATGTTCTGAGCTTCAGCATTATGAGGTTTGGGGACAAATATTATTCGATTTAGGTAAATTTTTACCTTGCATGCTGTTTGTATTCAATAATTTCCCAAAGACTAAACTCAGAAGTACTGTGCAACATTTCTTAAGCAAACATTTGGTAATTAATTTTTCTTGCTTAAAGGTAATGAAAAGTTAGTATTTAAAGAAATAGTGCAAGTGTTGCAGACATACCTCAGACCCAGCTTACAGTGTAAACTGGACCTTGTTATAAAATGGAGTTTTGGCTTTGGGAGAACTGTTTTGTGCCTAAAAATTATTTGGAGAATGAAGTTTAGTGTAACATTCCTGTACTTTACAGAGTCCAGGAAAAACAAAAGCTTGTCATAAATGCTTTGTAAGAGTATTTAAATTTAAACATTCAAATGTTAATATTTGCTGTCATATTT
The DNA here is from genome assembly GCF_028858725.1 of Colius striatus. Lineage (NCBI taxonomy): Eukaryota > Metazoa > Chordata > Aves > Coliiformes > Coliidae > Colius > Colius striatus. Next base: position 37,648,499 of record NC_084763.1, read on the forward strand.
TTAAGTAGAGACTGGAAACAAAACACTGATTATTAGGAGGATTTCTGTGACACTAACTGTATGGGACAGGACACACAGCATTGTGCTTCCCATTCTAATTTCAGTGTTGAAGCTCAGAAAGGAGTACTCCTTGCCTGGATGACACTGTAACAAACTTGCTTGTGCTTGCCATACAAGCAAGTTGTTTTGAAAAAGCACTGTTTTGGAAAAGTTCTTCATAGCTGCACAGGTGTTCTTTGTGGGTTTTGAAAGGCATGTTTCTGTAAACTGGTTACAAACAGATTGTGAGTCTTTTCACTGTCACATACATCAGCAATGCACAGAGTTTTGCATGTGTTTTCTGTTTAGCTGGAGTATTGAAAGGCTGTGTTTGGATTGGTTTTGGTCTTTAAAGTAATAAAACCTTTCCTTAAACACATAGATGTACACAAATCCATGCACAAGCTTGACTTAATGCTGTTATCTCAGCACATTTTAAATGGTGAGAGTTTATTAAACCCATATAGATTTTTATATCAATGCTTTTTCCTTCTAGTAGCAATTAATAACTGAGTTGGCAAAGACAGAAATACGTACTATATGGAAAGGTACTGTTAGACCTTTTGGATACTTTGCAAGTGCTCTGAGAGGAGAAGGTGTTGCTGTCCATTTTATGCTGCCTCTGCAAAATCAGAACATGTTGTTTATGTTTTCAGAGAGTGCTTGAAAATTCTCTCAGAATCTGCACTATGTGGCTTTTTTGTCAAAGCACATGCGTGGACCTACAGACATTCTGACTTCAGAGCACAGTGGTATCCCTAAAATCTTCCAGGGGAGATTTCTTCCATTATATACACTGTTCTTCTTTCACTGAAGTTATCTTTCTATCTAAGAATTTTATTATTTGTGTTTCTGTTGCTGGTTGCCTTGGTTGCACTTGATATATTTGTAGTATCAGGAGAAAGATAGATACGTGTGGTACTTCCCTAATAATCTGAGAGGACAAATGCTGTGGAATTATATGTTGATGTGTATAATGGGACTTACTAAGACTTACACTAACCCTCTAACTTTGGGATGGAGGGAGTGTTTTGTTCCTTCTAATGCAGAATGTAAATAAACTATGTAGTGCATGGATGGATCTGCTTGGTTCTACCATTTTCATAACATCCTTTTCCTCAGTGTAATCCGCCTTTTAAACTTTACTACTTTTAAGAGGTGTTGCTGCATAGCTGTGGGGGAGAAAAATGAGTGGAAAATAACTTGTTCAGGCTTGTGTGCATATATTTTAAATTAAATAATTTGTTGACTCTGAAAAGGAAATTGTTACTCTTTGTAATCCAATATATTTCTCAACTTAATGAAGGGCATGAGCTGGTCTTGACTGAGATGTGGAGGTGCAGCAGTGGGCAGTGCCTGTCTCTGTCAGGGGTGTGTGGTGATTGGTTTCGCACAGCATTCACAACAATAGGTGTGGTATTTACAAGACACACATGACTTGGTCATCTATTATTGTATTACCAGGTAATGTTGAGTTTGAGTATCAATAACATTCAGTACCATCTGTTGCAATGGCATAGATAAAGGGATTTGTGAAAGCATAAGATGAACAGAATGTGTCTACCTGGGAAGAGGGCTACATCTCTCATATATTCCACTGTGATGTAGGAAACAACTACTTCTGGCTAACAATAGGTCATTAAAATATCTGATGGTCAAATCAAGTATCACTTAAAATACTGTAAAAATTTTTTTCAGATCTTTTTTAATAGTTTCAAATTTTAATTTATTTTAATGTGTGTTCAAGATCTGCTAGATGTCATATGTGTATTTCTTTTCACCAAACTTGCTTTCATCTATAGGTTTTAGTATTTAAAAATGCTACACTTGCTTTCATTGACCTGTATACAATTTTTTTTTACCAATTTGGGGTTTTGTTTTTTTTTTCTTTAACCCTGGTAGACCAATAAACAAGTTGCAAAGATAGGCCAGGATTCTGGTTTATTTAATAACACCCTCTCCAGACTCATTCCTGCAGCCAGCATTGCAGCTCACTGTACTGCCTTTTTGCTGTGTCTTTTGTCCACCGCCAACACTGTTATACGGTTAACAGAGGAAACTCAAAAACATCTCAGATCTTTCTCTAATACTTGCAGGATTTTAAATGTTCCACACACGATCGTGTATTTGGCTAGAAAAAATGCCCAAGCATCAGTTGGCATTTATTTGATCTCTTCTGGTTTAGATCAGTGCTGTTTGCTTCCTCAGACCAGAGGCGTATTTTAGCAACGAGTTACTTCCTGTAATTTATGGTATCTACTTGGGGTATGTAGAAAAACTCTGAATGTAGTGTTGTATGGTAAGACCTTTGATTGTGCAGAGATCCAGATTGGTTAGGAATGGGCTGACATCACCATGTGAATTTGACAGAGAAAGAAAATGGGTTGAAATTGAAGGAAGGGGATCTTGGTACGACGGTAAGTCTGTATGAGGTTACCTTAAGACTTGAAGGACTTGTAATAACCACACATCTTAAATTCAGTTTTTGTGGTCTGAAACACTAGGTCTGTGCTACATAAATTTATTTTCCTCCTATTTTTTCTTTTTTCTAGTGTCCCAATGTAATATCAGCTTGAAGAAGCAGAGGAGTCGAAGTATCTTTAGCACCTTATTCTGCTGCTTTCGTGACTACAATGTCGAACCACCATCTACCAATAGCACTAGTGCTCTTCCTCCTTTGGTGGAGGAGAATGGAGGACTTCAGAAGGTCAGCCTTTTATCTTATTTTGCTAAGGGTCTTCTGTAACCAAGATTTAACTATGCACTTCTGAAGGTTTGTCTTAATAGGTTTCACTCATATGGAACATGTTATGAGTTACACAAGAAATTTACTGGGTTGATGGTGAATTACTAACTCTGTCTCTTCAGCTACAATTTAAAACTAACTTTTCCATGAAGGGTGTTGTATATGTTTTGCAAGCAAACATGTAAAACCCTAGTGAGACTCTAAAAAGATGTGGACTTCTCATAAATCCTCAGATACTGAGTTTTCTTTAGCTTTGGTTCTCTTTTCCAGCTACAGGAAGATTAAAATGTGTCCACTGGAGCATAGTGGAACCTCTTTGAATGTCAGCTGAAAGGGTTTTCAGGGACATAATTCAAAAAGGGGAAGAACCATAATTGTTCGGACTTCTTTTGTAACCAGTTTACCTGTACTTAATGCATGCTGAGTCTAAAGGTATCAGCTTTTGGCCAGTTTTCCAGTTTATTAAGTTTTGTTTACCTAACAAGTCAAATTAATTGATATAAGCTCTGAGAACTTCAAGGCACTGCATGTAAGAGCAGCATGTTACTTTCCTTGAATTCTAGTAATTATGTTGCTCTACCATATTCAGAAAGTCACAACACAAATGATTTTATATGTTCCTTGTAAACCTGATAACACTAAGAGCATTTGCAGGGTCAACTGAATATTTCAGTTCAATATTACAGATACAGGAATACCATCTTTTCAATACCATGTTGTTTTTCAGCACTCTGAAAACTCCACTAGTGCTGTACTGTTAATTGGAATATTATTCCCCTTGCACTTTTCCAGGACTTTAACAGATTGCAAAGATGGGTATATCCATAAATAATATAAAAAATGACAATGTCTCTATCTTTACACCATTCTCTCCACAGTAATTTTTCATGTTTGATACAGTTCATTTCTTACTTACCTTGTCAGTCCTTTTTAGTTTGTTTTTAATTTTGCTGCTTACATATGAATTCTGAAAAGCTCAGGAGAAAGAGCAGAGGAAATGTTTGTTGAGAGAGAGGAAAGAAAAGCAAATCAAAGCGATGGAGACTAAGAATACATGTAAAGACTGAACTGCAACAGTTCATGCTAAAACTGCTTATGCAGAGGTGAAAGTACACTGAAAATTCCTCAAGCAAAAGGAGGAATTGTATGTGTATGTTTAGACTTCTTTTGGTAGCCAAGGTACATTTTGGTTGAAATGAGGGAAATTTAGCCTGGATGCGCTGAAGGGAAATCTGAGTAGTGTGTAGCATGTATGCACATATTCATCTGAGAAACAAAAGAAATAGGAAACCAATAAAATTTCCCTTTCCAGTGGAATGGAAAGGAGGCAGAAGTAAGGCTATTGGCAACATTACAGCTGAGAGAAAATGGGAGTTCATTGGAAAGCAAAACATAAAGAAGAGTTTGGATTTTCTTCTGTAGAAAACATGAGTTAAAATGGTCTTCAGTCAGTAGTTTTCTGATTGCAGTTTGTAAAACAATAACTTTCTAAATATATCTTATGCCTTGAGCGAGTGATTGCAGGTATGTTCATACAAGTTTCCATTCTTACTCTCTACTGTCTTAGTGAGCAGTTTTGAAGTTGTGTGTACAAGTCCAAGACACAAATCACATAATTCATAGCTTTACAAGATTATACCTCTTAATAGATTAAAATAAAAAGTGAAGGAATACATTAAAAAGAATTATTAAAAGAGTCCTCTTTCTTCAGACAGAAGTTCTTCATGGGAGAAATCAAGTATAGTTAAGTTTTTGGATGGTTTTTAAGTGAGTGAAAATAAGACTGAGATATTTTTATTTTAAATGCAGCATTAAAGACTAGTAAGTTGTGTGTGTTTATTATATGCTGATTTTTATTTTGAATGCCAATATGGTTAACATAAGTAGGATATTTTAAAGAAAGAAAAAACATTGAAAACTTGGATATATTTGAATGTCGTTACACTGTCAGACTAGTGCTCTTTACCAGGAGAGGTGAGTTTTAGAGCTGTGCAGGCTGTGTTTTATCGAGTTACACTGAACATCTTCTCTAGATTAAGAAGTGATAAGTAAGTTGTGGGAAAGTACATGCAAAAGTGAGCCTCATTTTCTAAATTGGTGAAATGTTCAGGAATGAAAAAAATACCTGTTTTAAGTAAAAATACAAAAGGCCTGACAACACACTGTTCAAACTCCTCTGTTCTTTACTTAAAGCTTGTTTTGCATATTTATCTAGTTTAGAATAATTCAGATTCTCTTGAGCTGCTGTTCAAATGGTTGTTTATTTATATTTGCTATCTCTTTTGTATGTTTTGTTAATTATTTAGCACATGATCACAGGTGACCTCTGACCATGACCCAGTCAGTTCTTGTGTTGTGACCCTTTCCTTTAAAAATGGAAAGTTCCACAAGAATATTAAATAGTTTCCATTAGGAACCAGTATAAAATGACATGGATGTACTTTCCTTTTTTCTTGACTGTTCAGTAGGGTTGTTACAAGAAAACTGGTGAAAAGACTTCAGAGGAAGGAAAGGAATGGAGCAAGCCTCTGCTGGTTTCATAGGAATTTGGTGTTTGATCTATGTTGCTGCTGGTGTATTCTTGAAGCTGATGGGACCAGCCATCTTCCTTCTAATTAAAAGTCTCAAATCTTTAACTGCCATTGTAAAGGAGGGAAACCAGGGAAGAATATTTTATAAAGTAAAGGAAACCATGGTTCTGAAATTTTGTTCAGAGTAATTATATTGTGTGATTTAATTTTTATTATTACTGTTTTGCTATATTAGAAAAAACGAAATCAGTGCTTCAAAAGAGTCAGTGCTTCATTCAGTACTTTGCCAAATGATGTGACTTGATTATGCTTGGCAAGTTCAGGTAACACATCACTTCTTCATAGGCCTGGAAGAAATACCAAACTGCACATGGTTTTGAATAAATAGGGATTTTTAGTACAGACTTATATTCTATTGCAGGGGAGAAGCCCAAAAGCTTCTTTAAAATATTATGTTCATTTTTAAACCATCTACTCACAGAGCAACTGGTTAACCAAGTGTAACTCTAATACTGGTAATGAATAGTCCATCTGTCTCTAAAGTTTCAATACAGTGTTTTTCAATAATAACTTGTATTTACTGAAACTATTGTAGATTTGTTTTTCTTAAAACATGACAGCAGGAAATCATGAAAATGCCTTCTAAGATGATGTATCTGTTACAGTGGGTATGTCAGTCTGCCTGCAGCTTGGATGCTCAGCCAGATGTGTCATTGGGAGCACACAATGTTCAGCCTCATGAAATCCTTGCTAAATTTTTCCTGCCTCCTCAGCAGCAGGCAGCTCACCAACACTTTCCAGACAGTTGGGGCTTTTTAGGGGCCAGAATGTTAGGAAAGTGTTTGTTGTTTTCATCTGAATAAATTCAGATCTCTATTTCTGTTCTTCAGTTGGCAGCTTGATTAAATTTGTGTATTTTCTGGGCATGCTTCTGGGTTTAAGGGTATTTTTTTTTCTGAGTAAGTTTATTACCCACCTTTTGAAGTGTTTGGAGATGCAGATTTCATCTACAGGCTTCAGAGAGAGATCCAGATAGAGAAAGGTGAGAAAAGTGAGATGCAAACTAGTTCTTTCTTCCCTTTGCTTTCAGTTAGGGTGGGCAAGGGAGCTCCAACAAGTCTATCAGCACTTTGCCATTACACTTACAACCCACTTCCACCAGAGTCATCTTTGCTTTTGTTTCATTAGTTAGATCCAAATTGGGCAGATGGCTCATGTTCAACAAGATGTAGTGTGAATGAGGAAAGGATTTTTTATACTTGTTGGTTTAGAGGAATAGGTCTTGATCTACAGTCAACAGGGAAGAAGATAGAATTAGAAGAAGATTTATTCTGGGGGCAACAGCTGCCTCTGCTTCTTGCTCTGAGACATGAATGAAACCAGGAAAGTCAAGTCCTTGAATTTCTATCTCATCCATCCTAACCACTACCAAAGTCAGGTCATCTTCTCCCATTGCTTTTTGCTGCACAATGCTGTCATCTCCAGAGTGATCCTGCAAAGCTGTTTTGATGACCTATTGTTATGTCTCACAACATTCTCATCTGCTTCAGGGTTTTCTATTTATAACACAGCACAGGAAAAAAGGTCTTCTCTATCCCATGTGAATATGGTGCACCAGAGCAACCAAAACAGCTTGTAGAGAGCATGTTCTTGAGGTCAAAATTACTATCTCCTTCATGCAAGAGGCAAAGGAGCAGCATGAGCACAGGCTCTTTGATGGGGAGGCTATTAAAAGCATGCCTTCTGAACAGACCTGGAAATCAATCTCACTGTCCGGTGTGGAGGAAGGTAAATGGGGTTAATGTAAATAATAATACTCTTTTTTCTCCTTAACTGTTGCTGATAGAGCAAGAAAATTCCTAGTGTTTGATTCTCTTGGTCACCATCAGCTTGTGGTATGACAAGTCTATTCAGAAAACAAAGAAAAACCCCTCTTGCATAGCTATGTTTGGTTCCTCTCTCTGTGTCTACAGATTCTGACCACCTTTGCCTCCCAAAAAGTCTTCTGTGTTAAGAAACAAAGCTCAATATTCCAAGTCAATGAAAAAATCAAATAGTAATTGTATTATTGTTTCTAAAGAACCTATTGTGGTCTAGTGTAAGCTTTGTGTTAAAGAACAGAACATGATTAAATCTGTTCTTTTGATCAGCTTCTTTAAAATGGTTGTTCTTTAAAAGTGAAATACCTTATCTTTGAGGACAGACTGTTCTCCGAGAAGCAGAATAGTGTGGTCTCTCACTTAATGCTCATTGATCCCAGATGTGACCATAGACTGACAGCAGTAACAAACAAACAAACAAAGTTCTATAGCTGAGGGAAAAGGTAGAATTTATCAGCTCATCTGTATATATTGTGCCATGAAAAAAAAAAAAAACAACAACTCGATTTCAGCAGCTGAACAAATTAGTTCCTGCATTATCTCAGTGATACACCAGGGAAATTTTGGCATTCTAGGAACAGCTTTGTCCTGTTACCAGCATCAGGAGCTCATGGAAACACTTCAACAAATGCAGTCATCTGTTTCGAACGATATCGTTATGACCTATTTCCCTTCCTGTTCCAAGGCATCAGGAAATGAGGTGGGACACTTTCAAAAAGTTTCCCATAGCAGGCTTGTTGCTAAAAAGCATTTGCCTGTTCATGAACACTTAACACCTTACCAGCAGGTTCTTGCACTTACCTTTCTGCTTGTTTTTTCAGTTGTCATTATTACTATGTTGATTTTTACATAGGTACTTTTAGGATTCCTCTTAGGAAATTTGTCTGGATTTTTGTTGGCTTTTTGATGTAAGAAATTCTGCAAGAAAAATAAAAGTGAAAAGTAATGCAAGTCCTTTAAGCAGCTTAGGTTCTGGATTCCCATGAAAGTCTGGCTTAACAGTAATACCATGGGGTGCAGCTCTCTCTTCAAAAGGTTGTTGAAATAGAAACCAGTGAGTGGCTCTTGAAGCCTGTGGGAAAACCTGATGTGATACATAGCTGTATTTGTGTCCACAATTGAGATAATCTTGTACTGTAATTCTGGATATGCCTCTAACCCTTATACTGTTTTCATCTGTTCACAGAAGAGAAGCTTCAGCTGTGTTTTATTCTCTGCCAGCACATGCAAAAAAATGCCTTTCAAAACAAAACAGGGGTTTGCAATCTGCTCTGCCTGCCTAACCATATCCTTGATAACAATTTCATCACAAGCCAGCTATTCTGACTGGCACTTACTCAAATTCACTCCTTTCTGAAATGAGCAATGAACTTCAGGTGATGTTCCATTAACAAGACATTAATGTGCTTTTTTTTCTTATATTTTTGACATCTTGAGGAAAATTCAGATTCTTACCGGTTTTTGTATTTGTGTTTATAGAATCCTGGTACTTTTTGCTAATCAAAACTTCTTGATAGATTATGGCAATTGTTGCTCTTTAGCTGCTTTGTTAGTTTCTCAGGATTTTAGGCAAGCTTCAGTAAAAATCTCTGCTGTTATAGCAATGAAAAAGAGAACTTAAATAATAATATTTAATTACTTTTGTTTGTCAGTGATGTGTCATCACTATGTTAGACTCCAAAACAAGTAAAGGGCTTTTTCATCGGAAAAAGGATTTTCTAATGTTGAAAACAGCTCTTTCCATAGTCAGTCTGCTGTTAGTCAGTCTGTGTTGTTCAAGTAATTAATGAATAAGATGATCTACCTAAGCAGCATCTATAACAGAAGGGTTAGCTTCCTTTCTTTTTTATGTGCTTTGCCAACCAGAAAACAAATACTTGATTTTTACAGAGTATAGAAAAATTAGAAAGCACAGTTTCTACTTAGAAGAATCATAGAATCATAGAATGATAGGGGTTGGAAGGGACCTTTAGAGATCATCTAGTCCAACCTCCCTGCAGAAGCAGGTTCACCTAGATCAGGTCGCATAGGAACATGTCCAGGTGGGTCTTGAAGACCCCCAAGGAAGGAGACTCCACAACCCCTCTGGGCAGCCTATGCCACTGCTCCATCACCCTCACAGTAAAATAGGTTTGTTTTTATATTTAAGTGGAATTTTTTGTGTTCCAGCTTCATTCCATTACCCTTTGTCCTGTTGCTAGCTACTATAGAAAAAAGGGATGTCCCAACCTCCTGACACCCACCCTTTAGATATTTGTAAATGTTAATAAGATCTCCCCTCAGTCTCTTCTTCTCTAGACTAAACCTCTTACACATCTATGAGTTGGTGACACTGTGACCATCCTTTCTCTGGAAGCTTTCTCTATGTCAGGTCCCGGGATGAAAAGAAAAGGTCAAGTTGGCTAAGACTGTCTTGCCTTCTCCCAAGTACAATTCAAAAGTGAGACTATGGGATGAGCACTGATACTGTTGCCTCTTTCTGAATGAAGAAAATGGGATTCCTTGGACTAGTTTCTCATCATTATGTTGCTCTTGGACATTTTGCTATTGCCTAATGCTAATCAAGTGAAATGAACTTCAAGAAGTGGGCTTCTGCCCTGCTACCAAGGTCTGGCTGAGCCTTTTGATGCTGCAGTGAAAATAGACTAATATACCCATTAGTAGATCTTAAAGCTGAAAAAGTTACAGTAAATACAGTTACTTTCTTATTGTCACCTCTATGAATCGTAGCATGGGTTTTACCATTCCAGTCTCCTAAGAACCATAAATTCCAATATACTAACAGATCATTTCAGCAACTAAAATGCGAGATGCTGTTTTTTTTTTTTTTGACCCTGGTTTCTTGAATACTTTGAACTTTTGATTTAAAATGTTTGAGTGCTTCCTTTACTGCTTCAGACCTTTGTTCTACCCATTACAAGCCATTACCCTTACAGTGATTTTTTTTTTTTTTCCCCAGGGTGACCAGATGCAGGTCATGCCTATACCAAGTGTATGTATTTTTATCCCTTTTTCTTTGAATAATTTTCATAACTTTTGCTTTCATTCATCTTACATTACTGTCTTAACAGATCTGGTTTGTATTGCATGTTAACAAAAGAGTTTTATGTTCTGTGTTGTATACTCAGAGGTGAATTGAACTGGACACATTGCACAGGGACTAAAAGAAGAGTTTGGGTTTTATGTTGTTTTCATCTTGCATCTCAGTTAAATTTGTTTCTGAATGTTTATAATTTTGAAAATGCACAAAGTAGTCTGAAAGTCAAAGTGGCTTGAGTCAACTTTTGTGTCTGTTAAAATATCATCACCGTGTGAGACAGTTGCAAAAACCTTTTCTTCTAATTTTTTCCTGTATTCTGGTTGAAAAAAAGAGGTAGAAAACGCATAATTTGTTTGAAATGAGCCACTTTAGGAAAACAGAATACACTGACCAAAGCTACATTACTGCATTCGTTCAAGCTGATGCTTTCAGTATCAACTGCTGTTTTATGGGCTTTAATACTGCTTATCTTCCCTGGATTAAACTTGGAATGCTGTTTGGCATCTGAATTATTTTTCAAAACTAAATAAAAGGGAGAGGAAAAAAAAGTTCTTCAGACTGAGGCTTTTAAGTGAATTAGGTTTAACCTTTTTTGGTCAAAAAGCTGCTCTTTTTTGCTTGTTTTTTATGTGCACAAAGACTTAGACTTTTTAAAGCTGAGGATAGTTTTTGAGCTCCTTTGTTGTTTATGTTATTTTATTATTGCAGAATTTTCCAGGAAATGGCAGGGCTGGTGTATGGAGTTTCAGCCCTCTCTTGAGATTTGATAGCCCCTAGAGACCTAAATATTCCCCAAGATACCCTTTTTTCCTCTTTCCCTTCTTACGTAGCCCAACATTACAAGACTTCTTTTAAGACCCCTGCCCTTGTTGTGGTGCAGTAGTGTCTGGTCATCACTGTAACTATGCAGATCACTTTCCTGCTTCACTACTTTTCCTTGGATGTAAGAATTGTTAGCAATTATGCTTTCTTTATTGCTTACCTATTATTTCTAATAGGGAATCACTTTTAATATGGCTCATGCATATGTTTGCATGTATATGTATATATACACAAATCTGGGAATAGAAAACTGGATGGATGAAAACACTGATTTTTACATTACTTTCAGATACCTGCCAGATTCTGTTCAGTGACTGTAGCTGCTCTGCTAGTAGTTACTTGAATGTAAAACACATTCTGGCCTTACCCTGACCTGGAATAAAAGTTTGCCTAAGAGTGAGTGTAGGTATTAAAGAAGAATTGAAACAGAACAAAACATTGAAATGACACAGGAGTAGGGCTTTGTCAGGTACAAATATGAAACGAGATACTTTACTAGAACACTATCTTTCTGATGTTAAAGCAATGCTCTGTTAGATTTGGGTAGCAAAAGGAAAATCAATGACTGAAGGAGTTTCTGTTTTTTTCTTTTCCTCTTGGTATCTCAGCTGTAATTTTTCTGACCTATGTTCCAAACACTGTAATGAGGCAGTAAAATTAACTTTGCAGTCATGACGTAGAGTTCTCAGTGAGCAGGTGACTTTAAAGATACTCTCTCCTCTTCTCCTGTGCCATCCGATGCCTTCTTCCATCAGGACATGCAAGAAGTGTTGTCAGGCAACCATTGCCCACAGGTAGTTGTGTGACATCTACTCTCCCAGTATCTCAGTGCCTCTGTCTATGAGACAGAAGCCAGAGCCTTAGTACGTAATAGTCTAAATAAAGATAGAAGTGAGCTGCATGTGGAGAAAATAGTAGCAGCAAAAAGGGAACACTGTGTTAAGAGAAATACCTAAAACATACAGCCCATTACATGGGTTGTTTTTCCTGAGTGCCAGAGCCCTGAGATTCACTCTTCAGACAACTCTTAACTGTGTATTTAAGCCCCATTAAGGCAGAAATCTTTGATACCATGCTACATGAGATCAGGGATGAGAAACAGGTTGTTTGAACTGTATGTATTGTGCAGAACAGGAGAAGAATCTTCAGATGCAGAGTGAGCTTGGCCAGTCAGACATTGACATTTTATACAGCTCATTGCAAAAGTAATTACTTCAGGTATTTAGAGTGACTCTGAAAAGAGTACTGCTCGTCCCCCACTCATGAAACTTATTAAAGTTTAAGCCTTCAGTCAAAATACCAGATTTTCTGGAGCTTTATTGTGCATGTATAAAATCTGGGAGTGTGCCAAGGTCGTCTGTTTGAAAACTTCCATTGCTTTACATACATTGCTTTGTTTATATATGTGCAAGTCGGTGAAGTATGTCTTCTGCCCAGTCAGACTTTTCATGTATTAATTGCGTTTAAGAACTTAACTTAATATGAATTTTCACTTGGTTATTGTTAAAGATAACTGCTAAGCAAAAAAGAGTCCAGTTTGAAGTTAGTTTCTTCAGATAATGGAAACAGTGTAACTTTGGGGTTTTTTTAAAGATGAACTTTATCCTGTTTGTATCTTGTATTCTGAAGCTGTTTCCACATAAGGCAGAGATTAAACAGCAGTGCAGTTTAAATGTTTTTTCCTAATAACTAAAAAATTATTTAATTTTAGGGCTGAAATAAACACAATGAGAAAAAAAAATCGTACCAGGTGATGCATTGTGATAAACCTGACTTAAAACATGCAAAGTGTAGATTAAGGTGCCTGGGCTTTCATGCATTTTTCTCAGCTTTGTTTGGAAAGGAGTATGGTAGAGAAATGATAGACCCACAGCAACTGCAGTACTTGTTTTTATCCTTTTGAGCAGAAAGATAGATGGAAATAGAAAGCCATACTTATGCACCTTCTTAAATGAGTTGGAGTGTCCATTTCTCTTGTTCAATTTAAAATCCCATTATTATGGAGTAGTAACAAAATTAGCCCTCAATCCCTGCAAAAGTAAAGTCTTAGCACTGGGATATTGTTTCTTCCACTTGCCCCTGCCTACATTTGGACAATTTCTCATTTCAGCTTCTTCTAGAAGAAATTTGGTGAGCTGCCTATTGCATAACAGGAGCTGGCATTTCTTGGCAGCTGTGCTTTAAGTGGGAATAATTTATCTTCTGTTAGAGTGTTTCTGTGCATAACTGCTGAGAGAAGCTTTTAGCTATGTAGAGTGCAACCAAAAGTGTAAATTGAAGGGAACATGAACAGCAAATGAATGTGCTGCATTTAAGCTAGGCAACAGTTCCAGTGTACAAAGAAAGGGCATATTAATTTTGATACCTGTATCTGGAAAACATGTGCCTACAGGGAGGAAAGGTTGTGATTGTTTTGTACAGTAAATTTCAGAAAGGTTTGTGTTGACCAGCTGTTTATGCTTCAACCAAAAGTCCTGTTTTCTTGCCACCACCCCCTTTTTTTGTTTTGTTTTTTTTCTTAGGGAATATACTATTTCCACGGGACTGAAGCAGTGCAGCAGTCGTTTCACTACAAGGTCTGTTAAGCTGATAAGCCATGAGACCTGGCTGGAATGCATAAATCCCAAACAGTGACTAGTTTAAAAGCTTTAACTTGTATGTCTTGTTGGAATTGAAGACCAAGCTAGGATTTACAGTACTGAGATACCACGTGTTATTTTTCTACTGAGTTCTGTGGAAGTCTGTAGTCTTTCAGAGAGTATTACGTAATGAATAAGAGTTGCTGTTTGCCACAATTAAATACTCTTAATCATCTTAGGTATCTTTAAAGCTATTATGTTTAAAAAAAGAAATTATTGAACATCCAAAACTATTCACTCTTAACTGTGATGGAAATCTGTTAATTAGAACTGTTCTTGGGTATGTCTCCATTAGTGAGGAAATTAAAATACAATATTGAGTAATGCTTGTTTCTGCCTAAAAGCTTTCTACTCTTGGCATGTGGAATTTGCTTTAGTTCAGAAAGCTTGAACAGCAGAACAAATGGACTGATAATCCTGTGTACAAATTCTTTAAGTTTCTAAAGCCTCAAAAATGTCATCCTTGTTCTAAAGTCCTACACCAGACCTTTAGCAGTCTCACAACTTGTAGTGCCTTCAGCATCAGAACGGTTTCCTTATCCCTGTTAGGTTATCGGGCAAGTGGGTTTTCAAAGTTGAGGGCAACAGAGATACAGGTTTTTAGATAGAAAGTTTATTTCTCCTCATCTTCACATGTGCAAACCTTTGATGAAGTGTCTTTGAAGACAAGAACAGATTGAATTCAAGAAGTCAAAGCTTGTAGGAAGGTTCATGTGCCCTGGTGGGAGATTTTCCCTGGGAAAAATCTTGAGGTGTAGTTTTTTTAGATAAAATTAGGTCAACAATTATACATCTCCAAAGGCAATATTGAAAAGGGAGATGAGCTCTAGCAGTAGTCAGCAACTCTGTAGACAGAGGTAAGTTTGTTCCTCTTCCAGCCACTGCTTTTGAGAAAGCAGAGCTATGGGTGGACGTAGATGATGGACACCAGCTGTCTCTCACCATACAGTCAAGGAATTCAGGCTCTCAGAGTTCAGGGTTCTCACATTTTGCACTCCTTGGTGTATGTCTATCCTTTCCTTGATGGTGGGCATACTAGTTTCCAGACAAAAAAAGAGATACCTGTGATAAGACAGTGCTCATCTTTTTTCATATGCATAATTTGAAATGAAAGTGTATCTGTTTCCTTAAATGTTCTGTGTAGAGATACTTTCAGTTTGAAAAAGAGTTCGTATAGCAGAAGAAATTACTGCCTTTGAACTGCTTGTGCAGGTTAACTTAGTCAAAAATTCAAACTAAACACTAGTAGTCTTAAGAGTTCAAAAATCAACTGCACTATTCTTTAAAATAAGTACACTTAAGATATCATGAGATGTTCCTACCTTCTTCAAAGACAAGAAATCAGTAGCAGAACGTAGGTTCTGAAGATTATTGTCCTTGAATGGATTTGATTTTTTTATTTTTCTATTTCAGGAAGCTTTTAGTCTGTTTAGGTTGCAAGTCTGGATCCATCTTACTATGAAAAATTGAGGTGGCGTGCCTTAAATACTTTTCAGAGTTTGAAACAGGAGAAACCAGAATTCCTTAGATTTGCTCCCAATTGCAGACAAGCAGAGACAGAACTGAAGCATTTGTAGAAGTAATGTATATGTGGGACTGTCTGTGACCTAGAGTGTCCTATAAATTTTGGCCTGATTAAGTGACTGTGATGGATGGATACTCTAGGCATTAAGTCAAAGTTACTTTTTTCTCAAAGGTCATCGTTAGATGTGTGCTATGAGAAAATGGCAAAGCAGCTTCCATTTTGGTAGCTGAAGAAACCGTTACTGATGTTAATTATTAATTGTAAGGAACTAAATAAATTCCAGTGAGCACTCCTAAAAGTCTCCCTATAACTTACACTTTAGCTAAAGACACTTTTATTTAATTCCAGAATCTCATTTGTTAGTTACTTAAACAAGAACTTACAAGGAATCATTGGCCAGTGTCCATCAACTTAACGATGATGTCTGAAGTTCATCAGTGGTTAATAATCTGTGCTTGGTGCTGTAGGGTGTTCAGGGGGTGTCTAACTCATCGATTTGTCACCTGCTGACTGCAGAGGGGCTGCCTCAGATCTCTGCAAGCACCTTTGCAAAAGACTATTGAAAAGAACAAAAAACGTGATAGAGGCATCCTTACCAGAGCAATATTGTGTGAACAGATAAAAGGATAGCAAAAGAATGAAGTCAGAGCTCTACATTCAAATCTTCATTAATTTAATTTCCTCTCCATCTTCAGCTTCTCCCTATTGATACTTTTCTAAAAAGCTGTTTCTTTTCCTTTATTTAAAAAAAAAAGCCTCTAAAGAGTGAGTGGCAGCAGTGTTTCAGCTCCAAATGGAAGCATTCTTTCCCATTTCTGTTATTTCTGGAAGTATCCAGTACCAAAGTGTAAGGAAAGACAACTGTGTTGCAAATTGGGATGTTGAGGTGTGGGGAATGAGTGATCAGAAGACTCTGTGACTATCTGCATTGCTTTCAGAAAAATTGTCAATTCATGGAATTGGTACCATTTTTCAGTAAGAGCAGCATACTGTAGAAGAGCCTGGTTTACATTCTTCCCTGCAACTTCAATACCTTGATTGGGAACCAAATTCATACAAAAGCTCTTGTTCTGCACCCTCACAAGTGGAAAAAATAAGAGTGAAGACATGTCCTGGAAGATAAAATTAGTCATGCTATCTTCCTTCAGGATTGATTTCTCCACTTTAGCATCATACACAGCAAACAGAAATAATTATTTGCATAAATATCAGTCGGTGTGATATGGCTGGAAACAGCATTGACTGTGAGTAGGATGACAACAGCAACCAAAACTGAGGCATTAGGAAGAGGGTCACTGGAAAAAGATATCATTGTAATAAATGTCCCAGTTTTCTCCAGTTTTTAGCTAGTGGTACTGTTCTACTATTTTCAAGTGCTTTGAAGATCATTCTAAAAAAGTCTCTCAAAAGCAAACAAAAAAAAAAACCCAACAACCAAACAAGTCTATATGGGCATTGCATGAGCCATTTCTTCCCATACATGTACAGCGAGCCCAGAAAAACATTCAAGTCATGTATTTCAGGGCCTAATAATTACTAGAATAGTAATGTGACAGTAGAGTGCCCTTTCAATAGAGGTTTTACTCTTTTTTCTGT
The DNA here is from genome assembly GCF_028858725.1 of Colius striatus. NCBI lineage: Eukaryota > Metazoa > Chordata > Aves > Coliiformes > Coliidae > Colius > Colius striatus. The sequence continues at coordinate 37,665,317 of NC_084763.1, forward strand.
TGTTGTTGTCTTCCTCTTTTCTTTTTGTTTTTAGCCACCAGCTAAATACCTCCTGCCAGAACTGACAGCATCAGATTATGGGAAGAAGTGTGTGGTCATTGATTTAGATGAAACTTTAGTGCACAGTTCATTTAAGGTAAGTAAATTCCAAAATGGTTTCTTGCAACTTGAACCTGTCATTGAACATTGTAGGAACTGTTAAGCTGCTTAACACCGTAACTTGTCTTATAGGCTCTCCCAGGATGCCTGGCAGTTCTCATTGTTACTCCTATGATTATTCATCCTAATTAGCTGAAGGGGAGTAACATGGACGTGGTTGTTTTTTTAATTCTGAGAAAGCCCCACTGACTGCAACAAGGCCTGGAGTAGTTACTGACTTTATGGCCCCTTAGTTCAGGGAGCTGCTGGAGAGAGTTCAGCGCAGGGCCGCAAAGACCATGGAGTGGAGAATCTCCCTTATGATGAAAGGCTGAGGAAGCTGGGGCTCTTCAGCTTGGAGAAGAGGAGACTGAGGGATGACCTCATTAATGTTTACAAATATGTAAAAGGCAGATGTCAGGAGGATGCAGCCAGGCCTTCTCAGTGATGTCCAATGATAGGACAAGGGGCAGTGGGTACAAGTGGAACATAAGAGATTCCAAAGAAACACAAGGAAAAACTTCTTCACTGTGAAGGTGATGGAGCACTGGAACAGGCTGCCCAGATGGGTTGTGGAGCCTCCTTGTCTGGAGACATTCAAAACCCACCTGGATGAGTTCCTGTGTGACCTACTGTAGGTGGCCCTGCTCTCTGTCAGGGCAGTTGGACTGGATGATCTTTTGAGGTCCCTTCCAGCCCTTAAGATTCTGTGATTCTGTGAATGCTAACTACTCCAACGAGGACCCATATTTTCACTGGTACAAAACTTGTTGCTCTGAAAATACAGTGTCGTTTTTGATGTTTAGATGATGCCATAGTTAGTCAAGGAGAACGAACATTCAGCACAGTTTTCTGCCAGGTAGATAGATATCTCTTAGGCCAGTAGATTTTGAGCACCAGTGATTGCTGTGCTCTGTTGCCACAGAAGATTGCTGTCCCTGTAAGGCTACTGTCCCAATTGCGGTAAGCATTAAGTACTTTGCTTTCACAGCGGTAAAGCAAATAGCTGTTGCTGATGAGTCAGTCTTCTAAAGCAACTTTTATAACCCTTCAGATTGAAGCATATGGTGGAAGTAGTGGTATTTTTCTATTGTTTAAGTAAGGCTAAAGTTAGAATAGGAGGATTCAGAAATACAAATAACCTAAACTGGCTCAGACTACTGACAGTATTTCTGATTAACAAATGTCAGATGGGGTAAAACATCTGCTAGTTTTACACTTTGATGGGAGAATTTATAAGAATCAATAGTAGTTTCCTTACTAGTAGCAAGCTAGAGTTACCACCAGCTCTATAGACTTCTAGTTGTGGTTGTGCTCCATTTTCCACTGCTAGCATTTTAATCCTGCAGTACTTAGTGGCCAGGATTTAAATATGCAAACTGTTATTCCTGTTGTGGTTAGAATTTGCAACAGCCTATCCTTGTTGACTTAAAGACCTTATATGGAGATGCTAGAACAAACATTCTTGTGTGTCAAACTGAAACTAAGATTGTTCTCTGCCTTTGTTGTGCCTAATGGTATATAACAAGGTGTGGTGTCATTCAGGAACCTCTTAACCTCAGTGCCAGATCCTTGTCTTCTGTACTCAAACTGCAATTGTGCTTGGCACTTTTTCAGGAGGGATGAGAAATGTAGCTGGATTGGGAAGGGAAGGGCCATGCCTTCATAATTAAATGAGAGTCAAAAATAAGCAGGAAAAGCTGAATTTGAAAGTCTAGATTTACATAAAAATAATGAAGTATTAGATTTAGTGTTACGTGAAATGTAAAAGATTACTTTCCAAACTGTGATTTTTCTGGTTTTTGAAGCAAAGTGAGGTGGTTATCATTTTTTTTTTAAGCATTTTATTAAGCAAATACATGTTTAATGGTTGATGTAGTGTAAATCCTTTCTTAGAGGATTGAGGTTTGCCTTTATGGCAGAGTGCTTTTTTTTTTAGTAGACTTATTTTAATCGACCCATTTATTCAAATGATATTTAATGGGTATGTAAACGATGTTGAATAGGTATTTGAGAAAAATCAGAAGATCATTCTATTTAATCTTGAAAGATAATGTTTTGTGTGACCTACTCTAGGTGGTCCTGCTCTGGCAGGGGGACTGGACTAGATGATTTTTTGAGGTCCCTTCCAGCCCTTAACATTCTGTGATTCTGTGAAAAGAAAACTAGTCCTTTTTTTTTTTCTGTGAAGTTACGCAAGTGTAGGAGTTGAGCATCTTATGGCATTATTGTGATGTCTAGCCCTGTGATGGGAGTATGTAAGAGAAAACCAAGTGTTGGAGGAGATGCCTTGTGTTGTTTAGTGGCTGTCACTGACAGTCACTGACTGGTGTGGTTTGAGTTTTGTTTCATAACAGAAAATACTCCAGCTGAGGTAAGGCTGTTCCAGTCATCGAAAGTATGGATGGATTTCCAGAGGAGCAGGGGGTTTATGCACGCTGCTCTGCCTGAATAATCAAGTTACTTCTTTTTCTTTTTGTTGTTTTTCTGTTTATTTGTTGTTTGTGGGGGTTTTTTCCCCGCTAAAACATGTCTGTTCTCCCAGTCATGTCCCCACTTAAAAGCTGTAAAAGTATACATAAAACACAACCAGAACATAACCAGAGAGGCAGAGTATTTAAAGTGTTCTTTTATGAAAGCAGAAACATCTGAAGGAGGGTAATTCTTGTCTTTTTGTGCCCCTGCATACTTGTGAAACTTTAAGGAGGTACTAGTCTTTCATGTTAAGTGCATATTAAAGGAGCAAAGTTTGGGTTACTTTGGCAATAATATAAAAGGAGTAGATAGACATTATAGTTATCACTCTCATCATAAAACAATAGTAGCAAAATCATGATTTGTATAAAACATGAGTTTGTATAAAATGAGTTAAACCACATGTAAGTCTGGAATGTAGTCATATTCAAAACTGGCTATTAAACATTTTATAACCTTTAAAACAGTGAAATTTTTTATTAAGTAGGAACGGTTCTAACTGAAGGAAAGATTTTCAATGGAAATACATTGTCTTCTTTCACACTCTCTCTGTGGTTTCTTGTTCAAGGCATGTACATGCTTCACATGTGCAACCCCAGAAACCTTTATCTAGCAAATTGCTGCAAACTTTTCTCCCATCATCCCAGAACCATGATGAAGCACAGAACCCTAGTCTGTGCTCTGTTATCACTTGTGACAACAATAAAGCTATGTAGTACCAGAAGTGTAAGTGGAGGAAGCAAATATATAGTTAGGAGTAGTTTGCTTAGGGTTACAAATTCTAAGGATGAGCTTTACTTGTTAGCAAAAAATGTCTAAACAGAATGTATTTTCTCTGACATCTGGTTGGTGTTGATCCTGTTAAAGTTTAGTGAGAGCTGGAGTTTTATCAGTGGGCTTCAAACTCTGAGCAACTTGTGGTGACCTTTCCTCTTTCTGCTGCTACAGAATTTACTTGCTTAAGGGAGTCATGCATATATAAATTCTTCAAGTGTGTGCAAGTCTCTTCAAAGTATGCATGAAGCTGACACCCATTTGAAAACCGGTGACTGAATCTTACTGACAGTTCATTTGTGTTTCTTTTAAGGTGAAGCTTCAGGACATTTATGTGTACCTGTTCTGTGGCTATTGGAGATGCTGCAGAGTATCTTCTCTGAGAGGCTCCCATATGTCTTTTTCAGAAGCAGAAAAGGGATATATCTTGGAAATTGCTTGATGTCATGTAAAAAAAAAATGCACTCTGTCTGTGGGTATTTGAGGAATTCTTTAGAACATACTAGTGCAGTGATCATTAACAGGGTAGAGGTTTTCCAGCATCAGCTGCTCTGGAGGTCTGCTTGCCCATACTGGTTGGTTGGGATGAGTAGATTCAGCGTAGCCTTTCATTTACCCTCTGCCACAGCCCTTGTAGACATCAGGACAAACCATCTTCCTTGTTTCTTCACTGCTGAGAGAATCTGTTGCCCTCTGTGTAAATTCTTATGGTCATTCTTCTCTCCTTGCAAGAAGGTTAGTTGACAGTGGGATTAGAATCTTGGTTTTGCAGGGAATGGGATCAAGGTTAATGTTGTAGGATTCTTTTTTTTTCCTACTATTTTTCACAGAGTTCCTGGTTAGGCTCACCAGTTTGTGATCTGCTTCTCCATCTTTCTACGTTATCTGCTTTTCTGCCTTCTTAGCACCCCTTTGTTCCCCACCCCAAGTGGATTTTAAGGATATTTCTGGTCTTACAGATCCTGCAGGGACAACTCCTTGATGGTACTCGAGATCAGTCTATTGGCTGATCCAGAAAACCATGTGGGAAAGTCTGTACTAGTCTAGCAAGCTGAGTGAAGATGTTGTCCAGCCTTAGCTTAGTAATGCCGTACCAATTACCAGCCAGACTACTCCCAGCCTCCGTTTTAGGATGTTATCCACAAAGCATGTTGTCTGTTAATCCACTGTGTCAAAACTATTTTTAGCAACTCTGTGTCTTAGCCACTTCCAAGCTGCAGGCCACAGAATGAGTTGCAAACTTCAGCTGGGCACGTTTACATGCTGAAATTTATTTTTGTACCAATGGGTTCTGCCAAGTTTGATGTCCATTTGAACTAGTAAACATGGTTAGCAGTACGTTCCCTGACTGCCACTACTGTCTAGCCAAGACTAGACCGTGCACTCTTAAACTGTCTACACTTTTCTGCCTTCCAAAGTAATTTTACTTGACCAAGATTTTCTTAAGACTTACTGAGAAAAGATAAGTTGTGTTCAACAGGCTAGAAAAATTGATTCAATGACTTGGACAGTGTGCCTACTTTTCCCTTCTGAATGAAAATGCAGTTTTACATTATTAATTTGGTTGGTATAGCATATTCTTGAGGTATCATATCTTGAGACTTGTTTAACTATACAGTCTGAGTCTTCTTGCAGCTTCTGATTCAAATATAACCATTAGGTATTTCTTTTACCACTACCTTTATTTTTAATGAATCGCTAATGGATGACCCAGAGTAGAATATGTGAAGCACAGAGCTGGATTTCTTTTTTATCGGGTCTATGTGGATGATGACAGAGTTGTCCAAATAGATCTTTTTCCTGGTAAACACACTCAGTAGTAGTGGAGTTATTCAAGCAGTAGAAGATATTACACTGTGTGACGCTTAAACACATGAGAGAAGAGGGAAGTGCATTATCTGGTGAATACAACTGTGTGAGGCTTGTGACCCCTGTGAGTAAAGGTCACACATACAGAGTGGGTCTGTAATCAATAATGTGTATTCACTGTTCCTAAGGAGTAAGTGCTCTTCTCTGTTACCCCCCTGAAATGTTCCCTCTAATGATCTTAATTTTTAATGTTGATTTATTTCCTTGTCATTCTTTCTAGCCAATTAGCAACGCTGATTTCATCGTTCCTGTAGAAATTGATGGAACCATACATCAGGTAAATGCTGTTGTTCCTTTAGGCATTTTTCTTGTCATGGGACTGTCCTCGGAGCTTAACTTTTCTCCATTTACTGCTTTGCATCCAATAACTTGGCCTTTTGCAAAACACAAAAGCTGTGTCTTCTGGAAGGTATCATCAGACAGGTTTGATCAGATCTGTCATGTGTAACTGCAAAGTCTCAATTTTAAACTCTTTCAGCTCCCCAGAATACCTCCCTTAGGCCTTCAATACTTGACTCTGTCAATTTTAAAATATTGTCGAAAATTTCTAGGCCCTGGAAAAAAAAATAACTATTTCAATGCTGTATCTCTCATTCACTCTACAGATAAACAGAACATAAGTTGTCTTTAATATTTGTTGGTAGTTCATATGAATGAAGTTTTATGAAAGTATTAAGAAGATACATTTATGCAGTTTTTGTGGCAATCTATGTTTAAATTCTGTCCCCTCTTCTTCCTGCAAGTAATTTAAGTTCCTTTGATGGGGCTTTCACTACACTTCAGCATCTTAAAAAGATCTGGGTAAAGTTGCAAGACTAGTTTTTATGTCTTACCCTTTACAAACTTTAGTTAATGCTCTGTGAAATGGTTTTCAGTAAATGCGAAACTCCCATAATTTGAAAATCATGAATTCACCTTCATGTGTGTTATTTTGTCATGTCTTTAATCAGTAGTCATTTCTGGAAACATTAAAGGAAATAAATTTTAGTGTCATAAATTTTCCTCTTCAGACAGACATTAAAGTTCTTGCTGGAGACAAGTTTTGCTGGTTAGTGTAAAGTTGAGCCTTTCTGATATGTGAATCTTGCAAATTGTTTAAAACTTCTTCCATTGGTAGTGGTAGGTTAAAGGTGATGGAGTTACTGAGTTGCAGATTTTCCCTGGCTGTGATTTAATGGAGATTTTAAATACTCTAATTTTTGAAATGTTATCCTTTATATGGAATATTTTTATTTGGACAAAAGGTTCATATTTTGATATTGGAGCAACTGGTAGATTATAAAGTTAGTTTATAGTTTTGTTTGATTTCCTTTTCTGAAAACCTTTCATGTAATTGTCACTCTTAAAATAATTACTAAGTATGTCAGTGGACTGAAATGTGTTTTAACATGGTAGTTGTTCAACAGTTTCTACATCGTGTCTGCTTTATGTAGAAAAAAATCAGTAGCTAAGGTACTTAAAACTGTAGTGTTCACCAGAGCTGAATGCTTAAAGCACCTAAGTGTTACTTTGGGAGATGTATATTGTGATATTGTCTGTTCTCATTTGATGTGGGCTTTAATTTTCTCTCCTGAAACTTTGTAGTATGCTTTTGAAAGAGAATAAAATAGGTTGCCTAACAATTTTGAATGGCTTGGGATTGTGATCACTTAGCTTCTCAAGGTTATATATGTACATTTTGAAAAAAAAACCCAGTAAAAGACTTATTTGGGCCTTACACTCCAGCACTTCAAAAGCCTGTTGATTTCTTCAATTCCTGCTGCAAATTTTCAGGTTCCTAACCAAGTGGAATGCAGTTGAGCACTCAAGATGACTGCAAATGGGGGGAAAAAAACAAAACTACTAACAACTGGTCAAAGGGTATGAATTTGTCTGTACCCTAAGGAGGAACACTACTCTTTATAGAGAAGGTCAAATGAAGTTAGTCTCTCTCTGTTCTTTGCTGGAGACTTCCTGTGTAGTTTTCAAGGAAATTGCTTAGTCTATTTGTCTTTCAAGTTCTTAATCTCTAAAATAAGTAAATATCTCAAATCACATCTGGCTGTTGGAAAATGAAGTTATGTTATTATGAAATTAGAAATGTAAGGAATTTGTGATCTTTGAAAGGAAATTTATATGGTATGCAGAATAGGCAAAGCCTTGGAACTTCCCACTTTGAACCTGGAATTTTTTATTCACTCTAGAGCAATTTTTGTAATCTGTCTAAGTTTGTCATCTGTATAATGCTTGTTTATTAAGCAGGTCATATACTCGAAGGTTAGTCTTTGACATTGGGAAATACTTTCACCCATTTAAAAGATCCCAGGGTATGTGAAGTGTTGTGGAACCATACTGTCTGTAGTGAATATCCCTGCCTACTTTGCCAGGAAACAGGAGATTGTCTGACAGCATATTGTCGTACTTGAATTCTGCCTTGGAACCCCATTTCAGAGGTGCCCAGTCAGAAAGGAATTTGAAATTGTATGAGATTCTTCAGATTTCTTATACTGAAAATACAGGTTATGACAAATTCAGTTGCTGCATGCTTGGAAGAGTTTTGAGACAGATTTATTTAACAAGTTTTTTTCATAGAAAATGTTGTAGTTTTTTTGTTGTGAACAGAGATGTTGAAGAAAGGCTGTCATTTGTTTGGGGAGTTTATTTTTCTTTATGTCACTTAGAATCTAAAAGTCAGAGAGACTCTTCCTTCTTACAGGGAGGACAATTAAAATCATCATCTTAAAGGGTGCTTGGGTAAACCAGCTTCCCTGGATTATTTTTTCTGAACATTTTGTCAGTCTTTCTCTAGCTTTATTTACTTTGTCTTTAGAAAGGATTTGTTAGTTTATTTTACAAGGATATAATTCATGTGTGGAGATAACTCTCTTTCCTTCTGTTACGGGTCTTTGGACGCCTGCAGGGACTGTGCCCCTGTCTACCAGTCTACAGAGCAGCTAAAGTTACAGGAGATGAATCCCATGCTTTGTGTTGGAAATGATGGCACAGAATCAAAAGGGCAGTTCTAATGCAAGCTGACACTCTTCTGGCCAGTTCTGTCATTTTTCTCTGCTTCCCTGAATAAAAGGAAATCAGAACTGGCCCCCTCTTCTGTCAAACTATAAGTGACAAACTGTGGGTCTAGTGAAATGGGTTGCAACTGAGAGTGCTCATCAGAGGGAGCTCACTGAGGGTGAAAGTACTGTTTAGTCCCCTTAATATAACTTCTGCAAGAACATGTCCTCTCTTTTTGGAGCATGCTTTCAGTTTCACAAGTGGAGAGCAATTGCAACCCTCAGGTTCGAAACTGTGTTAAATAGTGCTTTAATCTCCAACAAGTGAAGATTTTTAGGATATGCTGGTCCTTTGTCTTTTATCCAAGATGACTTGCGATGCTTTTGTGCAGTGTCAGAGTAAAGAGGCAGCCAGGAAGAATTTGATTTGGTGTTACTTAGAATTTCGTTCTTGAACATGATTTGTTTATGGAGTAAAACTACTTTGTAGGTGTGTCTTGTTAGTTTTTTAATTCAATTAACAATTACATATGTTTAGTTGTTGAAAGATAAAGAAATATCTGTCATATACGCTTTCAATTTAATGTACAATCTGGGTTGTTGGAGGAAAAAGCTGTCTCAATAATCAGCTTCCTTTCTATAAAGGACAAAATGGGTTAATTTTCTTGCAGAAGGCTGTGGCCTGGTTCAAGTAATCCAGGATAGGCTGTATCCTTTCTAGCTGGCCTATTCTTGGTTACTTGCACTGGGAGGCAACCACAACTCTGTGAACGAGAGAGAAGAGGCTCAAGGACACGGGTTATTTTCTGCTTGCTGTTAAGAAGATGCACCCAGCCTACAAAACAGATTACAGGAGCTCGAGTTGTTACAGGCAGATTTCTTGGTCATTTCTTGAAGATTTTGTTATTTTGAAGCTGGTTTTAAAAAGCAGTTCTTTTTACCTGATTTAATTGATTGAAGTTCAGTTATGTTTCTCTTTTGGTTCACAAATACTGAGTCTTTTTAGGTTAAGACTGCTTTGAGGCATAGAAAATGTATGTGGGCAATACCAAATGCTTGAAAACAATTAAAGGTAATTGCTTGTGTTCTGCCATTAGCAGCTGTAAGTACAGAATCCTGTGAAAACATGCCTAGTGCCTGATTCGGGCCTTAACATTTTAAGAGGAAAGATCATTTTAAAATTTAAAAAAAGTCTGTAATTCTCTAAATTCTTACTTTGATAAGGAAGAAATTAGTGAGCATAGCACACAATACAGAAAAGCTGGAGGATTTCAGTCTTTTTTTCACGTCCTGAAAGTATATAAATCTCAGAAAAATGCCAGGAGCCAGTTAGTCTAGAGACTTAAACTGAAGCCATCAGGCGAGAGAGGAAAGCCAAGCCACAAATAATAAACATGTGGCATTGAGATTCAAATCCCGCCACTGACAGAGTAAAGGGGAAAAAATTCCAAATGAGGAGGAAGAGGAGAAAAGAGCTGCAGTGTCAGTTGAAGAAAGCTTTTTATGTGAAATAAACCAAAGAGATTTTGTAGCCCAGGATACCAGTACAGTTGCAGATCTTCCAGAACTTCTCAGAAAAACTTCAAGGAGAACAAACCATCCAGAGGATTAAGATAATGTTGTTCTGGGGGAAAAAAATGAACCAAAAAACCAAAACCAGTGTTGTGTTTCAAAAAATAAAACAAAACAAAAACCCAGCAAGTTGGAGGAGTTGGGGCTCTTTAGAGAGAAAGAGATGATTAAGGGGAAAAAATGGTGAGGCCTTATATTAAGAGATCATATTTATTATTAATAAAGCATTTAACATAAGAAGCAAGTGTCTTGGCCTGAGCCCAGTGGGTGAGATTTAAGACAAAACAGCAAAAGAAAATCAAGTAGAGGAGGTTGAGGGTGCTCTCTGGTGGGTCAGGACATCTAAACTGCAGAAAGAATACAGTTTAAAATGGTGTGTGCTAGGGGCTCATACTGACTAGTTGCAGTATTAGGAGAGCTGCAAATTTCCAGAGTACGTATTATAAGTACTTGTTCTGATAAGCCCTCTCCTGTCCACAAGCCTGTGGTTAAGGAGCTCTCGATCTGTCTCTTTATGTAGGAGGGGGGTTATGTTGCAAGCAAGCAAAGTTCATATCCTTGGCTTGGAGTTTGTAATTACATTCCAAGTGGAAATACTTCACTGACACAGGCAGAGAGAGAGACGGAGAGAGCAAAGAGGAAGCTTGTTTTGCTGTGACTGAAAACACTAGGTTATAAAAGATACCCAATACTAGATTCTATCACTCGATATCCAAGAATGACTTTAAGACTTTGGAGTGTCCCTTTGTGCCCTTAAAATACATGCAGGAATATCATTTAAGGCTGAAAAGCTTAAAGCTTCTTATGAACTATAGAGTTAAGGAGGAGCTTGCATCTTACTCTTTCTAACTGGCAAGTGGGATAGCAGTTTTCTGGGCCTCCAGATGTGGAGACTGCAGCTTTCTTGCTACCTCCGTCTGTAAAATATTGAAGGAATAATTTGGAAAGGAAAAACTACAAAACAGCTTTGTGCAGTATGAGTTAAGTAAAAAAATTAATTGGATTGTTACAGGAGAGGAAATTACTTGATTTACGACTAGCGAAATACCGGAAATTTTGCTGCAGTTATCTGGAAAGAGAGGTGCGTTGAGGTACATCTGTTAACTCTCTTTAATTCATAAAATGCCACATTTATTTAATTGATTGCTTAAGTGCTGCTGTGGTTGTTAAAAAAAAAAATCTGGGTTATAAATTGTTACATGTATCAAAGTTTGAATGTCTTGCTTCAATGTGAGTTAAACTTTATAGAAACAAAATAGATCATGTCTTCATGCTGTGAAGTGGGAAAGTAACTAACATTTCTGCTTTGGTCATTAAGGTACAGCTCCATCATATATATTTTCAATACAACTTTGCCTTCAGATTTAGGTTTTTAATTTCAAGTCCCTATCATACCACTTTAATTTTTTTTTCTTCTCTTACTATGGTTTTAATTGTTTCACTTCAGTTTACGATGGCATTTCCATCTTTTTCTCCTTCAGGCTTTTTCTCGGGGTGCCTTATGTTTTTTACCTAACGTGGATGTAGTAAAATACATACAATTAATCCAGTTCTATGTAACAAAGAAATAAATCCCTGAAGTTGCATCAGTTCTGAATTCCGTTATATGCCAGATTTCTCCACTTCAAATGTACAATAGTAAGGATTGTTTGCCAAATGAAGATAAAATGCTGCCAGTGTTTTCTTTAAAACTTTTAATCTAAGTGCAAACAAGATAGAAAAATATTTTTCAAGCAGACTCCCCTCTTCAGCTTCCCAGTATATTGTGAACTACTTGTAAGCTTTCTGAGCAGCAGTTATCTTATCTTGGTATTTTATGTGAACACAAATCATCATCTTGCTCTTAAAAGAGAGGCAAGGAGGCTCTCTAATATCGAGTAACAAGGTTGTTGACAGTGGGCAGCCAAGCTTGCCTGTGTGGTTGGCAGTGCAGAAAGGCACTTTGCCACCGAATTTTGAAAGCAGCATTTGCTAGACATTCTTCATGGTGCTGTGAAGGGTTGTGGTGAAAGCTCTCTGCAGAGCTGGATGACTGATAACTGTCTATAGTGGGACATGGTGCATGGTGCCTGGAATTTCGGAAATTAAAGATCTGTCCTGTGAAAGAAAACAGTTCCCTCTTATGCAATTCCTGTCATCACAGAGGTTTCATCAGATTTATTCCTTCTGTAAAGCTCTTCAGGACTTGAAGACACAAGTACCGAAATCATTTTGGTTGAGAGGTCTGAATCCTTGTTTCTGGAGAAACCCTACTGTCTGGCTTTGCTTTTAATGAGATTTTTCAAGAAGCATCACTCCAGATGATGCACAGTATTTGCAATTGCATAATCAGCATGGGTCTTGGCAGCCCATGCATTCAAATTTCTCATTATTGGATGCCGACTTTTATCTTGTACGGTTTTTTTCTTTCAGCATTTCATTTGAACTGCTTCCATGTTAATTTTTGTTTCTTCAAGCCTTAAGATTACAGGAGTGTTTTGAGGTGGTTTGATTTTTTTCTTTGCCTTTTCCCTTAAACACCATTTAACCTAAGTAGTTGTCATCATTCCAGGTTTATGTATTGAAACGACCACATGTGGATGAGTTTCTTCAGAGGATGGGAGAGCTTTTTGAATGTGTACTCTTCACAGCCAGTCTAGCCAAGGTTTGTGCCTCTCTTCGTCTCATAAGACCTTATGGTACTGGTCAGTGGACTTTTGTTTGGTTTTCTATGGATTATTATTTCCACAGTTGGTACTATCTTAATTTTTCCCCTTCTTTTCTGCTTCTTTGTCTGACAGTGTGTACTTTGTCTGCTAGTGTGTGGGTAAGTGTTTCCATGGTAACACCATCACATATGGGCTTGTCTCATAATGTAGCCTCCATGCATTGCTCATAATGCCAATATGAAAGGCTCACAAGTTACCATGGTTATAGTGAGAAATTAGAACAAATAGCTTGCGAGTAAAGCAGTATGTAAAAGCTGGGCATGAAATAAAACTCACCATGTTTGATCACTACGTGGTCAACCAGTGATTCAGAAATTTACTGCATCTGAAAACTGAGAACATGATTCTGTTCTGTCAAGGTGCAATTGCAATCCGGAGCTACAAGATTAGACGTTTTGTAAAGCTTTGAAACAACGACAGGAATATTTTGTGCCCTCCAGTAGCCAGTAGTACTTCGTAGGTAGTTTTGTGGTAGACATTTCAGTAGTGGATATCTTAAATTCTTTACTTCTTTCCATGTATTATATTTGTGGTGTCTTGTTTGTAAAATGGTATTTATTATTTCTAAGTAATTAGCATAGCAAGCTTTTACTCCAGCATAGTGTGGACATGATGGAAGGGGACAAGACCTGGTTTGATCTGCTGTAGTGCATTCTTATCAGAGGATTCTTCCCTGCACTCTGTTTGCCATTTTCTGTTCAATCACACTGTGAAAATCCTAAATAGTGGAAACATTTCATACTGCACTCAGATGTCTGACAGTTTTCATAGTCAAAAGGGGATTGATTTCAACATCAGTTTTGTGTCTCATTTTAAAAGAGGAAAATGGTAACTGCTATCCTGCAAAAAACAAGTTATAGCTACCATTTTCATGTATATGGTTATTTCATGTTCTAGTTTGGATACCATATCAATAATTGGATTCTAAACTATGCCTCAAAATATAATCTTGTCTACATAAAGGGGCAATTCATGAATATTTTTCCCAATCATGTCTCTGATCTCTTATGTCCTAATTATGCAATTTGATAAACTTGAGATTCTTACTGAGCCAGTCTCTTTAAGGACATCCTTTGAAAAACCACATCAAGCTCAAGTGCATTCATTGCAGTTCACCTTCAGAGGCACGTGACAATGAATCAGTTGTGGAAATGGCTTCATAGAGATTTTCTGCTAGCATTGGCTGGTTGTATGGTAATTTTAGGTGAGATCTCTGTATCCATCAACATCTAGATAACTCTTAGGGCCAACTGAGAGTTATCTTAAAACCTAATAAATAAATCACAGGAAATATCAGTGTGCAGGTTAGCCTCCCATAGAAAGATAACCCTCCTACTTCTGTGTTATCTCTCTGTTAATCACTTCAGGTTTGCAGGCATGTAAGTTAATTAACAAAGAGCAGGGAAGAAAATGAAGAAAGGGCGTTTTCTCTGAAACTGTTATGTGTCCCTTGTCTCTGTAGTTCTATGAATTAGCCTTGCCTGCACATTGCTAACCTCACGTTTCTAACTTCTGTTTTCAAGTATGCAGACCCAGTAGCTGACTTACTGGATCGCTGGGGTGTGTTCAGGGCAAGGCTTTTTAGAGAATCCTGTGTTTTCCACCGAGGAAATTATGTGAAGGATCTGAGTCGACTGGGACGTGAGCTGAGTAAAGTTATTATAGTAGATAATTCTCCTGCTTCTTACATCTTCCATCCTGAAAATGCAGTAAGTATTCTTAAGTGTTCAAAGTACTCAAGCATAACTTTATCTTTCTGTTCTGTGCCCAGACTTCCTGATTCAGAAAATAGCCTTTCAGAACACTTAACTGTATTAGCCTCTGTATTTCCTTAGACTACAGGTAGATTCTGGTATTCACTGCCAAATGGTGAAGGACTCAGGCAAACTGATCTTGACAGCACTTCGTAGTCATGACTGTTCATCTGCTTTCAGTTTTAGCTCTTGGCATGAAGTCCATCAGTTTTGAGAAATACCTGTAGTGTAGAACCTGTGTGACTAACCCAGCTCTGAAAAGCAAAGCTACCCTCCAGCATTAATTTTGTTCTTTGGAAAGGATGGTTTACTTGACCTGCTTTTGGTACTCCCATCTCTTTTTCATTGTGGGAATGAAAATATTTTTGTTAGACAAGATAACGAATGCTTTAGTTCTTTACTATCCCACTTCTGTATTTGTGTCTGAGGGGAAGGAAAATATGATCCTTTTGTGGTGTTATGCTTCTCCTTTTAAGTATTTCTGTATTAACTCACTTCATAGTTAGAAGTGTTAGTCACCAAGTTCTTCAGGTTTTAGGAAGGATGAAAGGCAGATAACAGTCCTTCAAGGGAGAATGATTAGAAGCAATGTGCATTTTCACTCTGTGTTTCCTGTCAGCTCAGGAAGTTGTGATGGAATGATCTGGCACGTGCTTCATCCATTGCTGCAGTCAGTACAGATGCTCACATCTGGTTTGTAGCTGCCAGGATAGTAAGCTGGAGCTCCCTTTAAGTGTACTGGCTTTTAACCAGGCTGTGCAATGATTTCTTTCACGGTTTCAGGCCACCTTGTTTTGTGAACTGTTAAAATACGTGTAGGAATTTTTTGTTTAGTGTCACTGTTCTGCATCGGTCTGCCTCTCCAGAAGAGCTTTTTTATTTTTACATGAGCTATTTGTCTTGCAGCATTCAGCTTTTAAATCCAACTCTCAGTACTGCCATGCCCTGAATGATTGGTTGAAAATATTTTTCTGGTTGATGCCACACATGGTTTAAAGTTGCTATTTATAATAAACCAGAACCTGTAGCTCTAACTTACGTTCATGGTTAAAACTAAAAACCTGATCCAGATTGTCATTTGGTATCTTGGAATTCACAGCCAAGAAAATAATGAGCTGTAGAAATTTGGGAGTTGAAATTAAGGGCTTTGTCAGAGTGGTTTAATCATGTAGAGAAAAGTGCTGCTAGCTAACTATTGGAGTCTCTGCAGAAACCAGAGCTTGTAACAAGATCCAAAATAGTCTTTAAAAGACCTTAGTACATACTTCCATAGTGAAGATACACAGAACTCCTTCCCCAAATCCTGCCCACATATTTAAGAAGTGATTTTGTATGCATTATATACTGAACCCATGCTTAAGGTCTTATTTTTTTCATCAGAGAACTGTTCTGTACTTGCTGTTTAAGTATTTCCTCTGCAGCTTCATGCCAGAGGGTTTGTTGCTGCATGCCTGTGTTTAGTGACTCATACTGATAATACTTGGAGGGGGGGCAAAAAAAGACTTTCCTGTAAATAAAGTGTCAGTACAGCTTCATAACCTCACTTATCTTTCCAGTGTATTATGAATATAAAGAGGGCAGAGCAAATCGAGCTGTCCAGTGTTGGGTCATGTAGTTTACCTGGACATGGAGGAGAAGGTCAGCTGCATGTCAGCTGTTTTACAGTGGGATTTGGAAGGTCAAGTGTTGTACACAGTTGGATTTGGGTTTGTGGTTGCATACTAGAAAACGTGAAGTTAAACCTGGACTTGAATGCTAATGTCTAGCAATTTGTCTTACTGTGGTGGCAATGAACATTGATGGGACATCTACACAAGCAAAAGTCACGTGCTCTTTGCATCATGAAGATACCTTAATATGTGTTGGTTGCTTTGTTTCAGGTGCCTGTGCAGTCCTGGTTTGATGACATGACAGACACAGAGCTGCTAGATCTTATTCCTTTCTTTGAAGGACTAAGCAAAGAGGAAGAAGTTTACAGTATGCTTCATAAACTCTGCAACAGGTAGCCCTTAACTTTGACTGACTTCTGCTACTAGATTGCAGTTGCTAGAGGCTGTCTCCATCTTCTGCAGCTCTTTCAAATGTAAGCTCTGGGGAGGTCACCCCTGTCAGAAGTGCTACTTTTGATCTTCCTGTTACATTGGACACGAAGGACAATCATGAGTGATGCTATTAAGCCTTCGGAAGCCTGACTCCTAAGGTCATGTGTTCAGACTACTTTTTTTAAAGGAAAAAAAAAAAGCTATTTTAAATTGAACTATTTTAATGAATTTCATAAATGGACATCTTTTACTGGATCAGCTTTTCTTAAAACATGCCAAAAAAAGAAGCTTGTATTTCAGCAGTTGAATTTCTCTCCCTTTCTTCCCCTCCCACTATGCAGACAATTTTACCCCCCTGCTTAGAGCAGTTGACCTGACTCTGAATTTTTTCTTACAGAATGAAGTGCCTTTTTGAATGTTATTTTAAGATTAAAAAAAAAATCATTTTTGTATAAGACGTATTTCCAGACATCTTTAGTCTTGTATTGTCTAAATGCTTTAAAAGGAAAAAGGAAAAATTTTATAGAGCACTGTAATATATAACAAAGGAAAAACAAAGATGCTGGGTTCCTGTTTCCACGATGACAAGAAGTTGTATTTGTCATGCTCTGAAGGTTTAAGCATTTGTGGGAGGGTTGATTCGGGTTAATTACACGGTTGTTTCACTGAGAACGGTTTTTGGGCACAGTTTTGAACATATCTGCAGTTGTTTGAGTATTGGGGAGTGACGGAATTGATAAAACAAAGTGGCTAACAGATCTAAAGCACCTTTCATTCTAGATGAAGTTCTGTTTGTTTCTGCTTACGCACAACTGCCATGCCTCTCTTTTTTTGGAAAACCATTATCTTGGGAGAACAAGGAGGAGATCTATTTATTAGTTTAAGATTCTTTTCTTTAAAAAACAAAAAAGCAAACAACAACAGAAAAAAAAACCCATCTGGGCAAGCTGGATCTGTATTGAGCTGTTTGGGGTACTTTTTTTTCTTTTAATTGCTGCTACTGTGTACTCACCAAATGGAGTAGACCATCGGCTGTTAATACTGTTTTTGCCACTGTGCCTGTGCTATGAGACATTTTCTGTAAGCTGCAAACTTGGGCAATAAATAAAATACAGGCTTCATAACCCACCCCAATGTAGTAATCCCACAGTATCTGATATACCAGAGCACTCAGCTAAAGGTGACCTGTAAAGGATCTTTTTTTCAATTTTCAATTGGGATAATGCCCTCTCTTTAGTATATAAGAACGCTAAAAGTACTTTTTTCCCCACCCACCCCCTCAATCTGTGGTTTGTATTTCCTCCCTAAAGTGTAAGGTGCAGATTGGGAGCTTCATGGAGTCTTGATAGAAGGGCAGAAGTTACTAGCCTGGACTAAAACTGGCCCTCTGGCTTTGCAGTTGAGTATGTCTCATCTCTGAGCCCGAGAACCACTTTATCATCTTCTGTAGTGTCACAGGTACCATTTCAAAAGAATAACTTAAATATATTAAGCCTTTGAAGAAGAAGGCACGCTTTCCTCACTTTCCAGTGCCACCTTTTCATTATCATCTGCACCAGAAATCTACAAACACAGAAACTACGGCCGTGTTTGGCTGCCGTCGGCAAAGACACAGTGGAGTGCTGGGTGCTTCTAATTAGCTAAATTTTGACTAGCAGATCCCCATTGCCTCTCCTGTTGTTCTCTGAAAGTCTTGACAACTTGGAAGCAAGGAAAAAATTGGTATTAAAGCACTGGTGAAGCAGCTTAACAAATTCTTTCATAGAAGGGCAGGCCAGCCTCCCAGGCAGAGAGTAGATTTCGTGTAGGTGCAGTCTAAGGCTGAGAGGTGACTTGGGCCCTTGCAGTGCAGCTGTGCTCCAGCCGCTCGCCATGTCTTGTTCCGAGGGCTGGCAGGGACAGTCCCTCGGTGACACTCGTGAGTCTCCACGGCATCACCCCCTTGTTTCCTTACCAGCTGGCATTACCTTAGTGCTGTACAATTCTGTGCCACAACAAAGAAAAGCTGTCCAATTTAAAATCATAACCAAGCAACCTGTGTCGTTTAAAAGAAATGGAAATAAAGGAAGGCCTACAGGTTCTGGTTAGTCCATTAACGTTTACCTTCAGTTTAAGATTGTTTAGCTTTATATTTCACTTCAGAGTAATGAAACTGTAAGCTGCCAAAAAAAGTTGTTCTCTGAGCAGTATTTTCAACTGTGCTTGTAGCTTCTAGGCTTCAACCACAGTTTGCAGGGAAGTATTCAGGTTGTAGTTAGTTGTGCAGGTATGAGAGGAATGGCTGGAAAAAACTGAAAGACTTTCTCCATAGCATTAGACCAAACAATCTTCCAATGAGACAATAAATAACACCCCTACCCCCCGACATCACCATGTTACGGTTGTGACCCGTTGTACGTGAGATGAACCATGTCATCAGTTTGCATTTCTGAAAGCAGCGATTTCATGAACCAGTTGCCTTAAGTCTGTGAATGAATGTTGATTATTATAAAGTGTCTTGTATTGTTTTAAAATCCACATAGAATGGACAACTGAACTTCTGAACCAGCTTCTGGAAGAATGGTTCTGGTGCTGTTCTGTACCACCCTGTGTTTTCTGTATCAATTATTTTTGGCTCTTGAAATCCAGAGTTTCCAAAAATAACCCCAGTTCTTTTAAGTTAGTTACAACATTGAAATGACACTTGGTGACAATGCAAAGGTGAATAGCTTAGCAATGCTTTTGATCTCTGCGGGTATCTTAAGAGTATTTTCTATCACTTCTGAAGAATATTTTTGTTTTAAGCTCATCCTCATTCAAGTAAAATGCTGCTGCCATGTTTGGACTTCCCTGGGCATTCCAATTTGCCCAAAAAGGACCAAACTGACACAGCTGTTTATTTTGACACTGTAATTGTAGTTGAAATTTCCAAATGTTAATGTTTGAGTGAACTTACATAGGTTATATATTTGGAGTTTCTAGACTTTAACAAAGCAATATAGTTCTGTCCATAAAGTCAGATAGCGAGTGGAATGTTTGTACAATTTGCAATACGGGTATTTGATTATATTTTAAATAAAAGATTTTAAGAGTTAAAATGGGGAGGGGAAATACACTTGTTTCCTGAATCTCTTGCATATTTTGAAGTGCAGTTAATGCATGCAGCTCACCAGGGCTGTTAAAAAGCCTGGTTTTCAGTTCTGTTCCTGGATCCTTGTAGAAGCATTTGAAAAAAAATTTTTCCAGTTGGTCATTCTGTTTAGCTAAAGAAATGCTGCCTGGACTGAAGTTCTTTTGTCCTTTTTATGTCGGGTTAAAAAAGGATTTTTTTTTTTTTGGCCTGTATTATAGGTATTTTTAAATTAAAACTGTAAGGCAAAATGCCTGAGATTCCTGAAATCCAGCTGAAGTGTTAATGATGAAATTGATGTTTCTTAACTAGGGCTGTGCGTGGAACACTTGTCAGCTACCTGGGAATGTGGCAGGTTTGCAGTGGGAGAGAGATGTACAATATTGCCATGTTCATTTAAGTGGCTTTGGAAGAATAATTTGTCTCTTTTTTGTTTTGCCCTTGGATCTGTTCTAAACAGCAAAGTTACACGTGAAAGCTCAACACCTGAAGAGATTTGGTTGTCGGTGTACGCAATCACTTTATCACAGCGTGATTTTTATTAGACTGGTTGAGAGACAATAAAGTATCTGAATGACACTGGTATGTGCTGATGTTGCAGCTTTTGAAGTCTCAGTGTAAAAACAAACAAAGGAAATGTGTAGCTCTCTACCTTACAAACACGTCATGCTATGTTTTACAGGTTCTTTTTAAACCAATAAAACACAGTACCGCACAGCCCTATTTGTAAAAGACAAACAAGTTTGTGCCTCTGATTTCCAAGGTGCTGTGATGTTTATGCCTTTGTGGGGCCAGGAGGGAAGGTGAGACTTGCATGGGGCAATTGCTTAGAAGTCTCTGGGCTAACTATGCAAAACCAGCTGTCAGTTTTCTGTTTCACATTGTATTGTAAAAATCCAGCTGACTTTCTTCTTTTTTTTTCCTTTCTTGTTAAAGATCTCTGGGGAACTTAACAGAGGAGTAAGCAATGGAAATGTTTCTTTCTTCTTTTTTTTTTCCTTTTTTAATTTCTCTGATAATGGAGCTGTTTACACTTTAATGCAATGAACAATCCAGTGATACTTGAGAAACACTACAGATACCATATGAGTTTTCAGGAGAGAGAAGTGTTGTCAATCAGGTATTGAAATGGTTTCTTTACTGTCACAAAATAAAAAGATTTTAACAATATAGTTACTTGTGCATGTAATACTTCTCTGGGGAAAAAAAAAGAGTTCCTGCCCTTCTCCTCAATTAACAGTCACTGCCCTAATTTGTCAGGGACTTTATTCCTGCTAATGCACATCCTTGTTAGATAGTATAATGACCCATCTCTGTGCCACTCTCCGCCCTTCTCCTCTCTTTAAGTCACGCATGGGACTCCTCACTGACTACCCTGGCACCTGCCTGTGCAAACAGAGCTGATGAACTACTGATGAACTCTGCTTAATAAATTGGTGGTGTCTCTGGCAGATGTTCCAGCTATTTAGACCTCTTGGATGAGATCATACAATAATTTGTTTGAGTCTCAAAGCTGTGTGACTTCTTTTGAAGGGCTTACTTCATCTACTTGAATAGCTGTTCTTAACATCACTGCCATATCCCAATGAATATCTGAATGAAACACTTTATTTTGGTTGGAAAGTCTATTTTGGGACTTTTATCTGACACAGTAAGACTTAGGCAGAGCCTTCCTTTCTAGGAAAAGGCACGTATTATTAATGCTTTATTAGCAGTAAACCTCAGGCCTGCTAGAATAAACAGCTGGCTCAAGGTAGCACATCAGTTGCAATTAGAAATATTCTGTAGTTATTCCTGTGATCAGTTGGAATGACCTAGGCTGCCTGTACTGGTGGGGTTTTGATCTTATTTTAAGTGGTTTTGGGGTTGTTTTTTGGTTTAGTTTTACCAGTCTCCTTAGCTGCTACTTATGATAAAGATGCCTTTCTTTCACTCAGTAAAATAAGTATTTCAAAATTCATAAAACAGTTGAATCGTAGTGGTGAGAAAGATACTGTTGTTCTATCCTCACTGATTGAAACTAAATGTCTGCAAAACCAAATACATGACAGTCTATACACATGTATGCCTTCCAATAATTATTCCCACCCTCCCTCTCCTTTTTATTGTGTTTCTAACTCAGAAGGAAAGCCAACTGCTCTGAAATTTCCTGCAAGATAGGGTAGGGCTCTTCCAGGTGGGCTGCATCTCCAGGGGATCCTGCAGTCTCCAACAGTTTTCCTGGTAAGCTCCCATCATCATCCAGACTTCCTCCCAGCACAGCTCTGCTGGCAGGAGACCAGGCAAAGTTCTTGTGGACTTCTCTGTTGGTTCTGTAGGAGCTACTGGAAAATAAATGTTCTCTGGGTAGTAAATTGGCTTGGACAGGTTGGCAAACTCAACCTTACAACCTTCCAGGCGTGTTTCATTGAAAGCTGTCTCAAAGTGCTGTGCTGAGAAGCAGGCTGTCCTCTCATTGCCTGATGGACATTTCTGAAGCACACTTAACAGCTTGGACTTCATAGAGATTGTTTTGACTTGATAAAGTAGGTCTGCAGTTTGCACACCTTCCCAAACAGCAATTTGAAAAGGTTAGTTGGGTCATCAGTGAAATCAGCAGCAGAGTTTGTGAGGTGGTGGCTGTGTCAGCTGGGGCTGTTAAAGATCCCCAGACCTCAGCAGACCATCTACTGCAATCATCCCTCTCTCTGCTCTTCTCCCTGCAACTGGCATCATTTCATTTTGCAACCACGTTTTAATTTGGTGATGTAGACACCTTTGACTGGGATGTAAATTGCAAGAAGATGCTGCATAAAGGAAGGAAAAGACTGCTGGACTCCGTTGCCTCAGGCTGGACTCCAGCTAGGACAAGGCTGTTGCTACTTGAAGGCAAACAGAGGAGTCATCTTTAAGCCAGAAACATGTCATCTCCCTCTGAGAAGCACTGTGCTTCTAGATAATGGGGGTTGCTGGTTTGTTCATGCAAATGCAGTGCTACACCACCTGTATATTCCCAGCATTTCTCTAAATGTTGCACTCTGAGGATTGTTGGAGGAGTTACTGGCTTGGCAACAGGTTGTTTTCTTTGTCAGACTTTAATGAACTTTTGTGATGAAAACCAAATTTCTTTACAGTGTGACTTTGTGATTTTTTTTCCATGCTTTGATTCAGTTTGACAATAAACTGTGTTATTTTTTTCATCCTCTTCATGTCTGATTATGCATATAGTTGAGGTCTGCCCCCAGGAATGCCCCTTCTCCCTCTCTCCACATACCATTCTCCTTGGGGGAAATACTGGGGGGAAGGTGCAAGGAGGTTAAAGATTCAGACCAGAAAGTTCTCATTCCATTCCTTCCCCAACTCTTTGGACATAAAATCACAGAATGTGAGAGGTTGGAGGGGACTTGCAGAGATCATCTGGTCCAACCCCCCTGCCAAAGCAGGTTCACCTAATCACCTGAATCAGGACTTGTTGGGCTTCATTAAAGTCTTGACTGCATCAAGGACCTCTTCCTCTAGCACAGCATATTTAGCAGGTGGGTTCTGTTCCTGCTCTCTTTTGGTAACCTGCCGAGGTTTGAATTAATCTTACTGCATCCAAAGCCACTGATGCCTGTAGGTGGGCTAGATAAGGAGCAAGACCCTGGATTCTGGGAGCGGATAAGGTAGTGGGAGAAAACAGATGATGCAGAGTGGTGGGGTTTCCTGTGCAGCGTAGTTTTAGTTCTGTGTGCAGCACCCTTGATAATTGTACCCAAGGCAGCCCCCAAAGCGGGTGATTGATTCCTCAGCTGCCTGTCTTTGGTTTGTGTGGAGAAATGGGAGCCTGAGCACAGGTCAGAAGGCACATCACTCCATTTTCATCCAGGCTGCAGCAGCACTTGCCTCTGTAGCACTTGTTGTGAGCACAGGTACTGATGGTGAGTGTGAGCAGGTGACCTGACACTGGTCTTCGGCTAACCAGTGATGAACCAGTTACCAGGCAAAAAACATTCATACCCTGGGCGTACTTGATGGAACTGGGGCCGTGGGTTAGTGATGGGCTTGGCAGTGTGAGGTGAGTGGTGGGACTCAGTGACCTTAAAGGTCTTTTCCAACCAAAACAACTTTATGAAGTGGGGAAGCAGCCTCTTAATTGAGTTGAACCAGTTCAAGGTGACCATGTGAAGCTGCTTTTTCTCTGGCACACCTCTTCAGACAATAGAAGCATGCGGCTGCTGTGCTGAAGAACTTTGGTGTAAGCTGTACACATGCTAGCAGATTAACCCACAGAAATGTGAGGTCTGACATATTCTCAGGTGTGTTTTTATTTTATAAACTTATTTTATAAATCACCTGGTTAGTACATGCCATACAGTGAGAGGCTGAGAAATGTAGATAAGTGTAAAATGTCTCTGCATTTGTACGCACTTGAAAGTTTTGGACATCATGTCCAGTGTCTTGGGTCATTTTGTACCTTCATGAGCAAATGGTTTATGAGGAGAGGAAGCGTTTTGCTGAGGCCTGAGCTCATTTCTAGCATAGGAAGGCTATGTGCTGTATAAGACCAAGCGTGTACAGGTCTTGCCCTTGGCTCTGTGTCACAGGGTTGTGTAGCTCTGTGGTACTTACTTTTTATACTTCTGCTAAATAGCAAGTGAAGCCTTGATCTCACCTGAATCCTTGGTTACACACCTTAGTAATTCCATTATGGCAGGTTCAGGTGAATAACAGTTCGCTGGCCTGATCTCTGATCTGCTGAATAGACCTTGAAATAACAACAGGAAGGATACAGGCAAACATTTGGGATGACAGTTGTGACTGGAAAACGGTTGGACTGTTGCATCACAGAGAGAAGATTAAGCAGGCAAGAAGGACAAGAGCTGGGGGAGCTCTGGGGTTGTGTTGTGGCTCTGGACCATGGCGGGCCAAACTGTCGCATGATCTGGCAGCGAGTGCTCTTGGCTTTTATACATCCATGATCAAAGTGTCAGGAAAATGGAAAGGGTTTGCAAGGCTCGGGCCATGCAGGGCTTGGCCGTACCACGAGGTGGTGCAGCTGCGCAGCGTCGGCTTCTGAACGCAACAAAAAGGCGATTTAAAAGATGTCTCAAGTAAAAGCTCTGTCACCACAGCTTTGGTGTCTGAATCACCCGCCAGGGTTGCAGTCCACAGGTCCACGGATAACATCTTCCTGCAGTTAGAACTCCCACTATTTCTGAGGCAGTTTTTCATTTGCCCAATGAACACTGGGATCCCTTTGCAGAAGGAACTGGTGGCTCCACAGCTGAACACAGAGCAGGTAAGCATTCCTGGCAATTTTAGTTACTGATTATTTATGTTTTCTTTCATAAAAATGCATGGTCATATGTTTGGCACATGAAAAATAAATAGAGAAATGGGTGCTTCACAAACGGTTGAGTTGTTGCACCTTCCCTAGGGTGGTAAACTCATTTTTCTTCCCACAGCTTTACTGGTAACCTCTTTCCCTTTTTTTTTTTTTTTTCTTAAAGCAACAACATTTTAAATTGTCTGGGATTTGACTGAAGTACTTCACAAGAACTGCAGACAACTGTTAAGTCTCCAGGAAGGAGAGAATAAATGAAGAAATTTGTGCTAAGCTGGCAGGTGTATAATGGATTATAACAAATATCTAAATGGTGGGTATCAGGAGGTTAAACATTCCTTTTCTCTATTGTGTCAAGCAACAGGACAAGGTATAATGGGATGAAGCTGGAACACAAAAAGTTGTGTGTAAACGTAAGGAAAAACTATTTCACTGTTGAGGTGCGGGAGCGCTGGCACAGGCTGCCCAGGGAGGGTGTGGAGTCTCCTTCTCTGGGGGTTTTCAAAACCTGCCTGGATGTGTTCCTGTGTGACCTGATCTAGGTGGACCTGTTCTAGCAGTGGGGTTGGACTAGATGATCTCTAAAGGTCCTTTCCAACCCCCAACCATTCTATGAGTCTGTGGTTCCTTCCCAGATAAGAAAAGGCTCAGGGTGGAACTCATCACAGCATTCCAGTACTGAAAAGGTGGCTACAAAGAGGACAAAGGCTCTTCTTCACAAGGAGTCCTGGAGAAGACAAGAGACAATGGGTACAAGATGTGCCAGGAGAGGCTTTATCTTGTCATAAGAAAGAAAGTTTTTACAGTGAGAACAATCTAGAACAACCTCCCCAGGGACCTCCCCTGGAGGTTTTCAAAATGACATTAGACGGGGTGTTAGATAACCCCATCCAGTCTCCCTTTCCTATGAAAGGTTGGACCACATAATCTTTTGAGGACCCTTCCAACCTGGGCTGATTCCACAATTCCCTGGTGCTTTCTTCAGTCTCCTGGCTGGCCATCCCCAGGAATGGGATGGCTGCTTGCTCTGGTGAAGGAGGACTGCTCTGTGGCTCCAGCAGCCAAAGAAGAGTCATCTAACCAGGGTATCACTCCCAGCTCTGGTACAAACCCTTCAGCTTGCCTTGGATATATTATGTCCTTCTGGCTCAGCTTTTGCCTCCTCTTTTGCCCTTACTTTTAGAAACTGAACAGACTACCCTGAGTGCTACTTGTTTTAGTTCTCCAAGGGCAAAAAATTCCCTCACAGTCCTACTCCTCGTTAATTCTGGGGAGTGAAACTGCTCTTCTTACACAGAGTGTTTTTATTTTTCATATACTGTCATTTTATTAGAGAGATAGTATTCCTACAACATGGGGCCAAGGTATGCTGATGGTTATTTCTAGATGCATATGGGAGAAGCAAACGCTGTCTGGCTTCACCAAGGAACATGATGCACCACGGAGTGAATCATGGAATCACAGAATCATTACATTTGGAAAAGACCTTTAAGATCATCAAGTCCAACCACTAACCTAATTAACACTGAATCAGTTATGTTTAACCTGAAGTCAGCTGATCCTCTCAGAGCCATCTGAATATGTTGACAAAAAGAAGCTGTAGCCTGAAATCTGTGTTTGTTAACATAAGCTGCCTACAAAGAGTGAAAAAGGCTGCCCAGGGAGGTGGTGGAGTCACCATCCTGCAGATACTCAAAAGATGCACAGCTGAGGTGCTGCTGGCCATGGTTTAGCAGTGGGCTTGGCAGTGTGAGGGGAGGGTTTGGACTCAATGATCTTAAAAGTCTTTTCCAACCATAATGATTCTGTGCTTCCATGTGCAGCCCTGGGATGCTGGAGCTAAGGGGACCTTCCTGCAAGTAACATCTGCATCTCTGTTAGCAAAACAGATGTTCTCTGTGCCCCCAAAACCAGGTTATCTGCAAATACATCTTCCCTGTGAGATGAAGAATGGAGGTGCAGCTCAATTAATGTAACCCAGAGAATATGCAGAAGTTAAATTAAAAGGAGAAATAATTCCTTGAGAGGCATCTGCCAGCCTTTACAGTGTGGTACCATGCACCAGGGAAAAGGTCAGGCTCCAGTTAATGATTTTGTTTAAACGTGGCTCTGATCTCTCCAAGATCCTGTTTCTCCTTGAATCATTTGAGTTGCTGGGATGCTGTTAGAACACAGAAGCTTCTCACCTTCACACCAATGGTAAGGAAGGAAATTATCTGAGTTCTCATTGTCCAAGGATCAAAAAAAAATCATTAATATTTTCTTACATCTTCTGTTAAGGCTGCAACCTCATCTTGTTTGGTTCCATAACACCCTAGCTCTCTTGGAAATCCATGCTTTGGGAGGTGGAGGATAACTGCTTTCATCTGCATTCGGTGAGTCAGCTACAGGCAGCAAAGGGAACCAGTTCTTCTGGCTGCTTTAGATTTTCTAAATTTCAGCTTTACAGAAAATCAAGTTCTTCCTTTAACTTCTTTGTAACCAGGTTGTGAGCTCTGATGCTCTCTTGGTATGTTTTTTGAATAATGGATTTGATGTGCTCTCTGCACAGGCACCAGATTTGTTTCCTTTCACTTATTTTTAGAGATCTCACCACCAAAATGGGAATCAGCTCCATCCTTGGAAACAGAAGTGGTGAAGCAAAGCAACTGCTTAATCACAAGAGCAAGTTCATTTCCCTAATATCATTCTTAACTTTAAAGCAGATATCCCCCAATAACTATTTTGTGCTACTAGTGAAGCAGGAATTGGATCGTTACAAACCTCAGTATTTAAAGAGCATGGCAGCTCATCCTCCAACAAGAGGTTTTGATACATGTCTAGAAGCAACTCGGGGTCTGATGAAACAATGCAGAGGGAAGTGAATCACAGGTTAGCTGCTGAGATGGTCAGCAGGAAGAGAAACCAGAGTGGTTTATAGATCTCTGACTTCAGTTCCTCTGCAGCCTTGTGGAAAATGTATTGGTAGAAGGAGTGCTCCACTGAGGGGCAACATACCCATTTTACAGATAAGACGCAGAGGTGTAGGTGGAGAGGCCATCCCTGATCATGTAGGTGACCTGTGGCAGAGCTTGAATATTGGTTCTGGGATCTCTATGTCCCACTCCATTGTTCACAACATTGTCCCCTCCGGTACCTTGTGAGTCCACAAGCTCGCTACCCAGGTACTCGCATCTGCACAGGCTGTTAGTGGTGAAATACTGTCAGTTTTTACTGGACTGCAGCATGTTTGAGCCCAGAGAAGTGGTGGATTCCCCATACCTGGAGATACTGAAAAGCTGCATAGATGTGGTACTGAGGGATCTGGGTTAGTGGTGGTCTTGACAGTGCTGGGTTAGTGGTTGGACTTGATTGTCTCAAAAGTCTTTTCTGACCCAAATGATTCTGTGATTCACAGGTCCGTATAGGCTTGCAGCCCAAACCACCTAACCCTGACAGGGGGAGGAACACATCTCCATGGGAAAGCATCACCCTGTCAGCTCTGTGGCATACCTCTCTGATGTTTGCTGTGGTGTGGGGCCACACTGGCTACACGAAACCACATCCAAGGCAGTGGCCTATGCCTTGGTAAAGCTGAAGGACTGAAGAGGGAGGAGTATTTTGAAAGCCTAATCTTGTTTGTGTCTCTAGAGCCTGCCATTGCATTGGTTTTGAAGTATATCTGAGTCACCCGGGCTGTAACTCATGTAACAGCCAAGTGCTAGAACAACTTGGGTTCACTGATCAAAATAATCTTTTTGCACCCTGGTATAAAACCACAAACCATTTCCTGTCTCTGCTTCCCCACAGGTATCAACACCAGACACAGCACCTTGTCTGGAGGTAGCCTGCCCCCCAGGTTTTGCAAACCTCTTGTCTCGTGGCAGGGACTTGCTCTTGATGAATCGTTTTCAGCAGAAGCTGGCATTGTGGAACAGCAGCGCAACAGTGAGGGCCCGCTCTGAACACAGCACTTGAGCTGCGGCGCAGCACAGGGACAATCACTGCCGTGGGCCTGCTGGCTACTCTGATACAAGCCAGGATGCCACTGGCCTTCTTGGCCACCTGGGAACACTGCTGGCTCATGTTCAGCTGCTCTCAACTAATACCCCCAGGTCCATTCCAGGGGCAGCTTTCCAGCCCCTCTGCCCCAAGCCTATAGCATTGCCTGGGCTTGTTGTGGCCTGTGCAGGACACAGCACTTGGCCTTGTTGAACTTCCTACAGTTGTTCTCAGCACATCGCTCCAGCCTGACCAGGGCCCTCTGTAGAGCCTTCCTGCCCTCAAGCAGATCTATACACCCACCCAGCGTCGTGTCTTCATTTTGGTAGGGAGTTGATGTGTATTTTGCTCCCAGACACTTCTAACCAGTCTGGGACATCAGGGGTTTCAGTGTAGAAGATATCTCACCTGCTATGGCACTGCCGAGAAACCCGTGCTAGGAAAGGTGTGATGTGGAGCAGGATTTTCTGTGCTGAGTCCTCCCACAGCCATACTCGGTGCTCTGGAGAGCGGGCTCTTCCAGCACCATGGCAATCAGAGCCAAGTGAAAGTGCTCTGAGTTACTTTTTTAAATGCCAGTCTTTTATCAAAACAAACCCCAAGCTTGTCCATTCCTACAAACTTTCTTCTCACCTCTCCTGTTTTATGTCCAGCTGTAGAGCAATTGAAAAAAATGTCAGGCAGTTTTTTAATAGCACTTTCAAAGTTCAAAAGGGTCCCGTGACTGTTATTTCCCTTTTTTTCCTTAAATGAGCAGCAACTCTAGCCTAATTACTTTTATCCTCCAACAACCTCAAGAGCTGGTCTGAGGGCTGTTATAATTAAGCTGCACCACTGTAATGAAAGAAACATAAACATGGGAAAACAAAGGCTGTTGCAGTATCAGTGAGCTCTGCTTGGTCTCTGAACATGTAGTTTTAAGTTGCAGCTGGCTTAAACCACTATTCAAAGAAAGGCAGTTGAGAGAGATGCTGATTTCTAAATGATCCAAATCCAGCCTATAAACCATATGAAAGCACGGTCCTGTTTTCCTAAATGCCTGTTCATAGCTTATCCTAATAGTCTATTTAAAAATGCACAGTGACAAGGTAGGAGGGGACAATGACTTTCCCAGGCTGGGGTAGGTAGGAGAATAGGAAGCACAAGCTGTCAGGTACCAGAACTGCTTTCAGATCTACAACAGAGACAGCAGCTTCAAAACACTCCAACAAAACATTCACTGTCTTGAGTTGGAAAATATGTAAGATCAGGAAAAATAACATCAGGCACTTTTTGCTGGGAAAAATGGCTGTGAAAGAATTCACAGGTAAGCCCAAGTCATTGGATGGCAATGGCCAAAGTATTGTATCCTCTTGATTTTCAGGTGCTTTCCCTGCTGTTAGCTGCTTCAGAGGATGTTTGTCTCTGTTAGTTGTCTGTCCAGGGTGTGTAACGTAGCTTTGCTCATCCTTCAGCCCCCCCAGCCTTATCTAAAGCACATTGCTCATAGGAAATTTGAGCAAAAATTGCTTTAGTCATGCTTCAAGCCCCATTGAAAGAACTAAACCCTCCTGTCTCAAAGTCATCTACTTAAGCTCAATGGGCTTGCTGAGGCTTTCCAAAGATCATTTCTTAATGCAGTTTCCCCCAGGGAAAACCCTTTCCTGGTTTTGGTTACTGCCTCGAGTAAATTGAATTATCATGCTAGAGGAAGATAAAAGAGAGGCACTTTTTTAAACACTGCTGTTATTTTAGGCAAGCTCCGTGCCAAATTATGTTGTTGTCAGTGGGGCTGGGGATACAGTCATACCTGACTGATGGTCTCCCTTGGCAGTGGTGTAGGTGGTGGGTCCCTGAAGCCGCAGAGGAGTGATCTGCAGTTCAAACACTGTGAGGATTAAGAGGTGAGTTTTCCTGGTGATGATTTAAATTAGAGATGTGAACAAGGAGATCTCAAGTAGATCAAATATATTAATAGAGACCAGAAGATTGCATTGTAGGGAGCTGTGCTGCAGAATGAGAGCAGTGAGATGCAGTGGATGATGAGGTCTGGATCACTTATGCCATCCTTTGGAGGAAAAATACAACCACAAGTTTAAAACAATGAACCATTGCCAAAGGAGAAAATAAAGTTTCATTCGAGGAATATATTGAGGAGAGTTATGTAAAATCTGGGAAATAATTGCTGTTGCTGTACTGGATGCCAGAGAGGCTTCCATTGGAGTTATGGTCAGTGCCAGCGTGCTCAAGGGCTGGAATGATGAAGGGGGCTGGCAGAGCCACAGAAGGGAGAGTACAGAGAGGGCAGCCCATAAGAAAGCAGCACATAGAGAGGTTCTTCTAGAAGAGAGAGAAGAGTGTTGTCAGGATAAATGCCTGGTTTTCACCTGGATGTCAGATTTGTGTTGAGTCTAAGAGACAGCTTCTTTTTCAACAACAACAACAAAAAGGAATAATTCAGTAATGTATTAGGTCTACTGTGCACCCACATCCTAGCTACAAGGGTGCATGATACAGTTGGACTATATGATTGCTGTAGGCCTCTTTCAATTAAAATGTTCTCTTCCTTCTTCCCTCTTCTGTCTTCCCTCGCCTCTCCTCGCCTCTCCTCTCCTCTCCTCTCCTCTCCTCTCCTCTCCTCTCCTCTCCTCTCCTCGCCTCTCCTCGCCTCTCCTCGCCTCTCCTCGCCTCGCCTCGCCTCGCCTCGCCTCGCCTCGCCTCGCCTCGCCTCTCCTCTCCTCTCCTCTCCTCTCCTCTCCTCTCCTCTCCTCTCCTCTCCTCTCCTCTCCGAACTCTCTTTTTAGCAAGGTATTGAACAACAAATGCAGCCACCAGACTCTGGCAGTGTACGAGTCTGCAGACTCCAAATGTGACCAGGCATGAGATGCATAGTCTCTTCAGGATGCCTCACACTTTGTACTTCCCTTGTTAAGTGAGTACACCCCTCATCTAGACAGACAGAGCATGCAACCTTCCACCAGCACTGTGCTGCGGGTGATGCTTCTTTCCCTTGACCAACCCCAGCATCTCTGGGAACATGAGGCACCATCCATTTCTGTAGGTACACATCTACAGCTGGGATTTACTGACATGAATGCATCTGGACTCATCTTCAAAAGCAAGCCTTGTGAAAGCTCCCAGGGCCTAGGCAGGATGCTTATCTGTTGCTGCTTTGCTTTCAGGGAACATGAAGTGCAAAGCACCCCAGAGAAGCAGCTTTAAAGGAGATTTTGGGAAGTGTAATC
This sequence comes from Colius striatus, assembly GCF_028858725.1. NCBI lineage: Eukaryota > Metazoa > Chordata > Aves > Coliiformes > Coliidae > Colius > Colius striatus. Next base: position 37,697,258 of record NC_084763.1, read on the forward strand.
CATCTGGGAAGGCTGGTTCAGGAGAGTAGAAAGGGGATGTAAGGATATAACTGCAAGCCTGCATCATCATCAGAGATTTAAAGTGTTTTGGAGTTTGGCTGAAATTTCTGAGAGCTGAGATGTAGGTTTTTATCAAATAATCCCCACTTTCTGGGTAAAGTGGAAAATGTCCCTGAGAAATCTCCAATTTTTTGATCAGTCTTGTGAAAAAGCGACACTGGGCATTGCACTTCCCACATGAAAAATGTGTTTCTTTTAAAATGACAGGTCCTTCGCTCCCTGGGCAAGTTATCTGAGCAGAAGTATCTGTGCTGCACAGTCTCCGTCTGAGGAAGCAAAGACTGCAGCTGGGATGTACAAACACACACATTGCTCCATACTAACTGCTCTCCTTCAGCTTCACTAAACCGCCTGAAACTTGGAAACCAGTTCGTCCTGTTCAGATCCCCTCCCTCGAATGGTTCCTGGCCTTCAGTGCCTTCAAGATGGGCTTTTCCCTTGTGGGACTGGAAAATTATTCATTCACCAGCCAGGAATGCAACCCTGGAGGCATCCTTTGTAGTCTTCTCCTAAAATGCTCTTCTGGAGCTGGATTTCTGTGTGGAAGGAATGTGGTCTGGAAAAGTCCTTCCCAGTAAATCTGTGAGCAATGAAGAGTTGAGTCCCAGCCTCATCCAGATCCTCACTACAGAGAGAAAACATCCTAAAACTGAAACTGGGTGCGGCAGATCAGCCCCAAGGGCCAGGACTTGCTTCCTGCTCAGATATGAGTGCCCTGTACTTCCCTCCTGCAGAGGCTGTTGACCGTCTCTGTCACCCTCCTCCTGCTCCCTATTTGCCAAAGGAGCAAGGCTTCTGACTCCAGGTGAGGCGCAACCCGTGCAGACAGGGCCAGAAGGCCAATGAGCACAGATCGATGTCCCTAAGCAGTTTTGGTAAGAAGTGAAATTGCTCATTGCATTGTGTGGATGCCTATGGATAGAGCTGGTGTCCATTCGCTCCTTTGGGTAATTTGTTCAAGCCAAGCCCTGGGTGTCAGGGAGGCACTGTGGTGACATCTGATGTTTTCCCTTCCTCACAAAAATGACTAAGATGATACCTGTTGCAGGATGAGCTCTTTAGGCAAATGCTGCTGTTCAGGAAAGAAAAAAAAAAAAAAGAAAAACAACCAAAAAACCCCAAACAGGTAACACAGAAAGGAGAAACACTAAGCTGGCCAAACTCTGCTGGGGAGCAGCACAAGGATGCCTCAAGCATGACCTCTTGCTTGTGTTAGAAAGGGCCTCATCTCACGTGGAACTAACATGTGTTTCACAGAATCACAGAATGATGGGGTATGGAAGGGACCTCTACAGATCATCCAACCCATCCTTCCTGCTAAAGCAGGTTCCCCTCAATCAGGGGGCACAGGAACGTGTCCAGTCAAGTTTGGAAACCTCCCAAGAGGAAGACTCCACATCCTCTCTGGGCAGCCTGTGCCAGGGCTCCCTCACCTCAACATCAAACAAGTTTCTCCTCGTGTTTAAGCTGAACCTTTTGTGTTCCAGCTTTTGTCTATTATTTATTGTCCTGTCACTGGAGACAACAGAAAAAAGTGCCACTCTTGCTATGCACCTTTTAAATACTTATAAGTATTAATGAGATCCACCCTCAGCCTTCTCTTCTCCAGGCTGAACAGCCCCAGTTCCCACAGCCTTTCCTCATAAGGAAGATGTTCCAGTCCCCTGATCATCCTGCTGGCCCTGTGCTGGACTCTCTCCAGCAGTTCCCTGTCCCTCTTGAGCTGAGGAGCCCAGAACTGGACACAGGACTCCAGATGAGGCTTCACCAGGGCAGAGTAGAGGGGAGGCATAACCTCCCTTGACCTGTCCCAGGATGCCATTGGCCTTCTTGGCCATGAGGGCACATTACTGGCTCATGTTGCTTTTTGGGTGTTCAAACACGTTAACCATAACTGCCTGAGAAAAGGCTCTCAGTCAACATGAATTCTCCACCCTCCAGTGCCATTGCTCTGTGCAGTGTCGGTGTTTGCAGGGACTAATGGGAGGAACCTGATGTATCAGCTCTGGGGCAAGGTTTTTCCTGAAAATGAGAGGATTTCAGGGAGCACCACTGTTCCTCACCAGCCTCTCATGCAGAGTTTTTCAGTTTTCTTTCTGAAGATTGTTTCTGATAAGGCAACTTTCTAGGTTGTGATGTTGCCTAAAAAGTGGCAGCATTAATTCAATTGTTGTGAAGCTGTAATAATGTAAATCAAGTTGTTTCCCTCACATAGCCCTTCATCTTCCATTTCTGAGAAGTCCTGTGGGTCCTAGTTAATCCAGCCCATGCAGCATGTGGTCTCCTACTTGTCATCCTCAGGCTGGTCTACAAGAAGTAGGCAGAGGTGCGGTGCAGAAGGCTGTAGGGTACACGGGGATGTGTGCACAGCAACCAGCGAAGTGCCTGATCCTCTTTCATCAGCTGAACCGATGCTGTAACGAGTATCAGTGCCTTTCTCATGCTTGCACCAGTGGTATTGCAGCACTTTCCAGCAGTGTGACGTGACCAATGTCTGACGTGTGGGGGTAATGGACTGAGTGAGCACGTGCTCTGTGCCCTTTGGGGACTGTGGAAAGCAGGGAGGGACAACATGTAGCAGGATAACCATTTCTCAGCCTTTAAGATGACTGATTTTTCTTCCTTCTTCCTGGTTGCCACAGGCAGGGCTGCATTCCTGCAAACAATAGGTGGCTGCCTGGTAGGCCCTGTGCCTGTCGCTGCTGTACCCTGAGCCCTGTGGGCATGATCTTGGCTCTGCCTGCAGGTCCCCTGGCTCAACAGCTTGCAGCACTTGTCCTTGCACACCTTCGCCTCCCAAGATTTGAAATTTGTTAGTTCTGTTCAGCTGATGTGAACAACAGGAGATGTTATTCTCAGCTCAGCTACCAGAGTGCCTGTCCTGACAATACTCTTGCATTATTTTGGGGAAAGACTTGGGCAACAAACTCAAAAGTCTAAATCGTCCCTCAGGGCACAGTTCCCATCTGACATGGGACATGGATGTCCCCTACACTCTCCATCTCTGAGCACAACAGACCGGCAGCTGCTATCACACTAATTTCATGGGGGAGGCTGCTGTGCATCAGCAGCAGGGCAGGGCTTCAGGATTTCATCCCCCACCCCAGCTCTCAGCAGAGAATGACTTTCTGTAGTCATGTGCAGCCAAGTCACTGAGATGAGACTGGTTAAAAATTAAGTTTGCAAGGCAGGGTGGAGTTATTTTGTGGGCACTCAGGTATGGTCACCGACGTGAGTAATTGGGTTTCCCACACTTGTGAAACTGGTCTGCCTGAGTGCTAAAAAAATAAACAGTGAGGGCGAGCTAAAAAAATCAACAGGAAGGGCGAGAGCTCCAGCAGCCTTCGCCAGTAAAGCCAGCATGTCCTAGCTACACCTTCCAGCATCCAGTCATCCCGACCCACGTTAAAGCCATTGGGACCAGCTGGCTTCACCAAGTGAGTGCTAAAGAACCAGTCTTGTACCCCATGGGAGAGGAACCTGCGTTCCTTCAGCAGTGGGGTGAGCTCTTGGAGACCTGAGTTAGCTTTCTGTTCCTTGCACAGACATCCATGTAATCTTGTTCAAAAGGCATAAATAACCTCTGTTTGCTTCAGCTCCCGTGTGAGAACAAGACACAAATCCCTCATCTCGCTCACTTGTGGTATGATTCCCATGAAAGGAGAGTCTCAAGGAGCCTGGGCCTCAGGGGCTGTCACCACTGTGTCAGGAGTGAGCTGCTGGCTGCTGTGGGGTAAGGTTTGCCAGGCTCACACACCCATTAACCAGTGCGAGCGTGGCTGAGCCTCCCCTGCCCATGCAGCTTTTGCTGCAAAACCTCTCCTTTCTGCTGGATTCAGCTGACGCTGGAGATGGCAGAGGCTCTGCTTAATGACCCTGACCAAAGCGTGCTGGAATTTGCTGGTTTTCATTAGGGCTGAGAGCGAGCCCCTGAGGTTTAGTGAAACTCTGAAACTATCCTTACAGCAATTTGCAAAACCACTCCATTTGAGGGGATGTTTGGTTTTACTGATCCTCTCTGCTTTTTGTCTTCCTCATTGTCTTCCTCTTCAAGATAGACATGCTGCTCTACCTAGGGGAAACATCTGCTCCGTACTGTGCCAGAGGACCGAGGACAGCTCAGGAGGTGCTCAGAAGGAGGTTGTTCTTTGTTACCGAGTTGCCAGGCTGGTGTTCGAGTGATCTGGGTTTGTTCTTGTCTTTACTACCCAGCTCCTGCAGCGATAAACCTTATCCATCTCCCTGCTATCACTCCTAGAACAGCAGCTGATAATCCCTGCTTCTCTTTTAAGACAGAAATGAGATTGGTAAAGATCTCATTGCAAGGTCCCCACGATGCCTTACCCTGGGATTAAGTCTGTTAAATCATCTGTATTTGATTTGCAAATGGCTGAAACGGGATTTAAGGTTTCTAGAAGAAGACTCTCATTTAATAACAGTAATCAGCAGCTGATAGTCCAGATCCTCGGTTCAGCTGGTTGTGGCTATGTAAAAATGAGAAAACCACTCAGGAATAGGAACACAATAGTTTTGTTTTCCTGCACATCGTTCCCCCATGGGGAGACTCTGTGACGCTCATCACTGTTGCCTTGAAGCTCACCCTACTAGACTCTCCACCACCCTTTACCTAAAGGACCAAGTCCTGCTGAGTCTTCATTACCACCAAGTGCTTCCCTAAAGGTTTTTGGCATCCTGGAAAAAGCAAACTGATTTTCTGAAGCAGTAGCAAACCCAAGCTTTTGTCACACAAACCTCATTCATCCTAGTAGATAGTCAGCCAATAACCTGAAAACATGGGGTGCCCACACTCTGGCATCAGCATCAGGAGTAGGGTTTGATGATGATCTTGGGCTGATGTCTCTGAGGGACTCCAAGTCCTTCTGAAAGTCTCCCCAGATCAAACAATGCTCTGAACACATCCAAGTCTGAGCTGGGGCCCCTGTGCCGCATTCCTCCCCTGGCTGGAAGACAGCCAGGGCTCCTGATTGCCCATGCCACGTCACGGTCCCACCTCAGCTCTCCTGTTTTCTCACTGCACCTGCTAATTCTTGGCAGTGGCAGGAGAGAGCAAACGGGGAGAGGTGCAGAGGAACCCACGCCCGCAGTACACACAGGCACAGCCACCTTCCCCTGGAGATCGCCACCTCCACAGGTCTCCTTGCACTCGGGCCAGCTGCAGGTTAACCTCCCAGAAGGTGACAGTAGCTCTTTTGCTCCAAGGCAGGAGTCGTTCACTAGCGTGACACTGGAAAAATATACCCTCCCCAAGGATTTTCCCCCACATTCCCCCACGTGTAATTTTGAAAGAGAAAACACACTGCAGTATATAATTCTGCAAAGCCTTCAATAGCAGCCAGATTTCATGCAGAAAGACCCAGGGAGGTCTGGCATGATGTGGCCATTTCCATCACTGTTGTTATATCTCCTCATTATCATCAGTGCAGTTATATTCACTGAAGTATTTCTCCTTACTGGCCAGAAACTTGGAGTTATGCCTTCCATCTTCAAGGAGGCATTGTAGATATTCTAGGATCTAGAAAAGGGGTTCAAGACTGACCAGAAACCCTGGCAGACCTTGCTGTCATGCTGCAAGATATCATCATCTCTGGTCCTCTTTGTCTTTTGGGGGGAATGTGTGTGTGGTGCTTTTTCCTATTGACCTGACGAAATGAGCCTCATATCCCCAGTTCACAGCCCAGAATAGCTGGCTTAAAATGAGTTTTGCACTAAGATTGCCAAGCAGTAAATTGGAGCAACAGGTACAGGTTTCTCCTGCCTCAGTGTTGTTCCAGAGACACTGCTCCTGTCCTAACCTGCTGCAAGCTGTTGGCTCCTGGAAGATGAACTGCATCTCTAGAGCTCTTGCCAAAGATACTCCTACCCAAAATAAACATTTGTTTGTGTCCTTGGCTTGCCAAGGACACTCCTTTCTTCAGAACTGGGAGAAGAAGCTTTGGCCTGCCCTGTCTCCTCCTACTTGGGATCCACCATTCCCAGGTCTCCCTGCAGTGTGTGGCCCGAGAGCTGTGCTGAAAGGGCTCATTTTTAGGATCAAGGCTTCTCTGTGTGCTGAGAGCCATTGACTAAGGCCAGCTGACCAGAGGGGATGCAATGACTCTCTAGGGCTCAAGCTGATTGTGCCTCGGACAGTGCAGCACAGTCTTGGGCCGTGGCATGGCAGCACAGCAGCACTCCTCACCAGCACTCCCAGCCACCTTTCCCTGTCCCAAGATATTTCCATTTGCTGCAATTAACCATTAAACCAGCACACTGTTACATGTCAGAAGCAGCTCTGTGCTGCCTGATCATCTGGTACTCACAAAGCTGTGCCCTATGAAACTGTATCCACGTGAAGCCCTGACCCCCACCAGTCCAAGCCTGCCAGGCCAAAGAGCAAAGTTGTGTTCACTTTCCTGTATCAAACCTCCCCTTGCAAGCAGCTGGGCCAAATCCTGAGGCTGGTGCTCTGTCTCTTACAGCTGCTGGACATCCCTGCCTAGCGCACAGCTTAGATACCATGGCTGGCTGAGATGTACTTCTTTTGCTTCAGGAGCTTATGAGCCCAAACAAATGAGGTCCTTGCATGCACTATGGTGAATATACATGCATATGTATTGCTTTCTCGTCTTTTTTTCCCCATACCCAGGGGCACAGCAGGTGGAGGAGCAGTAATTTATAGCTCAATCCTCCCTCCTCTGTCAAATCTGTAGGGATCTGCCTTATGTAGATTTTCATTTGGACCTGAACTTGTAGGGCAGAGAAGTGCCTAAGCAAGGTTACATGAGGAATGTACAGTAAAATGTCACCTGCTTTGGTTGTGGGTCAATGAAAACTCTCCTGAAACATTCTCAGAAATTCATGCAATGCTTCAGCTACTACAAGTCAAGACACTTAACCTCCAATAAGTAGCAACGGGTCTTTGCATGGATGTCTTGAGCAGCTTGTAGGGGTTTTTTGCCTCATCCCCTTGCTTTGCAATGCATGAAGCTCCTTCTATGTTATCTCATCTGCAGGGTTTGGCCCTTCCCTCTTCCTCCCAGAGCTCTCCACTCAAAAGCAGGGTGGAAATACCTTTGTAACATGTCATTTTACAAATATATCCTTGGCAGAGCCTGTTTCCCTGTGCACAATGTTAACCTTGTCCACAGGCATGTGGGATGGCCAAGGCTGAGGCAGATGTGAGCCATTACACTAACAAACCTTCCTTATTCTCTTTAGCAGAGTCTTCCTCCCAGCAGCTTCTGATTTACCACAGCATCAGCTTGTGACAATGTCTTCAGTGTCCCAGGCTTGCACTGGGACACTGAAAACAGCCTCATCTGCATCCATGAAAAATAAAATTAAACCACGAGGTCTTTGAGCTCTGGGAATACCAAGCCAAGGCTTAGGACTAGAATACAAGTGCATCAGGTCATGCACAGGAGAAAAATATCTGGAAGACAAATGCTCCAGATCATGTTTCAGCTATGAGAGTCAGGCCATTCTGTTTTCCACCAGAACAGAGTTAAACTGCTTGGAAATAATGTTTTCTGCTCTATAACCCCATGGCATGACCAGAATTAGCAGGAAGCAAAAGTGCCTACAGCACAGCACTAAATGAGCCCATGTTTTATGACAAACATTTTCTTTTCCCTTGGCATTGACTGTTCTAAACTATTTTAGATATATTTCTACAACTTTGGGCTCCTTTTAAAGCTCACTAGAATTATTTACTACTTTTTCACTGTGAATGGAAGGGAAAAGGGACAGGTGACTCAGCATCACCTGTACACAAGCCTGATGTGCATTACCAAAGCCGTGGGTATGGGAATGACATGCTCCATCCCAGACCTCAAATTCGTGCAGCTGCAGCCATGGAAATGGGTCAGTTTACATCAGCACTGAAAATGACCCAGACTCACGGCAGAGATTAATAAAACCCTTGGTGCTGGGGATAAAGACTTAAAGTGGCAAAAGAGGAACCAAAGCACGATAGTGTTTTGTGCTGCTCCTCTGAGATATACAGGAGGACTCGCCCCATCTTCCTACACCTCTCACCAGAGCTGCTGCTGCGTGGCCCTCACTACTGGGCCAGCAGTGGGCTCGGGGTTGACTCCAAAGATAAATGTTTGGACTCAATGATCTCAAAAGTCTTTTCCAACCAAAATGATTCTGTGATTCTGTCGTATCTCTTGTGGGCTGGAGGAAGACACAAAACACGGTTCCTCTGTTCCCTGCAACAGAGGCAGACAGCATGATGAGAATGAAAAAATGAAAGATGAAGGCTGTCATGGGTTTTGTGAGCTGTATTCTGCCAACATTAAGGAATAAAGTTCTTGCTAAGAGTTAGTTTTGCATCTTCAACCATGAAACTAAGATCTCTGGTGCTCCTCTCAGATACAGACTGAATGAGCAGGTTCAACCCACACCCCGGTTTGCTATCTGTGATTAATGGGACACTAGTCTGTAGCTATGTCACAAGCATTTTGGACACTTCCCATTACAGGCCCCTTAGGTCTAAGAGTGGTCAGTAGACGAGATCTGTGAACACTGTTGGTTTAAACTGATTCTGACCCCTGGTTTAGCTGATGAACTGATCCATATCTGTTTTCAGGCTTTTTGTGGGGATTAATCTAAAGAATTAAGGAAATGGCAAGAGAAGCTTGATGTGTAGCAATGGGAAGATTTAGATGGTTCTCAGGGAAGTTTGTGTAGTCTCCATCCTTGGAGATATTCAAAACACAGCTGAACTCAGCCTGGAACCCCAAAGGCAGAGCTGCTGACTGATGACAGGGTGAGATGTGGTGCCTCCAGCCCTCTCCAACAAGCAGCACCATGCAGGTGCCAGGCAGGAGCAGCTAGGAGGTGCTTTGTCTTCAGGTCTTTCACAGCCAGTGGCATTGAGACAGGTCTCAGAGAGGGTGGACTGATATCACAAGTATCCTCAGACACCGCTTTCTGCTGCAGAATCTGCAGCAAGCACTGCCAGCTTGGCTGGGATTTTCTGGTTTATCATTACTTTCCTCCCAGGAGAGCAGCCCAGTTCATGCTCCAGTGCTCTGTTACATCCCTGTTTCAGTCAGCAAACTTGAGGGCAATCCTCACCCCTGCTTCCCATCGCTCTGGGCTGCTCCAGGCCCAGCTCAGCCTTGCAGGGAGCAGCCTGTCTTCTCCAACAATTTGTGACAAAATTCAGGACAGGCAAAGTCAGGGACTGAAGCTGGGACTCTTGGGCCCAAGCATTAACATGGCACTGAGCAGCACCGCCACCTCGCTTTGTCCCTCAGAGACAGACAAAAGGGGGTAAAAAAAACACCCTAAATCTTTTGCTGGCTTTTTAAACTGGAGTAAACAAGTGTCTAATTAAAGCAGCACTTCATTATTATTGCTCTGTGAACGCAGAGCTGGCAGATATTTGATGCAAATAGAGAGGTGGCTGCAACTCTCTCACATGGGCTCCCTCTTTGTTCCTCCGTGAGCCTGGGAATGGGTGTGATCTCTGAGGAGGAGTGTCTCTGCAGTTAAGTAGGAGATTGAATTACCGAACACTGCTGTTCCCGAGCTGACAAGGTAGCAGAACAGCAAACAAAAGTGCCTTGAAGCCACCTTGCCAAAGAGGAGAGAGGACTTTGGGTTTGGCAGAGAAAGAACACCTTCAAAGACCTTCCAGCAAGGTAAGCAGCTTCCCTGAACCCCTCTTAGTTTTATCTCTACAGGCCAGAGCTGTTTCATGACTTCTGTGGGACAGTAAGAAACAAACTAAAACAATTAATAGATTTAATACTGTTTTTTTAAAATAAAATTACTCACCTGGATGGCTTTAGCAAAAGCAACAAGCCCATCCTGATCATTACCTTTTGAGGCTGGAACAAGCAACTGTCTCAGCTCGCTGAGAAGCCGTCTGGGCTATGTATCAGCTCGGAGGACACAAGCATATCGTTCAGCTCCCTGCACAGACTGGCTTTGATTTCACGCATGAGCAGCTAACGGCGCTTTGTTTTGGCCTGGTTTGTTTCCTACTTTGCTGCCGTGGGGATCTGCTTAAAGCTCTCCTGCCTTTGCAATGCACTTACAGAGTGAGGGTAGTGACAGAAAGTCGCTGCAAGTTCTCACTGATCTTGTCGTCTAATCGATCAGTCTGCTAATGGCTGAGCTGCTGGGCTGTTTTCCTCTGTCAGTTTCCTCATCCCATTCGAGACGCAAATGGCACTGAGATAAAAATTGAGTTATAATGGAGTTGAGCTGCTGGCTTCCTTGCCAGTATTTTTCTTAGGCGTGCCGATTATGAGCATAAATATTTAACACGAAGGAGAGCTGATATGAATTAGCATCTGTGGGAGGTTTGCACCAATTCGATTCGAGGCCACCCGAGCACAAGGGTAAACAAACGTTACAGCAGCTGAAGCAAACGGGCCCCACCAGAGCAGCACTCAGAGGGTGAATCAGCCAAGGGCTCCTTCCACACCGCTGCTAAACAAACAGGCAGGGGAGAGCCTGTGAAAAAGAGAATAGACAGTGGCAGAGCTTTGGCCCTTCTTTTTCAGTGGATATTTACCATTCCCTGCCATGTGAGCTGCGATGCCGAGTAGAAGCAAATGTAAAGATGGTACAGATCAGGAAAGCCCTGACCATCTTCCCTCATCGTCCTACCAGAGTCAAGTGAGCCTCCCCTCCTCCTCCTCCTCCTCCCTGCAGGAACAGGCTGCCCTTTCCTCCTCCAGCTCCTTCCCCACTGGCAGACATGTAGGCCTTGGACACATAGGTCTCATGACATTATTTCCTAGGCAGGACTTTGTGGCAACAGTTGCCAAGGTATCCCAGCTGGGAGCAAAGGTTTTGTGCTGTGGCTGCAAATGGTGTCACCGTGGTCACCTGTCTTCCCCTGAATCTTGGGCCTTCTGGTTAGGCTGAGACAATAAATCCCTGCTCTTGCATGGACAGGGATGATGAAGATGCTCATGATGTGTCCTGATCTCTTCCATAGAGCTGCACAACTGTTTCTGGACTTTAAATGTGGAGATTGTTTCTTTTTTTGCTCTGGACCTCCTAGAGAGGTGTTGGATGTGGCACAGAGGAGATACATCATGGACTCTGTGACTTCAGGCTGGATGTGTCCTGAAGCCTGAGGAGGAGACAGGCTCAGACACCTGCCCTACGCTTGGCAGGTGCTGGGGCTCTGCTCTGTGCTAGGCACATCCTGATGGGCCAAAAGCCTTCCTTCAGTTATAATAGAACTAAATGTATGGTAGCCCACTTGGAAGCAAAGCCCTGAAATGCCGTGTGGTGAAAGGGAGCTTGGGACATAGTGAAAGTCCTTGTACTACCTGTGTCAGCTGCATTTTAGCCACCCCTGAGGAACACGCTTGCCATCATCACCCCTCCTCAAGGTCCCTCCTTTGTCACAGGAAATGGGGCTCTTTGGCAGCCTTCTGAAATTCACACTGAACTGACATAAATCCACAAGTTAGGATTTCCACATATAAAATGTCCAGCTGCACAAAGAAGGACTCCAACGTGGACACATCACATCTAAATTAACTCTACTCCCCTTCTTTGTTTATTTACATATATTCTTCAGCTTCTGTTGGTCCCTCAGAGAAACAGATCGTGCAGTCACAGAGGGATACATGCTCCTATGCCTCATTGAAACTTCTGGCTTGATGCTCTTCCTCTCCACTTAATACATCCCTGGAAGTAGGCCTAATTGTGATTTATCCTGGATTATTCTACATTTCCATCATATTTCTACCCATTCTGGATATAAAATGAATGCAGAAAGCGACAAATATTGTCACTAAGTCTTTGGCATTCTTCAGTCCAAAAGGTCCTGGGAGATGCAATGTTAATTTCTAGCATCGGATGATGTGCATTTGATTCAATTGCCTTGATTTCAAAAGACCTCTTCTTGGAACAGAAATCCTACCACTTTATCTGAGCCTATTCATGCTTATTTGAGGCAGTGCTGGGTAGAGTAACAGTGGAACTTGTTATTACCTTATATCCACGTCAAAAGCATGAGACAGAGGGGATGCTAAATTGCATGGTTGAGCTCCATCCTGGGCAGTTCCTGTGTAATGAGCTATTCAAAGCAGTCAGCCTCTCCTACCTAAAAATGTCCAGTTGCCGTGCCCTGGGATAAAAGAATATGTTTCTGACTGGCCCTTTGTTTAAAACTGCTCTTACAAAAGCTGCTGAAAAGGGTAAGAAACAGAGAGTGCTAGAAATCATATTCTTTTTTTGGGTGATAGACTATCTAGAGACCCACCTTCCCTTTGGGAGTGTGCTAGAGCTTGAATTACTGTACTTTTTTTGCTGTCTATGACATAGCTGTCTGCATCTGAGCAAATCCCACCCATCCTAGCCTTTCAGATGCCAGTTCCCTTCCATGTGCTCAGACAAAACTCCCATTGGCAGCTCTGGGTGCAAAAGGCAGTCCTAGAGGAATGACTCTTTCTAAAGTTGTTTTCAGTATTTGCAGGGATGTTTTATTCATATGGCTTTACACAGTCGATGTGCCACTCTCTCAGAGTTGTGCTCCCAGTCTGTCAAGAGGGGATTGCACATTCTGCTCATGTTTGAGTGCTCTGGTCCTGCTCAGGTCTCCATTCTTAAACGTGGAAACTTGGGTTGTGTTGGTTAGTACCTGCTTGTTTTGACTCAAGCTAGATGTCTTTCAGCAGAGATGTGTCATCCACCATACATAAAGAGTGAGTTTTCCCTTGAAGATCAAGAAAAAAACCTTCCCCTGACGGTTGCATCTCATCAGGACAGAGATGGAAATGCAGTCACCCATGGAGTACCACACTTGGGTCCACTTGCAATCTTAAATGTAAACCTGTTGTCTTCCAGAAGTCCTGAGTTTCTCTTCCCAAGTTTGGTGTGATGCTTGCAGTTCTGAACTGGAAAAAAACTCGAATGGTCTCTTCCTTTTGACAGTTACTATTAACATTGCTGCTCTGCACTGGGAAATCAATGCTCTGCAAACTGGTTCTCCATCTGTTCTGACTGGAGCCAGACCTGCACCCCTGCTCCATCACCATCAAACAAGGTCTTCATAGCAAAGGCTATTTCAACTGAACTAGTTAGATTGTGCACCAGAGAAAAGCTGCTCTTTATCTTGTACTCATACATGCATGCACACTCTTTCAATGAATATAAAACTGAGCAGTAGCAAAAATTATAAGCCTTAGAGTTGGTTTTTGAGAAGGATGTGCCAGGTGGGCGGTGATGCTTGGGTTTGACTGTGGTTTGTTTCTGGTATTTGGATCAATTCATGCATGGTTAACCCTCCCCTCCCAGAGGCCAAGGGGACAGGAAGTCCCTCCTGACCAAGAGTCTCCAGATCTGCCCTAAACCAAAAGCCTGGCTGCAGGGAACCACCCAGAGAGACTTGAGACTTGAGGTCCTCAGACTTGAGCACCTAAAACTGAGACGTCCAAGTGAGGACTGATGAATCTCAGCCTCTAACCCCCTTTCTCAGCCTTCCTCCAGGGTCTTTTAACCCTGTATAGCAAGCAGTGGCCTTTCCTCAGTTTCAGACAGGAAAATGCCTTCTTCTGAGGGTCCTTTCTCAATTGCCAGCTGTCACACCCTTCCCATATGCTTTTAAAGTGCAGGTGCTCCACAGGCCTCAGGAAGGCCTTCCACAGGTGACCAAACACACACACTCTCCTCCCTGATATCTCAGCTCCCATTTGACTTGCCTGCAGTCATTAGGTTGGATAGTGCTCTGTTAAAATGCCGGTGTGGGAGGGGATCATAACTTTTTTTCTTGGAGGTGGTAATTACAGGTTAGATTGCAAGAACCTTTCTAACCCAAATGAGTTCTCTGGAAACCAGGAAGAGGAATTAAAATGGCGTCAGCTTCGTTCTCCTTCTACGGGCATCTCCTGCCCTCACTGTGGCACAAAGCCCTGCCTTCAGCTACAGTGCTGGTCCTGAGCCAGTGATCTCTCTCTTTCACCAGGAGAGAAAGGGCTGAATGAAAGGAGAGATTTGTTCCTAATGAACTGGCAAGCCTCATGCTTGTCTTTCCCTTGGGGTGGCTCCGTGCCGTTACTCAGTAACCTCTGGAGAGGAGCTGGAGGTGGAATGGATACCTCTGAAGTAGGTGTGTGCCAGGCTGCTTTTATTATTTGAAAATAATGCACCCAGCTCCCTAGCAGAGGCAATGCTGCTGCAAAGCTTGCATGCAGAAGGCTTTTAACGGATTCTTGTGCCACAGATTTTTTTCTCATAGAGGTGGGTTTGTGCCAAAAGAGTTTGTTATTGGGCACTGGGACTGATCTCAGGGGGAAGTTACAGCAGCTCAGACTGCTGCTGCTTCTGAAAGCGTTGAGTCTAATAGGGCTTTGAGTCTAATAGGGTATCTCACCCTGCAAAGTTACCTGCCTGGGAAAGCCTGCTGCTTTCAAAGCACATCCCAGGGAAGAAGGACTTCCTGGGAAAACAGTCAAGAGCTGTTGTTGCTGTGACCTTCTCCACAGGACACCAAGGCAAGGACTGCCAGCCTCCACATTCAGCCAGTTTCCTTTCCTTTTCCCAGTGCCAGTCACTGCTGGGCTCTGCATCCAGCCTTATAAATGTGGAAACTCAGGCTGCATGACTTGGGAGTTGTGGCTGGTGTGAAGGCGTTCTGATTTAATTGTCAGTACACTGTTCTTACATTGTTGAGCATTTTGCTGGGACAGTACAGCTCTACTTCTCCCAGGAAAAAATAGTCTGTTGTTAAAATTTTAGAGGGAGGATTCAGAAATAGCAGCAGTTTGGGAAAAAATCTGCTCCTACAAATCAGTTTCCCAAAACCATCTGCTTGGAGATCAGGCTGCTGGAAAGCTACCAGCAATGAGATAAATAGAGAGGACAAAGCAGGCCATAAAGAGAGGTGTAGAGAGATGAGCAAGATTTTCTGGATGCAGCAAGGTGTTGAGTTAGAATTTATGGCAGGTGGAAATGAGACAGCTGCAGGGACTAGTCAAAGTCAGAGGAGATAAAACACTAGTTGCCTGCCTTTCCAAATCAGATGTCCTCTAAAGAGTCTGAAGAGATGGATGAGATATAGACTGAGGGCTATTGCAACTGGGAAGGTAGGTATTTCCTGGTTACCTGGTATTTTCTGGTAACCTAATATTTCCTTGTGGTCCTGCTTGGTAGGATTCCTGGTAGGACTGGAGAATTAGTGCAAAACTCATCTGCTTGTAGTGCAGCTCCAGAGAAGGTGAGCACGAATCTTCACAATCTCAATTCATCCCATGTCAAATGTTGATATACCTTTACTGAGGAGAAGACTAAAAACCTGTCTGAGTGAAGCCCTGAAGCTTTAGGATCAATCCATGTTCTTGCCTTAATGCCAGACTGATGGGAAGGCAGAGCAGCTGTCAGTGCAGTGCCTGAATGGTCATGGTCACAGACCCCAAGGGGCCCAGCCCAGAGAGCACACCCCAGCCATTTAGCCAGCTCATTTCACAGATATTAAGTAAAGGCAAGCCTGCCAGCTTCTCTAATAAGCTGTTACAATATTTAATTGCCCACCATGATCAGAAATAGCATCTTATTTCAAGGCCTGTTTTATGTAATTTTAGCTATCAGACAACAGCTCTTTCCAAGGAGGCTGAAGTGTTCTCTGGTCAGCCCGGTGTCTCTCTGCAGAGCTCTATCCTTGGCATGATGGCCACCTCAAGCTCCTGAACCTGGACCTCACAGCACCCAGGAGAGGCAGGTTTGCTGAGCTGTGCTTCTTCATCTTTTCATAGAATCATAGAATGGTAGGGGTTGGAAGGGACCTTTAGAGATCTAGTCCAACCCCCCTGCAGAAGCGGGTTCACCTAGATCAGGTCTCATAGGAACACGTCCAGGCGGGTCTTGAAGACCTCCCAAAGCACATATCCCATTCCCAGGATATCCAATGTAGATAATTTGATTCAGCATCTCTGATTGTAACTGATTGTGCAAGAAGATAGGAGCTGTCACCAGCACACATATGCAGAATGAATGTGTATCACAGGCGCTCTCACCTCCCTGACAAAAAAATTCAAAATAATATTACAAAATCATAGAATTGTTTTGATTGGAAAAGATCTTCAAGATCACTGAGTCCAACCCCTCCCCTCACACTGCCCGGCCCACCACTAACCCATGGCCCTCAGCACCTCAGCTACAAGGCTTTGCAATAGCTCCAGGGATGGGGAGTCCACCACCTCCCTGGTGTCCTGGTTTAGGCCCATCAGAGAACAAAAGACCACGGTTAGCCTCAAATACCAAAGACCTGCGCATTGCTAAAGGGCAGGGAGAGCTTAATTGCCACTTAAGGTTCAAAACAGAGCAGGCTTGGAGAAGAAAACAGAAAATAATTTAAGGCAACATCAACTAAAACATAACCTTAAAACCCCAAAACATAACCAAAATAAAACAACACAGAGTGGTACAACAATGAAGAGTCCGACCAGCCCTTTAAGAACACCTTCTTGCCACACCTCCCGTCTTCCCGGGCTCAGAGCCCTGATCCCGGTGTTTTCACCTCCTCCCCCCATGAACGGCCCAGGGGGGCAGGGAGTGAGGGCTTCAGTCAGTCTATTCCTGATAGCTTCTGCTGTTTGTCCCTCCTCAGGGCAGGTGGGCTCCACACCAGTCCTCCCTACAAGTCCGTGGGGTACCTCACACACACGGCAGCTCTGCACGGGCTGCTCTGACGTGCATTTATCCCAAAGGCTGCAGCTCCTCTCTGCCTCTTGTGTGGGGCTGCTCTGTGGCGCACAGGCTCTCCAGCATGGCCTGTGCCATGGCCGTCTCCCCACACAGTCCCTCGCCCATCCTGGTGCACTCACACGGAGCTGCTGGTGGCTCTCAGTCCTGCCATGTCCCTCCATGGGTTGCAGGGGTACAGCTTGCATTCTTGCCACAGGTTGCAGAGGGGTCTGTGGTCTGGTGCTCCTCCTTCCTTCCCCCTTCTCCCCCACATGGGCGCCTCCATCTTGTATCACACTTACACCTCCTACCAGCACTTCAAATTCCCATCCCTAAATAACGATTACAGAGGAGCCAGATTGGCCCAGCCAGGCCAGAGGTGGGTGTGAACCCAGGAGCCCGGGCTGAGGTGGGGGGGGGGAGAAAAGACCAACCTCCACTTCACTACAACCTCCTGTCAGGGAGATGCAGAGAGTGATCATATCTCCAACATCCTCAAACACACCCAGCTCCATCAGCTGCTCCCCATCACACTTGTGCTCCAGACCCTTCCTCGGCTCTGGTGCCTGTCTCTGGACACGCTCCAGAGTGACAGAGTGTCTGACAACATGAGAGAGAAGACAAGCCCCATTACTGGACCTCTCTACCTGTTACTTCCATGAGTTAAAATCCACTTCTTCTCCTCTTGCAACTGGAAAATAAAAGACGGCTTACATTGATTGAGTGCTGTGCTTCTGGATAGTCACTGGCTAGGGACAGTCACCATTCAAAGCAACAGTAGCTGATGAGCCACACAAGATAAATCTGGGTTGAACTGCATTCTTCTAGGCAAAACAAGAGTTAACTGCTGTCCTCTCTGCAAACAAAAAATGGCACCTACTTGGGCCCAGATGCCCAACTATAACTGAGACAATGAAAGCAATTCAACAGCTCAGGTTTTCCTCATCTAATGCCAGTCCAAGTATTCCAAATAATTAGGCCTTTCAGCCTGGAAAGGCTGGAGCCACAGCTGCTTCCTATTTTCCCAAAGCTGTACAGATCATTAGTCACTTCACTGGAGTTTTTTTTATGGCTGTGACTGCAGCCCACTAAGTGTGCTGCCAAAACCCAGACAAGCCAAATCAGACTTAATTCAGAATGTACTTCGGGAGTTTGAAGTGGTCTCCTGTCCCCCTTCGGAGCCCTTATTTTCCCTCCCCAACCAAACAGCCCAAGTCTGCCTGAAGAAATGTCTGGCTAAGTTTGCTTTCTCAACACAGACAAGGTTGACCAAAATGAAGTAGTGGTTGTTGGCACTTCCACCCCGTTACTCATTAACCATCTTGGGAGTGACCTTGACACTTAATTAGTCATCTAGTCCTTCCTGAAGGCAAAGCGTTTCCCCATGCTCTGCTGGTTGGAGAGGGGATAGGGATCATATTTGGCAAGCAGGAGTGATGGGATTTTGGCAACATGTGAAGGGCAGCGGGTGTACAAGACCCATCTGCCTTCACCTACCAGCTTTCCTATCTGGATTGCATTAGGGAATGCTTTGCTTTTAGCTTTGCAGGCTCCAGCTTGTCACCACTGTGACATCCAACCAAGATGACAGCCACTGATATTCGGTTTCCAGGTCCTCTGCCCTCATCCAACAGCAGCATTTGCTCTTCTTAGATCTTTGTGGCATCTTAACTGAGTGGTGATGACCCAGCAGAGCAACTCCAAGCCAGCAGTTGTCTTTGCTGTGCAGTGGCCACCTCAGCCCACGCTTATGGAGTGAGCTTGTCTCCTCTTTCCATGGTTGCAAGAGTCTCTGGAAATGGTAGAAATAGGGTAGCTGGCCCTGGAGATGGTAATTGGGTAGTTACATGTTTACTAAAGGGGAGGCAAAGAGGGGAGCAACTGCTGCTTTAGTGCCTCTCTTCCACCTTCAGAAGTAGAGCTGCATCTCTGTGAGGAAGCAAACGTCCATCTCTGAAACTGGCTTTGTTTTCTGGTGAATTCCTGTCCCAGTGGCTTATGCTTCTTGGCAGATTTTGTTCCACCTTAGTGCTGGGCAGAACTGGTTTGACCGAGATAGGAACTGACCCGGCCATCTCTGTTTAAACCTCACAGTGAAGCCAAACCCTTTAGTATACTTCTTTTGTTTCCTTTTTAAATTAGAAATGTTTCTACCCTTCCTGGTTTCAGCACAGATGGGAAGTTTTCACTCCAGAAATACTGGATTTTATGTCTAAGCAGGAGTTGAATTATGGGATTATCTGATTAAATATCTCCATTAAATCATTAATGAAATGAGCTGTCTGATTACATGTCATATTTGTATTACTTCTAACTTGGCCATCAGCTGAAGTGAGCTGGAAAGTCCAAAGAAACAGCCAATGTCATCCATGCATCATCTCCCCCCTCAGCTTAATCACTTAGAGGGAAGGGAGGAACAGTATTTCCCTGAAAAGTAGAGACCAGTACTAATGGGCAGGTTTCAACTGGAGAAAGGAGCCCCGGGAGATCAAAGATCCCTGTTTTGAGACAAAGATGGAATCAGCAAAGCATTGCTGGGTCTTGGAGGGTTTTGTCCAATACAGCTGTCTGCATATCTGCACTCAGAGGACTCTCAGCATCCTTTGGGTTAACTTGTCTGATGGGAGAGGTTGAGATGCTGGAAGAAGCCAGGAGACAGCTGCGTCTCACAGCTGGCCAGCTGCTGGTTTTCAGCTTCCTTCCACAGGGAGCAGAATCAGTTTTGCTAAAAATCTTCTGCCCTGTCCCCCTCAAATTCCCCCTCACATGTAAACATCTTTACTGCCTTTGTTTTCAGGCTGATCCTATTTTGTTGCTGTAAGGAAAATCCCTAAGTAAGTTTAGAAGATAGATGAGGAAAGGAGGCTTCACTTGGGTTTTTCTTTGATAAAGACCTTTCAAATGCCGTATTAAAAAAATAAAAATTAAAGATCTTTTGGCTAAAGACTTGAACTGGAATAATGTTTCTAGCTTCAAATCCTAATAGCCCTGGACTTCACAGTAGGTGAGTCAGAACCCCATTCAGAAAAGTATCTGGCTCTCCCTCTATCTGGCACTTAATCTGCATGAGTCTCAATTACCTTTCTGGGAACTGAGATGAAAATTGTCTTTTCTCATCCTTGTTCTTTGTCTTCTTGCCTGGAAGCTCTTTGGAGGACCTGAGAGGGAGGTGAAGGTTGCTGAATCCACTCCTGGTAGATACTTGAGGCTGCAGGGACTCAGTCTTCCACAGTCCTTCAGACACATCTGTGTTGAGGAAGCAGTGAGCATATCTGACTCCTGCTGCCAAGTGCTGCCAGACCTTGGGTGCCTGCTTAGTTAGCAGAGAGGGGTTGGGCTGTGCTCAAAATGCCCCCAGAATGATGTGCATCTCTCCACTGCCTCTGCAAGGAGCCAGGGTCTGGCAGCTCTAGGATGTGGAAGATCTGGATGGACTGATGTTCTTGCTTAGAATCAGCATGCAAACTCCTCAGGGGAAGGACCGTCATTTCTTACAACTTTATGGTGCCAAGTGCAGCATATCTCTCCATACTCTCATAACAGGAGCAGTAAACATGCACTCTGACAGAAGATCATCTGTCTTTGTTTTTTTCCTCCTTCAGAATAGGCTTCTTCCATGGCTTTGTGCAATATCTTCTTTTAATTTCCATATGATCATGGCTCAGTTGTTGTGCCAAGTTGAGGCAGCCATGGCACCATTCCTTCTCATAGGCGATTTGATACAGCTGAGCAGAGGAGAAGCCATGGCCTATAATCAGTGCAGCCTTTTCATCCACAGACAGAGGGGAAAAATACAGTCAATCAAGTTGCCGTTGTTTTTAATGTAATAAAAACGTTCAGTCTGTCCTGAGCAAATGCAAATCAGGGGAGCTCACTGGAGAAGCAAATGAATGCAAAACACCCAAACCTGCGAGCTGTGCTTCTCTTGAAGCAAGGCCTGGATTTGTGAGTAGGATTGACTCATTTGGGAAAGACTGGAATGGATCTTGCCACTACACAAGCACAATCGATCCCATGGCCACTGCAGTGGAGCTGAGCTGCTCAGGAGGCACCTACCATGTCCCACGGGCCAGCCAGCTCAGCTGGGATCATGGAAGCACAGAATTACAGAATGGTGGGAATTGGAAGAGACCTCTAGAGACCATACAGTCCAACGCCCTGCTAAAGTAGGTTCCCCTCAAACAGGGGGCACAGGAACGTGTCCAGGTGGGTTTGGAAACCTCCAGAGAAGGAGACTCCACATCCTCCCTGTGCAGCTTGTGCCAGGGCTCCCTCATCTCAACACCAAACAAGTTTCTCCTCGTGTTCAAGTGGAACATTTGTGTTCCAGCTTATGTCCATTGCTCTTAATCTTGTCACTGAAGACAACAGAAAAAGTGTCACTCCCTCCTCCTAGCATCCACCTTTTAGGTACTTGATGAAGTGTTGATGAGATCCCCCCTCAACCTTCTCTTCTCTAGGCTGAACAGCCCCAGTTCCCACAGCCTTTCTTCATCAGAAAGATGTTCTGGTTCATCTTGGTGGCCCTGTGCTGGACTCTCTCCAGAAGTTCCCTGTTCCTCTTGAGCTAGGGAGCCCAGAACTGGATGCAGGACTCCAGATGAGGCCTCACCAGGGCAGAGTAGAGGGGGAGGAGAACCTCCCTAGACCTGCTGCCCACACTGTTCTTGATGCACCCCTCAGGGTGTAACACAGCGGCTTTGCATACATTGCTTTGGGGCTTGATTTGGTTCAGGAGGTTGTCTTGTAAACAAGCTGGGTTCAAAAGTTGCTTGAGCAAAACCTTGGCTATCCAAGCAGTAAGATCAAGGAGTATAAGTAAGAGTAGCCCTTTCCTTTCTTTTCAAAGCTAATAGATATGATGGAGGATGGATGGGAGACTGCCCATCAGAGGGGCAGCTGGAGATACCAAAAACCGTATCAAATGGTCCCAGACACCTTTGTGTGGGTAACTGAAACCTGAAATCTTAACACTTCCCCATATAGGCAGCTGAGCCTGGGGAGCTACTTGGCTTTGTGCAAAGTGGTCTTCTAGGTTATCAGTTAGATCTCTCCATATGCTCTACTGAATGTGCTGGCTATGTCTCCATCGGCCTTTACAGAACGAAGAGCCTGATGCCCTGCCCTGAGATACCTTGCAGGTGTCTTAATTTAGACCTGAATCTTATACTGAAGTGGAAGACCTTCATTTCTTAGGCTCCCAATTGCCCCAGGGTGCCTAACCTGACCTCCAGCAGCTGCTCCAGAAGGCCATGAGTCCCCTGGACATCCACTGTTGCCTCTGCCACCAATCGTGGCACCGATGAACACAGTAGTACAGATGTCAGATCCAAAACCCCAGAGAATCCTTACCAAACAGAGGAAAAATAAACCTACACCAGAACAACGGTACCTATCCAGTCTTTGTTGGGCTGTGATCCCACACACTTTGCTTGGCCCCTTGTCAGCATGGATAGCCTGGAAATGGGGGTTCATCCCACCTAACTGGTGAAAGCTGCAGTTGTGCTCTCTTCATAGTCAGCAGATAGACAGAGACACTTCAAGATGTGGATTATCTGCATTAAACCTCCACTGGCAGCAAGAGGAACTCCACTGACTAGCAGGCTTATTGTTACAGCCAATCATGTAGTTATTTTGTATTTTCTTCTTCTTTTCCCTTCCAGCTCAGACTGCAGGATGGCAGATGGTGACACAAATCTCCCAACCATCGAGAGGAAGTTGGGACTACAGATATGGGGCATAGAGGTATGACACGAGGCAATGATGGCATAAGCTCTCTGTGAAGCTCTGTGTGTGTTTCAAGAAAGAGAGATTCTTGAAGTAATCTAGGTGGGAAATGAGGGTCTTACAGATAAGATACCGTGGGAAATGGGAGACTCAGCATCTCCCTGTGCCGCTGTCAACATACTTTTGCTTTGGTTTCTTGGGAAACGTGAACGTGGTGGGACTGAAGCTGTTTCTCCAGCACTGGAGGCTCTCTCACCCCCTCTGGGAACCAATGCAAGGCTGCTTTAGCACATCAGAGATGTATTCCCTTCTTCACAGAGCTGAGGGGTTATGCATAGGTTTCATTAGTCTATACCACCAACTGCTGTGGGGGATGGCACCTGTTTTTTTAGCCAAAGCATCCCATGGAGTCTATTTGCAGTTCATCCTTGTCTTTCCCACTGTGACTGAAGGGTCACTGGAAGGAAAGATACTGTAGCCTGCATGGTCACCTTCTGCTTGTAATGGTGGTTGATTTTGTATTGGGGCAGGACTGTGCTCAGTTCTGCCTTTTTCTTGCCCAGTTTGCCATGAGCTTTGCCCTGCAATGAGAGGGACATAGACTGAGGGCAGAGTCCACTCAGCAGCAGTGGGAAGGGTCTCCAACACAGCTCCAAGTGGTGATGGCCCTCTGCAAGTCCCAGCCATGTTTATCACAGGGCCTTTGCCTTTCCATTTCTCTCCAGAGCACTACCTTAAACTTCTTTCCACAGGATCTGTAACTAGAGACATGTTGATTCACAAGGGTCAAGCTGATATACTGGGGAACAAGTCAGGCCACCAGAAGAATGTATATCTTTAATTCCAAGGAACCACAGAGCCAGTTCAGGCCCAGGAGTTGCATGTGTACTGGTTGGTGCCACATCCAGGCACCTACAACTGGTCAGGCAGGGTTGGTTAATTGTGTCCTTGTAACAGATGAAGTGTGCAGTTCGGATCTGGAGGGATAAGGGACACATCAGTGTCCTCAAGTCTGTCTCTTCTCAGCACTACTAGTGGCTGTGAGTCCCTGGGAAAGTGGTTATCCTAGCAAAGCTCTGAAAGTTATCCTTGAACTTGTGCGTACTGAGTGAAAACTATTGCCCAAAACTAAACTTGGGATGAGATGTGTACACTCCCCTGAGAAATTCCCTACAAATGTGATCTCTGGAGCACTTCAGTCTGACCTCCAGTCTTCTTGCTCTAGACCTACAGGATGGTAGAATGGCAAGGAGACTAACAAATACTAAGAAATAAAATACTAACAGACTAACAATTTGTCCAAGCAACATTATGTTTGCCCCTTCTCACTCCTTAGTACTTCTGGGATTTCCCTCAGAAATGGCTTTTCCCAGCTCGGAAGCACAGTCTTGATTCTTCCTCTCCAAACCCTGATTGTCACCTTAGCATTTCATGCACCTGAGCTGTCCTCTTTTCACATACATCAACTTCTGGCTCTGAAGTTCTATCAGTGACGCAAAACACTTGTTTCCTTACAGAATATGAAGATGGTTCCTGTACCTGAAAAGGCTTATGGGACTTTTTTTGAAGGAGATTGTTACATAATTCTACATGTAAGTAAAGCTCACAAGTATTGATCTCTTTGGTAGGAAACTGGTTTGGCCCTTTTCATTTAGCTCTGACTTGGATCCTGGCTATCATCTCTGGTGACAGCAATACTGTGGGTAAAACTGGTTGTACATGTGTGTTTATCATCTTAATCACACATCTGAATTTCATGTGGCTGTTGCAACAACACTGTGTGTTTAGTAAATCAGAAGTCCAGAGCAACCATTAATTTAGTAATTCATTCAGATTATTTATCTTCCAATCAACTGAGTCATATCAAGATGTGGCAAAACGGCCAGTACATTCCGAGTAAACTAAATCAAGTCCTGGGATGGGAATCTTTTGAGGATATGAGAGCTGGCTGACTGGAGGGTCTCATTTTCAGCAGATGATGTGGGTTATGGAGGTGTTCCACCTACTCTGTCGCACATAGAAAGTCCTGGCTGCAGTTGTCATGTACCCAATTAGGACATTTCATCTGTCCCGGCCAAATCTGGTCCAGATCTATCAGCAACTAGCTGAAGCCAGGCTAGCCAGAAGCATGAGGAACTCCCAGACTTCCTTCCAAGTCACTTCATCTGCAGAGAGCAATCCAGACCCTGTTGCATCAATGTCCACAGTGGAAACTAGAAGCATCTCACACTTCCTGGATCTGAGTCCCTCCTGCAAACATCCATCATCCAAGAGACAGGAAATCCTCCACTGTCCTATGAGAACCAAATGCACATCTGCTATACATCAAGCTATAGGAATGCAGGCTGGGATAATGGCACAGGAGTCTCCAATTCAACATGCACATGCCTTCATACTGTCTTTCGAGTGATGGATCTATTTGGTAGCAGTTATGCAAAGACATACTTAGAGGAGAATATGAGTATCCTTGCAAGGAGCTGACTACTATTATCAGTATAGATTCTGATACTTACATGCTCAACCTATTTTGCAGTAGCTTCCCCTGGTAAGAAAGCCCTTAATCAGCCCACAATTCTCCTTTCTTACTGACAGATAAGAGCATAAAAACACCCATCTTCGCATTTTGCATCTTGACTGGAAGCTGTCCAAACAAAGACAGGCCACAATATGATGGGACTTTGATCATTTTCAATAACAGTGGATTAAATTGAGTGATTTAATGACAAATTAATTAGCTGTGCCTAGAGGAACTGAGCTGTGTTTTATTCAAGTTCTTCTACTTTGTTTTACTGTGGTATCACTGCACAAAGCAAATAAACAGAACTTTGTGTCAAATCCAGTTTATAAAATGAGCTTTTAGTGCCTCTCCCAGGTGCCCATGACACAGTAGGTGCTGAAGAATAACTGGCACAGCTCACATAATGGTAAGCACACCCATTCTCAGATCACTTGCCTCCTCTATCTAGGCTACTGGGTTTTTCAGTAATAAGATGAATCACAGCAGGCACAAGCAGGCTCAGCTCCTTTTGGAGTCACATCTAACAGATGTGACAAGGCAGCAGGAATTCAGAGGCAGTTTGTGTTACGGTGCAGTGTGATAAAGGAGAATGGGAAAGTGTACATTAACAGTGTACATTACATTTTAAGAGGTGATATGAGAGATGAGTCTCCTTTAAGTTTTAGTATCAAACTCTACAAAAGTAGGACAGGGCCACCAAGATGATCAGGGAACTGGAACATCTTTCATATGAGGAAAGGCTGCGGGAACTGGGGCTGTTTAGTCTAGAAAAGAGGAAATTGAGGGAGGATCTTATTAATATTTACAAATACTAAATGGTGGGTGTCAGGAGGTTGGGACATCCATTTTTTTCTCTTGTAACTAGCAACAGGACAAAGGGTAATGGCATGAGGCTGGAACACAAAAAGTTCCATTTAAATATAAGAAAAAACTATTTTATTGTTCAGGTGAGGGAGTGGTGGCACAGGCTGCCCAGAGGGGTTGTGGAGTCTCCTTCCTTGGAGGTCTTCAAGACCCACCTGGACATGTTCCTATGTGACCTGATCTAGGTTGACCTGCCTCTGCTGGGGGTTTGTACTAGATAATCTCTAAAGGTCCCTTCCAACCCCTACCATTCTATGATTCTGTGATTTTTGTAAGAATGAGGGAGCCCTGGCACAGGCTGCCCAGGGAGGGTGTGAAGTCTCCTTCTCAGGAGTTTTCCAAACTCACCTGGACACGTTCCTGTGCGCCCTGATGGAGGGGAACCAGCTTTAACACGGGATTGGACTGGATGAGCTCTAGAGGTCCTTCCAACCCCCATCATTCTATGGTTCTAGGGTTTTTGTAATTCCACATATGTTCAATTTTTCCTCATATCAAGAGTTATAAAAGAATGTCAGACAGAAACATTCCTCGGTTCAATATGTACATAAAACCCATAAATGCTCTCCTCAATAATGTCCCTGGCTCCAGGCTGAGCTCTCAGAGAGCATCCTAAGACTTCATCCTGTCTCCCCTCACCCAGGCAATGGGAAAGGCCCTGGGAAAGGGCTCCATGGCCACTATGTTTCAGCAGGTCTCCCTGGACAATAATACTTGAAACACACATATAGGCTCTGTCTTCATTCTGACTCGTCTTTCCCACCTCTTCCCCAGTCCAAAAGGACCTCTCGTGGCACTGCTGTGGATTTGCATTACTGGATTGGCAAGGAGTCATCTCAGGATGAGCAGGGGGCTGCGGCGCTGTATGTCACACAGCTGGACAACGCGCTGGGCGGGAGCCCTGTGCAGCACCGGGAAGTGCAGGGACACGAGTCTGAAACCTTCCAAAGCTATTTCCGCAATGGCATTATGTGAGTACTTTACTGTGGGGGTGAGGGAGCCCTGGCATAGGCTGCCCAGAGAGGGTGTGGAGTCTCCTTCTCTGGAGGTTTCCAAACCTGCCTGGACACATTTCTGTGTGACTTGATTGAGGGGAACCTGCTTTAGCAGGGAAGTTGGACTGGACAATCTCTAGAGGTCCCTTCCAATTCCCATCATTCTGTGATTCTGTGAGTAGCATGAATTATCCTTGCAACAAGGTGGGTCACTGTCCCTGGGCTTCCCTCAGATTCTCTGTACCTCAGAGCCATCAGTCTTTTAAAAATCTGACATATATAGGTCAACACTGAAGTTGGTCCCAATTCAGAAGAAAAAAATCCTATTTTGAAAGAATTCTTTCTAAGCATTGAGTCTGGAACAGTGCCGTTATGTTCTACTGATCATTTTCATAGATTTAGATTAACATGCCCAAAGAGACGTAGTGATTTGGCTCATACTGGGAATAATATTGCTGTGGTGGAAGAGAGTTTGACTCTGAACTTCTGCCATCTCAAAGATATTGTTGAATCCAGTCCTGTGGACATTGCTCCCTTTAGGGTCGTTGGAAGGGGACTCCAATAGCCATATTTCAGGATGACTTTCACTGGCAATAAACTGCCTAAGAAGTGCCTTGCTTTTAAATAGCTGAAGAGAACTCAGATGAAAACCCATTATCAGTTAATACTCTATATCCCAATCTGGCTTTTGCAGTCTCTTGAGTCACCTCAGGACTTTTGTGAAACAGAATGCATTTACTCTCATCTTAAACATGAGTAAGGGACAATGAAGGGCCAAAATTCAGGCCTTCAAAAACATGTAGGTTTAGAAGCCTATTTGGAAACCTATCTGCGTCTGAAATCCATGTGAGTTAGACTTAATCTTGGTTTCAACCACACTCTTAAGGTTAGTCCAGAAGTCTGAGGCATAATGAGAAATTAAAGCAGTTTTTTTCTACACTTAGAGATGGACTAATCATCTGAGCATCCCTCCGTGGGCAAAAACTGGGCCTGGGCCAAACAAGTCTGAAGTACTGTGAATCACTCAGATGCATGACCACGTTTGCTAGACTCCTCCAAGTTATGATAAAACATATTTATTACTCATGCAGAAAAAACTATCAGATTCTCAGCAATTGTCTCTTTTCCCCATAATTGACACTTTCATTGTGTCAATTAGTACTGTAGTATGAGCATTGGATCTGTTTTCTAAAATGGTCTAGGAAATGTGGAAGTGCTTGCTCTTGGACTTCCTTGGGTGATTGTGTCCTCTCATGATGTGATTTTGTCTTCCTTTACCTGTTTATGATAGCATTTTGCTCTGCTTTTGGAGTCAATTTCCTTAGACAATTTCCTGTCTAAGCTACTTTTAATAGGCTATTTTGAAGAAAATAAAATTTTAGCAAAAAAGTCTGGTTTCTACAAAATCGGTTTCATTTTTTAGTTGAATGTTTATGGAATATTTCAATTCTGAGACATCACTGCCATGGTTAATATAATTTTCAGTCTGCTTGCCATTCCTTATCTGCTTTTTCATCTACACATCTTCTGCCAAGATGCACAACAGCAACACAACACCCATAACAAGAGGATGGACTTGGTGAGAAGTTATGGTCTGTCCAGGACCATGAATAGAGTGAGGCAACACAGTATTTGACATTCCATGTTCAGGACTTTGAGATTATATTGGCCCTAGATTTTTACTTGTCATCAAAAGCTTGAAATATTCTTAGAGGAGATAGATGAATGTGTTTTCTAACCATCTCTGACTCTTTATTTCTTTTACACAACAGCTACAAGAAGGGAGGAGTTGCTTCAGGATTTAAGCATGTTGAGACCAATATGTACAACATCAAGCGTCTTCTTCACATCAAAGGGAAGAAGCATGTGTCTGCCACAGAGGTAAGAAGAGCCCTCTACCCTTATCATAGATTGATAGAATCATAGAATCATTTTGGTTGGAAAACACCTTTAGGGTTGTCAAGTGCAACCACTCACCTCACACTGCCTCTCAGCACCTCATCTATGTGTCTTCTAAATACCTCCAGGGATGGAGACTCCACTACCTCCCTGGGCAACCCATCCCAGTGCTTAACCCATCCTAGTGCAGAACTTTTTCTCAGTGAAAAAGTTCTTCCTAAAAGAACTTCTGAATTATTTCTCTTTGCCTCTCCTCCTACACACATTTTCAACTAGGTTTGCCTGCTCATCACTGCTCAAGGATCCCTACTACAAGATGGTTTTCAGGACCTCACTTGGGGACTTGGTATTATCATGAGAGCAGCCATTGTGTTCAGTGAATAGCTGACTGCTAGAAAACTGAACGTGTCATTACAGACTAGTTGTTACACACACAAGGGCAAGTTCTCAATGCCTGTGACTTTTCTCCTGCAGCTCAGTTGTCCTCCTCTGTTTGCCAAAGGCTTTCATTTCCTTGTGACAGGTAGCACTTTCCTGGGACAGTTTCAATAAGGGTGATGTTTTCTTGCTGGACCTTGGAAAAGTGCTGATTCAGTGGAATGGACCCACCTGCAGCATTGCAGAGAAATCCAGGGTGAGTCAAGGCAAAAGCCACTTGTTTTACTAGCGGTATTTTTTGATACCTGGAAAAAAAATAAACAGCACTCAACGTTTGCACAGTGAAAATCTCAGTAAAACCAGAAACACATGGATGAACAGAAAAAAACCATGGTAAATCTACTTGATATCAGAGGCTCATGGAAGTGCTTTGCTTCCATTCAGACTTGGCCTCAGCCTGCATTTCATGGGTGGCCCTGGGTACCTCATTAGCTCCAGTAACCACCCCAGGGCTAGATGAATGGGGTAAAGGAATTCCAGCTCTGTCAGTATGAGAAAAGTAGGAACACATAACTCAGAGGTTGCTAACTCAGATTCATAGCTCTTAAGGCATTTTGCAAAGGTCATTATCCTTATTTTACTGATAAAAGAGAGAGATATAATAAAGCAAGATCTGTCACTGGGTTATCAGCAGTCAGAGGCCAAACTCATAGCCAGTCCTTGTACACATTAAAAGGCAGATGAGTTCTCACATGGTATCACCTGATGAGCTAGGAGATGGGGAGGCTTCACCAAGAAGATGGTTTTCTAACACAATGGAGAAGATCCAATGGAGAGTGAAGAAGAGACAAAGAAACTCTCAGGACACATAGGAAGCATTGCAGGTAGAGGACCATCTGCTGTGAGGAACAGGCCTTGGTTCATCTGAGGTTTGGCAATCAAGCAGGTAATTTCCTAAGTCTGACAAAGATGGGCTCCTTTAAAAGCTATTGTGGTAAGAGCCATGGGAAAAAGAATTTAATGGAAAATGGAGATTTCAGCCTAATTAGTGGCTTGGTATTTCACACTGCTTTTTTTCACAGAAAAGATCCATGTTTTTTGAATACTTAAAACACTTAAATGTAAGATGTCACCACAGGGCACCCAGGGCCCTGCAGCTCTGCAGCATCCAGCCTCATTGTCCTCAACATGTGTGCATCTCTCTCCCAGACTATCCCACAAGATCATTGGACCTGCTTATGTAGTCATGCACAGGCAATGTCTGTTGTGGCTACTGCACCCTGCTGCCCTGTGGGAGTATGCACCAGGGTGTATTATAACAAGCAGTATTTTCCTGAGAGTTGCTTAATAAGCAGGTGTTACATACACATTGCTTTTTTTAATAGTTAAGTATCATAGAGTCATGGAATGGTAGGTGTTGGAAGGCTTCTCTAGAGATCATCCAATTCAGCCGCCTGCTAAAGCAGGTTCCCCTCAATCAGTGGGAACAGGGACATGTCCAGGTGAGTTTGAAAATCTCCATAGAAGGAGACTCCACACCTTCCCTGGACAACCTGTGCCAGGGCTCCCTCACTTGAACAGCCAAGAAGTTTCTTCTCATGTTCAAGTGGGACATTTTGTGTTCCAGCTTATGTCCATTACCCCTTGTCCTGTCACTACAGGAACACTACAGAAAAAGAGTCACCCCATCTTCTTGACATCCACACTTTAAATACTTATAAGTATTGATGAAGTCAAATACGAAGGACATTAGAAGCTTCAGAGAGCTGTGGTAATCTGGCTTAGGCTGTTGGTGGTCAGTCATTGCTCTAGGTCTGAAGCTCACTGGATTTGTTTCCTGCATTAGAACTTACTCCCTGGCTGGTCTTTGTGCAGGGTCTCGCGCTGGCTCGCAGCATCAGGGACAGTGAAAGAGGTGGCCGCGCTCAAATTGGCATCATTGACAACGAGAAGGACTCCCCGGACCTCATGCAGATCATGAAGATGGTTCTGGGTGAGAGGCGTGGAGAGCTTCAAGATGCCATCCCGGATACGAAAGCAGATGAGCTGCAGAAAGCCAATGTCCGGCTCTACCAGTGAGTCTTGGGGTATCTCCAAACCCTACCCTTCCTCACACCGTGTGCTGTGGAGGAGCCTGACTGCTTGGTGATTGTCTTTCAGTGTCTATGAGAAGGACAATGACCTGGTGGTACAGGAGATAGCCACTCGGCCTCTGACACAGGATCTGCTCCAGCACGAGGTGAGAGAAAGCCCTCAGCCCTTGCAGCAAGAAAATGATGCTGTGACTTGTTTTATTTTCAGCTGAGTACCTGTTTCAGTGGGACACTTAGCTTCCTGAAAATCATCAACCCTTCCATCATTCAGGGTTATGAAGTGAAAACAGGATGCCTCAGAGGCCAGAGGCAGGTGGTGCATTGAAGCTGCTCTGACAAGAGATGGCAAATTGATCCTCTCAGCCAAGGATGATATTAGCTTGGCAGTCAGAGTCAAGGAGAGCTATCAGCCAGGAATAAATTCCAGATGGAAGTAAAGCTTCTTAATACCTGATGTTTGGGGATAGCCCTCCATCTGCAGAACTCAGAGCAAATAAATGCTCAGAAAATCATGAAGATGTGTTTTCCTGTTGTAGCAAGTGGTTGGTCTCAGTGACCCACCCTGGACGGAGACTCCTTACAGACCCTCTGTCCAAAGGCTTTCAGAAAACAGAGGCTTTCCTACTATCCTTCTGGCTAACATTTGGCAGAGAATTGCTCATCCTTAATTCTGCAGTGCAAACCAGCCTATTGCAAAATGCTTTTGCTCTGCAAGGCTCCAACTCCCTTATTTATCCTGGTATCAGCCTTGTTAAATCTCAAGCTCCTTTTACCAGGCATACAAGGCTTTTGCTTTTCTTTTCAAAGCTCAGTTTGAAAAATTGATTACACAGTGGGTTGTCAGTTTGGAGCACCAGCTCTCTGCAGCAGAGAAGGGCTTCTTGGCAGCCATCTCATCCCCTCTGGGTTAGGGATCCTGCTATGTTCACAACTGTGCAACACTTTTAGCTCTGGAGCAGGGACACAAAACAGTCATACAGAAGACGTCTAACTTGGACTTCTCCTGCTCCTTAAGTAGCAGATTTGGCATAAATGAGAACCACCATCAGCAGCACTGAAGCACAGCAGGCTGAGGATGATGATGTTCAGCCAACACTTCTCCTACAGTCTTTTGGAGTTGGTGTTTCTGTTGGTTTGGAAACATCTCTCACGAGATGGTAATGGCCAGTTGTGAGCAATGCCTAAGAAAAATACACATTTTAACTCCTTACAGTTCAAGGGTCAGGTATGCTCAGCAAAGTCAGCGTACCCATTGAACCATCAGCACTGTAGAGCTGATGGTAGTTGTAGTCAATTTATGAACGACAGTAAATCCATCGTCTGTTGCCTCTGCTAATGATTGCATCAGGCAGTCCTCTGCAAGGCAAGGCAATGACCTAGATCTACATCTAATCTAAATCTTCAAGAAGAATCCAACCTGAGCAGGCTACAGATGAAGACCTTGTCCTCAGCAGAGCATTTTATACCTGTTGGGTTTTTTTTCTATTTCACCACAGGACTGCTACATTTTGGACCAAGGTGGTTTTAAGATTTATGTCTGGAGGGGAAAAGCCTCCAGCCTGGAAGAGAAAAAAGCAGCCTTCACACGAGCTGTGGTGAGTCGTAATATAGTGTAGACAATGGAACGGGAGGTTAACTAAGTGCCAATCAAGACCTGACCACTAATTAAAATTAAGTGTAGGTCTTGAGGAGTTGGCCTGTGTAACAAGAAGAGAGAAATTTAACAACTAAGGAAGGCATGATGATGTAAACTCAAAGTTGTTAGTCACCAGATTGCACTAGAATTAAGATCTGCCACTAAAGCTATGAAGAAATTAATTAAAGAAAATATAAAAATTGTTACACAGCCAAGGATGGCCTTCTGGAATTTGTTGATTCAAGACATGGTGGAGGCAGAGAGTATCAGTGGGGTCAAGGTGGGATTAAACAAATTAATGGCCAACAAGTCCATAATCAGATATTAAAGGGGCCCTTATATCCTCTCTAACATCTGTGACCCAATGTTGTGGATGCTGGGGAGTGAAGGGATCACACCGAAGACAGCCACCAAGCTCATGTGTGCTTACTGAATGGCATTTCTTCATGCCACAGTCCCAGACCACTGTTCTTACCCTGAAAAGCATTCCTCATGTTCTCAACCAAGAGTAACACCTTGAGCAAGTCACTGGGGAACTCCAATACTCGGGCTCTCTGGAAAAGCCAGACCTTTCATATAGCTGCTACAGGCCTCAACTGCAAGTCTGCTACAAGTAACAAGTGTTTTTCACAGCACCCATGGATCTGGGCCCAGGTGTCATGTGTGAATTTGAAATGAGGCAGAGCTCTTCCACTGGGTAGAAAGAGATCTGTTATTAACTGTTATTAATTCAGATTGGCCAACCTGAGGTGAGACCAGGGCTCACATTATGGTAGAACACACCAGCATACTGCCCTGGCACTTACACTGCTCCTCAGCTGCCATGCAGTTATTTTCTGGCAGATCATCCTTTGACTCTTCCTTTAAGAAAAGGTCAGCCTCAAAGGAGCCTGAGTAAGGCATTTGATAGGTTTTTTTACAGACTACAATATTTAAGTGAAGGCAACTTGGCTTTTAATTCATCTATTAACTTATGAAAAGACCATAAACAGCCACACCTTCAATGAGATCTTACCAGGAGATACTGAACTTTAGTGGCCCAGGCTTCAATAAGATACCTGAAGACAGGCAGCTTCAGTACAGATTGCATCTAATGTCTCGGAGAAGAAAAACTTAGGAAACTTTGCCTTAAAGATTATCTGGAAGTCCTCTGTGCTCCTTTCAAAAGCTCATCTCAGATGCTTTTTAGCAGACAATCAGCTCTGCAAATTCTGGCCCTGAGCTATGCATGTAGAACAAAAGATTTCTTTCAGTGTGGCAGGTGGGAGGGATGGGAAGACCATCTGCTCTGCTTTTCCCTGGGGGTAGTGTGTGGCTGCAGTATTTACAGCAGAAGATGAATGTTCACAAGCCCATAATCAGTCTTCTTCCCTGAACCATGGCTGTCAGCACTGTACCTCCAGGTCACCCTGGAGCCTACCAAGATAACACAAGAGCTGTTCCCAAAATTGAACAATGACTTCAGAATTGTGGCAGAACACAGGTCATTTTCTTCCCCCTCATTTGCATCAAGCGCCTCTGTTGAAGTAAATGTTTTAACTCTATTGCAAAGAAATTGGTTTTAGGAAGGAAAAAAAAAATAGAAAAAATAACAAAAACCCAGAGATTTGTGTGAGTTTAGTCCCTTCAGGACATGCATCATGCTCTGGGGTACTTAGCTGCATCCATCCTTTAACTACCTTGGCACGCATACTCTCTATCATGTTACAAGGAGAATAGTCTTCACGCTTTAGAGGGACAAAAGAACTGAACCAGTCCCTAGGATCATGGGCACACTCCATTTTTGCTCCTTTCTCTCCACTCCTAGATGCATCACCAGAAGCCATCTATGAAGCTGTCTGAGAGAGGGAGGGAGCCTTAGAAACATTGAGAGACTAACGTCATGTAGAGATTAAGTTTAGGATGTGATCCAGGTGACCTGCCTTTAGGAGTAGAGTTCAGTCCCTAAACTCAGAAATAAACATGCAGACATCTCTGTTTCTAACTCTGAATGCAAGTCTGGGGGTGAATCCTTTGTTGTGTCACACTGTTCAATGGGGAACATTCATTCTTTCGGCTGGTTCAGGGCCACATCCTTCTCATGTCTGTAAAAGTCCCCACTGATGTCCTTTTTCAACCCCACTAGGGTTTTATCCAAGCCAAAGGCTATCCTTCTTCCACCAACATTGAAGTGATCAATGATGGAGCAGAATCAGCCATGTTTAAACAGCTCTTCCAGAGGTGGACAGAAAAGGATGAAACTCAAGGACTGGGCAAAGTCTATACTACTGGCAAAATCGGTAAGCATGTTTGTCCTGGATTTGGCTTTCCTACCTGTGCTAAGCAACAACTGAGGGAATATCTTTCACCTTAACTTTCTTCAGCCTTCGGTACCTTGAAAATCTGGTTCACATTCTTCTCCTGCCTTCTATTTCCCACTTTCTTCAGCAGATGCAAAAAGATCCAGGAACTGACAACATTCAGAACTGCCGAGGCTGCTCATATGAACCAAACTGCCACTTATTCCAAATGTAAATGTCGCCAGAAAATCACTCTGGTCTGAAAAAAAAAAAAAAAGAAATGTATACAAAATGTCACACTTGTAACACTTCCTAGTTTTCTTTATAAAGGGCTAATGCTGAACTTGGTAAGGAAGTGTTGAACATTCTGCTTTCATTTACACTGGCATCCACCCAAGAGCCCCCTGACGTCAATGCAATTATTCTGTATTTACACCTGGTGCAAACAGTGTCTCTATCACGCTCCTGAAATGAATATTACAATGCATTAACCCCAAAGAATAAACAGTACCGAAGAGAGACAGCTGGTTGATCAATTATGGGATGGTGACAGAGATGCTGAATGTCACCATCAAAAATAGCTTGAGAACTACAAATCTTTTTCTCTTGAAAGTCCTTTCTCTCCACCTCTGTCACTCTCTATGCTGTCATAAATACTCTCTCATTTTATCATGAGCTGGAGAAATGTAGACATTTTATTTCCTAAAGCAACGTTTTAAAAGGAGAGAAAATAAAATGTGCACATTTGGAAAACAATTATGAATCTTCAGTCAGGAGACAACTGATATTTTCACCAGCCAGTCACCACTAGAATGTGATACATGTCCAGTTTCCAGCCCTGTAACAGACCAACACTGGAGTGTGTGAGCTCTTGTACATTCCAAAGTCGACACTGGTTTACTAGTGGCAAGACTGGCTTCTCTCAGTCACAGACCAGGTGTTTCTTGTGTGTACAATGACTGTGTGTGTGCATGAGGGTGATGCACAGGGTTTGTACATTCCTGTGCATTCACTGAGTTTTTATTGGTTTTATTCTTCTGGTGCATGCAGCCAAAGTGGAGCAGGTGAAGTTTGACACCACTCAGCTCCACGCCAGACCAGAGCTAGCTGCTGAGCAGAGGATGGTGGATGATGCCTCTGGGGAGGTAGAGGTGAGAGAGCTCCTTTTGCTGACAGATGATGCAGTTACCAGAGTGTTTGCAAACATCTCTGCCTTTTCACACATGAAGGTGTGCCCACCTACAAGGCAGCATGGCTGCAGACAGAACAAAGTGCTTGCAAGCTCTAATGCAAGTAGTTACAGGAGCTCAGGGACATTTCTTCACCAAAACATGGCTCTTGGAGCAAAGCAGTCACCAAGCTGACCCCTCTCCTGCCACATGAATAGACCATGAGACTGACACAGTCAACTCCCTTCTCACACCATCTCCCAGTTAAGTCCATATCACCCATGTCTGCTCAGAGCAGAGGCCCCTCTCCTGTTCTCGTGGCCTCCCATGGAAGAAAGGGCTGAGATAGGGGCTGTGGGGCTGAGAGAGACCTGGAGGCTGCTCCTCCTTGAGGGACACTGACTGCTGAAAGTCTGTTAATGGCACAAGTATTATGACAGCCATTTGAGAGATCTGGCTTTGGCCAGTCACTTGGAGGGACCTAAATTTGACCAGTCACTTGGAGAGACCTGGTCTGGCCAGAAAGCACTTAATCAAGCTGGAGGAACATAGCCTGGCACCTGGGGCACAGAGGAAGGATTATCTTTGCAACCTGGGCTTGGTTTTCAAGTTGACTCCACTTCTGCTCACCAAGATGTTTCTTTCACCAGGTGTGGAGGATTGAGGACTTGCAAATGCAGCCAGTGAATCCTAAGACATATGGGCAGTTCTACGGGGGTGATTGCTACCTGGTCCTGTACACCTACCTGAAATCAGGAAGGCCTCACTATGTCCTCTACATGTGGCAGGTTGGTCAGACCAAAGCAGAAGGGACTATGTGTGTCTGCTGGAAGCTTGAAACTGAAGGAGGCAATTTCGTGCAAAAATCCCAACCCAAACATGCAGAACTCACCTGTCCTTTGTTTATCACATGTTCATTGCAAATATGCCAGACCGGGCTTTGTAGGCAGCATGGACACTGAGGCCAAGATGGCATCAAACTGAGAAAAAACAAGATCAGAATTAGTGAAGGATTATAGGTCTTGCAGTGCTGAGGTCAAACTTTGCAGTCTTTCAGAGTGTCTCTTAAAGCCTCAGCTCCTGGAATATATAAGTATCTCTGCTTTCCTTTTTTAAAGTCTGTTTACTTCCCCTGAAATGCAGCAAGAATCTCTGAAAAAGAGATGCAAAAACCAGAATGCAAGTGAAATTTAAACATCTGGTGGTTTAAACTCTGGTCTCACATGTAACGCTTGATGTTGGCAAGATGTTACATCTTGCAGAGCTTTATATCCTTCACCTCACCACGTGGCACACGACATTTCTTCCTTCCCCAGGGTCGCCATGCCTCTGTGGATGAAATCACCGCCTGTGCCCTCAATGCCATTGAGCTGGACAGAAAGCATGGGGACGAAGCCGTGCAGGTGCGCGTGACAATGGGCAAGGAGCCTGCACACTTCCTGGCCATCTTCAAGGGCAAGCTGATCATTTATGAGGTACTGTGGCTTCGTGCACATGGGAGCAATGGAAGGTGCAAGCACCAACAGTAGCTTGGCAGTTGCCAAATAAATAGTCAAGGAAATGGGCTGATAATTCAGGAAAGGATCCTGCCAGGACTACACAGGTTGGCAGATGGAAGTGGTGGAGCATTGACCTGGTGAGGCCTCATCTGGAGTCCTGTGTCCAGTTCTGGGCTCCCCAGCTCAAGAGGGACAGAGAACTTCTGGAGAGAGTCCAGCACAGGGCCACCAAGATGATCAGGGGATTGGAAAATCTGCCTTATGAGGAAAGGCTGTGGGAACTGGGGCTGTTTAGTCTGGAGAAGAGAAGACTGAGGGGGGATCTCATTGATATTTACAAATATATAAATGATGGGTGTCAGAAGGCTGGTGCATCACTATTTTGTATTATATCTAGTGAGAGGACAAGGGGTAATGGGATGAAGCTGGAACACAAAAGATTCCATTTAAACATAAGGAAAAACTATTTCACTGTTGAGGTGCAGGAGCCCTGGCACAGGCCGCCCAGGGAGGGTGTGGAGTCTCCTTCCTTGGAGGTCTTCAAAACCCACCTGGACGTGTTCCTGTGTGACCTGATTGAGGGGAACCTGCTTTAGCAGGGAGGTTGGACTAGATGACCTTTAAAGATCCCTTCCAACCTCTACCATTCTCTGTGTGTGATTTGTGCCTTTTGTGAGCATTTCTGCTACTTCCCAAGTAGTCTGAACACCATATGTGTAAACATGGACTGACCCAGACTCAGCTGTCCACCACAACACTGACGAGTGGTATTCTTTCCAACTCTATCCCATAATATTTAGCAGAGCTACAGTAAGACAAACAACCTGTGGATTATGGATACCACTATCCACAAAGAGTGGATATCCTCCAAAATATCCTACAGTTGTGCGATTTGGATTGTCACTGATTGAATTATATCACATTAACTACTAACCCTTGTCACTTTGGCTGCTGATAACTGTGGTAGACACATTGCAAATGTCTGGGTAAGAGGGCAATTACCCTCAGCTCTCAGTGTTGGTCCCACCATACAGCTTCTGTGGCAGATGTTCAGCTAAGCTGAGCACAGCTGGAGATTAGAGTCCAACTGCCTTGCCCAGCTGAGCACCTTAACAAGATTTAGTCAAGACTCAGAGTAACCAGGGTGAAATGTGGAATTTATGCCATGTGGGTTTTACTCTGATCTGGATCCAGAAGGTATTTAGATCGCTCACCTTCTCTGTGCAGGACCACAGTCTACCGTTACAGCAGCATGGAGGGCTGCGAGTCCAAAAGCCTTCTTCCTCAAACCAGTCACACCTTGGATTTGCATGTCCTCCTCACCTCCCAGTGTCATCCTTCCCTCTGTTTCCTTGCAGGGGGGCACGAGCCAGGCTCAGAAAAGCACACCCGAGCCAGCCATCCGCCTCTTCCAGGTGAGGGGCACGGATGAGATGAACACAAAGGCCACAGAGGTGCCAGCCCGCGCCTCCTCGCTCAACTCCAACGATGTCTTCCTGCTGACCACCAGCCAAGTCTGCTACCTGTGGTGCGGAAAGGTGAGACTGCAGGGAGCCCAGGGGAGACAACCAACAGGAGCTGAAAGGGCCGATATAACCCATGTTGAGGTTCACCTCACCTCATTTTAGATGTTCTATCTCAATCTTATGTCCTGAACACAGGGATGCAGTGGAGATGAGAGGGAGATGGCAAAAATGGTGGCTGACATAGTTTCCAAACGAGACAAGCACACCATTTTGGAAGGACAAGAGCCAGCAGAGTTCTGGGAAGCCTTGGGAGGCAAAGCACCTTATGCCAGTGAAAAGAGGTAATAGTGACCTCTTGTTCCTGTTGTTCCTTCTGTTCTGCTCTGCCAGGAAATGTTAAGAAAGGGATCAAAATTTTGCACTTTGACAATTGTCCCATGTTAAAGGTAACACAAGGTCAAGATATTGCCAAAAGCTTGGTCAGAGATGTCTCTTTCCTAGGTTTTGAGTCAGTCCTTCTGGGAATTAGGAGCTCCAGATCCAACCCTGAAGACAGGGATGTGGCACATTCTCATTTCTACACAGTATATCCATCCCATATCTCATTATGAGTGCTATATGAACCACATGTTCCATTTCCAGCCATGACTAGCTTTACAGGAAGCTGCAGAGACTGACAAAACTAAATCTCCGTTTGAACAACCTGGATTTCACCAGCCCTCTGGGCAAATGGTGGGTTCCTTTGCAGCCAAGTGATCTGATGTGGCTTTCACCTGACATCAGGCTTACCTCCAGAAATGAGAGAATGCTTTTCCCTTCTTTGTTTGGAGAAAAAGTTACCTTTAAAAATTGTTAGAATGGTCGGAGAATCCTCTGACACCTGATATTGCTGACTTTCAGGCCTTCAGATGAGTGTTGCGTTGCTCCCACTTATTCCATCAAGGTCATGACAAGTGGTGGCAGGCCCTGCAGTAAACTGTGAGGGAAAGGTTTCCATCTCTTTTGTTTTTTTCTTTCCCTGCCATGCACGAGGAAGGTTTCAAGAGCAAGTCACACACTACCAGCCTCGCCTCTTTGAGTGCTCCAACCAGACAGGTCGATTCATCATGACAGAGGTGGTGGGCTTCTGCCAAGAAGACTTGGACGAAGATGATGTCATGCTGCTGGACACGTGGGAAGAGGTCAGCACTGACTTCCCCTACTCTTCACCCTAGACATATTTTCAAACTGGTTATGGGTTAATTTGTTTGAATCTGTCATTCAGTGTGAAACCAAGGGCAATATGTGTCCCATTTCCAAACCTTTCACAATGCTTGGGTCACACAAGCAGGCCTATGTCCAGTCCTTCTCACCCAGATACAAAACATGTCAGTGAGGTGATATTGCTACTATTGTTTCAGAGAAGGGGAAGGAGAGACACTTGATCCATGCCTTGTTCCAAGGAGAGTGGAGCTCTAGACTTTGCCAGCTCACACCCAGAAAACTAGCGCCCAGAAACCCTCCCCCTCATTTCCCAGTACTAATGCTTTTGACATCCTTTGGAAACTGTCTCTGGGAGGTTTGCTTTAAATATTGGCCCATGCAAGGACTGGGTTTAGCTACCTTGAAACGTACAAGAGCTATTTCCTGTCTCAAAAGCAAAGTTCTTCTCGGCTGGGAGTAAATCTAGGACTAAAATCCCAGGAGACTGTTAGGAAACAACATTTAGAGTCTCATCTCTGCTCCAGTTGGAAGGGGAAAATGAACAGCTGTATGTGCACATGTCCTATCTGCTTGCTGATCTTACACACCTTCTTGCAGATTTTCCTTTGGATTGGCAAAGCCTCCAACACGGACGAGAAGAACGAGGCAATTGCCTCAGCTAAAGAGTATCTCAGGACCCATCCTGCAGGGAGAGACTTGGCAACTCCCATCATACTGGTGAAGCAGGGTTATGAACCCCTCAACTTCACAGGATGGTTCAATGCCTGGGACCCCTACAAATGGAGTGTAAGTTGCTAGAAATGCCCTGTATGTGTGCACACATGCTCAGCAGTGCTTAAAGGGTGTCATTGTCTCAGTGAACCTGTCCCAGAATCACAGAATGGTAGGGGTTGGAAGGGACATCTAGAAATCATCTAGTCCAACCCCCTAACTTTGTCCTCTGTGCAAAAACTCACTACAACCTGTCTTGAATTTCACATCTGCCTGGTGTTACCCAAGCAGCTTCTACTCCTTTGCCAGCACAAAAAAGAAAAGAAAAAAAAAGTAGCTGCTTGGTGAAACTGAGGCTTTTGCAAATATAAGGAACTGTGCTGGAATTTACAATATCCATATTTTTGTTTTAAAAAAAGATTAAGTTCCAAATCAGGTTTGTGATTTTACATAAAAAATGGATTGGGGCTTCTGGTAGTAAAATCAAGTTGAGAACGAAAACATGAGCACCTCCCTCCATAAAGAAAACTGAATTAAGAATGTCTCATTTTTAAAATGCAGGCAGTGGATAAAATTTATGACCCAGCTTGAAGGACAAACTGACAAAATGAAAGATGTGAGCAAGCAGGTCTCATGTTCAGGTTTGCAAACTGTCCATCAGAGCCCAGGATCTCACCCTTGGTTCCCACATACGAGCCTTCCTCTCAAAAGCTGACTTACTGCTAGCAGCTCTTCACCATGTAGAACTAGAAACCTACCCCAGGAGATGCCTGCCCAAGAAGCAAGTCCTTTCTCTCCTCTTTCAAACACTCGCAGACTTCAAATCATTACAGGAGTATAATGTGGAGCAGAGATTTGCTCAAGTGGGCAGTGCATAAGGCCCCACTATGCACATGCAGCAGCACAGAATATCTTGGGAATGAAGGACAATCCTGAAGGGACTTTAGTGGTTAATAGAGCCGGAGTCAGTTCCTGACAAACAGCCACGGTGGAAGCCATGCTGCCAGGCTGTGCCCCTAAATTCCTGCCACCCGATGGCACTGGTGTGCATGGCTCGAGGGAGGAAAAAAAAATGATGATGGGCAGTTGAGAAAAGCTGCACTCTCAAGTGGTGTGTTCCTAGAGCCTTCCCCGATGGGCTGCCACTGATTGTTTCTCCTCTCTCCTGTTGTTGGGATTTTTTTTTCTATGCTGAACATCAGTGTTCAGTCAGTTCAGAAGCAATCCTGTCTTCTAGTTGCTCAAAGGGCTGTGAGTGAGGTCCCATGCTGGAGTCTCCAGGTGAGACAGCCAAGGCCATGTTGTGAGAGTCCTCGGGGAACTTCATGCTGCAGGAAAATTCATACAGAGAGGTTTTATTTCCTGTAGCTCTGTTTGCATCATCTGTCTTTGCAACCTGTGTGGTGACAGAGAACCTGTCTTGACAGCAACTCTCAAAGCCATGACCCTCAAAAAATGTAGATGCCTAGAACGAAGGACAAAACTTTTTAGTTTCTATTTTTTTTTCCTGAGGAATGGCTGAAAAACAAGAATACACCTTATAAAACATGTGCCTTTAAAAATATCCCCTGCTGTAGGCAGCTTCAGCAACTACAGACAAGCAATCCAAACTGCTGACATCCCAAAAACATTTGGGGTGGGGGTGTGTGTGGGGGGGGTGTGTTCATTGCCCAATTTTGGGTCTAAATCTTTTTGCTCTGCAGTCTATGTGTTTATGTTGTTTGTTCTTGTTGGGGAACTTAGTTGAATGATTCTGTGGAGAACTGACATCTCCTGGCTACTCTAGGAAAACACAGGCGTGAGCTTTGCCAATATATCTAGTGATATTCCATTTTTTAGGAAATAAGAGGTAGCTGGTAACACATAGCATCAAGTTAAAAAAATTCAGATATTGAGGCTTTGAAAAAATCTGTTTCTTTAGCTAAATAAATCAGGGAAGGGAAAAAAAGGATATTATTTTATCCCAAATTTTCATGCATTGCAAGATACATTTAAACTTTAAAATATTTAAATCCAGCAGTAAATGTGATTTTATTTGCCTCCTGCTCTCAGAGGTCTTTCAATCTCCTGTTACTGTACAACTGGAAAGTCTGAAATCCATTTGTTTCTTCGTTTTCACATAAAAGCTCAGATTCTGGCACAGTCCCCTGATTCCAGGAGCTGGGGCTTGCAGGAGGTACCAGCTGCCACTTCAATGGGCAGCACTGGCCTTTCAAATTCATATGATCTTCTGACCTCGTTAGAGAACAGGACCACCTGCTAATTAAAGGTAGCCCATGCTTCTCACACCTCTCTTTACCCTTAGGATGGCAAGTCCTATGAGGAGATGAAGAACAGCTTAGGAGATGTCTCGGCTGTATCCGAGATCAAAGTGGTGAGTTGCTTCTGGACCATCTGGGTGGGAAACATCTGGGTTTAGACACCACCCCAACCTGTTTGCATGGAGGAGAGGACATAATGACGAGAGCAGACATGGGGACCTCAAGCTGTCAGGGTCTGGGCTGTGGTCCTCTGTGGAAAGCAGAGAGAGAGATGATTAATAATCATATTAATCCCAGGATCCCCTGGGCCTTTTCCTGTGCAGAGGCATCTGTGAGCAGGAGATCGGCCATCTGCTTTCTAAACTACACAAGCAAATACAAGTGTGTGCAGCTATAAAAGACTGCACTGAAGAGTTGTATGAGTAGTTTGCAGTAAAAGGCCCCTGGAGATCCCTGACAAGGGGCTCACAGTCAAGAAGGGCATAGCCCAACAGAAGAGTCTACAAAGCACAAAGGAAACAAGGTCCCAACAGTCCCAAATGTGATTGTCACACAGGATCAGTTCTTCC
Organism: Colius striatus; assembly: GCF_028858725.1. Taxonomy (NCBI): domain Eukaryota; kingdom Metazoa; phylum Chordata; class Aves; order Coliiformes; family Coliidae; genus Colius; species Colius striatus. The sequence goes on from NC_084763.1 coordinate 37,741,247, forward strand.
CTGGGCCAGGGAAACTGGAAGGCTGGAAGGAAGTTGCAGTGGCTTTGAACAAGGAGAGATGACATATCAGGGAGGGGTATGCAGGTAATGTAGAGGTTTTAGACACAGTAGATATCTATTCTCACCTGTCCTCCCACATGCACCTTCCCCTGCAATAATCATGAGAAAAATGAGACTACTGTCAATATCTTCAGTTATTTCTGTGGGCTCCCATCAGTGCTGTGCTTTTAGCAGTCCTAGAACCAAGATGTAACATTGATGAAGCTGCTGGACTAATGTTTGAGTTCAGACTGTCTCCTTGCCACTTTGGAGCAACAGATGAAAAGATAATCTGTGCCAGAAACAGTCCCCCCAGACCCAACAGAGAGAAAAGTCCTGAGATAAACCTCGACTTGCTCTGCTAGAGCTTCTTGTCTTGATATGTTTTCCTCCATTTGGCAGGACCTGAACAACATCAATCTGAACAAGAGAACCCTCAGCATGACCAGCTTGGCTGGCTCAAGTACAGTGAGTGCTCCCCCAGAGTACAAATCACACTTCAACCACAATGACAGCAACAGCTACAGCAATAGCAGCAACTACAGCAACAACAGCCCTTCCCTGGTGCCCAACGGTGAGGGAATTTACTCCCGAGAGGTGCTAATGAACAAGACAGTGGATGAACTTCCAGAAGGCGTGGATCCCACTAAAAAAGAGGTGAATGGTTTGATGCCTTTGTAACTTAAATTGGAACTTAGTCACTGGCTAAGCACACTAGTACTTTAGACTATTAAGTCCCGCTTCAGGCACAGAGAGAGAAACTGTGGTAGTTTTGCCCTATTTTATGTACTTCTGGGGGGAGGAGTTGTAGAAAAATAGATTTTAAATAGTTAATTTGCAAACTATTTTCTTCTACTACAGTTGTCTAATTTTGCCACTCAAACTCTGTCCTTGGAGGGACAGAGAATGAAAGGCACAGTTCCTGCAGGACAAGGTGACACAGCTGAGCATGAAGCCAGAGTTGCCTCTTGTCTGGGCTGTGGGTGTTTGTTTTCATTTGAAACTCCTTCCAGAAGAGCAATCTTTTGGTCAGAAAGCTTGCATTTCAGCAAATCCCATCCAATGACAGGGAAGAAGGCCACGTCTCTGATTGCTGATCAGCTCAAGGATTTTGTCAACATCTGTAGCTGAGCCTAAGCAAGCTGACAGGAGGGACAGAGGAGGCTGGTTCCCTCGATTCTTCTGCAACTCATGTTTGACCAATATTTTGGCCCAGAAGAGCTCTTGGCAAAGGTTAACACATACAGTCAAAGAGCTGATCCCCAGCTGGGCCAGCAGCTCTGTTCAAAATGCTACACAATGTCTTTCTCAGTATCACTGATGAACTTACAGCAGAACTTCTCCATTAGTTGTTCTGGCCGAAATATGATTAACAGGGACCAAATACCAGCCAGAGCATGCTAACCCCTTAAAACCAGGGCATTCCTTTGGCTTGGAGGGGCTTTTAGTCCACTGGTGCTTTGGGAAATGGGATGAAGAACAGTTGCTGGGACGTTCACTTTCCACCAGGAGGGCAGGCAGCAGAACAACAGCTGTTGGCCTGGAGTCAGGGGTTAGCACTGGCATGGTGAGGAGGAGATGTCCCAGCCTCTGCAAAAGCCAAAGCTGACCTTGCCTTGCTCTCTCCTCCCACTGCAGTACTATCTCTCAGATGCTGATTTCCACGACATCTTTGGGAAGTCCAAGGACGAGTTCTACCAGATGCCCAAATGGAAGCAGCAGAATGAGAAGAAGCAATGTGGACTCTTCTGAGACCAGAGAGTCCATCTAGTGACTCTGGGACCAACCGTCTGTCTTTTTAGGAGCTGGAGGGAAGAAGTACAGACATTTGCTCAATGAACCCAACCCACCACCACCTCAGTCAGGCCAAGCTCCAAGGCAGTTGTTTAAGCAACCACTCTTCAGAGGATGGCTTCTTTCTCCCAGCAAACCCTGAACCTAAGGAGGCAGGAACATTCATTCTGCAGGAATTACTTTGCAGGAAGTTTCTGCCTCTTTTTGACATCTTATTGCCAATAGCCATGAAGATAAGTGGGTGTCACATAACCATTTCCTCCCCTTTTTGCAAATTGCCATGACCACAAGGTCGTAATCTTCATTCACTTGTAGAAGTTTAAAATTAGGCAAGACAGAGGCCACTTGCAGCTGCTATGTAAATTCTGGGTGGGGAGAGGAAGGGAAAGCCTTAAGAGGACAGAGGGGGGAGCTGAGAGATCAGGAAAAAGGTAATGGAGTACCCAGGTGTGTGATGGAGTGGCCTTCTCACCTTGCAGAAAAACTACTTGCCAAAGAACAGCAAGAATGGGTCATACACAAAAATGCATAGTCCAGTGCAGGTAAAACAAATAAGAACCCACTTATTTGTAATATATTTATTAGCTGATCTGTTTGGAGAGGATGATGAGATTCAGGGCTAGACAGAGCTGTTGATTTTGACTGCCAGGCAAAACTCTGTTTTTCTCTTGTTCAGACAATATCTCCAATATTGTCCTCCATGTGTGTAGCCAGCTACAGGCGATGGTAAGAGTCCACTTGCCTGCAGAGCAGAGGCTTGAGGAAGCCAGGAGCGTTTTGGGTATGACCTGAGGCAGAGTGTGTTCCACTGAAGGTTTTTTCAGGGCTCCATCCCTGTGACGTCCACTGGGCTGAGAGTGTCCATTTCACGCTGTGAGCTCAAGTCTGACTTGGGAGGGTGGGGGAAATGTGGGAAATCAGTGATTAAAGGATACAACTATAAGGGAGAAACACATATATTTAAAAGCTCAGAAGATGTGGTTTTGCAGCTTTATTCCATTTCCAATCTGATCAGTGATTCCAAATAAACAGCCAGCAGCAGCACTGTAAGTGTCCTTGCTCAGCACATGGGGTAGGATGGCAGTAGAGAAAGGCTCTGTGAGGCCACAGAGCCTTCAAACACCAGATCTTCATTGAATTTGGGAGTTTTTTGAAAAGTAAACAGAGAAGGTGGGCCCCTCTCTGTTCCCAAACACCACATAGCCAGGACCGTTCATCTCCACACTTTTTTCTGTTCTCTTCAATGACAGGACAAGGGGTAATGGACAAAAGCTGGAACACAAAATGTTCCGTCTAAACACAAGGGCAAACTTCTATAGTGTGAGGGAGAGGGAGCCCTGGCACAGGCTGCCCAGGGAGGGTGTGGAATGTCCTTCTTTGGAGGTTTCCAAACCTGCCTGGACACATTCCTGTGCTCCCTGATCCCTGAGGGGAATCTGCTTTAGCCGGGCTTGGACTGGATGATCCCTGAAAGTCCCTTCTGACTCCCACCATTCTATGATTGCCCATGCACCCTGCTCTTGAAGATCCTCCGTTGCTCATGGTGGGTGCCTGACCCTTCAGCAGTTGGCCTGACTGCCCACCCCACTGCAGGTTGGTGGAGAGGGCTGAGGAGCTGCAGGCAGATGATGGTTGAATGAAGAGCTCTCCCACAACACCCATGACCATGCAGTAGTGGAGAAGTGTCACCATCTGGCTGCACTGCAGGCAGCCACCTTCAGGTCAGGGGGTCCTCTGAGCAGATCTTTGTGTTTAAGAATTGGTAGTTTATACAAATAAGTCACAGCCCCACCATTATCTCCATGCTTCTGCCTCCACTTTGTCCCATTTCTGCTTGAGGGTCCATCCCAAAACCCACTGAAACCTCCCTTGTGCATAATAAGGTGTTAAGCAGAGACATGAATTCCCTGCTTTATTGCTCCTGTTGTGTTCACACTGGATACAACCAGTGCACATTATCCCTGTTTCAGTCACTATTGCCACTGCTGGAAGCATCATATTTGCAGCACTCCACTGCAGCCTTGCTCCTGCCAGCTCCTGAGTCAACCAATCGCATGTGCTCCTCAGTGAAATGCAGCAAAGCCACCTCTCAGCCCTGACCGTGGGCCTCACAAGCATCACAGACTCATGGAAACATTGATTAGGCAAAGATTAGGCAGATTAGGTCAGTTTGCTACAAATTGCTTTCATTCCTGCTGCCACCATGCTCACCAACACACACAGTAGAGTGTTCCTGACAGGATTTGGAAACCAGCATGGGATTTTACATTTTATAATAGAGCCTTCTGGTATTTGGGCCTGCTGGAAACTGCTGTGGCTCTCCTCATGGGAAGAGTTGGTTTTACTCCCTGCCTCTGTTTCCTAAAGGAAAGATTCTTTTACACATCCTCCCTTTCATGGTGTTTGTCACTTTTGCTATGGTGTCTGTTTCTGCTGCTCTTTTCACTGGAGCTCTTCCCTAGAGTGAGGCTCCAGCACTTCTTCATCTACTCAGACATGAGATCCCTCAATAAAAGCATGGACCATATCCCTTCCTTTGGGGAGACAGGAGACTTTGCAGCCTTGTCCATCCCACCACCATCTGAGCTACTTTTCTCCCTGGTTGAAGTATTTTTCCCCCAGCTGTGCTTACCTGATGAGGGATGTTCTTTCTTCTCACAGATAACAGAATCATAGAATTGTTTTAGTTGGAAAAGAACTTTGAGATCAAGTCCAACTCCTCTCCTCACACTGCCCAACCCACCACTAACCCATGGCCCTCAGCACCTCAGCTACACAGCTTTGGAATCCCTCCAGGGATGGGGACTCCACCACCTCCCTGGGCAGCCTGGGACAGTGTCTGACAACTCTCTCAGAGAAAAAGTTCTTCCTCAGTTCTAATGTAAACCTCTCCTGGTGCAATTTGAGCCCTCTTCCTCTTTTCCTATCATCCATTACTGGAGAAAAGAGACTGACTCTTACCTCACTACAATCTCCTATCAGTTAGTTGTAGAGAGTGCTCATGTCTCCCCTCAGCCTCCTCTTCTCCAGACTAAACACCCCCAGCTCCCCATTAGATTTGTTCTCCAGCCCCTTCCCCAGCTCTGGTGCCTGGCTTTGGACACGCTCCAGCCCCTCAGTGTCCTTCTGGGAGTGAGGAGCCCAACACTGAACACAGCACTCGAGCTGCAGCCTCACCAGGGCCCAGCACAGGGGGACAATCACTGCCCTGGGCACACTGCTGGCTTGTATTCAGCTGCTGTTGACTAGGATCTTGCCTACCTTTAAATGCACAAGAGGCAGAGGAAAGCCTGGCCTCTCTGTGTAGTCCATCTAAGCCCACCACCCTGGCCCTGGTCCTGCCTCTACATCTCTCCCCACTCCTTGTCCCCCACTTCTCTGTGCTGGCTCCAGCAGGCAGATGAGGGCTCAATCATCCAACAACTCTAATCCCACAACAACAAAATCCCAATTTGTTCTCAGCCAACTCTGTGGGCTGACCAGTGCTGACAGGAGTGAGGGGGCAAGAATGCCTCTGACCATCCCTGCTCTCAGGCCACATGGTACAAACTCCCAGTGTGGTATAGGGCTGTCCTGGGTATCATTCCTTCATGCTTTTTATCCCATGGCTCCATAAAACAAAATGCTCAGAGCATCCTGGGATGCTCTTTTCATTAGTTGGAGTCAAAGATACTCCAGCCTTGGTCTTCACATGTGTCTCCTGACACCCTATCGGAGGCAAGCTGAGAGCTCATACCACTGTTGGACATCCTATTCTGCCCCAGGGGCCTCTGCCACTCCTGAACTCTTTCAGTCACTGGTTGTTAATTCAAGATGAGCCTTTGAGTTGTGGATATCATTCACATTTAATCTGGCAATGGTTTACAACATCACATAATACTGTAGTGAAGAGGAAAAAAAATCAATGTGTCCAGCAATGGTTACTGCAGCTTAACAAACTCCAGGTAGGCTTAAATGAAACCTCATTTTACAGTGGGGCCAAGGACCAGTCAAAACATATCTGGGGGAGTGAGTGGACTGGAATTTGTTTAAACATTAACAAACATTAGACATTAACCTCCTTGGTAACAGCCAGTCCACTCCACCCCCAGGTATGAAAAACTCCAGGAAGACTTCTAGCTTGAAGAAATTAAATCAGGTCTCTCTCCAACTTCATGTGTGTTGTATTCAAGTAAGACAAAGAGGCAAATTGTGACAAGCAGTTGGACTTTTCCAGATTTTTTTTACTTTTAATAGTCTAACATATAGTTAGTAACATCACTGCTGTTTCAAAATATATATTATTTTATTTCAATAATATTCCCTTAACTCTGTAGTTGTACTTGAAAAAAAAAACACTTGTCATAAATACCAAGTTGTTGTTCAAAACACTTTGTGTTAGGTTTCCTCTACAGTGCAACTAGGACAGGGCTAACGTTTACCCCTACCATTCTATGATTCTATGATTTACAAGGGTTTCTATTGCCACTTCCTCTGTGTTAAAAAATGACCCTTTTTCCTATAAAAACACAAAGTTTTACTGCATTAAAAAGAAAACCGTCAGTTGAGCTGATTTCCGCTGTCATCGGCAAAAGACATTCTCTGAGGTCCCTTTGAGCAGGTTTCACTTTGGGTGAGAGAGAAATCTGCTATTTGGCAGCTTCTCTCTCCTTCACAGGACAAGAGCCAGGCTTTGAAGGCAAAGCAACCTGGCCCAGAGCCAGGAGCAGAGGCTGAGTAGTGTTCGTGTATTTATCATTAAAATACAAAAAGCAAGTCGAGTTATGCAACACAGGCCTTTGTAGTGCAGCTTCCTCTTTTAATCTGTACAGAGGAGAACTGTGTCCCCATTTACAACTTCATACGGTGAAAGATGACTGACATCTGAAGTTACAAGAAGCTACCTGGCATCTGGCCACTGATTTCAGCATTGGGGTGGATTTTTTCCTTGCATAGAAGGTGGGTGTTTTGTTCAGATGTCTGACCAAACCTATCCCAAGAGCTGTACTTTGCTAAAAAGGAGTTCCTATCCTCTCACTAAAAGCAAAAGTTAAACATCACACTAAATAAAGTGAACTAAAAACACAGCTGGATTAGTCAAACAGGTACAAAAGGATTCATCTCAACAGCAGCATTAGGATGCTTCCAGCATACAGAGTGTTTCACATCAGGGGTCCTGTGGACCACCATGTGCTGCTCCAGAGAAGGCACTGGGGATTGGATGGGACCCTGGTAGTGTCAGACTTCACACTCTGAATTCCTTCTGTGTCTGTAACGAGGTTTACTGTGCCCTGGAAGAGCCAGGCTGCTAATCACAGTCTTGGATATTGACGTACACAAAGAGGGTGGAGGAGGAATATGGGTCTCCATTCTTGGTTAGAAGATGGATGTGGCGGTAACCTGGAAGCAATTACACAGATGGAAAGTGGCCTTTAGTCCAGTTGGAAAAGTATTTGCAAATACTTGCCAAGACCATGCAAAAATATCTCTCACTCTCAGGGGGTGCTCCCAGTACCCCACAGAAAGAACAGATGAGTCTGAGTCATAGCTTGGTACTGTGTTGTGCCCAAGGCCACTAGTGAGAAGGGGATCCCTTCCCCAGAGACAGTGCTCATGGCTGCCCAAAAAAAGCACTCTCATCTTGCCGATATCCCAGAGAGAGAACCTGTTCTGACCCAGGTGTGATGGATCTGGGCTGTTCATTGGGGGACTAGATGATCTCTAAAAGTCCTTTCCAACCCTACCATTCTATGATTCTATGATCACTGGAGCTTCTGTAAGGAACAAGGAGCACAGCCTTACCTTGCTTCAGACTAGTGAAGGGAAGGGTATACTGCCCAATGAAGTCATTCTTGGTCGACATGTCGAAGTCTTCCACTACAAACCGGACCAGGGCAAGTGCAGGGATCTCTATGTCAAATGTAAACTCTTCGTCCCACTTCGGATTAAAGCCTGGGCAACACAGACAAAGATGGAGATCAGAGCTTCAAAGGAAGGAGGTGAGAGATGCTCACAAGCAAAGATGGAGTCCAGAAGTGCCGTCAGAAAAGGATGGCAGTCAGAGATGATTGTAAATGGATGGAGAATTTGCCCAACTGCCAACCAAAGCTAACCCAGGCGAAAGCTTTTAGGAGGTGCTGAGACCATTGCTCCAACACTGATTTGCCACCTGGTCCCAGAAGGCAGAGAGGAGCAGGAGGGAGGTGAACTCAGCTCTGCCCCACAGGCTCTCACTGGCTGATATGTGGATATATTTGGTTGACATTGGACCAGTTGCAGATTTTCACAGCCCTAAACCAGGGAAAAGCAGAGGGAAGAGCTGCGCCTTTGTGCTGTGACAGCCTTCTGGGGCCTTATGCCTCTGAGTGCTCAAGGTACACCTGTCACCACTCCATGCCTCAGTTTCTGTGTCTGGAAGAAAGGTTGAGGAGTGTCTGATTGCAAAAAGCATCATCAAATCTGTGGGAAAAATGGTTTATGCCTTGCTCTATAAGGGCAGTCAGACCTGCCACACTTCTGTTACAGAGAAGGATCTTGTGATCCGAACTCAAAACAAAAGCAAACAAAACTCAGTTACATCAGGTGAGAGACGAAGAGCAAGCTCAGTGCTCTCTCTCCAGGTCATGATGGGTGCTCCCTGCAGTTTCAACAAACCACTCCCCAGAAACAAACAGGAGGAGATATACTCTTTGAAACCCTTTTGCCACCTGTCCAGCCTGTGCAGAGCAGAATCTCCAGGAAAGCCTACTGGTCATGGAGGGTTTGTGGATGACTTGGCAGGAGGCAGGGACCCCTCAGCTGGCCTTGGAGGGGCTGAGATGGGCCTGTGGACAGTGCCATAGAAAAATACCTATGCTGGGTTGGTGCACTTTATTTGGACTTTTTTTATGTTGTTTCACAGAAAGCCTCTGTCTCTAAACATCTTAGAGAAAAGAAGAAAGAACCCCTGAAAGTAATTCTCCATAGGGACATCAGTCTGTGGGGCTAGTCCACACCACCAGCAGTCTATAACCAAGGTCCCTGCACTGAAGTAGGCCAACAGCACGTCGTGTACCCGCTTCGTGTGGGCAGACCTGGGTGCACCTGGGCAAAGGGCAGCAGTCCTGGCAAGGAATCCTCTGCTACGTGGGGTTACTGCCCCATAGGAGCACAGCATGGAAGAAAACTCCTTACCATTGTTTTCGATGACTTTGGTCTGCTTCTTGTTGTTATCCTGTTGGACGCCGTGGATCTCTATCGTTACCTTTGGATCAACGATAGAGTTTTTGCTTTTGTTCACCTTGGGCAGCTGCTGACCAGAGATGATCTGTGGAGGAAACAGAGGAATAGGTCAGGACATCATTAGGAGAGGGGGCTTCCTGGCAGATTTCCCTCTCCTTTCCAGGAGTGCAGGATCTGCTGTGACAAGTGGTGCTGGTCTTTCATACCCAGCATTATGACATCTTTCAGAGGTAGCACCTAATGAGCACTGGCTCCAGCCCAGCCACCTGGCTAAGAGACAGTCAACTTTTCTAATGATCCCCACAGTGATGAGCTGATACTTGGAAACAACAATGATGACTGTTGGCTGTATAGTCTGCATGTTTCTGTAACAACAATTAACATTGTCACCAAACTCTCCTACTGCCAAACATTAAACATGGAAGTAAATCCCTGGAGGGTGACAGCCGACACGGGACTGAAGCAGGGGTGCGAAATGAGGAGGGTTAGGATAACATTGCCCAAGTGGAACCAGGAGAAGGAGAAGGTACAACCTACACACTCCCCCTGAAGGTGGATGCTACTGAGACATTTTCTGACTTCTATTCTTACTTTAAGCAGAAGCTTCTTCTTTGTCCCCCATGTTCCTTCTGTGATGGATTTTGGATTGAATTTGGTTTGCTCATCCCGGAGGAATTCTGGCTTTAAGACATACCCAGAAAACCCATTGTCCTGGAACCGACCCTGGTAGACATCCATTTCTGTGCCTCCTGTCTGGAAATTTAGGGCAACTGCAACATAAATAAATAAATTCAGTCACTTTCCAATAAATCAGTGGGAATCTTTTAATGCTAATCCTCTTCACAGGAAACTGCACTTCATAGACACAAATACTGGCTTTGCCATGTTTCAAAGGGCAGTGAGAAACTTTGACTCTCACAGATTGCTGTCCCTTGCATTCAGAGATGTTAAGGACAGGAAGAGTCACTATAGCCATCTCATTTGTCCTTCTGCCTTCCACAGGATCAAAAACTGTCCTGTGTTGAATTTATGTCACCCGGTTAAGCAACTGCGTCTTTTAGATAAACCCTTTCACTTCTATGCTGAAGGAGTTGCTTCCTGCAGTGAAGTCAATAAATCCTTCTCAGAGTGTTTCCCTGTCAGCCCCATCATAAAACCTCCTTTCCAGCCCAGATATGCCTGTTTTCATTTGCCATCCTGAGGTGTATTTGCATCCCAAAATGCCTGTTGGTTAGACTAACAAAGCCCCTTACTGTCTGAACTCTTCATGTAGGAGCACAGAAGCTGTGATCAAATCACCTCTTTATTTCCCCTGCCTGAAACAGATCAAGCATCACTGGTGTCCTAACACCAGGCAGATTTCTTGTATTCCTTCCAATTTAACACTGTCTTTTGAAAAGCCTTAATAAACAAATCTGGAAGCAGTCTCTGTGAACAGTCTCGCTAGCAACCATATAGGAAGTGCACACAGACCCCAGTGCTTCCTCAGTACCCCATTCATTTCTCAAGAGTGATGCTGATCTCTTCAGTTGTACCAGGGGAGGTTTAGATTGGAGATGAGGAAGAACTTTTTCCCTGAGAGGGTTGTCAGACACTGTCCCAGGCTGCCCAGGGAGGTGGTGGAGTACCCATCCATAGAGATACTTAAAAGCCATGTAGCTGAGGTGCTGAGGGCCATGGGTTAGTGATGGGCTTGGCAGTGTGAGGAGGGGGATTGGAACCAATGATCTTAAAAGGTCTTTTCCAATCAAAACAATTCTATGATTCTATGATCTTAAGGCCCTGTTTTCCTACCTGCAAGTAGGACTTAAATAACTGCAGCATACTGGTTTTACTCGGAGCTAGTCAAAGCTCAGGGCTTTGACTACAAGGAACAGGTCAGTTCACAGTTTGACTCTTAAGATTATGGCCTTGCTCTAGGGCTCAAGAGAGTCGAATTTGACTTACATCTCTGACAGAGATTTCAGCACACTTTTTGGTAACTGACCATAACTCTTGGCCTGCTCTTCCTCTGTTAAGTGGTAATAACTGCCATTCAGGGGATGAGGGCCATGAAAATGGTCTGTGAAAACTTATCCAGCAGTGGCTGAAGATCTGATCTCTCCCAGTGACAACTGAGCCTCTCTGCTTGAAAATGGCTTGAGATCACATATCTGCATCAACTGAAGCCCCTCCACAGCCAGGTCATGGGTGACCCAGCCAGACCGACCCTCTGTAACCCACCAATCTGGCAGCCGACATTCCACAGGTCAACGGGGTTGTAGTTGGAAGAATCTGTCCTCCAGCCTGCAGGGTAGATCCGGCTCAGGTGCCTGATGTTATGATGAATAAAACTGTTTCCTACAGAATTAAAAAAAAAAAGAAGAAAATAGCCCCTTCAGTGATTATGGGAGGGTGTGCTACTCTTATCTCTTCTTGATGTTGCTGTATATACTGCTCCCTCACCTAACAAGTCTGGCTGAATATGAACTACCTGTATAAAACACCCTTGTCACTAACAGTCTTTATGATATTGATATTTGCATTATTTCTCAGTGACATGCCCAGCCACGTTTTCCAGGATGTCTTTTCCTCATGCTTAGTCACCACTAGCTGTCTCTTTTTGGGAGACTGGGTCAGAAGACGGCCTTTTGCCAGGGCATAACATACATACCAGACTCCTGGGCTAGTTTCAGAGCTTTGCTCTCCGTGAAGGATGACATCTCATAGAATGCCCGAGGATGGCTGGGGTCCTCAAAGCCATTGAAATGAACACTCTTGCAGTAGACAACTGTGTCTGATAGCTCCTTGGCCAGCTTCAAGGTATCACTCTAAAAGCAGGAGAGCGAGAAGTTTGTGAGGAGTTTCTGCAGTCATGGTCAAAAGTAATGATCATGGTTTGCCTAGGACCCCTGGGGCTTCTCTTCTCCACCATCGTCACACAAAAGGATGCATACTATCAACACTCAGCTGTATTCCTGTGCAGAGAGAGAGTGGAAAAGGGACAAGCTGCCCCCACCATGTTGCTTGCCCTGCATGGAGAGTGCTAATCCGTCCTCTCAGGGCATCACTGCCTCTTCAGGTCCACCCTGGCCTGTCCAGTGATAACATCGACTTCCCAAATCTTACTACCAAGAATATGCGTCTTTCAGCTTCGGTATCACGATACACAAGTGAATAGAGCTACAAACACAGTAGGAACCAACCCAACTAGCCTGTATCGGTGAGCCAAAAGAGGATTTCACACAACAGATGCTTTGTTGTCTCAGCACCTTTGTTGCATGATGTTGCATGATCCAGATAGATTTTCTCTGTGTTGGTGGGATACCTTTTCTGCTGCTGTCTGCATGATCATTTGTATTTCAGCATCAGTGGCTGACCCCAGTTGCTAAACTTTACAACAGAGACTTGGCAATGAATTTTTCATTCTGTCTTGGTCTCAAGAGTGCCTAGAAATAAGGGGAAGAGAAGGATGTTTTGGCCTCCACAGAGTGGCTTTTTTCCCTTAAGCTATGAAGTTATAGCAATGCCTTGATGCCTCCTGCTCCACAGCCACATTCATTGGTGCAAGGGTGTACTGTGAGCCAGTAGCTCCCATTAGAGGCATGAAAATTACTTTAAAATTATACACAACAGATGCAGAGGTAACATCAATCAGCTTTGCCATTAGTGGGACTGAATGTATTTGTATCGTCTATGAACTTGGTCCATAGGGGATACGGCCTTCTCAGTGACCTGCAGTCTGCAAGATGTATGTCCTCACATCATGGAGCAAAACACCAGTGTAAAGATTTCCTCCCTGAAACAGCCAATTACTGGTAACTGGTCACCCCTTCTCCATAGATCTGTAGCTCTTCCCTCCCTCCTCCACGTCAGAAAAACATGGCCAGTGAGGGTGCAGGTACATCCCAAAATGTCTCTGGTAACAAACAAAGTGAAGATGGTCCCATGACAAATGCATTTCTGGAAATCAGACACAGATTCAATGTGTGCCCTTCCACTGCTTCCAAAAATGCTGCATGGTCTGTCCCAACTGCAGGGTCCTCCAGCCTCATTTTATGGGAAGAAGACAGCCTTCATGCAAGATTTCTGTTTCTGCTTGGGACAGACATCATGAAGCTGAGCAAGGACCAGGATCCTTAGCTCCAGTGATTTCAACAATTCACCTTTACAAATCCCCAGCTGGGTAGCTGAAACCACGTTGAAAACTGCCTTAGGTTGGAACATATTAAAAGTATATTTCAACACCTAGAAAATGGTTTCTCGGTATGAGTCATGGGATGGGCTAGCAAGATGGCATTTCCCGATGCAGGACTTCAGAGCCTTCTGCAATAGGCAAAGATTTTGTTTCTAGCTTTTCTGCCTCTCCATGTCTGCCCCTTTTTGTGACTCAGTTACTTCTACTTACCTTCCCCTTCTGCTGTATCTCAGTCTTTACAGATTCATCTTCCATTTCAGCTGCTTCATCTTCATCAGAGACATCCTCAGCCTCCAGGTTGTTGTTCCCATTGGTTCCACTGGGGTCCTCCTGCTTGCTCAGCTTCTTACCTTTCACAAGGATCTTTCCTTTCAGTTGCTGCAACAAGACAAAGTGGACAAAATAGCTGGTAATTAGAAAAGGTTCTGGACTACCCTGAAGGAGCAAGGCTATAACAGCTGCTCAGCTGCAACTTGGACCAGAATGCTCTAGAGTTACATTAGTCATTGGCTGTTTTCCATAGATATAGGTAAAAATATGTCTGTTTTTCCACTGAGGTCTTGCCCTGTCTCTGGCCATCCTCTGAGACCACAAGCCAAAAGTCTGAAAACCCCAGATAGCCCACTGAATCCTCTCTGTTACAGAGCTGATCGTCTCCTCAACTAGACAACTTAAGCTCTGTTGTGCTGTTAGGGGCAATAAAAACATGTTCGGGTTTTTTTCAGACTTGAATGTGGCTCAGCAAACAGGCCAAGCCTGGAGGTCATGGCTCATGGGAGCTATTCATGGCACTATTTCTGCCCCAGTGTGTGGCCCTGTTATTTAATCTACCCCAGTCTCTGTAACGTAGAGTTATAAAATGTGCACAACCAGGAAACAGTATGAGATTCAGGCAGGGACTGAAGCAGTGCAGCCCTCTGCTCCATTAGACATTTTAATGGGGAGAGGGGTTTATTTAGTTCTGGAGAGGTGTCTCATGCATAGCAGACATGGGATTTTCATAGGTAAGGGATTCTGCAGGTGAACCCTTAGGGTGTTGACAGCCTAAGGAAATGTTCCAAGACACTTCCCAAACACACTTCCTCTTCTGAAAAGACCTTCTCCTGCCCTACTACGGTGGCACATCACTAATCATAACCAGCACCATGTGCCAAAGTTACACATCTAGCTTCTGAGCTCATCCAAGGAGCACATTTCTCATGATGAATCAAGTCTCTCCAGCCTCTTTCAAAGCCCATGTAAAGACCTAAAGTGAAGGAACACACCAATAGCACATGGTTGCTTGTAGATCACCATACCACTGATGTATCTCTTACATAAGATCTGACTTTGGGGGAAGGCTGAAGCCTGGAGAGGACTGACTTTGAACCCAAATGAGGCAGCAGCAATGCTAGCAGCAGGGAGTAGAAGGGTGATTGTCTGAGTGCAATCTAAAAATTAACAGGTTATGCCTTAAAATCAGGAGCACTCCTAGACCTTGCAAGTTCCAGTGAAGTCAGGAGGAGATTTGCTGCCACCTGAATGTGTTTGGTATTCCTGACTTTGGAGGGTGCTGGTTATTCCAGCAAAATGCCATGTTGGAATTAGACAATACAACCCTTCAGTCTGTGTAACATGTTCCCTTTTTCTCAGCAACACCCTATATTTGCTCTTGCCACAACAGTAGAAGCAAAAAACCCCACCATTCTCAAATGACAGAGCTGTGGAAAACCAAGGATCTTTTATAAAGCAACACAGGCACTTGCAAAGAACACTACTCCCCCTTTGTGGCTGGAAGCAAATTGCATCGTGTCTACAGAGACCAGCCCAACTCCTCACCACCCAGATAAGCTGTGGATGAAGCTTGGTTTAGGAGGAAAACTGACTCTGGGACCTGAAGCAGAAGTCAAGAGCATTTCTCTTCAGCTACCATAAATGACCTGTTTACATTGGGGCACTTTCCCTGACACTTAAAAGTTACACAAAGGCAGCTGGAGGGAATGTACCAGTTACTGGAAATAAAAGGTCCAAAGGAACAGTCAGAGCATAACAATATCCTCCTCCCCATCCCCAGCCCCTCAGCTCGCTTCCAGGCAGAGCTGTGACTTGCTTCTTCATATCCATGGCTGGGGGATGAGTCAGCCCATCTTCAGAGTCTCACTTCAGCCTGCTGCTCACATGTTATATCCAACCCTCGTACCTCAACATACACCTCTTCACTGTTCTTCCACAATACTCACTGGCAGCAGGTGAAATTCAGGTCTGTGTAAGTTTTTAGGCAATGCTTTGAATGGAGAAGTCTGGAGGGATGCACTGGGGACAGTGAGGAGAGGCTCAGAGAAGACCCTTTTGTCCTTCACAAGCTGCAGATAGCACCCTGCTATGTAATATATTACGTGCCTCGGCTTTCTAATGTCCCATACAAAACGCTATTGCCTCATCTCACAGCTCAACGGTAGAGAACTAGAGACAAGGTATTTCAGGTAGGTTGCTTTAATTACCAGTAGGGCTACTAGCATTTTTTAAGCTCAGGACAGCCTGTCTATCAAGTGAGAAGTGTAATTTCTGGCACAACTCATCCTACATGGCTGAACAACATCAGCAGTGAAAGCATATGAACACAGACTCTACCTTGTCACCTCACCACACCTCCTACCATGTCTGCCAGCAGTGGGTCCTCAGTACTGCTGTTACCCTGTCTAGACTGTGGTTATCCTGGGAAGCCTTGGCTATGCTGTAGATGCTGCCCATGGGCACAGGGACATTGGTCAGCCCAGACTGTGCATTGTACAAAACTCTCTGCAGGGCAATTTTCATGGCCCACTTTAGCCCTGAAAGTGTTTGCAGTTCTGTTGCATTGCAGAGGTTTAGTATCCCCCTATGCAGGTAACTTCCACCATGTCTACAGAGGAGAGCAGTCTGTGTGCCACCAAATCCCAGAAGAGATGTATTAGCTTATTGGTCCACAATGAGGGGTAAGATTCACCCCAAGCCAGAGCATTTTCATCTCCATTTCCTGCTGAAGGTGCTATTCTAGAAGCATTGCACTGAATCTACCCTGCAGAACTTAAGTATTTCTAGCTTGGGGCAATACTCAGCTCATCAGTTCAGCTCTGTTGAGCAGATCCCTTACCTTAGGAAGAAGTATTAGCTGAAATAATAAATATTCTGCAAGTAGACCATGAAGCCATTCCAGCTGCCTGTGGTAAGCCTAAGGTTGAATACAACCTGAGCAAAGGCTTTAAGTACACCGGGCTCCACTCAGAATGTAGAGTGGAGTGGTTGCTGGAGCAGATGCAACTGTTTCCCTTCCTCATGTGCCCTGTAAATCATATTGCCTTACCTCTCCACAAGCAGAGTTACCCTGCACTGCCACTTTTTCTACTGC
The DNA here is from genome assembly GCF_028858725.1 of Colius striatus. Taxonomy (NCBI): domain Eukaryota; kingdom Metazoa; phylum Chordata; class Aves; order Coliiformes; family Coliidae; genus Colius; species Colius striatus. The sequence goes on from NC_084763.1 coordinate 37,757,824, forward strand.
ATGCTGAACAAGGTCAGCTCTGCAAGTGAAATGGTTCTGACACACAGCTTTGCTTTCTTTGGCAGTCTGTGAATGGGGACATGGCAACCATCTTAAATGAAAACACTGTTGATTTTACCAGAAGGAGCAAAGCTATCAAGAGTGGAGGACTTTAAAAGATCCACATACACGTTTATGGTACTTGAAAGTTTCCTGCCCCTATCAGCAATCTGAAAGTCATGGCAAGGTCTGATTTCCAGTTCTCATCTCAGTGGGAGTGGAATATTTGTAAAAAGATCCACCTCATCAAACTTTCTGTGCCTTCTACACCTCTTCTAGAATCAACAGAGAGAACTAAACACTCACAGGGTTAGATTCTTCTTGTCTATTTAGACAATCACTTAAGGACATGGATCATATCTCCAACTCCCTTGACTATATTAACCATTTTCTCAAAAGGAGCCCTAAGAGAAGCGCTCATGGCCATGGATATACAGAGTCTGAGTGCTGTCACCTTATATCTCACTCTCAGAATGAAGATACCAATTTCCCCAGATTTCTGAGAAGCTGTAAGGAATAATTCATTTCATATTCATGAGGAGATGTTCAGATCAGATGCACTAACTGAGATCACATCTCCGTCTGTGTATGTCCTTCAGCCTAGTTGTAAACTAAGTGTTGCAGGGTTTAGTAATGAGTGGCAGCAGAGGATGAAGAGAGTCTCCAGAAAAGAGAAAAAAAACCACATAATTAAAGGAGTTCTTGAAGGATCAGGGAAATTCAGCTTAAGAATTTCAGCCAAGCAGATGCACTGCAGACAAGACTGACACAAGCTGGGCTAACACTGGAGAAACACATAGATGTGCAGTTAGGCAGAAGGCTTGAAGACACAGTTATACAAAGTGAAGGGTGCAGCAGTAGTCTTCCTGGACAGATGCCTCCTGGAGTCCATCGCTGACTTAAGAGACCTGTGACTGAACCTGGTCTGGACTCAGCTCTACCCAAATCTAGAGGGGTCTGCTGCCTTGCCACGAGCACAGGCCAGGCCAGCACATGGCAGTCCCCCTGCCATTCAGAGCAGTCGTGCTGAGCGCTCCATTGCTCCTGAGCTGCACAGCTCAAGGTGATGTTGAATGGGGACACTAGACACAGCAATGGATGGGACTGATGGGACAGCAGAGATGTGTCCAGTTCTGGGCTCCCCAGTTCAAGACAGATGGGGAACAGCTGAAGAGAGTCCAGTGGAGGGCCATAAAGATGCTGTGGGGACTGGAATATCTCTTTAATGAAGAAAGGCTGCGGGACCTGGGGCTGTTCAGCCTGGAGAAGAGATCTCATTAACACTTACAAGTACCTAAAGAGTGGATGTCAAGAGGATGGGGTGACACTTTTTTCTGTAGTGTCCAGTGACAGGATAAGGAGTAATGGACATAAGCCGGAACCCAAAAAGTTCCACTTAAACATAAGGAGAAACTTGTTTGGTGTTGAGGTGAGGGAGCCCTGGCGCAGGCTGTCCAAGGAGGGTACGGAGTCTCTGGAGGTTTTCAAACCCACCTGGACATGTTCTTGTGTCCCTTGATCAAGGGGAACCAGCTTTAGCAGGGGGTTGGGCTGGATGGTCTCTAGAGGTCCCTTCCAACCCCTACCATTCTGGGATTCTGTGTGGGATGGCAGAGGCCTCAGACACTGCACAGGGGCTCCCAACAGTGCAGCTCATCATTCTAAGGATCACCTATCAAGACAAGACTGTTAAACCCAAAGCCATTGTCATGGTATACAAGGAAGTCCAGTAACAAAGAGCTGGAGGGGTAGCAGATATGCCTGACCCACTAAATAGTTGCAAGCACTGTTGGCAGCCGGTTTTAGTCTCGTTTTTGCAGCATTCCTAGCTAGGATGCAGGGAGATAGGGAGGGGCTCTGGCAAATCCCTTTGCAGATTAGGGAAGTGAATAAAGGATCTGCAACAAGCAGCAGCAGAGCTTGGAGAAGCCCTTCCCTATAATTCCAGCACTGCCTGGAGCTTTTCTGTGGCTTTTGGACTTTCATTCTATTGACCTAAAGACAACAGCTTGGGGGAGATATTTAGATACTTTGTGTAGTCCAGCACTGTTTCTGAATGGAGTCTAACAAATTAGATGCCTGCCCAGGGCTGTGGAACGAATCCTTAAGTGAATCCAAACTGTGTTATCTGTCTTTAATTACTGACACTGCCCTGCAGCAATTCTTACCCTGGTTTTATTTACAGCCTTTCAGCACTTTTCATAGTGACAGATTCTACCCCTTTTTTAAACATAAGGAACCGTACATCCTATGTCGCCATGCCACCTTCACAAGGAAGTGGAAAATCCAAGAGGCTTTGGGGTTTTGAGGGGGTTTTTTGGGTTGTTTCTTTTTCCTTAATGTTTCAGTTTCAATGTATTTTCCACCAAAACAAGAGCTCAGCAGTTCGGCCCTTTGCACTCTCCTAGTTCACACAGCAGGATGGCAGAGGGAAAAGGATAGGTTTTGCTACATTGGCTTTTTTTTCTCTTTAAACTAAATGGATCAGTTCCTCCAACAGATCACATCAGCTAAAGTTTGTTCACTAAGGTAGATGTTGGACATACCGTTTCCTTGCAAGACCTGAGCTCAGCTCCCAGCTTATGGCTTCCCTGATTTAAAGGAATCAAAAGGGCATTTCTACACAGTTTCTTGATTTCCCTTGTCCTCCATGGACAACTACATGACCACCATCCTCAGTGGCCACCCCAGGCCATTCTCAGTGAGAGGACACCATACTTGATACAGTTTTAGGCTACCGGTACTTGTTTTCCTCTTGAGTTTTTAGGGGTAAGCAAATACAGCTGCATTTCCAGCCCTCATTGATTCCTACTCAGCAGTCTGGATATCCACAACAGACTGCTCAAGGCATTAAAGAAGGAGGGGAGCATATGCTACAGCCCTCAGGACAGAGCAAAACAGCTCATCTACCGTGAAATCAGGCAGCGTCCAGTCCTGATCAATTAAAAGCACATAGACACTTTGTAGTCACTCCTTGTGGTACTAATCTTTCCTGCATGTGCAGCATCCTCACGCTGCTTCAGAGGGTTAGCCTGAAGAAGGTTATATTCAGCTTTGAGGTATGGGCAGCTGACACGACAGACCCTGAAGATTCAGTTCGTCTGGGACAAGCCAGAAAAGCAACCTCCTCGTGGGATGAAGAACATTCCTTGTCCTTGGTAGATGGACCAGGAATGTCCTCAGTCCTGCAGGGATGTCTCCTGGACAAGGCAAGAAGCAATGGAGCACTTTGTGCTTCATTTACCTGGGGCAGTGGTGGAGTTCCCTTCCCTGGAGACATACCAAAGACACGTAAATAAAGTGCTAAGGGGTTAGTGATGAGCTTGGCAGTGTGAGGTGAGTGGTTGGACTTGATGACCTTAAAGGTCTTTTCCAATCTAAATGATTCTATTACTCTATGATTCTGTGTACACAGGCTACTTCTAGTGACTCCTATTTCTTATTCCTTTGCTCCCCACAGACAATCTCTGTTTCTCAGCAACTGCAGCTTCCACAGGTCCTCAGGCATATTGTTCACTACTTGGCACCCAGCAAGAAGTCAGAGCTCTCTCTTGTCCCACCCTCAGAAGTCAGGAAGTGCTAGAGTGGCCTTGCTTACCTCTGGGGAGGGGAAATGGGATCTGTTTCCATCGACTGGGGCAACCAAGAGCATGTCCTGCAGGATGGTCATCATGTGCTGGGCCATGACCTTCTGCTGGTCAACGCTGCAGTGGTTCTCCAAGGAGATGATGACAGGGTATGGCGAGGTCTAGAACGAGACAGCAACATGCATCATTAGTGAACTATGCAATTTTATCAGTCTACAGCAATTGACAGAAATCCTAGTGCAGTTTTCTCTGGAAATTAGTGTGCCAACAGTAGGTGTCTGGTATTCTGCTAAAGTGAGTATTTGTTTAAAAACAGACAAATTTAACTGTGCAATAGCTACTCAGATCTCTGCTGATGCCTTCCAGAGATGATGATCCAATGGAGAGAGCACCAAGCTGGGTCAGATGGCTCCCATAGACTTGCTGGGACACTGATGAAGCTTGCTGTGCCTCCATTCTCCATTTGCACTGTGGATCAGAACACTTTCTTACCTCTGAGGAACGACTGAGAAAAGAGGCTTTGAAACCACTGGGTTTGCTCAAATCCTTCAGTGACAAGAAGCCTTCCTCCACTCGTGCATAGGCCTGATCTGCTTCCCTGTGGCCTTCCCTAGTCATTTTGTGTGCTGAAGTCATTGTCATTGTCAATGCCTCATAGCCCCAAAAGAAACTTGATACTCAAGTGCACTGAAGGAAAACAGCAGAAAGCCCAGTGAGTCTTGACAGACCCTAGGTTTTATAAAAGCTGCTGGCCCAGCACTGCCTCCAGACCTGCACAATCCTTTTAAAGTAGATTAGAAGCAGTCCTTCACATCATTCCCTCCAAAACACATGCATATGTCCTCTAAACTAGGAGACGCCAAAGCCACAGAAATCATGGGCTTGTTTGCATTTCCCACTGGGTATGCTTAAGATATTGGGCATTATTTTACTTGCAGTGGGGTCCAGGATGCAGATATGCTGCTGTAGGTTCAAACTCATCCTCAGATAGTGATCTGCCTGACCAGCAACTCCCAGGAATGGATCTCTTCAGAAAGCAGAAAATGGATGCTCAGACAGAAAGGCACACCTTGTACACATGAGAAATGCTAAGGTGAAGCCTTCATTGTTTATACTCTCTGCTGGGAAGGCAGAGACTTACTGTCAGTCTTGGATTATGAGATATATGAGAAATCTTAGAGAATTCCTTCTCCTTACTTTGAAAGCATAGTTCTTGATGGCCTTAATGACATCACTGAAGAGGATCTTGGAGGTGAGAGTGTAGCCATGATAAATGATAGGCTCTGAGTTAGGGCCATCCCAGCAATCGAGTTCCACACAGCGGCAGCCTTTGGTGAGGGCTCTGGAAACAAAGAAGGGATCTGATTGGGTTCTAAACCTTCTGTTCCATCTCAAAATGAGGGTACATCAGGCACAGTTATTGCCTGGGAAGGCTGATTGGAAGTTTAGGAAGCAAAGGAGGGAGAAAAGAGGAGTTTGGAAAAACAGGAAAGCGACTGGAGAAAGGATAGGATCATGAGAGCTCAGAGTCAGCAAAGAGAGCTCAAGGTTGAGCAAGGAAAGCACAGTGGGATCTTGAGAAAGGAGGCAGTGAAAGTCCAAGGTAAGAATTATCCTAAGAAGAAGACATAGTCAGTGCTCAATGAGAAATTACACTCGTGACTGTGCCCAATGCCCTTTCCCAAAGATGACAAAGAGAAGAGGCAATCAAGAGTGGGTGCATTGGCAGAAAGACAGTAAGACAGCCTTAGAAACCAGGTCACAAAGCCTGGACAGTGTCCTGACTTCATCTAAATCAGGCAAGACTTGAGAGATGAATCCTCAAAGAGAACTCCACCATTGCTGGGGAGACCGTTGAGGGCCAGTTTCCTGAATCAAGTCTGCAGATCGAATTTCCACTTAAAACTCCTGCTTCTATATATCCACATCTCCAATTTTATTTACCCTCTAATGAAGGTTCCCTCTGTACAGACTTATCAAGGGCAGGTTGAATGGGGCTTGGAGCAACCTGGTCTAGTGGAATGTGTCCCTACCCATGACGGGGAGTTGGAACAAGATGAGCTTTAAGGTCCCTTCCAACCTAAACCATTCTATGATTCTGTGATCTGTCTAGGAGGTGATCTTGTCTCCTTTACAATAACTCCCTATATATTTCAGATACACAACTCCTTACACACACTGCAATAAGAATCATGGGATCTTTTTTCTACAACCAAAACATAATCCTGTAATTTTAAAATACTTTAAACTTGAATTCAAACAACTACTAAAGGGCAACTTTTGCCAGATTTCACTCTCTTCTTTTGATCCGAGACAGTCATTGTTCCCTGAGAATCAGATAAATAATAAACAAACACAGAATTGGAGTCATTAGCAAGGAGACATTGTCTCACTCAATAAAATGACAGGTCATAGCAGAAGTATGAAAGGTGGTTGTGCAAGTTAGTAAAGGCTCTGCAAACACTGAGCCATGGGGCATAAGACAGCAATCACTGTTAAAGGCAGAAGTAGGCAACACCTAGTATTCTGTCCAGGGACCCTGTAGGAGCATCTGAGCTGCTAAAGAGGAACCAGGCATAAGTTTCCTGATCCCCTGCACTGCTTCGTTACTCATATCCCAACTCTTGTTACGAACTAGGTCTCTCCAATATATACCCCAGCAGGGTTCTAGGGATAGCCCATGCCAGAGGCTACTCCCAAAAGGCAGTTCAGAGTGTAAACATCTTACAGCATGCACCATTTGGGTTCTTTCCAGTCTCTACACAGTCCTGCAGCTCTGTCCCAGAAATCTTTGCACCTTGTAGCTCCTTGCACACATGATCTCATGCCACATTCTGGGGAATGAAACATTCCCTCAGCATCATACTTTGAAAACACCATGTTTTCACGGTGCAATAGAGGCTCTACATGATTGCGGATATTTTAAACTACTCCCCAATGTAGTAATTATACACTTTACAATCAGATGAACACCAGATGAGGCCCAGGTGAAAGTGCTATGAAGAGGGGTGCACAGACAACCCAGCTTAAAAACAGCTCACTCTGATGTGAACATGGGCCAGTCCACATTACCTCAGCTCAGACTTTTTGGTCCTCTTGCATCTAGTACTAAAGACACACTCTCTGTCTTCTATATCACAGAATCATAGAATTGCTTAAATTGGAAAATACCTTTAAGATCATCAAGTCCAACCCCTCCCCTCACCCTGCCAAGCCCACCACTAACCCAAGGCCCTCAGCACCTCAGCTACACGGCTTTGCAATAGCTGCAGGGATGGGAAATTCACCACCTCCCTGGGCAGCCTGGGACAGGGGCTGACAATCCTCTCAGGGAAAAAGTTCTTCTTCATCTCCAATCTAAACCTACCCTGATGCAACTTGAGCCCATTTCCTCTTGTCCTGTCACTCGTTACTGGAGAAAAGAGACCAACCCCCGCCTCTTGTCAGGAAGCTGCAAAGAGTAATCATGTCTCCCCTCAGCCTCCTCTTCTACAGACTAAGCAACCCCAGGTCCCTCAGCCACTCCTCATAATACCTTAACCTCTCTCATACATAAATACACACACACGTACCTGATATAGGCTTCTGTGCTGCTTGGACCTGTGAGCTGGTCTTCCATAAGATAGGTATTGTGTGAGGATGACACCAAGTAGTGACTGAGAGGTTGAGTCATATCCTGGTAAACTTTACGGTGGGAGGAGTTGAATATATTTCCATCATCAGACAGGAGGTACATCAGGAAACCATCTTTGGTCATGGCATTACCCCTCTTGGCTGTCAGATAAAAAGACAGAAACCTCATATTGAAAATCTGACACCAGGTTATACCATCATTTTCACCATGATGCCTACTGCTCTCCTCAGGATCTCAAAGACAAAACATGCTCCCTAGGTATTCAGCTAACAGTAAAGATATTGATGCTGCTCAGGTGATGATGACAGCTTCATCTGCCTGGAAATGCTTTTAAAGCCCCTTCACAAGCAGAAGCTTTTTATAACAATTACTGTCCTTGACAACACCTTAAAAGTGTCAAAGATGGCATTTACCTCCCCAGTCTCTAGAGATCTACAGTATGAAAATCTCCATTTGAGCATTTTGAGCTTCCTTCAGGACAACACAGGGAAACTCTCAGATGTCTAAACATAGCCAGATGAATATTGTCCAGACTATGCAATGAACACATGATTTGCAAAGAGTAAATGCAAAACAATGCAACTTTGAGGAGAAATTGGGGCCTTCCCATCTTGAGGTACTGAGCTAGATCTCAGTCTAATCTCTAAGTCCGACATCTGCAAAGCATTGTCTCTCTCCTGAAGGTACATCAGGATAGTGCAAAAGTAGCCTTTGATCCTTCATTCACTTCTTGAACAAGTCCTCAAAGGTGTTCCAGACTGGCGACTCAAGGAATCATAGAATGTTAAGGGTTGGAAGGGACCTTGAAAGATCATTCAGTCCAATCCCCCTGCAAGGGCAGGACCACCTAGAGAAGTTAACATGGGAACTCATCCAGGTAGGTTTTGAATGCTTCCAGAGAAGCTGACTCCACAACCCATCTGGACAGCCTGTTCCAGGGCTCCATCACCCTCACAGTAAAGAAGTTTTTCCTTACGATTCAGTTAATTTCTCAGAAGAGAGACAGTTCTCTGATTGCTCTCATAAACAGCTGCCACCTTCTTGGCCCTTTACTCAGAGACCTCATCATCCAATGGCTTTTCAGGTGCACACATTCAAAAACATTTGCCCCCATTCCTGCTTCTGGAGAACAGAAACATTTCTACCTTATTAACTTTGCAAAGCTGCATGAAGTCTCGACATTTGAATAAGCCACCAGAGTCTTTCCCTCAGGAATTTCATCCCCCTCTAGCCAACTCTACATCAACACCTCTCCACCTGCTCAGTGTGCCAAGGCAAATTTGAAGATATGTATTTCCCAGGCTCTCCTATGCCCTCCTCTCCTAGACCTGCTAAAATTCCTCTAGAATACTGATGATTTAGAAGCAGCTGCAAGGAAGAAATGAAACAGATGGCTGCAGAAGAAAGTAGCAGCAAAGTAATTAATAGTTCATGAAGAAAGCAAGACCTTGTACCAAACCAGCTAGGGTTTCCAACCTACCTCTTTCATTGGGCTCATATCTCTGAATTAAGGCAGGGGCAGCGACAACAGCATCTTCTTCTTGCTGCATCTCATAAAGGAACCTCACCAGGTTCTGGCAGGACATGAATCCTTCTGCATCTGAGTACTTTTGGAAGATCGTGTCTATTTCCTTCCTCTCTGTCAATATCTTGTAAAATTCCTCTATCTCATCATCCTCCAGAGCCTCTGTTTTGGACTTGTCACAATGCTGTAAACGTAGAGGGGAGAAGGAGTGAAAACCTTCTTTCCTTCTGGCATATGCTAGTCGTAATCTGCACCAGGGCTACACAACGCAGAACACAAAATAATTGCAAACAGTTACTGGCCAGTGAATGAGAAGCACCTGGTCAATGACAATGGTTCTCATTGACAAGGCCAACAGTCATGTAATAGTTATAATTACTATTATTTATTCATATTATTGGCCTGCTGAAAAGCACTAGGTATGGCCTTCAGCTCCACCACACCGCGTACTGTGCAAACCATAGATTAAAAGGACAGCCCCTGACGCTCTCAGTACAAATCAAGGCTGAAGAGAAATGTACCTCTTAATCTCCAAGAGATGGAGGAATATGGGAAAGCAATCCACCTTAAACTACTGGTAAAGACTGTGGCCTAAACTCCAGTAAGTAAAGTGATCTTTGCATGTTTGAGCTCAGGCCTCAAGGCTAGTAGTCAGGCTGGTTGCAAAGATACCGTCAAAATTTACTTTAAAAAAAGGTCCTGATAAACATGGGCATGTTTAGTTATGAAAAAGAAAAAACCAACCTCTTTCCATAGAACCACCAATTAACAAAACAGCCACAAAATTTCCAATCAGATATTCTCAAGGAGCCGTAATGCAAACTCTTCATACCCCAGTGTTCCTCTGTGGCTTGAACTTCTTCACTAGGTAACAGCTCTGACTGAGCACCACAGTCAAGGACTTGACCGACCATGAATTTAAGATACATAAGTTAGTGTCTCCATGATGGACAACAGCATTTCCAACAATAAATATATAAAGTTTATTTTAAATACTCCCAAGTTCAACTTTTTGTCAGAAATTACAGTTTTTCTGTGGCAAACCCTGACATCAATTTTGATGTTTGTTACTAGCAGAGGTCTTCATGGAGAGCTGAACAACTATTTTTCAGCCATCTCTGGGATGTAAACCTCTGTATTAAATATAGGCTGAGCAAAAAAAGCTGCAGTAGAAAACATGAGCTGATTTCAGAGGAACCACTTATGGCAGGAAGCATTATACAACTTCCAAATTGTTTTCCCTACAAATTTCATCAATTATTCCACTTATAGTTAATGCCTTGTAATTATGATGATTCCCTCTCTCTCTCAATATCTAAAGCAAGCAAACAGACCCTTAGCAGTATTGTCTTCAACTCATATAACCCACTCATATCTTACATTTCAGGTAAATCCCTGAATTCTCATCTTTGGCATGGATACCAAAACCCCTACAAGCCATGGCTTGCTTTTTTCAGTCTTTGGCCTAAAAATTTTTATTCTTCAGGCCTGAACTTGGATTGAAAGTGTACTTCAAGCCACTCAGACGAGGTGGTGGTGTACTTCATTTCACCCTCGTGATGGACAATGTTGCTACCAGTTACTATGACTTAGTTGACAGATGGTAACTTGCCAAATACTCCACTGCAGTCTATACCTTCACTAGCAGTTTATGATGCACACATAAAACCAAACAAGATGATCCTGATGCTCAGCATTTCATAAATGGAACTGACAGCAAAACTTGCAATTTGCCCTGACTTCCAAATTGGCTATGGGCTATAAGCTATGGGCTTATCTCAGTGATAGGACAACCTGTGAAATGCTCAGTACTTCAAACACCTTGAGTTTGAGCAGACCAGGAACTATCTTTTCCTTGCTGTCTGTGTGTGCATGATCCAGTGCTGTGGCCTTGGCAGATCTCACAAGCTAAGTTGAGCCTAATGATTAGCAACTGAAAAAGGAATATAAAAAGGGAAAGCAACTGGTGGAGACTGCAGTGGTACCACTACTGACAGACATTCTTTAAGACATAACAGGGAAAGTGACATTTTACTTTGAGTAAAAAGGCTTTGTAACTGATGTGCCTTGGGAAGTTTGTTAGTGGCGATTAAAGATTGTAATGGAAAGGGGACAATAACATTGTCATCATAGTCTCATATTCCAGGATAGATTAGATGCACAGTATAAAAGTGAGCTCCTTCTACTTGGGAGACAAGAGCTCCAAATTAGGAGAATTGCAATCCAAAATATTGCATATTGCCTCACTTGCATGGATCACGAACCATGAGTTCTGAACAAACCTTGGCCTGCACGAAAAAGTCAGAACCTTTCTATTGCACCATAGCAAAAATTCAGGTTGAAATTAAGTGAGCAATTAGAGGAGCTTTGCAGTTTCTGGTTGCATTGCGTATGTCTTACTCAAGTGGGTGTAAAACCTTGAGTCAGACAGAGTTATGTGATGAAAAGCAAGAATAACGTGAGAATATATGCTGTAGCTCTCTCTTGAATTCTTGATTGCCCTTCCTTCCTGTGACTAAGTGAAGAAAACCTCATAAAGACAGAAAAGATCACTCTTTTAATATGCTGCCACATCCCCTGGTCCATCTGAGTTTAAATAGTGTGCAAACTGAAAATGTAATTGCTTTAGGAGGAAGATAGACTCTTCCTGGAGGCAAATCAGGCCATAAGAGCCTCTCTTTGCAGAGGCTATACAGCAAATTTGTAACAATGGCATGCCTAATGAGGGTGCTTCACTTTGCTACCTGCATTTAGATGATGGGGTGAATCAAGGTTTAGGACTTGGAGTTCTTAAGCCAAAAAAAGAAATTTACTTCACGTTTCCACTCTTGGGCTCCCTTGTAACTATTGTAATAGCAAAAGAGATTCATTGAATGAACAGAAGACTGTGCCTTTGGGGGTGAAAAAAAGTTTCTTTTCAGATGTTTGATGTTTGAAGATGTAGGGAGTGACATATGCATCCTTTAGGCTGAGGTGAATTGCACAGCAGTCTCCATTATTGGCTTGACCTACACAGAATGCAAAGGAAATTCGTTGCTGACTACTTCCAGTGCAGATGTCTGCACTGGAGACATCTAACTCAGAGGAATCCCAACTTTATTGCTATTCTTCCAGGGACTTCCTGAGCAAGGAATAAACAATAGGATATGCCAGACAGAGCAGGAAGCTGCTCTAACTTGAAGATTTTGCAATCTGAAATCCCTTAAGATTTGATGATGACTTTCCCTCAGTTCTTGCAGAGTTACCAGAGAGAGAGGTCCATAAAGCAACTGTCAGGAAATATGTACCTCCTTTGGGGACAGGTCATAGTGAGATCTCTTCAACCTTCCCTGCTATCTGCTTACAGGAAGGAGCAGAACTACTGCCTGGTGCCCAAAACCACCCACATGTTTACCACTCTTCACAAAAAGCATTTCAGAAACTGCCCACCCACGAATTCAAATCCTGCTTCAGACAGGATGGATGTCTGGAAATTATCCAGATGTTTTATCTCACCTCAGCAGGAAAGCTTCTTTAGAGAGAAACCAAAAACTTAACAACTGAGAATTTTTCATCCTTTTCTTATCTTCTAAAAGGCTCAGCCAGCAGTCCAGATTCTTGAGAATCACAAGTATATGCTCCTGATCAGATTAAACGTGCTTTGGCTATTAAATCAATCAGACTGGTTAAGGCTTGGGTGCAATGTTACATAACTATCACAAATCTGGGGTGGGGTTTTTTCCTAGTTTGCACTTTCTTTATGTTTACACCTGTCACATTCTTCCTCTGAAAAGGTGAGGATCTAGTTCATAACTGTAAGCAAATCAATTTCAGACAGACTTAGGCATTGGCATGTGGTTGTGGTACACAGAAGTCCTGAAACACCTGAGACTCTAAGTGCACTTGAACTTTGCTTTTCCCTTTTTCTCACACTATGTTTGCATCTTCTCTGAATCCTGGAAAAATTTGGCATCAGTGGTAAAGAAAGGCCTTAGCATTCCTTCATCAAAAGCACTGTGTTGGTCTAACCTAGTTGTCAGTGGAAATCTGCTGAGCACCAAAACCCAAAAGACCTTCCTTGGTAGAGAAAAGATGCTAGAGTTCACTTTAGCTTAGGTCTCCAAACAAAGCTGAAAGCTGTGGGAGACCTTGACCTCAGATAACATCAAATTCTTTATCTGCTTGCTCTCATTACCTGGAAAATCTTCTTGGCATGATAGTCATCGACTTCAATGTTCACTTCTTTCAGGAAGTTCTTGAGCTCTTTCAAGCTCATTTTGTTGTCTTTGTTTTTATCAGCTTTCCGCAAGCACGTATGAATCCAGCTGCAGTATGATGTAAGGAAATCTTGCCATGTCAGTGCCTACCCTAAAGACCACCCTTCTGTTGTTCGTGGTTGGGGAGAAATCTCTTATAAAGACTCTGAACTACTTCTCCAGCTGCTACCATGAACATCATCCCACCTTCTGCTCTGAAAGAGCAAAATGGTGTTTTGACAGGAGCAAACTATGCTGTAACACAAGCAGTCGTGACCTGGGAGAAGCTTTCCACCATCTGGCCAAGACTGTGTCAGCTCTCTTTACCCTATAGGAGTTTCTGGCCACAGCTAGAAACAGTCAGATTTCTCTTTTATGACAGAGAGTGCATTCTGTTCCACACTGTTAAAAGGAGATTGAAGGCTGAAAGGAGCTCCCAAGTGCAGCTTGGTAACCTTGTTGTTGCAGATTTGATCAATATTCAGTATATCAAGGTGAACACTGAACAGAGATTATCCAAAAGAAGCATTAATATAAATTATTTCTCTCACTTTCAACTTCTGTATTTATTTAGGGACTTCTACCTATATGTCTTAAAAACTTTGTTATGAGCAGAATCAATACAAATTTTGTGGGTCTTGGCATTCCTTAGAAATGTACAGGACCTATACTGTATCATACTATGATAATAGTTCTTAAAAGCCTGGCTTATAATAAATTCAGTGTGTTTAAGGTTCTGTAGTAATTACTATTAAAAAATGAACTTTGTAATGTGATGCCAGATAATTTGAAATGAGTCTCTCATGTTACTTGCAGTCCCTTGAGCAAACAATGTTAGACACTTGAGAAACCTTGCAGTTTTAAATAAAAAAACCCACGCTTTTTGTATCATGGAAGTGACTCTAATTTACTTTACTGTCAAATAAGAAAGGTCATCCGGAAAAATCTCCTATTTTTCAATGGAAAAATTATTGAAGCAACAGTTTCATCTCCACAAACGTAACCTTCCATGCCTTGCATAGGAAAAATTGCCTCAAACTCATTCTGAAAAAACATCTCTTAAAAATGCCCAACCTGGAAGTTAAGCAGAGTAAACTTCAGAATTAGTAAATTAACTGGGCCTTTCAAAATACTCCCCCAAAAAGGCATTAATTGACAGCTTTAGGGGCTGTAGGCATAACCCTGAAACTGAATATTCACCACAGCTACCACTGCATTCAAATATTTCTGAACTAAACAGATAGGTTTAAACTGTTTGTAAGTATTGTTTGTGTCATGGAAAGCTGAACTTTCTGTCTTTAAAAATCTTGGCAGGTGCTAAGTAATGACCTCACACTGTATCTGTCTTAGCCTGGTAACATCAATATTCCTCTTCTTTAGACACAGAAACCAAAATAGAGGCTGCCTTTCCCCAACAACCAACCATTGCACAAAAAAATCACCTTTGTTCAAAAGTCTGCAGCCATTTCCACTGATGGTGAGCACCCAGAGATAGTGCATGTATCTAGAAGGCAATACATGCCCAGTGCAAAAGAGCATGTCTGGGTCCTGCCTGTTGTTTCACAAACAGCAGCATTCAGTCCCCAAAACACCTAAATTCCCCAGGCATCGGGATCCCCTGAGGTTTCAGAGAGTTTAGAGGAGCTGGAAGAACTAAGCATTTCAACTAAAATTCTTCTCCTCTGATATAAACACCATTTTGAAGCTGTGTTGAGGGTCTTCCTTTTACCTCACACACTTATTTGGGCCTGGGTGGATGAGGAAAAAGCTGTTCCCATTCCTGTACACATCCAGAGAGAGCCTGCTTTCTGCCTCTTGTTTTTAAAGGATCTGTCAGCTCCAGGACTACCAGCTTTCTATTACAAACCAAAGACTGAAACTATCTGGCACATTTCCCATGAATGTGCTCAGAACTGAAACACTGCAAAACTTCTGGTAAGTGACTTCAATCAAGAAGAAAAGCTCATACATAAATCCTAAAATCAAAGCAGACAGTGCCACATTACTCTAAAGTCCCCTGTATTTTCTGGTCTGAAGTCTTCCCTGCACACAGAACTGCAATATTTGTTAAATAACCTATGCCAGCCTGCTGCAGGGTTGAATCTGAAGCTTAATAAAACGTCTTTAAAAATGTATGTATAAGAATGTATATGAAGTATGTATAAGAGTGTAAGAAGCACTCTTGAAGCATGTGGGAGTTTTATCTTTGTAGGAATACAGGACTGGAAAGGAAACACAAGACAAATACAATGCATAAAGGATCAAACCCCATCTGAAAGCAGCGAGGTTTTTACTTTCAGCGAAAACCGCTTATCCCTTACTTCCTTCAAAGGTTTTAGAGGCTGGAAAAGACAGGCTCCAGTCATGGGGGACAGGCAGGGGACCCAACACTTCTGATCTACTGACTCTTCTCCTTCTGTGCTCACAGATGCAAAGAACACTTCTGAGGTTTAAGGAAAATCTGAGTAAGCCCATGCTGCCAAGCAAACCCAGTGAAGACAGACTAAATTTAAAATCCCAGGCTTTAATTAAACACCATCACATTTCAAATGAGAAATCATGCTGTTCTGTAATTCCAGGTTACGTTAAACAGCCTGCGACAATCCCAGATTGGAAACCAGCACTGCACAGTAATTACTCTTCCAGAAATATTGCTTGCCTACCCACCCTATTTAGCTTCAATTCTGCTTTCCAAAGACAGAGAGGCACTTTTCCATGCTGGAAATTTACAGCACTCTTCCTTTCCAAATGTCACTGTTGGTTTTTCTCCATTAGCAATCTCATCTCTTCTTAGGGGAAGTTTTTCAGCAATATACTCAATTTGACATGCTCCAGGGATAACTTTCAGTAGCCCAGAGTTTCTCCACACACTGTGGGGGCAAGGGGCAGCCCTCACATTTAAAAGGAAAACTGCCAGTGTATAATATTTACAACAGCACCAACGTTTCAAGATTTCAATTTGTTTAGGGGCTGGTCCCTACTACTGCAGGCACACAACTGCTGATGCAGCTGAGGAATGACCTTACAGCCTAGAGCCTGAAGAATCTTCCAAAAAAATACTCACAGTGCAGGAGATAAATGCAGCATCCCACACACATCAGAGGTAAGGGAATCTGATTCCTATAAGCAAACAGCACTCTGGTTGTGTAAGTGATTATTAGACTTGAGAGAATCCACAGGAGAGTAAAGCCTGATGAAAGCTCAGCATTTATAAGCCATGTCCTTCATCACCAGTACATTACTACCCAGCAGAGAACTCACATGGAGTGAAGCCTTGACTGAAGGAAAGACTCCCTGGTGCCTGCTAAGGCTCAGGCTCCAGCTTTGTGATATTCCTCAGCTGAGGATTTCACATCTCCCCTCCACAGAGGCACTGATGCTGAACCAGGCACGAAGCTCTGGAAGCCTTCTCTCACTGAGTGCATGATCTGGCTTCCTCTCAGGTAGCTGGATGCCTGTCTTTGTGAAGCTTGAAGGAACTCAATATTTAATAACTACTGCTGCTTTGTTAAATCAAGGAGAAATTGGCTAACAGGTTCATAGGTCATCATCGGGGTCTCATACACAGGGACCACTGAAAATCCATCAAAAACTGCACCCACACATATTCCCCCTTTTTATATGGATGTGAGACCTGTGGTTGCACAGTAACTTACTAAGTGAAATGCAGCTCCAGGGAAAACTCCCTGTAAATTCATCAGAGCTAGGATTTCACACAATAACTAACCCAACTCCTCACAGCTAATTTACATTCCTTTCCTGCCCTGCTCCTTTTCTGGATCGTACTAGAGCAATCAGAAATTCTTTCAGGGTAAAATTTTCTCTCATGCTGAGGCAAATAAGGAGTAATTTCACTAAAGTCAGTAGAGTTACCCCAGAGGAAATTTGGCAGTCAGAAGACGAGAATCGGTTCCTTCATCTTGTATTACTGTGAAACATGAGGAACAATACAAACTCTTCATGCCTTGCCAAGAAGTGCCTGTCTTGGAGTTTACTGCAATACAAGTGAAACAGACCCCTGAAGAACACAAAAAACCCTAATGACTGTTTTATCTAGAGCTCCCTGAAAGAGGCAATTCTTTGGTTAAGGAGCTATGTTAAGCCTGAATCCACTATTGCAGATATGGCTGTAAAATAGGAAGAAAGAAACGTTGGAAACCAGGGAGTTTGCCCTGGTACAAACTCAGTGCAAGAAAAAACCCAGTGCCCAGGGCCAATGGGAAAAAAAGGGGGTTAGTCTACTATCTCCACCCACAGAGAAAGACAAGTGTATCTTTGTCTGCAGTTAATCATTTTATAAGGCAAAGGATACTGTTGGAGTTTCTGTTTCTGGTTCATGGAGTTGCTATGGGCTATGATTTTCCCAAGGCCAGAGATCCAGTGGTTGGCATCATCCTCTGAACTCGCAATGAGGTCCAGGTTTTTCCGCTGGTCTTTGAAAATGATGGAAAAGCAGCGATACTCCGGGACATCCTTGGCGTATTTTTCCATACCTTCTGTTTTATGGCCTGACCTCACATCCCGAATATCTTCAATAGAGACTGTGGAAATAAAGCAGAGCCTACTGTCAGTGGGGGTTCAGCTTTATCTCTACTTGATACGGGATACTAAGAAATTACTTTCTCCTTTTTCTGAAGCCTCTAGAGGATTCCCTTCCCTTTCCCAAACTTAGTACTCAAGAAAGCTCAAATCAAAAGGTGGAGAAAGAGGAAGAAATTTTAAAAAGAGCTTTTCCCCCATATTATTTGTTTAACAAAGAAGTAGAATATACACTAGATGCCACACTGTGATATCATGGTTATCAAAACACAAATCACTGCCAGAAGTTTGGAACATCCCTGACTTCATCTGTTCCCCCATCTGAGGGTGGGGAAAGTGGAGCTGTGCGTCCCAGTGAACATCACCTCACAGGAAAATGAGAGATGACTAAGGGGGGCAGGGACCAAAATAGTATTCTTTAGTTTGCAAAACAGTAGAGAAAGTAAATGTTTAAATCTTCTATCTTCTTTTCAGTCAGGCTAATGCAAATTAGAGAGGCGAAGACCAAAGCTTTGGAGCAATCTGGTGTCAACCGTACTCCATCCTCACCCCTGGCAAGGGTAGACTTGACCTTCTTTGCTGCAAAAAAGCAAACCACTGCTTTCAAGGCCAACCTTCCCCATTTCCATCTCTGCCCCTCAGCTCATGGAAATGAGCCCTGAAGTCACACCAAACTTGCAAAATACACATGCAAGGCAATCCAGAAAGAAAGGTGTGTCAAAGAGACAACTGTTACTAAGGAACAGAAGCACCCCGGACATTTGCCATGCAAGTGCTTTCAAACTATGCTGAAATCTGGCAAGCTCCCAGCAGCATGAACAGCCTTTTTTTGTCTTTCATGGGCCACTTGAAACCTTTACAGAGGAGCCAGAGGAAAGCACAGAAACTGCTTAATCACATTTGACTGCTGAGAAACTTAACACCAACGAAGGGATGACACCTGCCCACAATAAATGGCAAAAATATTTGCAAACAGTTTTGTAGACCATAATCAAGAAACTCTTATTGTATTTCCTTGGATAGGAGACAGGCCAGTTAGCATTTTGCAAACATCTACCAATACCATTTCAGGGCAGACACAGAAAAGGCAACACATCTGAGAGATATTTAGCCAATTTCTGTAATTAGTAGGCCAAAATATAGATAAAATCATGGGAATGTGGAAAATTAAAAACAGGCCTGACTTTTCCCTACCTCAAACTGTAGGTCACAGGTAAAAATTATTTCATGTGTCATAGATGTGTGAGATTGATTTTCTTTGTGCGTATCTTGAAGGAGTTTTGTTGAAAAGCAGGATGTGAGTGTAAAACGTACCCATTGTACACCTCAATAGGAGAAACTTGCCTTTAAGCATCCATTTTATCTGCTCTTTCATTAAAATTCGTACAATTTCACCATCAAAGTGCCCAGTTCATGCAAAGTCATCACAGCAGAGAAACACAACTCAGCATGCACCTTGTTTTTAGCATACCTGCCCTGGGATCATCCAAAATTCATCAGATGTTCATTAGAGTTTAACTCAGTGACTTTCTAAAACAAACACTTGACATTTGCTTTAAATTCTCCCCATATGTCAAGGAGGTCAAATATCTTACATAGCTCTTTGCTGGTTTGGTTCCTACACAAGAACATACCATGAGGACCTTCCTGGAACTGGCAAAGCTCCTCCCTGACAATTCTGAGCAATTATCTTTGTGTGGTCTTTTATTATCTCTTCATAAAAGCCAACAGTTGATCAGTCAGAGGGGAGAGGAGGAAAAGGTTGGGTTGGGCTGCTGTGGAATTAAGTTATCTAGCCAATTAAACAGGGAGTGAAAGCTTTGGGGTGGTTTTTTTGAGTACTAAAACAACCCTTGAAAGAAAAGGGCTGCAATTTCATTGCAGTTGGGCAAGTAGTGGAGAGCCCTGCCCGTTAACTATGACATTGGGCATATGACAGTGACTGTGCCTAAGGTTGAAATAAACCCTTAATGATAAGGATGCTATCATGTTTGGATGGATTCAGTTCCCTCAAAAAGTCTAAAGTTTGGTTAGTCTCCATTCACAGCCAAGGGGAAAAAAAGAAGATTTTGGAACACAAAGGTTCCATCCTATTTAGACAAAAACTTAATTCACCACTACAGGGGACCCTTATCAGAAAGCAAGATCGGGCTGAGCATCTCAGATGCAGATGTGTGCCATGCAGATGGTCCGTAAGTAGGTGATTCGCCTCCATGCTTTTGGTTATGGCAGTGGAAGTGGAAGGATCACCCTGTTGTTCCTCAACATCTGCCAACTGCTCACCACTGCTTGGCTCCTAAGAGTTATTGTCCTTTCAGAATGGCTAGCTCATCTGCTTGTGCAATCAGTCCCTAAACTTTGGGTTGGCAATGACATAGCGTTTCCAAGACTAGAAAATCTGATGTTAAATATTGGAAATTTAGAATGCATTCTTTGGAAACCACTACCTGGCAAAGTGAATCCACTGGAAAAGAGCCATGTGGGAGGAAAAAATGATTGAAAACCTGTATCTGGAAGAGCTGCCTTGACCTCTTTGGAGTATGCTGAGAAGAGGATGAGAGAGGGCACAGAGCTCCTCAATGCAGAAAAGGTACAAGGCTGAAGAAGAGGACTGGTGTCTACTGCAGTTGTGCAAGAGACAGGAGAGAAACTATCAAGGAACTGCTAACAAAGTAGGGTAAGAGAGGACACTTTTTAAAGCTTTCCATAGCTTGGTCATGTGTACTGTTTTCATCTATCAATAAAACAGCTGAAAGTCTGCCCAAGCCATCTGCAAATGTTATCTCTTTTCTGGAAAATCTTAACCCAGCTTGAGTATATTATCAGCTGTTCCCAAACAGTGAGTGTACTGTGTTAGCAGTCTCAAACTAACTGTGTGCTCAGCTCAGCTATCTGCAAGGAGAAATTAGAAGTAACTGAGGGACAAAGATATGTCACAGCAGAGGAAACACTTTAGCAAATAGACATCAATCATGTATCCCTGCAAGTTCCCTGTTCCTTCCCCATCACGCCACAGTGGGGAGGTAACTACAAGCAGAGAGAATCTGGAAAGTTTGCATCTGATTCTCCTGAGTGTTTACATCTGCTGAAGAGGTGGTTTGTGTAATGCCCAAAACATGAAGCATAACACAAGGAACCTTGTGTCCTTCCTGGCCTTCAGACATTGAGTCAAATAGGTTACAGCCTGGTCAGCTTTCCTGGCTGCTGTGAGTACCATTTGGCCAGTGCCATGGACATGGACAGGCAGCACAGCTCCCTGGAGCCAGTGAAATTACTCCTGTCTGAACTAGTCTCAGGGAGATGTTGAGAATTTTCTTTTTAATTCTCTTTTCCATTTTCATCACTGGATCCTGCCCTTGTGCTCCTCCCTCACTAATTCTCAGCCCTGTGCCCTAAGGCAGGTCTGAGTCAGGCCCAGAGGATGCAGGAGTCCGGTTTTGACAGAGAGTCTGCAAGTACCCAAGGTCAAAACAGCAACCTACAAAACTTTACTGACAGGGTGTAGAGCCCCACTTGTTCTTCTGCTTGACCAAAAACTTCCCCATGCCCAAGAGATTAGTTTCTTCCTCAAAATGGCCCCTGCACAAAAGGCTCCCCACCTCCCTCCAGCAGGACCTGGGCTGGTCTGACCACCCTCCACAAGGTGCAAGGATTTCAGCCCTACACACAGAGGGGATGGCCATTTCTGTGAGAACCATTCCTGCAGGAAGCAGTAGGGAGAGGCACACAAATTCCGTCTCCCCATCACCTTAAAAGCTATAACCTGTCAGGCTTCAGTACTGCATCCGAGTTACACTAAAAGACATTGGGCAGCCAAAATTACAAGCGTTATGGTGCCAGAAGGACAAGCCTAACAAGGTGCCTAATGATTAGACCACCTGTCTAAGAGATGAGCCCTGGCCACTGGCCTCTCCATATCTTCTCCAGTCACTGCTTCTCAGGTGACATATCCAGATTGTGCTAGGAGCAGGCACAGCAAAACATTTTGGTAATCCTAAAGAATACAGGGAAACGCTGTGCTGTGCCTTCTGACCCTGATGGCATTGCTTTCTCATCTCTCTGTGCAGGAATTACTGTGGGTCCCAGTTGCTGACACCTCATCCATTTTTTTCCCCTCTTCCCCCTGCACTGACTTGCTCAGCACACTGTTTTAACTTGAGATCTGCTGCTGGTGCATGTAACCAGCTGACAACTAGTGATGTAACGAACACATAGCTTAACAGGTTGTTTGGAAAACAGCTTTTAATATAAGGTCTTTACCTAATCTTTCTGTTCACCCATCACAGCTTGGGGCATTGATGTAAACAGAGCAATCTCTATTTATATTCCTTCCACCCATCACAACCAGGGCCCTGCAAACTGTTTCTGCACTAGTTCCCACTTCTCCTGCTACTACAGTTCTAAGGCTTTCAACACTTCTGTCTTTGCATTTAGCATATGCTGTGGAGAATAAGGTCAATATTTGTCAGCACACTGTGACGAAAACTGTCCCAGCAACGCATGTGGTGGCCTGATTCAAAATTCAATTGACAAACCAGGCAGCTCTGCATGTGAAATGACTTGGTTTGTGGGTTGAGTGATTTTGATAAAAACTAATGAGACCCACAGACAGCGGGTTTTGTCTTCCCAGCTGACGGTTGCCTTGCATAACACATTCACATCAGCAAATATTTTTCCAGGGACAAATACATGTCTGACTGTGGAGTAATGATTCCTAAAGAAACTTCCTCACCAGTTCCAGAAGGAAGGTGTTGGTGCAGTCAGCTGCCAGCTGTGTGTGTATATAGGTTGCCGAGAGTTTCTGTTGACTTTAGGCACTTATCAAGAATCATTTGAAGTTTTCACTTCTGGGCCTCAGCAAGTACAGAGGAATATCACATCCTTCCTGTTCTTCTGCAAGCAAGCTCGGGGAATTAATTCAACTGAGACAATCATTCATTCTTCCACAAAAATGTCATGGTATGTTAATTGCATGGCATTTTAAGGACATTTGTAAATATTACAGGAACTCAAAAATGAAGGACAAAGTTTTCTGCTGACCACTGGTAGTAGTCTATAAACATAAAGGTTTTGTACCACATTTAAAAACAATGGTAAAATATCTTATAATGGGCGTAGAAGTCAGAGGAACTGGAACAAATTCTGTGCACTTTTAATAGTGAAGACAGTAAATCATTACATTGAAATATCAATTTAATGACTTTAAACAATAATATAAACACCACTTGCAACATTCAGTTGTGCAACTGTATTCAGCTCACCTTTGTGAATTGCTCCCAAAACTCACTCTTTTAGGCAAAATACCAGAAAAGAAAACCGCAACAATAGTAGTTTTTAAGTAAAGCTTTTTGGCTAGAAATTGCAATATTTCAGCCAAAACTCTTAAAACTTCTTTCCTGACTACATAGTTTGTGACTCAAGGATGCACCCCCCAGTGAGTCATCTTTGGTGCAGTGTGTGAAGCTCACTCATGGCTGTCCTGGGAAATCTCATCTCCCTAAGCCTCCAGCAGAGAAAGGTACAGGACGTAGAAGAGCATCAGTTTCTGCGGGGCTCCACTGTAGCACCCCTAAACCTAAATCATACATTCAGCCTCTTCCTTCCAGCTTTGAATATTCCATTCCTCCACCAAATGCTCAAAAGGATGATTCACTGGAAAGTTTAGACCATCCCTCCAAGTCCCCAAGTTCAGAGAGTTTTTAAAGGAACTGAGTCTGGCTCAAGTGAGCTCACACTAGGGATTTCACAGGGTTTAAAAAAATACTTTTTAAAATCGATTTTGCTGAAAGCAGTACAAGCCTTTTTGCTGTTTTTTTTTTTTTCATGGAGATGAGACCTGATATTTGACCACAGCTAAACAAGACAGTATTACTGACAGGCTCTTCAAGTCCCTCTTCCCACTTTGGCTCTCCTCTTTCCCACCCTAGCAATGCTCAGGAATGAACTGTTAACCAACTCCCTTGGACAAATCTTTTCTGTGCCCTCAAAACTGTTAATCCTGCCACTTGAACCCTGTTTTCTCAGCACAGGGAGAAAGCTGTCCCCTGCATAAAAGCCTCACGGGCCAACTCTGAGCCACCTTGAGCATGGCTCTACACAACATTTAAGATAACCTAATGTTCATGGGCCCACTATGGATTTTTAAAGGTGATCTTGTGCAGCCCTTCATGCAGAGCACTCCTGTACTTCTGCTGGAGCTGACCAGAGAGTACACCAAAAGCATAATAATTTGTGGGTGAACTGACCACTTAAGATGCTTGAAGGGCTTGGGGAAAAAAGCTGTTCCTTTGGGCCTAAATGGAACATATTGAGAAATTATTAATGGATACAATAAGAAAGAAACGGACTATGTTCTATCTGTGTAGAAACCATGTTGGAATGGCAGCCAATCCCTCAAAAAGTCCCGTAGATAAAGCAGCTTTCAAGACAACACCTAATATAAATTTCCAGTTGTTTAAAATAAAAGACAATAGAGGAAGGTACTGAGTGTACCTCATCTATCTGATCCAGGACATATCTGTGCCTGTGACAACTCTGATAGGTTGAAGAGTTTCTTAACATCTGAGATTCTTCTGTCTAGCCTTGGCAGTCCCCAGTCTTATCTACTAGACACCACCACACAATGGTTTACAACTTATTTTTCTGCATAGTTATAAGAACAGTAACAGGAAAAACAGGAAACTGTCCAAACAGGAATGTAACCCTTCCCCTACTCAAACGTTGCTCCTCTGAGGTGTCTCCATCTGCTCGCTGTCAGCAACGCTGCAGATAAGATTAGACCTGCTACTAAAATTTCCCAGTTTCCATCCTGCTCATTCTTTTTCCTTCCTAAGAAAGGCAGCTTATCTGCAGTTCTAGAAAGGCAAAGTTACTGGAGGGCAAAGTTACTGTCTGTTCACAAGAAACACTGACCTTCTGGCGAGATTTGCCTTGAAGTCTCTGATTTTAAGTATCAAATCATGACCTTTCACCCTGATTTGACTACCTTCACACACCAGACCAAATGAGAAGTCAGTAGCAGTGATGGTGCACAACACTAACTAGTCGTAATCCTCTCTATATCTAAACCCAAAGATGCTTGTTGATGATAAAAGCTCAAGAAAGAAACTCAGACCCAGAGACCACTCTGAAAACATGGAATCGAAGGTCTCAGAAGACCAACAGAAAAGAAAGGCATGGGGAAACAGGTGTCCTTGGGATTACGGCTTGGGACTGGGCAGTCCGTCTCTCTTGTTGGCTTCAGGTGCGTCCAGCAGCCCCAAGGTGGCCCTCCAACCTTCCCAGAAGCTTGTACCAGAGCTTCCAGCACAGCTCCACATCCTCCCCAAAGCCTCTGGGACATGGCACACACCAGCACACTTGGCAGCTCAGCCTGGCAGCAGCCACACCCCTGCAGCCAGATGGATGTAGAGGTGCAAAGTGCAGGCCAGAGCCCTCCCACAGCTTGTTTTCCACAGCAGCAAGGCCACGCTCAGTCTCCACTGCCTTGTCTCCCTTCCCTGCTACCCTGATGGCAAAAGAAAAGGAATCTTTCTCCAGGGAAAGGTGTTCATGTACAGAGGCATTATGGAGTATAAATGTGAGTGTGAGGCAGTAGGCAATACCGCTTCTCTTTGCACTGAGGTCACTCCCATGGCACAGCAAGTTCTTCTTCCTGCAGTGGCTCTGCCTCTGTTGCCAGTAGTGTGGCAACACTGGCTGTGCCCAGTTAGCAAAGAATATCCTGAGCGCTGTAAATCCACGCCCACACACACACACACACTCCCAGCCTCTGCCCAACACCCAGCTCAAAGTATATGAGCTCACTACAGGGCTCTTACTGCAGCTCGGGACACAAAAAAGTTACAGCTGTGCCAGCTCTCCATGCCACTGCCTCGGTGATGGAGGCTATGGGCTTGACCAGTGCTTCTCCAAGTAGATATCAAAGGTCCCTGGAACCACAAAACAAGGACCTCCCCCCATTTACTTCAGAGGACCAGGTGAGGTTGGGACTGTTGATGGAGATGCTCTATGATTTGGAAACTGATGGCTCAGTATTGCACATGGTAAGGAGCAGCCTCCAATCCAAAGCCTTTTATAAGTAATGAGAGGAGGAGAAAGGAAATGTGTGGGGAAGGATGCACAAAGAGATTAAATGAAGTCGCCAAGGCCATGGTTACACAATGTGAGAGAGCTGGCTTATAACCCAAACGTATTTTTCCCTGTTACTTTACTCCTCCTACTGAAAATCTTATCACTGCTGTAGGAGGGGGGTAATTTGGCAAACACACCCTTCATTTATTTAATTGTAATTGTTACCAACAACTGTGTAAATAAGAAGGACAGCATGTTCTATACTTCAATGTGCCATAAGATACATTCCACATAATGAATTCACCTCCTGGCTTTATAAGACTGTGATGATTTGTGACAGCAAAATATGTCAGAAAAATATCAAATGAGAAGAAAAAGCAGATATAAACAGGTACACAGCCTGCCTGATCCCCTTTTCACTGCACAATTTGGCTCCTGCTCCCAATTACAGCCCCATGCTGTCACAGAATAGTTTTCCCTGTGTCCATGTAATGGTTATGGCTGTATCTGGACCATTTACAATGGAGTAAAATCTGAGTTTCCAAGATAAGGATGAGAACAGGGTTTCCTTCCTAGAGATATCTCCTGACAGCCCTTGGATCT
The DNA here is from genome assembly GCF_028858725.1 of Colius striatus. Taxonomy (NCBI): domain Eukaryota; kingdom Metazoa; phylum Chordata; class Aves; order Coliiformes; family Coliidae; genus Colius; species Colius striatus. The sequence continues at coordinate 37,784,059 of NC_084763.1, forward strand.
CCTCATTTTCCCAGTTACATTTGTGAGGATTAAATATCAGCTTTCCCAGGGGCTGCAGGCAGAAAGTGCCCCAGCAGAGCCCAGACCAACAGCCCAAGCGCACCATAACACATGACAACATGACAGATGCTCCAGCCATGTCTCACGTTAAGCATTAGGGCTTAGGCACCTGAGTAACCAAAACTATTGCTCTGGGGAGAAAATGAGCTAGGTAGGGCTACTGAGAACATCACAGCTCACCCCACAAAGATTTTAAGCAGTAACTCACAAGCTTGGGAAATGTGGTAATTTCTAACACAGCAGATTCCTCCCAGCTGTCACACAGCATCACTCAGTTTAAGTGTTACAGGAACTATAAAGGATCTGGTGTCACTGTTTCAAGCCCTGCCTCCACGCTATAATGGTCTTGGTTCACCTCAAGCCCAGTGTCCCATGGCTATAATGAAGCAAACTTCACTTACAGATCTGTGACTCTGGAGACCTCAGCATCTTCTTCGATTCCTGCCATATAGTTTTGCAGTCCTCCTGGAGCTTATAAAACCGCTCCTTTCTCCAAGAGGCTGACTTCACCTTCAGCAGCTGGCTGCCTTTCAGAAGGAACTTCAGATCCTTGTCATCTTTCAGGCCTGTGAAGAAACAGTAGTGGTAATGTTACAAGAGTCAGCACAAGAAATTATGTCCATAGCATCTTCCCTTCCACAGGACACTAATCACAGACACAGAGAGACCACTGCAGTGCAGCCAGGTCATAGGATCAATAGAATGGTAGCAGTTGGAAGTGATCTTCCGAGCTCATCGGCCCAACCCCCTGCTAAAGCAGGTCCACCTAGATCAGGGGGCACAGGAACATGTCCAGGTGGGTTTGGAAACCTCCAGAGAAGGAGACTCCACATCCTCCCTGGGCAGCCTGTGCCAGGTCTCACTCACCTCAACACCAAACAAGTTTTTCCTTGTGGAAACTTTTTGTGGAACTATTTGTGTTCTAGTTGATATCCGTTCCAGTAAAAAAGCTTTTCCTTGTGTTTAAGTTGAACTTTTTCTGTTCCTCTGGGGAGGATGGCAGAGCAGAGAGACCCAGCAATCTGCTATACCCCGATTTATGCTCACAAGAGAGGCTAGAGCCTTGGAGGTTTCTCAGATTGAGTGCAAAGACTTTTGTACTATAATTCTCAGCTGGTTTACCAACATATATTCTCCCCAGCAAATATAGTCCAATGTTAGGATGCAAAAACTACAATAAAACCAAAAACATAACAGTAAAAGCAGAGGAAAGAAAGCTGTATGACTTGTAATTGGAGTACTGTCAGGAATTTTCAAGTGATTTGAAATCTGTTCTGCAACAAATTTCCTTTGTGGAAACAGGAATACACAGAGATCTCTCTCTTCCTTCTCTGGCAAGCAATCCCTTCCCCCTCCCGTTCCCATTCACATGGGAATTTTGAAGATTGGTGTCATGAAGTTTAGAACAGACACAGATAAGTTTGGTGACACATAGCATCATATCAATAAGGTAGCAATAAAGTAGAAACCACACTCTCCTCATTTGCCCAGCTAGTATCTGAGAGAACCGTTATCTTTCACACCCTACTAGGCCACTGCAATGTCAAGTGGTAATAACTAGACCTTCTGGTTCCAGGAACTTCAGATTTCACATCTTAGCATAGATTCAGGAAGGCATTTGGACATCTAGAGAGGCAACAGGCATCTACTGAGCCATTGAAAACAGAGTTTTAGCATTCTACATGGTTTTGAATGTATCAGCAGTATATGACTTCCACACACCTAAATACTTTGAAGAATCTGTTCTTCAAATCAATCGTTAATTACAGATTTGGAGGGTGTGGGCTGTGGAGGGTGAGAAGCATGAGAAACATATCCAGGGCTTTCTGTAATAGGCACCTTGTAACTTCCTGACATTGCATGAAAGTCTGCTCCAAAGCTAGTGAAACAACATTTAACCCTGCAGCACTGACCAAGAACATCCCAACTCCATGGGATTTTCGCTAACCTTATCTTCACAATGCAGATAACCACTTGGCCACTTGCAGCCACCTGATACTCGCATCATGGACGATTTCACAGAGCAGAAATCCAAGTTAACTGATTCATCCAATAAGATTTGTGCCTTTCCCCTATAACATTGGGTTTGTTCTTCTCTGGAAAACACAGGTGCATTGAACTGCTGTTTTTTAAACAGGGCAAGGCAATAAACTACCAACTACTAAACTACTTCCAGCCTGTGTGAAAAACCTGAGATCCAGATGGCCAAATCCCCAGACTCCTGACAATTCACACAGGAAACTGAAGTGCCAGGTACCACAAAGCACTAAGCAAGGTCATGGTGGCAGTGGCAAAAAGCAGCACCGTGAATCTGTAACTGGGATACATTGGCCTAAATAAAGAAAACCTGAGATCTCCACCAGAGATTAAAATTCAGGCTGTCCACTTAGTCAGCCACTCATACTATTCTTCTGGTTTTGCAGATGCCAAGGAGTATGCCCAGAGCTCAGCCTGGCTGAGACATCCAGAGTTGAAGGTGCCACAGTGGGAGCTGGAGATCCTGAAAAGGTGGCCGTGGCCTCTCTCTTTCCTCTACATTCACTTAGCCATCTCAGACCAGGCCCAGAGCCTGGGCCTCCCAGCTTATAACTGCCCTGAAGAATTTGAATGCTTCCTCTTCTGGAAACCTCAGAGAAAAACTCATGGAGAGAAGAAAAAAAGCCATCTCCTGCAAAGCACAGAAGGGAGACATAGGATCTGAGATGCTCTCCTGGGTTTGCTGAGGTTCAAGCATACCCAGGTGCTGACAAGAGGCCATCCAGAGAAAGAAGAGAAACCACAACAGCTTCACAGACCACTGATCTCCTGAGTTGTGATGTTACAGATTCCCCTCCAAGGCAAAGGTCTTCCAAGTGCAGAGAAAGTACCACAGACCTAGGACTCACTAACATCTCTGATACCACTCAAGATTCCTGGAGAGGAAACAAACTTTCTTCTCTTTATTATCACAGAATAGAATTGAATGGAACAGCTCAGGTCAGAAGGGACCTTGAAAGCATCTGGTCCAACCTTTTTGGGGGAAAGAGAGTCTAGATGAGATTACAGAATCACAAAATTCACCCACATTTCTATTCTGGCTCCCAGCTTTGTTCCTTCTCTTTCTTCAGATCCCAGCCATAAGAGGCACCTGTTATGAGACTAGCAAGAGATTAGGACATCGTAGGGTAACATGAGGAAGAAAGAAGGAAAACCATCAATTCCTTTGGGTGCCTAAGTGTGTAACAAAGTTAACGGAAATCCTTGTTAACTAGGGAGTGTCTCATTACACAGACACTGCATGCAGCATGTGTAAGGTGTTGTGCTACCTGGACATCCCAAAGTGCTGTACCAATGTAACATAAGCAAATCTGGATGGGCACCCACAATGCCCAAGGGCAGATTCCTCTCCTCCAGGCTTGATCCACACAGGTCAGACAGAAGCAGGAGCTTAGAGCTCTTCATCCTGTTCACAGGCACAGCCCAGTCAGAGCATTAGTATGGATCAAAACTCCCTCTTCGCAGGGTCTAACTATGGGTGGGGAGCAGCATTCCCACTCATCTTTGGCCACCGTGCCTCAGGACCAGGCCATGATCTAGCAAAGGAAACCACTGAACTCTGCAAGAGCAGCAGGGAACAATGAAGAGGTATAGTACAGGTGAAAGCATGACAAAGATCAAAGATGGCAGGAAGCATGAGTCAGAGCGCAATGAGAGAAGCCAGGGAGGGGATGGAGACAAACTAGACTCTAGGAGACAGCAAGTTGGCCAGGAAAGAGCAAGAGGACTAATCATGGCTAGCAGCTCCATCATTCCTTTGATGTGGGGAGCCTTTCAGATAGAGAGCAGTCACCCAGAGTTGTTCTCTGATAGTGGTGACCGCAAGTACTGACTGAACCACCCAATGGTGGGTGTGGAGGAAAGAGGGGTATCCTCTCAGCTGGGTGGGCACAGCCTGTTTTAGGCCTGCTGTGTCTGTCTAGCAGCCGCTCAAGCCCAGACAGGTAAACTGGCTGTGAAAGAGGGCCAGTGTTTTGGGCCCTGCCTCATGCCCTGTCCAAGCACTGCCACAGCCTCACCCAATGACCTTGGGTGAGTCATTTAGCTTCTCTATTCCTATCTACAAAGCAATTGTATTTTGTTAGGCCAGAGATGGAGCAGAAGCTGCTCTGATCTACTGACAAAGGAACCACAAACACATCCCTGATGCACCAGTGGGACATACTCTCAGTTGGCCTTTCAAGTTACTTTCCAGACAAAAAAAAAAAAAAACACCACCTTTTCCCAGCAGAAACCTCATCTCAGCTGAGCCCAGACCTCTGTCTCCCAGGAAGGGAAATTTGTATGAAAAAGACAAGAAATCAGAAAGAAACCAGAGTCATCATACACATACATCATTTAAAAATTTTAAAACACCATGCAGCAGGACAAGGATTTTGTTTTCCAACTATGTAACAAAACTAGGAATGAGAAACACAATCACCATGCTGAAATAGATTTCCAAATCCTGCCTGAAACCTGTGTCCAGCCCAGCATCCTCTGTGAAATACCACATACACACTTGGCATGCAAACCTGCAGAGTGTCTCAAGGGTCAAGCCTCCTTCCTCGCAAAATATCAATCACATATCTTCTACCCAGAATATATTTGGTGTGCAGTAATGCTCAGAGTGAAAAATCACATTTGGCAAAGGCAGAAGCACCTCAAGCACACACAGCACTGCAATAACTATGCATTTAATACACTGCACTGTGAAGCTGTAGACACTAAGACATGAACAATGTTAACATTTGTGTTGTCCATCTCAGGTTTATAGCCAAGCAGGAAGCACCATAAAACAATAGCTGCAATGGCAGAAGCCAGGTTCTGCAATCTCTAAAAAGATAGTTAGAATGGTATCAATGGTGATAACCCATATTTCTGCATTGCTCGCTCGCAGATCTGTTGATCTGATATAAAGCATTAATCACAACTGCTATAAAACACACCTTCCCCTGCCTGCTCTCCCTCTCCCACTTGGTTTAAGACCAGACATAACTCGGGTTTGCTGGTTTAAAAGGGCAGAAAGCCTTTCTGATAAAATCCAAAGAACTCAGGTGGGTAAATGGTGATTTTCCATTTCCACCTGACCTCTGTAGCCATGGAAATCGAGACCTGCATCCACTTCAGCGGTCTCTCCAGGGAGCAGGAACCAGCAACGAGTTCATAGCCAGACACAGAAATTACGAAACTCCCCGGGTTTCCTGTTTCTTTTCATCTGGTGATTGTGGACCTCCGAGTGGTTCCTCGGGCACTTAGAGCAACTGGCAATGCACCACTGAGATGTCCTAAACTCGGGCAGGAAAAGGGCACTGCCTTCCTCAAACAGCAACAGTTCAAAAAGCCCAGCAAGACACTTGGAAACAGACCCTTTGCCAAAGAGCTTCCACTTTTCTTTGATGCCTCACACATCTGGCAGGTGGTTACAGGCAAAGGAAGGTGAAAAGAAACCTCGGAAGCTTAAAAATAACCTTGGAGTTGCCTCAAGGGTGGAGCACTGCCTCTGCTCAGGGAAAAAGAGGCAGGAATGAAGCGGCTGCCAGCGTGTGGAAGCACCCAAGGGTCCAGCCAAGTTGCCCCTTACCCAGCCTGATGCCGTTCAACGCGGCCACTCTACGGCTCTGCTCCCGTAGGATGTTTTCCTGGGACACGGTGCGCTTGGGCTGCCTTCGGAAGCACTGCATGATCCAGCCTGGGGCTCGGGGAGAGGCGTCGGGCAGGACGGGGGGACCACGCCACCCCTGCGGGGATCCCTGTTCATCCAGGGGGCTCCGGCGTGCTCCGTGGCAAACGGGGCTACGAGGAGGGAGGCGAAGCAGCGGAGAGAGCGAAGGCTGAGGAAGGCAGGGGAGGGCAGAGTCCAACTGGGGGTGGGACCATGGGAAGTCTCTCCTCCAGCTTTGCTCACCAGCACATACTGGATGTAAAATTACACTGAAGCGCCTGCCGGCAGCTGCCCAGGTGGAAGTAACAAGTTTTCCTACAGTCACGCGCCAGTGGGTTTTTATGCATCATTTCCAGGGGCTGGAGGCGTCCCAAATATTGTTTGTGGCTCGTAATCAGTGCCTAGGGCTTGTCAGCTCAGCCTGCCCACAAACGTCAGGATGAGGGAGAGCCTGGCTCCACCCTTTCTCCTCTGTGCAGAGCCGCTCTGTGCTGTTCCCACTGACAGGCAGCGAAGGTGAAGCTAAACACAGCTCCCAGCCAGGACAGACGTAGCCCAAAAGCAGCTCAGAAAAAAAAAAAAAGTGTTTTAATGCTCTTCGTTTTCCACCTAGAGAAGAGCATTTTCCTAAAGCTCTGGAGAGTGTCTTCTCCGACACCAATTTCCTATATGACTTGGGTGAGTCACCCCACAGTTCTGCAGAGCTTTGGGTTTAATCTTGGGATTCAGAGAATCGAGTTTATCCTGCAGTCTGGTGAAGGAATAAGCGCCATCAGTGGTTTAACAAGTCAGTGATCACACAGAATCAGAGAATGATTCAGGTGGAAGGGACCTCTGGAGCTCTCTATCTCAATCACCCACTCAAAGCAGGGTCACTTTCAAAGGCAGATCAGGTTGCTCACAGCCTTGTTCAGGTGAATTTGGGGTATCTCTATGGACAGAGACTCCACAGCCAATCTAGATCCCTGTTCAAGAGCTTAGAGGTTCTCACTGAAGCATTTGCTCGTTATGACCAGTATAAATTTGCTTTGCTGAAACTCATGACCATTGCCCATTCTGCAGTGCAATGGAGCAGCCATACTTACTAAGCTGTTCCATTCTAGGTGAGTTTACAGACTAGGATGTTACAAACTAGGGGGTTTTGACCCTGCCTTTGCTACTCACTGTCCTGCCAGGCAAGCCAAGGGTGGAAGATACTGCAGGGAGATGGAGTCAAGCTGGGGTGAGTATCTTCTACTGCAGAACCAGGATATTCCCAAGAAATCTGACAGCAAATGGCTGGATGATATTTATTAGCTAACAGTCTCTGAGCATTTCCCGTATTTCACACCCTACTGGAGAGGACTGCTCTAATTAAAGGAGCGGAGAAGAGAGTGGTCTACCCTGCTTGTCTTAGCAAAACAATTTCCTTCTGTGAACCAGCTGTCCTGCCCAGCAGCAGCCAGAGTCCCACAAGGATCGATTTGTGAGCACACATAGCCCCTCAGCTTCATTTTCTCATTAATTCCTAATCAGCAGTGCCAGTGACGGCACTGTTTAGAGCTTTCCAGGCCCTCAGAGAACATTTCACTGTACTTACCTCTGAAGTTTGCACACACAAAAACCACAGGATGGGCATTCACTGAGTTTAGATACTTCTCCAGAAGAGTAATGTGCAATATTTGCTGTTGTGAGGCCTTCAGAGATGTAAGTCAATTAAAATCAGTTTGCATTTTAAATGAAAATGAGATCATTAGGGCAGAAATTCACTGCTTTGGGAAATAACTGATCTGGATGTGGTCTCGAGGTCATTTAAAGACAATGTCACATCTCATACATGAAGCCTGACGAGTAAATATGACACTGCAGGTTACATGGCATTGCTTACTGATGTTACCTGATACTGCATCACACTCCAGTGCTGGAGGAAGTAATTCCTGCAAATTAGGGCTTAGGGACAAATTCTCCAACCTTTATTCACTGCAGGTAACACCTGATTGGGTCCAAAGCCTGCAAACATGCATGCAATTTTACCCATATGACCAATCCCCCTGAAATAAATGGCACTTAATCACATGAGTGAAGTTATTCATGTCCTCATGCCAAGGATTTGGGCTGTGCTAATCACTCTATTGATTCCAGCTGGATTATTCAGGGAGCAAATGGAATTCGATGTCAGAATGTGGTCTCAAAGTCAGCAAAGTGCTTTAATATTCAGGAAACAGGCACTTGAGATAGAAGGGCTGTAGAGTCTGGTAGGAAATGGGCTATATGAGAAAACTAGCAATGCACAAGCTGCTCTTGAGACAGTTTTCCATGAAGAATTAATCTCCATCACGTCTTTATACAAAGGAGTTAAGGAAGCTCTATTACCACTTCAGAGTATGAAGTCAGTTGGATTTGAACTCTTTGGGGCTGGACCTGTTCTCCTAACAACCAAACACCACCAACAGTGGTGCAACTCTACCACACTTTTACACCACACTGACACAAATGACATCACAGAAGTCAGCTGCTGATTTTCACAGACTTGTGATAATTTAGGGCTGGAATGATGACCTCACCACTTCCCCATTGCATCATGCACATGCTGGGAATTATTATGACTAGTAATGCCTGTGGCAGTTACATCACAAATAACAAACGTCATGGTAAGAGGAGATTTTCCCACTAAAGAGACTGAAGGTTGTGCCTTGCTGTGTATTTATTAGCAAGAAGAAAACAATAGTCTATTTTACATGATGCCATTCTTTGAAGAAGCACTGTAATTTCATAGAACCATAAAATCATTTTTGTTAGAAAAGACCTTTAAGATCACTGAATCCAACTCCTCCCCTCACACTGCCAAGCCCGCCGCTAAGCCGTGGCCCTCAGCACCTCAGCTACACGGCTTTGCAATAGCTCCAGGTATGGGGACTCCCCCACCTCCCTGGGCAGCCTGGGACAGTGTCTGACAACCCTCTCAGGGAAAAAGTTCTTCCTCATCTCCAGTCTAAACCTCCCCTGGTGTAACATGAGGCCATTTCTTCTTGTCCTGTCACTCATTACAGGCAAGACTCACCTTCACCTCACTACAAACTTCTGTCAGGGAGTTGCAGAGAGTGCTCATGTCTCCCCTCAGCCTCCTCTTCTCCAGACTAAACACTCCCAGTTCCCTCAGACACTCCTCATCAGACTTATTCTCCATACCCTTCCCCAGCTCTGGTGCCTATCTCTGGACACACTCCAGCCCCTCAGTGTCCCTCTGGGAGTGAGAGGCTCCACACTGAATACAGCACTCAAGCTGCAGCCTCACCAGGGCCCAGCACAGGGGGACAATCACTGCCCTAGTCCTGTTGGCCACACTGTTTCTGATACAAGCCAGGATGCCATTGACCTTCTTGGCCACCTGGGCACACTGCTGGCTCATGTTCAGCCACTGTTGATTAACATCCCCAGGTCTCTCCTCATTAATGAACTACAATGTCTGTCCCTATGTATTCCTAGTCCTCAGCCATCATGACAGCATTCAATCCAGGTGAACGCTAAATCAGTGAAAGTTTGGAAAAGCTGTAGTTCATCTAGTTTGTAGTAACATGATAACCTTTCATCACTTGTTAGGGTGATGAGACACTCAGAAACTGAAGTTCCTGATTGCTATTACAGTCTCAGGATCACTCTGCACACCTAGTATGAGTATTGCCAGTGCAGTGGCTGTGTAGAAATAAGCACAATCAGCACTGGGCAGTGGCTGCTATTTGGAAAAGCCAAAAACCTGTCAAGTGATGAGTATTTAGTTGGCTTCTTGAGTGCTTCTGGAAATCACTGATGTTACCTGTGAAGAGCCTCTTGCAGAGGCCCCTCTTGTCATCAGCCACCACCTCATGGTTATATCCAACCCGGCTTTTATATCAGCTTTTTAGCAGCCCTGTGCCTGGGATCAGTGTAGTCCCAGAAATGGCAAGTTTCCTTCCAGATGATACCCTGTTAGAAGGATAGGACAGCAAAGCTCCTTGCCATGTCTGCACCTACCTGCCCTGTCTTTGCCTCTGGAGTCCATCCTTCATTCATGCCGTCTCACATCCCACTCATGAAAACCTCAGTCTTTCCTCCTTCCTTACTATCTCCAGGACACTACTTGTTGTTTTCAGCTTTGTTTTCTCTGGTCACACCTGAGATCCTCCAAGGACCACGCTTTTCTCTTGGCATAGCAGAGCTTGTTTCTCACCATCAAAAAAAAACCTGCCAATGGCTCCTCTACACCAGTGCTCCCCTTCTTGCTCTCTCTGGGGGAGTGGGGACCAGAGAGTGAGCGCTGAGACCATAACCTTCAGAGCAGCTCTGGTCGAAGACGCTGCTGCTGGTTGACAGTGGGTGCATCTCTGGTGCATGTGGTATGTACCAAGTTCCACCTTGTGGTGACAGTGAGAATGGGCTTCTCCACAAAGGCCATGGCAGCAGACGCAGACTTCCTTCTCTTCCTTATATTGTTTTTCTTGGTCACTCTATTTCTCTCCCAGGGTGCCTGAGAGCTCCTGCTGAGCCAGGGCAGGGTGAGTTTAAAGTTTCATATAGGAAGGGTTCTCCCTAGGTATCATGTTGTGGCTGTCCTTTAAATTACTGCCTGAACTCTTCCTCCAATGGCATGCTGGCAAGAAGCCATTATGATGGGCAAGTCTCTGGTGCACCAAATCAGTGCTGTCATCTCAACCAGTATTTCTCATCTCCTCTTTTTGTATCTTCTGGCCACCTTACCTTGTCTGCAAGGTCTCTGAGAAGAGAATGGTCCCTTCTCCTGTTCTGCTCTGCAGCCTGGCCATCTCTCCCTAAAACTGGCTGGCTATACTCTGACTACTGGGAGGGATGGCAGGCCCATGCCATCACCCAGATGACACTCTGTGCTAGCTTGCTATGGATCAAAACCATGCTAGGAAATGTGTTGGCAGTTGAACAGTGCAGAGCCCTGGCACTGGTTTGTATAGAAGAAGGCAGGCTGCCTGCTCAGATATTTCACAGATAGTTCAAATTGTGACCTTTATTTGTGAAAAAAAAAAACCCTCATAAACCTTTCTGGCAGTATGGGTCACTTGAAGGGAGCTTGGATCCCTGAACAGCACTGGCTGTGACCCATCAAAAGCTACTGCCCCGTGCTCTTGATGAAATCCAGGCGAAACACCTCACTCAAGTTCATCACACTCAGGAACCCAAAACCAAACTGAAGGTTTGATTCAGTCCTTCCACTGATCCCTCCACTACAATGTACATAGACACATAGCTGCAGAATGAGAGGCACTATAACAAACACTGGCTTGCAATAAATTACAGCTTTTCCAATAGCTGGTGTAAAAAAAGTGGGAAGAAAGTCACTGAAAAGAAGGGTATCAACTTGATGGACAGGACCAGCCCCAAGAGCCAGGAGAACTTGTGCAGCTTAGTTGCCTAACTCCTAAGTCATACTTCTGGACACGTGCTGATGAAGAAGTTCACTTCATAAAATCAGAGACAATTGTAGCTGGGTCCCAGCTTCATTTTATTAAAGCCACTTAAGAGCTGCTCTCAGCATTTTCTTTAGGAGTTGAAATTTCTTCTACAGATGAAGTGCAGATCATATTGCATAGCAGGGAAGAATGTTTGCAATACTTAAGTGGCACAATTGAATGATGCAAAACCAGGGGGAAAAAATCCTTTCTTTTTTCCCCCAGAAGTGATTTATCTGGAATGTCAGCACTCTGTGACATTAGTCAAAAACAGACCATAAGACTTGTGTGGTATCTCAATACAGGGCTTGAAAAGGTACCCATGTGGAGGGCAGCCCAAGATGTGAGAATTTCCCCCACACTTTGTCTAAACTGGCTCATTTAACACATAGAAGTGTATCAGTTTGGAAAAATTGGCAAACTCTTCTCTACCTACATTAAGAAGAAGAAAATCTTCTGTGTTTGACCAAGGTCTGCAGCCCTTCATTCTGGTGGGCCTGACTGACTAGGGACTGAGATGCATGAGCTGTGGAATAGGCCCACGGTATTTAGATGTCTACAGTGCACTGAACAAGAGGCCAGGAGAAGACAGGGTACAGTTTACCTCTCTAGGTCTCTATATGCCTAAAATTTCTTGCAAATACCTACATGAAGCCAGCTGAACCCCATCGTGGATGATCAGATCACCAAGTTTTTGTCTACAACTTTCCTTCATAAATATCTGTTTATATATTTCAACTTCCCTGTAAAGAAGACTCTATTTTGCTCCCAAATCATTGACATCCTTGGCTTCCAGAGCTACCTATCCAGTCAGCTGAGTTTCCAGACCTTGCACAAACCACCTCTTCCCCACACACCTCACCCTCTTGCTTTCCCCTGTAGGTGGCTGTACCCTTTCATTTCTGTTAACTTCAGCAGTTTTCCAAACAAACCACATGTCTTTCCTCCTCTTCGTTCATTTCCTCATTAAAATCTAGTTTTTCCCCAAGCACCTTCTTGCGTCAACTCATCTACTTTTGGGCCTGACGTTGGGGCTTTGCACAGCAGCAAAGATCTCAAAACCAGCTGCAGATTGTTTGTTTTACTCAAAGGCACTGCTCAGGTTGGAAATTTAGCAGCTTTTGAGTCAAAATAGAAAAAAAAAAAACTAAAAATGAATTTTATTTGTCCTGTCTGAAAAAGGGACAAGTTGCATGTTTAATGTACTAAGAAGTGTCAGTATTGCAAATTCTCTTGCACTACTAGAAACACCGTGGCTCAAAAAACTCCCATGTCATGCTGCACAACCTGCATCAGCTGGGGTGTGCTGGGAGCATTTTGTTTGTAGGAAAGGAGATGAAAGTCACTAGCTGCTTCAGAGCAGATCCCAGATAACATGATCTCCACCCACAGAGACTGAAGCCCAGAAGAAGTCTCTTCAGTGTGAAGGGCAGGTGAAGATGATTCATTTGGAAATTTAAATCTACAAGTTAATCCTCAGGACTAGGTGACAGAAGAAACAAAGAAGTGGCCTGTTTTGTAGGATTTTCTTAACCCTTCCCTGGTGATTCTCACCCCGGGCTCTGGCAGAGGGCATTCCCATAACAAGGCTGTGGCATTCCCTGCACAATGTGCACAGTGTCTTGGATGAAAAAGTCAGTGTATATGAATAAGGCATAGGACAAATTTGCTATTCTGTAACATGTGCAAGCACAAGAGCTCCCAATTCAGAAACAAACCATCTTCATGAGGCACGGGAAAGATTATTAATAGCCACAGAGTCTAGAAGATTCATTATCTACTAAATGTAGATGACCTTTTATAAACTAAGCAACAATCCAGCTGAATTAAACCCATTAAAAATAAAAGGCCCCTAAATCACAGCAGCTACTCTGGCCCCGTGGATGAGGGAGCATGCTCGGTTTTCTTCCCAGCACCCAGATCTTCATCCAGAGGCAGAGTCAACAAAGTTATACAAACGTTTCAGAAACTCTGAAACCCACTTCTACTGTCAGAAAAATATCTCGGGTGTCTCGTACTGACTGCCAGATGTTTTGCTAAGACTGAGCCATGTGTTTGTGGTTAATTCTGGCACGGTAAATACAGCTGTTGTCCTGGCTATGTTAGGGCGAAAAAAAAAAATAGAGAAACTGAAAGAAAGAAACTGAGCTTCAACATACAGCCGTACACAAAACCTATCTATAAACCACAGAATCAAAAAAAAATCCAACAAACTACATAGCACGAGCCTGATCCTGCTTAACAAACGAACATGTGAGCAACTTGTCTAAGTAGACTGGCATTCAGAGTGACTTTGGCACTTGTGTGTGTTATGTGTCAAGGAATTTCAAGCACATACTTTTTTCAAAGCTTGGCTCATTCAACACTTGTATGTTTTTCTGCTTGAGACAAGAAAATACATGAACAAACAGCCACTGAATTCTTCTTGGTTCCTAACCCCAGAAGACTAAATAAAACTCACTGAAAAATTACCCATGGGCCAGAATAAGAAATATTTTAACAGTTCCAGATGTATTTCTCAGCTTTCTTTCCCCAACGTATAAAGAATGAGATACCTACAAAAAACACAATGCTAACCTCTGTTTCACCTTCCTGTCAGATTTCTAGCATCTGGGAAAATCAGAGGGAAGATTTCTTGAGCCTGGAGGAATCTTTTCATATTTCTTCTAGTAATACTAAACTGGTTATGTTTCTGGTCAAGTACTTATTGCTCTAGTGGTTTATTGTCCCATTTGAGTGGGAGCACAATATCCCATTTTAATCTGTAGCTATCACAGCTCTCACTTGTTTCTGCTCATCAGAGCAAGTAAAATACAGTGAAGAGGTAACAAACAATACATGAAAGGGAATAAGTGATGTTCCATTACACCATCTGTCGGACTGTCTTCCCAGTCTTGGTACCAATTGAATCCTCTCAAATCTCACTTGCTGTAAGGGCAGAGAGGATTTTTTTAGAAACATGAGTTATTTTGTATTGAACACTTACAAAGTCTTGGGGACAGACCTTGAGCTGAGGTGATTTATCCCAACTCTGCTGTCTTCATCAGTGCTCATAGGGCATCTGTCCCACTCTCAGTTTCACCATAAAGGGGAGGAGATTTGGATCAACTTTTCTGGACTTGAAGACACTCCTCATCCAGCCAAGACACCCTCCCTACCAACACAGCTAACCCTATTAAGAGAGAGAAATCTGTCATCTCTCTCTGTAGCACTGATTAAATGTCGCGTTGCTTCCAAATGAGAGAATGGGGAGGCAAAGGGAGGAGAACAGCGGAGGAAAAACAAAGCTCTTGGACAAGACGAGAGAACTGAAATGCAAGGACATGTCTACAGACTTACTGTTGCAGGCGAGGAAAGTGCCATTCAGTTCCATCGCTACAAAACAAGCCGCCGTGCAGCAGCAGCTGAAAGGGCTGCAGGAAACAGCTGTGCCCAGATGTTAGCGCTGGCCCTGGGTGGGAGCCAGACCCGCGACGTTCCCCTTGCTCTCAGCTCCAGCACTCCCCAACGTCAGCTCCCTCCGGAGAGGCCCGCTCTTTCCGTCTGGCTGGAAATGCCTCTCCGCGATGACTCCTCATTTATTCCCCTCCCGCACCGCACGCCGCGGCCCGCCCGCCGGCCGCCGCACCGACTGAGGCCAAGCGCCCGAGCCCCAGCGCCGGGCCGGCCCTGGCTCCTCCCCGCTCCAATCTGGCGTCTTCACCGCTGGCCCAGCCTCCTGCTTTTTTTCTCCTTTTTGCTACCACGGCAGCTTGACATCGATACCTCTTTTCCTGTTGTTGGCCCTTTTTCGTGCTTCGCTCTTTTCCGGCGAGGCTTCCAGGAGACAGTGGCCGCCACAAATCTGCCCTTCGTGGTCCCGAAATCAAGAAAAGAGACTTCAAGAAGATGCCAGTGATCACAATTTGGGTCTAAGGTGCTTTAAGACAGTGGTGGGGACATATAGCCTTCTGCAGGGGAAAACAAAACAAAACAAAACAAAATAGTCAGAAGTTGCCAATGTAGAAGCTGTAACCACAAATGCTTGCAGAGGCGTGAGCTTAAGCAAAAGAAGATGTACAAGCTTCATATTTGAGACAGGAAGACATAAAGCAAAAAAGCCTGCACTGTCGTGAGGCTTTTACCAAGTGGAACTGACTTCTGACACTCTGTCCTCTGCTCTTAAATTAAATGTTTTTAAAGAGGTATATAGATAATAGTAGAAAGATGATATTGGCAAACAGGGAGGGGGGAAAGAAAGGGAATACAGTGAGGGAAAATAAAGTTTCCTTCTTGAACGAAAACTTGAACGTTTAGGGTAAGGTTTTTAGGTATTATTTTGCTGCTGTTTATTTCCTTTTCTGGTTATTTAGGTTACCTTGATGCAAACAATTGCTGGAGCTGTTGGCAGATTTCAAAGCCCTTGCTCCTCAGCAGCTGTAAACCCAGCAGCTCCACCAACAGAAGGGAAAAGTATCTCTCTGATTGACAGATCTAGGAAACATGCTGAAAAATACTTTGGGACTAGGACTATTTGTCCCTCCCTGCCAGGAACTGGGCTGCTCCTTTCAGAGCCCAGACATTGCTCTCAGTTTTACAGGCTGCTGCCACCACAGAAAGAAAATTGCCCTAATATAGCAAAGCTCCTTGTGTTAGCACAAAACTAATAAAACCAAACAGAGATTTCAGCCCAAGACTTCTCAAAAGCCCACTCTTCTACCTCATGGCCACCACTATGGCATGGAGGGGGCTCATCTCCCTCTAGACATTCTCCAAAGGACCCAGGAAAGAGCATCCTTTGTGCAAACCCACAGACAAGGAGACATTGATTTGGAAAAGGGCAAACTGTCAGCAAGGTCAGCCGCAGGCAGGCAGGACAGCAGCTGAAGTCACCCAAGAGATTCCTCCTAGGGCCTTAAAAGATTCAAGGCAAGGGGATTTCCTGACAACACCAGAAAAAATGTCACCCTTTCAACTGAAAGGGAAGAGTAGTGAAGGGAGTGTACAAGAGGCTGTTAGATGACTCAGCCAGACTGGAAACTCAGGTAAAGCTGAAGTGATGAGGACATTACAGTTTTTACAAGAAAGGAAAAGTAAAGGTCGGCAGTTTGAAAGTGGTGACAAGAAATGGCATTATAATAACTCCTTTGCTCTTCTCTGTGTCACACCCCATTGTGTCCTCAAGTTTCCTAACACAAGCCCCTCACTTAGAGACATACCAGCCAGTTATTCCTAAGCTCTCTGTGGCAAAGGGGGCTGAGGTAAAAAGAGATACATTAGTCCCAGAAATGAAGGGGACCATATTCTGAACTCCTTCAACATCAGCACAATGGTACCAAGGCATGACCATGGCTCCCCTGAATCACTGTGATGGGCATTGTGGGTGCACTGACTGCCGCGGGCTGGACACAGCATCGCCAAGCCAACGAGGTTCTCTGCCGTCGTCCCTCAAAGATGATCCCCTGCATTCACTCCTTCATGACAGTTTCTCGTGCTTCCTTCTTGCCATGCTACCATGATGGTAGCAGAAATGGTGCCTGACAGGAGAACTCACAAAACCTTGCCCAACTCTTCACTTTTCCCTGTTAACACTTGCTCTTCCTGCTTCTCTACACTTCCAGAAGCATCACCATTTAGGCTGCTTTGAGCACTGTGGGACCTTTCTGCCACCCTAAGCTAAGTCATCAGCATTCCTAAATCATCAATGAGCCTGACTTGGAGTGTGTGTTGTGTTGAGGCCCAACACTGAACATAGCATTCAAGGTGAGAAGGTGCAAGATGTGAAGGGGATTGCCCTCAGCTTAGTTAAACCAGCATCATAGCTGAGTGGCAAGTTTAAAACTGGTGACAGAACTGCAAAAAGTCAGCGTTCATCTGAAAGTCCTGAGATAGCAATCCATTTCCTAAAAAAACGTGTAGTTCAGATACCCAGCAGCCAACTGTTGCTGTATCTTTCCTTATTTTTCACAAGCCGACTGCTTCTTCCCTGAACACAGCTCTATCTACCAATTTGCCCACAACCAGTGTTGTGGTCCTTGATCTTAGAGATCAAACCAGAACCTGAAGGGGAGGGTTCAGTGTGATTAAAATTAAACAGCACTCCTTTGTGCATGTTGTCTCTACCCACAGCAGCAATACTGTTACTAGGCTCAAAGTTAAACACATACCATTTATTCTGAGCAGATTGTTTCCAGCATCCATGAGGTTGCATTTTATTACCTTTTTTAGGCACCGCAGGTTTTTCTTCCCTGCTTTAAAAAATTAACTTCTATAGTGAGATAACAACAGGACTCTAAAATCTTTTACTTTGTTGCAAGGTAACTGAGCAAGGGGATTGCACACTCTCTGCTCATGCTGACTTCTCTCTATTTATTCCTTGATAAAATTGCTTCCTCCAGGATTTTACAGCAAGCAACTTGGCATGCACTGATTATTTCACAGGAGGAACACACCTTTTTTCAACAATGAAAACAAAACCACACAGAAAAACCTTCTTTCCTGAATTCCACAAATACAAGGATTACAAGGAGGGCTGAATTTATTCCCTCTGGACTCTTCTATGTCTCACCCACAAGCAGTGACTTTAATGTTGAGCCCAGCTTGGTGTCTCCCAGCCCTCTGCACGCTGCAGGTTATTACATTTAAAGTCTTCTGAGACTTAGGAAGCTGCTTTATTTCCCTGCCTTTGTTGTCAGGATCTTAATCCCCAAATCATCCTGCCAAGATGAAGAGAAATGTGAGAAATTCCAAGTGGTGACTCAGCCACATGTGGCAGGCAGCTCCTATTCTCTACCTTTCCAGTCTTCCTTGGAGTAAGGATCCTGGCTGCCCACAGCCATACCCGGCCCTAAGCTCCTCCTCAATATCTTCCCAAAAAGATTGGGATGAAAAGGTTGAAGGAAAATTACCAGATAAGGGCACATAAAATCAAGGAGAGGAGCAAGCAGTTGTAGGGCTTTTTGGCCTCGATGCACTGAGTTTGTTCTCCTTGTTTGCATGGGGAAGAGCTATAGGATGGGAGCCATATGCAGAGGACATTTAAGGATATGGACCCCCTGGAGCAAGTCTGGAGGAGGGCTGTGGAGATGATCGGAGGGCTGGAGCACCTCTCCTACAAAGACAGGCTGAGAGAGTTGGAGTTGTTTGGCCTGGAGAAGGCTCCAGTTCTTCCCTGTGAAGATGGTGAGACACTGGCACAGGCTGCCCAGAGAGGCTGTGGATGCCCCATTCCTAGAAGTGTTCAAAGCCAGGTTGAAGCAACCTGGTCTAGTGGAAGGTGTCCCTTCCCATGGCAGTGAGGTTGTAACAAGATGCTCTTTATGGTCCCTTCCAACCCAAACCATTCTGTGATTCTATGAAAAGGGATATTTAGAAATAAGGGGATATTTAGGCAAGAGGAAGAGGATAGGGAAGGACTTGAAGTCCACATTGCAAAATTTCCCGAAGTGTGGAAAGAAACCTAGACATGGCAATGACTCAAGAAACAAACAGCCTGTTATTTTTTATTTCCTTCTCCTCATTCTTTGCCCTCCATGGAAAACTCCCTCTTGTGGCTCTGGCACCCAGAAAGGAGGGAAAGCACAGCTTCTCCATCCTCTTCCCAGGTCTCTCCTCCTCCCAGCCACAGAAGCTGGAGGGCTCTCAGGACTGGAGGAAGGAGCAGGACTCCCATTTCTCAGTCACACTGGATGGGGGCTGCAGGAAGGATGCATTACTTGAGCAGGACTCCAAACAGCAAGAAGCCAGAGGTGCTGTGAGATGCCTCTCAGGGTTACTCTTTGGACTATGTGCGTATAGATTTCCTGCATAAACACACCTGTGGCAGCAGGAGCTAAGCAGCTGCTGCCCCCAGGTTGCTCTCTGGGTGAGAAAAGATGAGGCTCCTGAGAGGTGGAGAGGGAAAGAAAAGACATAACACATGCATCATCCTCCCAGACTATCACAAAAGGCCTTTTTTCAATGCTGAGCTTTAGATTTATTCCAGTGACAACTCTGGTACTCCCAGATCCTGATTAAAGGAGGCACAAAGGCCTCACAAAGCGTAGTTTGCTTCACTGTCTCTTTAATTTGGTTCAACCACAGCTCAGACTTAAGCTTAAAAGATCTCTCAGCAAAGACAGCAAGAACTGCCACACACAATACTTAGCTGTGGCTGTTTAAGACAAGCCTTTCCACTGCACCAAGGTGATTACCTTCCAACCAAAGAGACTAGACCACTGACAAAAGCAATTACGTTTCAAATGACTACAAAACCACAAAGCCTACTTTGGGCACCATGCTTTTTTCTTGTTCACACCATCATTTTCTGACCTCATCAAGAAGCAGTCAGGAGATTTCTAGGTCTGCAGACAGGCTGTAGGGTTGGCACTGTCTTCCCAAAGCCACCTAAAGAGTACAAGGTCAACATCATAATATTTTACTGAAGAGCAAGTTCTAAATCCAGGACACACCTTGATTAACCCACTTGCTCTCTTGCCTTGGAGCTTGGAAGGGGTTAAATGTCACACAGGCTGGGTGAGGAGCCTGCCTCCCTCCAGCCCTGCATAAACAGAGATCGTTTGGGGTTGTGGGAAGTCAAGCAGAGCTCCCTTTTCTCGAACACCTATTCCCCTTTGCATTCCCCTCCTTTTCTTCTTGTGCACACACAGCCCAGCCCAGGCAGTGAAGAGCATTTGCAGAGTTCAAAGCCAAAAATGTTGGCAGGGTTCAATTCCACGGTGAACCATAAATCACAGCGAACCCAACGCAAAGCAGATTACCTGTCTCCACTCCGAAAGCATGACTCAAGTGTTGTTTTAATTGTACACAGTGGAAGGAGTAGCTTTTCATCTCGGAGGAATGCTACACCGCCTGATCACCAAGTATTTCCTATGGAGAAGATGCTTCCTGGCTCCCCCTGCCTTTCAGACTCACACACACACCCTCCACATCACACAGAAACGTTCCCAACTACCTCACCCAAAGATAACAGCAAAAGGTTTTGTTTGCTTTGCACAAAGGACTCAGCATTTCTGCTGCTGTGACACAGCAGGAGTGTAAGAAGCCTTTGGGGGTTATATGGTCATCAGGCAGCTTTGGCAGCGACATGTTGTGGGGGGTTTTTTTGTCAGCAGGAAAGTTACTGAAACCAGCACAAAAGAAAATGTCATATTAAATAAAGTTCATGTCAGTGCAGTAGTGGGACAGGAATGTTTCAGACACTCCTATTATGATCTGGCTATTCACTGAAATGTTTTTTCATGTCTTTTCCCAGTCTGTTTAATGGTTTAGATGGGATGTCTCACTGTACTCAGGTCATCAGGTCTCTCTATATCCAACAGTCACATAACTGTGTTGATCATGGACAGCAGAATGTTAACTTTTCAAGTGCCTTTTACATTTTAGAAGCTGTTCAGGGCTCTTATGAAACGGTCTATATTTGGAAGGCCAGTTCCAGTTGTCCAGATGACTCGCCTTTTGGAAAGGTATCATTACTGTTTTGTTATCGATACTGTCTCTCATTAGGCAGGCAGAGTGCTTGTTGATAGCACTCCCTGCCTATGTGGCACTCAAAGGACTGATCCTGCCGCTGACTCTGCTCCTCCCAACATTTACCTATAGGGGAATTTTCAAACTGCTGCACTTTCTGGCAACTGCTGGTCCTTCTCCTGCAAGAATCACAATGCAGTGTGGAGAAGAGCAGCCTCGTGGCTCAGCAGGAGCTGGCAGAGCTCAGGACCTTTAGAAATCAGATTTCCTTATGAGATAAATTGGAAAAAGCTCAGGGATGAGATTTATGACTCTCCAAGAACAGTGAGATTATTGGTTTTGGGAACAACTCACTGTAGCTGATAAACTAGGCTGGAATTTAGTTAAGACAGTATTCATAAAGTTCAGAGAACAGGTAGGGCAGCCAGATGCCTTGTTTATCATTATGGACTAATGGGACAAAATATCTTCAGACTGGGTTATGCTGATGTATACATCTGTATTTAAGCCATTTATTGCAACAATTACTCCCATTCAGGAGAGTAATACATGGCCACAGGAAAAAGAAGAGGCAGATGCTGGGACGTGTAAAGCTAAACCTGCTGCTGGCATAATCCTGTGCAAGTCCCATTAAAATTAATGAGGTATTTCTGAGCAGATGATAAATTTTACTTACTAAGTTAGAAGTACGCCTGCCTGACTCTGTATATCTCAAGTTTTTGAAGGGTTTTCCCTCCACTTAGTATAAGCAACCAAAAACACTTCTAACATCAAGTAAAGCAATAAAGCAATCAGGAGAGTCACCTGTTATCACTCACAACTTAAGACTTAAAGAGTTACCAGTTCAACAAGTCTCACATTGATTTCAGACTGAAAAAAATCAATTAAAATAGAGGAAAAAGTAAGATTATGCGTAAGATTTGGGAATAAAATATCTAGTTTTTTCTCATTATTCCGAAAAGTTCGTTATAAGTCTAGGAATTTCGGTATAAAGGAAACAAATAATTTTACCTCTGTTCAGTTAGACTAGGTATGACTTAGATATCTCACTAATTTTGTCTTCAGACTAATTTTAATTTGTGATGAAAGATTTCTTTCATATTTGTTTGCCTGATTTCTATCACTATGGGATAGATTTGTGAGTGTCTGAGAGTCATTTTTGTGCGTTTCTAGGCTTTAACAAACTTAGGTTTAAGTGAGCCCTGTAACGTTGAATTCTCTGACTTTAAATATTTTGGTTCTGGGATAAGAAAAACGTCTTTACCAGAGATACAAAAAGTACATTTAAATCACTTATTAGCAAGATCTGGCAGGGGAGAAGGGACCCCAGAGACTACATGTCAGCTATGAAACTCTATCAACAGTGAAGGGGAAGCTCAAGTAAAACGTCATGCATACATTTCATCAAGCTCTCAGTTCAGTGCAGCAATAAACAGCACAGATCAGCCCCACAATACTAGATAGCTACACATAATTTATAACTGTGGGAATTAATACTTACATTAATACTTACAAGTACATTAAGACATACAAGTATTTGAAAGGTGGATGTCAAGGGGATAGGACAACACAGTTTTCTGTAATGTCCAGTGACAAGATAAGGGGTAATGGACATAAGCTGGAACACTGAAAGTTCCACTTAAGGAAAAACTTCTTTACTGTAAGGGTGAGGGAGCCCTGGCACAGGCTGCCCAGGGAGTGTGTGGAGTGTCCTTCTCTGGAGGTTTTCAAAACCCACCTGAACATGTTCCTGTGTGACCTGATCTAGGCAGACCTGCTTTATCAGAGGGGTTGGACCAGATGATCTGTAGAGGTCCCTTCAAATCCCCACCATTCTGTGATTCTGTGATTCTGTGATTCTGTGATTCTGTGAATGGAAATCTGGCCATTTAATACGAAGTTAATATTGCATGAATGAGAAACAATAACCTAACTGGGGAATCTAGTAACGTGTGGAACTTACTGGGATAAAAACTTGACTTGGAGTGATTATCACTGTTAGAGAAGAAGAGCAGTGGGAGGCTGGTCCCAGGGTCCTGCTACTTTTAGCCAATAATGGCTCCTTCTGGTACATCCCGGTTTACAATGGAGCTGAGACACAGAACTTCACAAGTGCAAGTGCATCTTTAACCTTGAAAGACCATAGTCATTAGGCCAAGTCATCTGCTGTCAGGAATGTTTGACACTCGTCTCTTTTTCTTGCACTGTTGCCTCTTCAAAGGCAATAGCAATGGAGTGTACGAGTTAAGTACAGAGGAGGGTTCATGATTAATGTTATAATGGTTCCTTTTAATAAACTTCATCTGTCAGCTTAATCCCCTGTAACTGGGATAATCACAGTAATTAGATACAATTGTTCATATCATTACCTAATTGCAGCTTCTATTTTTCCAGTGGAGTTAATTCCTATGAATTTTAAATGAGCAGAAAAATATGGAAAACCTGACTTACACCTACATTTTAGAAAATCCTATTATGTCTAAGTTTGGCCCAGAAGTTTAAACCACACTTGAGGATCTTGTGATTCCAGGACATACAACACGGGCAATCTGTGATTGTACAAGTAAGGCATTTTTATTTCTGGCCCCAAAGAGTTAAAATTACAATACACACAAGCTCAGTGACATCAGACTCCCCTCCACCCCCATCCGATCAATTAATGCAGCATAAGATCATGTTCTTGAACTGCTAACATCTTCAGAGCAGGTGTTTGTGCAGAAAGCATTCAAGAAATTCCCATGTGTCCCAGAGTCCTAATGATTTGGTGTTAATTTGTAATCAGTCATTGTCTTTGAAAAGCCAGACATGAGGTGAAGATAAAGACATATACTGAAATAAATCATATAGAGGAAAAAAAGATCAGACAAGGTGTTAAATTATTACTAGATTAATTTTTAGATTACCATATTTCTTAAGTGAATAAAAGGATGAACTTGTAAAATCTCATCACATGTATTCAAAAAGAGCATTCATAACCTCCAATTTAGCTTCTTTGGGTATCTCGTTTCACTTCATAAGATGAAAGTTAGGAGCACAGCTCCGTACACTATCACTGAAGAGAGAAGAGCCTTTGAAAAAAAGGAAGAGGACCAAACTAAGATGATGAAGTATCTCAAAATAGACAGAGTAAATACCCTTCAGAGAAATTGTAAGTCTGAGATCACAGGCTATATCTTTATTAAAAGGAGAATAATGAACTGTTGCTTTAAGTGCAAAATAGAGCTAAAGTTTATACTTAAAGGTGCAATGGCTACTTCCACTACTTCCAAAATCATGCTGATACAATCAAACACAGCCACATTCCTCTGGCAGGTGGTGTTATTTGAAAGCAAAACACCCGGGGGAAGGGGGGTGGGGTGAGAGGAGAAGGGGGAAACAGATTGCAGAGAGAACCATCAGAGTTGTCCATTGAGGAAGGGGTTTTTTTCTAGTGCCTCCTCATCAGTTCTGCAAGCCTGGTACAGCCAAAGCAAAAAGGCTAAATGAGTCATTTCCTTCCTGCTCCTGCTGGAGGGCACCTAAACCAGTAAAGCCTTTACACAGATGTGCCCCTGCCTCGGCTTTTAGGAGACCTGGTTTGTGCAACTGCGTGCAGACCTGCATGTGGGAACAATACCCGGAAACTAAAACACAGAGCTACCCAACTGCTATTAATATAGACTAATGGGATCTCAGCTACAAGCTTGCAGGCTGTACCAGAAACAGAGAAGAAAACTCTGAAGCTGTGGTCTGGGCGTTGCCTTTGAGTTTGTGGTACCACAGGCACCTCCCTAAGCTTGCCAGGACTTCCTTCATCCACCTAGTTCAAATCCTTGAATCCTGGAAACTTCACCCTCACCACACTCTTCTTCACCTCACTTCTGGCCAGAAGGCCATTGGCATTGTGGGATGCATTAAGAGTGTGGTCAGCAGGTTGAGGGAGATTCTCCTCCCCCTCTACTCTGCCCTGCTGAGGCCTCATCTGGAGTCCTGTGTCCAGTTCTGGGCTCTCCAGCTCAAGAGCGACAGGGAACTGCCAGTGCAGGGCTACCAACATGCTGCGGGAAAAGTACAATGGGCAATGCTACAAGGTCTCCTTTCTCCCCAAAAGAAGGAATGTGGTCCATGATCTTATTGAGGGACCTCATCTCTGAGCAGAGTTGTAAGTGCTGGAGCCTCACTTTAGGGAAGAGCTCCACACCTCAAGAGAGACAAGGAACTTCTAGAGAGTCCAGTGCACGGCCACCAAGATGATCAGGGGACTGGAATATCTTTCTTATGAAGAAAGGCTGCAAGACCTGGGGCTATTTAGCATGAAAAAGAGAAGACTAAGGCGGATCTCATTATCACGTACAAGGGTGGATGTCAGGAGGTTGTAGTGACATTTTTTTCTGTAGTGTCCAGTGACAGGCCAAGGGGTAATGGACATAAGCTGGAAGACAAAATGTTTCACTTAAACACATGGGAAAACATCTTTGCTGTAAGGGTGACAGGCTACCCAGGGACAATGTGTAGTCTCCTTCTCAGGAGGTTTCCAAATCCACCTGGACGTGTTCCTGTGCCACCTGGTCGAGAGGAACCTGCTTCAGGAGGCGGTTGGGTTTGATGATCTCTGGAGGTGCCTTCCAACCCCCACCATTCTGTGATTTTGTGATTCTCTCTGGAGACTTGCTTGGAGCACCAGAAGATGAGAATTCCCAAGGACAACTATTTTTCTACAGAAATTGCGCTCTTAGCTGACACACTCCGGCTTGTATCAGTGGTGGATCTCCTTTACATGTCAGAAGGGCTGCCCTACCAAATTAGAAGATAACTGAACAAACCTGCTTTGGCTGCTCTTTGAACAGTTTAATTTAAATGTTGCAACTGTGCGGTGTCTCAGAACAAGGACGCACCAGTGAGATGTGATGAGACACGTTCTCACTGCTTTATGCCTTATATTCTTCAACCTAAATGAGAATGCAGACCTGATGCTTTGAATTGCAAGGTGTGAGCTGCAGCACAGGTTAAAATGAGCTTCTGAAGGTTTTTTTTGAATTTTTTTTACCTTCTTGAAAGGTCACTTTCCAATGCATCAGGGGTAATTCTGGGCTGCACTTTGCAGATGCAGGAGTGTTATATTTTCAAGGCCAAGTGCAATTCATAAGAATCTACCTTTTATGCTAAATGTGAAAAATATGCCAAAGCCCTCTCACAGGGCAAGTATTTCTTCTTACATTGGGAAGCTGGTTGTTTTTAGGTCAAAATTAACATTCGTGGATTCCATGCTAAACTGTAGCACTGAGGGGCAGGGTTAATCTGTCACTGATAGTGTCTGGAGGGGCAAAATGCTGCTCCTTGAAGTGACTGACTTTAAAAACAATACTTAGCCACCAAAACACAGAAGTCTTGTCAAGTGTTGCAAGGTGTCTCAGCTGGCCATCTGGTTCTGTGCAGAAGACCCTCAGTCCCCAACAGATCCTGTATCAATGTCTGCCAGTCCTAGGCAAATGTATTTTATATCCTTGGTCATCTTATGTGATGGGCAACTAAATGTAGGTAACACTGTCTTAAGAGCAAAACCTTCCCTTGGGAGGCCTTTCCTTGTTCAGAACCTTGAGGAAGATATTATATCAGAAATAAGCCCTGAAATAAGCCCAGAATAACCTGTCAGAGATATGTTATGATACAAACACAAGTAAGATGCTTAATGGAAGAGTTATTAGATGTGGTTTAAAGCAGGGCATAGTGGGCAGAAAAATAGTACTTTTGTGAGCTCCATACTAGGGAAATCCCTTGCCCTTGTCTCAGTGCCTTAGCTGAAGGCCAGTTAGGTGGCAATAAATGAACATAAATGGAAACAACATATTCCCTGCTTCATGATTTCCTGGGATGAGCATGTCCTGCTAGCCTGGGGAAAAACAAAACCAAAACCAAAAAGTCTCTACAACCTCCTGTCAGGGAGTTGCAGAGAGTGATCCTGTCTCCCCTCAGCCTCCTCTTCTCCAGACTAAACACACCCAGCTCCCTCAGCTGCCTTTCATAAGACTTGTCCTCTAGACCCTTCACCAGCTTCATTGGCTGTCTCTGGACAGTCTCTGTCACCTCAATGTCTTTCTTGTAGTGAGTGACCCAAAATTAGACACTGTATTCAAGGTGTGGCCTCACCAGCACTGAGTACAGGGGAACAATCACTGCCCTGAGCCTGCTGGTCACACTATTTCTGATACAAGCCAGGATGCCATTGGCCTCCTTGGCCACCTGGGCACACTACTGGCTCATGTTCAGCTGCTGTCACCAACACCCCCAAGGTCATTTTCTGCCAGACAGCTTTTCCGGCCCCTCTGCCCCAAGCCTGTAGCATTGCCTGGGGTTGTTGTGGCCCAAGTGCAGGACCCAGCACTTGGCCTTTGTCATGGTTTGACATGACAGCCTTTTCTGGTAAGGGAGAAGGGGCTGTAAAGATGGCTCCTGTAAGATGTTGCTCAAAACTCTCCCCAGCTCTGACTCAGACTCACTTCTGGGGCTGAGCCAATTAGATGCCTCCACAATCACTTTTTAAAAAGAAGCCAGGAGGTTTCTTCCTGTTTCTTCTTCTGTCCCTTCTTCTCTGGCTGGTGGTGGTGTAAGGAGTGGGAACAACCATGTGGACTCCAAGGTCAGTGAGGAAAGAGAGGAAGTGTGCTGGAGCAGAGACTCCCCTGCATCCTGCACAGAGGACTGATGAAGCTGAGATTTATTTGCATTATGCTAAAGACTCTGCATCAGCAGCAGAGTCTTATTTTGATAGTGACCCTGAGCCAGGGGCAGAGACTCATTTTGCTTGAAACCCCTAGCTAGGGGCAGTGACTATGGACGGAGGAGGCCATGTCCTGTGGGAGGATCCCAATCACTTTGTTACAGACTCTGAGCCAGGGGCAGCGATTTTCTTCATTAAAACTATGTCTGGAGGAGACTGTGTCCTGAGGGAGGGACCCTGTATCTACAGAAACTGCAACTGTGGCAAAGAATCCACGCCAGAGATATTCACTAAGGACTGTGTCCCTTGTGACAGACCCTGTATCGGCAGAAGCCACAGCTGGTGGGAAGAACTCACACCAGAGAAGTTTGTTAAGGACTGTGTCCTGGGGGAGGAACCCCGTGTTGGAGCAGGGGAAGAATGCCAGGAGTCGTCCTCATCTGAGAAGAGAGAAGCAGCAGAGCCCATCTGTGAGAGACTGACCACATCCCCCATTCCCTGCCCCCCTTAGCTCTTGAGGGTGGAGGAGGTAGAGATAACGGGAGCCGTGAGCTGAGCCTGGGAAGAAAGGAGGGATGGGGGAGGGAGATCTTAAAGTGTTGTTTTTTTCTCATTATCCTACTCTCTTTCTGCTTTTAATCCATTCTGTTTCTTGTAGGTAGTAGAATAAACTTTCCTGCTTTCCTCTCTAAGTCGAGTACTGGAGTCTGTTTTGCCCAGAACCATAACTGGCAGCGAGCCCTCCCTGCCCTCGTCTCAATCCACAACAACCTTGCTTATCTTTTTACTCCCATTTCTCTGGGGCCTCTGCCATCCTAACCAGGGTGGGGGTGAATGGGGACAAAACCAGATGAAAAATCCTAAATGTAGAGGTGTTTGGATTCCTTTTCCTTCTGAATTAGGTGTCAGTTCTTCATTGTGCTGCACCACTTAGGAGCACAGAGTGGATCTCTTCCATCTTCTGCTCCAAAATTTCAGACCTCACACCATCCATGACAACTCAAGAGCCTTTATATTACAGACATCTAGAGCACAGATAGGCCTGGAAGAACGATTTGCATTTTCCCCTTTAGCTAAATCACCCAGTGCATAAACCAGAAAAGCAGGGAGATATCTGCAAACTCATTGTGCCTGAAAGTTCACTGGCAGGACGCTGAGAAAAATCTCACCAGATAGAGATAAGACAAAAGGTGTTTAATCTCTTATACAAAAGATTTCAAGACAAGGAGGGAAAGCCACTGGGGCAGTGCAAGACAGGCCCAAGCCATAATTTTCTAATAGCCGTGGCTTGTCTGAATGAGCCCACAAGGGGGTAAAAAGTAGAGTGATCTCGGACAGGAGCTCCCAGGGGTAGGGAAAAAAGTAGGAGGAACAGATCAAAAGTAGGAGGAACAGACCAAAAGTTCCTCTTCTTCCAAGGTTACTTTGCACTTACAGAAATCCTGGTTGATGTGTAAGGACGTGAAGAGCTTCCAAAAGAAACTGGAACCCAGAAGAGAATTAATGGAAGAGAGAACCATATTTCCTACAAAGAAGAATCAGTCAGTGGGTTATTCCCAGCAGTATAAACTAGCCATTGTGGAGTTCTGTCAGGCCATGCTAGAGTGCTTCTAGGACAGAAGAGGCTCCCAGTAGTTCACATATATCTATACATCTATGCAAACCTGGAACCTGCAGTGTAGGAATGGGTGATGTCTCTGAAGGGTAAAATAACATTATTAAGCACCAGTTAAATCTTTTTGTTACTGAAAAAGTGTTTAAAGTCTGGAGAGATGAAGTGGTCCACCACCATATTGATGATGTGACAAGAAATGGGCTACCAAAAATAGCACTGAGAAGAGCCTGTATGGTCACCAAAGAAAAAGGGAAAAAAATCTGGAGTTTGAAAATGCTAGTTTTATTCTTTAATTTGGGGAACAAAGGCATATCTGGAAGCAGAAACCAAATACTGGCTTGTCAATCTAACCAGAGGCTGCTTTCCTGTTTCCTTTCCTGCTTTCCTAGTGTTCAGAGAGTCCTAGTCCCAGCTAGTCACGGAGCACAGAATGAAAACTGCTAATTTTAACAAATCATGTTACTGGGTAAACTGTTCTGGGCTAAATGTAAATACCTTTTGATGAAAGGAGGTCAGACTGAAGTCCAATCACCCTCTCTGATCCTAGAACCTGTGAACATGTGGGGTATAAGCCCCTCGTTTGGCTCTGCTAACAAGCCCCAGTGTCACAGCAGCACTGCACCCTCCAGCTGGATCTCTTTGGGAAGCATAGCCCATTTCCAGTTTAATTTGAGAGTGATATATCTGCCCAGACATTGAGAAAGGAATGAGTGGCTCCTTTGTGCATGCATTTTCCACATGCTTCTCCTACATGTTGGGTGTGTCTGGTTTTAAGATCCCATGAGGCTTGAGTGAAATTATAGTGTTAAGGATTTCAGCAATACCCAGACATGTTTTAGTGAGGGACAGAATTGTAGATCCAAGAGAGAAGTGTGGGAAACAAAAGCCCGAAGTCAGGAAGTGTAAACTTGAAGCAAGTGAAAGGGTTGACTGACTTCAGGAGACAGCCACAAAATAACACAATAACAAAATAAAATCATGAATATCCAGGTGTAACTGTGAGTTGCATGTTATTTCAAACTGTTTCCAAGATGTACAGACAGCAAGGCAAGGTCTGTAAGAAAAGAGTAGTCTTTAAGCTAACTAGGACTAGCTAACTTCATCAGGACAAGGAATCAGTGCAAGGTGAGAAGAGGGCTTTCAGAAATGGAGCTGTTTGGTATTTTCCACCTGAAGCTGAAAGATTATTTCTGCATGTTCCATGTCTGCAAATCTTACTTGGGTTTTCAGTTCAACCTGTGGATGCTAGTTTTAGTTGATCTTCAAGGCACATATGCAAAGGAGACTTGCATTCCAGCAATACCAGTTTGACTACATCTGCAATAATTATGGGGTAATAAAGAGTTTTGCCAGTCTAGTGAATAAACACACTTTACCAAATACACTTCTCAGAGAATAGGCTATACTGCGATGGAAGTGTTTTTACTTGCCGAGTTGCCTGATCAGAACAAAGATTTAACACAAAAGTTGCTTTGAAAAGGGTTTCGTGAAGACATGGAAACGTTGATAGGACCACTGGAGGGCAGCAACGTCCAAGCGAATCATCCATCTGCATACTTAGGCGAATTGTGTCGAAACATCCCAAACCCAAGAAGATCTTAGCAAAGAAACAGAAAGAATTACAAGTTTCTACAGCTCAGATGCAAATATGTAAAACGGTGCAATTCTTCCAGTACAAAAGATAATACTGCAATATCATTTCCCTCGCTTTTCTGCATCTAAAGAATGCCACCTGAAGTCTGCATTTCAAATCATGCTAAAAACATTCAAAAACATTTGTGAGTCCTGATGCATTCTGAATCCTATGGATTCTGGAGTCCTGTGTCCAGTTCTGGGCTCCGCAGCTCCAGAGGGACAAGGAACTGCTGGAGAGAGACCAGCGCAGGGCCACCAAGATGATCAGGGGACTGGAGCATCTTCCTTATGGGAAAGTCTGTGGGAACTGGGGCTGTTTAGTCTGGAGAAGAGCAGACTGAGGGGGGATCTCATTGATATTTGCAAGTATATAAATGGTGGATGTCAGGAGGTTAGGGCATCCTTTTTTTCTATTGTATCTAGCAACAGGACAAGGGGTAATGTGATGAAGCTGGAACACAAAAAGTTCCATTTAAACATAAGAAAAAACTTTTTTACTGTGAGGGTGATGGAGCAGTGGCACAGGCTGCCCAGGGAGGGTGTGGAGTCTCCTTCTGAAGGGGGGTTGGACTAGATGATCTCTAAGGGTCCCTTCCAACCCCTACCATTCTGTGGTTCTGTGATTTTGTGATTTGTGGGATTTTTTAACAATGGATGTATAACTCAAGACTTTTTTGTATTTTTATATACATATATATGAAGGAAAAGATTATTATCAAGGGGAGTTAACATGAATTCACCAAGGGGAAATCTTGTTTGATCAACCTGATAGCCTTCTATGAGGGCTAGTAGATAAGGGGAGAGCAGCGGATGTCATCCACCCTGACTTCAGCAAGGCTTTTGACACTGTCTCCCATAGCATCCTCATCAGAAAGCTCAGGCAGTGTGGCTTGGATGAGTGGACAGGCCCAGGTCATAACATCCATCTATACTTTATATGATAAAATATGAGCAAGGTAATGAAAACTGCTATGGAACTTGCTATTTTTGTAAAAAGCACAAGATATAGTTCCAGTCTGCCACGTAGGTGCGTACACATTACCAGTGCTTGAGCTCCCTGATTGCATTCAAGTCACATCTGGCCATATATACAGTAACGTTTTGTTACTGTCCATCTTATCAATCTAACAAGCAGATTGAAGGAGCTGGGCTTGCCTTATCCACAGGGACATTTGGTACCTGGATGCCTGAATAAACCACTGCCATGAATGTTAAGGTGATTTTGCTGGGTTAGAATGGAAGGACTGATTCTGAAAAGGTTGGTACCAGAAGAAAGTATGGGTTTGGACAACAGCTGATCTTTAAAGAGTCCACATGGGATAACAAGGGACATGTGGGGACCATCTGAGGAGTGTGAACAAAACAAATAAACATGCAAAAGCAGTATAATCCTGACGAGACTACTTTTAAGAGTGGAATGATCTGGACTTTAGCAGAACTTATGGTTCCTCTAAGGTCTGTGACTTAACCCACGTGTACCTCAGCAAGTAGCTTGGTGCACTAGGAGCAGAACTGCAGCACAAAGAAGTCAGTGCTCAGGAGAAAATGTCCACTCTGTAGGCATTTGGGGATGTTTTAATTCAGATTAACTTTTGCTTGGTCCTGTAGATGCTGGAGCACCTGAGGTGAGCTCCTGGAAAGCTTAGCCTCAGATTAGTTTCCTCCAAGGTAAATGCTATTATGCTCCCCATTGAATACACAAACATAAAAACTGAGGCCCTCGGGAGTCACTTCAGGTTCATACATCCAATTCAAATCAAAAGGTCATCATAAAATCCAACCTTACATGATACAGAGGGGAAACACAAGGTAAATTGTCTGGCAGAAGTCATAGGTAGCAGTTAGAGATACCTGTAAATATAGACTGAACTATCTGCTTGGAGGTTTTTTTAACATCTCCTACATGCATGAGTCTCTCTTCATGGCGTTAATATCTTTGGAAGTTAAATATCTTAGAATGGTGATTAAAATGATATCTAAGCAAATTGTTCTTAATTGTATATTGTACCAGTGTTTAAGCCCTCCCTTCTGGTCTTGAATTTGACTACTGGGCAGATGGATCTCCCCTACACTTCCAGATTTCATGGTGCTTTTCTGGACCGCAATTGGAAAAAAAAAAAGGAATCTAGCTTCTAAAGTGAGATGATCTGCTTGGCAAGTTACTGAAAGACAATAAAGATGAAAGTACAAAATTTTTTTTCCACAGTCAGTTTTCATGTATGTCTATATACTTTTTTAAACAAAAACCATCTGCATTACTGACACTAAGGCTTTCTTAAAGGCTGGGAAATATTTCTTTTTAAAATGTTGGATTTTATTAACATTCCAGTTAGCAAACAGATGTAATCATCTATTGTAACAGCACATGATGAAAAAAGTTAGAATTCTGATATGGAAAAGTGTCAAAATGTGGATGCTTCAGTCTACTTTTAAAGCCAAGGACATGCCTACATAGAAATAAAGCTGTAAACCTTTTCCATTGGAAACAGATACCTGGTCCTTCCCTGGTTGGATGTCAGACTTGCCTTAACTTTTGGAAGAGGGTATTACAGATTTGCTGAGCTTTCACTTGGGCAAGTTCCCCTTTTTCACAGGACAACTAAAAACAGAACAGTGTCTCTAAGTCTAATTTAGTGTCTCACTCAAATCACAGACTTCAGTGAACTGAAGCTTATGATACTATATAGCCACAAACCCATCCGCTACATGCCTACAAACACCAGTTTTTCAGCCACCCCATGGCTGCCCTGGGGCTCACACGCCTGGCCTTTCACTTATCTGCTCATGGCACAACACCTGTCAAGTGAATTACAATTATTTTTGCAATAGTTGTTTTCCATAAAGTACCATGAGAGGGCAGTAACATTGCCTGTATCCTCTTCCAAACCTTTTGTAGTAACCCTGATGGGGCCCAATGACCCTGATAGAAATGGAGAAGCCATGGGGCCCACAGTCAAGTTCCTTCATTCTAAGTGAGATTTGGGGGGCGGGGCAGGGGAAGAGAAAAGGAAGCAGGACAAGCAGCAAATGCCGTGCCAGCATGGTTGCTAAGGAAAATATCACCCACTTCAGCAGGAGCGGGCGGCTGTTGTTAGCAACTGGTGTACACAGCGAAGGTGATCTGGAGACAGAGGGGAAGACGGATGGTTTCTCAGGCTGATGATTAATTGCCCCATCTTCCAGCCCTTGGATGAGCCCTGCCTTTTTACGTGCCACCTGTGGAAGCTGCTGAAGGAGAGGATTTGTCTTCTTCCCTCAGATGCCAAACTGATGGCCTGCAGTGGTGTGTGACGGTGGTGGAAGGGCAAGCCAGGCCTGTCGGCACGCCCAAATCCCCTCACAAGTTTCAGGTCAACATTTTATTTCATTTCTTATTAATCCACACAGTGCCACTGCTTTAAAAGGCCACAAATAGCACCTATTTTTATAGCAGCCGGGCAGACACCAAGTAGCAGTCTCAGGGAGCGACCAGGGGGCCGCCCTCACCCTCCTGAGCCCGAGAAGGCGGTGAGGGGTTGTGCGGGAGTTGAGGAAGCCCGGTGAGGGCACTGTGGAGCTCTGGGGGGGGAGCTGAGCCCCGGGACTCTCCGCTCCGCCCCCCAATCGGCTGCCCCGCCCGCCGGCCTGGACCTTCCCGCCCACACAGTCGCTCAGCAACGGCGGGAGGCCTAGAGGCCGGGCAAGTCGGAGCGGCCCCAGCGCCGGGCTTTGGCATGGCTGAGCGGAGCCTCTGCCCCAGCACGCAGGTAACGCAGCGGGGCTGGGCCAGACGGACACACACACAGACACGACATCCCCCCGTATGTACCTTGGGACCCACAGACACACGGCCTGCACAAAGGCTGACACACACTCACGTACACACCCCATGCAGTGCTTGTATCTCTCTAACACCACCCGCACGGTAACCTGACAGAAGGTCATAGGAGATACATCAAAGTAGTATACACTAGGTCCAGATACATAGGTGCTTTGTCATTAGAACTAATGTTAAGAGCGTACTGATTGAAATAAACATACGTGGACTTGGGACAGACACGCCATCCTCATAAAGAATATCCTGGGACATTCTCTGCTTATGGAGAAGAAACCACTATCAATAGGTAGATGGGGTGGGCCCAGTCACTTTATACGCATGGCTTGGTAGCGACTGTGCTTTGATCGTCAACAGGGGGATGGTGTGGGCCCAGTTACCATATATGTATGGCTTTTTAATGACTGTATTCTTGAAGAAGGGTCAGAGACTGATAAGGACAGACTCTATGCCCTTCCAGGTGCCAGAGGATGGATGATAGTTTACTCAATATCTGTACCAGACAAAGGACTCACTAAATAGAATAACAATATACGTTATACAAGATTTTGTATAAATACAGCACAGGATGTACTGTCGGGTGTGCTGTTTTGTGGAGCTACCGTCCAACAGACATGAAATACAGCAATATCATCTCTGCACAGACATAAAATACAGGAATATCTTGACTGTGTTATATAAATGATGATTTATTCAAGCTAATATCTTTATTGGATAGGAAAGCAAAACAGCGCTGGGCGGCCTGGGGACTACAATCCCACCACGGCTCGCAAATAAACCCCCCCAAAGTTCAGTCTTTTGTTTCCCTCTTCTTAGCTGATGTAGTACTTGGTAACGCCCTGGTGGTCCCTGTGTTCATAGCTTCTCGGCTTGCTGATCTTTGCAGAACACCGTGTTCATTAGTTCACTATCTCTTTGCGAAACATAATGCGTAAGTCTTGCTTGCCTTGTTTTCTCATCTTGACCTTCAGGGTTGTTCCTCTTGCGGTTTTCTTGGTTCCAGTTATACATTGTCCTTTGTGCTTGATTTGATCAACAATTAATCATCAGCAAACTACCAGAACTCCCCCCTTTTTGTTTTTATTCACTTTGTTGATCAAATCTAGATAATATTTCTCGAGCATCTTCTAGTTCCAGTCCCGATTGTCTAATTACCATTAGCTTTACTTTATCAATTCTTTCAGTTACAAAGGTTACAAGTTTATTTATTATGCATGGGTCAAAGGTCAAGGTTAATCGTAACATTACTAAGGGTCCAGCCACAGTAGACAGTAGTGTAGTCAACCATGGTGATTGATTAAACCAAGATTCATACCAGTAGGACTGAGCCCCTTTTTCCCTCCTTCTTTTTTCCAATCCTTCCCATAATTTTGTCATCGTGTCTCTCACTATACTGGTATGATCTGCATAAAAACAGCATTCTTCCCCTAGGGCTGCACACAGTCCCCCTTGTTGTAAAAACAGTAGATCCAACCCCCAACGATTTTGTAAAGCTACTTTTGAGAGTGATCTCAAAGACTTCTCTAAGGCCGAAATGGATTGTTCTATTTTCATCAAGTCCTCATCTACAGCTGCTTGTAAAGCTTGGAATTTCTGGCTGTGCTGCACTAGAGATGTAATCCCAGTCCCTGCTCCTGCTGCCCCGGTTGCCATCAAGGTAGCTATAGTTAGAGCTGTGAAAGGCTCCCGCTTATGCCGCATCGCCCTGGTATTCCATTGATTATAGACAAACTCTTCAGGGTGATATAAAATGTGTGGAACAATAGTTACCTGAATACAATATTCACTGCTGGGTTATGATTCTCTTCATCTGCATGCACTAAGATAGTTGACCACCCCGTTAGCCAGATAACAACATACCATCCCTGGATAATGGGTGGGGCCTTTATCAAATAAAATGGTACTTTCCTTCTTAGTTTTTTCACCCCACATTCTTTTAGGTGCAACGCTTTTGTCCTTCTTAGAGGTAGGCTTGGGATCTTAGGATTCCCAATTTGAGGCTTTGAGAGACTCTATACCCCACTCCTAGTACTCCTCTGCCTCCTTCACCTACTCTGTTGCTTAGAGCAGTGAGGTTTATGATCTTCTCAGCAGCAGTCATAATCTTCAGGGGTATTCTCTGTCTCCTTATAGGCCTCTTTCCTTTTGCCTTTTCCTCCAACATTCACAGGGTGCCTGAAACACTGGCTTTCACATCCAGGTCTCAGTTCTATGGGCCTTCTACGTATAAAGCACCCTTTTATAAATTTAAATTACAACCCCCACTGGACTCAGATTGTTCTATACTTCTAAGCTATTTCTATTCCACGATCTGTTACTTTAAAATAGGTATTACAGCCCCACCGATTATCTTACACCTTTCTGACGATCACAATTTAAACATTAAACTCTAATATTTTACAAAAAGGAAATCACTCCACTCCGGTCCTCAGTCAACATGTTTCTTTTTACACAGCTTAAGCTTCAGTTCTCCTGGGACCTCCGTAGCTTTGAAGTGTGTACTACTCCAAAGGCATATTTCGAGTCAGTATAAATTTTCCCTTTTTTCCCTTTTAATAATTTCAAAGCTCAGAGGAGTGCATACAACTCACATGCTTGAGCCAACTAAGTTTTGTCTAAGGGGCCAGACTCAATAACCTTAAGAGTTTTTCCATTTATTATAGCATATCCCGATCTTCGTTTTCCATCTACCACTCGAGAGGACCCATCAACAAATAACTTCCCTACCTCTGACAACTCTTCCTCATCTAGATCCTCTCGTATTTTGGTTTGATGTTCTATATATTTAATACAATCATGAGTCAGGGTATCATTTGGCTCCCCATATAAGAACTGAGCCGGATTCTGCAGACTGGTGGTTTCTATTTCTAATTTTGGAGAGTGGATTAATATACTTTCATATTTTAAGAACCTAGCATCAGTTATCCATTTTTCCGCCTTTTGTTGTAATACCCCCCGAATGTTATGGGGAGAAAACACCTTTAACTCCCCTCCGAAGG
This sequence comes from Colius striatus, assembly GCF_028858725.1. NCBI lineage: Eukaryota > Metazoa > Chordata > Aves > Coliiformes > Coliidae > Colius > Colius striatus. The sequence continues at coordinate 37,821,441 of NC_084763.1, forward strand.
TACCAAATAAAAAGGTTTTCTAACATCAGGCAGGCTAAGCACAGGAGCATTAATCAAATCCATTTTAAATTCTCAAAGTCTCTTTCATCTCCTTTGGTCCATTTAACTAATCCATCTCGAGTTAATTTCTGGCACAAAAATTTTACCTTCTTACCAAAATTTTCAATCCATTGTCTGCAATATCCCAACAGGCCTAAAAGCTGTCTAACTTGTGTCTTACTCTTTGGAGCTTGTAGGGACAGTATCCCACTTACTCGATCTGGATCAAGTTTCTTACTTCCCTTTATAAGCCAGTGTCCCAAATATTTTACCTTTTCTTCAGCAAACAGTAATTTAGATTTAGACACTTTCAACCCTTGTAAACTCAGGAAATTAAGCAATTTAATACTTTTCTGTCTAACAGCTTCTTTGTCTCTCCCTGCTAATAATAAATCGTCCACATATTGAACTAAAATAGCTTCTTTGCCTAACTCATAATTTCTCAAGATCTGCTCTAGTGCTTGTCCAAAAAGACTGGGGGACTCTGTAAATCCCTGTGGTAATATAATCCATCTCAACTGTTGTTTTCTATGGGTGTCAGGATCTTCACATTCAAAAGCAGAATAATCCCTGCACTCCTCTTTCAGGGGACACGCCCAAAAGACATCCTTAAGGTCTATCACACTATACCACTGGTACTCTGGACTCAATTGACTCAATAAGGTGTGCAGGTTAGCTACCACAGGGAACCTAGTAATAGTTCTCTTGTTTATCTCCCGGAGGTCATGTACTAATCTATAAGCCCCATCAGATTTCTTTACTGGTAATATGGGAGTATTGTAAGGGGACATAAAAGGCTCAAGTAGTCCCTTAGATATTAGTCTTTCTATTTCTGGTTTTAATCCTTGTCTACCTTCATGTGACAAGGGGTACTGCTTTACCCTTACCGGCAGCCCAGGGTTTTTAATAACTACTTCAAAGGGTTCTATAGCTAATCTCCCAGCAGTTGCAGGAGTGTACCAAACCTCTGGGTTAATTTTATCTTCATCTTCTACAGTCAGAGGACATAGTTTCACAATAATTTCTTTATTGTTTACCTCTAGATTTATTCCTAAGTCTATAATTAAGTCCCTCTCTAATAAATTATAATCAGCCTCCGGAATTAACAATACTCTTTTTCTCCTTGAGAGTGAATAAGGATACCTTGTCCGAAGGTTGAGGTAATACCCAAAGACTTGCATACTCACTCTCCTCTGGGGTGACAGTCTTCTTGTCATTCACCCACAAATTGATGTCTGCACATAACCAGTCCTCAAAAGACCCAAAAATGGGCCAAATAATATGGGGGTTACGTAATGATTTCCCCCCCAAACTTCCATGCAATAATGTACCATCTTTTCCTTACTTTTTGTCTTCTATGGGGAGAATCATTCCAAAATTTTATCATCATCCCCAGAGGACTTTCTGGGGGAATATCCAGCAGCCTATCCTTATGGCCACCCATGGGATCAGAGGGCTTGCTCTTCCTCTGTCCCATCTTCCAGAGTGCCCTTGACTCGTTCTCACAATCGTTCCCCTCGGTCGTGACCCACACCCTCACGGGCAATGGGAACTGCACTACTGGAGGGTCCACACTCGCTTGGTCTCCTTGAGACCTCTCAGTCACTCGCACTCTAGGAAACCCACCCTAACCAAACGGAACCACGCAAATACTTACTCAATCCAGAGTCTTCGTTCGGATCTTCGTGCACAAAAATTATGGGGTACTGCAGTAATCGAATCTTTGCTTTCCTACGTCCGTTCGGAAAACCCAGGAGAGTCGGACCGAGACCTGCCCCGAGACCATCCGAAAATGGGGCGCCTTCTCGGGAACAGACCTCAGACTTCTTCTCTGGATCCGAGTCACGGCACCAAAATTGTTATATAAATGATGATTTAGAAATTTCAGAAGTTTCATTCAAGCTAATATCTTTATTGGATAGGAAAGCAAAACAGCGCTGGGCGGCCTGGAGACTACAATCCCACCACAGCTCGCAAATGAACCCCCCCAAAGTTCAGTCTTTTGTTTCCCTCTTCTTAGCTGATGTAATACTTGGTAACGCCCTGGTGGCCCCTGTGTTCATAGCTTCTCAGCTTGCTGATCTTTGCAGAACACCGTGTTCATTAGTTCACTATCTCTTTGCGAAACATAACGCATAAGTCTTGCTTGCCTTGTTTTCTCATCTTGACCTTCGGTGTTGTTCCTCTTGCGGTTTTCTTGGTTCCAGTTACACATTGTCCTTTATGCTTGATTTGATCAACAATTAATCATCAACAAACTATCACAACTGTATGTGAAGTTTGGCATATTGCACACCGGGCACTAATCTGCTTTTCAAGCAACACATCCCTATACACACACACACCTGCATAAACATGGCACACACTCATGCTGTGTGCAGACAACCATGTCCACCACCGTCATATGTAGGTACAGCCAGCACAGACACACCATCAGTGTGCAGGTATGATCTTGTGTACACACACACACTCTTACATATAGGCCTCCACACCTCAGTTTGTGTGTGCTCAAGCAGTGGGTCCCCTTTCAGTGTCCTTCCCAGATATGCTTCTTTTTGCCCCCAGTTTTCCTTCTCCAGGGATGACTTTAAACACTAACACCCTTCTTTTCTTTCCTCAGGACATCTCCCACTTGCTGGCTAGTATCTTTGAAGACCTGTACACTGGAGATGTTTTTGGGGTGGACCTGGAAACAAATTGGATCAAATCCAGAGGAGGAGACAATGTTTATCATGAGAGTTTTACAGAAGAGCTACAGAAGGTACAGGTTGAAACCAAATCAGAGTTTGGAGCTCTCTGCTACTTTCATTGCTACTTCATAATTTCTAGATCTCTGTAAAATAAAGTAAAAAGGAAAGGGGGAAATCCCAGAGCTGACATTTTGACAGAAATTTACTTGAGCAGTTTCCCACAGAACTTTTCATCTAAGTTAATATTCACCACATGCCCCATGGTATTCTCGGCTCTGGTTGGCTTTCAGATAGAGTAAACCCAGTAAAACCAGTAGCCCTTTAAATGCCTATTCTGCTCGCTGATAACTTCTCCCTGTAACTACTGCTCGGTGCACTAGACTTCCTGTCTTGCAATAAAGTATTCCCATGTGCTGCATTTTTGAAACCAAATGCTGCAAGTAGTATTTATATATGCTTACCTTACTGGTGCACTATGATACATAATCCATTACCATTTGCAATGCTGTTTGGGAATCTTGGATGAAATCAACAGCAGAAATGCAAAATACTTGTATTAGTCATTGCTGTGATAGCTATTAGTGTATAAAAGTAGAGGCTATCGCCGGATGATTTGAGCAACAGGGTTTTTTCCATCCTGTATCATCAAACCCTCCCAAAGGTTATGAAAAATCTGAAGTTTTGTGTTGCTTTTGAGTTATTCATGGACACTGTCTCTCTAGGTAATAAACATGAATACTTACCCCCAAAACTGATTGCTTGGATAAGATTAATTTCAACTGACAGAATGTGTCTGTAGCATGTGTTACAGCTGAACTAGTCACTCAGGGATGTCTATCATTAAAAAAACACAACAGTCATTTTTATCAACTTTGCCATGGGGTGGGATTGTATCCTGGATTCCAGTAACAGTGGAAGGATCCCAGAAAAAGGAAAAGAGTGGAAAAAGAGGAAGCATCCCATTTTAGCCAAGATGCATCCTATCCTTTCTACTTAAAAAAAATCAAATAGAATTATTTAACTCTATTAAATAATCCACAAAGTTTAAACCTTGTTACATAGTTCTACAGAAAGCTCAGTTAAACTACAGATGTTAAGATCAATGTCTGTCAGTTTCTCTGGTGTTGTATGTCTCTATAGTTCTGCTATAGTCTCTCTTTAACTTAGATTAATACCTCTTGAAGCAGGATTTTTCTTTTTGAATTGTGCTTGTAAAGTGCTTACCACATTGGGCAGAGTGATCTCAAATGCATCAGGAGGAGTGAAGTATCACTATAGGTATGTTTTGGAAATTCTGAAGCCTTCCCAGTAGCTAGAAGGGAACGTCCACTTTAAATGTAATCCTACGCTCACAAGCAAACTACAGTGCAGTAGCTACTGTCCCACAGAAGGTAAAAACCAGGTATTTCTCTTGTCCTGAGAAGATCTCCTCATCTTTCACAGATATTTCTTGGGTAGTGCTGCTTACCCAGCATTAGTTAAACACTGGGAATAACAGTGGTTTAGCAGGCCAGTTTTTGCTTGTAAAGTAATGATGTTTTATCAAGTGATCCATGTTTACCTCTCCAAGGCAAATAGAAAATCTTTATCTGTAAGGAGATCTTACTAGCTCAAACCACATGCACCAGGACAGGCTGGGGATGACCTGCTGGAAAGCAGCTCTGCAGAGAGAGACCTGGGAGTTCTGGTTGATAATAAACTGAATATGAGCCCGCAATATGCCCTCATGCCCAAGAAGGCCAATGGCATCCCAGGATGCATCAAGAAGAGTGTGGCCAGCAGGTCGAGGGAGGTTCTTCTTCCCGGCTACTCTGCCCTGGTGAGGCCTCATCTGGAGTCCTGTGTCCAGTTCTGGGCTCCCCAGCGCAAGAGGGACAGACAACTTCTGGAGAGAGTCCAGCACAGGGCCACTAAGATAATCAGGGGACTGGAATGTCTCTCTCATGAGGAAAAGATGTGGGATCTGGGGCTGTTCAGCTTGGAGAAGAGGAGACTGAGTGGGGATCTCATTCATATAAGTATTTAAAGTGTGGTTGTCAAGGGGATGGGGCAACACTTTTTTCTGTAATGTCCAGTGGCAGGACAAGTGATAATGGACCAAAGCTGAAATACAAAAAGTTCCACTTAAACAGAGAGAAAAACTTCATTGCTGTTAAGGTGAAGAAGCCCTGGCACAGGCTTCCCAGGGAGGGTGTGGAGTCTCCTTCTCTGGACGTTTTCAAAACCCAGCTGGACACATTCCTGTGTGACCTGATCTAGATGGACCTGCTTTAGCAGAGGGGTTGGACTAGATGATCTGTAGAGGTCCCTTCCAATCCCAACCACTCTGTGATTCTGTGATTCACCGTGTTCACCCATGTCCCTGACAGCTTCTTTCTGAGTATAAATGCCGACTGACAGAAGCTGACATAGTGGAAGAGAACATCATTCAGGCCCAGCATCAAGCAAAAGCTGAAGAAGAAAGGGCCTTAAATGTGCTGAAAGCAGATGTGGGGGAAGATTTCCAAAAAATGGAATTGCCATCAGGTGAGGATTCTGGAAATACTGTCTTTCCCCAGTACATGCTTACGGTACCTGGAGACCAATACAACATTTTTCTAAGTCAGTGATAGGACTGACATTGGACTCTGTGTGCTTTTGATTTGGCTTTATATGAATAGAGTAATTTGGAGGGCTTTTGTGCAGAGATTTGAGTAACATCTGTTTAACACTGTAAGAAACTAAACCAGGTAATTTCAAGGTATTAAATTTGCAATTAATGGCTTGTAACTTTATTACAAGCATACATACCTCCCTATATCACAGCAACAAACAGAGATGAAATGTTTCTCTGATGGCTGCCTGTCTGGGTTTGGTCTGAACTTAGAATTTTGGAGATGTGTGTCCAAGTCTCAGGATGAAAACCTAGGATCTTTTTCTATCCAATAGTATTCAAAATCATTGCCTGACAGTAGTGAGTTATAAAGACAGTATTATTTTAAATTTATCAATATAGTGTATCTTAAGGGGATAAGCTTTTGCACTTAATTGGGTTTTTTTGTTTGTGTTACTGTTGCAGTGGCATCCTCTTTTAGGTGGATTGTGGATAATGAACTTCTCAGAAAAAATAATTTGACCTGCCCTGACGATTACATTACTGATAAATTACCTGTTACTAAAGCACCAAAAGGTAACTTTTAAAGCAGAGAATAATTTAGGCTTTTTAGATTACAGTATAAGAATTAAAGGAGGATGTAGCAGGTCTCGGTATTATCTTTGTAGTTTTCTGTCACAGCAGATGGGACTCTAGTATTGCAAACATAAAATCCCACTAAAGGACATTGTCAAAATAAATTGACATTAAAATTAGGGAGTTTAAATGTACTAATATGAAATCTAACGCTGATAGCACATGTATTTACCATTCCTTCCATCTGACACAGTATCTATATTAATTGTGACTGCTCTGCCTCTATTCAATCTCATTAGCACAAAGCTACAACTACATCTTGTACACAGAGAAGGGAAGTGGTTACACTAAGTAAAAACTCTTTTCAGACAACTAAAATGTTATTCTTTATTTTGAGTTTACAATTTTACAGCTCTGGAAATATATCACCTTAATTTGCAAATGAAGATCAATTAAAAAAATCTTTTGGGCAATGTCAGGATTTCTTTATTACTTTTACTCATCTCTGAGCCAAGGTGAAAGGTTTTAGTATGATTAAAAAGAAATTTTTCAGTCAAGTCAATCCAGACATTTTAAAATCATCAACTTAGTCACAAATTCCAAGATCTGTTTGCATTTTTTTCCCATTATAATTCCAAAGAAAGTAAAAAAATCTAACATCTCAGATTTCCCTGTGAGGTGGCAATTTTGTTGTCTAACTATAGGAACATGGGACTAGATGGTACATCCTGTTTGTCTCAGTTTTCTGACTGTCCTAATTCCATCATATAGATATTTTTGTAAACTGAATAGGATGTTCTAAATCACACAGAATCACAGAATGTTAGGGGTTGGAAGGGACCTCTAAGGATCATCTAGTCCAATCCCCCTGCTCAAGCAGTTCTATCTAGATCAGGTCATATAGGAACGCGTCCAGGTGGGTTTTGAAAACCTCCTTGTAAGATTACCATAGCTTTCTGAGAACATAAATATTAAACATAGAGCTTGTTTAATTAGTATTTCTAAAAGCTTTCATATTAAAGCAATAAGCTTCCTTTGTGCAAAATAAATTGTCAATGAAAATTAAATTCTAAAGGATTTAGTGTATGTTTTTACCATCAACACGACTAAAACAAATTCATACACCTATGCTTAGAGTAAATGTTTATAATGAATGAGTTTCCCTCCTAGATTTAGACTTTTCGTTGAATTGCAGGAAGATCAGAACCTGGCTACATCAAAGAGACATTTAGTTTTAAACAGCGTGTTTCTTCAGGCTCACAGAATCAGGTGCCTGCAGGGATTGCACACCTACAGAAAATATCTGATAGTCTGTCAAATGTGTCTATAGGCACATTAACTCTACCTTCAACTCCAGACTTGAGCCACCAGACTAAAAAGACAACTAAGGTACATTTTACAGATTTCTTTGGTTTAGATAGTGGAACTGTAAGGCTTATTGCTGTTTATTGCTGTTCCTGTAACAAAGGGTGAATACCAAATGCGTTGCTGATTGGGCTCTTATTTTATGTGATCTGTTAAGAAAAGAGAAATATGGTGTTTCTGTATGAGTTTTCAATGCTGCATGGCTTTAATAAGACATACAGATATCTTTTTCAGCATCCTGAAGGCTGCCATGCTTAGTTCTGCACTGTGTGATTTCTTTGTTTTTCAAAGAAAACTAATGCCTCACAGAAGTTAGCCTGGAAAGACAAGAAGGGCAAAGCAGGCAAAGAAAGTGAGCATGCCAAACTTGAGAAAAAACAGAATTACTTGAAGAACCCCCGCTTTTTCCCATCAAATGCTCTTCATGGAGGAAAATCTCTCATCATTTCTCAAGAAAAGGTGGAACAAACCATAGCCAGAGGAAAAGCAGAAGATAATAAAGGGTATGCCGTATATACAATGTCTTGATTCTGAGCTGGAGCTGTAGATTTCCATTTAGACACCTTGAGCTAAATGTCTCTTATGAACAACGTATGTGTGACTTTTTTTTTTATGTGAAGGATACATTTTCCAGTTTCTCATTTTATCAATTTTTAAAGAACTAGGCAGCAAGATAATTGTCTCCTTTTTTAAAATCTTTCAGTGATACCTCATTTGTTCCCGTGTTTCTTGCCAATCCACCTACTGTTTTGTTTTCTGATTATGAAGTTGGCCAAGTTTATGAGGTGAGAATTTACTTATTAGTAGGGAGTTAATTCTACCACTGAGAAGCTGTGATCTACATATTTCACCCAATCTGTTGGCTTTCTGCAGTTTAACAAAGTCTGAGTTTCTTCTTCATATTGAATTAATAACCCTTTAACTTCTTTGAAGATCACCTTTCACACATACCACCAACACACTAACCGGTTAAAACTAAAAGGGACTCTCTTCATTTTCTGCTTCGTTTTGATAGTATCTGATCCAGCCTTTCTTGAGTAAACTAAGGATTTTTAGGTTGGTTGCAATGATAAATTAGTTACTACCAGCAGAGTACTAGAGAACTTCAAACTTCTCATTTATCATAATGAGTGATGATAAATACAATGGAAGATTTTATTTTCTTTTTCACGAAGAAAACTATAGAGCTGCAGAACATCACTTCAACATGTCAGCATCTAAGACTTGTACCCCCTTCTACTTCAGCATTTGCCATTGGACCAGGTATGGGTTCTTTTCACTGCCTTTAAGATGTTAACACATATGAGATCTAATTTATCTGTTTGAACAAAAGTTTTTCATGGATGTTCTCTTTGGTTCTGCTATCCATAGTGCTCAGTTCTTTAGAAACTGAAGGTTGACCTCTGTCTCTGGGACTTGCAACTTGCAACTCATAAGCAGATTCAAAGGTCTAATGAGGAATTTGCTAAGACTAACTAACGTTAAAGTTTCTGAAGATCGATGGAAATATATCCACGGAATACTGTGACTAAGTCATCCAAAATTCATCTAGGAGCAGATGTTACTTCCACAGAAATAATTTCATGGAGAGGGCAAGAAATAACATGCTTCAGTTGCAGCAAGGAAGATTAGGTTAGAGGGAAGTTTAAACAAACATCTTTCTTGTAGGGGGATAGCCAGGCACTGGGATAGATTGCCTAAGCAGACTGTGATATCTCAGTCACAACATTGGAGGACTATTTAGTTAGGTGCCCCCATGTAGGCCTAACTGTTGTCTCATGGCAAAAGAAAGGTGGGTAACATCTCTAAGTTTCTCCTCGCTCTGTTTTCTGCAATTATGAGAAGCATATTTCAGGCAAAATATCTTCTTTGAGTCCAATGGAAGATATGCACATACACAGATTACACTGGCAGAACTTTTGTGGTCAATTGTTCTTATCAGCTTGACTTAGGCAATAAATAGGAGAGTTTACCAGAGGGAAGTGTGATCGTACGTACATATGCCAACTGTGGGGGGGTTCATTTTTTAATTCCCTGCACTTTTTTTCTTTTCTCCAAGGAAAATTTCCAGGAAAAGGAGGAAGGATTGCTCCTGGAATGCTATGCCAGTACATAGTTCAATTTATTCCTGAATATCTAGGAGACTATGAAGATTGTGTATCAGTTGAGACTCAAGTATCAGAACCTCTTCTGATCCCCATCAAAGCTAAAAGAACACCTCCAGTGTTAATGTGTCAGTAATGTCCAGTTCTTTAGTTTCCTTAAATTTAATTGACCTGGGCTTTTCTTTTTCATTGACTATCTTCAATTTTATGTCATAAAACAAATGTGCACAAACTTAGCAATGCAGTTTCTACATTTTGATATCTGTCTCGTTTTTACTCAGGTTTATTAATTATTAAAATGTATCCCTGTCAAATTTTTCCTCAATTATTTGTTCTTGCCACATCAAGGTCTTTGTTTTTTTTAACATGAGAGGAGTGGGCAGGAGCCACTTTTCTAAGTCTGTGTCTTGTCGATTCCCGAACTCCTAACTGTTATTACTAATCCTAAATGTGAAGGACTTATGATTTAGTGATATGTATTTTAGAATTATTAATTAATATTAATGTAATGTTATATTAAATATATATGGATATGGCATACCTGCCTCAGATACCTAGCCTCAACTGTAAAAACCAGGATTGTCTTTTGTAATGTCACTTTTCCCGTTGTACTGAGCTTTTTAAAAATTCATCTGGCTTTTTCTTATCATTCAGTAGAGTCTCTAAGTAGAAAGCACCATCAAAATGTAAGACAGATGTAGAAATATGCACCTCATACTGTTTAACTTTCAAATGGAAAGAATTTGAGGGTTTTTAGGACTCAATATTCTTCGGCAGTATATGTCTGTAAAGAGTTGTTCAAGGAGCTGGCTTTGCCACCTGCTAGCCTTCAGTATCTGTGTAGTGTGATTTTCTGTGTCATTCGTTGCAGTGCCTCCCATTATAGACTGTGGTTCCTGTCTTGTTGGAGGGAAAAAAGTAACAACGATTTTGATCAGAAATGAGGGAATTAGCTCTGGGAAGTTCTATATCATGCCAAAGAAAGACTGGCCACCTGCTCATTTCAGGGTGAGTTATCAGAAGGGAAATGCTTGACATGGTGTGGTATAGGTGCCCTGGCATGAAGGCCATTTGAGCTGGTCATGGTATATTCACACACAAATCCTTGCTGGGGGGTATCTGTATTGTGCCATTCACTCAGGAATTCACATATATCCTCAGCATCAACCTCCCTAGATATCTGTACCTTCTGCTTGGGCTCTGGCTTGCCTCTGGAAGAATTCGTCTTTCTCAGTGGTGAGGTGAACTCAGGCATAGATCAGGGAAAGGACAACTGGGTTGAACTTTAACCTTGCCCTTAAAGCAAATAGAAATGCAATCAGTTCTAGCATTTCTTGAGCTAATTTCCTCCCCCTCCCCACCAAAGACACCACTTACTGACCTTGCTGCATCTATGGATGCTAGCAGTCCACTCCAGTGCAACACAAAACAGGGTCAAAGTGGAACAGACAAAGAAGATATGATATGACTGGTAGACTGACTGTTTATGTGCTGAAGAAAAGGCTAAGAGAATAGCTGATGTGCCAGGTTGTCCCTCGTGAAACAGTTTACAGTCTCAACTCAGAATGAGTCATGGAGAAACAGACAGAACTCCTATATTCAGGCATAGCTGTTCTTCCGTGAACGTGATTAGGGCTCTTGACATTTGTCTTTGGAGACAGCATCTTCCCTCCTGATTTCACCAGTTATAAAACATGGAGTATTTCTTCTAATGAAGTCATATACATAAGCCACATATGATGTGTGAAAACATATTACAGTAAGAGTTAAATCAGTGAAGCGGTAGTGTACTGCCTAAGATAACCTTGTATTTTAAAATCCTGATCAATTTAATTTTATCCTTTTTTCGTAACACCTTAGGCTGTTGCCACTGCTGGTTTTGTGATACAAGATCCTTTTGGGATCCGTCCTGCTGATTTTGAGCTAGCACCAGCACAGAGTACAACAGTAGAGGTTAGTACCAACTTCTACATAAAGTATTAGTACTTTACCCAAATACATTATCAGGCAAGATCATTTTAGAAGATCTTGGCTGAACCTTGCCAATTTGTGTGAGCAAAAATGCTCAAATCCTTTTGTGCAATTACATTGTAAGAATTGCAACTGTGAGTCTTTGGATATTTGGGGGAAAAAGCCAATTCCTTCATTGTAGAACAATCCTTCACTTATGCTGTGCTCTTTCCTGAAAAACATCCTGCAATAGGTGTGCATTACTGGTTGCCACCACTGCTTTGTCTGATGTGGGCCACATTTTATTACAGCATAACTATGGGGAGGGAGAGTGATAGGAAGAATATGGTTAGCCTCCATCCCTTCCTTTTACCATTACCTCCTGGCTGTTGAGAAGAGGAATAGGTCAGACAGGTGTGTAAAATGGAGAAACATTTCTTCTTTCAGTCTCCTCAGGTGCATTGCTTCAGCAGCTTCAGGCACATACAGGAGAGAAAGATGAATTTAACATGGATTGGGTTTGCAGGTGATAATGAGTAAGAGGAAGAAAAAACATGGTACAGGTTACACAGCCAAAGGTTTTGGCCACAGAAGTGTTTTGGTTGAGGTAGAGCTTAGGGAGGGCACCCAGCAGCAGCCCTGCTCACACTGATGGAGCTGGACAGGCAGTAGTGGTGTTAGTGTTACTCAGTGAGTCACTGAGGGCAGATCTGATTCTGAGGCTGCAATTCATACAACTAACCCAGCAGACCTCCCACATCTCCAGCAACTACAAAGGCAGCCTCTGGTGACCACCCAGATGCACACACACGTAAGTTTACTGACTCAGGCAACACCTATGTTTTTTTCCACTCTGTATTAAAGGAGTGTGACACTGTTTCTTGCAAATAAAAGACTGAATTACTAGAACTGTGTTTTAGTGAACACTTACTAATTAAAGTTTATTACTTCCTGGAGAGAACTCAGTTGCAAACATTGTTATTTCACTTCTGTCTTTCAGGTGGTGTTTTTCCCTTCTTTTCCAGAAGTCTCTCAGCAAACATATACCATTGTTTGTGACAATTGCCAAGTCCGTGATGTGACAGTCACAGGTTTGTTTCTAAGACCTTTCAGCAATTACGTTTCTAACAGTGTAGATATTGAAATAGTGGGAGTGGTGGTTGATGGCTTGAAGTGATGGTAACATTTTATGTCACAGGATGAAGGAAAGTCTTCGTCCCTTGATGGTGTTAAATACTAAGCATTTTTACTGTTATTATTACTTCTCCATCCCAGTGCATGAAATACAGGAGATTCAGAAAGCACTGATTTTTTAGCTCACTGTAGCCAAAAATCTTTGGCAAATGTAAAATGTCACAAAGAAGCAGAAAAGAAAACCTGTTGTCAGGTGCAATTTGTTTCTTAGACTTCTGTAACAAGAAGATAACATGACAAACTATAAAACATCAACTTTAACAGAGCAGAAACACATTTGGGTGCGAAGCTTAGGGCACATCTTGGATTAGGGTATTCAGGAGAGATAGGCTAATGGAACCAGTTGAAATTCTTGTAAATGTTAGTACTTCTCCTGTAATGTAGTTGTGAGGCCTATAACAGTAGGATTGATTTGTAGTCTGTTTAATCCCTTTATTACAGACGTTTCCTTTTAAAAAACATTTTATTATCCTTATTTGTATTGTAATATACTGCTCAAAACATCTGGGAGCCACACTATCAGTCTTTGCAAACACCCTGCTCATTGCAGTGAAACAATGCTGATGTAAGTGAGCTGAGGTTGTGGCCTTGAAATCCAAATTGTTCCATTCATGAAGATCTCTATTGGTATATGCTGATAAACAAAGAAACATCAGGAAAATATTGTACAATTAACACACTGACAGTTATAGATATCATCAGTAATGGCCATTGCTGGCATTTGCTGTTAATGAGTAATGAATTATGTTAATGAGCAATGAACACTGTTATTAGCCAGATAGTAAATGGTATTTCCTGCTTATTTCTTCAAGGAGTTGGACAGCTGACAGCTCTGGAGCTTTTGTTTGTCACGGGTGGAGAAAGCAAACCTGAACCTGGTGAAGTTACTGATGTAACAGCACAGCACCTCATACGATTTGAGCCCCAAAACCCCCACACCACCGAGGAGAAGAAACTGGTTATGAGAAACTCTACGTACGTAGCTACTACTAACAGAGTAATGCTCTGCAGTCTGAACATGCTGGTAGAGTTGTCATTTGTGACACCATACCTTCACAAGTTGAAGAACCACCATCATGCACTTGATAAACTTTGTACAGAAGCTTTGCTTCTTTTTGCTGCAATGTTTAGTAATTGAGGCACGAGGTTATGCAGGAACATTATACATAGATCAAACATTTTATCAACCATTAGCCATACTGTTTGGTCAATGCATTTGCTTGAGTATAGGTAAATCAACGACTCAAAAGGATTCATAAATATGGTTGGTTGCAGGAAATATTTAACAGGGTCTACAGTGTACACCTGTGTAACTGAGTTAAGCACTCTCTACTGTTTTCCTTTCATAGTGCAGGGAAACAGATGCTTTTAAGGATGCAGTTCTGACTGTAGACATCTTACATAGAACAAGATATCACACATCCTGGACTCCACTCCCAGTTAAATGGGAGCCAAATGTAACTAACTCATGTTAAAACTTTCACATGATTCCTCCTATTGAGTCCCTATAGATTTCAAAATAAACTCTACTTGAAGTAAAGGGATATGTCGTTATGTGTAGTCACATTGTACTAAACATAGTAGTATTCTGATTTTGCTCAAAATCAGACAATAATGCAAGTACACTAATGTACATGATTGCAGTAGTTGGACTGCAGACTGTCAAAGCAGAGATGAGGTCAGTGCTGGTTTTAGATGCTTTAATGTGAATTGCTGCTTCCTATGGTGAGTATCTGGAAGTTTGAGGCCTGGAAACCAGAAGTGAATAATGCCAAAATAGAATGCTGTTTTGGTAAAGAAGGTGGGATTCAGTGAACTGGAGACTGTAAACTGATGAAGCATGTGACTGTGACAATTTTCTTGGTGCTATAACCATGACAACAGTCCCTGCACGTCTCGTGTCAGTGTTTGTATGAAACAAAACTGGACAGGCTGAAACTGAGCTCCACAGAAGCAGGAAAGAGAAAACTTTCTACTGCTATAGAAAGTGATACAGGAAATTGTACATGTTCAGTTTTGTCATTGATACTCACAAATTCCAGTGTCTTTCCTCCTCTTAGTAAGGCTAAGTTTTTGAGGTCAGCATGAGAAAGGTTTGAAAACCCATGAAGCAACTTTGTTAAGCAACCTTTTCTGGATTACAAAGAGGAGTGCAGAGCCATTGCTATAATCTTAGCTGGAGCTACTGTGTTGACCTGTTAAAGACCACTTCATGCACTTGGATTAAATTCAGAATATCAGCAGTGATCCAATGCAGTCAGGTATCAGCAGGAGTGGTCCTGTTCTCAGATTCTTGAAAGAAGAAATGCAGAGCTTCTTAAAAGCTGCTTTACATGACAAGCTAAATAAGGCAAGAAAGTGTTAACGTATCATACACATTTGTGTCATTTACTTCCATATGTTGGCACATTCTTTGTACTATTTATATACTCTGGCTCTATTCTGCCTCATCAGCTTTGTAGCTCCCAAAGACTGGTAATTCTGACCCCTGTATTTTTTAAAGAGATTAATTCCCTACATGAAAAAAAGAACTGAAAATTTTCTCCCAATGTTTTACTCAAAAATACCTGAAATTTTAATCATAACTTTGTTGTTGTTGTTACTCATCTCTTTGCAGCTATGTAGAACTTCCTTTTTACTGGCAGGTGAGAAAGCCGAACCTGAAACCGTTACTACCAGAAGAAACTGCAAACTTTTCTATGAAGCTCAAACACAGTCAAGACACGGAGTCAGCCTTTTCCCTAAATCCTGAGCAGGGAGTTTTGCTTCCCAATGCAGATCATGAGTTTATCCTCACTTACACTCCACAGGAGGTACGGCTTGTGATTTCTTCCTATCTGCAAACTCCAGCTGTGTATTTTTATGCAAGTCATAAAATCCTTGCTGTGCAGCTTTTAAAATGAAATTTAATTAGCTAGTAGCATGATCTGATAAACAGTGTTCAAAATGTAGGAAATGACTAGAAGAAAACATGTTTTGAATGCAAAATGTGAGACAGTTTCTGATCTCATGTCATTTTTAGTACTAACTGGACACGATTAATTTTACTCTGAAACTATGGACACATCATTGTAGCAGCAGCTGTGCTGGCTGGTGAAGTTACCCTCACCACACTGCCAGCTCCTCTGCAATCCCATGACCCTTCTCTTTCTGTTGAGTGAGCTGCTTTTGGGATGTACCCCATACCTACTGCAGCCTAAATAAGTTTGGTTCAACCAAACAGTGATGATTTGAGCTTCTTTTTTAGACTGAAATGGGTCCTATGAACAACTGTGTGGTAAATTAAGGGGATAGTAGTAGTCTTTGTCAAAGGTGGTATGCACCTGTGGGTAAAGGGAAGTGCGAGGATGTTTGAATGCAGTTGTCCCAGTGATTGCTGGAAAAATATATTGAATTAACATGTGCACTTAATATCTCCCTACAAACAAATGAATCTTTTGGAAAGCTCCCTCCTTTTTTTCCCCCCCATTAGAATACAGAAGGCATCCTCTTTTCCCAGGACAGAAAAGTGGTGTTTCTTACTCAAAATCAGACTGATGGCCAATTAAGTTAAATGCCCTGGAGCAGTTAGAAGAAACTAAGTTTGTGCAGCAGTACTGAGCTTAATTTGGGGAGCCTCTGCAGATGCCTGTGTGTAGTATGCAATATACTAGGGAAATAATAACAGGCATGTCAAAAATGAATATTTTTCTTGGAACTATACAGCATGAGATCAGAGTCTGGCTTAATATTTTTGCAGTCAAACGTGTTTTCTTTCAGTAACTCTAGAGTGTGAATATTTTTTATCATAACTCAGTACTCTGATGATGATTGTTCATCTCTTAAATGTAAACTACATCTTAATCTTTTTTTTGTTCTTAATCCTCAACATAACTGATTATTTGACATTAAAATCCTCACCTCCTTCATCTGTGCAGCTGAAGAGTTATCACAGTGTGATTCAGGTGGTGCTGAGGGACATTCCACAACCACCCTGGTAAGCTGAAGAAGCGTATTTCCCTGTGAGATATGTAGCCACATTTTAGCTATGCTGTTACATGGCATTCTTCATCTTTCTGGTGATAATGGACTGACAATTACTGAGGATTTTATCTGCACAACTAATTGTAGTAAAAAGAGCCTCTCTGTGATCTTGCCTCCTGTCAGAACATGTGCCTTAGCCGTAGCTAGGGCTGCACCTCTCATGGAAAAAGAAAAAACCTGTCATTTTGTCTGTTGTTTTTCCAAGCTTTCTGCTGTAGGTTTTCCTGTTATTACTTTTTGCCCCAGCACTCTGACTTATTTGTTCACTAACAGACTGGGCAACTAGAGTACATTGTAGAACTACAGTAATTTTTCCAGTTTTTTATTGTTTTCAGCCTGAAAAACTTTTGATAATTGTCAGTTTTGATATGGCAATTAGAAGACTTGATCCAGTTTAAACACCAATTTAGGAAGCTTAATAATTCTACCATATTTACTCCCAAAGTTTAGTAAAAGAGAGGATGCTTCAAAACATCCCAGAATACAAAGCAGAGGATGTAACAGCACTGGAAATAGAAGTTAAAGGATCGACAGAACCATTTCATCTTCTTCTCGAACCATATGCAATCATCATCCCTGGAGAAAACTTCATTGGTGTAAATGTCAGGAAAACATTTAAGGTTTGTTTGCTTTGGGCTTCCTTGTGTTCATGTGCTTTGTGTCACTATCAGACAATTCACGTTATTTTAGTTTTTCTTAAATCTTTTGAAAGGAGGCTGTGGCTCCAGGCGAGGCTGTACTGAAATCTCCTAGCAAGCCCATGCAGCCCTACACTCCAGACAGCAGTATTTGTTCTTTTTTCATCTCTCACATTTGGTACCACAGAGTTTTACCCTTCTATATGTTTTTCTCACTCACTAACCTGTTGCTTATCACTTTGTTACTCCTGTAGTGTAAAAGTGTTCCAGTTGAGAGGAATAGATAATGGATGATTAAATTATTTCATAACAGAGGCACTGTTGCCGCAAAGGACTGCAGCAAGCACAGAAGAGCTACAGAAGTCACATATGCTTCATCTTACTGGAGCTTATTCTTTCCTGCAGATTTTGATAGTTTCTGTTTGGCCGTTATAAGACAGACTGCTCCTGCTATTGTCCCCTTCAGCATAGACCAGGTTCCTTTTGATCTTAGACTCACTTAGGAAAAACAGGCTTGGTAGCAAGAGTCAGGCAGGAAAACATTTTCCAGTTAATAGTCTTTACATTTTTTCTTAAAGATACTGGTCATCAGTATTTAGTTTTATACTTTCTTTTCCTAGAAGATGTTTTTCAACTTGAGACAGCCATTTCGTACTTCCCAGTAATCCAGTGTAGCTACATGTGTGGTACAGTAATTAAGTCACTGATGATAGAATGACATTCCTTGCAGTTTCAAATTGGTTTCTTCAGCCTTAAAAAGAGAAGAATTTGAACTGTGCTTAGTGATAACTGTGCTTTGGAGAAAGAACTTATTTGATTTCAAGAGTTAACACCTCCCTCACAAACAGATCCTTGGGCAAAAACAAAGGCTGTTCTCAAAAGAAGAATTTAAATTTAGAAGGTCTATTACTTTTTTTTTTAAATGGAAGGAAAGTTGAAAAGGCTTCAAATAAGACAATGTTCTTGGAAAGAATGGTTAATGGATTTTCTTGAAGTTTTGGAAAACATTTGTGTGAGGGTGGTCACTGATATAATCTGACCAAATATAGTGCTTTCAGCATAGACCTCTACACCTGAGCTACCTGTGCTAAGCTTTCCTTGCAGTACAGTGGTTGATGTAGGCTAAAATAGGCCAGAGGAATTGTTCCCAGCCCTCTCTAGTTGGTTTTATTTTCAGCAAAGAGAATCCTGGGAAATGAGGGCAGATACAGCTCTTGCATCTCTTTCACAGACATCTGATATCCAGTCCGGTGAATCCCACTTCTTGACCTTATTCTACATCACAGAGGAGAAAGGAAAGGGAGAACACAGGATTACCATGAAAATAACAGCATCTAGTGCATGACACTGAGTTAGCTCTGTTCAAGTCAGAGTCTGGGTGAAGTTCTGTACCTTTCTACTCTTCATGTGCTCAGTTAGTTGCAAGATTCGGTTGAAGATACCATTATGTGTAGCTATTCAAGCTATATTAGTAGCTTGATCAGGATACAGGTTAGAGTGTGCAAATTATGTGATGTGAGACTTGCATTACCTGGGTTGCAGGGCATCAGTACTCTCGGAAAACTGGCTTGTGTCTATGAAAGCTTAAAGTGTATTGTCTTGTTGATTTTAAATGTCTTAGATGTGGAATAACAGCAAATCATTGATCAAGTACACATGGGAGAGAATCATATCCTGTAACATTGTGGAAGTTGAACCTCATGCTGGCACAATAGGTAAGGTTTCTGTGGTTTGCAAGCATCAGTTAATGATAAGTACTGAAATTGGTAGGAGTGGAAGAGGAAAGTCACAGAGCTCTACAATGCAAGCTGCAAAACAAGCGCACTGGAGCCAGCAGGAGACTTCATTTGGTTCCAGGAGTTACAGTAACAGGCTTGCAGCAGGGGATTTCTTTGCAAAAGGCTGAGACAAGACACTGAATTTTTCTTTTCTAGGTAGTAATGAGTGTTGTGAATTTGAACTGGCAATTACTGGGAGCAAACCTGGGAACACCAGCTGTGACCTGCAGTGTAAGATTGAACACTGTCCAGAGCCAGTTGTATTGCATGTAGAGGCTGCTTTTAAGGTAAGGGACAGTTCAGTGGTGCAGCATGACTAGCTGTGGGGCCTGGCTGTTGTCCATATAAAGCTTTGTGCCTCTTAAAGGCCTGGCAAATCTCAAGCAGTTGCAAACAGGAGATATTTTTGCTGTCTAGTAACTATTGAGTCAGTGTTGATACTCCCATGGCAGTAAGACTTTTTCTGTATTACACATAATGCATTTGCTTTCTGCTATTCTCTGTGAAACTGAATGTTAATCTTAGATAATGTATGTTTCTTAATTAGGCAGTTTTGGCAGGAGTGTCCATTCTGACATCTGTTTCTTGGTATCCAAGGGTCCACTTCTCTGTATCGATACTCCATCGCTCTGGTTTGGTTTGATTAAGCAGGGTGAGAGTGTATCAAGAACCTTTGAGATTAAAAATCTATGTCAACTGCCAGCACGATGGAGAATGAGAGAAAGCCAGGTTTGCCTAGCTGAAAGGAATGAAGAGGTAAGTTGCTGTCGTAGCTGGCTCTGCTCCTCTTTAGTTATTTCTTCCTTATGCTTAGGAGTTATTCATTCCAGATACCAGAAGTTCAAATTTCTGTGACGTCTTAGGAAACTGGTTCTGCACAATTCCAGAAGTGCTCAAGTTCTTTTGAGATTAAATATTTCTTTGCATTTTTTCTGTTTCCATTCATTACAAATCCCCTGCCAGCTTGATCCAGAGACGAGGGGTGTTTCCTATATGACAGTGGTTTCAGCTGCTACTGATAAAAAACAGAGGGTAAGACTTTATTAGGACTGAGGCTGCTAAACACTCCTCTTGCACACACACATCAGCATCTTGGACAAGAATCTCAGCATCTACTAAATTTGGCCTTTTGGCTTGAAACAATAGCTTTGAAACAAAAGCCCCGAAACAACTTCCTGCCATGGTGTGATGAATGTTTGGTATTATCTAGACTGTGATGTGTCAAATGCAGTCCATTCCAATCTTTGACTTCAGAGCTCATTCCACCATTTCATATGAGAGAACTAAAACAGCTTGGAGGTAATAAATGTTGGCAAAGAAGTGAGTAATAGCTGCTATCTGCAGACCATCACGTACTCCTAATTTTTATTTTTTGTTAAAAAAGATAAGGCAAAATACTTATTTTGCTTATCTGTGGTACAGTAGGCTTTGTAGCTGGATTTCTCCTTGGTGTAATGCATTCAAGGGAAGTGAGGAAATCCAGACTCTGGGATGAGTGCTTTTTGTTGCAGGCCGAGAGGACTTTAATTACCCATGCAAGGAATTTTGTTCACTTTTTTCATGGCAAAAATGTTCTAAAAGCTGTTCAGATGTTTTATTTTTCTGGACAGACTGACAGTTTTGCAATAGAGAGAGACGGTTTTTAAGCAGGAACTTTCTATTGACCACCAGGAGACTGAAGCCTGCAAGAGGCTGTGCTGTATCCCCAGGAGTTCTTGAGCTCTGTTTTCTTTTCTTTGTATCCTGTAGATACAAAGATGTCCACCAACTTTGGGTGAAAGTTGATGGCAAAATGGAAATACTTGAGTGGTAGTTATATGGCTCTCTGTGTGTATGTTTATCCCTTTTCCCTTGGAACAATTACAATCAGAAGCACCTCAATAAGTGCCCTAGAAGAGACCTTGTCCTCACAGTCCTCAAGCCTTTGACTTCTCACTGTTCCTTGCCATTCCCAACAATTTTCTGAACCTCAGAGAGATTTTATCTCTTTAATTTGTCATCCTGTTCCTATCCCAGTGATGGTCACAGATCAAATGCTCTATTCCTCCTGCATAAAAGCTATCCCTTTCCTTTCCTGAAACTTTGTCCCTCATCTCACACTGATACTCTTTCTGTTTCCACTTTTTCAGCTTTCCTCCCTTCACCTTCTGTCCAAGAATGTCCCCAACTTATGGAATCTTGCACAGCTGCTGCTTAGCCTCTCTGCTTGGGAGGAGACACTGCTACTGCTGCTGACCACTTCTCCTCTGCATTCCCTCTCACTCCATGCACAGGCATCCCTGATATGCCCTTGGCTCTGACTACTCTTCTCTTAGGTCATTGCCATGTTATTATGTGTTCCCAGAGAAGCCAAGTTGTGCCTCCTTGTCTAGCCAGGTTTTCACAAAGCTGTCACTTACTGAAATCAACCCAGGAGCAGAGAGAAAAGATGTGTCTGAGGAAAAACTAGACACATGCAAGTCCTAATTAGATTATGTGGCTTCAGCAGTTTACGCTTGCTTTGCAGATGTCAAAGAAATTTCTATTTCCTCTCTCCTCTCCTAGGTATCTCCCTTTACCATTCAACCATCTGCTGGGGAAATACCTCCTTTGGGGATCTGCATTGTGTCAGTTCAGTTCACATCACTGCTGTGCCAGCGTCTCCAGACAGTATTAGAACTAGAGGTAGAAAATGGAGAAGGAAGGTGAGGGGAGCAAGTGACATTCTACTTTTGTTTTTCCTGAGATTCATCTGTGATTTTTTTTGTTTTGTTTTGGTTTTGGTTTTTGTTTTTACTTTAGGTAGTTTTAACAAAAAAGATGTAGCAGGAGTTGAAGAGTGGGGTTGTGTAACCTACCAATGAATTATCCAATTGCTAATATTGCTCAATAAACACAATCTTCATTCTTTCCAGCATGCTGATGTATGTCTATAGCATTTCATTAATAATAACAATAGACCATCTGTGTGTTTATTTCCAGTCATCTTCCTGTTTTTGTTGAAGTTCAGACCCCCCAAGTGTGCCTGATATCTAGTCATCTTGTATTCAGTGAAATTTATACTGGAGTTCCTGCCAAAGCAACCAGCAAACTTTTTAACCAGACACTGCTGCCAGCAAAATACTTATGGGGAAAGGTAAATGCACTTAGTGACGGAAGAAGCATATAGTAGGGTTGGAAATTGCATTTTCTATCAAAATACAAAAAATAATTACTCTTACAAGCTTTTCTGATATATGTTTGGAGTAGGGATTGCTATCTACTGGCTTATGAACAGAACTTCAATGTGAGACCAGCCTTTGGGAAAAGAATAACTACCAGTTATTCGTTCATATTTACAAATACCTAAATGGTGGATGGCTGGAGATTGGGACATCCCTTTTTTTCTCTTGTATCCAGTGACAGGACAAGGGGTAATGGAAAGAAGCTGGAACACAAAAAGTTCCATTTAAACGTAAGGAAAAACTATTTCACTTTTGAGGTGAGTGAGCCCTGGCACAGGCTGCCCAGGGAGGGTGTGGAGTCTCCTTCTCTGGAGGTTTCCAAAGCCACCCGGACCTTTTCCTGTGTGACCTGATCTAGATGGACCTGCTTTGGCAGTGGGGTTGGACTAGATGATCTCCAGAGGTCCCTTCCAACCCCTACCATTCTGTAATTCTGTGAAGTAGGATGTAAGCTACCAGAGTACCATGGTGATTTAGGGTTTGCCTTTAGTTTAGTAGAGCGAGCAAACAATGGTGCTTTTGAATTATATCTGAATTTAACTTAAATTTCACAGTTTACAGATTAGGACCCCTAAATTCAATGTCAATATGTATGCTATTGTCTGAACTCTCTTTTCAGTCAATGGAAGTCTGAGCAGGAAGTCAGTCACCAGAATATGTGCATGTTTCCTGTCATTTTCATACAATCATTTTGATTGGAAAAGACCTTCAAGATCATCACGTCCAACCCCTCCCCTCACCCTGCCAAGCCCACCACTAACCCCTGGCCCTCAGCACCTCAGCTACATGGCTTTACAATATCTCCAGGGATGGGGAGTCCCTGGGCAGCCTGGGACAGTGGCTTAGAACCCTTTCAGTGAAGATGCTCTTCCTTACCTCTAATCTAAACTTCCCCTAGAGCAACTTGAGGCCATTTCCTCTTGTCCTATCACTCATTACTTGAGAGAAGAGACCAGTCCCCGCATTGCCACAATTTTTTTTCAAGTAGTTGTAGAGTATTTTGAATTTTGAGAGTGTAAAGGTAGTTTTGGGGGCTGTAGAGTGTTATTCTGACCTCCAGGTATCCCTCAAGAAGTGTCATTTCTTGTAAGTCCTGTCACACCAGCCAGCCGTGCACCCATGGCTTGGCTATCCTCTGTGACTGATTCCTATCCCATCTATACACTCTGGTATCTGATGTTTGTATCTGAGCAACTGAGCTGAACCTCTAGATTCATGCCATGTGCAGTTAGTCAGTAAGGGAAGGTGCCAACACCAGGATTGTCTCTGTAGGCCCCCTCTCTAGTTAGTGGAGAGAGATGGGGCATCTCCAGGATCCTGCTCCAATATTGGATAGGTTGATTTCACCCTGGCAAGGCTTGTGACTTTGAGAGGGACAACAGTGACTCTGCTTCCAGCCTAGATCCCTCAGGTGGGCTCCAGAAGCCATTTGGAATGAATGTAGCCATGAGGATCTTCTCAACCATGGGGGAATTGTAAAGCAAGCCTCAACAAACTGTACGTCTTGCTACCTGAAAGTGTCCTAAACCTGAGAATAACTGTCTTTATAATCCTCTGATCTGAAGAAAAATCTGAAAGAATTGGAGTGAGCTGAGTGTCTGTCCTTTCTGTTTGGCAGCTCATTGGAAGTCAGGCAGCTTTGTGCTCCACCACTGTCTCCCCAACCAGTGGCACCTTAGGCCCAAATGAAGAAAAAGAATTCTGCATGGAGCTGTCAGCTAACATCACTGTGAGTCTGAAAACTCGGCAGTTTTATCAAACAGTAGCACTGACGTTCTCATCTCACCTCTGGAGAAGTTTTATACACAACACATAATGCTCTTTTTTTCTGCACAATTTCTGAAATTACTTTGATCTACAAGTACCAGGGTTGAAGGCAAGAGTTAAAGAAACTCCACTTGGTGTGGGATTTTTTTACCCTGCCTCTTTGTTTCTCAACTGTTCTTGTTTTCTTTCTTTCCTGAATTCCTATTCACCTGGTTAGTGCTTGTCACTTTTCTTAGAGCATACAGATCCTCACTTTGGATTATCCCAGATGAAATGGAGTGGACTGGTAGACACATTATACATTCAGGTTTCTGAATGCAACTGGGCTCATGCCATTTTGATGTGGGAAGATTTCAAAGGGGCTAATGGGACTGAGAGCCTTCAGGATATGGTGTAGACTAACTAGAGTCAGGAATTCAGCCAAAGACTTTATAATGTCTTTCAAACAGCTGATGAATGCATCTAAATAAAGGAGCATCCTGTCAGTGTATTAGTGTCTGTTAAAGACACCGGAGACCTAGGATTCATGTATTTGTTTAAAAGTAGGTGTTCAGTACTACCAGAGATGCTCCAACAGATCACAGATACCTGTGTGCGCCTGGCATATGTGGCAGAGAATCCCAGTAAACTTGAACCTTCTTCATGGAAAGCTGGAAGCTTAACAGAACATATTGGGCATCTGAAAGGGCACTTTTGCAGGTGGCTGGAGAACTAAAGGCCATGTGAGCCACCCACAAGAAAGATTGTGTTGTAGATGCTTAAGTACCATTGATGAATCAGTGGAGATTTAGAACTCATCTTTGGAGTCTACCCTTGTAAATGAAATCAAAGGGCTTACATTGAGGGAGTTACATTTAGAAGCCTGAATCTGGAGCTAAATCCTGGACTGTTTTATGTAGGATTCACCTACAAAGCAAAAAAGTAGTGCTCAGTTAACCAGAGTACTGCTATGACTGGGCCACATAATTCATCCTACAAGTCCTACTTTAAACCCAGATAGAACTAAGACCTTGGGTTTGGAAGATTATTTCAGCATGACTAGTGATTAATGTTTGGAGCTTCAACATTTGCAGTATAGGAAGTGTGTCAAAAATCACTAATGGAGCAGTTTTAAGCTTACAGACTGATGTGAGAGCAAAGTCATGAAGCAGCCACAAATCTTTATATTGGTACTGCCTTCTAAGAAAAGTTTATGCTGGCAGAAAATGCACTCAAAACTATCTAGTAAAGATTTTCATCATTCTGTTATAGTTCAATTTAGTCCAGTGAAGCTTATCCCCATTTTTTAAATAAATTTCTTAATGAGGCTGTCTTTGTGATGTTTGCTTCACTCACAAGGAAACTTGGCACTTCTCCTTTCAGGGTGAGCTGAAAGACCTTGTCCTTTCCTGTAGCATAGAAGACATGACTGAACCCCTCTTTCTCAGCATTTCTGGAGAAGTAAAAGGACTGCATATCACCTACTCAGTATCTCATGACAGTGGATCAAGGTAAATCAAGGGTTTACCCTTGAACTGAACAAAAATTACTTCTTCCCAAATCAAAAACACAATAAAGAAGGGAAGAAACCCACTTATCTGTATAAACCTCATTCCTCCTCCTACTGTACACAACAAGGACAGTAAAATGTGCTGGGACAATTCACTGAAGGGGCGTGTGTGAAGCAAAGGTACTGGGTTTACACCCTAGCCAAAGTCAGCATCTTCATAGGCCCAAGCAAAGACCAGAGAAGAGCACTACTCCATTCCCTCCATATTTTAGCTGAAACAAATAAACAGCTATGAATTCATTAATTCATAAATAAGAAAATGATGTGAAGTTAACTGCACATTAGTGAAACTCATGTTCATGTGTTGTGTCTCTTCTCCCCTCATTCTCCTGGCACTTGTAACCTGCCAGTTGTCTTGACACTTCCGTGTACAGAGAGCATGACAAATTACCTTTCTCCATGGTAACCAAAGTGTGGGACCTCTGCAGTCCCTCACACATTTGTGAGTAACAACTATTTTCTGAAATGCCAAAAAAATCTGCAAATCCTTAGATGTGAACTTAGAATTATGGAATTATACTCAAGAACTTGTATTTTGGACCATTATGTTTTGTTGTTGTGTTGTGAGACATGATGTTAAAGAGAAGTGAATGTAGTTCTCTCTGACTTGGTACATCTGACTGATTTGTTTTTCTTTCATTTTTCTGGTATGTAGCATGATTATACTCTCTCTTAGAATATGCTTATGTTTATATATAAGGAAAAAATGGCTTTAATTGGATTGGTTGGCATGTTATATATGATAAAAATGTCACCCCTATCCTTGCGTGGATAGAGGTGAAAAAAAAAACGGAAAGCACTAAATGCTGATGCCAAAAATCATGGGCTGCATGGCCCTTTTACACTGGTCATCACAACCACACTGCACATTTTAACAACTACTGAAATTCCCTGTGGCATCAGAAAATGAGACTGATATTTTAACACTAATGTAATTCTTTTCTGACAGTGCTGAAAGAAAAATGTTGCAGAGCCCTTGTGGTCTTTTGGACTTTGGATCTGAAGTTGCACTCAAAGACATAGTGAAGTGCCAGCTAATTCTGACAAATCACACTGGCATCAGTGCTCCCTTCAAAGTAGAAGCTGAGTATTTTACTTGCTACTCACTTACTCCAGAACAAGACCTGTGAGTCTCCCAATTCTGCATGATGAACCCAATACTAATTTAGAATAATAGAATTGTTTTTGTTGGAAAAGACCTTCAAGAACGAGTCTAACTCCTCCCCTCACACTGCCAAGCCCACCACCAACCCATGGCCCTCAGCACCTCAGCTACACGGCTTTTAAATATCTCCACCACCTCCCTAGCAGTCTATTGCAGTGTCTAAAGCCTGTTCCAGTGTCTTAAGTCTGGATTAAATCTGGAATGAGAACAGAATGCTGTTGTCTCTGTCATAAGATACACTTTCTGCAGCCTTTCTATACTTTCTGGTGGCGTTTTTTAAGCTCTTCCTCTGACTGTGGTAATGAAACCTGCTGGTGAGGTTTCCTGCAGAAGCAGAGTTTGCAATCCCAGGACAGAAGATTTAGCTGTTGTAAATGGCAAAACACTCTTGCTGCCAGTGAGCACAACCTGGTTTACACTGGCCAAGACTCTGTGAATGCACGCAAAGTCTTACAACTCACAAGCTGATTCACTCCTCATGATGTGGCTTTCAAAACAGGCTTTGTAGGCAGCCCTCCTTTTGGTTATAATAGACACTAACGTAGGAGTCAGAGCTGTTACTTTAGCAGACTCCTCATTTCACACAATTGCCATGATTTTTTATTTTTTCAAGCTCCTCAAGCTACCTGGTGGAAAGAAGAGGGCCTGTCAGAAAAAGTGCAGCCAGAAGAGCACAGTCAGGTATGAAAACAGCTGTTAATCCCCTCAGTGGACAGAAGGCAAAAGCCAACTGCCTACCATATTCAGCATTAAGTGAGCCAATCAGGCACATCATTCCACTCTCAGAGTATCCAAGTAACTCTACACTGTTGAATTATTTGGTTCCTCACTTTATTCTTGGATTTGAAAGCGCACATTAGGTCACTTCCTCTCTTGCTTCTTTTTACTCTCCCCGCCACACACTTTCTCTCTCCTCCTCATTTTCTTTTTCTCATTCCTCTTCTTTTTCTTGAAAATATTAGTCTGAAACAAAGACAAGTGGTTCCATAGATAGTTCACTCCCAGCACACTATGGATGACATGCATTGGCTTCCAATACCATTGTAGCAGGCTTTTCTCCCCCCAACTCTTTTATATACCCTCCCCTTGGGGAAAGCTACAGCACAGCCCATCTATCATTTCTAATGCATTCTACTGAAAACTAGTAACATTTGGGGCCACATGAGACCTGGGGAGGGGAGAAATGGGAGCAAAATACTATGAAGTGTATCTCAAGTGTACTGTATCCAAAATAAAACTTGGACCTATTGGTACCTTGCCACAGAGTTTGGTATCTATCTGTTTGTCGTGGTTTAGGCCCATCAGGGAAACAAAGACCACGATTAGCCTCGAGTACCGAAGTGGCTGAGAATTGCTCAAGGGCAGGCAGAGCTTAATTGCCGCTTAAGGTTCAGGACAAAACAGACCAGGCCACTCAGTTTGGGGAAGAAAACAGAGAAACAATTGAATGCAACATCAACTAAAACATAACCCAAAACATAACCAAAATGAAACAACACAGAGTAATACATCAATGAAGAGTCCAACCAGCCTTTTTAAGAACACTTTCTTGCTCAGAGCCCTGATCCCGGTGTTTTTACCCTGTCCCCTCCTGAACGGTTCGGGGGGGCAGGCAGTGGGGGTTTCAGTTAGTCTGTTCCCGATAGCTTCTGCCTCAGGACGGGTGAACTCCACACCAGTCCTCCCTGCAAGTCCGTGGGGTAACTCACACACACGGCAGCCCTGCACAGGCTGCTCCGACGCGCACTTATTCCAGAGGCTGCAGCTCCTCTCTGCCTCTCGTGTGGGGCTGCTCTGTGGCACACAGGCTCTCAGCCACGGCCGCCTCCCCACACAGTCCCTCGTCCATCCAGGCTCACTCACATTGAGCTGCTGGTAACTCTCGGTCCTGCCACGGATCTCCATAGGTTGCAGGGGCACAGCTTGCATTCTCGCCACGGCTTGCAGAGGAGTCTCTGGTCTATTGCTTCTCCTTCCTTCCTCCTCCTCCTCCTCTGGCTGAAGGGTCCGCGTTGTCGCCTCCATCTTGTATCAGTCTCACACCTCCTTCCAGCACTTCAAATTCCTGTCCCCTAAATAGTGATGGCAGAGGTGCCAGATTGGCCCAGCCGGGCCGGAGGTGGGTCTGAACCCAGGAGCCGGGGGAGAGTCCAAAAACTCTTTACCGGGTCTTCACTGCAACCCGCTCCCCCTGTTACTAAGCCAAAAGCTGCCCCTTGCTAAACCAGAACACTGTTACAGAGCTTTTCAGCTGTTGAATTAGTGCTTAAGAGGGGAAAGTGCTGTTCTGACAGATTGCATGCAAGCTTGTGGATTTAGAAGGCCAAGTGATGCAGAATGTGTAAAGGCTTCGCTCTTTGTGATTCATTCTTTGTGTCAAAGAGCACACAGAAGTAAACAGGCAGCTGTTAATAGAACCATAACCAGCTAGCACTTATTTTAACAACCAACCAGCTTAATTTTCTCAAATGGAGGATGTGCTTTCATGTAACCAATTAGTACCAATTAGAGTCCTGGATCAGGTCTTTGGAAGGGAGTCCTTCCACAAAATAATCTCTACAGGAACTAACTCTCAAAAACCAGATGAAGACTCACTGCACAAGGGAACTTGGGTGAAGCAATATAAATGGGGGTTGTGTAAATGGTTGCAGGTGTTTTTGAAGCCAGTGAAGTCAGGCTGATTAGCACCTATTAGTCCTATGTATTCTTTGAAAGACTTTGTTCCATTTCCTCAAAGTTCATCAAATTCTTCTTTGTTGTGCTCCTGCAGAGTTTGCAGCAGCAGTGCTGTCTCATGGGAAGGGAGTAGCTTTCCACGTACAACCTTCCACAGGAACTCTGCAAGCCTTCCAGCAGCTAATCATAGAAATAACAGCTTATAACAACATGTGGGGAGAGTACTGGGATGATCTTGTCTGTAAGGTAGGTGGGGCTTTGGTTTCAAAGGTAGTATTTTACACTTATTGTATTTCCCAGATTCTTTCCTATTAAAAACACTTCTTGAGTTTTTTAGGACTTGTGTAAAAAATCATGGCAGATGTTGCTATACCCACTACTCCAAATTTCCAAGGAACAATTGCTTTGTCTTAAAGTGCATGGTTTAGTTTTGGGGTGTCATGTGTATCCCCTGGGAGGTTTTTGTGTGCCTGTAAAATTACTGTAGCTTTGATTTATAAAATCTGTTTGGTAGGTGGCCAGTGCACTACTCTGCTCTACTATTACAATACATTGTGTTGTGTGGAAAAGCTGCAGGAAAGCTGATGAATGTATGAGGTATTGCATTCTCCTGCTAAGAACTTTTGTTAGCATATAAATTAGATGCTGTCAAAAGAAACCAGTAAAAAATATTTGACAATCTAATCAATTTTCAAAACATAACTTTGTAACCCAGAGAAAGAACATTTGGTCTTGATTGTAATAGCAAAAATATCTTTTTAATAGGTGGGAGACTTACAACCTAGATTAATTCCTATGCAAATGACGGTGAAAGGCTGTCCAATCTTCCTACAGATGACAGGACCTCAAATAGAGCAACCCATTATCAGGTATAGTGCAAAATACTGTCAAAAAAGTTGGAGAATGAAATGCCCTTGGACTACAGCCATAATGAGAAGGTCAGCAAAGTGACTGTCCAAGTACAGTATCTACTTCTATAACACCAATACATTTGTCTTTGGTAATTAGGAAAGAATCCGCACAGAAGCTTTCCCAGATTTACCAGCAATCCCTGTTCTGGGCTTACAGGCATAGAAGTTCACCCAGTCCAGCCTCATCTGATTCTGTGGAGGTGGAAACTGGTACACAGTGGCAGTTCTCACCATCATCCACAGTTCATTCCTCCCTGTCCACTTACAGGATCAGGAGAAATGCAGCTCCAAGATTAATAGGGGCAGGGGAACGTTTAAGCCCTCACATGCAGCAAGTTTCATCTGCACATCTGGGTGAGGGATAGGGGTTGGTTATAGAGACTATGGCTACTACACACTGCTTCTTCCTGACTTCAGAGGAATTGGCATTGCTTATCATACTGCAGCCAAGAGCATTTGCAATGTCAGCTCTGTAATGGGGCATGGAAAAAGGATTTAGCTATCCACCATAAAATAAACAAGCCCTCTGCACCTGTAAATCTGTATCTGGCACAGGTCATTCCACTGCTGTGCAGCCGTTTGCTGCCACTGCCAGAGTGTTGCACAAAAGCTGGCAGCACACGTTCACCCTGAAACCTCTGAGACCACTACACTGGGAAAAGAGAGACTGATTAAATAAAACAATGTTGTACTTCACAGCATAGTCCATGCCTTACCTGACAGCCACTCTCACCAGGCTGCCAGTGCAGACAGATTTGTTTCCACTTTTAACCAAACCTTTAATGATTTGAGACATTCGTTTTTCTCTTCGTAGAAACGTTGTGGTTGGAAAAGAATGTCTCACCAAGTCCAACCCCCCACCTCACACTGCCAAGCCCACCACTAACCCATAGCCCTGTTTTACTGCAACTGTACTGACAGCAACATTTTCCCCTCAGGTTTGGCACTCATGTCTCTGGAGGGCCTCCCATCTCCCGGAGGGTCCAGCTCAACAATCCCACTCCTTTTGGTAAGAATGGCTTCATCAGCATTTGCTCCTTCTGATCATAAACACAGAAGCAGCCAGTAATATATTAATGAACAGGCCTACTTGTTTCCTAAGCAAGATGTTTGTTGTAAAAACGATAATACTGGTATATAAGAGAGTGTCTAAGTTGTTTCCTGACACAGAATAGCACAATAACACATGTTGTCAGGTCTTTCTGCACACAGCAGTATTTATCATTTACAACATTACTGCCCTGAGTGTTAGTTTGCTTTCTGTAGCAGCACAGCAGGTAAGCCCCAGCTAGAGTGTAGTAGGATGTACGTTATTGACTCAGTGTGCTGTTAACTGTGAAACTGCACGTCCTGTCCTGAGGTGTTTTGCTCATGGCAATGATGAGAATTCAGGATTTTTGATCTTGGTTTTGCACATGTCTCACAGCACTAACCCTGCACAATCAGATGTGCTGCCTACTGCTTAGTGGCATCATCTGGCCTTTCTGGTTTTACTTTTTTTATCTCCTGAGTGAGATTTTAAGGTCTTGAGAGCAAACCTCAATCACCTTTTTTTCCTGAGTGACACTAAACATATTTGCTGAGCAAGAAAAATGCCCATCATTTATTTTTAATGCTATTAAAAGTATTGTTTGGAATCTAGAGAGTGGCCAAGCTATAATAACAGCATAGCACACATGGTCTTAAGTCATAGAATGGTGGGGTTGGAAGGGATCTCTAGAACTCATCCAGTCCCATCCCCCGTGAAAGCAGGTTCCCCTTGATCAGGGGGCACAGGAACACATCTGGGTGGGTTTGGAAACCTCCAGAGAAGGAGACTCCACACCTTCCTTAGGCAGCCTGTGCCAGGGCTCCCTCACCTCAACACCAAACAAGTTTTTCCTTGTGGAAACTTTTTGTGGAACTTTTTGTGTTCTAGCTGATATCCATTCCCCCTTGTTCTGGCACAGAAGACAACAGAAAAAAAGTGTCACCTCATACTCCTGACATCCACCCTTTAGGTACTTAGAAGTGATAATGAGATCCCTTCTCAGTCTTCTCCAGCCTTAGGTCCTGCAGCCTTTCCTCATCAGAGAGATATTCCAGTCCCCTGATCATCTTGGTAGCCCTGTGCTGGACTCTCTCTTGAGGTGGGGAGCCCAGCACTGGACACAGGGCTCCAGATAAGGCCTCACCAGGGCAGAGTAGAGGAGGAGGAGAACTTCCCTTGACCTGCTGCCCACACTCTTCTTAATCAGTTTACTCTTCTTAAATCATTTTTATGTGCAACAAATATGGAAAGCTCAAGATGTGCTTTAATACAAATCCAGTTGATAGACACAGATTTGTTACTTGATGTTCTGGTTCTCTGGTACCAACCAAGCTACGAGTCTTCTCAATGACCAGAAGTTCTTTCTCCTTTCCAATTCAGACATCCGCTTGGACTGGGAAATTTACAACCAAGAGCAAGATGATAAAAAGCTAGTGGACCTGTTGATGTTCTTTGGAGACCCTTTTCCTCTGAAGGACAGGGATGGAAATGAGACTGCATCAATTGGTAGCACCTCGGAGTCAGAGATCATGCTGAAGTGGGACGAAACTGCCATTCCCTGTGGAAGCATTTCACAAGCCACAGATGAGGTCAGCTGTTACTCTGTTTTTTTATACTGCTGCCGAGATACATGACTGGTTTCTTGGCGTGAAAGCTTGAAAACAATAACACACGATATAATTTGTAACTAAGAGATGGTTGTTGAAAGAAAAGTCAGCTCCTCTCAGGCAAAAATGTGATACATGAGTAGAGGGCTGCAGGTCTCAGCAGTTTCTGGAACGAGCTATAATATAAACAAATACCTCTCTGGCTTCTCTTTTCTTAAAGCCATTGAAGAAGTCAAATACTGTCACTGAAAATCTAACGCCACTTTTACATGAAAGTAACAGAAACTCCTTAATTTATCTCTGCTTTCCTCATGGGTGCTTTATGGTGTCAACCTGTGCTCTAGTCAGGAAGTGAATGTAACCTGCAAAATTCCAGTTGCAGCTAATGCTATGAAGGTATTTATCCCAGTGCTAAAGTTAGATTGCTTCTGTAGAATATGGTAACATCTGTTACAGGTGAAGTTTGCTTGTAATGCGGCAACTTATTGTCTTGGAAGACTGGGAGTGACAGGGAGGAGGTATCATGCAGGGTTGGTATATCCTTCTGGCAAAGGTGATACAGAAAGGATACTAAATTTTCCTCTGCCTCAGCTCAGAAGGCATAGTTGTTTTGAATGCTCTTCTGACCTTCCTTGTGCCACAAGGGAACATTATTGGCTTGGAGTGCTATCTTGTGTGATGGGCCAGAGCTGTCATGGTTAAGTGATTCTCTTGGTTGGACCCAAGCATGCTCATTTTCCAAGGAGCTCAGGAGCAGCTTCAGGACAGAAAACCTGTGCAGGAAAAAACCCCCTGAATGTCCAGGACGTATCCACATGTCCAGGTTTTGTGCCAGAAAGAAAGAAACTGGAGCTGGCCTTGCTTACTGCCTAGTGCAGCACTTCCCCGCCTTTCACTCACATTCTTCCTTTGTGGTGTAACAGTTTTAACCATTCTCCACCCTTCTGTCCCTTCAGCCTTCAGCCCCTGACAGCGGAGAGAAGGAAATCATCCCTCAAGAACCTATGATACAGAAAATTGTCTCTGTGCTTATTCGGCCTCATGAAGGGGTTCCTGCAGACACCCCCTATTCCATTACTCCAAGACAGATAGTAAGCTTTGATGTTTTCTTTTTCCTTATAGTTAAGAGTATTTTCTACAGGACAGAGGAGACAGAAAAGGAGGAGGAAGTCACTTTGATTTGAGGTAGATACTATTAAACAGTGAAATGGTAGGCTGAGAGGCTTTAATGTCTTGAAGATGACCATGAGAAGAGTTTGCAAAGTCAACAGAGAGAATAACATATTCTATAGCTATATTTGAACAGGAGTTGTGTAGTTGTCCTAGGCTCTCTACAGTGCCATCTCGTAGAATGGTGTTTGGAAGGGACCTCAAAAGCTCATCTAGTCCAACCCCTCTGTCAAAGCAGGAGCAGCTCGATCAGGTAACACAGGAACTCATCCAGGCAAAGACCATCTCTGGTGGTCTCATTTGGGTTGCCCTGGTGAAATGTGTGGAATTAGGTGGGAGGCCTCCAGTCTGAAGCTTTGGAAGCCTGTTATTTAGCCAGGGTAGCTTTGCTAAGGAGATGGGACAGGTGGGCTGCTGAGAAAGGGAAGCTCTGTAGACAACTCTTAGATAAACTGTTGTAACCCACAGTGCTGCAAAAAGTTACTGGTGCAAACAGGGGCCACAGGGTCACTGTTCCTTAGAAAGAAAGTAAACCAAAGACAGCCCTGGAGTGGTCTAACCATGAGTGAGCTGCCCAAAACATCAGCATTTCAGTGTTGATTCTTAAATATTAGCACGTTTTTTGCCAAAGGGTTTCAGTTACAAGTTAGGATGAGCTAAAGATTACATAACAGAAATAATTAGAGAAGTGGCATCTCAAAGTACTGAAGCCTACAGTCAGCTCTGGCTGACTGAGGCTGAGATGGGTCAGATGAACGTGTGCCTGGTAATGGCTGCAGCCTCTACCAGGGGTAAGCAACAGTGAGCTTGGCCTGTGTGGAATGGAGTTGATGCTTAGGGAGTCCTTCAGGTAGTCCCCAGCAGAGAGGTTCTCCATGTTTGTGCCATTGCTCCAGAAGATCTGTTGGCTCAGGCATTGTGCAGCACAGCTGCTCAGACCTGCCTTCAGCCCCTGTGCCAACAGCCAAGCTCCCTCTGACCCTCCTGTGTTGTAGGATAGGACCTCACTGTTTCTACTCTGGCCCTGCTAGACTTTAGGCAGAGCTTTCTTGTGCTCCTCACCCCTCGGAGCAGGGGAAGAAATGCAAGGAGAGCTGAGCTCCTTTTGCTTCTACTGAATATCAGTCCAGGAAGACCAAACACCTCACCCAGAGCAGGAGGGTTTGTGCCTGCAAAGCACTAGCCTGAAAGCAGCACACACTACATGGCCCCTGGGCTTACGAACCCAGCTACACATGAATTGGCTCTGTAGGGAAATAGCTAAAGTTATTCTTCAGCAACAGTAGGATTTAACCATAAAATGCAGAATGCACCTAAGGAAAGCAGAAGCTATTCAACCTGCAAATCCCAGAAGCTCCACTGTAGCTGGCCAGTGCCTTTGATTATCTTCCCTGCTGCCATGTAAACCAAAAGTCAGGCAAGAGTAAACTGAACTGTAAAATACTTCTTAAGTCACACTTCACTCTTAAAAAAGGGATGTTTCTCCTATCTGTCAGTGCTGTCAGTGTGGGAGTCAGCCATTGTCCGAGTTAGCCATGGACTAAGAGTGGGCAAAGCTGGGTATTTTTAAAAACAAACAGGTACGTGCATATGTTTGTGTACTTAGAGTTGGTCTGTGACTCTGCTGAGACTTTGTTGGTGCTCAGTGTTACTCTGATAGTTGCAGCTGAAATAAGTCAGTTTTGTTGTCACATGTTGTCATTTTAGGGCAATCCTGAGCATAGCCCATCGCCAGGAGATTTCCTGCTGTTTTTTCAAGTCAGTTTTAGCAGCTGAGGATGCTTGTGCAAGCCCAGGCAGCTCCTTGCAGTACTGAGCACTTCTCTCTTGGCTGCAGGTGGTTCCAGGTTGTGGCAGTGTCTCTGTTGGCATCTCCTTCACCCCATATGTTCTACCCGAGACCGTGAGTGAGGTGCAGTGTGAAGGGTTTGTGCTGGGTTTCATGAGCCTAGATGACAAGGTAAACTGTAACATCAAGGCTGAATAATCATTTCCTTTCCTATAATTTATGTACAGGCTGCTGGACCTGGCTAGTCTGTATAAACAGGCCACCCTGTGCATCCTCATTTAACTAGAGTTGTCCATTTGTTGCATTTGATTTTTAACTTGTAAGCATTCTGTGGTGAGAATGTCACCATCTTCTTACATTGCCTGGTGCAGTAGAGCCCAGAGAAAATCCTGGGCTTTGAAATGTGGTCATAGCATCAGGGTTCATTGATAGCAGCAATTAACAATGGGACTGAGGCTGAGGAGTGCTGGGCTCTGCTCCTTGCTCTGCCTCCACCTTCCTGAGTAAATTTGGAAAGCATGTCTCTCCTCTGGGAAACCTCCTCAAGT
The DNA here is from genome assembly GCF_028858725.1 of Colius striatus. Classification (NCBI taxonomy): domain Eukaryota; kingdom Metazoa; phylum Chordata; class Aves; order Coliiformes; family Coliidae; genus Colius; species Colius striatus. The sequence goes on from NC_084763.1 coordinate 37,857,807, forward strand.
GCAGCTCCTGGGGTAATGTGAAGCTTGAACAGTCTTTTATGAATTGCTCTGTGGTCCTGCAACATGAATCATTGCAAAGGTGCAAGGTGTAATGAATGAGAGACAAAGCAATGTTTAATAAAAACATCCCTGGTGTTCCTAGAGAAATTCCTAGAGAAACAGAGAACTATCCATGAGATATTTCTAGAAATATCCTAGAGAAATATCCATGTCTGCATGCAGTTCAGCTAGTCATAGAATCACAGAATGGTGGGTGTTGGACAGGACCTCTGGAGATCATCCAGTCCAGCCCCCGGCTAAAGCAGGTTTCCCTTGATCAGGTCACACAGGAACGTGTCCAGGTGGGTTTGGAAACCTGCAGAGGAGACTCCACACCCTCCTGGGGCAGCCTGTGCCAGGGCTCCCTCACCTGAACAGTGAAATAGTTTCTCCTTATGAATAATTTGAGTCTTTTGTGTTTATGTCCATTACCCCTTGTCATGTCACTGGAAACAACAAAAAAAAAAGTCAGCCCATACTCCTGGTATCTACCCTTTAGGTACTTGTAAGTGTTAATGAGATCCCCCCCTTAGCCTTTTCTTCTCCAGGCTGAACAGCCCCAGGTCTTTCCTCATCAGAAAATCTCCAGTCCCCTGATCATTTTGTTGGCCCTGTGCTAGACACTCTCCAGCACTTCCCTGTCCCTCTTGAGCTGAGGAGCCCAGAACTGGACACAGTACTCCAGATGAGGCCTCACCAGGGCAGAGTAGCCTTGACCTGTTGGCCACACTCTTCTTGATGCATCCCAGGATGCCATTGGCCTTCTTGGCCACGAGGGCACATTGCTGGCTCATATTTAGCTTATTATCAACCAGCACTCCCAGGTCTCTCTCTGCAGAGCTGCTTTCCAGCAGGTCAACACCCCTTGGCTTTTGCTGTTCCTTGCACGTTAACATTCCTGCACTCCAAACAGGCCACACATTTTCAAGCAGAACTCCATTTTGGCTAACAACTTCTCAAGTTAAAAGCAGAGTTTCAGGTTTTAGTGTTACCATTTTATACCTCATTTCTCTTCTTATTTCATTGCCAGCTTGCAAGGACAGTGCCCACCAAAGTCCGTCGTAGACATGGCCTTGAAGCTGCGCCACTACGAGTCGACCTGCAAGCGGCTGTAAGGCACGCACTGTGAGTACCACGACCATGGAGAAGGACCTGGGAGTCCTGGTTGATAGGAAACTAAACATGAGCCAGTAATGGGCCCTTGTGGCCAAGAAGGCCAATGACATCCTGGGATGCATCAAGAAGAGTGTGATCAAGATGATCAGGGGACTGGAGCATCTTCCTTATGAGGAAAGGCTGCCAGAATTGGGGCTGTTCAGCCTGAAGAAGAGGAGACTGAGAGAGGACCTCATTAATTTTTACAAATTTTACAAATGGTGGATGTCAGGAGGTTGGGGCATCACTTTTCCATATTGTATCTAGTGACGGGACAAGGGGTAATGGAAAGAAGCTGGAACTCAAAAAGTTCCATTTAAACAGAAAGAAAAACTATTTCAGTGTTGAGGTGAGGGAGCCCACCTGGACATGTTCCTGTGTGACCTGATCTAGGTGGACCTGCTTTGGCAAGGGGGGTGAATTAGAAGATCTCTAAAGGTCCCTCCGAACCCCTACCATCCTGTGATTCTGTGGAGGGTACCTCAGAGATGGGCAGGCCTGTAGGGCACGACTCTCATCACCTCTGCTTCTTCACACTCAGGTTAAAAGTAGACACAGATCATGAAAGAGGAATGGTGTTTTATTCAGTGGCAAGTGATCTCGTACCAGATCAGCCTCTATTAGGAGTAAGTATTTCCTACCCTGGTGACTTTAGCTAGTGCTGCTGTGCTACTGGAGGAATCCAGAGATTTATGCACTTGGGTTTGCAAATGCATCTTTATCCCCAGTAGCCTCATGATGCAATTTTCTATACTGCACATAGCAAGATAGGTAAAACAAAAGGACTGCAAATGCTTAAAATTAGTTATTCTATTTACTTGGTTAGTATTTTAATTATCGTTGACATATTCTTTATTATTATATTTCATTATTAGATGTATTCATTATTATAATATTATTATTTAGCCCTGGGCACAAGCTGGAACACAGGAAGTTCCGCTGAAACACAAGCAAAAACTGTTGAGGTGAGGGAGCCCTGGCACAGGCTGCCCAGGGAGGATGTGGAGTCTCCTTCTCTGGAGGATTCCAAACCCTACCTGGATGTGTTCCTGTGCCTCCTGATCAAAGGGAACCTGCTTTAGCAGGGGGTTGGACTCGGTGATCTCTAGAGGTCCCTTCCAACCCACACCATCCTGTGATTCTATGATTAGCCAGGAATAAGCAAAGCTGAGCTCAGATAGTGCCTTTCTCTTTGTTTGTAGAGGAGTTTGCTAGAAAAAGAAGTACTTCTTTTCAGGACATGAAAGGTCTAGTAGCAGCGTGAGTTGCTTCCCACAGCCTGCTCAGCTTCTGTGACCTTTGACATTCAGAGACTTTTAAATCTGATTTCATTATTTGTATTTTGTGTGTTTTTACTCCAGAAAATTTGAAAAATAGAAGTAGAAAACACTGGGTTGCTTTGGGATAAAGTCCTTGAGATCCCTGTTGGTGCTGAATGACCAGACAGAATGGAAAAAACCTCTCAAGGGACTTAAACTAACCAATTTTGAAATGTTTCTCCACCAGGTTTTGACAGATTCAGTAATGACTCAGAGTTTGAAACTCATCAATTGCACTAAGGCTCCTCTGTACTTCAGGCTCCTTCTGTGTACGCCCTTCAGCCTGTCCAGCACAGATCCTCAAAAGAGCACCAAAACATCTCACAGCAAGAAAGAGGAAAAAGAACAGCAACCACAACTTGTACTTCATCCCCAGCAAAACATGCTGGTAGGCTCAAAATAATAATATTATGCTCTTTTCTAATTAACTATGACCTGTTGCAAACTCCTGCAGAAAACCCTGTGGCTTTTGGAGCTCACCTAAATCAATAGCCTTATGCACGCTGGACAAATGAAAAGATTTCCAAAGCCTGCAGTCTCTTTTTTCCTTAAAATAGATGCAGGCAGTGCAGACAGAGACAAATTTGGTTCATTTTGGGTGTACACAATGATATTACAGGAAACAAAGTCCTGGAGTCCAGATTTGGGTCAGATGCAAAGAGTAACAGTTGCATTTTTGAAGCGTGCTTCTCCTTTTTCAGTGTTTTCAAGCAGGTCTTTAATTCTGACTTGTATGTTTCAGGCAACTTTGGGAACAGGGTATTTCTAACCTCTGGAGTTGAGAACCATTGTCTTGCTAGGGCCTGTTGCTGCCCCGTGGTTCAGACATGAGTCGTTGCCTTTACACTCCACCTGTGTACTGGATTGACAGGAAAGAGCTGTGGGGCGCCTTTTCTTTAACGATAATGTTTTGTTCCAGTGGGAATTTGGTTGCTGTCATGACACCTTTGGGTTCCAGTGGGAAAATGTGTTATGGGGCCTTTCAGCAGTGTTTACTTTGGATTTCCTGCACACAGTGTCATCTTGTGCGATGGTCATCTGGATTCCTCTTCCAACAGGTGAAAGTGTCATTCCACACAACTCCAAAGTTACTGACGTATCAGCATTTGCCAGATGCTCAGCTGCTTCCTGGACTCCAAGTGCTCCAGTTAGAGAATGGGGAGAGAAAGATGAAGTTTCATCAAAATCTGGTCATTGAACACAGTAACCACACCACCCAGGTAAGGTCAGAATGTCGGCTCGGGAGAGCTTTTCTCAGTACCTCTGGCTCAGAGTGAATGTGCCTTAGTATTTACTCGGCTCTGAAACACAGCCAGAGTCAATTGTGTCACCCAGTTATAGGGAATGGCCTCGGATTTGCAGAGAGTGGCTGAGACTGCAGGTGACCCTGAGGTGGTGACTGGCTCCTGCAGTGCCCGCACTGCCTGAAGGCCTCCTGGGTCCAACCCTGGTGCTGTGCAGTTAAATACTGATCTCTTCCAGATGGAAAGCTGTAACCCCCACCCCAAGTCCTCAGCAGTTGCACCACACTGCAGGCTTGGGGTTTTTTCCATACTAGGTGTTTGTGAGGACTGATCTGTGCAAGGTCTGAGCACCATATCTAAGATATAGGGCATTTAATACTACTGAGCCAATGGAATGTCTCACAGTGGGTCACACACAGTCCTAAGGGACAAGGAGATGCTGTCACACCTGCATCTCCACAGCAAACCCTCAGAACACATGGGAATGTTCACTCTGGGTTACTTCACAGTGTCTGGTTGGAAAACCTGTCCCAAAACAGTAAAACAAGCAACAGCTTCATTCACTCACAGCTGGTGAATGGGGAACTGACTCTGTTACAAAAGAACACAGAACAATCCCTCGAGTCAGTGCTTGAGGTGAAGAAGGATCCAGCTGTAGCAGCAGGTATTATTAAAGCTCTACAAAAATAAGGTGAGGGGTTTTTTCTCCTTTCTCTCTCCTGTTTTGCAGTTGGTCCCTGTGACTGCATACCTCACTGTTCCAGTGCTGGAGCTCTCCTGCAACACAGTGGATTTCAAGACCTGCTTTGTTGCCCAGACCAGGACTGAACACGTCTTGCTGTTTAACAGGAGTGGCTGTAGAAGTTACTGGACTGCTTTGCTGGGTATGCTGGTTTGGCAATTGGATTTCCTTGTGACATAGACTCACCATTCAGTGGTTTTGTTTGGTAAGACTGCATGCACTCACTCATATAGCAGATGTATGATGATGTTGGCTACCAAGGTAGCAGGTCTGCTTCTGTTCTCACTTAGGTGGGCTGCTTCCTTTTGCTTTGACATCAGTGTATCTCTGCTGATTTTAAGCTCCAGATAGAACCAAAAGATTGAATCACAGCCCCCACAGCTAGTGGCTGTGCTTTGCTCATTTATACTACAACCCCAAGAGGCAACTAGCAGCTGTGGCTGGGTTTGAGCTTGTGCCTAATGCTGTTAATGACAGATGGGCTTCAATGGAAAGATCAGGGCTGTGACATGGAGGCTGCTGATCACTCCTGTGTTAGAGGATGATAACAGATTGGCCACAAGCACAGAAAGCCTCTGCCAGTGTGAGCTGTGATTTAGTGTTTGACTGGCAAGGAGGCACCTCAATTTGAAGACTACATGCTGTACAAACTTAGACCCAGGGGCTCGTATTGCTTTGACATTTGCCCCTTTCACCGCAGATGAACATGAAAGGCCCAACGACCTGCAAGTATTCTCTGTCTCTCCTGCTAATGGCATTTTGGAGGCACGTGAAGGGGACCTACCTACAAGGGAGGTTTTGCAGATCAGCTTCACTGCAAGGTACAGTTACCAGGACTGAAATCTGTCACTCTCTGTCGAGCCCAGACTTACAGTGTGAGCAGTCATGGAAAGCAAAGAGCAGTTCAGCTCTGCTCTTGTGTTCTCAGGCTGCTCACTCTCATTCTAACACTTTGCCAGTTCTGGACTTCCAGCTGGTGTTTTCCACAGAACCGTGTTCCCTGCACTGCTCCCATAGATGGGATTTCTTTTGGATTTGGCATCCAGACTTTAGATGGACCCATTCCAAACCCCACTGGCCCAACAGCTGGCATGAAACACTGCACTACTAGATTAAATCCCGTTCTTTAGGGTAGCACCTTCAACAGGCCTGTAATTCAGGGCAGAGGCTGACACAAGAGTTGAGGCCTTTACCCATCCGGCACTTTATTAGGACAGAAGGAGAAATGTGTCTGGAATAGCTCAGGATTGCAGTAAAGCGTCTGTTTGCCACACAGGAAGGTGCAATCCCTTTTGCAGTCACTCAGGGATCCTTCAATACAGTTTATGTGGCTTCTCTCTAAAAGAAACTTCTTGCAGTCCTTTGCTTGCACTCAGAGCACCTCTTGATGAAGCAAATCGAGCAAAATATTCTAAAGCAGTGATACAATTTGTTTACCCTTGCTTAGCCTGGTGCAACATTTAGTCTTAGTCATTACGTTTGAGGAGAAAGATAAAAAAAAATCAATGTATTTTTGTTGCCTCTAGTCTAAAGGTTTGTTGCACAACAAAAATAACGTGAGCTGCAGGCAAATCACAGCAAAGAAAGAAGACAGCAGGTCAAAATTACTCTTTGGCCTATAAAAAGCTTATATTGCTCTAGTTTGGTTTACGGACATCTTACCATAACCTTTGTCCCAGCTAGGAACGAGCTGTGAAGGGCAGATGCAGCACCTCAAAGCCTTTCCTTTCTTTGCTCTAATTAGGGACATGCAACTCCCAGAAGAAAATTCAAGCTTCCATTACAAACTATTTCCTTGGAAGTTACCATGTGGTGGCAGAAAGTTGAAGTAAGAGTTATTTCAGTGGACTCTGACCACTGCCACAGGGAAGGTTCCAGAAACAAAGTATGTGACGAGTAACTGCCTAACTTTCAACGTCCCTGCTGCGAGCAGCCTGGTGGACCAGAGGCTACTGCCTACGTCTTTCTGGAGCATTTCTGAACATGGTCAAAGGGCTGCTTTTTATCTGAAAACACTAAGCATTGAACAGGCTCTTCCTTCAGGCCTTTACAAGAGCCGTCTCCTGGGTACACAGATGTCCTGCAGATGTAGAATCTCTGGAGCTTTGGACAGCATTGGCCTAGGAAGCTGCACAGCACAGAATTGCACTGGCTGGAAGCTCCCTGATGTTTGTGACAACCTGGACTCCACTGACTGCCCCTTTTCTTGGGGGAGTGGACAGAAACGTCTCCAGTTTGTCACAGGGATGAGTTTCCACATCAAGCAGGGCTGGGATTTCCTCCCAAGCACTACTCCCCAGCAGAGCCTTGTTTCATTTAGGTCACTGAAAAGGCGTTTCACAAGGAGGAAGATACTCAGGTTATTTAAAACATGAAGTTGTTAATCCAGTGTCTTCAGTTCAAGCACAGACTGGCCTGTCCTTACCAAACATCCTGCATGGAGCTGTGGGACATGACACCATCATGTGTGATCACAGACAGCACCACTGTCTTATGACTGGGAACAGTTTCTCTCTCAAGGCCTCCTTCTCTCCTTTTTCCTTCACAACGTAACCAATCTCATCCTTCCACTCAGAATTGCACCCAGCTCTAACTGAACTGTCTTTTTTTGCTGTGCCTTTCAGGAGTGACACTGAATACGAAGCTACGGTGACCATTGCTGGGATGCTGGGAGAGAAGCCGTGCAAGCTCCAGCTCAGGGCACGGGGAACATACGATGGAAAATATGAAGACCCATATTTGAGTTAAGGAAGACAAATGCCAAAGTAATGGGGTGGATGCAGCTGTGCCATCAGCTGAGCCTGTATTTTCATCTACTTCTGTTGCTTTAATATAGACCGGGACTTTAGCAGAATGTAACTTTAAGTTATGAGGGAAAAAAAAATGCTCATAGGAAAGAAAACAAGTGGTAATGCAATTCTGGGCTGTTATTTTGATTGCTGTGATAAGCCCACCATTCCCCACAACCCCAGGCTCTGCAAAAAGAGTCAGGTTAAATTGCAAAGCAGCCATGGTAACAGGCTACCATGATATGCCCTGTGCATATCATGGTATGCCTTGAATTACACCAACAGGCTCTTCGTCCCTTAAAAAGTAGCTTTTGTTTTGCCCTGTTAATTTGCTTGACATTGCAATAGACACTGACACATAATAAAAGCAGGAATTACTGGGCAGCATTCCTTGAGGGGTTTCTCAGTGCCTTACATGGAAAGGGGAAGAACCAACTTTCCCTGGACTCCTTGGAAAATGACCAAGCTGTGTTTCCTCATGCCTGGGTATCAAGAACCCTTTCAGACACAGGGAGGAACCCTTCTTCCTCTTTCTTTCCCCCTCCATGGTTCCCATTTACTCACACTTCTCTTGAAATGTTTTTAGTACGACTTTAGCTAAAGGTCACTGAAATTCCCACTTCTGAGCCCATTAAGTTTTCCACTCCCAACATATGAAAGGTTTTTGCTCCAGGCAGCGTGTGTGGTGAGGGGGCAATACACACTGCAGAAGAATAAGAAGGCAGGAGCTGCCTTCTGCCTGGTTCAAAACAGACTTGTGCTGGACAAGGAAAACTCATTTTAAACACAGGGCTCTCAAAGGGGAAAAAGGACCCCTGGAAATGTTAATGGCTCTCTGCCCCCTCCAAATTACACGTGATTGTTGTGTGAGTGGGACAGGCTACAGCACAGGAAGGGGAGATCAAATAGCTCCAGCAACTCCTGACTTTCAACTAACAGTCATCATAAAAAGGAAACAAATACATTGCAAGAACTCAACTGTATTATTAAGTACAAAAATGAAAGCCAGGCAAAGATCTGCAGTCTGTGTTACAAATGTTAACTTTTCTAACAGGACAAGGACACTAAGCACATTTCTTTTTCAAGCTGTTGGCTCTGAGTTTCAGTGATATTTCTGCTCACGAGAGAGAACTTTGTACAATGCAACACACATTTGTGTCAGCACTGTGGCTGTGGCTGGGATGGCCATGTAGTGCTTGCAGTGAGAGTAATGCTGAAATCTCTTTTTTGTTAGGTAAGTAAATATTATTAAGTATAAGCTTGTCCTCTGAAAGTCAGCAAGTTGATACTTAGAAATGTGTTGTAAAAGATGGAATGGCCACTGCCAAATTCCTGGCTTCTGGCAAAGAAGCAGCACTTTTCTATTCAGGGAACCTTTCTATTCAGGTACCTCCTGTGTAAGTGACCGAGTCCTTCCACTGCAGAGGCTTCAGAGCAGCTCTGCTGGAAGCAGGAAGCCACAGCCCCTCATCCAGCACAGGCACTATCTCAGACATGGACCAGTGATGCTGTGGACAGGACAGGCGTGAGCTGTGCACCCATGGCAGGCATTCACATGTCACCCTCCTGGGACTGTCCTCCTGTGCTGGGCCCTGGTGAGGCTGCAGCTTAAGTGCTGTGTTCAGTGTTGGGCCCCTCATTCTCAGAGGCACACTAAGGGGCTCGAGCAAGGGTCTGGAGAACTAGTCTGACAGGGAGCAGCTGAGGGACCTGGGGGATGTTTAGTCAGGAGGAGGCTGAGGGGAGATGTTCTCGCTCTCGGGATCGCTCTGACAAGAGGTTGTGGCCACAGTGGGTGTCTGTTGCACCATAGGAGGTTTAGATTGGGTATTAGGCACAATTTCTTCCCCAAAAGGGTTGCCAAGCCCTTGCAGAGGCTGCCCAGGCCAGTGGTGGAGTCTTCATTCCTGAAAGGATTCCAAAGCTGTGCAGCTGAGGGATCTGATTTAGTGGTGGCCATGGCAGTGCTGCAGGAACAGTTGGACTCAATGACCCTAAAGGTCTTTTTCCAACCAATAATTCTGTGATTCTGCCACAGAGCTCTAAGGGAAATGATGCTCAGCCTTTGCACTGCTTTCTAAACAAGCTGTTCTAGAGTTCTTGCATGATGGTGAAATCTTTTAAGAAAATCCTGGAAAAGCCTTTTCATGGGCACTGATGTTCTGAGTGACCCTTTTGAACAATTTGTCACACAAAACTACTGTACCATGAACTATTTCTCTCTGGTAATAGCCACAGAATGAATGGGTCAGTTAAATTGGAAATATTCATTGATCACCAGACAAGGGCCTGTAGTTAAACTGCAGCTGAACTTCTCACATTGAGGTGCTTTTTAACTCTGAAGCAAATGCCGGGTTTGCATTTTCCCACCTGTTTAGTAGATCCATACCATTTATTCTACTTTGCAAATAGTGCCTAAAATTTGTAGGTCAAGCTGTGAACTCCCAAATCCACTTGATTTCACAGTGCAAATCATTTGCTGTTACTGCAGAAGGCAGAGTGTGAGGTGCTGAGTTTAGTTCCCTGGGTACTCAAAGACAGCAGCAGCGCCCATGCCCGTCCCGATGCACATTGACACGACGCCATACGCTCTGCAACCAAAGCACAGGGGATACACAGACACAGCAGGCTTAGTTCAGCCAGGGGGAAATCAGTACGGTACGTTTGGGCTACCCCCTGCTCTCCTCTGTCACAGAATGGTGGGGGTTGGAAAAGACCTCCAGAGATCATCCAGCCCACCCCTGCTAAAGCAGTTTCCCCTTAATCAGGGGGCACAGGAACATGTCCACGTGAGTTTGGAAATCTCCAGAGAAGGATGCTCCACACCTTCCCTGGGCAGCCTGTCCCAGGGCTCCCTCACCTCAACGCCTAACAAGTTTCTCCTCCTGCTCAAGTGGAACTTCCTGTGTTCCAGCTTGTGTCTGTTACCCCTTGTCCTGTCACTGCTGCTACAGAAAAAAAGACTGGCCCCATCCTCCTGACACTCACCCTTTAACTATTTTAAGTGTTGGTAAGATTCCCCTTCAGCCTTCTCTTCTCCAGGCTGAACAGCCCCAGTTCCTGCAGCCTTTCCTCATAAGGAAGATGCTCCAGTCCCCTGATCATCTTGACTCTCTCCAGCACTTCCCTGTCCCTCTTGAGCTGAGGAGCCCAGCACTAGACACAGGACTCCAGATGAGGCCTCACCAGGGCAGAGTAGATGAGGAGGAGAACCTCCCTTGACCTGCCAGCCTAGATTCTAACTCTGGAGCAGTTGCTGGTGGCCCAAGTTCTTGCAAGGTAGTTTTTGCAGAGCATATGGGCACATTTCTCTGCTTTCTGGATGGCAGCAGTGTGCTCCTTAGACGCCAGCTCAGCCACACCAGCAGTGAGGTCAAGCTAGGAGAACAGCTTTAAGATGGGCTGAGGAAGAAACTCTTCCTTTCCTACCACCTACAACTGCACTTCACATGGCTTTGCCTTGTAAAAGTTAAAGGTAAATTTGGATAGTGTGATGATGTGCAAGAGCCTGATTTTGGATCAAGTCTTTCCTCTGGAGCAGGAGGTGCTTCACTGTTTCTGCCCAGTGTATTTGGCAGTGCAGAGCCCACCCTCACATCACCCTGCCCAAGACCAGGCCTCAGCCCACGCTGGTGTGCAGCCCCTGACATAGGATGGCAGGACCAGTCCCCAGCCTGTCCCAAAGGGCCAGGCAGCCCAGCTTGGCCACAGACTAGAGGAGGGGTCTAGCCAGGGCCCTGCACCACCAGGGAGCAGCACAGACTCTGCATTTCTGGGCAGCAAGACTGTACACAGCCTTCCCTAAAAGGAACCATCAGGAACTCGCCCTCAAATCCACCCAAGGGATGGAGAAAGCTCAACTCAAGGTGATGGTTACTCTGAGCCCAAGTGCCTCAACCCCCATAAGGCACTGAGGCTGACCCAGTTCCTCAGTGCTCACCTCTTCCCTCTGCGCTTCAATTCGTTGAGCAAAGTGACCACTTGACGAGCTCCAGTACAGCCAAGTGGGTGCCCCAGTGCTATTGCTCCTCCCAGAGGGTTGACCTTCTCCATAGGAATGCCCAGCTTTTCCACACAGTACACAGCCTGCAAAGACAGAAGGAATGGTTTCAGGGGGATGCTCTCGCCTCTTTTTGTTCTCAGCTCTCTTGCAACAGAGCTAAGAGAGCTGCAGAGAAGACTTCTGCCCTTGTCATGTGTAAAGAGGGATGGCAAAACATCTTAGGGAGCTCTAAGGGTTCTTACAATGAATTTAGCTCCACCTGTTTCTCAAGCATCACATCATTGCATCAGCTGCTCTTGACGTATTAAAACGGTCAGGACTTGGAGGGCTGACTGCAGCTCAACTGTCCTTCCCAGGGGACAGGAGTGGAACTGCATTACAGATCCAAAATACACGACTTCATCTCAAGCCAAGCCTGCCTGCTTCCTGACAGGCACAACACAGAGTCAAGGAAGAGACAGCAGTTTCTATAGGACCTCCTCATCAGTGAGTGCACCGCCTTGACTGACACCAGGCAGTGAGAAATCCCAGCCCTTGTGGAATAGCTGGTGCCAGCTGGCATGAGGACACAGCAGCAAAGATTACATTCTTAGCTGGTGGCTATCATTTTCTGAGCCTGGGTTGTGGGGGTGTTTTAAATATGAAACTGTATAAACAATGCCCTGCTTATCTTTATTTGAAGGAAAAGAAAAACAGCCTGTGCACGTTCTTAACATCTGCCTGAAGATGTGATACACGGAACAAGTTCAAAGCTGACTTTGGAGACCAAGGTGACACATAGTCAAGGTGACACCTAGCAATGGAGCAACAATGGAGCAACAGGATGACCACTCACCTGGCTGGCAAAGGCTTCATTAATTTCATATATATCAATGTCATCCAGAGTCAGGCCTACAGTTCAGAAAAGTCAGGATTTAAAAGCAGGTATTTTTGCCTTATAACTGTATCAAAGAGAATTCATTCACTCACGGCCTCCCATTATGAATTCTAGTCCTGCTCCACTACTGACAAGAAGAGGGAGACCTTGGCTCCATGTGGGGTAGCTACACCTGTACACAAACCATCACAGCCCAGGGTGCTGTGACGCTGAGTTTGCTGAGTTTCATTAGATGAAATGTGGGGGTTTGTTTTGCAGAGGTATTAAGGTGTGAAGTTAAAACTGTATCTGGGTCTGTGAGTGCAGTGGGAATTGGGGGACACAATAATCACCAGCCAGAGAAGCCATTTATCCCAAGGAGTATGATACCAGCCCTGATCAAAGCCTGGTCCACTGCTTCCAACAATGTGGGACAGAAATCCCCAAACAAACCCAAATCCCACCCCCCTCACACACTGGTTGCATTAAGGAAGAGGAAACAGCACTAAATGAACACGGCATCACGTGCTGCACGTGAAGCGTTTGTTGAGGCTGCGGGGACTGAGCCCTGAGCTGCTGCAAGGGGAGAGAGTGACAGCGACCCCTCAGCAGGAGGGACCAGCACCGTGGCCACCCACTTGGCCAGGAATCCAAGCCAACCGCCAACTGCGCAGGCTGCACTAACATCACCTCTCTTCCGCAGAGAGCCCGACTGGGCCAGCGCCCGGGCAGTGGGAGGCCGAGTGGCCCTTACCTGCATTGCGCAGGGCTGCGGGGATGGCGCAGGCGGGGCCGATGCCCATGACGGCGGGCGGCACTCCCACCACGGCGAAGGCCCGCAGCACGCCCAGCACCGGCAGCCCCAGCCGCGCCGCCGCCGCGCGCCGTGCCAGCAGCACTGCCGCCGCTCCATCGCTCACCTGGCTGGCGTTACCTGCGGGAGGGAGCCGCTCACACCCTGCGCTGCCCAAGCACGGACTTGCACAGATGCACAACTGCAGCAGCAGCAGAAGGGAGGGAGGATCTGAGAACTACATCTCCGCAGACACCAAGGTCAGTCAAAGATGGGGAGGAGGTGCCCAGGCCCAGAGCGGGTATTCCCCTGTGACCTGTGGTGCAGCCCATGGTGAGGCAGCTGGGCCCCTGCAGCCCATGCAGGCCACTGGGGAGCAGAGACCCACTCGCAGCCTGTGGAGGAGCCCACACTGGAGCGGGTGGATGCCTGAAGGAGGCTGTGACTCCATGGGAGTCATCCTGGAGCAAGTTCCTGGCAGGACCTGGGAGCCCATGGGGAGAGAGGAGCCCACAACAGAGCAGGTTTGCTGTCAGGACTTGTGACCCCATGGGAGACCCACACTGGAGTAGCTGGTACTTGAAGGGCCCACACTGAGGCAGGGTGTGAGGAGCTGCCTCTGTGGGAGACCCCATGCCAGAGCAGTTCATGAAGAACTGTGGCCCATGGGAAAGACCCACGCTGAAGAAGTTCGTGAGGGACTGTCTCCCGTGGGAGAGACCCCACACTGGAGCAGTGGGAAGTGTGAGGAGGCCTCCCCCTGAGCAGAAGCAGCAAGCCACAGGAATGGCACAGAGCTGACCTGCTGTAGTGCTGCCATCCTCTTTGAAAGCAGGCTTCAGCTTTGCCAAGCCTTCCAGGGTCGTGGAGGGCCTGATCCCTTCATCTTGGTCCACAGTGATTGTTTTTTGGTTGCCCTGATCATCTAAAACAGTGGTCTTCACTGGAACAATCTCAGTTTTGAACAGTCCCAGCTGCTGAGCTTTTGCCGCTCTGTTAAACAGCATGAAAGGTTAAAACATTCTGGAGGTGAACTGCCAGAGAACTAATGTCAAGGAAGCCAGTTAAGACAAGAATGAACTAAGGAGTGACTTGGTACACTGGTCCACCATTGCTGAGTAGTGACCATCCTTATTTCCATTCATGGAAAGAAAAACTGCTTAAATCTAAGAGATGGGAAATCTATCACTAACCTTGGGGCCTTCTCCCCACACCCAGGCCACAGCATCTCACCCTTCTGAGCAATGGCCCCTGCTGTTCCCATCCACACCTTTGTGATGGACTGACCACCACCAGCCCTCAGCATGAACTGTGCTTGACCACTGACACAGTTACATCACTTCTGTGAGAAAATATGGAATGCACCTTGAGTGCTGAGTTCAATGTTGGGTCCCTCATTCCCAGAGGGACACTGAGGAGCTGGAGCGTGTCCAGGCACCAGAGCTGGGGAAGGGGATGGAGTGCAAGTGTGATGGGGAGCAGCTGAGGGTGTTTAGTCTGGAGAAGGCTGAGGGGAGAATGAGCACTCTCTGCAACTACCTGACAGGGGGCTGTGGCCAGGGGAAGGTCAGTCTGTTTCCAAGCGACAGGACAAGAGGAAGTAACCTCAGGTTCCACCAGGGGAGGTTTAAGTTGGGTATTAGGACAAACTTCTTCCCCAAAAGGGTTGCCAAGCCCTGTCCCAGGCTGCCCAGGGCAGTGATGGAGTCCCCATTCCTGGAGTGATTCCAAAGCCATGTGGCTGGGGGGCTGAGGGACATGAGTTAGTGGTGGCTGTGGCACAGCTCAGAGAATGGTTGGACTTGAAGATCTTAAAGCACTTTTCCAACCCAAATGACTAGGAATCCTGATGCTCAAATATCAGCTCTTAATTTTGAGTTTAAACAGGGCTAGTGGGTTAAGCCTCGGTGTAATTTCTGGCAAATTACAGAATGGCTGAAGTTTCACTCTCCTGGATTTGTCCTACTAAAGACAAGTTGAGCTTCAGACAACAGGTTTCAGCTATAATCTTCTGGCATTTAAACATAACCTTTCAACCCAAAATGATGTTGCATAGCTCAGCACAACTAAATAGAAGGCTATCACTTAACTGAGCAGGAAAGGTGTGGCAAAGATAGGGTCTGGTGCCTGAGACAGCAGTGTTAGCAGTGGGGAACAAGTGACAGGGCCGGACTGAGACAAGCAGGCAGAATGCAATTAGCTGAATTGGAATTGGCTCAGGACATGAGGTTTTAATCTTTCATATCCATAAAGTATTTTAAAGCCTTTGCACTAGAGCTAACACAGAAAATCTACCTTCCAGCAGCCCAGCATCCTTTACAGAGAATAAGAATTGGAGACTGAAAGTTTGTTTTACCTCCTCATCCCTTTACATTTTTACCAATAAAATGTGAATATTTCATACTCCCAGGTAAGCAGGAGTTAGGGCAAAGTGCTGGAGGACAGATCAGTAACTGTGCAGACATCCTGAGACCCAGGCCAGGAACAACCCCCCTTTCCTCATGGGAGAGGCAAGGATGGCTGCATTATCAGCCCAGTGTCAGTGAGAAAGGTTGGCAGGCCCAGCTCCCACAGAAGCAAGGTCAGAATTTAAAGGGTAACTGGCCAGGGCAGTGGCTTCCTGTAGGAGATAAAGAATTGGACTGGGGTGATGCTTCAGAACTGAAGGTTAGTTTAACTCTTTGAGGGCAGCAACTTTAAGGTGTCACCTGGACAGCCAGTAGAGCCCCTTCAGCAGGAATTTGACCTCAGAGAAAGGTAACTGGAGGCAGGACTGGACTCCCCTAGAGCCAGACGCCTGCAGGGCGCCAAGCTGCTCTCCACAAGCTGGGCAGCCATCTGGAAACAGACCCATTTCAATACTCCCTCTCAGGAAAGGCTCCTTCTGCCACCACTCCAAGATTCAGTGTCAAAAGATATTGAGGCAAAGCAGCTATGAAATCAGTCCCTCGCTCAGTTCAGACACCTCATAGGGGCTGCAGCCTTCGGGCAGTCCCTGCCTGAGGCCCCAGTGCAGAGCTGGCACACAATCCACTGCCCAGACTCATGCCCATCTCTGCTCCTAACAGCCCAAAGTTCCTTTACTCATTATCAAGGTTTGGAAGGCAACACCCAGGGCTACACTTAAACCACTCCCGAGAATCATAAAATCATTGAATTATTTCAGTTGGAAAAGACTTTTAAGATCACTGAGTCCAACCCCTCCCCTCACCCTGCCAAGCCCACCACTAACCCATGGCCCTCACATCTCAGCTACATGGCTTTGCAATAGCTCCAGGGATGGGGACTCCACCACCTCCCTGGGCAGCCTGGGACAGTGTCTGACAACCCTCTCGGGGAAAAAGTTCTTCCTCAGCTACAAACTAAACCTCCCCTGGTGCAACTTGAGCCCATTTTCTCTTGTCCTATCGTTGATGACCAACCCCCATCTCACTACAACCTCCTGTCAGGGAGTTGCAGAGTGCTCATGTCTCCCCTCAGCCTCCTCCAGACTCAGCTCCCTCAGCTACTTGTTCTCCAGCCCCTTCCCCAGCTCAGGACACGCTCCAGCCCCTCAGTGTCCCTCTGGGAGTGAGGGACCCAACACTGAACACAGCACTCAAGCTGCACCCTCACCAGGGCCCAGCACAGGGGTACAGTCACTGCCCTGGGCCTGCTGGCCACACTAGTGCTGATACAAGTCAGGATGCCCCTGGCCTTCTTGGCCCCCTGGGCACATTGCTGGCTCATGTCAAGCCACTGTTGACCAACACTCGCAGGTCCTTTTCTTCCCAATAGCTTTCCAGCCCCTCTGCCCCAAGCCTGTAGCATTGCCTGGGGCTGTTGTGGCCCAAGCGCAGCATCCAGCACTTGGCCTTGTTAAACCTCATGCAACTGGCCTCAGCCCATCACTCCAGCCTGGCCAGGGCCCTCTCGCAGAAGTAAAAATGGGTTTTCTATCTGTATTATCCAATTAAAAGGTAAAAAAGACCTGTATTTACTTTTGTTGGGAAGCCAAAGCAAAGGCATCCTGCTTCTTTCGGGAAACTCCAAACTTCTCTGCCACATTTTCTGAGGTTATTCTGGGGAAAACAACATCACAAAATTAATCTGACAACACTTCTAATGGAGCTGCAGTTGCACACAAAGTGACGTACGAGCAGTGGTTTCAGCCCCAAAGATAACTGCTGCATTATCAATCTACAACTGCACAGCAGAAGCAAACCCTGAATCAAATCTAGGCCCAAAAGAGGGCTGAAATCCATTTTCCTTACTCATTAAGGTATTGAGCTTCAGACAAGGAAATCTTTCACCAGAGTCACTGATCTCCCCCATTTCACAAGTTCATCTTCTCCCACACCCCAGGAGGACACTGACATGTACAGATCCAAACTCTCCCCATTCAGATCATTTTGAAATTGTGGTCATGAGAGACAGATCCTCTAGAAAACCCTTACACTTTGGGAGGAGGAACAACTCACCCCATAGGAATGAGGCAATCTCGAGCTTTGCTGTTCTCCATTATGCTGGTGCTGATATCCCCGGGGTTATTTGCACTTCTGAGGGACATCGTTTCCACCCTAAACACAGGAAGGAAAAGAAACCACACCTGAAATTGCCAGCAGTGCTTTCACACCATTTGTGGGGATTGCTCCATGAAGACTGATTAAAACTCAGCTCTCCAATTATCCTACAGAAACAGAGCCAGTAACTCAGAGCTGTCTGAGGCAGAAGCTCTTCACGCATCAATGGAAGAGTCACCACAAAATGAAAGTGGATTGCTAGATTAAACTGGTCCTTGTTTCAACAGAACAGGGTACTACGGGCAATTAATTGCTTGTCTTTCCACAGCTACGAAGGAATTTCAAACCCTTCTGGCACTTTTGTCTTCAAACAAGAAGAAATTGAAGGTTTTAGGACTGGAGATTCCAGCGAGATTGTCAACAGCCATAAAAATGCCACTTAGAGCTGAAGAGCTGGTTGGCAGCATAAGAAAAGTATTAAGCAAGCCATGACAGACTTCAGCAGTTTTATGCCACTTGTGTTTCACAACACAAAGAATTTCAGACACAGCCTTTGCCCTACAAATGAGATATCTGATGGAAGACACCCACATTTACTGCAGAAACACCCAGCCATCTTAAGACTTAGTGACCTTTTGGAAAGCCAGAGTAGAGCACAGAGCCTACAATGGGAAGAAGGTCTAAATTTTATTCTGCACCACACAAATACACTCACATAGAGAAAATAACAAAGAAACTATTCCTGGAAAATGCAAAACAGGCAGAAAATAAGGGGTTGTTTTTTTTCCCCAGGCAGCTTATAGTAAGTGCTATTGAGAGTTCAAACTAACTCTAATATGGGACACTGCACTACTTGACTTCAGCTGCACCCACTCCTTGAAGGAAGGTAAGGAATCAGTGTTTAAGGAAGAGCAAACCACAGCTACTGTGTTTCTGTTGTCATCTAGCATCTCTTCACCCAGGGAGTAGGCAAGTCCACTCGGTCAGAGCACAACCTGGGACAAACACAGCTTACAAAAGCTCCTTATAACTCACAGCTTTTGTCCCAGAATCCCGGAGCGGTGGGGGTTGGAAGGGACCTCCAGAGCTCATCCAGCCCATCCCTGGCTAAAGCAGGTTCCCCTTGATCAGAGGGCACAGAAATGTGTCCAAGTGGGTTTGGAAACCTCCAGAGAAGGAGATTCCACAACTTCTCTGTGCAACTTGTGCCAGGGCTCCCTCATCCCTTACACAGAAGAAGTTTTTCCTTGTGTTTAAGTGGAGGAGTGGCTTCCTTATGTATTCAGGGAGGAGCCTACAAGGCAGAAGCCCAAAAACTTCTGGTGGTTTGCATACCCAAACGCAAAGGCTGCATCCCAAACCCTTTGAGTTTCTCAGTACCTTTAAGGATATCATTTTGGTGGATGCTGCCAAGCAGCTTCTTGAAATGAGTGTGTGGAAGTGACCGAGTGCAAGGCAACGTGTATTGAAACAAAATAAACACCAAGTTCTTGCCTGCACGAGAGGAACGTGCCCATCTTGCTGTGCTGTTTATTTCACAACAGGTCTAAGGAGGGAACAGCACTCCCAACACCATATCCTGCTCAACCATGTGCCCGCAGCTGTGGAGAAGCTGTAAATATAACCATTTGCCTAAGGACTACCAGATGGCTGAGTTACCAAGGTAAAGAAAAAGATAAACCCAGTATTTAAGCCTCGGGATTACTGACTACTTCTTTCTCATTCTTTCTGAACTGCATGTTTGCATGCTCACTGGTATTTCTTCAAAGCCAACATAATGTTTACATAATCCGCTAAAGAATAAACACTTCTCATGAGGCCAGGAGCAACGCAAACAACACGCTCATCCACTGCAAAAGGGCATCTCTTGGAAGCCTGTAGAACCATTGCTAGCACGGCTAGGACAGCAATTTATTTATCCAGCACAGCTGCTGGTCTTCCAGTACACTAGTTAATTATAGGTTAGTAACAAAGCTCATTATGGTGGGGTCTTGCAGGCTGTCAGAGCTCTCCGTGCAAGTGGTATCCTACAGCAGAGCCAGAAGACCCTAATAAAATGGACTTCATGTAAAAGATACTCATCCTCTTTTTGCAAGCCCAGCAGACATGTCAGCAAGACCAAAACCTCCAGAGGAATTACAGGATTTCCACGCACTCTCCCTCAGACTCTTTAAGATAACTCCATCTTCTGTGACAGGACTCAGCAGCTTCTGGAAATACACCGTGTCTGCAGCCACCATTTAAATTCAGCTCCTAATTTCAGAGTTTATTCCCCAATGTGTGCAATGACGACAGCACCTATTTCCTTGGCAGGGACTGATCTGCTTGGAAGGGAGTTCTAGTTCCTCACACAAGAGCTGCTGCAGATGGACAGCGTGCTGCCTCCAGGAAGCACAAACAAATAGCATAAAAAGACTTTCTTACCCACAGGCCAAGCCAATGTCATAGGATCCATTTTGGATGCCACCTGTAACAGCAATGCAGAAATATTCTTACTGTTGGGAGGAGCAGAAGCCCTTCCATGGCAGTGGTGGTTTCACCAGCACAGAGGCACCACCACAACCCAGCCAGGCCTCTCCACTGCCTGCACAGTGTCAGCCAGGCTGGGAAATGCTGTGCTGGGCACAAGCCACAGCCTGCTAGGCATCTGGGGAGGACAGCAGGGACCCTTCTAATACTCTGCTCACTGTTGGGCCCCTCACTCCCAGATGGACACTGAGGGGCTGGAGCATGTCCAGAGCAAGGCATTGGAGCTGGGGAAGGGTCCGAAGCCCAAGTCTGATCGGGAGCAGCTGAGGGACCCGGAGGTGTTTGGTCTAGAGAAGAGGAAGCTGAGGGGAGCCAGGATCACTCCCTGCAACCCCATGACAGGAGGTTGTAGTAAGGTGGGGGTCAGTCTCTCCAGTAATGAACAATAAGACAAGAGGAAATGACCTCAAGTTGCACCAGGGGAGGTTTAGATTAGAGATGAACAAGAATCTTTTCCCTGAGAGGATTGTCAGCCACTGTCCCAGGCTAACCAGGGAACTGGTGAAGTCCCCATCCCTGGAGCTATTGCAAAGCCGTGTAGCTGAGGTGCTGAGGGCCATGGGTTAGTGGTGGGTTTGGCAGTGTGAGGGGAGGGGTTGGACTCTATGATCTTGAAGGTGTTTTCCAACCAAAATGATTCTATGACCCTTCTAGAAGCTGCCTCACGTGGAAGCGATGGTAGAACCTATCCTCAGAAAACCAAGCCACTTCTCTCAGGGTAAACTCAGCCTACTCAAAGATATAACAGCATTCTACCAACACCACAAGAAAATTCCAATAGTAGAAGACTTTATCTTGATCTTACTGCTCAGAGAGATTTGAGGAGAGGAGCAACAAGCACTTGGGGCAGGGCAGGCATCAACTCTGACCCGAGAGTCCACAACACTCACCAGCTATATTGATGATGGCCTGCAGCCCGGAGGAGCATTGCCGGTTCACGCTTGAGCATGGCACCGTCTCTGGAATGCCACTAGAAAACAAGACAGTAGTGGCAAAGCCTCAGTGACCAAAACCACAAAACAAAACAAACCCCTTATGAGAACATTAAGCCACCTGATTAAACTTTAACCCTCAAGCTCAAGACAGATCCCTTTATGCACATATTAACATATTTGGTCCTGCACCAAGAGAAAGCAAAGTTCATGGGTAATTTCTAAATACGATTTGCAGATGGCTCCAAAGGCTGTTTGCCCAAAAGTCTGTCTGCAGAAAGTGCTCTGCAAGCAGGGCCCTCTCACCTGCCTGTATCCCAGGCTCTCATCAGGGCCAAAACAGCTGAAAGGCTGTACCATGCTCATAATCACTGCTGCGCTGTGCCTGCACCTGTCCAAAGTGGTGGCTGTGCATTGATTTACAGATGCAAACATCATGCACAACAGGCAGTGGCTCTACTGTTTGGCAGATGAGCTCCAGCTCAACAGGAGCCATCAGCCACAGAAACAAAAGACCCAAGGCAGCTCCACGGCTTCAGCCCACAAAAGCAGGGCAGCATCAGAGCCTCACAGGACAGAGGAGCAGCTGGAGCCCACCAAACAAGACCTCCCAGACAGAGGCTCAACGCAACCAGCCCACTCAGCTGAATCAGCCGTAGCTCTGCTCCCCTGTCCTTTGCCAGGAGGACTCTTCAAACTTCTCCAAACACACAATCAAAGTCTAATTCTTTGTCAAAGGGTGATTTCCCATAACTTCCTAGAAGTGCAGGAGCCTCGTGGCAGCCTCCGATCCAGGGCTGCCCTGTAGCCAAGGCCAGGGAAGGGGAGGAGGGACCTCAATCTGGTTGAGAGTTTACCTTAGAAACTGTGCCACTCTTGCAATCAAAGCGCCAGCTCCAGGCTGCAGCACGTTTCCTAAGTGCAAAGACATGATCCCAGTCAATCAGTTGCATTTCCTTTGCTTTTTGCTGCAGGCAGCGAAGGGGTGTTCACACACGGTCTGACACCCTCCAGCAGCCCCAAAGGAAACAGAACAGTCACATAGGATGCCCTGAGTCCATTAACTTTACACTACCTAACCCCTGTCAACCTCATGAGATCTGCACAGATCCCATGGGACACAGGAGCAGCCTGTCCCAGAGGGCAACCCAGCCCAGGAGCTTTGACAGAGGTTGTTCACTTACCCACACAGATGTCTCCCAGAGCTTCAGGAGGAAGATTGACATCTTGAAGGACAGCTGTCATAACAGCAGATAACAGTTCATCAGGTGTAGTGTCCTAAAAGCAAGGTGGTCAGAAGTACTCAACGAACACCAGTCAGAGAATGGTGGGGGTTGGAAGAGACCTCTAGAGATCACCCAGTCCAACCCCCCTGCTAAAGCTGGTTCCCCTCGATCAGGGGGCACGGGAATTTGTCCAGGTGGGTTTAGAAACCTGCAGAGGAGAGTCCACACCCTCCCTGGGCAGCCTGTGCCAGGGCTCCCTCACCTCAACCCAAACAAGTTTTTGCTTCCTGTGTTCCAGCCTGTGCCCAGACGCTGCCCTGTCACCACATCGCCTCCGGAGCACCTCAGTAGGCCCCTGCACGCTGCTTGGGCAGCTTTACTCTTCTCACCTCATCACGTCTGTCGTTAACCCACAACAGCAGAATTACACCGTGAGGTTTCACCCGGTGTACGTTTCAGGCACCGGCCGCTTCAGCACCCCGCCGGGCATCAGAGGGGCGCGCTCGGGACCTCCCAACCCCGGCGACCCGAGTCCTCGCGAGCTGAGACCCGCGGCTCCCGTGAATCCCCTGTGCTGCTAGGAACGCGGCACCCCTGCGCCGAGGGACGGCAAGCGGGGAGCAGCGAGAGGCGGGGGAGACCTCAGCGCCGGAAGGGCTCCGTGCGGCACCCCGAGGGGGCCGTTACGCGCGGGAGAGAGGCCGCGGTGCCGCCGGGCCCGCAGGGTCCCCTCCCCCGCTCCCCGGGCTGTACCTTGAAGCCGCCCCGCTTGGCGCGACCGATGGCGGTCCTCCGCCCGTGCACCACCACCACATCGTCGGGGCTGGGGGCCCGCGGCGCGGGCCCGCCGCGGCTCCCGGCCGGCGCGGCCAGCTGGCCCAGCACCACCTGCACGCGCCGCGCCGCCGCCATCTTGGCACCTGGGGCCGGGGCCGCGCGCCTCATTTGCATAGCCCCGCCCCCGCCCGAGGCGCGCGCACCGAGCCGGGGCAAGGCCGCCCCTCGGGGCGGGCACGGGGCACGCGCTGAGGCACAGGGGCTGCCATCCGCACCGATCCCTTACTTACAGAAACCCCAGCCCCGCCCCTCGCCCGCCTGCGCCTGCTAGGGCTAGTCCTACGGGGAAGGGACCGCACTGGTGTGTAGGTGTGCGAGGCTGTGCAAGGCTGTGCGGGATCCCGCTCCAGCCTCCCCCCCGCACCCCGAGAGCATCATTTCTGGCTGGCCCCGTGACGCTGCGGCGCGCAGGGAAAGCCACAGACCCACTACCGG
Organism: Colius striatus; assembly: GCF_028858725.1. Lineage (NCBI taxonomy): Eukaryota > Metazoa > Chordata > Aves > Coliiformes > Coliidae > Colius > Colius striatus. The sequence goes on from NC_084763.1 coordinate 37,881,208, forward strand.
CAAAATAAAATCCCATTTAAACAACAGAACCACCTTTACATGGCATCACGGTCCATTGCTCTGTTCCCAGTTTCCTTCTGTACATCAGAACACTGTGAGGGTTTTAAAAAAAACCAACAAGCAAAGGCACCTGAGGAGTGAGTCACACACACACACACACACACACACACAGACACACACCTGCTCGCACACTCAGCACATGAGCCACATCCATCCACGGGAGGAGCTGGGTGGTTTCAGGGTCCTGGGAGCATTTTGAGGCAGCCCCAGCCCAGGGCAACCAAGGGCTGTATCAGTTTTCTTTCAAGGCCTCAGAAAGAAGAACACTCACCCCACTGCTGAAGGGCTGAGAAAAATCAAGCCCAAACATTCAACAAGAGAGGAGAAAACAGCTTAAAAATGTTTTGGGTTGTTTTAGCTTTGGTGCAAACATACTTTGTTACACCCTGCTGACAAAACTCTTATCAGGTAACCCTGATTTCTAGTATTTATTTTCCTTTTTTCCCCCCCACCCCTCCCCGAGTAGTGAACAGACTGAGAGATTTGGGCCTATTGACAGAATTAAACACTTCATTTCCCCTCCGAGAAAGGAGCTGTGGCTCTAAGCCCCCTCTGGGAGGAAAGCTGCCCATCACACCACTGTGGGCGACTGGCACCAACTCCTGCTGCTGCCCTGCTTCACCACAGCTATTTCTTTTCACTTTCCCTGACTCTATCAGTGTTTTATATTTTTTAAATTGAAACAACTCTAAGTTTTGCTTCTCTTTTCAGAGCTGTGGACAAGGCAACACTCCCACTGCCACAGCAGCAGTGCAAAATCTTTCTTCCATTCAAGGACATGTGAAGTCACATGAAAATCCCGTTCTCGATTTTCTCTTCAATCCAAACAATGCTTTTCATTTTCAATAAAAAGTAGTATTAATAGAAATCACTTTGACACACTGGCCTGAAGATGGCAACCTCACTGTAACTGCTTATTTAACCCTTTGCTGAGCCAGGCAGAAATAGCTAATGCAGCAGAGAGGGGGGATGGTGCAATTAATTTGTCCAAAACAACCAAGACCTGATTAATTCATTAGCTTCCAGGGACTCTGTGCATGCTCCCTGCTGAAGCTTTCCAGCAGGGTAGTGCTGATCAAAGAGGCTGTAGCCCAACTTTGCTTTTAACTGGGCTGTTTTCTCCCAAAACCTCAAATAGGCTGCAGGAAGAAATCTGCTTGGAACTGTGTTCAGCCAACACAGCTCTGCTGTGCAGCCTGAGGCTCCATGGTGCTACAGCTGCTCCCTCAGGCACCATAATGGAGGGGACAACCCCCTTCCCTGCACCCAGGGCATGGAAGAAGGCACCCAGCCCTCAGCAGTCCAGATCTGCAGGTGCCAGTCCTCTCTGCCCTATTTTAGGTGCCCACTTGAGTTTTATGGAGACTCACTGAGCTCCTCGTGCAATTCTGCTTATGAAACGAGCTGGTATTTCTCCAACCCCAGCGTGGCAGATGGACCCGCGATAGCAGGGTTACAGCTATGAGCAAAGTCACTCTCACCGAGATCCGCCCCCGGCTCCTACCTGAACTCCCAGCACCCACTAGCTGATGCTCAGCCCTGCCCACCGCAGGCATCACCGCATGTACACACCCCTCTGACCAGCCCATGGCAGAGGTCCCGGGCATCCGTCCATAGGGGTATCCCGCCGAGACCTCCTGCACCCCGAGAAGACCCCCTTCCTTCTTCCAGACTCGCACACACACGCACCCACACACTCGCTACACAGGAGAAGCCGCCGCGGCCGCTGCCTCAGCACCGACCTCGTGCCGGGCCGCGGTCACCCCGTGATTGTAACCGCTTAAGGCACAGCGCGGTGGGAAACGCTGCCCGGCCCCGCGGCCCCCGGGAGGGACACCCGCGTCCCCTCGACCCCCAGGTCCGAGGATCATCTCCTCTGGCGCGGCTGAAGCTCGTCTGTTCCGCTGCAGAAGGTGGCGATGGCCGCCGAGCGCCGGAGCCGGGGCTGCTGCAAGCGTTGCTGCGGTGCTGAGGGGGGACGGCCCCCAGGACGGTCCCCAACGCGGCCGGCAGCGAGGAGGTCGCTCGGTCCATGGCCAGCACCCGCACGGGCCGTGACAGCCCTCACTCCCACCCCCCGGCGCAGACTGTCCGCGGGCCGCCGGCGGGTGCGGGCCCGGCGCCGGGCGAGGGGAACGGCCCCGCGGGAGCTCTGAGCCGCGGCTCCGGCGGCCGCCCTCTCCGGCCGGCGCTTCGGCAGCCCCGCGCCGCCGCTCACAGCCCGCAGCTGACGAACGGGTGTCTCAGCAGGTCCTCGGCCGTCGGCCTCCGCTTCTCCTCCACGAAGATCTGCTTGAGGAAGTTGCGGCAGGAGGCGGACACGCCGTCCGGGAGCTGGGGGTTGGTGGGCTGCGTGGCGATCTTAAAGATAGCCGCCATGGCTTCGAACTCCGCCCACGGCGGCTTCTCCGTTAACATCTCCACCACGGTGCAGGCCACGCTCCTACAACAACGCAGGGCACTGAGGTAAGAGCACGACAGGGGCTGGGCGAGAGCTGGGGCTGGGGCAGGGGACGGGCGTTTCAAGCCTAATCTGCCTGGAGTAGGCTGTGCAGGGAGCAAAGCTGCCTGAGACGGGCATACACCTCTGTGGCCCCTGAAGCTCCCTGTTGACACAGATCCTTGGCACTAGGCTCTCCACTCCCACTAGCCTTGCCCTAAAGCCAGTGGCTTTTCTGCGTTGACGGATATTCGTACCTTAATTGACAGATATTAAGTATCATTAAAGTGTGTGAGAGACCTTATCAGAGCATCCCCTGAAGGGAAACCCAGGCACAGAGATACCAGTTTCTGCAGTACCATGTAGTTCCCCAAGAAGCTGAACCAGAAGGAAACATGTTTGCCTACATCGACTCCATCTCTGACATGCATCTGAGAAGGAGTAGCCAGGAGCCCGAGAGGTTTCCCTGTGCTTGCTGAGGAGTCCTTGTCTCAGCAGTGACCCTTCTCTGCCACCTCCATAAAAAACTGCGTGACATCAGCCAGAGCAAGTAGTGCAGGGTACATGGCGCTCTCCGCTAAGGACTCTCTAGGCTTCCCCCCAAACATGGCTCTGTTGGAGGGATTAGTTTTTGCTGACCCTACTTGCTTGAGCACCCAACAGAAAGCCCACTACAATGACACTGCTTCCTCCTCATTTACTGGGAAGGATTAGTAGTGTTATCTCAACACTTTCATGCTCCAGAACCAAGCCTTCACAAGCAGCCAATGAATGACTTTGGCTGTCTTTGTGCCTGAGCCACATGCAAACAGAATTTGAGAGGCTGCACAGGATTCCCCTGAGCCTATGAGCTGGGTTTAGCTAAACTAAAATCAGGGCCACTAAAACTCAATGGCTCTTTTAGCACACTTGGTTATCAAACTGCCTTCCAGAGTTGAAGAGCAGCTAGGGTTCAAGCTGCACATGACCCTCAGCCATGGTGAAAACTTCTAAAAGCACTGTTTCTTTCACTGCTCCCATCCTGGGACCTTCAGCTACAACATCCTCTCTCTGGATATGGATGAGTTCCTGTGTGACCTACTCTAGGTGGTCCTGCTCTGGCAGGGGCGTTGAACTGGATGATCTCTCAAGGTCCCTTACAGCCCTTAAGATTCCATGATATCTGCATCATGGATCCCAACATTCAACTCCTATTTCCATCCTTTGCACTGCTCTGTCCTCTAGCTCCTAGCTATTGCTCCCATTACAACTTTGATTTAAGGGGCAGTGGTGGGGTTTCTCGTGTATCATTCCTTACCACACATCAGCTTTCCTTCCGTAGCCCTCTCCACTAATAACCTCTGGGCTCATCCAGTATGGTGTTCCTGTGACAGATTTAATCCCAGTCCCAGACATACAGATGGTCTGGATGCGTTTGCTGGCCCCAAAATCTCCAAGTTTCACATTTCCAGCAGAATCTCTCAAAATATTGGCACCTGGGGTGAAAAGCAAAAACAAAACCCCAAGAGATGAAGCAGCAACCTGAACTGAAGCAGCTACAGCGTGGAAAGCAGAAAGAACACAGGCAAAGAGCTGGCCATGAGGGAGTCCAGAGGGTCTTGGGGGGCTAGACTCAGCATTACAGAAAAGCCCTCTCCCTCAAGGCAGTTGCTCTCCAAGAGAGGTGACTGTCTTCAGCATCTCCTCACTCAGCAGGTTTCCCAAAAGGTGTCAGGGAATAGACGACAGATTGTCCTCCCCACTGCCAGAGAGCAGAACAGAGCCCAGAATATCTCTGAATGCCAGGGCCTCTCAGTCCTTGGTCTATTAACATCAAGTTTTGAGATGTGTAAGAGCAGTTAACAATAATCCCTCTGGAGAGTACTTAATCTGGGTTACCCAAGCAGGAGGATAATGCAAGATTTTGGTTTCAGCTGCTTGTTCAGGATTCTCACAATTGAAGTTGATAAAGGCCAAGGGCATTTTGCACAAGAAATCACACTGCAGCAGCAGCAGGCTGGTTCAAGCAATCCAAGCAAGCAAGAAGTGTCTGTATTCTCTGCTCACCTTTAATGTCCCTGTGGACAATCATATTGCTGTGCAAGTAGAAGACTCCCTGCAGGATCTGCCTGGTGTACTTGCGTGTGACATTCTCAGTCAGAGCACCGTAAGCCTTTAGCTGGTCCTTTATTGAGCCCTGTTGCAAAGAAACAAAACACAGCAACTGTAAAGGACCAGCAGAACCATCACAGAACCACAGAATAGTGGGGCTTGAAAGGGACCTCTTAGAGATCATCCAGCCCAGCTCCCTGCTAAAGCAGGTTCCCCTCAATCAGGGGGCCCAGGAACGTGTCCGGGCACATTTGGAAACCTCCAGAGGAGAATCCACACCCTCCCTGGGCAGCCTGTGCCAGGGCTCCCTCACTCTTACAATAAAGAAGTTTTTCCTCATGCTCAAATCAACGAGGTCCCCCCTCAGCCAGGCTGAACAGCCCCAGATCCCACAGCCTTTCCTCATAGGGAAGATGCTTCAGTCCCCTGATCATCTTGATAGCCCTGTGCTGGACTCTCCAGCAGTTCCCTGTCCCTCTTGAGCTGGGAAGCCCAGAACTGGACACAGCACTCCAGATGAGGCCTCACCAGGGCAGAGTCATAGGGGAAGAAAATCTCTCTTGACCTGCTTGAGTCACGTCACAGGGACTTTTTAAACTCTTCTGACCATTCTTAATGGGCATCTCAACACCCTCTGCTGTAGAAAGAGCAAGATTAAAAACAACAGTAAAGTGCTGAATGGAGCAGACACCCATGGGGTGTTCAGCCTGGGATGGGCATTCAGGGCCACCTTCTGCCACCAGTACAGATCTTTCTCCCCCTCTAGTGGCTGGATGTCACCGACAGCTCAGGGAGAAGGGCCACACTGAGGAACAGTTATACCTCGAGCTGAAAGGATAGACTAGTTCTTCAGGGCTAAGCTGATCCAGTGAATCTTTGATGAAGCCTGTGCTCACAACTTCTCACAGCAAGAAGCCCCCACTGCCCCAGGGCAGATGGACTCCTGAAGGGCATAATCAGCCCCAGACAGGGCTGCTTCAACAAGAACACCCAGGGCTGACAATTTGCAAGACCTGAATGACTGCCCCAGGCCTGCAGGCTCCTACTGGTCTGACTTTATTGATCAAAGAGGAAAGGAAGCAGAGATGCAGACAGCTATCGTCTGCCAGAGGCTGACCCCCTGGGTTTTAGCTCTATTTTCTGTCCACTGGGAAATGGACATCCCTCACATTGCCAGACGTGGGCTTTAGCAGGTATGAACCAGTGGCAGTTCTGGGGTTCAGTATCAGAGGTTGCTTTACCTCCAGTATTCAGATTTGCTGGAAAGCAGGAGAGGAAACTCATCCTTTTTCTGCCTCTCCTACAGCTCTGGGATTGATACAAGATTGCCACAGTCCTTCTGTTTTGGGAACAGCGGGCTACTCTGTTCCAAATCAGTCACTCAAACTCCATCAGCTTTTCCACACCCACCCACCTCTGCTATTGCTCTGCCCAGCTACTCTTCAGGCCTCCTGAAGCTGGTGGTGATCCTGTGGATGGCCTCTCCTTTCCCTCTCTCAGTGCTGTGGAAGCAACTCCAGATGCTCTGAAATTACCCCCTGGTACAGCTTGCATACAGGAGATGTTCCCTCACTCACAAGCAAACAGGCTTTCTTATCCTGCCCTCCCTCACACTGATGGGGGACATCAAACAAGCAGGGGAAACAGGGTCTTCAAGGCCTGTGGTCAAACAGACCATTCTGTTTTCCAAGCATAAATTCAATAATAAAAGTTTATGGGCAGGGCACGACAGAAAACAGAGTCAGTTAGTTAACAGGGCAAGCCTAAGAATTCCAGACTCATGCTGCACCCCAGCTTGGCACCGTGATGAAGATTCTGCCAAGATGGCTGTGTTAAATCAGAAGCCTGGCCACAGCCAGCACGGCAGAGCTGCTGTCCTGCAAGGTTTAGGAATGCATTCCCTCCCTCTAGCCTTGGAAACCAAAGCCCTGAGCTGCTTTTGTGAAGTGAGCCATTGTTGCAGCATGAAAGCCAATCTGGTCAGAGCTCTAGTTTATCATTAAAAAAACTCAAACGTTCCACTTCCAGCCCTGCTGGACACTGCTCCAGCATCAAATGTTGGCTTCCTGGCTGCTAACAAACGTCGGCACGCTGCAGGGTAAGCAGCAAGGGGGACTGCTGGAACTCCTGGGCTTATTCCTCTGGGTCCATGCCTTCTGGCAAGGACTGAAAGAGAGGTGCCTGCCCCCAGAGAAGAGGAAGATGGGGCCTGGAAGGGGCTCAAAGGCATGGAAGCCCACCTAATTACTCACATGCAAGTTGTGTTAGGAGAAGTTCTAGCACATTTACTAATGACCACAATTATTTGTAACCAGATGACTTAATAGTCCCTTCTGACCTTTCAAATCTCTGTATAAACAAGGGTTTATTCTCCCACACTCTGGGGAATGGCTCCAGCTGGACAGGCAGGAACTCAGAGGACAGATCCTCCAACAATGTCAATAATGTACTGGTTGATACTAACCCATGACTTTGTCTACATGGCTGATGTAATTCACATGCTCACAAACAGAGAAAGAGACTTTCAACTCATCTGTATACACTCTCCAGCCCCTGCTTAGACTCTGCCAAAGCTTTCTGATCTTCTTTTTCCCTAGGGCTATTTCATCTTGTATCTGCAACGTCACAAAATTAAGCCACTCCTGCAGGAGAAGATAATGCTACTAACACAAAAAGTTGTGAGTCTTTCCCTGCTCAGGACTCCAGTAACACTGGTTTTAGTACACATGTGCTGAAAGCCATAGATAACTGGTGACAGCTGTGGGTGGACAGCTGTACTATTAGCTTTTCCTGCAGGGATTTGCAATAAATACTTAAGGATGGGCTCAGACTACAGTGTTTGGAGTCAGATCTGGATCATGTCCCACATTAACCGAGCTCAGATTCCAGACTGTGAACACACCCTGCTGCAGGATTCAAACCTAAAACCTGACATCAAAGCCTTTGATTTAATGCTGGTGCAGGCTGAGGGGCTTCACCATGACATCTGACTCACACCTATGCTTTCCCAAGCCTTAGGGTTGCATTTGCTGTTTTGGTATGGCTCAGCAGATACAGAGGATCTCAGCTGAACAGTTTTAACTCCAGATCCAAATTCCACCAAACTCCAGGGCAGTCTAAATCTGTTCTCTATCACTCAAGACAACCTTTAGCAGGAAGCACACTTACTCCTGGCATGTATTCAACAAAGATAGACAGTTTCTTCTCCTCAGGATCTCGCAAGCACCCATAGTACTGCACTATCCTGTCGTGACGGAGAGTCTTCAACAGCTGAATCTCACATTCTAAGGCATTCACCTCCTGCAACAAAACAGATATGCCTTAGGATGGAAAGGAATAGTTATTTTGGGAATATTATCCAAGTGTTGCTCGATGGTGAGCACTCTCTTCATAGCACCTGTGAAGCTGCCTGAGAGGACAGCAGAATCTTAAGGGTTGGAAGGGACTTCAAAAGATCACCCAGTCCAACCCCCATGCCCGAGCAGGACCACCTACAGTAGGTCACACAGGAACTCATCCAGGTGGGTTTTCAGTCACAAAAGGCTCAGAAATTAGGAGTGCTGCCCTAAGAAGAAGGTAGGGAGAAACAGGTGGGATACACAAGGGCTTGGCTTTGAGACAGGTTTACTTCTGTGTGCTCAAGGGGGTTTTCTGGAAAGGTGTGAATCAAGGCACCAGCAAAGCTAATGTAACACCCAGAGCAGGAAAAAGGTGAAGGGAGCAAGAAGGCTGAAACCAAGGAAGAGCAGACAGACCTGAAGAAATGATACCCGAGACAAAGAGGGCCGACATGACCAAGGAACTAGGAGATGGTGTAATCACCAGAGCATCCTGACTGGTGCCACAAGCCATTCAGGACCACCCCAAAGAGAACAAACAACACATAGTATCTCCACACAGTCTTCCACAAGGGACATGGATCCCTCTGCCACCTCTCAGCTTCCAGCCCACCATTCCCCAATGTGCTGCAAAGCACAGTCCTGTCCTTATACTCACTTTACTTGTCTCTTGGCTGTCAGGGTCGAAAGGCACCTGTTTCACTGACAGCTCCCGGCCAGTGTCAGCGTCATAGCAGAGATAAACCTCCCCAAAAGCTCCTCTTCCCAGCAGCTTCCCCAGCCTCCAGTTCACAGGTGCCTGCAGGGCTATACGGGAGGAGGGTTGAGAAAAGATCACAGCAGGGAGACTTCAGCGTCAGAGTCCATCACAAGATGCTCACCAGGGCAGGCAGTGAGCCACCCTCTCCCAGAGGCACCATGATAAACCAGTTTTAATTGCACTAGTGATACTGGTTTGTAGGGTAGGACATCTCCCAGTTAGCATTAGTATAAAGCAGAAACAAGTCACAGAAAAGTCCCATTCCTTAAGAGGCCTTCCTCCAAAAACTGCTTTCCTACCTAATGCTGGACTTTCTCTCCTCTGCTACACGAGTGGTTAGTATGATACAACACAGCTGACCAACAACACAGGCAGGGACCAGTAAAGAGTTTTATCTCACTAGTCATTCCTAGGCTATTATCTGAACCAGCCCAGAATCCACCAATTTCTATAGTATGGGCAGCCTTGCAATACCAGAGCAGCCTGCAACACCATCTTGGGGTGCTGGGGTGACAGTAATGTCAGTCAAGGGAATGGAGCCTCTGGATGCATTTGCTCCCCCATCCCAAGTCTCCTGGAAGCTTCTGCTGGATGAGCACACTGACAATGCAACACACAAGCAACTCAGCAAGTGATGAGCACCAGCTGATCCCATACACGCTCTCAGCTCAAGGGCAAGGTAAGATCATAGAATCAGAGAATCATTTTGGTTGGAGAAGGCTTTTTAAGACCAAGTCCAACCCCTCCCCTCACACTAACCCATGGCCTTCAGCACCTCAGCTACACGGCTTTGCAGTATCTCCAGGGATGAGGACTCCCCCATCTCTCTGGGCAGCCTAGCATAGGGGCTGACAACCCTCTCAGATAAAAAGTTCTTCCTTATCTCCAATCTAAACCTCCCCTCGCATAACTTGAGGCCATTTTCTCTTGTCCTATCACTCATTACTGGAGAGAAGAGATCAACCTCCACTTCACTACAACACTCTTTCAGGTAGAAAGTGATATGTCTCACCTCAGCCTCCTTTTTTCCACACCAAACACCCCCAGCCCTCTCAGCCACTCCTCAACAGACTCATGCTCCAGACTATTCCCCAGCTTCATTGCCCATCTCTGGATATGCTCCAGCATCTCAAACATTCCACCTCAAAGATCCAGTGGGTTGCAGGGACTCTTCAGTGTTGAGTCCTAAGCTAGCACAGCATGCCTTGTGCTGGGGTGGGATAAAAGTGCATTCACACGTGGTTGGCTTAGCTGAAGGCCAGTAACTCAGCAGGTCACAGGAACTCAATTTTGCATGGAGACCAGTACATACTGAGATTTCAGACATCAGTGGCTTGGGCTCACTTACAATCCCTGGCTTTTGTAGGGGAGGTGCTGAAGACTTGCAGGCCTTTTTCACAGTTGTTCCACCATTTGGGCCTGTACTCGTCGTATTGCAAGGTGCTGAGCTTGTCTCCAGTAAAGCTCTTGGTTCGGCTCGAAGGGACAAGCTGGAACAGGTTCTCCTGGGGAAAGTAACTCCTGGGGAAAGTCCTTCGTCCTGGAGGAGAAAAGGGAGTCACAGGAAGGACATAAACACCAGCTTGGATCTACCTGTCACCACCTTCTTACATCACTGCCCACAGCCAGTGATGCACCTCTTGAAATGAAACAAGTTTCATGAAACTGAAGCAAAGCTCTGGCAACTTTTTCAATTTCAATTTAAGAGTTGTTAAAAACAGGCATTACATCTAATGCAGGTGTTTCCAGGGGGGTTTGCAACAGCTTAATTACATCAGGAGGTTTTTGCTGGCTGTTACTCAAACTCTGAGCAGGGAGAGATTCACACTGCAGATTATCCCTGCCACTCTCTAAATCCACAGTACAAATGACCACACAAGCAGCACCAGATCTTGTGGCAACTGCTTTCAGAAGGGTGGTGTCAGTGAGACAAAGCTCATTCTGGAAGGCTCAATACACTCTCTGCATGTCCACAGTATTTTTTCGCCAAGGGAACTTGATTCTTATCCAGTTTTGCCTCTCACTACTTGCAGTCTCATACAGTGAAAGAAGCAGTGGCAAGAAGGTGATAGAGTAGTCCCTAAAGCTCAGAGCTCACCATCTTAAAACAGAGATGTGAGCAGGTACTGCTATGCTGAAACTGTTAAGGGACTTCCTGAAGAAACCTGCTGTAAACATCACAAACCAGCATCAAAAGCAAGAAAGTTATGGGAATGGAAAGGCTGGCATTGCCAGGGGATGAGAAACACCAGTGGTCCCTGGGGCTCAGTTAAAACAGGAGGTGTAAGGAGAGGAGGAGCTGAGCACTGACTTTCCTACAAGCTGGAGATGCTCAGCACTTCAAGATCAGACCCACAAGGCCTCAGAGAGGGTGCTCTTCAGTATACACAAGCAACTCCCAAATTACTTGGTGGTTCTCCCTTTATTAGAAACCTCTCCTTGCCAAGTCTCTCCAGGCCCAGGCACTGTCATAAGCCACTGAGATCCTGGACCCATACACCTTCCTTCCCGACTCTCCATCCTTTTCTTACCATCACTGTAGTCCTTGCGGCTTTGGGAGAGGTGGTACTGCCTCGGGAAGGTCCCACCTTTGCCAAACCTTTCGCAGAAAGGGATGTCAAAATCTGACAGGAGGGAAGAAGGCACATGTTTGAGATCAGTTCAGCATCAAATGCCCAGAGTGCTCTTAGGGGAAAACATTCTGGTCTTCACGCTGAATTTACAGGGAAGGCAGTGCCAAGCTGTTCATTCACACAACCACACCTTCCTCAAGGCTCACTCCAAAATCTACCCACAGTCACACAATCCTCGGTGGAACGTAAAGGATTAGACACACAAGTCTTGGTCCCCCCTGCTATATCAAAGAGCTTTAAACTGATGGCTTTATGGACCCTGGCCCAAACTGTTCAAATGCAAGGCAGGAGATTAACACAGACCAGGCCTTCTTTCCAAGACAGAACACTAAACGTCTTATTTGCACGCGGAAAATGCAAAAATTAGCATGGAAACTGCTAGGTGGGGTCAGGCCCAGATCCATCTACTCCAAAACTTCTGCTCTGACATCAGCTACTTCCAGCGAAAGGCAAAAATCCAGCACTTGGCTAACACTGGACCATCTCTCCCCTCTTCTTTCTCAGATGTGACTTCCGACCTTTGAAAGCCAGAGATCAATTTACATACCCAGAGCTCTACATTCTTACATTTACTTTGATTAAATGCTAGAAAGATAGACACAGAACATACAGAAGGGATTAAAGACCATCAGAGTTTTGATTAGGCATAAGATGATGAGACAGACAAATAAGTAAGATCAGGACTTCTCCTTCTTCAGTTAAAAAAAAAAATGCACCAGGGGAAATTATTGCTGGTAGCACTGAATGACTTGAGATTTCTCCCCATCTTTCACCTGCTGTTTTCCCTCTGTCCAGCTCTAATGACACAGTTTGTTTATTTGTCTTAGCCTGGTGCTAGCAGACGCTCCTTGGAGGCCACTCCTGGCCTCTGCTGCACTTCTGCATGATTTCCCCATGACAGCAGCACATAATGGTTGAAATATGGTCAGCAAGAAAAGCAACAGGGACAGGTCAAGAGGCTCCTGGCGAGCCACGTGTGAGGGACAATGGCAAGTGGTGGCTCAAAGCAAAAATGCCTCCCTGATCACTGGGGAGGTATTAAAACCTTCAGCAACATAGACTAACTGCAGCTTCATCCCTACAGTTCAATTTAGAAATCCTGCCTCAGGCCAGAAATGAGTCTGCATAACACAGGCTGACTGCCATTTGCTCATTTTTAATAGTGAAAGTCATTACAATATTACAGAGTTTCCATGATTTAACCAGCCGGGTGTTTGTAAGTGATTAAGCAGGAACCTATGATCCCTGCAAGTTACCCACACAGTTTCTCTAACAGCATTTGCAGCACTATAGATTAACACAAGCAGGAAAGGTAGAACTCCCTGGAGAGTCTGGGACTCGGGTAGGAAGTTGAGATCCTGGAAGGGCAACTCATGAGTGCAAGCAGAGACAAAAGCTGATCCCACCAGGCTGTTTCCAGCTTGTCAGCACCTCACAGTAGTCTCCAAATACAAAAGCAAGGCCCCTTCAGCACCTTCTTCCAACACTGAGACCACCTCTGGTCTTTCATCATCTTTACTTGCTTGTATCCACTTACTTCAGGGCCCTTAATACCCCGTTTGGGCTGCTGACACCATAAATTGATGCCTGAACCAGGCCCAAAGGCTCTTTGGTGCTACCATTATTGCTGCAGAGCCAAGAAGGGTTAACAATTATAAGAGCATCCCTGTCTGTGTTTGATGCTCTGGGTCTTTTGTTTTAGAGAACATTCACATTTGATTACTGCACAGTCATTTTGCAGTGTAACCTGAGCAAGGGAGCTGGTTTGCTTGCTTGTCTTTAATTACTTTTCATGCAGTGCTAGCCCTCATGCAGTGCTGGTCTTTATCCAGTTTATTACATGCATTTTTTACTTTAAAGCAAATAGAACAGTGCTTACCCATGCAATCAAGACTGTCTTTGGGATGGCTTTTCCTTCCAGGAACCGGGGTTTGGGTAAAGGGAGGGCTGCAAAGTGATTAAAAAACAAAATACATACTTCATTATAGCAGAAAAGCTGTGGAATTAATTAGGAAGTGGTAACATGCAGAAAGGACAGGCTATACCAGGAGGTGCCCTGACCACTGATCAGCCTAGACTACCCAGCTGAGCTCCCATCCTCAACCTGCACAAGAGTCTCATTTTTTTGCTGGATGACACCTTGTTGCTTTCCCTTGTGGCAAATAAACAGGATGCTGCAGGAAACAGTCACCAGGCAGAAAGGAAGCAGCCAAAGACCACAATACTTATGTATCTCCTCCCTCAATGTAAGTGTTCAACTGTGTAGCTCTGCTTTCTATGAACAGCACTCAGCTGCTGCAGATGCACACCCTCAAGTCCTTCAGTCACAGCTGATTCATGCACCTCTCCCCTTCTCTGCAAAGTCATCCCCCATCTCCCTCACACAGGAGGGTCCAAAAGGCACACATACTCTCCCGGGAGAGCAGGAGAGAAGAGGGAGGGATTGCTCTTTCAAGACACAAAGTCTTTAAACTACATGGAGAGTACTGCAAGGGGACTTCAGCAATCCTAGTGAGCCTCTGAGGGGGCTAACAGGGTGATTGCACAGGTTGCTTTTCCACTCTCCCTTTTAACAAAACAGGCATAGCAGCAGAAATCCACTCTGTAAAGTACTCATGTCAAAGCTGATCACAGCAAGTTTGCTATGGCAAAGAGGATTCTGTTGTGTTACACCTTAGCCTCAATCTGGTCACCATGGCTGGTGACTAGTTCTGCCCTCTTGAGGCTAATGCCACCTCCAGCAATTGCCTGCAAGGGCTCAGCTACATCTTTGCAGGAATAGTCACTCTTACTCCTCGTTCTGCCTTTGAAGAGTACAGCCCTTCTCATGTCTCTTCCAGCTCCTAGATTCCATGACTGAACGCAGCTGCCTGCTGCTTTGTGTGTGAAATCAAGCCATACTCCTCTTGCCAACACACCTACCACTCTTCTCTCACTTCACGCTGGAGTGTTACAACCAGGCTGTGCTCCTTCTGTCTATGTAAAAGCAAAGCTGGGGCATAGAGGATGGAAGTACAAGGAATCCAGCTCCAATACAGCCATAACTATGAGCAAATACATCACAGGAAATTATTAAAAGCCACAAAAGGAAATGGACTTTGATACTGAGACAGATCCAAAGTGCACAGAGCTGCAAACCCAAAGCACACTACAGAATCAAATCAGCACTGCATAGACCTGCTGGAACACAGCAGCAAAAGCAACAGGGGGAAAAAAAAAAGAAGAGAAACTCTTTGATGCAGATGGAAACAAAAATATATATTATGCTTCCCAAAAAGGACACTCTGTCTGATACACAGCCCACCACGCTCAGCAGCAAACACACGGATGCTGTGCACGTGTGAGCTCAGACCAAGCAGCCCCAGCGACTATTGAACTGCAGCCGGGGCCGGTACAACGTGTCCCAGTTGCTTCCTGCTGGGAAGCTAAACTTAGTTGTGGCTCCTCTGGTGCCCTCAGCACCTTGACTGACACGTCTGTGGCTGCTGGCAGGGGCTGCCTGATTTACAAGTGGTCAATGGAAAGCAGACAGCATGCCTGGGGGGGAGGAGGAGGAGGCATGGAGAGACTAACAAAATATTGACCTGGTGACTGCAGAAAGCCAAAGGGGTATGAGAGGGAAAGCAGAAAACTAGAGCACATGAAGCCAGGCTGCCCACACATCCCCAGCTTCTTTGTCCAGATTACTGCAACTCAGGATATATATACCATCTGTGCTATTATCTGTTTTTCAGCATTCAGGATAAATTTGTTTCTCAGGTGCAATCTCACCCCAATAGGAAGCTCAGGGGATGCCACTGACCCCACTCCTCTCACAGGCTGCATTTCAGCTTGTGAACCTGGTGACATGCAGGACTCACCTGTCCACAGATCTGTCCAGTGACTGGCAGCTCCCAGATAGTGACCCATCGGGGCTGATGAAAGCTTCGAGCATCTGTCAGTGAAAGAAAAGACAAACAATAAAATCACACACTGTAGCTCTTCAAGCTCCAGCCCTTGCAGATCTCTGCAGGGTCAACAAGGCTCCACTGAAGCTGGCCGATTCACCAGCTGATGCTAGCCCCAGTAGAGATAAGATCTACTCTAATGGAAGTTTTCTTCCCCATGGAAATCCATTTCTGGTGTCCTTTCTGGATGACTGTTCTTTCCAGCTGCTCTTTGCTAGCAGGGAAGTGGAGGCAAAGATAATTAGCACCCTTATGTTCAGAACATGCTGAGAAGTCAATAAGATTCAAAGTACTCCAACTATTTGTGAAAAATAATAACATTTTTTTTAAAAAAGGAATAAAAATCAGGACACAAATGATGTGCTCAAGACTGAAGGGATATTATGTGCCACAGCCAGGATCCCAGCTCCGGACTCCTGACTTCCCCAAGCAGCCCTGGCACATGAGACCAGCCTTTCTCTCCAGTGATAACCAAAGTATCATCAGGGCTATTGGCTGGAGCAATTGCCTTGGCTCTCACTAGCTCAGTGAGTCAAAAGCTGCATTTGTGTCGCTTCCTGGATGAGACATTGTACTGGATGGGGTTATTTATAGCTGTTTAGTAACAACAGAGGTTTTGTATTGAGTGGCAAACCTCAGGGCTATGTGCACTTCTATGCAGAGCAGCCCTTGCTCAGGGCCACACTGTGCTGGATGCTTCCTCCTGGCTGCAGGACACTTGCCAGCCCTGCTCATCCCAGGAAAGCTGAGGAACAAGGTTAAACACCACAGGGAGTCACCCTTGGCTGGCTCCGGGCCCCACATCCTTCCTCCTTCCCCCTTTCCAGGCAGGGAAGGCCCTGTCTTAGGCCTCCTTGGAACAGCTTGCATTGGTTTGGTGGGACAAGCCCAATCGGAAAGTGGGGCTTTTCTCTGCTTCCCAGTTTTTATCCCCAAAGACTCGTCCTTCACACTGCACAAGCCAAAGAGGAGCAAGACTTCTGCTAGATCCCAGTCCCCATCTTTGCCAGCCACATCAGGTCTGTTTTAATCAGCATTAAAGTAATGCCAAAACAGATTTATTTCTCAAAAGCAAAACCTTGGTAAGTCAAGCAGGCTCCATACTCAACCTCTGCTCATCTGCCAAGTGGGTCTCAAGGCAAAGACCACAGTTACATCCCAGGCTTGCACTGGAGCTTACCCCAAAGGGCAGCAAGCACCAGTTTGTAAGTGGTTTTCCATGGGGCACATACGGAAGCTGCAGCACAAGGACATGAGGGCACAGCTCATATGAGAACAAACCCAACAAACCCAAACATTCATCCCCAAATCCCCTTTTTCCTGCACGTAATTTGCGAGAGAGGGCAGCAGGCCACCCACAGCATGTTGCTGTAGAAGCACTGAGGAGAGCATCTGGGAAGCTTTATCAGGAGCAGGCTTAGAGCTCAGCTAGTACTAACAGACCTCTCTTAGCAGCCAGTGGAGCTGTGATGATTTACACCCCAAGGTGGGGGGCATGGGGACCATCTCCCCGCACACATATGCTTTGTCTTGATCCTACCAAATGTGTCTGGAAGGTGTGTGAAAACACTAGAAAGGTAACTTTTGGCTGCAAGGAACAAAATACATCTACACTCTGAGACTGCCAAGACTCACCCAGAGTGACTTCTTAGTTTATTAATGGCTGTATCATCAACCATTGAAAACACAATTTTGTCATGGAAACATTAGCACTGCTTGCACACAAAAGCAGAGCCAGTGGGTGCTATTTGACTGTAGGAAATGCACGTTTCTCCAGGCAAGATCTTTTGGGAGTCATCACAGATGCCTGCTGGAGTGAGCTTAGTGCCTTCCAGATGTCATTCCGTGTCCTTCCTGCATGGTCAGCCATCCTGCAAATTGTGGATCCTGGTTCTGCCCTCCCAAGAGCTTTGTGAGAATGAATTGTGTGCCCAGACAGCCCAGCTGACTTCACAAAACCTACACTAAGCTCTTTGGAGCTATAGCTTGAGTTGGGATGCAAATGGAGAGAGAGATGCAAGTTGCTCCCCTCTGGCCCCTCGACACTGCAGTTTCCCTCATCGTCAGTACCAAAGTGATTTGAGGAAAAGGTGCTGCTTATCACTGTGCTGAGGAACTAGCTGCTCTTTTATTACTGAGGGAATGGAATGCACAAACTCCTTAAGAGAGAGGGGAAAAATATCTGGGGGAGGGACAGATAGGCAAAACCACAGAGAGAGGCTGTGAGCACAGCCAAGAACTGTAACCAGAAGTCAGGCAGAAACAACACATAGGAAGCAGCAAGAGGTGCTGACATCTGTGGTCACTGGGATCCAGAAAGGCTGCAGACACAGCATGCACATGTGTCCCTCAACTATGTTCCTCCTGAGATACCTGAGGATGTTGCCATCATCACTGCAGCTGGCTTTTAGGGATCCTAGAAACTAGGCTTACTGTTTCTTGAGCATATCAAGCCCAGAGACACCCATTCCTGGAAAATCCCGGCCTGAGCCCCATGCATAGGTATTTCATTTTGTGCAAAGGTGGTCAAGAAGGCCAGTGGCATCCTGGCTTGTATTAGCACTAGTGTGACCAGCAGGCCCAGGGCAATGATTGTCCCCCTGTGCTGGCCTCTGGTGAGGCTGCAGCTCGAGTGCTGTGTTCAGTGTTGGGCCTGTCACACCCAGAGGGACACTGAGGGGCTGGAGTGTATCTACAGACAGGCACCAGGGCTGGGGAAGGGGCTGGAGAACAAATCTGATGGGGAGCAGCTGAGGGAGCTGCGAGTATCTAGTCTGGAGGAGGCTGAGAGGAGACATGAGCACTCTCTGCAACTCCCTGACAGGAGGTTGTAGTGAGATGGGAGTTGGTCTCATCTCTCCAGTAATGAATTACAGGACAAGAGAAAATGGGCTCAAGTTGCGCCAGCGGAGGTTTAGTTTGTAGCTGAGGAAGAACTTTTTCCCTGAGAGGGTTGTCACTGTCTCAGGCTGCCTAGAGAGGTCATGGAGTCCCCATCCCTGGAGCCATTGCAAAGCTGTGTAGCTGAGGTGCTGAGGGCCATGGCTTAGTGGTGGGCTTGGCAGTGTGAGGGGAGGGGTTGGACTCAGGGATCTTAAAGGTCTTTTCCAACCAAAATGATTCTGATTCTATGACTTAATGGCATTAAGGGCACTCCCGGCAAAACTCTCGGTATAGCCCTCATGCCCTGACCCCACTTACATTCTGATCCATGGTCTCAGGGATGAACTCCCCCTCACTGTTGATGCTGGTGTAGGATCCTTGGCGAGCAATCTGCTGCTGCTCCTCAGGAACGCTGCCCGGGGGTGGAGAGCTTCGGCCGGTGTGCAGAGAGCCTGGGACATGGGAAAGGCACAGGTCAAGGGCACAGGTCAAGGAGAGGACTGGCTACATCCAAGTCCTTCCAGATACACTGTTTCAATGACCACAGATTTCCTGGTAATGTTGCGGCATTTGAACTAGCGTGGAAGGGAATGTAGGAGCTAGAGACACGATACTGTTTATGGGCATCCTACAAAGCCTTTGCAACAGGAGCAGTTTGTTCCTGTGGAGCCACACATTTAGCAACCTTAGCCTTCAACTCACCCTGGATCTTACGAGTTGGCATTGTATCCAGGTACTCTGTTGATGTCAGATAGAAAAGGTCTCCAGAGTCAATCTCAAACCAAAACACAGATTCCAAACCCACCCCCTCTTTGACCTCTATGCATTTCCTCCCTAGATCACATCACTACCTTGTTCATCCATATGGGAAACAGCTCAGGTGACTTAAATGTTTCGTATATGAAAATCATTTGCACTCAAAAGCCCCTCCTCTCAGGGACTGGAGAATCTTCCTTATGAGGAAACCTGTGAGACCTGGGGCTGTTCAGCCTGGAGAATAGAAGACTGGGAGAGACCTCATCAACACTTATAAGTACCTAAACGGTGGATGTCAAGAAGATGAGGTGACACTTTTATCTGTTATCTCCAGTGACAAGAGGTAATGGACATAAGCTGGAACACAAGAAGTTCCACAATGAGAAACTTGTTTGCTGTTGAGGTGAGGGAGCCCTGGCACAGGCTGCCCAGGGAGGGTGTGAACTCTCGTTCTCTGGAGGTTTCCAAACCCACCTGGACACATTGTGCCCCCTGATCAAGGGGAACCTGCTTTAGCAGGGATTTGGACTGGACGATTTCGCAACTTTCCTTCCAACCCTCACCATTCTATGATTCTCACCTCCTTCTCTATATATATAAAAACTAAATGGAAGGAAAACAGCCCTCAAAATCCAAGAACCATGGAGAATGGGATGACCTGTGAGATCAGCTCATCCCCTTCCTCTGTCAAGAGAAGATTGTCTCCTGTGTCTGTAGCTCCAGAGGCTCCACACCAGCCATAGCCACCTGGAAACACCTGAGGTTTTGCAGTGTACCGTGTGCCCCTCAGCACAGACAGCAGGGCTTTCACAGGCTCCCCATCAGGTTTGTTTAGCATAAGAGGGTTTCTATTTGGCACTTGGGAAAGAACTCCACAGCTTTCTGATATGGAAAACCCATTCCTCTCCCTTACTCCCCTAAATACACCCTAATTGATTCCTTGTGCCTTTTCATAGTTCAGGGAGCACTGTCCTCACTTGGCCCAGATGCACAGCCTTGGCTCTGCGTGTCTTTCTGCAGTCCCTGCCCTCCATCCCTGGGCTGTCATCACTTCATGGCAAGGAATTGCTGACTGAGGTCCATGCTGGAGCCTCAACTGGTCGGCATTGTGCCATGTGAGCCTTCACACAACACAACTCACTTTTAAACCAATTTCTAAGTACACATGCTTAAAGAGTTAGAAAGCATATGGAGATGCATTTCCTTATACTTTGTATCCATTTTTGCAGCACTATTTGCCAACTCTTGGGTTCACCACTACCATTTGGTAACAACATGCCCAGGCTAAGCACAATATTGAAAGGGAAAGGTACCAGGAAGGGGCCTATCCCATCAAAAAAGTCAGCAGTGATTAATCAACACAACGCTTCTGCATTTTCTGCTGCTATTTTGCATCAGACTTACTGTGCCAGATTGATCTCTGGCATAAAACCATCAGCGTGATCAACACTACAAATCCAAGTATCCATCTTTTACTGAAGCTGACATGCAATGGGAGCCTCTGACTTTAATAGTGTCACCCCAGCAGTACAGATCACTAAATCAGGCTTGCTGAATTTATACCAAACACATAGATCTCTCTGTTCCACAATACATCTTCCTCCAGCCTCTGTGTTAGGATTGTAAAATTAAAAGTCATATGGCCCTGAGTTACTTCTTCATCCTATTTTCTCCTTCACAGATTTCCTGCAGGATAAGAACACAGCGAAAGAAGTCCAACTGAAGGAAGGCCAAGATCAAGGGGAGAGAATCTCTTGAGTACTGCAGAGCTCATAACAAACTGGCTTTCCCCCAGCCCTAAAAACAAAACCAGTTGGTAAACATGGCATCCTCTCTTTGAAGATAAGCAAACAAACATTTAACCATTTCTTAGTTCAGGTATCTTGGATAAATCACTGCAGTATCATCCCCTCCTCTGCCTAGCAGATGTCAATCCAGAGGACATTTGGGAGGATTCAGCTCTGTTAAGCTTTTCTGTTACTGCCACAATGAGGTGTGGGTCTGCTTGTGCAGTGCTGGGATCTCTCTCTGCAACAACCCACTCATATTCCAGCAAGTCTTTCTTGGATCTGACAACAAGCTGTACACATCCTGCCTGATTTTGAACACAGGGAGTTAAATGAGCTTTATTACAAGTGTAAAGACTTTGTATGATCTCACATTAAGCCTTTGCCTGTAACAAATACTCTCAGTCATCAGGTCAGTTGTGTTTGACCTTCTAGAGTCACATTTCCTGCCAAAAACTGTAAAAAAGGGATAAGAGACTAGTGATTTCCCAGCAGGCAAGGAAGTTAAACAAAATGCTTAGGCTTCTGCAAGCCTGGAAGCTGCTGAATTGAACCAAATCCCTTTCTGACAGGCTGTTTGGGTAGAAGAGCTGCTCAAAATAACTTATGCAGCTTCACACCTCCAGGAGCACTGGTTGCTCCTGCTTCACATCCATGCATGTCCATCTACCCAGGAGAAACATGGGGAAGTGGTGGAAGCAGAGCTCTGGAGCCCAAGATTGATCTCCCATAACCCCCAGCACTATCCTGCCCTGTTGAAACCTCAAGGCTATCTCAGTGCTGCTGGCAGGGAGGGATGGAAGATAAGGGTAAGGGAGAAAGAGTGACTGTGGTACCCAATGGCAGGCTTAATTGATAGCAGGCGTAACACAAGGCATATTGGCTATCTTAGATAATGCTCCTTTACCCATCCCGAGGCAGAAACAGACAGACAGGCCCAGATGTGCTTGCTGGACACATCACAGGTGCTCTTCACACTCAACCTAATGCTCAAGAACCAGCAGCAGCTCCAAGCAGAGAGAGGAGACTCCCAGAGGATCCACAGGAGTTCACATCAGCTCCAGTCTGCAGACCCAGCGGAGATGGGGCAGGCTCTGAAGCACTTCTTTGTAAGCAGGATGCTGGACAGATCTTAGCAGCTCTATTTAAAATTCCTAAACTTACAGAAATTGGCACTGGCTGAGCATCTGACCTCGCTTACCCTTTGAGGGAAGGTGCTTTGGGAAGAGATTCCTGCTCCATGTTACACTAACGTAAAGCCATATATTTAAGACTAGAGCACAGCACGTCCCGAGCAGGGTGAACCAGGCCAGCACGGAGACTTACAGTCACTGCTGGCACCCACTGGGGTCTTTCATGTTCCCTTCTGTTATTTTTATTTAAGAAATGTCTTTCATGCAGTATGTGCAGAGTTTGTGGTGCTGCACGTACAGCCAGCTCCCTTGTGCCAGGCTTGGCTTCCCTCCGCCTTCCCTGGCTTCTCTCTCCCTGCCCTGGCAGGTCCTTCCTACGAACTTCATCCAGCTCTGACCAGCATCAGGGGTCCTGATGGAGGAGCAAAGCCCCTTTTAAAAGTCAGAGCTGGGGAGAGTTTGCTGGCAGCTTCCTACGCTCACAGCTGAACCCGCAGGGAGCCCAGCCCTGGGATGACGTCACCAGAGCTCCATGATGGACACCACGTCGAGATGTGCTGTTCCCAAGCCCCGGCAGAAACACAGGGCTCAGGATGCAGAGACACAAGAGACAAACCTGCAGGCAATGTCTCACTCTGTGACTGCTGAGGGGAGATATGAGCAGACAAACCAAATCTCCTTCAATTTCTTCTTTTTCAGTGGGACCCTACAATTCTCTCTCCCCTCTGTGGTGATACTCAGAGTGGATTCCTACATCTTGATTTAAAGCCAATTTTAGGGTTCTTCTGTACAAATAATCAGGACAGAGCCCATTTTCTAGCCCTAAAGCAGCTGGCATGATGCACCCAGCTAAATTCTCCTCCTCTTCTCAAAATAGAGGAGGTCTCATCCATTGCAAATCTTGCAACAGGTCCCTAGTCCATGCTCCCTTAATTTGTATACTGCTGTCCAGGAAATGTGCTAATGCTTAAGCAACCTTACCAACAGCCAGCCAGCTTTCATGTCCCAGTCCTGTGAGTTTAATGGCATAGATGTCACCTCCAGGCCTTTGTTTCTCAGTTGTCTGGCCAGCCCGTGCACCAGCAAAGTCTTTGTACCACCTCTCTTCAGAGATCTGCATTCAGATCCTCTCAGCGAGCTCGCAAGGGGTTATGTGCTGCTGCACACGTGTCCAGACACCCATAAAAACCTCTGAATCATCACTGTAGTGGCAATTCTCTGAGATGAAAGTCCTGCTGTCCCCATAGCTGGTCCATATTCTAGAGCACATACCCAGCCAGCACTGGCTCGTGGTCTGGAGAGAGCTGGCAGGCACATGATGGCATGGCTCAGCAGCCTGGATTGCCACCATGGGGAAATGTAAGAGCATTTGGCACATGTTTTCACTGAAATGATGAATCTGGAACGAGGCTCTTGAACAATGTGTGGATAATTTTCTGAAACATATATTTTCTCAAAGTAAATAAAAACAACCCTCAGTTATCTGAAAACTCAGAACCCAAATAGATTTTAACCCAAGTTTCCTGGCACTCAGTTGAGCATTTACAGATGCTGGTCATCAAGAGAACAGAACATGTTCCACTTCCCCTTACCCACTAAAAAGAAGAGTGGGGGAGATTTCCACTGAAAAAAAAAAAAAAGAAAATATTGCTTTGCCTAAGGTTTTTCAGGGACATGGAGTGAGGACGTTTTCTGTCCATCAGAAGCAAAAATAGTCCAGTCTTCCCCAGAACATCTATCCCCTTCCACTGTGCCAACAACACGCACTTTTATTATTTTTTGCTGCCGTTAACACAGCAGAGTCAGCAGAAAAACATAAGACATCTTAGAAACACTGAGAACATGACCCTGAACCACCTTTTCTTATAAAGTCACTTTAAATCTCCCTTTAAATGTGGTTTCAAGAGAAAAGCTGCATTGTGTTAAGCAAGATTCTCTCGTCAGGGAACACTGATGACAGCAGAAGCAAACACTGTAAAATCCCTTGCAACGGCACATGAAGGGCAGTTTTTCCTACAGAAATCCCAGCCTCTTTGGCTGCCTTTTGACTATCCATCAAATTCACTGAAATCTCTGGTTCAAGGAACCACAATACAGGATCATCTCTGTCTGGCTATTGCCTGATGTTCAGCTATATGCTCCATTTGAAACACTGCTCTCCCTTTCAGCTAACTGGAGTTTCTGCACAGCTACTAAGATTACCCAGTTCTGACTAAAGGTCAAAAAAAACAATGTGCTGGATTGTGAACACCTCCTCTACAGAGCTACAGTAGGTTCCTACAGACCCCAGATAACTCCAAAGAGAGCTCTGGTGTGCTGTTAATGATGCAGAAAGTTTATTGCAGTCTCTTTTCAAAACAAGAGCAAGACTGACAGTCTGTATGGGAAAAAAAAAATCAGAGGGATGACTGTAGCATGTGCTGACTACCTTTGCTACCTAACTGTGTAACAGCCCTGAGGATGCTGGTTTAGATGCACCAGCAATGGTGAGACCCTCCATGAAGATCCCCATATCAGCACTCTGCATCCTACATCCGGTGCTGTCTAATCCTCCTCCATTACCTGGATTAAACCAGCGTGTTACAACCATTCTTCCACCCTGCTATTCCCTCAAAATCCATCTGTACCTCAGGCCCTTGCAGAGCTGGTATCTCTTCCTTTGTCTGCCTTGTCTTACCTATAGCATTCCCTTCCAGCGACACCTCAGTCAGTGGCATAGACATGGTCAGAGACTCTCTTGCAGAAGCTCCAAAACAGTAAGGAAATGCCAGAACATGGCATAAAAGTTAGCAGAAAACTCTAACTTTGCAAGAACTAATCTTCTCACTAGCCTGGCTACACGTGGAATCAATTCTGCCCATCAGGCTCAGTTCACACATCAGTGACAGCTGCCAGTGCCACAGTTCTTCACTGGTTTACGTTAACAGCTTAACAAGTACCAAAAAGAGAGCAGCAGAGATGTTTTGCTGAAGCACAGCTTCTGCCAAGGCTCTCTGCCTTACCATGAATCTGTGTGTTCATTTCATTCAGAGTCATCTAATGAATGACTCTACCAGACTCTGAGCAAACTCTCAAGAGCTAGGTGAGATAGAAAAAGACATGCACAATAGAAAAAGACAATTCTATCTTCAACCACCAAGAGAGCTCTTGTACATCTACCACCCTTGGCTTCAGTAAGTGTTGTGCATGGCTGCCCAAGGGGCTATATTGGAGCTACCCCAGAAGAACATCATTGTCTGAGGTGCAGAGAACCACAGGATGTGTTATCAGAGCAGAATGGACTATGAGACATGTAAAGGGCAAATCGTTAGAGAAACATATACTGTTGCTGAATAGAAGAAAGAGTTTGGAAGTCTTTACTGCCATTTAAGTACAGAGGGTCTTTGAGGGATGAGGTATATCTTCACGTGTATTTGTATAGGAGTGTCCCACTTTAATCAAGGCCTCTGATGCTGTCCTTTCTACATCTGTCAAGTAATTGTACAAAAACATCAGAGATCACATGGAGTAACATGAAGAATTATACCCCTGATATACAATCCTATGGGCTGCTTTACCAGTACTGCACCAGCCACCCTGCTCTCTACAAAATCCTACAAGGTTCTACACACAAAAAGGTCCTACAGACAGCTTACCAAGAGTACTTGTCATTTCAAAAAGCTCATAGTATTTTACAAAGTCAGAAAACAGTCGAACTGCAGCCCCCACAGGGCTGCAAGAAGAGACTGGGTATTTGCCAGCCTGGCTCCGGAAGCTGCAGGGCTCTACTCCCAGCACCTTCAAAGGAACTGCTGCAAAACACTGTGCACACCCATTGTCCTGAGAAACCACAAAAGCAGTTACCACAGACTTCATTTCGACATGTACTTGGTCCTTGTAGGCCCAACTCAGGAGCTAAGACACCCAAGCTCATTCAAGTACATTATTCTGCTCACTGAGAAAAGGGCAGAGACACTGAGAGAACAACAATAGATAGTTAAAGGAGTAAATATGCCAAGATCTCAAAAAGCCTTGGCTTTCTGTAGGTCCTCACTCTTCACTCTGATAAATCTCAGTAGCATCAAACTCACTAGAGATTTTGATTGCTGCATATCCCCTCTAAATTACACCTCATATCCCCTGTTGTTGTTAGCTTTCATGGCCAACGTGGCTCTCTGCTGTGCATAACTTCATTCAACCTGTGCAGCTTTACAGATTCTCCTCCTCAGGCTGAGGATAAGCAACAACTGCACTGAGTGACTGGTGGGAGATGCCAGGGTGGCTGTCCAGACTGTATAGCAGCTCCAGGGTTGTGATAGAAAAGAGAAAGGGGATGGTGAGCAGCTTGTAAGAGCAAAATACACCCCAGGGAGCGTTGCCTTTCACTGACCTGTTGAATACTTCCGTGTCCTCTCGGAGTCTTTGTACAGGGATCCCATGATATCACCCATGGATCTGGAGATCCTCATTTCATGCTGTTTGCTGTTATTCGGCTGGAGGAGCTGGTAATCAGACAAAGGGAATGATCAGACTTGGCCAGAGTCCTTGTGGACACACCATGTGAAACCCTGTATTTGGCTCCCCATGACCACATTACCCAAGAACTATAAAGAAAAACAAAAAAAGAGACATGCACGTAGTCCAGAGTGATCCAAAAATGTTTCACAAGGCACGTCTGTTATTAAAATACTCTAGTAAGATTAAGCTCCAGTTGATAACAGCAAATACAGGTACTTGACATGAAAGACTATTCCTGTAATGCTTTATTTCCAGTTAGATACAGAGATGGATCCCTGGTCTGAATCCAATTTGTAACCCCAAAATCAGAGCCTCTTCTCCATGCTCGCTAGACTTCAGGGGCAGCCTAAGCACTGCAGAGGGTCCTCTGTAATAGAGCAGAGGAACAGAGAGTAGAGCATCAGGCTCTGCCAGGGAAGAGAAATGAGTACATCCAGCTGGCAACTTAAATGGCAGTGGTCAGGTCTTACTAAGATAACACATTATAGTGCATTTTATACACATCATTTCATGTATGACCTTGGAACCATACATTCTTACATGCAGGAGCATGGTTACATGCTTCAGGAAGAGATGGACCTGCTCTCAATCTACCTGGCTTCCCTGCTCTTTCTAGCTGACTTGTAACACTGCTATGTTCCCACAGTTCCTAGCGCAGATCACCCCACTTCTGCTCAGCATTTAGGAAATCCCAACTGATGGCTCAGTTTTCGCCTTGAGACTCTGGTCTCTGCACTTTCTGAGAGCCTTTCAAAAGGAGATGCGAAGTTCCTGGATCTGTGAGCACCAGCAATAGCCTGAGGACAAGCACTAACAGTTTCAAGATTCCCAGTCTTTCCAGTACTTCTAGGAAATATAAGGAAGAAATGGAGTTGCAACATCTGCAAATCCCTTGCTTTACAGTCTGTGCTTGAGGCAGCACGACATGTGCTTTGGCAAGACACTCTGTGCAGGCGAGGTCAGGCTAACAGACTTTACTGAAAAAACAGAGAGCTCAGGAAAAACAAGTAAATAAATATGGGGGGGGGGAAATAATGAAGACAGTCCTGCATGAGGCTGAAGGATTCTCCAGTTTGCTCTCTGGCATTTAGTACTGCAGCACCAGATGGAGGGAATGGTCCTCATGCTACCACCCATCATGGCATCCTCCTGGGTATGGGGGAGAGGCTAGAGAGGAATAGTGACAGCATTTCTAGGCAGGAAGCACAAGGGGATGGCTTGGGGTTTAACCTTGTTTGAGGATGAGTGAAGCATTTAACCCTTCACAGGTTACAGGAAGAGCTAGCAGGAGGTGAGCTCAGCCTCTAGGCCACCACCACAGGAAGATCCCCAAGTAGCTGAGCCAGAGCAGGGCTGACCCCCCTTCATAACCATCTTGCCCTCTGCTCTGCACTGTCAGGATATTCGTTTCCACTCCCCAACACAATAATAAGGCGTCTAGCTCCGGACACAAAGGAGCAGAGAAGGTGAAGGACTCACATTCGCTTTCTTTGGAACGCTCACAATGATCCGCAGGCTCTTCAGGGAAGGGCTCAGCTCCAACTGTTCCACTGCTTTGTCCAAATCTTCCTGGGATTTCAGCGGGATCAGGAGCTGGAAGGGATTGAACAAACACCCAGCACAGCAGTGTCACACTTCTGGGTAAACAGAGGAAAGCAGGTCCTTGCGGGGAACAGCTTGAGAATCAAGGGATGAGGGAGGAACCTGAGAAGGCAGATGGAAAACAGATTCCCCATGCCCTCCAGCTCACTGAGCTCTAACATTTTCTTCCAAGTTCTCATCTACCAAGGAACAGGCATAAAAAAACAAAACAAAACAAAACACAACAAAAACATCTGCAAGGAGAGAGCTTAAAGGTCACATCATCAATTCAGCCAGTGGGAAGAGCAAAGGGCTGAGACAAAAACTTAGGCTTGCTGCCTGCTCCTCTGAAGCTGCTCTGATCTTGGAGTTTGAAGGCAAGACCTGCTGCTACGCGGCCCTAAAACAGTCCCTGGGAAAACAGTCATGCAATGGTGCTCCAAGAAAGAAGTGACCTGTTCCCAATGATTTACTCAGGTAAATCCTCAGCAACTTTACCAACTGCTGCAACCTGTGTTCCTACACTCCGACACAGTCTCCTTAGTGTTTGGGCATCAGGGGAAATCAGGGAACATCTCAAAAGTAAAAGTCTCTTCCCTTTAGATGTGAAAGGTGTACATTGCTCTCCCTCCAAAAGCCGCTTTTTGACATTAATTTGTCATGCTCTTTTGAGGGTAAGCAGACCAGAGCTCCACACTGTAGTGTCTATCAGGCAGCTAAAGGTCCTGATGTCTTCCTAGTAAGTGTCAGACTATTGTCCTCCTATCTCCCAAGTGAATATGACCCTCCTGATACTGCTGTGTGTGTACCACTTCCTGCAGACGGCTTGCAAAGCCTCCACCACCCAAAACAGCTGCACCTCAGAGAGGCTCTGTGACTTTCTGATGCTCTGGGCTAAAACGAAAACCTGACCTTTTTGCCCGTCACTCAGGAGCATTCTGTCTAATCTCGTAAACCCAAGCCTCAGCCCCTTGCCTAAAGTACTGACACTGACTCTAGCCAACATAGCATATTATACTCATGCCTGTGCCAAAGCATTGCTACCTACCAAGCACCCACAGCTCCCAGTAGGCTCTTGATGGTCTTGCTGGGAGCCAGAGCTGCCTAGAACTCCTGGAAGGTAGCTCATCCTTCTAGGGCATCAGGGTTCATGCCACCAGCCACAGCAAATGCACCTCAGATCAACCACCACAGAAAATGACTCTCTAAAGCTGCCTGTGTCCACCTTTTTGATCTCAGGGTGTTTCCAAGGGTTTGGCTGTTAGCCCACAGCTAAATACACCTCAGACCGTGTGCACTAAGGCTAGGGGTTTGGGGATAACCAGGTCAAGGGAAAACTGTGGGCCCTGGCCAAGGGAGATGAAGTTTCACCTCTCCCACCCAAGGACACCAAGCTCTGCCTTAGATGTCTGTGAGGCTGCTGTTTCTACATTGTGAGCATCTTAAGGTTTGGATGGAGCTGCAGCTGTTCAACTGTTCCTTAAGCAGTAGAGCTGAAGAGATATTCTCTTGGTGTACTGCTTAACCCTCTTGAAGTTCTCAAGAGCATTAAGCAGACAAGCTTTGTCCCTTACACTCACACAAATAGAAATGAATGACAGAGAGAAGCTCCCCTTTGTCCCACCACCAAGCAGAATTTGACTCTAAACTGTAAGCACAGTGCCACTGCTTACTCATCCCTTTGCACAGCTACTCACAAGTGCTCAGAGCAATCCCTCATTTGCAGCTTTGAACAAAATGTTCTGCAGGTCACTCTGTCTCACTCCAATATCACAACATTAACAAGTTTGCCTGCCTGCTTCAGAGGAGCCAAAAACATCAGGCAGAAATTGCCCTCCTGTAAAAGGGACTTCAGACACTATTTAGCTTGGCTTTACCTATTACCCACATCTGGCAAGTAAATTTTTCTCCATTTGACTTCCAGACTGTGGCACATAACAGATCTACTAGGCTTGAAACTAAATAGGGACTCATGCAGAGCCATGGAAGTACCTGCCAGGCTGCATTTGCAGCAAAGTGGGTTTGTTCTGTCTACAGAGTGGGCAGCCGTGATGAAAAACAAAGTTTACCTACACAGAAGTTTCACTAAACAGAGATAAGTAGATTTTCTTCTTGCTTTTAAATAGTATACTCCCTTGGAGCCTGATGTTTTAGTATATGGTTTGGTAGTCAATCCACTGCAGTCTCAGAAATTGAGTGCAAAGGGTGAGTTTTCACTCACTGCAACAGTATTGCTAGACCCCACTCTGTAAGACACTGCAGAAAGTCAGAGAATAGTAGGAAACAGGGTTGGGGAAAAATCAGAGAGGTCAATTATTTCACCTTCCTGTCCAATGCAAGACCAACTGGCATCAACAATTCTTGACAAATATTTGCTAAATATGCTTTTATCTCCTCTCCCCCTGTAACAGAGCTTCTACCACTTCCCTTGACTTTAACTCTCCCTAACCTTCCAAAATTACACCGAGGGACAGCCTCAAAGACAACAAGCAGGGGGAGGCCAGAAGAGAACTGGTGGCACCAGAGGTCCAGTATTCTGCACAAGATCACATCACAAGTGGATCATGCAAGTGGGACAAACAAGGTAACAGTTACACCTGGAGCAACTGTTTAGATGAACTCAATCAGAGCATTTTCCATAGAAGCCATTCTTTCAATCCTGAACACAGTCAACTGTCTAACAAACACCACACCACACTGCCCATGGTCAGGTCGGATTTTGCTGTCCCACTCATCCAAAACACAAGCCTGGCCTAGGACTAACACACAGACATGTCCCATGCAGTACATCCATGGCCAAGCCCCACTCTTATCTATACCAGCCCAAGGCTGCTGATTCCATAGTCCCACCAGGATGTGATTCATGCATGCCCCTGCTCCACCCAGCTGGTATATTCATCCCTCTGATCTTGGTTTCAGTACTCCTGTTTCACCAGGACAGGGACCGACATCTAGGGAGATTTTGTAGGGGCCTGTTGAACTCTAGGTAATTTTGGTCTAAAAAGTGCCATTGCAAGAGAAATTTGATGGCACAGCTCCCTTTGAGCATGAAGAAAGTGTGAAACATTAGGTTGTAATGCGTCTATGTCAGACTACCTCTAAGACTTGCAGACTCAAAAACGGCGCCAGAATGTTCTAGGAACCAGATGCCAGGGTGTCACCATGTGGGCTATGTCCCCAAAAGTCACTTTGCCTGTTTATAATGTTTCCACAACAACAATCCTAAATTACTAGTACTAAGACCTTTTCCCAAAGGTGTGTGTTTTCACAAGGAGGAATTTTTATATGTAGAAAAAAAAAAAACATTGAAAGTCATCCTTGCCCTTAATAAGTTAGGAGTGTGCTCATGGCACTGCTATGTGCTGTGCACATACCCAGGAAAGACAGTCTCTAATGTGGGATAAAATCCATTATTTAAGCTTCTGTTTTCTGTTGTCGGGGAAAAAAAAAGTCCTCTTACAGTGGAAAGAAACCCGGAATGAAATGAGTCATTCCTGGAGAATTCAATGGCAGGCTTTTCCCAGGAGGGCTGTCAGAGAATACCCAAGATTAGAAACCTGGTTATATTCAGATCCAAAACCCAGTGGACACTTTGGTATGAAGAGGTACTTATTATAAAAGTAGAGCAACTTTTTTGTGGATCAAATTTCCATTGAAATAGAAAGGTGGGGAAAAAAAGAAAAATATTAAGAGAAAGCTCTCTTCACAAGCTCTCTCTTCATTCCTACTTTAAGGAAAGGCTATTACGTCATTTGCAATTAATACCTGAAGAAGCAAGCTGTCAAGAAATTTCCAAAAGAATCTGTGTTTAAAAGCACACTTACTTGTGATCTGGTCCTCTCTTTCCCAAAGCCAAATCCACCTTGAGAGCCTTGTGGCTCTAGATGGCAAGGTGTCTCACAAGAAAATGCTGAGCCCAGCAAAACAGATGCCAAGGATTGCGCCCTCCTAGGCCAAGGCCCTCACTAGTACCTTCCTTTCAGACACAGCGCTAGGCTCAAAGAAAAAGTTGGAAATATAGTAGCCTATGTTAAGAAAAAGATTGGAGAAGAAAGGTCTTCAAGTTTGCAAATGCGAGGACTGCAGTTGGGGTGCACTTGTTGGCTGCTTGGATGCGGCCACAGGACCTGCAGAGGATCCTTTGACAATGCCCATTTCACTGCAGGCCTAAGCACCAGCACACATACATGGTTCTGGGGTGAAACAAAGGCAGTGCTAGACAAAAGCACATTATGTTAGCAGCACTGTCCCTCATGCTCTGGACTTCATCATGCTCCTGCAATTGCCTCCAAGATGGGAAGGCTTCACATGCCACCCAAACATGCAGCAGCCCACAGCCACTTCATGTGGCTCTCAGTGATGTTATTTGGTCTCAGTCCCTCTCCTCTGCCCTGTGTCTGCTCTCACCAGCCAGACATGCTCTGAAAGGTGGCCCTATTGCCCCAAGGGTGATGAGAAAACATCTACTGGTGCTGACTATGCAGCTGAACTGGCAACATCTCCACCATCTCAGCCACTTAATTCCTCCTCTTGTTTGTGTTAGAGGGATACTTTTGTCAGGGAGGGGAAGTCAACGTTCCTGTGTCACCATTTAATAAGCCTTAGTGAAATAATTTTGAGAAGGGAGTAACTCTTGTTCACTCGCTAGCTGGAAACCACAAAATATGATTAATTTTTCTTCACATTACTGTACAAAACTAAAATTAGGGTCTTAGAAAACAAAAGATCGCTCAGTTCTGAAGGGGCCACCAAGCACCCTAAAACTCTCCCTTTAGCAATAAGGAGAAGAGTACCTCATTGTTCACATAGCCTAAATCCATCGTCTGTCCAAAAGCATCCGTGACCTTCTGCACCACTTCTTTGAATTTGACTGGTCTTGGAAACGGGATGATCCTGTGTACACAAATATAATAACCGTCTCAATTTAGTAGAAGCATACTGGAATTTGGAATTAGATTGACTATTCAAAAGGAATGACCTGTACTCTTCTATTACAAAGCATAAAGCTTGCTCCTTGCATTTACACTCATAGAAATGCCACTTGTCTTCTACATCCAAGAGGGGACTTGATCTAACCTGCAAGAATATCTACCAAAAATCCTAGTGCTGCTCCTCTGCTTCTTCCCCTACAGTGAGGTATAAATGGAAAACAAAAAGTCCAGCAGCCCTTCACTGGAGAAGATGCAGGAGCCAGGGACCTGTTCAGGGATCAGGCACTGATCAATTATTTATCATCTCTATTTTCATTTTCAAGGGGCTCTGAATAGGAAGGAGGGATGGAAGAGAGAGAGATGCAGCCTAGCATCCTGTGACTTTCCTGTACCATCCCATAGAGCAGCTCTGTAGTTATATATCACTAGGTACGGTCTAGACCTGCTGTAACATTACTTACATCTTCTTTTGCTTTAACGTGCAACTTGGACCATGAGCCTGTGAGTTTCCAGCCCTCTGTCCTGCCCTGCCACAATCACCAAGCAGAGGTGATTCCATGAAAATGTCAAGCAGGGAAGGGCGGGCAAGTTTTAACTCCCAGCTCTATTTTTATGGGATCCATGCCCAAAATCTTAAGTAAGTGTCACAGGCTGCTAATGAAAGGACACATTTCTATAGAGCTGCTGCTCAGCTGCGGGTCAGTAGGGCTCAAGAATTAAAGAGAAAAGAGGATCCAGGAGTACACTCTACATCCCTGTAATGACTTCCAGCTTGGAACCACTTGCCTGCATGCAATTCCCAGGAGGTACTTCTGGTCAACAGGATGACAAGACGAGGCTCTTGCATATACAACTGTAGTGGATTTTATGGAAATGAATCCTGCTGTGAGCTCAGTTGCAGCTGGATTAACTCAGTAGGACAACACTGGGTAAAAAAAGTCTCTGTACATGTGGGGGACTGGGTTGGGTACATACCTTTTTTCTTCTTGATGTTCAAACTTGATCCTGACATTTCGCTGCTAAAAGAAAAAGTAGAAAATGGTTAGGTCCCAAACTGCCAAGACTGACTCTCAGACCCAGAGCTGAAAGGAGTTCTCAAGGACTGAAGTTCTAACTTCAGTGGGCACCTGGGCTATTAGGGTCAAGCTGCCTGCTGGACTCATGGGCTTTGGGAAAACTCCACATTGCTGATCTATATGCTGTAAAAAAATAAAGTCTTCTATAAACACAAGAACACGCACTCACACAATCACAAGTACTGGAAGGGATCTTGAAAGATCACCCAGTCCAACCCCCCTACCAGAGCAGGACCACCTAGAGTAGGTCACACAGGAACTCATCCAGGTGGGTTTTGAATGTCTCCAGAGAAGGAGACTCCACAGCCCATCTGGGCAGCCTGTTCCAGGGCTCCAGCACCCTCATAGTGAAGAAATTGTTCCTTGTGTTTCTTTGGAACCTCTTGTGTTCCAGCTTGTACCCATTGCCCCTTGTCTTATCATTGGGCATCACTGAGAACAGCCTGGCTCCATCCTCCTGACGCTCATCCTTTATGTATTTGTAAATATTAATGAGGTCACCCCTCAGTCTCCTCTTCTCCAAGCTCAAGAGCCCCAGCTCCCTCAGCCTTTCATCATAAGGGAGATGCTCCACTCCATCATCTTGGTGGCTGTGCACTGAACTCTGTCCACCAGCTCCCTGTCCTTGTTGAACTGAGGGGCCTAGAACTGGACACAATATTCCAGATGTGGTCTCACTAGGGCAGAGTAGAAGGGGAGGAGAATCTCTCTTGACCTACTAACAACACCCCAGGATGCCATTGGCCTCCACAGCCACATTGCTGTCTCATGCTCATCCTGCTGTCCACCAAGACTCTCATGTCCCTTTTTCCTACACTACTCTCTAACAGTTCATTCCCCAACTTGTACTGGTACATGGGGTTATTCTTTCCGAGATGCAAGACTCTACACATGTCCTTGTTGAACTTCATTAGATTTCTCTCTGCCCAGCTCTCCAGCCTGTCCCGGTCTCATTGACTGGCAGCACAGCCTTCTAGTGTATTAGCCACTCCCCCAGTTTAGGATCATCAGCAAACTTGCTGACAGTGCTTCTGTTCCCTTAGCAAGGTCGTTAATGAATCTATTGAACAGTACCGGTCCCAGCACCAACCCCTGAGGGACTCCACTAGATACAGGCCTCCAACTAGACACTGCCCCTTTGATCACCACTCTCCATCTTCTTCCCTTCAACCAGTTAACAATCCACCTCACTACCTGATCATCCAGCCCACACCTTCTCAGTTTTGCTGTGAGGATGCTGAGGGAGATGGTGTCAAATGCTTTACTGAAATCAAGATAAACCCCATCCACCATCTATCTACCTGGTTACATCTTCACAAAAGGCTATCAGGTTGGTCAAGTATGACTTCCCTTTGGTAAAGCCATGTTGACTGCTCCGAGTGACCCTCTTGTCCTTTAAATGCCTGGAGACAGTGCCCGAGATAAATTGTTCCATCACCTTTCCAGTGATGGAGGTGAGGCTGACCGGTCTGTAGTTACCCGGCTCCTCCTTTTTGCCCTTTTAAAAGCTTTTGCTTTCCTCCAGTCCTCATGCACTCATCTGTGTTGCTGTTAGTTTCAATAAAATGCATTAATACAAGTGGAAAATTGTGAATGCTCTGAACTTAGTTGGGAACAAGGCACTACTATCAAAACATGTCTGATGTCTGTCCATTTTCAGCACTTCCCACGGTATTACTGGAGTACTCTTGTGTTTGAAACCCAAAAAGCAAATCTCAGAGGATGTTTAATAGAACATAGGGATATTTGGGGCAAAGAAATAAGAACTAAATGCAAGCATCCTATAACAGAAGCGGAGAGACAGTCTTGGATTTTAAAAGCCAACAGTGCTGCGGTAGGGGCAGATTTTATTTTGTTAGTACCTACAAAATGCAAAGTATATCAGGCATCACTACACCATACACAGTAAATGCCCACCCTGAACTGACTCATTGCTCACCTCAAGAGAAATCATTACATTTGCCCAAAAAAGAGGCTGTAACATTACACACAGACTGAGCACACAACTGTGCATGCGCTAGTAAAAGCCACTTCTCCCATCCCCTACTTGTGCATACTTAGCAGCAATCGAGACCACAAGGAGCCTTTTCATTCACTCAGCTTCTCAGATCTGGCCTGAGCCAAGCATCCCTCTAGCATCCCTTGGCTCACTCTGCGACTTTCCAATGGTCTCCAAGGCAGATCAAAACCCTCTTTACTTCCCAGACCTGGTTTAGTCCCCTCAAATTAACCAGGGCTCTGCCCCAACTAGTGCACAGAAGCCTCCTCAAATACTAGTTTTCTTCCCATGGAGAAAAAAGTGCTCAATCTCTCCCTGGGGACATACCAGGGAGGGCTCGGTCTCGTGCTGCCTGCATCTCACAAGGATAATCCTCAAATGGGTGGGTGACAGCCCTTCCTGAGCCAAGGGCCTTATCTCTAATGCTGGACTGCCAGCAAATGAAGGCACACTTTCCATCCTCTCAGAAGGAAAGCAGAACCACAGTGAAACAGCTTTGTCTCTAATGAGGAAAATAGGCTGGACGGGCGTCTTCAGGTTTATTTTTAAACTAACAGCTCCTCGAGTTCTGCAAACACCCACTGAAGTTCAGGAAGTCAAGAGTGAAGGCAATTCAGCTGAAAAGCTTAAAAAACCCCACCAGATTCAGGGTAAACATGTTAGATCATCCAAAATGCATCCTTTTTATCGTTGCTCATGGCCTTTTCTGTATTTCCAGAAAGGCTGGGAAGAACCAGTACTGGGACAGTGACCAAATGGGGCACTCCAGCAGTGTTACAGGCCTGTGCTAAACAGGCACTTACATCACCTCAGTGTCTATAGCCAGTTCTCCAGATCCACAGTATTTGGATACACTCCAGGTTCACTTCTAGAACCAGGTCCAACTCGTAAAACTACCCAACTAATGCTAAACCAGTCCCAAATTCAAAAGGAGACGAAGTGACCACAACCAACCTAGCGTTGAAGGTCCAAATCATTCCAGAGAGACAGGCAAATGCAGGTGGGATTGCCACCTTGTATTACCTCTGCTGGAAAAGGGAAAAAAAAAAAAAGAGATGGGCTCTATTATGTCAGTTTTTATTTGCATGTGCCTCTGAAAAGGGCCAGGCTGGTTCATCTCTCCTGGGTGCTGGCAGTGGGTTCAGAGCATGTAGCTCCAAAGCAAAGCCCTTCTCTGAAGATGGAAGAAAAAAAAATCAAGGTAAGGAACTTTTGAGGTTTCTCCTTACAAAGGAACAGGACACGTAAGGGGAAAAAGCCTCACGCAGCTCTGGCCTCACTGCAGGAAACCTTTCAAAACAGAGGTTTCACTTTCAGTGCAGGCCCAAACAATGCACTGAGCTGGGATGTAGCACATACTGCCCATTTATGCTGAGCAACACAAATTTTGCAAACAAATAAGTTTTGAGAAATAGCTTGTGGCTGGAAAATGTCAAAACACTCCTATAAAGCTCCAGAGAGACACAAAAAGGGGGGCAAAAAAAAAAGTCACGACCCTGATGCATCCTCTTCTACATCAACACCAGGGCTGATGTGCTGTGGCCCGAAGCCAACAGAAGTACATCAGCTGCCTCACACTGCTCTGCATCTGGGCAGAGCAACACATGCATTGCTGGCAATAGGGGAATGAAAACCCACTTCATCTGTTAATTAGATTTTTTTTTTTCCTGATATAAAACACACAAACTTCTTGCTTGCCCTCCTCAAAGAAGCCAAGACCTCAAGCCCACAAGCATTAGGAAGACAAACATTTATTTGTCATCTGAGAAGTTGGTTACAGCTTTACTTTCCAGTGTCCCCTTGGCTTGTGCATGTTTTTTAACCACAGCTAAAGCTGAATTCATCACTGTTACAACAAAGAGGTTTTTCCTTAAAAACAAACAAAAAAATGGGCAGTGCCCAAAGCACTAGGAAGTCCCAGGGGAATGAAAAGCACTTCCTAAATGCTAGAGCAGGCTGTGACTTTTTACACCCATGGAAACCAGTTGCTCCAAACCAGGTTGAGATAACGTAGGGAGTCTGGAGCACCGCCAAGTGCTGGAGCAAAATCTCGCACGAGTCTGCACCCAGCATCTCAAACATTTGATCAAGGGGAGAGGGCAGGACCAGCATCTTTCTCCATAAGGACCTCAACAAAATGTACAAATGCTTGATGGCAGGTCATGGAAGAGCCGTGGGTCATGGAGACTGCTAGGTCCCACTCACTTTTGCAATTTTGTGAGGAATGAAGACAACAGCAACTCCTCCTTGCACAATCAAAGCAGTGTTATTCACTCTCCCTGCCATCGGATGTCAAAGGAGGTTAATGGGAGCCTTTTTCTCCACACAATCAAGAGTTCATTAGTGTGCAAAGGAGAAAAAGTTGAAACATCCAAGAAGAGGGTCTGTTAAATATGGTGCAGGAGAGGGGTAAGGCCATGCCAGAAGGCACCAGCCTTCAATACAGCTCTGACAGATTTCAGCAATGGTTTCATGGAACATTGTGAAAGCTGAGGCAGGTGATGGAGCAAGCAGGGGAAACTGAGGAACAAAGGCACAAGGTGCTTTGCCTAAGGATCTGAAGAAAAAGCCAAGCCTGGGGAAAGAGAAGGCTCCAGACAGACCTTGTTGAAGATTTTCAACATAGGAAGGAGCCTTATAAGATAGAGAGAGACTTTTCACAAGGTCCAAGTACTGACACGACATGGGCCAACAGTTTTAAACTGAAAGATAGATTTAGGTTAGGCATAAGGAATAAAATTTGTATCATGAGGTTGATGAGATATTGTAACAGTTTGCCCAGAGAAGTCATGGCTGCTTCATTCCTGGAAGTGTCCAAGGCCAGGCTGGATGGGCTTTGAGCAATCTAGTCTAGTGGTCTATGGTTGGGTGGCTGAACTAGATGATCTTTAAAGGTCCTTCCAGTCCTAATCACTCTGTGATTCATTCTATGAGGCAGAGCAGCAGAGCCAAGCACAAAACTGAGGTGTTTGATCTCCCAGATTGTATGTACTGAGCAACTTTCCCTCTACACGTGTGTTTCCGTACCACACAGGGCACAGAGGAGCCCATGTCTCGGCTGGCGCCTGGAGGCCCTGCTGCAACACAAACAAAATCAGCGACAATCCTGACAGGAAATACCACTGTAATTCCCTTCATTGCTGACATAATTTCTTCTCCAAGATACTCGTACCGGCATTTCCTCCAGCCCCGCTAACAAATGGTATTTTACTCTTTCTTGCCATTCGCTTTGGAAAGGAAAAGCAAAGCCAACACAACAGCCACAAACCCATTGCCATCTTTCCAGGCTTTCCTTGAGGTATTTTTAGTTCCTTCCTCAAAACTAATTTCACAAAAAGACCACAGATGCCAAGCTTCAGAGGAAGCACTGACAGAAATTGGGGCTGGGGGGAGAAGGGGCAACTGCTTCTGCCCACTCAGCTGGGGAAGATGCTCCCTGGTGGGCTCAGCCAAGCTCAGACTCTGGAGCTGGAGCAAGCAGCCCTGCATGCTGGTTTAGATTAAGGAAAACATTGGGAAAAAAATTGGAAAAGTGTTTCCAAACGAGGTGAATCATGATCTTATACAGAGATCCCTGAAGAGTGGATTGCTGTTTGTAATAAAAGCACACACAGAGAGCAGGAAAACATGCTGTTAGGCCTAAAATGGAAGCAGCTTTGGAGGAACAGAGGGTGTCGAGTACCCTTACTGTTGAACACCAAGAAGGTCAATCAGATCAGAGTATGGGACCAATTAGAGCAATGCCAGCCTGAGAAGGGTGGCTGTTGGCATAGGGATACACTCTCTGCGCCACCTTGATGCTACCGCCTGCAGGCTGGGAGCCCAGGAAAAGAGACAGCCCTGTACTCCCACAGCTGCCCGTGCAGCACAATGCCAAGAGCTGAAGCACATAGAACTGCCACACTCCAAAATCCCTGATGAGATCCATGTTCAAAGACTCCCCTCACCACATCTTCTCCTCCCAAATTAAACCATCATCATAAACAGTGTTCTGTTTGGACTAAACTCTGTGGCTTAGTTTCAAAGCGACTCTTGTCAAAGCTAACTACAGAACAACTTTGCCCATGCTGAGGTACCACAGGGATGTCGCCTTTGGATCCCCTCCTTCAATCCAAATCCATGGTTGCCTCAGACTATGTGGGACAAAGCCTCCAACTCCAGCATTAGGTCTTCTGAGGTCAAGAAAGGCAGAAGAAATCATGACAAGGTGCCTCTCCTTCCCTTCAGCCCTGCATAAAGAGGGGCTCATTCCAGCTTTTTAGGAGGCCGGGGTTGGTACAGTTTTTAGGGTACTTTGCTCACTCTCCAGCATGAAGAAATGGGTCTTCTTCACTGTCCCTATTTTACCCAGGAGAGAAACTGAGGCAGAGGGATTCTATTGACTTCTCTCATTTTCTACTTGTTGGATTAGGCAACAATTAGAAAGGCTTGCTGAGCAGTGAGGCACTTGAGCATTAGAGCACCAGTCACTCCTTTGTACAAAGTCACAAAGCGGTGGGATTTCTCCTCAACTTCTGGCTTTGGCTTAGAGAAATCGACACCACAGGGCCAGGCTGAGGGGATTTCTGCATCTCCCTGCCGTGCACGTTGTTTGCATTAGTCCTGTGCTCGCCCCTGCATTCAGCAATGGGATGTTCGTTGCAAACCAGACAGCTGGACTGCAGCCCTGAACCGCAATAGGACATGACTAATGCGCGTCATTAGGAATTATCTGCACAGAACCCCCACGCTCTCTGGGTTATTCAGCAACCAGACAGAAAGAGGTTTGTCTGGGATTGCCCCCTTCTCCTCTCAGGGGGTGAAATCCTGATCCTCCTGGATCCTTACAACTCTTTCCTCCAAAAAAAGCAAGCCCAGCACATGAGCAGCTCAGAGGCCAGTGGAAAGATGATGTCTAAGAAGGGTCCTTGCTCCTTGTTATAGATATTTTTGGTTTATACAACAGCAGCAATCACAGGCTTCAAAAAAATCTCTACTCAAAACTGCCTATTTCTCCTTGGTATTACTGTCTTGGCACCCAAGTCAGCTCTACACACAGACAAGGGAAAGCCTTTTCCCCAGATCCTCAGGACTGCATGCCCTTGGCCATCTCTAACCTTTCCCAGCAGGTGCTGCTCCTCTCTTAGGCCCTTGCTTCTACCTCTCAGGGTAGGGTGATCCCTGAAAAATCTCCTCTTAGAGACTCCCATCTTCAAGATCATATTTACAGACCCTCATATTCCTCAATAGTAAACCAGAGGTGATAAAACCAAACTCCTTTTAGGCTGCTTGTAAGACTGACAGAGAGTCCTACAACATGAGCTGTAATTCATTCTAGTTATGAGCAAGCCTTGTTATGCATCCAACTCGCCAAAGACAAGACAGTTTAGCAGTAACTTACTGAAAACACAACTTTTAGGTCAGTCTGACATTTATTGTGCATGGCAAAACATTCCTTGCAAGTATTGCTCACTGTCATCGGCTCTGACAGAAGCCCACACCAATGCCTTGTCAGCAGACCAAAGCAGAGGACTGACAACCAGCTTCATACTGTGAGTTGCCAAACACTGTTTATATAAATTAATGGATGTGCAGATAAATAGACAGATGCAAAATAAATGTTAATATAATTGCTCCTTTCTCCTTCACGTTTTTGTTTGGGATTTCTTATTCTTTGTGGTTTCCTTTCTTATCCCACTCATCTTTTTTCTTAGGGATCACAATCCAGCTCTTTATTCTGCTGTCTCCTCCTTCCTCTCTTCAGAGCCACTGCTATAAACAAACTCTTCTGTTCAGTCCAGGAGTCTGCCTGAAAGGACTCCTTCCAGCCACACCAGAGGATGCATGAGGAATAACGGAGTGATAAAAGGA
Source organism: Colius striatus (assembly GCF_028858725.1). Taxonomy (NCBI): domain Eukaryota; kingdom Metazoa; phylum Chordata; class Aves; order Coliiformes; family Coliidae; genus Colius; species Colius striatus. The sequence goes on from NC_084763.1 coordinate 37,922,970, forward strand.
ATAATGGAGGAATAATGGTGCAGAGGACACATTAGGAATAACGTCAGGATGATCTCTCTGTTCCCAAAAAGCAGCTCTGTTTTCAAGATTGTAACTTGCCTGTGGAAGGAAAAAGGTGTCCATCTATCTCTCTACCCTGTTTTCTCACAGGGCAGAAAAGTTATGTAATGTAGGGGTTGACACACCTGAACAGGACTTAGGAGATTCAAGCTCAGCCACCATGTCTGCTGCCAGCTGCCCAGGCAACCTAACGGAGTAAACTCATCAGCACCAGGCATTGAGTTTTGCTGTTCTCATTTCCAGCTTGTTCTACCACAAGGCACTAACATCCAGAAATCCACCCCTAGTCCTAGACTTATTTGTAAGGAAACCAAACTAAAAGACACAGATTTTTTTTACACAATTTGACAAAGGATTTTATTTTGTAATATGACCTGAAGCAAAACTGTTGAGATTTTTTGGAAGAAATATTGTGCAGCACCCCACCACAGACTACTTTCTTGTGTGGCCTGAGCCTACCAAGAATACTACCTGGCAGGCTCCAAATTTCAACTTCTGTCAAGAGAGCACTAAGAAACTCCTCCAGGAGACAGAGATGAGATAGCACTTTGGTTATGTTTCTTTCTCTGCAGACCAAAAAACTGTTGCAAGCCACAAAGAAATAGTCTAGTTAGTCAAGATATTCTTGTTTAAAGGGTTTTTTTTGCAGTGGAAGTTTGGAACACTGATTAAAGGATTCTCATGCCTCAGAAAAGAATCCTTTCACAGAAAATAAAATTAGATTTTTTAAAAATCCTAACAACTGAATGTCCAGATCCAAGTATTTCAATGTGAGCATGTTGTTGCAGGGCCTCATAAGAGACAACCACAATGAGATTGCCAAGAAGAAAACTGAGCATCTAAATGCTCCATGCCTTACTCTCCCCCTCTAAAAAGGGAAAGTGTGCAGAGCATCCTTAAGCCAAATCAGCCAATCATATAAAAAAAAAAAAAGGAAGAGAAAAAAAAGGGAACATTAAGTACCAAAGGAACAACAAATCACAGTGACAATGGCATTGCCTAAGCCATCTTCCTCCCCCTCATCAATTTCTGCACTGCAAAACAAAGAGAAAAAAAAAAATCTAAAAATGACTCAAAACAAGTCAATTATAAGTTTGAGCTGCAAACATGGACCAAGTCCCCACTAATTCCATCCCCCTTGGCCACTCTCCACCTAATAGACTAGACTCCCATCGTCCCACAAGCCAGACTTGTCCCATCCAGTCCAATTTAATGAAGCAACAGTTTGACATACTCCAACGCCCTTCATCTCATGGGGCCTGCTGGTCTGAATCCTCAACCTTGGATACGCCAGGAGAGTGGGATGCCAACTATTTGCATCTCCTCCATCAGAGAGTTCTGATTAACAGTGAGCTATGGCTGGTCCACTTATATCATAAAGGAAGTAAAAAAACAAAAAAAAGACCACATTAAAAAACCATTTTAAAATATCATAAAATGATGAAGCTGGTAATATTTTCCCACACATCAGTGTTGTGATCGGGAAGTCTGATTTGCACTATCAAAAAATCAAACGTCAAGTGGCAGCTAATATCCTAAACTGGTATCAGAGCAAAACGTAACTACTGGTGATTTATAAAACTAAGATACAGAGTGGAGGGACTGTAGATCCAAATTCGACTGGCAGACAATTTTATGAAATTGTAAGAATTCAGCCAATGAAAATTATAATTTTCCTTATTTTTGACTAATTAACTGGTTAGCTGTGTATCTTCAGCATTTACAGCAATAGCTTTCCAAAATGAGAGCAGGGATTTCCCCCCCATCTCGTTAGAAATATGTTATTTAAGACAAGTCTAAACAGCTTTGCTATCCTGAAAGCAAAAAAGATGGCTTGGTGTGGTCCCCACCCATCAACTTGCAGCAAACGCTGCCCTTGGAGCTATCCAAAGCTGTGCTGGATCATCTGCTTCGCCTGCAGCTGCAGAGAAGCCAGCTCCGAATTTCTTGGGTCAGTTCTGTAAACATCTTGGACTTCTTTCAGCATGAGCTGAACACAAATCCAGTGATTCAACTTGGACAGCTGCTACTGCCAGGACACACTTTCAAACAGACATTGCTGTGTGCGCACGTGTTTTTGTCTGCATGTGTCTAGGAAGTCTACAGGGATTTGGGAAAGGATTTTTCTCCTCTCTATCCAGAGATCCTTGCTAGCAGCACAAGTTCCATGAAAATATGCATGACTACAGTAAACAACAATCTTTCTTTCTTGCTAGGCATCAGCAATTGCAAAGGGGATAGCAAGTTAATTCTATGCCTTAACACTAGAAGAAGAATTTTGAGTGAATTTTCTCGCGTGTTTCTCCCAGCAGCTTCTTGGACCTCTTAATCATTTTTCCCCTCTCTTTTTTTCCACATGCTTTTTTGACAACTGAATTTTCTTCACAGCTTTCATGTTCACATAATATTTGTTCCATACGCAAACAGGCTATTAAACACACTTCAGCTACAATATCCATGTCAGCAAATAATTTCTGACATTGCTCAAGGGACATTTTTGCTCACCAAATAAACTCTGAATGCATAATGGAGCCAAAATGTTTGAGTTTAGGAGCATAAACACCAGTAATTAAACACTTTCATATAAGAATGACATTATTCCTCCCAAAAGAGTCTGGGTGTCTACAGCTCAAATTTGGCAGTCTGTCTTTCACACACACATTTTACTTCAGCTATTTGATAAATAGTGTATTTCATCAACACTCACTAGAAAACATTTGACTGATCCCAGTCTTAATGCTGCAATGCCTGTAACAAGTTCTACTACTCTCAGTGCTAAGGAAGAGAAAGAAGTGCTTTGAGATGTGGCATTTGAGACTCAAAACCACTTTCATGCTCTATTGCTATATTTGTGAACGATTTGGAGTATTACTCTTCTCTGCTCCTCCATTGCTCCTCTGTGGTACAGGGATGCCTGTAGCTTCTTTTCAGCTCTTAAAAGAGATCCCTAAAGCTTATGCGTGGTAAAATCATTTTATTTCTGAGATGCTGAGCTCCTGCAGCACTTATGTTAACATTAGTTTAACATTTAAACTCTGTTCTCCCAGCATGGTAAACATCATGCCCACCTCTTTGGTTTACAGGAGTTTAGGATGGACTCAAAGCAATATCTTACCTGTTTGCTGGAGTGAACACTGTTTTTATTCCTGTTGTTGTCCAGCAGTCCCCCACATTTGCCCAACGCTGCCAAGTCCTTCATAATAGAGTTCAGAGCTTCTTCTTCATCTGTGAAAGAAGGACAGACAACTGAAGTGTGGAAGGCAACCATGCCCCTGAAAGCACAGAGTGAAACTGCAGCATTGCAAGTACAATCTTTCAACCCTATTGGGTCAGAAGACAGGGTATCCAGCCTTCCTGGCATTCAAAGACCACACTACAGTCCCTCCCAGCCCATTGTGCCCTGGAAATACAGATTTCTTCATAGAATCATTTCAGCTGGAAGAAACCTTTAAGATCATTGAGTCCAGCTTTTGTCCCAGCCCTTTCAACCACTAGACCATTACCCTAAGTGCAACATCCACCCGTCTCTTAAACGGCTCCACAGACGGTAACTCCACCACCTCCCTGAGCAGTTTGTTCCAATATCTGACAACCCTTTCAGTAAAGAAATTCCTCCTCATATTCATGACAAAGATCCTCAGAAAAGCTAGTAACTGAGTGTGGGTGACCAGTGCTTCTCCAACTCATAGCACATATCCGCTGCCCATGGGGCCCTTCAGAGAGGGGCCCATAGATAGATGCATTGACCAGGGGACAGCATTCACTTTGTGAGGTAAAAGGTGGTGCTCTGCAGGACAGAAGCCTTTCTGAATCAAGAAAGCTCACACAACACATCACAGAAGCCCAGAATGGTAGGAGTTGGAAGGGACCTTAAGAGATCAACTAGCCCAACCACCCTTGCCGAAGCAGGTCCATCTCGATCAGGTCACACAGGAATGCATCCAGGTGGGTTTCAAAAACCTCCAGAGAAGGAGACTCCACACCCTCCCTGGGCAGCCTGTGCCCGGGCTCACTCACTTCTACAGTGAAATAGTTTTTTCTTATATTTAAATGGAACTTTCGTGTTCCCGCTTATGTCCATTAGCCCTTGTCCTATCACTAGATACAGCAGAAAAAAGGGATGCCCCAGCCTCCTGACATCCACCATTTAGATATCTGTAAATATGAATGAGATCCCCCCTTAGTCTCCTCTCCTCCAGACTAAACAGCCCCAGCTCCCACAGCCTTTCCTCAGAAGGAAGATGCTCCAGTCCCCTGATCATGTTGCCGGCCCTGTGCTGGACTCTCTCCAGAAGTTCTCTGTCCCTCTTGCGCGGGGGAGTCCAGAACTGGACACAGGACTCCAGATGAGGCCTCACCAGGCCAGAGCAGAGGGGCAGGAGAACCTCCCTCAACCTGCTGGCCACACTCTTCTTGATGCATCCCAGAATGCCATTGGCCTTCCTGGCAATGAGGGCTCACAGTTAATTTGTTATGAACTAGGACTCCCAGGTCTCTCTCTGCAGAGCTACTCTCCAGCAAATCAAACCCCAGCCTGTACTGGTGCATGGGGTTGCTCGTTCCCAGATGCACTCTGCACTGGACACATGGAGTATGCCATAGTTGTTTATCTCCTCATTTCCTCCCTCTTTATTAAAGATGATCAAGAGACACAACTGATTTTAAAAACTAGAGTCAGTGAGAAATCATGTGAGAGAGTAAGAAACTCATTAGAAAAGAGAACAACTGAACTATGCTGGATAGAAGAGACACATATAGTGAGAGCCTGTATGGTATTTCTGACTTCTGCTGTAACTAGAGACCTTTGAAGAACTCTTTCAATCTGAAACCAATCTCCTCATTTCCAACACTTTCACATCTATTTTTGTGGCCTCTTAAGGCAAGTATAAACTATTACATTGTGAAAAATATCACAGCAAGCACCAAAAACCCTATCAAGGTCTAGGGCACATCATACTTGTTAGGAGGGTGTGAAAACCTGCTGTATGCTCCATGTTCATGATGCAGTCAAGGCAGGCAGGTATGAGGCACATGCAGCTTTTAGTGTAAAAAATCAAAACACAGCTACTGTACTTTGTGTAAAACCAAGTGTCTGCAGGGACAAAGGCACCCCTACAACAAGCCAGTCTGCAAATTTAACTCTGAAAAGATGTGAAAGATGACAAAAACTATATGAAATCAGACACGACTGGACCTAAATTCTGAGGTTCTTTCCCCAGGGAGGTGTCTGTTTTGGATCATCATGCTCAGATACATCATCATCTCCTCTCTTCCCACTCCTGCTGGGTTCTATCAGGTAAAAAAAGAGAAAAAGACTTCTGTGTGCTGCGCATTCAGAACCATCTCATGAAAGAAATAAGAGGAAAAGTGAGGGAAAAATGTTTAAAATCCAATCTTACTTTTATTTTCAAGCTCAGAAATGAGCTCTAATGTCTATGTGAGGCATTATATCAATATCTGTATCTTCCTGGAGGCAATGTGTGTATAAATATTTAAAATATTATATGAAATATATGTATAATTTTAATTATATCATTCATATATCAAATATCAAAGTACATATCAAAGTTCATACACAAATTACATATACAAAGATCTTATCAAAGTACATTAAAGTGCAATTCCTTTTCCCTTTCACATTTCCCTCTGGGTTAAAAACACAGGTATGTTTTCCTGGAGGAGTGGCTGGGAGCATAACCTGAAATGCTACAGGAAAACACTCAAGATGCATAACTTCCCATTCTAGTTCAGGAAAAAGAAAAGAAATCACCACAACAAACAAAACACAAGAAGAATGTTTCTATACTTTCGAGTTTAGATTGGTTTTGTGCTAGTCTTGGTGAGTTTTTTTTAAGGGGACCTCTGGGGACAAAGATATTTTTCTAGATAGATTTTTGTAGGAGTAAAAAAAAACACAACACAAAAAACAGGAAAAACCCACTTTCTTGTGGAGGGGGAAGGGAAAGAGAGGGAGGGAGAAGTTAAAAAAAACCTACAAAAAACTAAAACCCCCACAGACCGCCCTCCAGGAATTTTCCACTGAAGCTATAATCTCTAAAATGCCCCTCACCCCTTTCTTTTTTCCAATCCAAGTGACAACAAAAGTTTCCAGAACTCACTAACATAAAACGCAGTCTGTAACGTCATGGGGAAAAGGCTTCAACAGGCAGGAGTTGAGTTGGGGTTTGCTACCAAAACCACACAATTCACCACTACTCTCCCACCTTCAAATCTCCCTGCACATATCTGGCAGCATCTCTGCTTAACTGAACAGTGCCCTGCAAGGATGTCCCAGAACTTCTAAGGTTTAGCATTGTCTGTCTAAAGGAAGGACAGTAGGGTTTTCTGGACATCAATAGTAATAATAATAGAAAATAATAATAAAGCACCAGATAGCAACAGAATAACTTGAAAGTTTTCTGGAGTGACTGTAAACTCTCATTCCAGTCCTCTCAAGAAAAAGATCTGCCAGCCTTCAAGAGTTGGTCCAGCTCCCCTAGAGCACATCCTCAAGAGCTCTCACCATACCCCATGGCTATCCATGAGGATTAGTCACACAGCAGAGAGCAATAGCATGACCCACACTTTTGAAAGGATGCCTGACAAGCACATGGCATCACTGAAGACACCAAGAGAGATCTTTGAGCTGAAGGGGATACTATGGCTATTATCACAAGACACGAGTATTATGGGTCACCGCTTCAGTGTTATTCAGGGGTAGGTTACTTGATCATATGGACAGCAGTCACGAGATTGATATGTTCGTTTGCTACAGGGAAGCTGGAAGTGAGCAACCCTGAAAAACACAGAAGGATTGCAATGGGCAATCACCTCCACAGAAAACCTGTACCTGCTGCCTATCCTACCACACGGGGCTTATGCTGGCCAAGTCAACTGACTTCTGACAGTTGTTACTGACTGAAAAAAATCAAGGAAGGCCAGTTTACCACAGATTTATCTCTTCTCCTTAAACACCGAGGGGTTTCCAATGCCCAGGCAAGGCTGAGTTTATATTATGTGGTTCTTCTTCCTCTACCTACCCACCAATTTTGTCAAAACTTTTTGCAATGCAATCTTCTGAATCCATCAAATACAGACTTAAAAAGTCCTGCTGCCACCAATCCAACCTGCATGATTATGAAAGTCACACTTCCTTAGAAAGTACAGCTGCATACAGCAAAGCAAGAAACATGCACTCAACTTTCAGTAACTATAAGGTTAGGCCATTTCAGAAATATCCAATCATCAGTTTAATCAGCCTAGAATCAGCAGTGTAAAACTGGGCTCTGCTGTCCTGAATCAGGTAGTATTTAGGCTGTCAACTCAGCATCTTCACTCCTTCATCTACTCAAAAGCCAACGTCAAAGGGCATTCTGAAGAGCACTTAAGAGTTCATTATAAAACGAGTGTTACTTGTCAAAAACCCAAAATACACAACCCTGCCACAAATTAAGGTTGGTGAAGTTCTTCCTGCGCAAGCAGGAAAGGTCATTTTCTGCTGCTCGAGTGTGAAAGAACAGAACTTAAGCAGAAATACATTATTTACTTGAAGTAATGTATTTCTGTATGTTGAAGTAGCTTTTTAACTACTTTTAACAGTGTGATTTTAGTCCAAGAGAATGGCAGTTTCAGAGGGACTATGACCAAAGCCTCAATTGTTCCAAATAAAGAGAAAAAAAACCCCACACCACTCTCTGAAGCAACTTGAGAGAGGGAGTACAATTTGCATCATTGGTTGCAAAACTGACACTTCCCAGTCCTCTCCATGACAGCTTTGCACAGGGACTGATGCTTTCCAGACTAATCCTCTTGCCCATCCTAATTACCACTCTTGGGGTCTCCAAGCTGACTCCCAAGAAGGGTGGAGAACTTTGTTCCATGGAAACAAGCAGCCAGCTCAGCCGGTTCAGTCAAAAATTCAAACAAGCACTGAAGCTTACTAGATAATTAAATCCAAATGCCACTTCACAAGCCTCTCCAGTCAAAGGCGAGTCACAGGCTGCTCACTCTCTGTTTGTCTTGGTTTGAGCGAGCTGAGGGTGCAGGATGCATATTTCTCTCCCCAGGAGAAGATACCAGGGAATCAACATGAATCCCACACACAGGGGACTGCAAGATCTGTTTCTCCTGGTCTAGCAGGACCCAAGTATGCTTCAGTCTTGGGAGAAGGCAGCACTGAGACTACACAGCAAATATCCTCCCAGGTTTTGCCACGGCTCCAGAATAAAACAACTGCAAATTGCACACCAATGAAGTATTCACCAAGCTTAGATGGACTTGGAGACTCCTGGAAACCACTGACTTGGAGCAACGTGAGCGGGTTCAAGGAATGATAGAATGGTAGGGGTTGGAAGGGACCTTAAGAGATCAACTAGCCCAACCTCTGGTGCCGAAGCAGGTCCATCTCAATCAGGTCACACAGGAATGCATCCAGGTGGGTTTTGAAAACCTCCAGAGAAGGAGACTCTACACCCTCCCTGGGCAGCCTGTGCCAGGGCTCACTCATCTCAACAGTGAAATAGCTTTTCCTTATGTTTAAATGGAACTTCTTGTCCTCCAGTTTCTTTCAATTACGCCTTATCCTATCACTAGATACAGCAGAAAAAAGGGATGTCCCAACCTCCTGACATACATCATTTAGATATCTGTAAATATTAATAAGATCTCCCCTTACTCTCCTCTTCTCCAGACTAAACAGCCCCAGTTCCCAGAGTCTATTCTCAGAAGGAAGATGCTCCAGTCCCCTGATCATGTTGCCGGCCCTGTGCTGGACTCTCTCCAGCAATTCCCTGTCCCTCTTGAGCTGGGGAACCCAGAACTGGACACAGGACTCCAGATGAGGCCTCACCAGGGCAGAGCAGAGGGGCAGGAGAACCTCCCTTGTCCTGCTGACCACACTCTTCTTGATGCATCCCAGAATGCCCCTGGCCTTCTTGGCCACGAGGATACATTACTGGCTCATGTTTACTTTATTATCAACCAGTTTCTTGCTCCTGAACAACCTTCTGGTCCAGCTTCACTCTCACACTGGTTTGTACAAATTCCCTTAAGGTATTGCAGGTTGACAGGATGAACTGTACAATGAAGCCAGCTCTCTCCCCAACACAAGATGTAAATGGGTATATTTCTATGATGGAAGACCAGGCCACAGAAAAGCTGACTGCACAGACAGCAAAAATGAAATGTAAAAATCAATTGTGTTTAGCACTGTCCCTTTTTCCCTAGATTCTCTTCTTCCATCCTTAGCTCTGTTTTCAGCTATTTCCCTTAATCTGAAACTCATTTCTTTCTTCCCTGCTTCCCTCCAATACCTCATTTTTGTGCTTTTTAAAAGCAGCTTTCTCTGACAAGCTCTTTCAATCATGCTGCTAGCCCATTCAACCAATGGCCACTTCCAGTCAAATATAATAGATCTCAAAGACATTAACTTCCCAAAGGTTCAGGAGTCAGGTAAAATATCCAGTCACACAGAGGAGAGGAACACACAGAAGCAGCCAAGGGTACTCCCAGAAAACAATTATCAGTGTAGCTTTATACTTTTATTAAAGCACACTGATCCATTTTGGCAGGATCGGATATGAAAACCAGCATACCTCCTTCTTACAGAATGGAAAACTTGAGAAGAGATGTTACAACTCACAGGTCCCAGGCACTAAGCAATGTGGATTTTGCACTTAGCAAAAAATCAACTGAGAAGTAAAATCAAAAAGCCCCAAGATGACACATCTCTCTACCCTACAGATCCACGTTTCTGGTGTTGCTACATGCCTTGGGTTCCAGCATGCGTGCAGGAGAGAGGAACATGGAGTTTCAGTCTTAGTACAGCAGGCTTGCTGCTAAGGGAGAAGGAAAAAAAAAAAAGGTAGGGGAGAAAGAGCGAGTCTGAAGGTCAAACACAGACCACCCAAAACAATTTAACAGTCAGGAGAGAAAGCTAATGATGAAGGGACAAAGGAATAATTTAGCTGTGTTCAGATAGTCTAGACGGTGCTGTTATTGTTGGCTTCACTAATATGTCATTACTAAGAGGCAGCTTACGGTAGTTCCATGAAGCTGCTCCCACCAACACTACAAAAAAAAAACCCAAAAAAACCAAAAGTAAAGCACCAGCTGGATGAAGCACACAAGAAGTAAAACAGTCCAGTAAGACATGGCAGGTTCTGATTATGGCCTGTTACACACACGTCAGGCAAAGTGAGGGCTGGGAAAAGTCAGGAAAAAATCCCAGGAGTTGCAGAAGGGAAAAATATTGTCCTCTGAGTCATCAGTGGGCAAGGCTGGAGCATGTAGCTGTCTTGTCATGTACAGTTCTGCTTGTACCCAACATAAAACCACAGACATGGCCACTTGTGGTCACTAAAGATCCCACTGTGCATTTCACAACTGTGGTGTTGATAGTGCAGTTCAGCTGTTGTGCCTAGGTAAATTCCAGTTGCACCCTCCATCGACAACATCCACCTTTCAGAAAGATGATGCAACCATTGGGGCTATCCCCAGGCACAGGGGAAGGTTCTGCGAAGGCTGAGAGGTGATGAAGAGAGGATTGGAAGCTCCACAGAAACTGTTACTTCTAGTAAAAGTCCTCTCAAAAGGGCAAAATTTTGAACATTTAGTGACAAAAATATTGACACATGATAAAACAGAGTGAAAAGAAACATGGAACCACATGACAGTGATACTGATCGTCTTAACTTTGGCCTGCAAAGGACATCAGCCTTTCATCTTCTCTATTTTTTGGAATTTTGGATTATGACATCTATCATTTACCAAAGAGAACCTCAAGTGGAAGCCAAGACTCATTACCTCAGCATCCCTCAGTACCTGGACTTTCAGCTCAACTGTCAAACGGAAAGAAAGATGAGCTGATGTTTGTATCATTTGTCAGAGGAATCTGAGATAGACAAAGGTTGTGTTCAAGACTACACAGGTCTGCAGCCAGAGCTAAATATATAGATGGAGCTTAAGTTCAGAAAGGACTTAACTTGATCTAGCCCTCCTTGCTGTATACAAAGGCCACAGAAATTAATTTAGCAGCCTCTACATCATGATCTTGACCTGCAGTCACTCAAAACAGCCTCTTTCAAAACGCTGCACAGAAAGCCTCAGTTTGTAGAGCTCACACACTTATTCCAATAACCTTACTAACAACTCCCTTTCAATTCCAATTTGAGTACATCTTGCTTCATATTCTGCTCATTACATCTTGATACTTCTGTATCTTAGAGACTCCCTCTGTTAACAGAAATCCCTCCCTTATCTTCTGCAGGTATTCACAGACTGTGATATCATCTCCTTTTAATCCTTCATTTAATTCAATGGAAACACAGCTTTATTTACATTAGAGTAATGCTTAATTCATTCCTACAACTCTTTCCAGTTTTTTTTTTTCTTTACAAAGAGCAGAGCAAACATCAGAGTAACATACATTGTTCAATGGCCACAACACCCATTTCTATTGGCAACGTGAGCATGGCGTAACAGCAAATGTGGCCCACACATTACAGTGAGAGGTCACATCTATTGAATCAATAACAATCTGGACTGCTCACTGTCTTCATCAGAAGGCCAATGTCCTACCAGTCCTGGGTTTGCTTTCCTGGTCCATCAATGCTAACTTATGCAAAAAAGACAAATGCTGCCTTCCTCCAAAAGCCAGAGAGGGGGAAAAAAAAAAAAAAAGCTTGGTGCTCAAGAGAAATCCAGGACTTACGAGTTTCTTCTGTACCTGCAAAAGCCATCAACAGACATGTAATACCACTAGGATTCAGGCCATGCACAAAATACCAGAGGTACAGCATGAACTCAATCTTCACATTCTTTTTCAACCTAAATAATTCTAAATAGCAGAAGGGATTCATTAGTAAACAAACACTGCCATAGTGACTCTCAGTCAATACCACAAAGGAGACTGGTAAGCTAGAAGCTCAAGAGCCTGACTTGGACCATAACAAAAGCCCCTAAGCAAGTAAAGAAGGGACTCAGATACTCCCATGTGCAAGTACAAGTACTATTTTGCAACTCAGTGGTAAAGGGGCAAAACGGATGCATTCATCTAGTCAGAGACCCAGATAAACCTCTATGCCAATGAAATGCACAAGCACAAATAATTTTGCCACTGTCTGAAGCAGTGTCCAGTATCCAATAAAAAGAAAAAAAATCCAGTTACCCTCCCACAGTCCAGAGTACTGTGTGCTACAGCAGGCACATCAGCAGAGCACATTCTCTTAGCAAGTCAGCAAAGGCTCGCTGAGGCAGCTGGATCCTGATGTTGTTCACCCTCCTGCAACCCCACCAAAAGGATGGCAAGGTCATCCATGTGTACGACTCAAGGGCAGGGCACAGCTCAGCAGGTCAAACAGAGCAATTATACACAAGGAAGTGAGGAAAGACCTTTCTGATAGGCAATAATTTCTTGGCAAGAGTTTGTTCACTGACATCTTCAGTTTAGGACACAGAAATTCATACAGATAATGAATGCTGAGAGGCATTGGGGTTTCTTAAAAGCACGTCTCTCCTTATGAAGAAATGATGATGCTAAAGGGTGCATCATCCAAAAGGTATAGAAGACTGTTCATACATTCCTGACAAATCAATGGTAAACACTTGTTCTCCGTAAGTGATATTGGTTTGGATTTTTAATTTTTCCTTTCTAGCAAAGCCAGTAACTGCTTTGTGAAAAGAGGCAAAACCAAATTGATGAGAGGCTTTTAAATAGCTACAGTTATCCACCAAGCCAAATGCCCAATAAAACACCTGTGGGTTTAGGGTACAGTTTACTATCTCACAGACTCCTGTACTCAGGAGTAAAGCTGATTCTGAGAATTCCTGCTTCCTATGCCCCCTCTATCCCATGTCACTCCTCGGGTGACCCATACAACTACTAGTAAAATTGCATAGTCAACAGATCAGAGAACCCATTTAGACCAAAAAGAACCTTCCCCTTTACATGTCCTTGCAAAAGGAGACAGAAATTAGTGCTCAGGAGTGGACCAGAGGGGGGGAAGGCAAGAACCTGTTTTAAAAAACTAAACCAGTTATTTTAAATATTATTATTCTTCAATCTGTATATCATATATATATAACTAATTCTGATCATGACAATCACAGGACCCAATCAGTCCCCAAAATACTCATGTACACAAATAAGCACACCCCCAATGTCTGGGCTCTCACCATGTCTGTAAGAGCACCGAGAAAACAGCAAAAGAGAATATGCTGGCAAATAAGTAAATATGGTATGTTACAACATACTTGAGATCCAGGTGCAGGATAAAAATTTCAGCTGCCCTCTGGACGTCCCTAGGGAAAACCAAAAGCTAAGGTAACACTAGTGACACTTTAGCTTAGATAAGACAAGAGCAACGACCTTGAAACACTGAGTGATCATCAGCACCTTGCAAACATCCAAACCAAAAATCACTGGCATTGGATGGCAAGTTTTATCACATATGTTAAAGTTCAGTGGCTAAGCCACAAACCATACCAGAAATTTCTCTGGATGAACACAAAAAGCTATGGCAAGATGCTGATGCACCCTCGTCCCAGAGATTTACCAGAGACTTCTGCAATGGAAAATTACAAATACATAAAGGGGGGCTGTCAGGAAGATGGAGTCAGGCTGTTCTCAATTATGTCCAATGATAGGACAAGGGGCAACAGGTACAAGCTGGAATGTAAGAGGTTCCAAAGAAACACAAGGTAAAAGTTCTTGACTGTGAGGGTCAGGGAGTATTTGAACAGGCTGCCCAGATGGGTTGTGGAGTCTCCTTCTCTGGAGACATTCAAAACCCACCTGGATGAGTTCCTGAGTGACTAGGTGGTACTGCTCTGGCAGCAGGGTTGGATTAGATGATCTCTCAAGGTCCCTTCCAACCCTTAACATTCTGTGATTCTATGAAAAGGATTCAGGATCCAAAAGATGTTTGGTTTAGCTCAGCAGGGAGGGAAAGCAGGGTTACATCTGTGGTTCACTAAAACCCTTCACTACCAAGATAGCCACGCCTCTGACAGCACTGTATGCAGTAAAATTCCATGGCATGAGCTGCCGGTAGAGCTTTTGCATGCTCTGCAACACGCTGCCCTCCTCCATGGCCCTGTCCTTGAACATACTCATCACTACATTTCCCCCATATATCCCCACACAGGCAGAGAGCTGCAAAGTCTGTCTAAGAAGCCATTTCATTCCCCAGATACAGCCCCTGCAGCATCCTCCAGACAGGTTTGGTTAGGGCACAGCAGCTCCTGAGGCCACATGGAATGGGACAGGACCCTGACGTGTCAGTCAGGCTCACGTTTCCTCAAAGAAGTCACCCCTGAAATGCTTCTCCAGCCCCTAGCAGGTGCTATTTTGCTGCCAAGAGTGGCAGCATGGCCTCTAGCCCTGAGTCAGTCTCCAGGACCAAGAACACCACGTAGGGCTAGGATCCAGGTGAGGAGTTCTGATGAGCTCTATGCTCTGTAGACTGTTTTAGCCCAGGCCACAACATGTTTTGTTGACTAATGAAGGTGTAAGTGCGTAAGCCACTCTGCTTCTAAGCACCTATAAATTTGGCTGTGAGACAGGCAGGTGTTTGCAAAACCATTTGGGATGTGCAAGGAACAGCAGTGTACCTCAGTTCCCTGCTACCAAACCTCACAGCAAAGACTAAATATGCAAGTCTGTTAGCCAAAGTGCAAGCATTTATCCAACAAGGTACCAAATAGAAACACAACCCGGCCTTAACCATTCCAGCAGCTCCAGCACTGCATGGCTCCCAGTTGCAGCCCTAAGGAAGGCAGGAGACAGAGACAGGAATATGGCAGTGAGAGTTAGGGCTTTCCTATAGAAATCCAGAGTGCTGCAAGATAAGCCATGCTAAACCTCTGCCTCTTAGAATCACAGAATCATTTCAGTTGGAAAAGACCCTTATAAGACAGAGTCCAACTGCAAACCTAATACTGCTCTTGGATAAATTCCTTGTTCCTCATTTGCGCTTGCAAGATGAAATTAGTCTAGGAGAGGTGCAAGCAGGGGCTAGACCCTTAAAAAGCAACATTAACAACATCTAAGAAAATTTTCTAAGTCCATAGCTCTCCTGAGCATTAAAAAAATAAAAATAAAAAAGAGAGGTTGTTTGGTCTTATGGCATGATGCTGTTTCTCCCACAGCATCTGCTTGCAGAACTCCTCACCACCTGCAAAACTCCTCACCACTTCAAAGGTATCAAGTACTGGTTTCTCTCTCTCTCATCCCGTAACAAACTTGGACAGCTTTTTTTACCAACCCTGCCCTTTCCTCTACAGACACTAGCCACCTTTTCCTTTAATGGATTAGGATAATTAAATTAAAGGAAATCTTCCCAACTTGCTTTTCTGCTAAACCTAAAATTTGCTCCTTCTGAAGACGGGCTTATGCACCTAAAAAGGCACTGTTTTTTTTCTACCTCTATCAGTTTTATCTAATAAAAGATATTACCTCTCCCCACAACCTATACCTCTCTCTTGAGCACGATTCTAAGAAGAAAAATGTTTACCTAGCAAGAAACACAGCTGGCAAGTTATTTCCCCTGACTGTCTACAATACTTTTGAAGGTTATTTGTGGGCTCATAAAGACCTCTTTCTCCCTCCCAGCCCAGCTACTTCCAGTGCTCAAAGCCACAGCCCAGAGCCTGTAAGCCCTAACTTGTTGCTGCAGCAACGGTTGCAAAAACCCAAATACAGCAAAGTAGATCCAGTCCTGCATTCCCCTGGTGCCCAGAGCACCTGGCATGACCCTAAATGGGAGCCCTGGGTGCAATGGGCATAGTGACAGAAAAGGGAGGAGAAAGAGACAACTCTTAACAGCTCTCAGCATACAAAGAGCAAGTGAAAAGGAAAACCATTGCCTTAGATTGAAGAATGAGGAAAACATGGCACGGCATGAGAGAGCTGAGACATCAGTGATTGCATATGTGTGGGTAGGGAGAGTCAGTCTCTTCTCCCCTCACCAAGTGCGGCATTTCTGTCTCAACAATCCCCCAAAATAACACTGGTTAAACAGCCAGACTGTGACTGTGCAAACAGGCCCTCTCCTCCTTCAGCAAGTTGCAGTGCCCTCTGCCAGCCCAGCCTGCAGTTGTCTTCTCCAAATACACCCACTCCATCAAAGCAACGCTATAAACAAACACTTTTCTCTCATTTCCCACACCTCAGATTACCTTTTGGCTGAAGGAAAAACCACACTTGCTCCAGCGAAGTACTGAGACATAAACCTTTGAGTTATACATACATACACTGAACAGAATACAGAAACACTCCTGGAGTTGTTATCAGAAACACGCATGCACGCTAAGTGGGAGCTCAAAGAACTCACTGAACAAAGCATGAAACAAACCAAAACAATTCCATCCTGAGATCCTATGCTTTATCCAGTTGCATAGCCTTTTGAAACTAAGCCTTCTGCTCTATCCTGCAAAGATACATCCAAAACCTCCAAAAATGGCACTAAGAGTAAAGAAGTGTTAAATGGCATGGTCATGGCCATGTCTACACATAATACAATGATCCAGTGCCAAAGACTTCTGCATGTGTAGAGATACTGTCTTGGACTTGTTACAGCAGAGCAACCTGCCTGCAGCACCAGGATGTCATGGCTGCAGAGGGATAGTCCAGGCACCACTGCACAGCATGACACAACCAGACTGCTATGTCAAAGTACAGCCCATGGAGACACCACAAGCTCCCACTTCCCACCTTGTGGTCTCCACACAAGGTCACGCAGTTTCCCAAGAACATGCCCAGGAGTGAATTGTCTTATGCTTAACTCTGAGACACTAAGCAAACTATAAATAGGAACCTAGGAAGAAAGGTGGATTTGTAATGAACCTCCAGAGATCAATTAATTCAACACATCTCTGATCTACCAAAAGGGAACCAATGATGTGACTGCAAATATCCTGCTTACCCCTTGAAAATGCTCATCCCAATGCATAGAAGAAACAAACACACATAAAAGTGGCTGGGGAAGAGAAACTAATAAAAGCTCAAAACTTTTCTGTGCATCAAAGCTGTTGCAATCCTTTAACTAACAAATACTAAGAGGCATCAGAATCACAGAATGGTGGGGGTTGGAAGACATCTCTAAAGATCATCTAGTCAAACCTCTCCACAAAAGCAGGTTCCCCTAGATCAGGTCACACAGGAACATGTCCAGGTGGGTTTAGAAACCTCCAGAATACTCCAAACCCTCCCTGAACAGCCTGTGCCAGGGCTCTCCGATTCCCACAGCAAAAAGTTTTGCTTCATGTTCAAGTGGAGTTTCCTGTGTTCCAGCTTTTGCCCATTACCACTTGTCCTGTCACTGGGCACTATAACACTGATAAAGATGCACATCACTTCATCTGTGCTGCCTCAACAGTCAAATCCAGAGAGCAGACCCAGGACCACACTATGGTCCTTTCCAAAATGCAGCCTGAAAGATCTAACTGCTCCCTATACAAGCTTTGATGCTATGTTAGCAACGAGCCATAGCAATGCTCCAAGCAATGACATTTGGGAAAGGGGAGATGTACAGCACCTTCCCCCCACAAATTTTACACACAACTGCAAATCTGCATAAGACTCCTACCAAATCAGCTCAATAGCCACAGTGCCTTGCAACGAGTGCTCTCTTCACTGCACCATTCCCACAAGTACTGCTTCCCCAGTGCATCCATATTATGTTTACAGCCAACAGTTTGAAGGCACCCTGAGCAGTTTGTATCGACCATACTCTCTGTAAATGAAGTCAAATTTACTGTCTGCTGAGGACTGGAGCCAGCAACTCATTTCCTACTAGGGCTCAGAGCAAGTTTGAACTTCCCTTCTTAAAACAAATACTGCGTTGACAAAGGAGTGCCTTTTGCCTTCAAAGTGGAATTGACTCTAAAAAATGTTGGGGTTTTTCACCAGGCATTTTAAACTGAAATTTGTCATTGTTTATACTCAAGAAGCAGGTCTGGACTTTCTTCCCTCTCTCTTCCTCCCCCCTCCTTTCTTTTTTACTTGGCTTCAAGTTAGTCCACTCCCCACAAAAAAAAAAAAATATCTCTCTTCTAAGTAACAGAGAAAGAGCAAAAAAACAAAGAGGTAAAGTCAGGATGAGATAAACTGCTTTAGACCTTTCTCCATGGGGGAGAATACACAGTGAACGTTCTTCATTTTTTTTTAAATTCAAACCACTACTGAACTCTAAATCACTTTTCTCCCAAGTTTGTAAGGACAACCCCTAAATTTATTGGTGTTCTTCCCTACCTCCCCTCTCCACTTTTTTTTCCTTAAAAAGAGCACCACTTCAATCAGCCCTGAAAACTTTTGGGTGAACTTATGTAAATGCTGCAATTGTACAAGAGAAGTCCTCAGCCTCCTCCAAGATCTCTTCAGTGACCACATCATGAAGCTATTTCAGGACACTAATTCAGGCTTTTCTATAACCTGCCTCTCTGGTGAGCAGAACAGGATAATCCAAGCTCAATTAGTTCCATGTGTTAACTGAGCACAGAACCCCATGTGAAACAGAATTTGGCCTTGTTCTTCAATCTGCTGAGCTTCTGCTTTTCAGCAAAATTAAAGATGAGAAGCAGAAACCCCAACAGTTGCTGGAATTGCTACTAGGTGGCAGAACAATGTGTAGAACAACTTGGAATTGGTTTTGTGGTCAATGTTCATTCTGCAAAGGGCTTCCTCATACTTTGCCATGCTCACAAATGCATGAAATGCTGGCTGAATTCCAAACCCAGCAATGCTGCTGTCAGTAAGGCACGTGTTTCCTGCTATGTCCTTTACCAGGGATGGGAAGATCCTTCCAGCAGTGTCCCACCTGTATGACATGTTTCAAGCACAGTGGCAAAACAGGGACATTTTTCTTCAATTAAGGTACAATTTCACAAGAGTAACATGATAAAGCTTGATGGTCAATGAATAGCACAAGAAGCTGAAGACAGGCAGGGGCTCTTCCACCTCCCACTTGCTCAGGTGAGCCAACACCACCAATCTGATGATTTACAAGCTAAAACTGAGAGAGTACAAGTGGTCCCAATTTCTGACATCAAGAACTTTCTTTAGTAGTAAAGATCAACATCATTATGTACCTCCACAACTACAAATAATTTCCACTTAAAAACAAAAAGTCTCCCTCAGCATTGCAGAGCAGCTGATACTCAACTACTTCAGCAGAAGAGTGACAAGGTCCAGGTAATCCAGAAAAGCAATATACTCAGGTGCTGTTTGAAACAGGAGCTTTCTTGGGAGAAGAGATACAAGGAACAAAAATGTTCTACCCAGAAATACCAGGAAGATTTGAGAAGAGGCTCCACTTAGAATGTGACCAACCAGATCCTGATGACTGTAAGGAGACAATTTGTCCAATTTTGGCACCACTGAAAGGCAAAAAAAAAATCCTAGAAAGCAATGTAATATTCAGCCAGACCATCTTGGCAACATCTCCCACTGTCATGCTTGATAGCCTAAATCACAATTAGCAGATGCAGAAGTTTAATTGTTTCACAGGAATGCAGTTCTTACCCATGTTTCCAACTACATCAGGCCTCCATTTCACCGGTCCCAGACACTTGTACTTTATCCTCCACTCCCAAGCATCCACCCTGCAATAACAAACATAAACAGAGGTTGCAGATTAATTTTGACATCTCAATGGGGACAGAGACTGAACAGGATCACTCTTCACATAACATTTCCCCACCATCACCTGGGCTGGAGGAAAGAGGAGAAATGCTTGGGAACTGGGACCAGGAGTCTGCTCTCCTCTACACACCCCAAAGGTAACACACCTTAACCTGGTACCTTTATGGTTTTAAGATCTTGGACTCAACAACTTATACTTTTGCCATACGTCTCTTTTGTTAAGAGCAAACCATCCTTAATACATTATACTTTCAATGTGTTTATCTATTATTTAATGTAACCTTAAAGCAGTATCACCTTTAACATGTTACATTTTGTAGCATCACTGTGAGATAATACAGGCTTGAGGATCAGACTGACAACAGAACATGGAAAGTCAGTCTCAGAGGCAGCTTACATCAAAAGCAGAAACCTAAATTTAGGCCTTCCAAATTTCAGCCAAGGTTCCTTAAGGCTGGACCAACTTTCCTCTGACTGCATGGGGAAAAAAGAAATTAGTCTAGGCAGCTCTCACCAGCAACGTATGCCTCATACACCTCTCATGGCAGGCATGTCCTTAACAGCCCTTCCAGAGCCTCCACCTCTTCAAGTGATACTCAGTTAACTGCTTAAATCAATGCAGAAACAGGTTCAGTTCCATGACATGCTGCATTCCGCCAAAGTGCTGTGCCCAGCAAGGAGATTTTTTTTTTTCTTTTGCTCACCAGGAAACTTAAAGAGTATAAATCTTGAGTCTGCTGGAGTCAGTCCTGCTCACTAGTGAAAAACCTCATTTTAGACTCAAAGGCATAATCTACCTGAAGCTGGGCACCTTTTAATGCTAACGGAAGTGAGCAGCAAAGACCAGTCTGCTTTAGCTGGCTGATAAGCACACAGACTTTGTAGCTGCAAACTTACGTGTTACTAGTAATTAAGAACATGGAGAGACATCAAGTACTTCAGACTTTCCCAGAGTAAAACATTCCTGTCCTGCAAGTAACATTGCCCCAAAGTCAGTGAAAGCTGTGCACAGCAGGACACAGACTCATTCTGGAGCATTACACACCATGCACTGAGCAGAAGCAGTAGAAAAAAGACACTTCTTAAAACCTCTCGGCTCAGTCAAATCAACTTAAATACAAACTCAAATCTGAAGTGAAGTGGGAATGATTGCAAACATGCATTAAAACACTTTTCTGCAGCTCTGGCACCTTTGTGCTGGCAAGCAGCAGGATATTTATCCAACTTATTTTGAGAGAGACGAGCAGGAAGGGAAAGCGATAAGAAAGCAGCAGAGGCGGAGACGTACATGTGCCCTGAAGTGCGTTGTTCCTTTTGCTGCTGCAGTTTCCTCTCAGGACAACACCATTTAACATGAGAGCCCATGGCTGTTGAAAACTCTGGCTCTGTTTTCAATACAAAGGAGGAGGCAAGGAAGTAACTAACAGGTTTGGAAATGTTAAAAGATTCTATATTGAAAAGGAACTTGTCTATGCAACACTGAACCAAGACAGCAGAAAACCACCAAGAAAGCAGTGTAAAAACTCCACCCAATCGTAACAACAGCAGAAAATGGCCCAAGTCTTCAGTGCTTTTGCTTTCCAAGTTGATGCAACATATTCAGTAGTTAAGCTGTGTGCAGAGTTTGCAGGGAGAGCCACATGCAGGTAGCTTGGATTAACTCTAAATTCCTGGGACAGCTCAGGTTAACTCTTTTTATCAGTGTAAAAAGACTTTTCTAATGGCTTTCTGGAGACCTTCCAGATCTTTGCAATTCGTATCAAGTTACTAAAGCCTCAAGTTACTAAAGCAGGAATTGTGCAAATAAACCCTGGATAAAACAGGTGACCTTTCCATCAGCAAAGCTCTACCCAGTGCTTTTCTCCATCACTTTTGCCATAGCAAGCACCTGAGAACCCATTGCCCAGCTCTCGTGAGCAAATCAGTCCCTGCACATAGCGCAGGAAATGACTACGGATATGTGAGAGTAAAAAAAAAAGTTTTCTATTTTAGCAGATTTCTTCGCTGAGGACAGCCAGCCTTCAAATTGGACCACAAACACTGGTGATTTCCGTGGCTTCCCAAAAATACATACCAGCAGCTTCCTGTTACAGAAGGACACATTCCTGTTTCTAGCACAAATTCTGTCCTTTTATTATCTCCTGTAAAAGATGGAGGGGGAAGGAGGAAAAAAAAAAAAAAAAGAGAGGAAAACACCTTTTTCTGCTCTCATGCACTTCAAAGCAGCACCCCACTTCTCGTCCTACTAAGCTCCCCAGTCACAGCCTTCCAGTGTTGGCAGTTACCACAGAAATAATCAGGGCTCCTACCTCACACTGCACCACTCCCACTCCCTATCAGAACCAGCCTCTGCTGAAAATTCTACATCTTCACTGTCCATCTAAAAGCTATTGCCCTGGTAACCTCGCCATGCACAAACACCTCCTACTAAGCAATGAAAGTAAGAGTTTAGCAAAATGTCATTTCCCAAGGATGCTGGGAAATACTCATATTCCAGGTTTGTGTTATGCCCACAAGAGACTCTGGCAGCTCCTGTCTACACACAAAACTGCTGGAGGTTCCTTAGCCTGCAGGAAGTGCAGGTACAAATGTTGTCATTTAGAATAAAATGAGCTTTGATTTGACTGAGCTTAACTCAATTCTGCAGCTGAAGTGGCTCAACTTCATCACAGCCAAATGAATGTAGAGTATGAGTATCCATGTGATAGCTACATGCAAGGTTATTAAACCACTTTAAAAATTCATCTCAGTTCTTCCCTTTTCTCTTGGCTAGGAAGGGATTAAGTGAGTCTGAGCTCAAGGGAGACAACAGCAACATATTATCCAGCTGCAACTGTGCATCTAAATTGCAGAAAGCAAAGCAGGGGAAGAGAGGATGGAAAAGAGCATTTTTTCCCTGGATGTGAGTAAAGACAAAAAGGTGTCTCCTAGGAAGAAAGATACAGGTTGAAGGTTAAGAAAGCAGAAGAGTGCAGTCCCAACATTGAGAGCTGGAGCCACCAGCAGTCTCCTATTGATTTGAAATGGTATTTGCAGTATCAACCCACCCCAAAAAGGGCCATTCTTACCCCACAGAAGCTCAGCATCCAACACAAAACATGGTCTCCAAGCTGTGATGTTTTGCCACTACTTCAATATATGTGGCATCTCCCTCTGCAGTTTATCATCCTCAGGCTTCCAGGGAAAGCTGCATCTACTCATTCCTGCCTGAACACTTGGGTTTGGAGATGTAGGGACACACCACTGTAAAAAAAATAACAGGCCATAGTTGCCCCTGAAATATAGCTCAGCTGGAAAGCTACTCACACTAGCATTACTAAAATTGGGACTTTGTTTTTTCAAGCAGCAGGGAACAACATGTTGGGCTCAGAGTTTAACGAGCTAGAGTCAAGCGGAAAAAATCTCTCCTTTTTAAGAGTTGACCACATTAACTTTCAGCAAGTTTCCGGGAGTCCTGCCAGGGCACTGCAGTTTTGTATACTACGGAACTGTTAAAAATATTACTGTAAATGTTATTTTCAAAAAGCTTCAGAGGCCAGGGCTGAAGTAGTGTTAAAAACAACAGCAAAGCAAATGAGATTGTTTTAATGGTGAGAATACAAACGTATGCATGCTGATGGCTCAGTGAAACAGCCTGGAGGCATGGCAAAGCTGGATTCAAATGCACAGCGAGAGGGAAACCTATTAGAGGTTTCCTCAGATCATCTCAACCTCATCTTTATAGTTTTGTCTAGATAAAGTAGAACATTCTGCTTTGTGCACATCAAATTGCCCTGGAAGTGGGATCCATATATCAGTGCTACACAAAGAAGACCTGAGTTTTGGTGACACATCAGATATGTGAGACCTTACTCTCAGGGCACTTTCCACTCAAGTTACTCAAAGGATGTGCCACACAGGGGTAGTTAAAAATTTGCCATTTAAGACTATGCATCTATGCAGATGGGGCACTGAGGGACATGGTTTAGTTGTGGCCATGGCAGTGCTGAGTTAAGAGCTGGACTCAGTGATTTAAAGGTCTTTCCAACCTAAATGATTTCATGATTCTATGTTTAAGAGCATACAAATGGGGTGCACTTTTTGCAAACACACATGTAACCTGTCCAACTTTGCAGGCTTATCTCCCAAGCACGCTCAAGACAAACTTCATGAGCCAAGATAAGGAGGAAAAAAGTCAACCCAAACCTTTTCTGAGCATGCACTGACCAGGCTGCTAAGCAAGAAGTGACACCAATGCGTCAGAACAGCTCACATAAGGAGCAAGCCAGTGTTTTAGGAACTGCAGTGCACAAAACCCAACAAGCAATTCTATAGGAAGTCCAGTTTTCTTTTCCCCATTTCTGGATGACGCATCCCAAAACTACTTAAGAATCTTTTTCACAATGTACATTGCTAGGAAAAAAGAGCTGTGCTTAAGAGTCACTGTTCATGATGGAGGATACCTTCAGTCCAGGCAATGCAGCTGTATTCAACAGCTTCTTCTAAAGAAAAATCTCCTAAGCCATCCTGTTGATTACAGCACAATGTGTACATAGACTAAGAGCTTTATAACCTGCATAACTCCTGCTGTTAACTTCCATAACAGCCCTTTAAAACAGTCATTGAGACCTTAAAACCTCTCCCCCTCAACACTTCCTCTCTCACAAATGACTTTGTAAATGAAATGCTGCAGGCAGCACACTCCAATAAATTTGGGGTGGTTTTTTTAGTTAGCTTCTTTTCTTGCTCTACAGTAATATTCCTTTTACCAACTCCAGTGAAACAATCAGTAATTTATGCCAGCATACAAAACACTTTGATTTTGCATAGAAATCTCAAACTTCTGGAAACCCATAAAACAAGGAAGCAAAACAAAAGGATTAGAAGAGGAAGAAGTAGAAACCAAGAAGGAAGAATAGATACTGAAACCTTCCAGTGAAATATACCTTCAGAAAGCATCTGTGTCTGAGCAAAATCTTTTCTGGGAAAAGCAACTGGGAGAAATGCAGCAGCACAGCACCAGTCTGCTATCTGGCATCAGAAACAGGAGTTTCCAAGAACAAGGCTTTACACCAAATTGCTGCAAACCCAACATTGCACAATGAAGAATGTGGCCTGAGAGCTGGCACCTGCACCAGGACTGGGACACCCAGCTCTCCCCAAGGGTAATGGCAGGCAGGAACCAACCCTGTCTCTGTAGCTTTAAAGTATCAAAAGCATTACAACATTCTCAACAGGAGGGTCAACACTAAGTGACCAAGGTTCAGACTGGAAAGGAGGGAGGTTCAATCCATCCCCTAAGTGGGCAGGGGGACCTCACAGCAGGATCAGGGCTTTGAAGCCACTGTGCCATCTTCCACACTCATCTCACATTCTAACTGACTCACTTTCTCTCGCTTGCAACATCCTGCTGACACCATATAAGATAATGCTTCTACCTCCTGTGAGTTGTCCTACCAGCCTTTGTATACCACCATTTACCCTCAACTGGTCACAATCAATAGTGCCTCTCACAGCCATCCCACTGCACAGCTTCCTCTAACAAGCCGCAGCCTCCCCCTGCAGCCTGTCTTGATTTGATTGATCACAACATGACTTCCTGATTGACTGTGAAGCTGAGGGCTGAGGACTAATTGACCACTTTCTGCTTTCTCAGCAGCTACCTGGTTATTTTGCTCCTTCCTTGTAGGCAAGAAGTGTGAGCTCCACAGCACATGGGGAGATCAAGACCTGAGAATCAGCCCCAAAAAGCCACTGCAGAATTTGCAAGGTCCTTTTCTTGCTCATGCTACTTCTGCCATGCAATTCTGGATTCAGATTAGACCAGGGAGAGGAAGCAAAGCTCAGCAAGCATTCAGTGGCAAACAAAGATTAAAGACATGCTGTGGTTTTTGGACAGAAGGACAGAATTTCTGCACAGCCCCAGGACACTGCTGTCTCCACAAGCTGACTTGTGCTTGCCATTACTGGAGTGGTGATGGGGTTATGAAACAGAAACATGTGGGTCAGCTTTTGCAGAAGTTTTGTTCTCCTTGTCCTCTTGACTTGTAATATCTCATGAACTCAAGTAGGCTTGCCTTCATGTGTGACTGAACACAATAACAAATGAGCCATCAACAGTGCAGGAATGAAACTGGGCAGGACATGGCCATACACTCACACAACCTTCCAGGTCTGTGTAGCACATCCATTGCCTGAAGCTCCAAACACTCACAATTTCATAGGTCTACTCTATCTCTATGTCCACAGAGCTG